>NC_136249.1:7615000-8963750 GCF_053564925.1 Oryzias latipes | reverse complement strand
CTGTCCAGAGATTTTTACTTCACACACAAAAAAATATGTTTTATTTGACATGGTAATTTTGTTGGTTTATCTTTGTTTGCTCAAAGTTTGTCCCCCATTGTGGGGCGTGGAAGAGCAGCATCGCCGCAGCTTGGGATGGACAGAAGTCATTCTAGCCCTCCCAGTTTGCCAGTTTCGCCAGTATCTGAAACACCAACAGACGTGATGTCACAGCCGCCTCTGACAGGTAATGAAAGCGTGAAGGTTTTCAACCATCTGAGCGCCATTACATTTGAATCCTTTAACTGTCGGCTGAGCCAAATGGTGCAGCACGTTTTTAAAAACGTTACCCTCCCAATACAATAATCAGTTTAAAAACAATCTTTTTCATTGTTTTATGTTAATCGGTGTGGTTTGGCTATTAAGGGGTTAATGTCCCTCAAAAATTCACAAATGTTCTGAAGAATTTAGTAACTTGCCTACCTGCAAAGGTGCGTCTCATGACTCTGTTTGAATGAAATAAAAAATGAATCTTCTAATAAAACCTAACATGCTCTTAAGGAGCTTCATCGTCTGTGCCCACTCGTCAAGAGGCCACTGTGACCTCATCTGAGGAGCCAATGAAAGCTGAGCCGACAGTGGAAACAGAGAGGTAAGTCCCTCTGACAGAAATTAAACGGCACCAGTATTTTATACAGGCAATACTCTTAACCCTTGTGCTATCCTAGGCACGTTAACATTGGGAGTGGGGTCATCTAGACCCACTAGACAGTGCCCTGAAGCTTTTTTTCTTTAATGATTTGTGATCTTCACTGGTCTCCATGAATTACATGAAATCTTTAGATAACTAAATAAAAAGAACAGTAAATTAAAGTCATCGTTTAAATTCTCTTTATGATTTATATTTTTATGTATGCCTTCTCATTTTAAATAATTGCCTGCTTAATGTTTTAGATTATCAATTCATTTTTCTTGTCTTTCCTCTTTATGTCAAACGTGAAAAAATATAAAATCTGCCAAATTGAGTTACACTCTTACCGTGACCGGACATAATTAAATAAAAAGAATTAAATCATTCCCATAAATTAGGATTTAATTCCCACAGAATAATTAAATTGTTCCCTCGAAATATGAATTTGTTCAAACAAATGGTCTTCCATTTTCTCACGATATTCCTCACAGTGGAAACTAACAGCTGAAATCTCTTGGCAAGCTTTTTTTATCCTTCACCTAAACTATGATGTTGAACAATCTTTGTTTTCAGCTCATCCGACAGCTGTTTTGAGGTTCCCATGTTGACATTCTTCAGGGGTGCCCAAATTTACACACCTGCCTATTTTTGTTTAAGTAATTATTGCACAGTTTCTTTAAATCCAATAAACTTCATTTCACTACTCAAATATCACTGTTCATCTGCTATATGATACATTTAACTGAAATTGATGATCCAAACAACCAATGATTTATGAAGAAAAAATCTTGAAAATTGTCACGGCTGACCTAACTTTCTTATACCACTGTTTGCAGTAAACTCTCATTTTTCAGCGTTGATGTTCTCTTTTCTTCTTAGTAAGCCCCTTAATAAAGCTGGGGTCAAAGGAGCCTCCATAACTATTGGCTCCAACCACATTCCGATCAGCTGCAAGAATCAAGCTGTCTATCAGTATCATGTAACATTCAAGTAAGTGCTGGGGCTCAATTCATCTGTCAAAGGCCAAATGTGGGGAGCAATATCACTGTCTTGATGTCGGGGAGATTGAAGTTTTTATGTCTGTACTTTCAGTCCAAATGTGGAATCGATGAGCATGAGGTTTGGCATGATGAGAGATCACCGCTCCACCACAGGAGAAGTGATTGCTTTTGATGGCTCCATTCTGTATCTGCCAGTTCAACTCTGCGACGTGAGTAAAAATATAAAAGGCAGTTACTGTTTTACATTTGGGCTTTTTCTGCATCTTATGTGTTTGATTTGTTCAATGCAGGAGTATTCTTCAAATGGTAATTTTTCCAATGTGATTCTTTTTCTCATTTTTTGGGTGGGGGCTGTACGCTAGCACGTTGGACTGGTGTCTGCTTTTTAGTCTGTCAGGATTTAAGTTTTCTTGAGAAAATGTTTATTATCATAATAGGATTTGTAATAACAACTCTGTATTTCCAGAACCTGCTAAATGGCTATCGGTAAATTATTTTTCTAACTTGGTTTTTCTGTAAACTAAAACATTATTACATACATTTGAATAGAAATTAAACTGTGTTGCATTAGATTGTCAGCATGACTGTTAAAATATCTCACAAGACAAAAAGAAAGTTGGAATAAATTCTAGCCTAGATGGTAACATTTTTACTTTGCATCATACATTCTGCTGTAATTTCCCTTTCAACCGCATGTTTTAAAGATGATATTGAAATGACATGCAGGTGGTCAATCTCAAAAGTGTGAGACGGACTGATGATGAGGAAATAGAAATCACAATCAAGATGACGAAGGTGTTGCCTCCCAACTCAGATCTTTGCATTCCATTCTACAATGTGGTTTTCAGGAGGTAAAAGCATTTTCCTGTTCTAGTTTTTAAGTCTTGAATATTCATGAAAGGAATTTGGGATTTTATCTGCACATCACAAGTAATCCCACTGCACCTTGTCCAAATTCCTTGACTAATAAGACCTCATCTGTGTTTTAAGGGTAATGAAAGTCATTGGCCTGAGGCTGGTGGGACGGAATCATTATGATCCAGAGAATGCAGTCATTCTTGGAAAACAACGGTTAGCACCTTTATTTTTAAACACCATAGTTGATTTATACGTTTATGTCCCGCTCTTTCTACATGATTCTTTTTTGCTTTTAAAGACTTCAAGTGTGGCCTGGCTATTCGACCGCCATTAAGCGTATGGATGGAGGTCTGTACCTCGCTGTGGACGTGTCCCACAAGGTGCTGCGGAATGACTCGGTTCTTGACCTCATGTGAGTTTTGAAATCACCAAAAACGAGACTCTCAATTACAACAATTAATTTAAAATGCTCAGAATAATCTGACCTATCCTGGATCATTTTTTTTACTTGTGTTGAAGAAACAGGAATCCTCTTCTTAATTTCCAGAATCGATTCGATTCACCAGAGCCTGAATGGATTCTTTTTTTTTTATTATTCTTTTGATTCACTCGACTCAGTTCAATTTTGAATTTGCACGGTTTGCACATTTAGACATATTTGAATAGATGTACATTATTAATCCATTTTAGTTTTGAAAATATTTATATGAATCTGATGAAGTTCACATAATGTAAATAATAATGAAATAATAAACAAATTAGATTAACACCATGCTAAGTTACATGAGTCTCAAAAGGCGAGGCTCTGAAAAAAAATGTGCAGATCATTATGTTCTACCTCTCCTGGAGAGCGTTTCACTTTGGAAACTAGGGGGAGCTCACATTATAATATGCACTTTATTCCTTGTGCTATCCAAGGCACGTTAATGTTGGGAGTGGGGGTCATCTGGACCCCACAAGACGGTGCGCTGAACCTTTTTTCTTCAATGATTTGTGATCTTCACTGATTGCATGAAATCCTCTCCACCTTTATCCACCATTGTCATGGTAGGTCATGAAGTTTGATGATCTCTGTTTTGTTTATTTAGGAACACCTTGTATCAACAGACAAAAGAGAACTTCAAAGACGCGTGCACTAAAGAGCTCATCGGTAGCATCGCCATCACCCGATACAACAATCGCACGTACCGCATTGATGACATTGAGTGGGACAAGTCACCCAAGGATAGTTTCACATTAATGGACGGCACAGAGACCACGTTTTTGGAGTACTACAGGTGAAATTGTGATGTTTACTTACACATGGTCAAGAATTCCAGCAAGTTGATTCCAAATTGAAATTGTTTTCACATTAGTGATGAAAGTCCAAACTGTGCTCGTCTTTTGTCGTCATTGTTGGGCCTTTCGTGTTTTAACAGCAAGAACTATGGAATCACAGTTCAAGAGACAAACCAGCCGTTACTCGTGCATCGACCAAAGGAGAGATCCAACCCTGGAGGCAAGGTAAAAGCTTCTTGCAGTGTTACCTCAACATGACTGTAAAGGCTGAAATGCACAACTAAGGGTGTGAAGTACTGTGGAGTCACAGCTGTGCTCCTTAAATAGGATTTAGCACCACCCCAATCATTCGGGCAGAGAGCCAGGCATGGAAAATAGGTTTTACCTGACTGTGGGTTGAAATCCACATTTCCCAGCCACTGGGCAACCACTCACAGTGGCGGTTCTACCCTTAATTACTCCCTGGGCGAGACCCCCCCCCCCCCCCCCCCCCCCCCCCCTCCGAGTCACTTTGTCCATGTCAACTGACATGTTTTATTGTCATTGAAATTAAGAAATTGATACAAAAGACGTTTATCAGAATTCTGCACCGCATTATAACAGTTATCAGAACATGAAAATAAGACTATAAGCATGGCAAAAATACAGTTGGGTAGGAAAATATCTAATCAAATACAATATTGAATAAATAATATAAAATAAATATTATAAAGCACAAATCTTTTATCACACAAATAACATGCTTAAATAAATATAACTGCAGCACCATTGCACTAAGAACAGAAGACACTAACTAAAACTAACCTTTCTAGCCTTCCTTGATGCAAACTCGTCAATAACTTCATCAAATGAAATCTGCTCCTCTATTGAATGATTGATACCAACAACGGCAAGGTTAGTGAGTCGCTCTTGAGACATTGTTGACTTTAGGTATGACTTGATCAACTTGAGTTTGAAAAGCTCCTCTCTGCTTGAGCCACAGTGACTGGCAAGGTGAGTGCAATCCTGAGAGCAGTCCACAAGTTGGGATATATTTCTGATAGATCCATATCAGACATGAAAGTCAAAAGCTCAAGGAGACTTGGAGTCGTTGATGGCAAGTTAGGCAAGTTCTTGATTCCTGAACAAGCGCTCTACTGTCCAAATCACTGTTCCTTTCAAAATGCAGTATCGTCTAGTGTCTCGCATTGCTCCGTCAGCTCCTCATCTGTAATATTGGCCTTGTAAAAAACATTTATGAATTGGAAATTTAAGTTGTCATGCTCTATATCAATCTCTACTTCAGAGAAACAAAATTAGCTCATGTTTGCTGTCTTCAATCCTTTGGCACATTTTTTTTAATTATGACCTTTTAAATTATGTTTTGTCACCATAGAGTTGTAGTAAATGGTAAATATTCATCTTTAAAACTACCAACAGATTTATGAAAATTCTTTTGACTTATACAACCCAACATTTGTAAATAAATAAAAAATAAACTTCATACATGCAGGCTCAAAATTAACCCCTAAATCCTGAGTTACCTGTTAAAAAAAAAACATTGTGAAAACGTTTAGGCTGCCACAAATGATTATTAAAGTAATGGCCTATTTGCCCCATTAGCATGTTATAGCATTAGCAGCACGCTACCATCACAGCTCATTTAACATTTATGAACTAATTATACAATAAAACAAAACAAAACCTTTGTGTTACAGCAGAGCTGACACACGATTCATAAATAATGTTACAAGTTAAGGCAGAGCAAACGTTTAAGAAGAAAATCTGAAAATTTAATGATGATATTTGCAACATTTGGGCCTACTTCCGTTTTGGTCATCGACCAAAAAAAAGCTTTCCTCTGCAACATTGTTGTTGCAGGGCCAGGTAGCATTAGAAAACGTGCATTTAACTGTGAGAACATACCCTTTTCTTTATCTCTTTTCTCATCTTCTTTTCTTTTTTTTTTCTCCATATGTCAGATGTTTTTGCCATTTAGCAATAAATGTCCTCACGAAGGCATGAAAACTATCGACTAAACCAACTGTCACCTTAGTGACAACATCGTTTTGTGTTCCCATTTTTTATTTGGGCATTTAACACAAAAATAACCCAAAAAGCATGATTTTTTTTTTATACCCTTAAAATGTAGGTTATAGAATGTCACTGTATGACTGACTTTTAAAAAAGTTTTATAAAGTAGATTCCACCCCCTGCCCTTGTCCCCCACCTTGCCACTTCATTTGGAACCAACCCACAGTTGAACTGATTCCCCGCAGCCCCCCCCCCCCTCACACATTTCCAGCAGGAGTGCGTGCAGCTGCACCTAGGGGCGCCAATTCGCTACATGGCGGTGCAGTCGCAGTTTTTATTTTTTCATCAAGCAGCGGACGTCGCCCCCCTTGAAGATGATCCAGCCAGGTTTTGCGCATGCGCAATCGCGGTGGTGCTCCGTGCGCCCTTCACCCCCCCCCCCCCCCCCCCCCCCCCCCCCCCCCCCCACCGTTCACACACATTTGCATCTTTTTATCAAAGACAGGAGAGAGCTGCGGGGCGGGGGCACGCCAGGTTTCAGGCTGTTGCAAACTCTGTGATATAAGTAAAGCAATAGAAGTGCATATGTTTTTTTTTACAAGCGCTGAGCCGCCGGTGCCGCCCCCTTCATTTTCCGCCCCGGGTCATTGCCCGTATTGCCTGTGCCTAAAACCGCTACTGACAACTCCACAAGTGACCTCGTAACCAGTGAAATAAAGAGTTTCAAAAATATTGCTTTTTTTTGTTTTGTTTTTTAATATTCACAGGAGTCTATGCTAAGGGTTTTTTCATATTTTAAACTGTAGACATCAGATTATTTATTAGATTATTTGGCTAACTAAACTTATTTTTACATTTTCTATCATTTCTATTTAAAGTGATTCTTTTCAAAGCATCAAGATTAAACTGAGTTTATAAGGATGGTTCCTTGCAGTGAATTAGTTTTAATCACCAGCCTTCTCAATAATTGGATTTGTTTGAACATTAGTATTTATCATCGCAGCTTTACGCTTTTTCCCCATGATTGTTGTCATTTAAATCCCCGTTTTCTCGCAGGTCATTTCTGGCCACATCCTCCTAGTGCCGGAGCTGTCCTTCCTGACGGGAATCCCAGAAAAAATGAAAAACGACTATAGGGCAATGAAAGTAAGTTGGATGTTGAATAACACAGGCCTCACTGTTTTTTTTCCCCCTGCTTTCTTGTTTTAACAAAGATCTGTCTGTTTTGGATCTAAAAACTGTATTCTTTTTTTAAATTTTATTATTTTTTTACCTCGCCTTAAATGAGGTGACATCAAGTATTTCTAAACTGGATCACTTGGAAACAGCTGAACAGGGAGAAAGTCTTCCTTTTTTAGGCTTTAGCAAAGAAGTTGGTGTATAAGGTTTTTAGGCCGTTTTTGTTGTAATTTCATTTAAAAATGAATCACCTGGAGGCAGAATTGGGGGAAAAAGTCAATTTTCTGTCAATCTGTTCATCTTTAGTAAATCTGTCCTTTTTTTTTCTTAGCAAGTTTACAGCTAGATTACATTAAAGATATGTTCACAGCATTTATTTATTACTTGAATGTAATTTAATTTTCTTCAAACGAAAAAAGAAATTACTTTTCCTTCTCTCCAGCTAATTCAGACTACAGATGCCTTACTGACTCCCCTCTCCTCCATGGGGTACAGGGGGGCTTTTTAGCTGTACTAAAAATAAGAAACAACTCATTTGTGATAACAAAAAAGAAAACTCTTCAATGACCGTGTAAAAATGCCAAAAGCAAAGACGGAATAGATATCAAAGTCACTCCAAAGCAGTTGTTTTTATCCTATGTTTTCGTTATGTTGTGACGTCCTCTCTGCTTGTATATAAAAGATAAAAGGCCTATACTTCGAAAGTGCTTTCTACCTTCTTCAAAGGCCCTAAGTGCTTCAGTCACAGTCCCATTCACACTAGGGGTGTAACGATACACGTAGTTGAACCAAATCGTTTCAGTACGACAGTTTCGGTTCGGTTCACTTCTTTACCGTTTCGGTTAGTTTTGTTTTTTTTTTTCCCGAATATGCATTGTAGCGACCCAGCTGGTGTGTCAGTCCCATCGGGGAAACAAGAGCCGAGCTGCTTATGAACTAGCTGTGTTTAACGTCCTTGCCTCATATTTCACACGCCCTCAAACAGTCTCTGAGAGAGAGAGAGAAATAGATGCTCATTCTCCTTTCTGATATTAAAACTCATTAATTATGAACACACGTGAACGTCGTAACATGAACGTCACTTCTCTTCACAGCTCTTAAGTGATGGTGAAGGATTCAACACACAAGATTTCACACTTCCCATGATTCTTAGTGGCTATGGGCGGGGCTAACCCCCAAGTCGCCACAGTATTAACTTTGCGCCGAGGCAGAAGTAATGTTAGCCGTGAGTTTCCTCCGAGACTCTATTAGGTGACTGACAGTTAGCATGTCAACATGTGGCTAATGCAGACGCCAGGCCAGAGATGAGGGATGAGCATATTTCCAAGATGTTAAAGTAAAATAGTTTTTGTTAAATATTATGTCATTTGTAGTTTTTGGTAAAGAAAGTAAAAGGGGAGAGAGAAAAACAGATTAAAATCAACAATTGAAATTGGAATGAAAAATCACCTTTATTTTTTTACATATAGCACAGCTCTATGTTCTTTACTCACTCAGAGTAAAATTGTGTTTTTTAACATTTTCTTGTGGCCAATTTCTGATGGAGGATATATATTAAGAATATGGAGTTTAAAGTTGCATTTCTGAGCATTTCTTTATACAAACTGTAATTTAGGAGCAGACGAAAAAATGCTGTTTTGAAGGGAAAAAAAACTAATTTGTGACAAAATATGCTGGGCAGCTTACAAGCTCCCTGCTCCGCTCCATTCTGATGCATTCACTAATCGCTGACTAGATCCATGTACGTCCTCATTTTCCTCATCCGAGCTGGGATGAGGAAAAAACTTCAATATTGCTTGCCATTTTTGTTGCACCGTTAATGTTAGGTTGGGGTTTTAAGGGGCTGTAAGCTGGCAGGAGATCACATAAACGGAGAGCTCTGTAATGGTTGATGGGATTTTGGCTGAAAACAGCACAGTCATGGTTAAAAGACCACTTGGAACGCTTTTACAATGGATCAAACGAAACTAGAAGTGGGACTTTGGTGAGTCAGGTGTTTCATTTGCAGTCAGACTTCTGCAGTAAATGCTGGAGAAAGCAAGTTTTTGCCTTTTTTTTTCTGTCTTTTTTGTTTTTTTTCTTTAAACTATAATGTAGACTTCTTTGAGATATTTTGTCCCAACACACCCACTACTATTTTCAGGACTTAAAAATTCACATCAATGTGAGTAGTGATCAGCACACCCATGCAATCAAGCAGCTTCTGAAGAACATTTCATCCAAAGAGGACTGTACGAAAGCGCTGGAAGGATGGGGACTGGAGCTCGGCTCAGATGTTATGATGGTAAGCATCTGTTTCTCCAGTATAACTTGCAGGTTTGAATTCATAGACCTTTATTTTATTTTTTTTGCTGGCTGCACTAATCCCTGCACTGCGATAGACAACGGAACTTGTCAGGGTTTAAATTCTAAAAATAGGCCCCAATGGGTGAAATCGTAGAGTGGACTATAGATGTTTTGAGGCTAAAACTATTGATGCGTGATAATGACTTTTTCCAACCGATGCCTGATATTTTCCTGCCTCTTGTAGCGATACCAATACTCAATCAATATTTTTTTTAAATACTTAAGAAAAAAATGTTAGTAAGTACAAAGTAAGAGCGAATGGCCCTAATGTATTCAACAAATTTGCAGAACTAGTTTTACCTGCAAATAAACAGAACAGATTGTACAAACTCTTTATTCAGATGTCAGATGAGATAATAGAGTGCATTTCAATGGTCAGAACAAATAGCATCTCTGCTTTCTGACAGGTTAGCTGTTGAATTTTTCATCCAGCATATTTGCAGCAGGAGAAAAAACTATCAATGCTAGTGCAAGACGCTGACAGCTATTTCCATGCAAGCCCCACAGTTCTTTTTTTTTTTTTTTACGGCAGCTTCATATTCTTTCCACACATCGCGGTGGTGAATTTTTAAATAGCTTGTGAGATTTGTGGTGTTAAATCTTGACCTTTTTTTTCCCTCTTTGTGACACTTCTGTCGAACACATTTTGCAAACAGCGAGTGAGTCGTTGGTCTCAGACTGCGATGATGTTATAACTTGCGATACATGAACAAATAGCAAAACAACAAAAAACATAATTTCCATTTCATTGCAACAGTTTAATTTAAGTAAGGGTCAAAATAGCTTAAATTACACTCCAAATGACCCTCATCTACATAGGAGGCGAACATCTAACATAAAAGGGTCCATGTGATTGGTCAACGATCTGAAGGCGTCCATCCAATTGGTCAACTTCATAAAGGAATTTATTTGATTTGTGAAATATTTTAAGCTGCCATAAGATTGTTTTGGCACATTTAAGGTAACAATTAGCAATGATTAAAATTTTAATTCAACAAACATGTTTGCTTATTTAAAAATATATCTAAAATTGTGTTCATGGCATTTGGTTTCAAGTCTTGCATACATGAAGACTATACACAAAAAAAGGATATTTACACACATCAAATGGTGCTGTGATTGTGAGGACTTTTTTTTTAACGATTTAGTTTAAATTTATTCACGTTTGTTGTGTCTCCTGCAGATCACAGGTAGAATGCTCCCTTTTGAAACCATCTGTCTTAAGTCCTCCTCCTTTGCTACTGGTGCCAATGTGTCCTGGTCAAGAGAGGTTGTAAATGGTGCTTCAATCAGCTCTGTGAGTGTGTGAAAAACCACTGTATATAAAGTCGGAAACTATTGTCATAGCAGCCCCAGATTTTCCAGCCTTGACGTTTTTAGTATTGTGTTGGTGTAAATATTTTTCCTTTAGATCCCTTTGAACATCTGGGTAGTTTTCTACCCTCGCCGAAGTGCTGAACAGGCAGTCGAGCTCATTTCTACCTTTCACAAAGTGGCTGGTCCTATCGGACTGCGGCTGCAGCGACCAATCACGGTGGAGCTGCGAGACGATCGGACCGAAACTTATGTCAAGAGCATCCATTCTCAACTCACCAGTGAGGTACAGTGTTAAGGCCCGTACACACCGGGACGAATATTCGCCAGCCGTTATTCGCCAGCGTTTTTTGTGTTCACACCCAGGCGATTTTCGCTGACGATGAGCCGAGCGTGCAACATGCAATTTCATTCCCTGACATTAGATGGCGCTTAATGTAAACAGAAATACTCCTGTACACAAGGTAGCGCTGCGCAACTTTACGCTTCTTAAAGTCGCTTTTCCCTCAGAAGAAGAGAGCAAGTATTTACACGCTTGTCAGAATTATACAAAGAATACATGAATATTTCAAGCACCAGTTGCTCCAACTGGTGCTTGGTTCGGGGATATTTTAGAATGTCCGTCATTATTTCTTCGCGGCAGTGTAGACTCTACTTGGCGTCTTATCTTCTTCGCTGGTATGTGTGCTCAGCAAGGCAGTTTTGTGTTTGAGCGCCCCCAAGTTGTGTTTTACTGTAACTTCAGAAGCTCCAGACACGTGTGCAAAAGCGCCATTCTCATTGGTCGAATAGATTTCGACGCGAGGCGTCAAAAAAAATAAACAAACCCGAGGCGGGTTTTTTTTTGACGCGTGGCGTTTTTTCGCGTCGGTGTGCACACTCACATTGGTGCCCTTTGTTTAGTCACTAGGCGTTAAATTCGTCCCGGTGTGAACGGGCCTTTAACCAATATGCTTTCTTGATTCTAAGCTGATATTTGTCTGTACCAGAACACTATATTTTTCAAATATGTCCAGATAAAACCTTTAGAAATCTTGCATTGTCAGTTGTTTATGATTCATAAAGTATTTTCACGTACAGAGACTTGGTCTGCATGAAAGTTGCTTAAACCACATATGTGCAAGAGTTTAATTTCCCAGTTGTGTGTAGCCTCACCTTCAGCTTGTAGTGTGCGTCATTGAAGGCAACAGGGACGATCTCTACAGTGCCATCAAGAAGTTGTGCTGCCTCAAATGCCCCGTCCCTTCCCAGGTTTGTCATGTTGAGGTTTTGCAGAATTAAAGGATGGTATTTTTTTATTTTCCAAAATAACTGCGCGTTTGTCTGCAGGTCATCAATGTTCGGACAATATCTCAACAACAAAAGTTGAGAGGCATTGCCCAGAAGATCCTTCTCCAGTTGAACTCTAAGTTGGGTGGAGAGTTGTGGACTGTCGGCATTCCACTAGTGAGAATTTTCTTCTTCAACTTTGACTGCATGTTTTTTTTGTCTGTTGGCAATTTAAAGAAAAATGTAACAAAGTGCACAAAGATATATCTTTACTGCACCAAATATAGCAAATTCTATCATAGTTTCAGACTAAAGATTTCCTGGATTGATATAAATTATTATTATTATTTTTTGAGCGTCAGATGGCATGTCAGTGCGGCAGCAGCACAATTTCAGCATTGCAGCCAGAGTTCAAATATATGGCTTTGGCGGGTTGCCTGAACACATCTACCAATCACTCACTCCTCTTTGGTCACGTGACGTGTTCAGTGATTCAGTCAGCTCTTAGGATCAGCCACGCCAACCCTGGAGGCTGGCTGATGGGTAGGGGCAGGTGAGCAGCTGCAGCACTGTGGAAACAGTCTGCTCAGCTTTTTAAAAGACCTTCCGCAGCTAATGAGCTAAGTTATTTCCCCACTGCACGAAAAATGCAATATCCTTAAATCTCTGGCCATTAACTTGGCCAACTCCATGGAGTCTGCTATTTAAAAGACCAGCACACAGAACACTAAACCCTGTGGGTGCAGAATAAAAATCTGCTTATGCAGATTTTTGCTCACTTTCTGGGGTTATAAAGACTTCTGCCTACCAATAACTTTATGCCATTATGCTTTATGTTCACAAACATTAGCAGCAATGCTGCTCACTGCTCTTTTAATCTTTCCTGTCAAAATTTAGACAGATTTTAGTGTGTTTCGTTTTTGTAAGTCGAATAGTTAAGTCAAAGTTCAACACAGAAATATAAATGCTGTCATTAAAACAAATCCCATAGCCTTACTTTGATGGTCTCTGGAGCATTTGGCCCTACACCAGGATTCTGTAGAATTTGTATTAGGCGGAAAAAGTTCCTGTTCTGTGTTTTCCAGCATTTCATCACTTTCAAACTGAGTTATTTTTTTCTCTCTCTCATGATGCTCACTTCTGTTCTTCGCTCTAGTCCATCCACAAGTAATCAAACAACCTCACTCTCCTGCAAATATTGATTTGGTTTGGTCCACGGGAAGTGTAAACAACCTGCAGCAATCTGAAGTGTAGCATTTCAAACTGTTAATTTTGAAAGAAAGGAACACTGAACTTTGATTGACCTTCTTCCCCCAACAGTGGCTGGGATAGACTCCAGCAACAGGTGACTCCAGAAAGAGATTAAGTGGGTTTGGAAAATGGATGGATTATTGGAATTTTATTGGTTTTTGTGCATTTACTTTATCTATTTACCGTAAATTCCGGGTTATAGGGCGCACCCGATTACAAGCCGCACCCACTCAATTTCACGTGTCGAGCTTCCTTCATATATACATAAGCCGCATCATTGTACAAGCCGTATGCAATAAGCAACGCGGCCAGCCTGTCAAAGCATGTCCTGACTCCAAGACTGAATGACGCTTTTAACCTCACTGCGTGAGGTGTCAGCATAGCGTCAGCTCATGTATTTGAAGATACCCACATCTGACAAACAGCATGTACGTAACTCCTGTTCACAAGTTCCTCAGTTATGTTTTTTTTTTTGTGTGTGTGTTTAGTTTTTTTTTACTTATTGAAAATTGAGGTATCATACATAAAAATTACAAACAGTAACCATATAATCAACATTACATCCTTCAGTTATGAGGAAATTTACACCCGCGATTCCCCATTTCCCATGAGTCTTAGGGGCTTAAGGCGGGGCTATTCCCTGGGTCACCACACTGTTGTCAGTGTTTAAAGAATGAGCAAGGAGCAGCGGTGGTGGGAGGGGCGAACGGGAGAGCATCTCTCCTTCCACTTGTGTCGCGGCAGCATTATGGTAGTAACAGGGCTGGTTAAAAAAAACACACCAGTAAAATAAAGCAGCGGCGACTGAAAAGCGCGCGCCTCAGCGCGATACGCGCGCCTCTGCGCGGCACCCGGTTGCTACGCACGGCTGCTGGTGGACGGAGCGAATCGTGTCTGTGCAGAGCAATCGGACTTAATACTATACGTTTTGTGGATGAGGGCCGAGAGAGGATCCGTTGTTACGTGTGGGAGCCTTCAGACTGCCATTGGTCCCGCAGCTCTATGTGAACGAGCAGCAGGAAAGCATCTCTCCAGCTCACACGGCGGCTGTGGGGCGGTGTGAGCTTTTCAAAGTAAAATTCCGCTCAGTCCTTAGAAACTGTTCAAACAATCACGTGGATTTGTGTTTCCAGTCGTGTCCCGACAAAATAAAGGCTGATGTTATTCCCACATATTTACGTTCAGCCAAGCTGCAGATTGCAGCTTTTCCCGCATCAATTCACGTTCATCCAGGCTAAATGTTGTTAGTGCATGTTAGCCTTCACCTAACCATTCTTCTGGCTTCGTTCTGCCTCTAAAGAGCACTGACCACACAGATTAAAAATAAAATGAGCGAACAGGCGCTTCATAATAACCATAACATAACTATAATAAACGTACGTTTGAAAGATGATCTCGTGTATTACGGAGCTGCTAATAGATGGACTAGTGTCACTGTGACTCTGAGGTAAATTCACTCCTGAGCATGCGCTGTTCTCTCAGTCACGCAGCTGACCGGCTTTTCCAAACCCGTTGGTGATGGTGGATTTTTTTCACGCTGCTTTTAACTTGAAAGCTGCATCATATTTTAGTGGCGATCACGTGCACGTTGGGTCTAATGGCACCAAAGGATTCTGGGATGCGGCTGGGCATGCGTGTTTCTTTTTGTTGAACAATGACTGAAATGTCTAAGACCTGAAGTGAGGTCCATGCTGTTTGGCTGCTTAGAGGTGTGTTGAAAACTATATGCCTTGATGCTTGGAGTTGGATTACCCATTCAACCCCAGCTCCGAGATCAAAAGTACGTTCATGGTGGCCGCCAAATAAATCCACAAATTAGCCGCGTCACTGAATAAGCCGCAGGGCTGCAAGCGCAGGAATAAAGTTGCGGCTTATAGTCCGGAATTTACGGTATATCTTTTAAGACAAAAACCAGATCTGGTAAAATTATCAACAGATCTCACCAAATCCGTTGAGTAATTGACCAAGAAAACTAGTATTGGTGCATCTCTAATGATTTGAACAGCCTACAAAAAACATGTGCAACTTTGTGGGTTGAACATTTTTTTTTGGTGTTCCAAGTCTTTACAGTTTTATAGTATTCAAATAAGCACAAGTCATTTGACTGTGCAGACGTTCTGTGCATATCTGCTAACAGTTTGCTTCTTGTTTCAACTCGATAGAAAAGCTTGATGGTGGTTGGAGTTGATGTCCACCATGACACCAGCAAAAAGCATCAGTCTGTCATGGGATTTGTTGCAAGTGTGAACAGGTACAAAGTTTTTTCCTTTCTTAATTTGGTTCGTTTGCTTTATGAATAGTTTACCATCTCTAATCCTGAGTTGGTGTGCAGTTCAGGTGAACATTTGAAAGACACATTTGACACAGATGAATAACTTAAATCACCAAAGATTTTAACATATTCATTTAAGTGCTTTAGCACAGTGGTCCCCAACACCCAGGCCGTGGACCTGTGCCAGTCCATGTGCCGCTTGATACTGGGCTGCAGCAATGTGTTCATGTTCTGATATAAAAGGAAGTTTTATTTCTAAAAGACTGCTGGATCTTGTTCACCGCATCTGTCTGTCTTGACGCATCACATGACTTTAAGCAGCTGCTCGGACCGCAAAGTTGCCAGCTTAACGCTTAAAAGCTAATAAAAACCAGACAAACTTATTTGGAAAGTTTCCTCGGGGAGAGTCTGTGAAGAAACCAGAGAAGAAGCTTCAACTTCAAGAAAAGTAAAACTGCTATTTACAGACAAAACCAGACAGTTGTTTCTACGTACCAGAAGCTGTTCGCTCTGCCGGATAAGCGCGACCAACTTTTGAATGTTTCACACAGGCAGGTAATGTAGTTGCAGACACGGTGGATTTTTGTTTATTTAGTTTGGGTAGACTGACAGGTTGGGGTGTAAGTCGTCCGGTCATCTCTGCTGCCGCTGCTAATGCCCCTGCACTGGTAGCTTCCTGCTACTGCTAGCGCTAGCTTAAGCAACCAGAAACCTGCGCATAGTAAACTTGTTTTTCGGTTTACTCCAAACCAGATCAAAGAAAGCGATAGAGGACAAGAATGAGTAGAAATAAAAAGGTGATGAAATAATTTCAGCGATTAAAAAGCAGACGGAAACTCAGGACAGCAACTGAGCTCTGCTGGGACTGTGAGCGACCGAGCGAGAAGAGGAGTGGGTTGAAGCGAGAGGCCACGCCCTCCCTTTTTATCAACCAATCAGCACCTGCAGCCACCTGAGAGCCAGAGAGACAGCAGTGAGCGCTCTATATTTCTTTAAACAATTTTGAGATTTGAACCGTTTGCATGGCGTCACGTTGGGGGGGGGCATTGCCCCTCCTTGTCCATGCTGTCCATGCCTGAAGCATCAGATGAGCCGTGGACAAATGTAAAGTAACGATTATCGTGTTATCAGAGAAAAGACTCCAACTGCTTACTGGCTAGAAAGTTTATTTTAATACAGCTGAAAACGCTTCTTACTCCCTTTTCAGTGTTTCGTTACGCAACAAACGTTGCTGTGACCTCACCCTAAAAGCTACCTATGTGGTTTCCTTAACAGAATTATCTTAAAACAATGCAATAACACCACAACAATGAGACAGGGAAGAAAGGGAATCACTTTATGACACACAGCCTGTGTTTTTTTGTTTATATATACTTTATATAATGAACAAGATCATTCAAACACTAAATCGTTTTATGTAAATGTGTTTGATTTGAAACCTTGTGACAAATATCAGTGAACATTTCCAAATCCCTTTTGTGTGTAGTTCACTGACCCACTGGTATTCCAGAGTGACTTTCCAGACGCCCACTGAGGAACTGATCAGTGGCTTCAGAGCCTGCTTCCTGTCCACTTTGCAGAAGTATTATGAGGTAAAACCAGCATGCATTCTGAATATTGAACCCATTTAACCCTGCATAACCCTTATCTAACCCAATCATCAGTGACGGATGACTCAGAAGCTCCTGTTGCAACTTTTTCCTCTTAAGTCTTATTAGAGTTTTCCCCAAGTATGAGTCGAAATAGCTATTAGATGATAAATCAAATGTACAAATTGATTTTAACTGCTGTATGTTGATTTAACCTGTATGTTTTTTCTTTGCAGCTAAATCATGACTTGCCACAGAAGATTGTGGTTTACCGAGATGGCGTGTCTGACGGTCAGCTGAAGATGGTGGAGCTTTACGAGATACCACAGCTGATCAAGTGCTTTGAGACCTTCCCCAACTATGAGCCCAAGCTGGTCTTCATCGTGGTCCAAAAGCGCATCAACACCATCCTTTATTCATCTTCTGCGAATGGCTTCAGCTCTGTCCCAGCGGGAACAGTTCTCGATCACACCCTCACCAACAAAGACTGGTCTGTCTGACTAGTTATTCTCTATTGTTGGGAAACACAGGAAGTACACAGTTGATCAAATTTACTTGTAGCTTTTTTTGTATTTTCCGGGGCCAGTTCCTCTTTTAACTACTTTGAATCCATGTTGCATTAATATAATTAAAATTCATATAAAAAAAAGTTGGCATTAAATCAGTGGTCCCCAAGTGAACCTGTACCAAGCAGCAGAGGAAAAACAGTTTTTTTTCTGTTTTATATATAATTAGATTCTGAAGGAGGTTTTATTTTGAAAAACTGCTGGATTCTCCCTACCATATTGCGCTTCAATCGCTTTGTCATGTGTGGAAAATCCACCCACTACTTTCTTAAAGCGCCTGTGCTGACCGCTAAATTGTAGCTCTCAAGCTAGCGAAGAAAACAAACATATTTGGAAAGTTTCTTTTCACATAAAAGAGCCAGTGAGGAAATAAAGACTTTAAAATAAAAAGAAAGTTGCATTTAACAGACAAAAACCAGGAGTCTTTATTTCAACTATGAATTTATTGCTACAGTTGTTCCCACACAGCATAATAATGTAGAATATTCAACAACCAGCTGTGTAATTCTTGCAATGATGCTGCTAAAAAAGCTTACCAAATGGTGGATTTGCATTTATTATATTCAGAAAATACCAGTTTTAGTGGCCTGCGTTTTTGTTTTGTTTTGTCGCACCTTAAAAGTCAGATATTTTCTTTTTTTTGCTTCCCCTCTGCCTGTTATGGGTAGGGTAAATAATTTAAACTGGCTGCAGATATTTTACACAGGATGGAGGTAAACTTTGCTCTCAAAAGTTAAAAGGGACAGAATGCTAAACATAAAATGATCAAACACCCACTTCAGCCCATTACAGACTGACTTTACAGTAGTCCGTGTCCTGGAAAAGGTTGGGGACCACTGCATTAAATAAATAAATGCTGTAAATATGCACACTTTAAGGTCAAAATAACTGCACACTGCTTACATTTTTTTCCCCTCTGACATTAAGGGTGGACTTCTATCTGACGGCACACGACATCAGACAAGGCGTCGGACTCCCCACTCATTATGTCACACTGTACAACACAGCCAACCTCACTCCAGACCACTTGCAAAGGTATGGTCTTGCCATTATTCTGACACCTGTAAAGAGTAGTTGATTCTTATCTATTTTTTATCTTTGTTAGTGAAACCTGTTTGTATTAATCATATTTTAAGAAACGTAATCAATGTATTATTTGTATAGCACTTATAAAAGCAGAGGCAACCAAAGTGTTTAACATAAAATCATTAAACAATTTCATAATAAACATAACTCAAGGTTTGTGCTGCAAGTGATGGGAACAAACATAATTTTATCTTGAATCTTAAATGATTATTTCCTGCTTTTAGATTTTACCTAAAAGAGTAAATGTGTTTTGCATCTTCCACTATTCACTTTGACCTTTTTGTTTTTTTCTTACATTTGCTTTTTCTTTCATTTCTGAATTTTTTCCAGATTGACTTTTAAAATGTGCCACCTGTACTGGAACTGGCCCGGCACCATCAGAGTTCCAGCACCATGCAAGTATGCACACAAACTGGCATTCCTGTCGGGTCAGTTCCTGCACTCTGAGCCAGCCATCCAGCTCTCAGACAAGCTCTTTTTCTTGTGAGCTGTTTTTTCTTCATTTGAGCGGTTCATTTATTTTCTGAAAGAAAAAAAAATTTATTGGATGAATATGTAAAGTTTTTTTTCAAACTGAACTTGTTCTGAGTTTGGAAAGTATTCCTCAAAATGTTTTAAGAAAAAAATTGTTCTTTTGAGGGTCCAGCAGGTTGTCTGTTGTGAAACATGGATCATTTTGGATCAAAAAATAAAAGATGTTTCTGCTTTTCCCCTTTTTCTTTTAAGAGCGGGGGGGGGGGACTGACAAAAGAGACTTTAAGGCAAGTCTGAGGCTTCTCCCTACCCCTCCAATTGTAGGGGCATTTGGAGCTGTAGTGGGGTCCAAACTTGTTTTTTTTTAAGGGGTAGCCATAGTGACTTAGGACTAGAGCTGGGTTCAAAAAATCAATGAACCAATCAAAATTGATCCAAGCTTATTAAGTCACTATACCAGGGGTCGGGAACCTATGGCTCGCGAGCCATATATGGCTCTTTTGATGGTCACATGTGGCTCGCAGACAAATCTTTAATTATACTTTTTTATTTTTTATTAGACCAGTCCTTCTCGGGCGCGATGCGATGCCAGAGGCGTGGTGCTTGGAGAGAAAAATCTGCGCCAGCATTATCAGTTTACTATTATCTACTATTTCACAGAGTTTGTACCAACCGTAAACCTGTGAATTGACGTCCCTAAAACTGCACGCTCCCGTCTCTGAGAAAGAGCGCGCAGTTTTAGGCACGGGATGTGTGAGGAAGAAAGCAGAGGGTGGGGGTGAGGGGGTTGTGGGGACAGGCAGCAGGTGAATCGCGCAGGGATTGTAAAAACCTAAAACCCGCTGCCCGTCACTCACTGCAGCGTGTGAGTGTGTGTTTGGCTCCCCGTCTGCATGTGAGCAGTCTTTCTCACATCTACAGAACATTCAGACCTACGATGACGTTTAAAGTCTCAACGCCTGCATGAAGCTGAAACTCACCACGGATCAACCAGACTAGACCATCAGCAAAACTACTACGAGAAATACTCATCATTTATCAGCAACAGCATAACAACGTTATTAAAAAGAATCCACAGACTTATTGTACTTTAAAAATGTTGAAATTACAACAAATGCACACATTCACTTGTATATTTAGTTTTAAACATATTGTCCCGGACTGAGTTGGGTGGCTGTTGGGACGACTTATAAGTTCTGGAGTTCATTGAACGCATCAAGCAGAGATCTGATTGGCCCTCAGTTCTGTCGCTCAGCCTGTTGTTAGGTAATCTGGACCAATGGGGTTCAGCTATGGGCCAAATAAGGGAAATGGGAGGGCTGGAGCGGGAGGGGGGGAATATATAGTTGGGAGAAGCGCTCTCTCTCGTCTCGGCGGGAGAGATTCATGAGTTGCTGAATTAATCATACGGCGTTTGTTGTGGTCTGCAGTAACCAGAATAAAGAACCTTAAAAGAGGTTAAGTCTCCGTGCCTCAGTGTGGGAAAGGGACACTACATTAATGTATGGCTCTTTCGAAATTACATTTCAAAATATGTGGCGTTTATGTCTCTCTTGGCCAAAAAGGTTCCCGACCCCTGCAATATACCATGGTCTGGGTGAATACTCGATTCTGATTGGCTGCTGGTGTGGATTCAAAAGTGCTATACCGCAGTGATAAACACGCCTTAAAGTAGTTCCGGTCACATAGCTTAAATGTTCTGTATCACAGCGCTGCTGCTTTAAAACAAACTTTAGTTTCATCTGGACAAAAACAAGCAGTAAGAGGTGAACTGATGCTTCATTCAACCCATCGGGACGATCAGCATATATAAATATACCTTTCCTTTGTTGCTGTAGTTGAGGTCCACGCCAGCTATGCGGCGTTGTCATAACATGACGCGTTTCACCACATGAAAAATGGTCCGCTTTTTGTGAAAAAAAGCGATCCAAACAAAAAAAAACAAGAATAAAGTGCTATATATTGATCGGTGGTTGGTGTTTACTAGGGCTGCACGATATGAGGAAAATTCGCGATATGCGATCGTGGTGATTAATATTGCGATAACGATATAATTTGCGGTATATAAACAAATAGCAAAACAACCAAAAATATCATTTCCATTTCACTGCAACAGTTTAAAAATTATACTCCAAATGACCCTTGTCGACGTAGGAGGCAAACGTCAAACATAAATGGGCTCATCTGATTGATCAACAACGTAAACGGGTCCCCTTCCGATTGGTTAAATGGGTAAAGGGATTTATTTAATTTGTTCAATATTTCAAGCTGCCATGAGTTTGTTTTAGCACATTTAAGGTAACCATTTATTGCGATTTTTGACATCTTTTGCGGTATGCATATTGCACAGCTTGATGTTGCGATAACGATAAATTTGCGGTATATTGTGGAGGCTTAGTGTTTACATTCCACTACAGGCGTGTGTAATGGAGGCGTTACACCAACTCGCTGACCAGATTACAGACGTTGGGGGAAAAAAAACAACTGTCTACTGATCAGTCTCAAGGATTTTAACACAGAGCTAACCTTAAGGTGGAAATACCCAAATACAAACAGCCTGTGACTTGTCCCACCAGAGGCTCGAACATTTTTTGACCACTGCTACACGACAATAAAGGACGCATATCACTGTTTGGGACTCTGACCACTGCCTAGTCTATCTCATCCCAACCTCTAGGCAAAAGCTGAAATCAGCGAAGTCCATAGTGAGGACTGTGAAGAGATGGTCGGATAAGTCAAAGATGCAACTGCAGGCCTGCTTTGACTGCACTGATTGGAGCGTCTTCAAGGCTGCTGCCTCAGATTTGGATGAACTCACAGACACTGACATCCTAAATCAGCTTTTGTGAGGACGTGTGTGTGTGCGACCAAAGCCTACGCATTCAACAAAAAACCATGGTTCACTGCTAAGCTGAGGCAACTACATCAGGACAAGGAAGAGGCCTACAGGAGTGGTGATCGGGACCGGTACATGCAGGCCAGGAAGAAGCTGACAGTGTAGATCAAGGCTTCAAAGAGGACCTAAACTGCAAAGTTGACAGACCAGTTATCTGCCAACAGCTGCTGCAGTTTGTAAAGACCTGCAGACCATCACCAACTACCGGTGATGAGACTGCATACAGAGAAGTGGAGCGGCTAGTCCTCTGGTGCAGCCAGAACCAATTGGAGTTGAACCCACTTAAAACGGTGGAGATGACAGTGGACTTCAGGTTCCTAGGGTCCACCATGTCACGGGGCCCTAAGTGGACCTCTCAGATTGACTTACTTCAGAAAAAGGCTCAGCAGAGGTTGTACTTGTGTGACAACTCAAGAAGTTCAACCTGCCTCAGGAGCTGCTGACCATCTTCTATACTGCAATAATCCAGTCTGTCCTGACCACATCCATCTCGGTCTGGTTTGGATCAGCAACCAGACACGACAGGAACAGACTACAAAGAATCATCAGATCTGCTGGGAGGATTATTGGTTCCAGCCTTCCGTCCATTCAGGACCTATACCGATCCAGGGTCAGGAAGCAGGCTGGCAGAATCGCAAAAGACCCCTCTCATCCCGGACATTGATTTTTCTGCCTCCTCCCGTCAGGGCGGCGTTTATGGACAATGTCCGTCAAACTAGAGGCCACAAAGACAGCTTCTTCCCCCGAGCTGTCACTCTAATGAACTCCTGACCACTCAAGATCACCGAACTAAATCATAGAAACTGTCACACCGGAGCTACAGTTTCTGTCCGGGTTTTGAACTACTGTTGCAATTTTATTTAGTTATGGTTATTTATTCCTATCTTATATTACCTCTCGCTGCAGCAGAAAACAAAACGAACAGAAAACACTCAAAAGTATAAAAAAAAAAAACATTACGGCCACAACCGTGACAGACATATTTTAAAATCCACGTAGTTAATATTTTCTAGTGTCAAGCCTTAAATTATGATTTTGTTTGTAATTGACTGCATGTCCTCTGATCTTATGACCATATTGTTTGTGTGACATCCACAAAAAGGAAACCTCTTGTCCTCTCCTGAACTCTTGTGGACAAAATGGGTTAGTACATCCACAATGGTTTGGTGTGAGAAATTGTTTGGACAAAAGTAGCTCAGAAAACACAGAATGTGGTTAAGTACACCGGCAGAACCCAGAATAGAAAAAGAATAGCATATTGATGGCTTAAATGAAAATGTGATGTTTAACCTCTTTAACTGCCTGCTCAACCAAACGGTTGAGCAAACTTTGACTCACCATATTTTTATTAGAGAAGTTTCTAACTTAACTCAAACTGATTTAGCCATCTCAACCAATTGGTAGAAGCATGCAAAGCTAAAGAAAACCAACAGATGGCACTGTGTCAGTCAGTAGTTGCTTGCCTGACTTCTTTGACTGACAAGCAAGTCACAACTTGAAAATGATCATACACACTTTCTTACCTTTTATGAAAATTTGAAAGGTAGGAATATTTTTCTTACTTGGTATTACTAGTAAAGGTGTTAATCAACTGATATATGTTCCTAGATAAACAAAAATAAACAAATTTCTGTTTGTGATAATTTTTTTAAAACATGCTCTACCAAATGGTTGATTTGTCACTTTATGGTATAAGTAGCAAAATCAAGCCAATGTTAAATAAAGGGACTGTTTGTCATAAAATCAGTTAAAACAACCTTCTAAATCATCCATTACTAAAGAAATACTCATTATCATAAATAATTTAAAATGCATACTACTGTTAAGTTTTGTCTATTTTTGAGTTTATATCAGCTGGTGTGTAAATAAATAAAATATCAAGATTATTACACCCAATTCACTTAAAACTAAACAAAAAAAGCTGCAATAATAATATTACCAACATTTACAAAAGTTTTCTATCATTTTCTTTTGTTTTACAACTAGTAGATAGATACTAAAACATTCTACAGTGCTAGACCACGACAAAGTCCACATGACTCAGATGCAGATCTGTATGACAGTGATGATGACCTAACAGATCCTGATTATCAATCCACACATGCAAAGGGCATTGGTGACGGTTCTTTTGAATCCCTGGATGTAGAAGAATCTCTTTCAACAAGCAGATCATCTACACTGCCACCTCATAAGAAGAACTGAAAACGCAAAAACATGCCATTCTACCCCACTAAGAATAGCCTGTCTCCTCCAATTTTGTTGGAGGAGACAGGCTATTCTCCTGACTCAATATACCCCTCCAACCCAAGCAAAACCACAAGAAGAATATGGAAGCATGAGGACATTGAAGAATTCAAGGTTCCAGAATCAAGATTTGAGCCTCCTGAGGATGTACACACACCCTTCCAATACTTCAAAATGCTTTTCAGTGATGAAATGATTGAGCATATTGCCTATCATACAAATCTTTATTCTGCTCAGATGTTGGGAGATCCTACAAAGACAAGTTCTGAAGAAATTGAGGATTTCTTAGCAATTCTTCTATATTTGGGTGTTTTCACCTTCCTATCGCAGGCGGACAACTGGCACAGATATATAGATTTTTGTGATAAGTAGCACATCAACAATAGTACAGACCAATTTCACAAAATTTGACAGCAAATGATTCAACATGCTTAGCAATGCTTTTGGGATCATGCCTCTTTCAACAGTCAGGCGGTGGAGTAAAAAGTCAAAAGAGTTCATCACATGCCAATAACTGATCCCTGCTAAATAGATCTCTTTGATATGCTGGTGCACCTGTACAAGACCTGTACAGCTAAATTTAGGTGACGGTACAGTCCCCTGTTTGGATACATCATTGACTTGTGTATCACTAATTCCTGGCTGGTTTACAAGAGGGACCTACTGAAGCAAAAACCAGTGTTACTCAAAAGGTTCCGCCTGGCTGTTGCACACAGTTTAAATAAGATCAACAAGCAAGCAACCAAAGTTGGCTGACTATCATTGAGCTCTCTACCACAGATGTGGAAAGGCCACACACCAAGACCATCACAACCAAAACAACAGTGTGCACTACGACAACATGGTACGGCGCCTCTTCATTCTGACAAGCTGGGACGATGAAACCTCGGTCCAAATAGGTCAAGATGTCAGAAATATGTTTTTCTGTGTTTCAATCCAAACCAAGAATGCTTTATGAAATACCATCAAAAGTGAGTCAGAGGTGTAGTGTCAAACAACTTCCAGGAAATATAGGTCAAAATTTGCTTTGTTTTAAAAAAGTTCAATGTTTGAGGCATGATAAAAAGAATGGAGACAAATGCCCTTAATATTGAGTGTTACTAATGTCTAAATAAATTGGTTTACATGATTTTTTCAAATATTTGTTGTATCTGTATGAAATTTTGCACTTTTACCATTAAAGGACATCTCAACCGTTTGGTAGAGGTCATTATTTATAAAACTAAAAGGTCAGTTAAAAAAATAAATAAACAGATAGTGGTCATTACTTACCTAAAGCAATAAGAAATGCAAACAAATAATTTTTTGAAAGCTTTTTTCTTGGTGGGGTAGTTAAAGGGTTAAGCTGGGAGCAAAAAGAAGGGCATTCGTGTTTGCACTCCCACTCTGGATCATTTTAGGCTGTGGCCACTGATGAGTTGCAGAATTGTACCTTAAAAATTTTAAAATTGTTCTTCTCTTCACTTGTTTGTTTCTGTTTTTTTTAATCATAAACAACAATTTACTTTTTTTTAAACTATTTTTTCCTACTTTGAAGTAAAAGATAAAGCCAGTGACGGTGTTACACATACATTGTCAGTGAAAACTACAAAACTTTAATTAAAATGTCAAATGTAATCTTTGCACCACGTAGAGTGATTATATTTGTGCAGGTTGGCCAGTTTATGGATATCTCCTTCAGGGGTCTGGAGTGTGGCTGATAAATGCATGGTTGCCAGGCAGCTGGGTGTTTTGGGTTTCCCTTCTGAGCTGCAAGAGGCTTTAGTGTTCACAGCCACTCAGAGTTAAAGGGATTTTTGATTCCTCCCTCTGTGGCCTGGAGTGTAGATTCCAAATTAAGATGTTAAACTGGTTAAACCCCAAGACGAAACTCCATAGTTGCAACCAACTATGAATGTGTAAACAGGCTGAAAGGGGACGTCAACAGTCGTCCGTCAAATTTCTCACATCTTCTTGTTTGGTATGGCAGGGACTGCCAATATTCAACTGTGGGAGGATGTCACAGGGTGATTTTCTCCGTGTACTTGTGCGTACCATTTCTTTTTTTGGTTTTTGATATTAAATTCATATTAAATTTATACCAAACTCGTTAAATTTATCTGGGTGGGACATCTGTCAACATTTGGTTTGGGTATTTTTAAAGCACCACCTCATTAATTTTACTACATGAACATGAAAAGATATAGCATAATATGAATACCTTATATGTTCCAATAGTGGCTGGTCTCCTTAAAGTCCTCGATCTTCAATTAAACTATTTCCTGCTGAGTCTGCAAAGAAACCGAGTAACGAATTGGAAGAACTGCTTTTAACATGGATTATAGAGCATATAGAAAAGTGTCGTGTCTCCAGGAAAAAGATCTGCATGAAAACGGAGGATTTTTATTTATTTATTTTTAACTTGCCCTGTCCAACAACTAAGCAAGCAGATGACAGCTGAAGGCCTTTTGTGATGGACAGATTTTACTGTTGCATTACAGGTTTGTGGACCTTCAGACTAAGTATATTTGTATAAACCCCTTTTGTATTTGAGGCTATGCTTCATTAATTATTATATTTATATGCATTCCTTGTTGGACCGGATGAAAGAAAAAAAAGAAGAGAGAGAGAGTGGGATTTAAGAGATTTGGGATAAGGGGTAGAGATGGGGGGCGGGGGCCAGTCGCTAATACAGAGTCATAACATAAAGGTGTCATCAGTAAATTGTATGACTTAGTTCTCACATAAAATACAATAGACACCAACAAATAGTCTGCGCAAAGGTATTTACAGCCTTTGAGTATATTCATACATTAATGACGGAAGATTGATCTCACAAGGCAATGCACACAGACCGGTACACACAAGATTCACATTAGAGGGGTATTAAAACGGTACCCATGTCCATATTTGTTCAAAAGTGAATAAGCAGGTGGGTTGAATGAATGTGAGCTTCTTAGAGTGTACCTTTACAATGAATGCATTCAAGAGCGCCGTCAAAGACCTGGGAGCAACCACCCTCACGTGCACCGGACCCCCACCAAAGAGTCAGATGCCAAGACCCGGCGGCCCCCCAGCTGAGGAGCAGGAGGAACAGGGAACGCATAAAGCCGGAGCTTCTGCCGGGGCAGGGAGCCACCCCATCCCAAGGCAGGTCAGGACAACCCATGGTCAGCCCGCACTGCACACTCATACAACATGCCCGCCAGCCCTTCCAAGGACAAACCAGGGGAATCTGCAGAAACCAACTGGGAAAGCGGACAGAAACGACCAGCAGACGGATCGGTGAGCCTGAAGACCTGGCTCTAGTTGCTGTGAGCAATGATGGAAAAATTGAGGTACCCTGGTGTGCCTGAAACAAAGGGGCCCCACCTGCTTCTCAGGGGATACGGTCCACCCCTGTTCAGATGTTGGATGGATTCCCTCACCGTGTGGGAAAGAGCTGCAAGGTCAGGGGTGCAGGAACCCCTGTGGGCACCCCCAATGCCTTGGCAGCAGACACAATTCCACCCCACCCAGTCTGGGGGGTGGGAGACGGGGAACAGCATGGCTATTGCGCTCTCGCTGTGATGTTTTTTTTCTAAGACAGTAGTGATAGTAATGCACTTTTAACCACATGCAGGTCAGACAGTCTTACAGAAAGAGAAGGGGGAGTTAGAGGTGCGTAGTTGCGTCCCAGAAAGTGAGGTTGGCTCAAAGTTGGTTGGTGAGAGTAGCAGTGGGGCTTAGATCCAGGCGGCAAGGGCGACGGTGGCGCCTAGAGGCGGGCAGCAAGTGTGGGTAGCGCCAACGGGCACTACAATGCTACTCTTGTCAGAGATTTTTTTTTTTTTAAACATTGTCTCTGTCAAATGGTATTAAAAAGAACGTTATGATTCTTTTTTATTGCTTGCAATGCAAATACATTCTACATCTGTGTTTTTTGCATTTAGAGGGAAACCGGCTGGTGACTCTTGGGTAGATTGTTGTGTTCGCTTCAGGACCGGACACCATTCCGCCACTGGGATTCTCCAGTCACCCAACGCTTACATTCATTCATCAGGAAGGGTTTCCAAGAATTTTCGAGAGAACACACGGGATGTTTCCCTACATCTGCCTTTGCACTCCAGGTACTCTGGTTTTGTGGATAAAATGGAGTCTGGGATAATCCCATCCCCCACTTTTGGTTTTGCCTAATTATTATAGGTAGCGCAGCATCGTTTCTTTATTCTTTTTATTTCTTCTTTTTCAAGCTTATACAAACAATTTGAAAATTGAGTATCTTCAGAAATATGTGTATGGCAATGCTGGTAAAAGAATACTGGAGAAAAGAGGCCCAAAGATCAAATTGCATCTCGGCATTTAAAAAAATCTGAATTATAATGAGAGTTGAAAAATGTTAATCATATTTATTTCTTTTCTGCTTTCCAGAAAAGCAAGTCTTGAGGGATTTTTTTAAATTTTGTGTTAATGTTCCAGAGATACATTTTAAGTTTAGGAGCATCCTGTTAATAAAAATGTTATAGTTTAATGGATACAATGGCATTTGTCTCTTCATTTTCAGTTTTCAAAGGCCTTAGTGTAATCTGTCCTATTTACATTTATTAATGTTCATTAATATACATTGTCCCTTTCTCATTAATCCACAAGGAGGAAGTGACGTAATATGTGTGCACGTGTGGATGTTTAGGATAGCCAGGCATGTCTGGAGCTTCTTATGTTTTTTCGTCACTAGATGTCACCAAACTCAATGTTCCAACTTGGACGAGATTTTATTAAGTTCTCTGGAAAAGTAAAACTCACAGTCAGAAAAACCCCTTCCCAAATTCTTTAGCTGATGGAGGTTTGGGTGATTTGACCTTTACAGACTTTATATGGAACATTTTCCCATATAATCTCGTTGATAAGAGACTAACCATGGACAGTTAACATAACATGGACCGTTTTATTTCACGTCATATCCATGTCTGTGACAAGGGCACTGACTTTAATCAAATTAAAAAATAACAGTAATAATAAATATAAAAGTAAAAAAAATAAAGCAATTATTGAAATTAGCTTCCTCCCACTCCCTTTCAAGCAATCTATTAAATGCTTTTTGACAATCTCTGTCGATTTAAATTGAACTCAAAATGTGATTTTAATTGGGGAGATTAGCCAGATTGATGAGAAGTGTACAAACAGGTTGTCACAAAACAAGCAGACAGCTGATTCCAATTGCAGCAGGTTAATTAGCTCAGCTAAAAGACCATTAAGCTAAATCAGGGTCAGGCAGGTAGGGATCAATAAAGGGGATAGCAGCATCAGAGAAACAATGAGAATAGTCAGGATCAAGGAGGAATTCAGGGCAGGCAAACAGAGTCAGATACAAAACAGGGTCAGGAAATCAGGTCCAGATAAAACGGTCAGTAATGCAGGTAGGCTGGCACAAAGAATACTTCTCACTGAGTGAGGCCTAATGCTGTGCTTAAAGTGTGCTGTGAGTGATTGCAAATGAATTTTAGGTGTGTGGCATCCAGAAACTTTGTTACAGTGGGTCATAGGTGCTAAACATCTATAAGTTTTTGGCAAGCAGGAGGAAACCTAGATGCAGGGAGGAACCACAAGCATATTTTAAGCAAAGTCCCAAGGCTTTATTTACAAGGATAATGACGGGTAACAGACTCAGGAGATTGTAAACCACACAGAGGGCTCAGAGAGAGTTCCTTAAATGCACTTCAAGCTAACTAGCACCAGGAGAATGGGCGGAGTCACAGCCTCCCTGCACAGAAACTAGAGAAAGTAAAATGAGCAGCATCACAAGGATGGACATGGTCAGCAACAATACTCAGTGCTCAATGTGTTGAGAAAATGTTCCCCACACCATGACACTACCACCACCAGCCTGAATCATTGCTGCAAGACAGGATGGAGTCATACTTTCATGTTGTTGATGCGAAATTCTGACCCTATTGTCCAAATTTGGCATCACAAATGAAACTCATTAAACTAGACGAAATTTTTCTTATCTTCCTTTGTCCAGTTTGGTGATACTGTGTGAATTGTAGCCTCAGTTTCCTGTTCTTAGTTGACAGAAAGGGCCCCTGGTGTGGTCTTCTTCCCAGTAGATCAGCAGTTTCTGAAATACTGTCTGGCACCAACATCCATGCTGCGTTCAAAGTCACTTCAATCACCTTTCTTCCCCATTCTGATGCTCGGTTTGAACTGCAGCAGACCATCTGGACCATGTCTACATGCCTGAATGCATCAGATTGCTGCCATGTGATTGGCTGATTAGAAATTTGTGTTAACAAGCAGATGGACAGATGTGGCCAGAAAGGAAATATACTTTGATAAACACAGAGAATCAACAAACAGCAAAATTTTAATCCTGCACTTTAAGTAATACCCTTAACAACATTAAACAGTTTAAGACTATAAAGCGTGTTTAACTGACATGAAGAAGACTGAAGATTAATTGTTTATTGCCATTTATACACGTAAAACAAATGCATTGGAATTTTTTCTTTAGCAGCTCTCAAGTCAGGGCGAATGACAGGACAACAAAAACTAACGAGGTTCATAAATAAAGATGAGGAACGAAATCTGAGAGAAAAAAAATCTGAACAACTTGCAGAGAGACATAATGTAGTCATAACCACATTATTGCAGTGTCTCAACCGTTTCAATATTGCACTTTTTGTCATATTTGTGACATATTGTGATTGTTAATTGCTCATTGTCCTTAGTGTTCCGGCTATTTAGCGTGTTGTGTGGTTCAGTCTCCCCTCTCTTATGTCATGTGCAAGCATTCTGACTGCAGCTGGGAGGAAGTTATTGTGTAAGCGTGCCCTGTGTGCGTGGATGCTTCTTCCAGGCCAAAGGGAGTCTGAGGTTGTGGCCTGAGTCCACACACTGCATCAGTGCGTGGGCAGGGTGGTGTCTGTCCATGATGTCCCCTAACACAAAGAGTGAACTAGAAAAGTTAAAAACTTGTAATTCCAAATGTTTTGTATTTAGCAGAATTAAACATTTTAATTAAGATTACGTTCAACTTTGTAGTCTTAATTAAACAAACCAAATATACAACAGTAACATGGAATCAGGGGACACCATCATAAGATGCATATAATAAAATAAGTATGTGTCTTCTAATATGTGTAGTAAATTTAATTTATATTTGTGAATTAAATAGTTTTAATCATTTTTTTAAATCTAATTTGTTGATTAAAACATGATTTTGCGTGTTTCCTGTTCAATTACAGCATAGGCTTTGAGGTAGCATCAAGCTCTACCTCACATTAGATTGCACAATCTCATGCATTAGCTTACTCAGCATATGTTGATAACGTAATGGCTCATTAAAAAATTCGAATCCATCCAGACTGTCTAGACTTCCCTCTCCCCAGCCACTTCCTCCAGCTCCTCTGCAGGGACCCCCAGACATTCCCAGGACAGCCCAGAGAAACAGTCTCTCCAGAGTGTCCTGGGTCTTCCCCAGGCCCTTCGCTCAGTTTGACATTCCCAGAACACCTCCCCAAGGTCCTCCCTGGTCCAGATGTCAAGGAGGCATCTGGACCAGATGCCCGAGCCACCTCAACTGGCTCCTTTGATGTGGAGAAGCAGCGGCTCTATTCAGATCTCGCTGGGTGACCGACCTTCTCACCCCATCGCTGAGGAAGCGTCCAGCCACCCTACGGAGGAAGCTCATTTCAGCCGCTCATATTTAGGACCTCGTTCCTGCGGTCATGTCCAAGAGCTTATGACCATAGTTGAGTATTGAAACTGAGATCGAATGGTAAATTGAGAGCTTTACCACAACAGACCGCCACAGCAACCGCAATGGTGGGCACTGCACCAATCAGCCTATCACTCAGTCAAAGTCAACAGCTCCCCACCTGCACCCAAAACAGTGCTTGCAGAAAACTGCTTTCCTCTCCTTAGGTGCAGGATGTTTTTCCAGAATCAAGGCCAACCAATAGTCCTCCATGGGCTCAACGAACTCCTTCCAGGACTGAGTTTTTGCCTTCACAACAGCAGCTTGCTTAGACTGCCGGATCCTGTCAGCTGCTTCTGGAGTCCCACAAGCTAGTTAGGCTTGGTAAGACTTCTTCTTCAGCTTGATGGCATCCTTTACTTCGAGGTTTACTGATTGCACCCCGACAGACACCAGAGACCACGCGACCACAGCTCAGAATGACAGCAGAGACAATGGATGTGGAAAACATGGTTCCACTCTGACTCAATGTCCCCGGCCCCCCTCGGTACCAGTTTGAAACTCTCCCGACTTTCCTGATGAAGGGCTCAGCCAGAAGTTCCCAGCAGACCCTTTACAGAGATGTCTGTGTGTAAAGACAAAGACAGGGGGTGGGACAATTTTTTGCAAAAGAGGAAAGTCTGTGACGACATGATGTGACGTGGTTGTGGTCAGTAAGAACCTCAATATTAATAATGATAAAATGTGATCTCTAATTTCAAAAAAATCAATCAACCAATTAAAAAGAATTCCCTCTGAAGAGTTTTCCTTGATATAAAATGTTACTTTATGCTGGAAAAAATCACGATTGTCTAAACATAAGTTTATTTTCAGTGGTAAATCTAACTTGCTTCCTTCTGACACAGCCATCGGTAGTCTTATGAGGAACTGCATTATTCTGTACTGTCTGGCAAATTTGGATATAATAGTGCTGAGGTCTGGGATAACCAGCTGTAATGTGACAGGGGCGGGGGCTGACTATGATAAACCTGTTTTGTAGAAACCTCTCAACAGTGGTGCTGTCATGGTAAACTGGTTTGACAAGGGTCTGGCCTGTAAAAACCTTTTTTGGCAAAAGAGGAAACTTTGGCTAACTGGTCAAACACAGGTGCCAAAATCAAAGGCTGCGCCCACAACAAGCTTTTGTGACATCTTCAACACCTGTGATAACATGTTGTAATGGAGGCAGGGCCTGTGAAAAGCTGCCGTGAAAAAGGCAGGATTTATAAAAATACTGACTAAATGGGGTGTTGCTTAAGGAAGGCTGGCGGAACTAAGGTGGAGTCTGGGATTGAGATAGAATCTGTGAACAAACAAGTCATTAAGGCAGAATTTCTGACAAACTAATAGGACTGGCTTTTGGAAACCTGATGCGACCATGAACCATGGTCAAAGGTTTTGAGAATGACACATTCATTTCCAAAAGGTCCGCTGCTTCAGGGTTTTCAGGTGTTTTCTCACGTTACTATGCTATACTGAAATATAATTACATTAATTTAAAAATTAATGGTAAATGGCGTACTTGTACATCGCTTTTCTACCGCACTCCAAGGCCCAAAGTGCTTCACAGTCACAGTCCCATTCACACAGACATTCCCACACTGCCGAACACTAGCTTCGGTTACATGTGCAAAATATCTTTGATTGGAATGAATCAGATTATTCCGAATGGGGTGTTTACATGACACATTTTTATTCTGATCAGGCGTTCATTCCAATTACTTTTGTCCATGTAACTGCAGCTACTGGCACCAACCTATAACCACAGGAGCAATGTGGGAATCAGTGTCTAGCCCAAGGACGCATGGGTGGGCCAGGCAGGCATCAGGCCAGCGAGCTTCCAATCCAAGTTCCGACAGCCTAACTCTGCCCCACGGCCGCCACAATTAATACCAACTTAATCTTAATCTTAATCTTGCCTAGGGCACCAAATTGGTTAGGGCCTGGCCGGCCCTGCTGGTCCCAAGTCCAGATAAATACAGGTTGTGCCAGTAAGATCATCCCTCATTAAACCAAAGCCGGTGTAGGTACCGGATGTTCTCGGGTTGCCGGATGTTCTCGGGGTCCTTCGGGGTCCTTCAAATGAGTTATATCACTAGAGGAGACATCACGTGGTTCCTCATGGGAGGAGAGCACCGCCATCTTGGTGAGGTCAAGTTTTGAAGACCAAACCACTTTTGTAACATTTAATAAAGAGCTCTGTTTTTGCTTTCAATCACTTCATTATATGAAAAAGAAGAATGGCTTGAAATTGCTTAGTTTTGTTCAGAAATACAAACTTCACGAGTACCCATAACTTAACTAGTATTAGACTACTTAGATTTTTTCTATGTTCCTTTATTTTATTTTACTTATGTTTACTTATTTTACTTATGTTTTTATTTATTTGTGTGTTATGTTCATCGTTTCTTTTTTCCCCTCTATTCTTTATTTTCTATGTCAATATGTTATATTTGGCAATGGTGACTGATCTTCGAGGCAATATTGATTACATCGTTATTGTTCGTTGTTAACGTTAATGTCATTGTTAATGTATGATACCGCAATTGTCAATAAAGTTTTTAAAAAAAACGTAGCGACGTTAACTCATTGGTCGTGGCAACTTACATCCAATCAAATAGTGTGACGTCATCATTGGTCGAAGGACCCCGAAGGACCCCGAGAACATCCGGCAACCCGAGAACATCCGGTACCCACACCGGTTCCAGCGTGTTGACCTACGGGGTGTGCTGGTGGAAAATACCCCACTGTTTCCTAGAGGAAGGGGTAAGGTAAAACGAAAGGAAGGCTAGGGAGCTGACCAACACAATGGGAAAATAGGGTCAACATTTAGTGTGTTCAGGAAACAAGGTTGAAAGAGAGCAAGGATTGTAGAATAGGAACAGGGTTCAAACCATTTTATCGTGGTGTGGATGGAGGAATGCAGTAGGTGTGATACTGAAAGAAAAGTTAGATAAAAAACCTTTTGTAGGTGAAGGGTGTTAGATAAGTAGGACCCGAGCGAGAGAGGATGCAGAAATTCTGAAAGGAGATGGGATTTCCTAGAGGAGAGAGCGGTAAATGGGGCACATGTGAACAGAAATGTGGATAAGTAAAACAGAGGTGATGAGTAAGTGATGGGTAAGTCTGGTGTTCATAACAGGAATGCAGAAGGGGGGGAGGTGGATTTGGACAGGTTGGCCTGGGAGAGAGCTAGAGATTGGAGGAATGTGCAGCAGGTTAGGGGGACCAAGGACAGTGACAGAAATGTGTTCAAAGATACCATATGATGGAAAGTAGGAATGAGTCGTTTAAAAAACTGTGCTCTACGGTTTTAAAAGTCCTCACTACACACTTTATGCTTTTTTCTGAGACAAATGAACATTCCCTCTCCCCAGATTTTAATTGCTTTAGACTCATAGGGATCATTGGTGAAGGTAACCACCAGTTTTAAATGTGCCTCTTTTTAGCACATATACTACAGATTGATCCCCAAGATGCACATTTCACACGTGCAGGGCCCTCTGGAGGGAGTGTATGGGGGATTGGAAGCTGCTGTTGGAAGGACGGAGGCATCGGATTTGCCCCACTTCACCAATTTTAATTGCCCCCCCCCCCCCCCCCCCCCCCCCCCCCTTTAGCATATTAACACACATGTACACACCAGGAGGATGGTCACATCGGGCCCTGTCCGACCCGGTGGCTGGTGCAGGGCCGGCTGGGGTATCCAGGGGGGCTCCTGAGCTCCAAATCTGGCGGCTCACTTTCTGTGTGGTGGGGGAGTCCAAAACATCTGAGATGGGGGGCCTGTATTCTGGGGGTTTGGGCGGGGTTCCAGACATCAGGGCACCAGGCTACCCCAAATATTTCCATTGTTGCTTATAGCAACAGGAGCCCTGTCCTCTTGTTCGGCCTCTTCCCCCTGTCGGTCTTCGTGGGGCTGACGGGCAGGCTATCGAGGGTGCAGTGTGGGTAACGGTGGCTCGCCGAGGGCTGTGGGTGGGTGACCTCCCTCTCCGTTCCCGTGGTGGGGTCTAGTACACTTGTGGGTGGTCGCTCCTGGGCATCTGTCTGTCGGGAGGGAGACCTGGGTGCCTGCCGGACCGGACGGCTGCTCTGTCTGCTCTGGCTCTAGGGGGTATGGTGGGATAACTGCTCTCACTGAAGCATTCAATGTGAACAAGTGCATATCAGCAAACAAACAGTTATTCAATTTACATGCTTATTCCTTCTGGTTTAAGACAGGCATGGTGGGTGTTTTATTTGTTGGACACCTAACGCCATATTTTCATGTCTGTTTGCAGAAGGAAGTGCTGGTTGGAGTGATGTGTGGCATGAAGTCTACTATAGATACTGTAAATTTATAGAAATGCTTAAGACTAAACAGTTGTGTGGATGCTGCATGTGTATACGTGTGTGTATGAGCATTAATGCTTGTAATGTAAGTTACCTATGACACCCTACGGAAGAGGATTAGACTCATGGACAAAGAAATAAAAAGGGCATAGAAATAATCAGTCTATATATACTATGTAGAGATTTTTTTAAAGTGATTACTTAGCACAATGAAAAGGCTGATGGCAATGAGCAGGGCAGAAGTCAGAAGAATGAAAACTTGAGAAATGTCCTTGTTAATTATTGTTAGAACTTTGAGTTATTAGAGATGTGTGAACTTGGACCTATACATGATAAAAGCTTTCAGTTGTTGTGCTATAAGTTTCCCTTCTGCTTACAAAGGTAACCGCAGATGAATGCTGTTGAGTCTCTATATGACAGCGGTGCAACCCGTCAAAGGCCAATGTCGTGCTTCTTTTCTATTTACTCCTACACTGGTTGCTTCTCATTGGTAGAAAGCCTGATCCAAGCAATTAGTAGTATGTAGGAGAATATACTAAAAAACAGACACTTGCTTTCAAGGACTTGGACTGGACTCCCTCTGTCTCTGTAGCTTCTCCTCCAACTGTTCCCTGCTCTCACTACAAATCTCTGTATCATCTGCAAACATCATAGTCCATGGTGATTCCTGTCTAACCTCATCTGTCAGCCTGTCCATCACCATTGCAAACTGGAATGGGCTGAGAGCTGATCCCTGATGTAATCCTGCCTCCACCTTAAAATCCTCTGTCCTCCCTATAGCACACCACACCACTGTCTTACAGCCCTCATGCATGACCTGTACTGCTCTAAGCTTTCTCTAGATCTATCTAGGGTATTACTCTGAGAGTATTCTCAGAGTAATACTTGTACAGAGGTTTGCCGGCCAACTCCAGATTTGAAGGCCATGTCAGGTGGCCACGTGCTGGGAGATTGGTTAGGTTGGTGAACAGACTGATTCAATCTGTGATCCAGAGAACGCATCAAACTGCTGAAGGGCATTTTGGATTTTTCTACTTGTCATTATTTTGGGGGTTGAATACTGGGAAGGCGAAAATAAATGTGTTGTGTGGCATCATGTCTAATCTGTTCTGATCTCTTTTCCATATTTATTTTCTTCTTCCTTCTTTTCCTTACTATTTTTTGTGGTGTCCAAGGCTTCATATGTGTCATTTCTTTGTGTATTTTCTTCTCAGGATGTTGGTCAACTGCAGGCGAGGTGTATGTCACCCAGAAAAAATTAGTTTTTGTTTGTAATAAAAATCTACCAAAATCCTGACTTCCAGGTTATAAAGAGGTTTACCACCCTGTTGTTTTGGTTTGTATGGGGTTCTCCGCACCCTCAGTTCACGCCTTCTTCTGTTGAAAAAGGTATTAATGTTCTGAAGACCTGTAATCACGAACTAGTTCTTTTCCAATCATGTCTGAATAAATAGAATGCATCTCATCCCTCCATAACTGAACACAACACAGAGGAACGAGTGAGGTGTTCACAGATTTCCCAAATGCATTTCCAAACACATAAGAAGTCTGTGTTTTTGATGTACTATAGACACTAACAGAACCTGCTGCTCGTGGTTCGAGCAGATTAGTCCTTTTGCATCTCACTATTCATGTTTAGACTTCAAGGCCAAGTTCCGTCTTGTGTCTTGTACTTTCCTGTTCCCTCTTTTTCAGTTTAACCCTCCTGCTATCCTAGGCACTTTAACATTGGGAGTTGGGTCATCTAGACCCACTAGACAGTGCACTGAACCTTTTTTCTTCAATGATTTGTGATCTTCACTGGTGTCCATGGATTACATGAAATCTTTCCACCTTTGTCATGGTAGTAGGAAACACATCAACTTTTCGACTGTAAAACCTGCTCCATTTGTGGCCTTGATAGGAAGACATCCTTCTAAGTCAATGCTGAAAGCTATATCTTATAAGTTGGAACTATCTAAACACTTGAGGCAGAAAAGCTTTGGCACCCAAAGGCCAACCTCTAACCTAAAATAAAACTGTCATTCCTGATCATTTAAAACATTATTTCCCTTTTCCATGTAAAAAGTGTCCCCACAGTCTAGTTTATGAATAATAATATAATTGTTACCACTGCTAGCACAATGACTTGTAGTAGTATATCTGTGTTATGGCCGTTATGAACTATGATACACATAGCATTCCACAAATTCCGCTGAATCTATCAACATCCATCTCCATTACTGCTTTGTCCTGTGAAGGATCATGGGCGTTGTTGGAGCTTATCCCAGCTGCTTCAGGGTTAAGGCGAAGTACACCCTTGACAGTTCCAATGCACGGCCATACACAACACACACCTGCATGCACAAACACACACACACACACACACAGGATATTGCTTTGTTATCAACTCTCAGTCATCTGGTAGTGCAAACAGATCAGATATAATGGCCTCATGTTGTGTAACCTGAATGGTGAAAGACGTTTAGTCATCACAACTCAATCAGGTTCTGCTGCCTGCATTTCTTGCTTGCTGAGGAGTTCAACAAGTAAAATAAGGTGTGGCGAGAGGAAATGTGAAAATGCCAAATGGATTTTAGATTGCCTTGGAAATCTGCTCTGAAATACACAAACTGAACTAATTTAACAATTTTGTTGACCATCTAAACTTGTCTTAACAAGAAAAACCCAAATGTCAAACCTAAAAACTGTGTTAGATAAGCTTAAAGGGGCTATATTATGCTTTTCTTAAGCCTTTCAGAGTAATATTAATGATAATATATTAACATTGGTACACTAAAGAACGATTTACTTTATGAAAACAGTTATTTTCACAGAGCATTTTCCTACCCAGAAATAAACAACTCGATCTTTGATTTGCAACTGTTTTTCCTAAAAGTTGCAAAAGTTTTAAATAATTTTCAACGTAACTAGTTAAAACTTTGCCCAGGTATTTGTTTTTCCCTCCAGTTTAAATTATATGTAACCCAAAAATAAAAAACAAAAGTATAATCTTTTAGAACAGTGATTTAAAAAAATGTCTTTGTTGTCATGAGTGCAACTGTAGTTTTTGAACAAATATAATGATCACAACACGAGTGACACATTTTACACAAAAAAGATCAACATTATATTCATGTTTATGCTGAAGGTTTATTTGTTTTTCTTTTGTCTAAATCAAAAATGTAACTTTAACAAAAAAAAATTAATCATTTTTGGGTGAATAAATTTATTTTAGTTTGAATTAGTCTGTTGGTCACTTCACCTTCGGTTTCTTTATGTTGTTATTGGTTTTATTTAAAGTCAACGTTTAATTATTAGAAAGCAACTGTTTCTTTTAGAAAGAGGACTTGGACCAAACGCTGGAATCTCTGACTGTTAGAGATTCATTTGTTTTTGATAAAATGTTGCAGGGACTTGAAAGTATATTGCAATCCTACTGTTCCATATTCTACAGCTGCCAGGATTCTTTATTTGTTGAAATTCTACAGTCTACTTCAATCCTAAAAAACGTATTAGATTATTTAACACCCTTGTGCTACCCTAGGCACTTTACCATTGGGAGTTGGGTCATCTAGACCCACTAGACAGTGCTCTGAATGCCACTTTCAGTTGTTGGTTAGTGCAGAGACGGGATCACACTGACGACCCATTGATTAAGCAATTCATATTGAATCAGGCAGGGGGGGGGTAAAGAATAGGTTCAAGGATGAGAGAATCTGCGTATATTGTGAAATGGAAATGCCACGTGCCGCTCCAGAACTTGCATGTCAAGTATGTCATTTTGGGTTAAATAAGTTCAGTTTTTAAAGAACACCAGTTATAACCAGAGTTGTCTCAAAGCAAAAGCAAATCACATCTTCATCAAAACCTTGTCCTTTATAAAATTCCGCCTTAACGTTCACAGGGAAAAAAGCCAAAGTCTAAAGTCGTTGCTGTTTCAGGAGGTACAATTTTTCCGCTTTTTTGAAGAAGTTCCCACTACTATTGGTAATGTGCCGTCTCAAAACAAGTCAATCCTTAACCCTTGTGCTATCCAAGCACTTTAACATTGGGAGTTGGGTCATTTAGACCCACTAGACAGTGCTCTGAACCTTTTTTCTTCAATGATTTGGGATCTTCACTGGTGTCCATGGATTACATGAAATCTTTCCACCTTTATCCACCTTTGTCATGGTAGGGAGAACACGTCAATGTAAGGGTGGGGTCATCTAAGATAGCACAAGGGTTAACATGACTTATATTATACTAAATTAACTTTTTGACCTTTTAAGTGAAAAACAACCCCAAAGTGGTATTTTTTACATTTTTGGAAAATGTGGACCTTGGCTCAAAAGGTTCCCTTTGATATTACTCTTGATGAATGAGAAGAAACATTATTTTCATTAGTTTGATATTCATGACCCCAAAAACTAAGCCAACAGTAAAGAAAGCCCCACACAACAATAGCAGGTATTTCTGCAGTGACAGCTGGACGGAGACGTCTCACGCTCCTCACCCTGCTGTTCTGTGGCGTTCCACTCTCCCATAAGTGCTACATGCAGTTCTGCAGGTCAATTAGCAATCTGGGCTCCGTGTGTTTGAAGAGTCTTATTGTTTGTCACTAGTTGTTGGTATATTTCTTGTTTAATTCCTTGATTTCCATCTTGACATCTTCTGTAATTTGCTCCTTCAAGGAGTTCATGTCCTTTTTCACGTCAGCTCTTGGGTCACGGATTTCCTTGCTAACGGAGTCGAGTCCACAGCGCATGGATTCAGCTAGCTGGTTAACTCCAGAGAGTTCGTCTCCGTCTTCTTTGGTTTTATCCACATCTCGTCCTTTCATCTGATCTTGTTTTTTAATTTTTCCTCTGGTTTCGACACCTTTCATTGTTTCGCTCCGTTTGCTAATAATGAATTTTGAGGATTCCATTTGCTATTTTGTTGGGAGCAGCAAATTACACAGGCATCACGTCCGCCATCTTGTCGGAAACCCAAAGAGAACAGTTTGTGTCTTCCCTTCAATGTATTTCACACACTCTGGATTTACACAACGACACTTTAAGTTTGGTTTGTATTATTTTATTTTACCTCAATTTACAATAAAAATACATTACACAAAGCCACATGTTTAACTCATTTACTTTTTTATAACCATTTTTCAATAATCGTAACATATAATTCTGGTTTTGTTGCTCTGACTATTGCAGACATCAGCCTCTGGCAGCCATTGGCCGGGTGATATATATAGTCCACATATTAGATAAGAAGCACGATAAGACCTTTTCTCCGACAGATTGTTTTATTCATCAAAGCCGACATTACTTTCTGTGCCGTGGTTCTCTTGGCAGTGCTATACTACCTAAAATGCAGAACTTACAAGGCAGAACGGAAAATAAAAAAACAACCAAACACAACACAAAAGTCTCTAAACCAAACCAACGGTTAGATAAACTTTATGAGATCAGGTAAACTTAATTCATCCCAAAATGGGGAAATTCTCTATTTGAGAATTTAATTGAGGTTTAAAAATTGAGGTTTTGGGTGTTAAAAAGCAGGAGATTAAACTGAGAACACTTTTAAAAAAAGGTATGAATTCAACTATGGGTATAAGAAGAAGAAAGAAAACAGACTTGATTATTACGATGGAATTTTGTTTTAGAGACTATGTCCACACAATTTTGTTTCTAATGTTGCGTAGGTTTGATCAGCGGGTGATGAATGTTTTATGTTTCATTTTTCACTTGTACTCTGTAAAAAAGTCTTATAGAATAGATTTTTTTTCTGTGGTCAAAACCTCGCAACATAGACCAGAAAACCTCGCAACATAGACCAGAAGTCAATGCTATGGATTCAATTATTAGCTATTTTTAGGCGAGCCCACTCATTCTCTCACTGAGCTCCCACAGTTTCTTGGCTGTGGCATCATCCTTGGCTCTGGCGAAGACATCCCTCACGGTGCAGTTAGAGAAGTAACGCCCAGAGAGATGCTCAATGCCTTCCTGGAGAGCACAGTGCAGAGTGGTCTGGCTTCCCTGCTCAGCATCCTTGAAGAAAAAAACACTTGCGAACGTCAGGCTGAACTGCAGGATGGAGCCTGCATTTCTTTTGAGCTCCGTGCTGATGGCTCCTACAAAAAAGACAAAGCAGATTTTTTTAGATAACACAGTAAAAACAAAGAACCGTTATTGTCATCCAAAATTGATCAAACAGACTGGAAGACAAAATGTGCTGCCCTTGTTTCTGGTCATGGGCTGAGCGGTGACCACTGACCTGGGTGAAGGGAGTAACAGGTGACCTTAGTTCCCTCTAGTCTTTTGGCCAGTTCATGCGTAAAGAGAACGTTGCACAGTTTGCTGTCACAGTACATCTGGAGGGCATCCCGAGTTGATGTCGCCACTCCCAAATCCTTGTGGGTGTTCAGACAGTCAAAGTTGACGTTTCCAACATTGTGAGCGGAGGATGACACGTTCACTATCCTGCTGGGTCCACACTCTTTGAGTCGGTCCAACAACAGGTTTGTCAGCAGAAAATGCCCAAGGTGGTTGACACCAAACATCATCCCGAATCCATCCTCTGTGCGACCCTGCATGTAAAGTCCTGGAAGCAAACGTTGAAAAGCTTAATTGTCTCCCAGTGAAAAGTCGACAACAAACAGTAGAGCTTCAACCTCAAACACAGAGGCATCGTTTTCACTTTCTCACATCTCGTAAGGTTCCACTAGACACACGGCCCTCTACTTCATGGGCAAGTCTGAACGTAACCGGACCGTGACCTCCAAGCATCAATAGTAGGATTACAAGTTCTGGAGCGGCACGTGGCATTTCCATTTCAAAATATACGCAGATTCTCTCATCCTTGAACCTATTCTTTACCCCCCCCCCTGCCTGATTCAATATGAATTGCTTAATCACTGGGTCGTCAGTGTGATCCCGTCTCTGCACTAACCAACAACTGAAAGTGGCATTTACCCCACAACCACAGATGGCGGGGTTGGCCTAAATCTCAGCATACTATTCAGATAATTTTACAATTACTAAATTAAATGATAAAATAGAAAATTCCGTTCCACAGTTTTAAAATGTTTCTAATTAACAGTAAAAATCTGTATCCTTTTAATTTGTGACTTCAAAAGAGATAAACATGAATGTATTGAGTGTGCTGAGTGTGCCGATTTCAAATGTGTTTTTTATAAATAATCAATTTAAGGTCATTTCTTAGGGTTCATTGAACAGCAACATAACGAAACCTAAACATTAAATTAAAATTCTGTTTTCTTGGTCTGTTGATACCAAAAGGCATCTGACAGACAAACGTGGAACCGCCACAGCGCGCACATCTTATTTAATAATAACCCCCCCTCGCATTAAATCTGTTCCTTTTTGCACACGTTCATCCTAGCACAAAATTACAATATATATTTTCTGTTCACATACTTAGTTGATTTTCCTGATAAAGCAACTGTGTGTTGCCTTTCAATTTTTACGGGAAAAAAATCCTAAAACTGTCAGAAAAACAAAAAAATGTTTTCCATTTTGCAACTACTTAACACTGTTGTGTTCTAATAAGAAAATAGCCTCTAGACGAGACAGTCAAAACTATTAAGTCACATGACTAACTTTGACACAAATGAGCAGTTTTTAACTGTCATGCTATTACGTGATACTAACACTACAGAATCCTTTATAATCACTAAACACTTTTAACCTTCTGCTGTTTCCTCAGACGTGTTTAGCAAGTTGCTGCTGTGCTGCATGTTTGCAGAGCACAGAAGTATGTAATTACCAATGGTTAAGTTTTAACAGACATGTATATGGAACTCAATGTCAGGTAGGGAGGGCTGGTGACCATGAAGGACCCAAAATGCAGAGATGGGAGGCACACGGTTCCAGGGCAAGGGGTTTATCCTTAAACAAAAGCGCTGCAGAGCAGGGAAACAAAACTAAACTTACTGCGGGTTAACATGAAAACATGGAAGAAGACAGACAGGGAAGAGACGGTATGGACCAGCACAAGAGGAAGGCAGAGACAAGACTTATATACAGACAGGACTGACAAGACACAGGTGAACATGATCAGGAGAGATTGGGACCAAGGAAGTAAAACTCAAAAGCATGACAAAACAGGAAACCTTCCAAAATAAAACAGGAAACAGAACTCAAACATGACAAAAACAAAAGCAAGCAAAAACTAAGGCAAAGACACCCAAACCATGACACTCAATTATCCAACATTTTAATTTCATTTGCCAAATACAATGCTTTGGCCTAGTCATTTGCTCTGGGCTCTCTAGAACCCCACTTCAAAATTTAGAATAAAGTTGCAAAACCTGCGTTGTTGATGAGGATGTCCAGTCTTGATTCAGTCTTTAGAAAGGTCTCAGCAAAGTTGCGAACAGACTTGAGGGAGCCAAGATCCAGCTGCATAAACAGAACCTGAGTGCTGCCTGTCACCTGCGAAATGAAGGATAAAACTGGAGATGAAACTCACTAAAAGACGTCTTTGATCCTTGAGACTCCAGCTGATCCAGGCTCTGTTCTCTGCTTAAGAAACCAAATGTGTGCTGTTTCTCACCCTCCTAACGTCCTCAAGAGCTGCTTCTCCTCGTTGCTTAGAGCGGCAGGCCAGAATCACTCTGGCTCCTCTTTTAGCCAGCTCTATAGCTGTGGCTTTCCCAATCCCTGTGTTGCTTCCTGTGAAAGAAAACCTTTTACTCTGAAAAGCCTTCAGATGTAAATCTACACCACAACAGGAAAAGCTAGAATCAGAAATCTTCACTCACCAGTCACAATGGCAGTTTTCCCATTCAGGTTTGCATTGCTTTTGCATCTCTTTCCCTTAACTACAATGTCATGAAACATGTAAGCTACTGCTGCGAGAGCAAAAACGATCAGTATGAAGCCACACATGATTCCTACCTATTAGCTAGTGGCTCGCCAACTCAGTTGTGGCTCGATTTAAACCCATTGACTTGCCTCCTTCCTGAATGGGAGGGACTACACTCCCTTTTTTAATCAGGCAGAAAAACTGGAATTTTCTAAAGGCTTTAAGGTTCGCCAGAGACTCAGGCTGCAGCTCCGGTTATTACACAACTAGGAAGGAGCTGTTCAACTTTGCCCTATATTTTAAAGGGAAGTGGAATAGAAAAGAATTTAGTGCATAAACTGTGGTCAACATTTCATTAAACTAAACTAAAGTCAGAAGTTATGGACAAAGAAGGTATTTTACACCATACAGTTGACAGCTAAAAATCTCATTTAAATTGTGATTTAATGAGTGTGTACTGATACTTTAGACTGATTTTGATAAAGTTATACCATGGTAACATCACCATCTGCTGAAGTTTCTCCTTTAGGTGTACAGATAGGGAACATTTAAACTCCTAAAGAAAATGAGGACAAAAGAGATTCTGAGCAGTAAGTCCTAGAAAATGGTATATCTGTCTAAAGGCAATGGGAACTGGAAAACTTTTGGGAATTTGTATTGTTCAAAACCAGATTGGTCAGGGTGTAACCCATGTCAGTAAAAAAAAGGGTGTGACTGAGAAAATAAGGCAAAAGTTTGTTGCAACCTCCAGATTATACCGTCAATTAAAAGCACCTGTCGGTGAATTCAGTGACCGCTGAAAGCATGTGAACGAGTTTAAACTTTTTCTTTGTATTTTCGTACAAAATGTAAAAGTACAAACATGCAAGAATTGTGTCCGTCACAACCCTGTTACTTCTGCAAAGACCCACTCCAATGAAAATTGTCTGGTGTTTTTTAACAAGTTCTTGGAGCATTTTTCTCATGGTGGAGGACATTTATAAAATAATTTGAGGATTAAACTGCATTTCTGAGTATTTTCTTTATTCAAATTGTGGTGAATCCGAAGCAGACGAAAAATTACTATTGGAAAAAGCTTGTAGTTATGTATGAACAACAATCAGCTGGCTACAGTCTCCCTGCTCCGCTCCATTCTGATCATCCACTTGCGGACAAATAAATCCACAAACGTCTTTGTTTTCCTCATCTGAGCTGGAAACTGAATCTAAACGGTACGGCTGGATAACTAAGATATGTCTTGCCATTTTTGTTGCTCTGCTAATGTTAACTTGGGGTCCTGAGGGGCTGTAAGCTAGTGGCAGACAGTCTAAACAAACCAATGATGGGATATCAGTGGCGGCTCACTTCCATGCCACCAGTCCCCGTCCACAACTCAGAGTTGAGTTTCTGATGAACTCCTGCCGCTCTGCAGAAACGATGTCCTAGAAAAACGACACAGGTTTTTTAAATTTAGCCTAAAAACGGCACCTTCATCATTAAAATCAACTGGGAACGCTTTGAAAACAGATCAAAGGCTGATTGGAGTGGGACTTTAAGAAGCCCTTCTATCCTCCATCTCTGTTTTAATGCCAACTGTTGATCAAATTTCCTGTATAAAGTCACCTGTCCACACCCTTCTAAAGTCAGACTACAACCTCTCCACTATGTTCAAGGCCAAAGAGCTGTCAAAGGACACCAGAGACAACAAGTACACCTGAACAAGACTGGGATGAACCAATCAGCAACAAGCAGCAGCTTGGTGAAAGAGATCAACTACCAGGGCAATTGTTAGAAAATGGTCTGGGGTTCCGTGCAAGACCTCACCGCATGAGTTACAAAGTATCTTGAGGACAGTGAGGAAACACTCCAAAACTAAATGGGTGTCACGCTCCGGTCCGGAGTGTGACCGCCAGGTCCAAGGCAAAAACAACAAAAACCTCTCCAGAGGTTTGTGTGGAAGGAAAATGCTTGTGATTTTAATTTTTACAGCAGGTGACCAGCATTGACTTCCAAACAAGCTCTAAAACACAGACCCTCTGAACATCCTAAAACACAATACACATGATCTTTTATCAGACATGTTCCCTCCCCTGGGCCATGTTGTTCCACTTTAGCCTAATCACTTAAATTTGGTCAGGCACTACAAAGCCTACCCAGAGAGCGGGTCCTTTGACCCATGAAGTGAAACTGAAAAGGTAAGCAGAAAAGTCAGCAAAACATTCTAACGTAATACATAAACACAATACACCCAAACAAACCACCCAACACAATGAAGGAGTTGACAGAGTATATGTCAGTGTCCGTCATCATTCTCAGCAGGGAACTCGCTCTGATTTTTTAATAGTTGTGTGTGTGCACCCACCCCACCCAATTAGCTTGGTCCCTGAGCATATGATGTGTGTGTTTGAGTTCCTGTGTGGAGTTTCAGACAGGTGAAACTGCCTCATATGGGAGAACTGATCAAAGGCCTGGCGAGAGGTTAGACCATAGTAAGGTGTGCTTTAGTAACACATCGTGCTGTCTTGAGTTCAAATCCTGGAGTGCTCTAAAGGTCCCTCTGGTTCTGCCAGCACATGTCAGGGCCCATTTGACCCTTGTGCTATCCTAGGCACTTTAACATTGGGAGTTGGGTCATCTAGACCCACTAGACAGTGCGCTGAACCTTTTTTCTTCAAAGATTTGTGATCTTCACTGGTGTCCATGGATTACATGAAATCTTTCCACCTTTATCCACCTTTGTCATGGTAGGGAGAACACTCAATGTAAAGGTCCGTACACACTGGGACGAATTTCGCGTGCCATATTCGCCGACGTTTAATGCCTCGTGACTAAACAAAGGGCACCAACGTGAGTGTGCACACCGACGGGAAAAACTATAAACTATAAAAACTATACGACCAATGAGAATGGCGCTTTTGCACACGTGTCTGGAGCTTCTGAAGTTACAGTAAAACACAACTTGAGGGCGCTCAAACACAAAACTGTCTTGCTGAGCAAACATACGTTACGGCGAAGAAGATATACGCCAAGTACGTCTACACTGCCGCGAAGAAATAAGACGAAGAAGATGCACTCACTGACGGACATTCTAAAATATCCCCGAAAACGCACATGATACATTTTCAGCTCTTGTACCAGTCGATAAAACTCCCCATGTTCTTTTCTTCTCGTAACTATGGGATGTACCCAAAATCGACGTCTTTTCCGGCGTCTTTCATCATTCAACAGAACAATAATTTCTTCATCGCTGGAACTGGAGCTACTGGTGCTAGAAATATTCATGTTTTCTTTGTATGATTCTGACAAGCGCGTAAATACTTGCTCTCTTCTTCTGAGTGAAAAGTGACTTTGAGAAGCGTAAAGTTGTGCAGCGCCACCTTGTGTACAGGGGGTATTTCTGTTTTACATTAAGCGCCATCTAATGTCAGGGAATGAAATTGCATGTTCGCTCGGCTCATCGTCAGCGAAAATCGCCTGGGTGTGAACACAAAAAACGTGTTGAAAAACGCTGGCGAATAACGCCTGGCGAATATTCGTCCCGGTGTGTATGGGCCTTAAGGGTGGGGTCATCTAAGATAGCACAAGGGTTACAGTAAAAAAGACTGCATCTGGATGACCCTGACGTTTGGATGAATCCTGTGTGGTCTGATGACATTAAAATGGAACTCCGGCATAACCTTCAATCTAGTATGGGAAGAGTGCTGAGTCACATTTCAAGAACACAATACCCTCTGTGAAGCATGGAGGTGGAAACATCATGCTTCAGGGCTGCTTTTCTGCAAATGGAACAGGACAACTTATCAGAATTAAAACCTTAGTCACAACTGGGCTTACAGGCAGATAGATAAAGAATGTATGTGGGCTGAAAATGAGCAAACCCATACAGGGTGAGCAGGAAATAGCAAGGTTGTGGAATGCATTTTTCTACTGGCATCATGTGAACGGGGGCTCATGAGTGGTGTTCATAAGATAAATGCAGGCTCCTTGTCGGCTCTTGTTAGAATGAGGAAATCAGACAATCAGTGTAAATTGAGTAAACACCCCACAGGCCTCCTACGGTGACTTACGGATCAACCACACAAACTGTGCGTGCGGCATTCGCGAGGGCTCAGTTAGGCCAATACTTGCACCTTACTAGCGACTACAGTTTTATTGTACAACAGCAACACCTGCATGTCGTGTGCAACTTACAGTACATATACTTTAAAAATACACTGAGGCATTACAATCACTTATTCTACTATCACGACGTCCGCTGGGGTGGCCACGAGTCTCAAGGGAACCATAAGACTTACCTGTGCGCCAATTAAGATGCATTTGCTTCTCTCTACAACCCCCCATGGACTCAGACATCCCAAATACTACAGCACCTGTATGGTTCAAACCCACAGGTGACTGACACGTGCTATCCTATGACCCCACCCTTACATTGACGTGGTATCCCTACCATGAAAAAGGTGGAGAGGATTTCATGTAATCCATGGACACCAGTGAAGATCACAAATCACTAAAGGAAAAAAGGTTCAGTGCACTGCCTAGTGGGTCTAGATGACCCAACTCCCAATGTTGGGCAATAGGGAGAACACGTCAATGCAAGGGTGGGGTCATCTAAGATAGCACAAGGGTTAATTGGGCCATGTGTGATGAGTCTTTGGGCAAAAATCTCCTTCCATCAGTGACAGTATTGAGGATGAAAATTGGCTGGATCTTCCAGCATGATGATGACCCCACCTTTACATTGACGTGTTCTCCCTACCATGACAAAGGTGGATAAAGGTGGACAGATTTCATGTAATCAATGGACACCAGTGAAGATCACAAATCATTGAAGAAAAAAGGTTCAGAGCACTGTCTAGTGGGTCTAGATGACCCAACTCCCAATGTTAAAGTGCTTGGATAGCACAAGGGTTAAGGATTGACTTGTTTTGAGACGGCACATTACCAATAGTAATAGTAACTTCTTCAAAAAAGCGGAAAAACTGTACCTCCTGAAACACCAACGACTTTAGACTTTGGCTTTTTTTCCCTGTGAACGTTAAGGTGGAATTTTATAAGGGACAAGGTTTTGATAAGGATGTGATTTGCTTTTGCTTTGAGACAACTCTGGTTATAACTGGTGTTCTTTAAAAACTGAACTTATTTAACCTAAAATGACATACTTCTGATAACATGTTTCCTAAAAAACTCACTCATTCTTTTTCTAAACCCTTTTTTGTCCCTGGAGCCTATCCTGGCCGCTCGTGGGCGAAGGCGGGGTTTACCCTCAGCAGGTCACCCATGCACACTTGCATTCATGCCTAGGGGCAATGTTACTAGGATTTTCTTTTTTCTCATTTTGTCTCTCATAGTTGAGGTATTCCCATGAAAACAATTACAGGCCTCTCATCTTTTGAAGTGGGAGATCTTGCAGAATTGGCAGCTGACAATACTTTTTTGCCCCACTCAGGAACAATGACTTTCTGGAGTCTATAGAGGCAAGACTAAAGAAATGTAGAATTCATTGTAAAAAGCTTTCAAGACAAATGGATACAGAATGCCATTTACCACAAATCTAACGCTCTCCTTCCTGACAGTGAGGGCTGATGCCGGGACAAAGATGCACAGAGTTTGTTATTAAAAAATCTTTCTGTATTTACATGTTTAACAGACAAGCTGGTACTGCTTATATACAAAGCTGCATGATGTCAAAATGAGTGCTAAAACACTACAGTATTAACAGATGGACTACAATGGAAAATACAGACTAAGAACAAGTTTTATCACAAAACATTTGGTACTCTACACTGTATCACAATTTCCATGGACTGTACAATTAAAAACCCCAAAAGGTAAATCTACATGAAATCCAATGTTTCTCAAAAAGAGAAAGACTGAATTATAAATATTTACAATAGTTATGTACACATATAGTGTGTAGGCATGTATGTACTCATACATTTATAGCTACCTGTGGTGCAAAAGGAGCAGAGGGAAAAAATTTTAAAAAATAAATCAGACTATGTAATACAACAAAATAAGAGTTGTGCTAAATGGGTTGACTGACATAATAAGGTTACATCATATATATATATATATATATATATATATATATATAGAACTAATACACAGGCAATAGAAATACTGAGCGCAGGTAAATAAGGTTCGCTCAAGTCCTGATGGTCTGAAGTGAACTCAGGTTTACCGTCAGTCATTTTCAAAAAAAAAATAAAAATAAAAGATTGTCAACATTACTTCAAGTTCATGCAAAAAAAAAAAAAAAAAAAAACCAAAAAAAAAAAAAGCATTTAAAACAAACCAATGTTTCCCTGCTGACCAAGCAGCTGTGCAGCTTTCCCTTCATTGTGACTTGGAAGGTGCAAACTAAAGTAGAGGGTGGGCGTCTTGTGCGGTTTAAGAGACAAAGTTGGAGCGCAGAACGGGCACTTGGTGGGCGCAGACCACGTCAGGGTCCGCCTCGTCCTGGCTGGACGGGCTGCTCAACGTGGCGGTGCTGGGCGGTGTGGAGGCGGGTAACTGTGCGGAGCCGGACACGCCGGTGCTGGGGGAGCTGCTCGTGGAACTGGCGGCAGGCTCTTCTTTTGGCAGTTTACTGGCAAACTCGGCAATGCTGAACACGAACTGGAGGCAGCCCAGTTTGATGTAGCTGCCGTGGTGAAGGAGAGCCGTGCCCTCCCAGCCCGCACCGCTGCCTCCGATCAGGCTGGAGCTGCTGGACTTGCAGCCGCATGGCGGCCCCGCGCCACACTGGGGCTGGCTGCTCATCACCCCGCCCGCCGGCAGCACGGACGCCCCGGGGCCCGAACCCTCGCTCTCCTGCTTCCTGTTGTGTCCTGCACAGACGACGGAGTGGAAAACAAACTGTAACACAATCACAAGTGAGGCGAGATGGAAAAATGACCTACCGACTTCATGTCTTCTACAGAATCACTGGTATGAAGCCCACTGAGACGGCTCTTGTTGTAATATCGGGCTACACACATAAAATGGAATTGTATCAAACTCACACTGAGACAGCCATTGTCTCATAACCAGACATGTGTGCCAATCATATTTTAGATTTGTATACGCTGAGGACGGCTAGTCTTTGTGCAGAAAGTAAGAAAAATCAGAACATTTCTTTGAATTAACTTTTATAAGGCAGAATATGAGTAGAAACCAGTGAAGACGTCTTTCTTTTGAGCAGATACCCACGGATAATGCTTTGCACTCTGGACACCAGGCCGCAGGGTGGGGATGGCGAGGCCTTTTCGGAGAAGTCACAGGAGTAGAGGACGTTGTCCACCGTGGTGCCGTGCTCGCTGTAGTTTAGGAGCTCGTAATGCTTGGTGTTCTGGGGAAAGAGTTGGACAAAGTCCTTCCATGACGGAGCCACGCTTCAGGGCAAAGCGTGTCCACAAAGCCATACCTCGTCATAGAAAATGCACGCGTGTTTCCCGGAAACAAAGTTGCAGTGACCGTAATTTGAAAGGCAAACGTCCATGTCGGCTCCTTCACAGAAAAAGGTTGCAGGTTAGAAACCCCTTTTCAGACTGTGGCATATCAATATCCTCATGATGTAGCTTTTATGTGGGCTTCATGTGCTCCACACATTTTCTGAATCTTTTATCCATCAATAAAACACAGTTTCTCCCAAAAAGATCTTTGCTTTTTTAAAATAATATTCATATAATAGAGCAACAAAATATTATAACGACTGGTTTTTAAACAAATATCGTAAGTTTTTTCTTGGATACAATATAGATGCTTTAGGGCTGTAAAACTCCTCACTACACACTTCCTACACTTTTCTCAGACTCACATGAACATTTTCACACCTTTCTTTTTAAAAAAGTCCACTATTACAGAATGAAAACAAAGATCTGTGATATATACAACTCTGGCAAACTGTACACAATCTGTACTGAAGGCACAGCATGGAAGATTGATTGACAAGGTCTACAGCCAATCAGGACACAGAACGTAGTGTGCTGTAGATAAAAAAAAACTAAGCATGCAGGACGGCGGGAGCACTGTATTTTTGATGTTCTTTAATATCTTTAGTAATTGATGTGCCGATTTCAAATGCAAACAAAACCTGCAGTGAATGTCAGAGTCTCTTACCGGATCCTATGTATAGCGTCCTGTAGCACATGCTTACAGCGTGACCTTTTCCTATCAGAGGATAGAAAACAGCTCGGGCTTGGACTTTCTTCTGACCTGAAGAAAAGGTGGAGTTACAAACAACCTCACCAAAAAAGTGTGATACACGTTTGTTTTCTATTCTGACAGTAGAAATTCAGAAGTCACACAAGACGAGAGAGTAGCTGCGTTTCCATGACTCCCAGATGCGGAACACTGTCAAAATTCTAGAAATGTTTGCAATTACACCGTTTCCATTTAATCCTAATTATGTGAATGAACACAAACCAACTCACATCATAAGTCATTCAGAAACGTGAACTTTGATTTACAGCAGATACTAGCGCTCATCGTCATCTTTCAAAGGAGACGTCGGCGTCTTATTCAGGCTGTGGAGCGGCGAGCTCCTGACACGTGGGAGTGGCTACGGATTCAACCATTTTGGGAAACTGTTGTTGGTGATTTTACAGAGGAGCTGCAAACAATCCAATAATTCTGCACGACACGCTCAACTTTTGATGAGCTGTGTGGCGTGATATGGCGCCCGCTGTGCAGCGCACAAGTTCCTACCAAAAAGCGAGTCACTCTCTCCATCTAAAACTGTCTACCTGTGGAGTGTTGTTGGTCACATGACTCATTTAATTCAAAAACAAGTCTTTCCATTGCAGTTTTGTGAAATACGCCTCAAAAACCATCTTTTTCCCCCCAATAAATGCAAGTTATTTTTGGGAGTTGACATTTTTCCATTAGGCAAATGTAATATCCCAAATCCAATTTGAGCAACGTCCTATTCATGATAACACGGCTAGTGTCAGGGGTAAGACTTACTGTCGGGTTGGGGGGATTTAGAGGAACCTGTGCAGGGTGGAGTGCTGGGTATCTTAGGGGGAAATAGCTGCTGGATCCTCTGATATGCCAGCATCTTGATCATCTCTGCATCCAGTTTATCAAGCTGAATGTCTGTTACCCATGAGCACACAGACAGAAAACAAGACGTGCATGTCAGCCTTCAAGCCACAAACAGCAGCAATTCAGCTGGGTCGCTCGTCATCAGGCGGGGACACCTTTACCTCCATCCTCCTTTCCATCCTTCGTACACGAGGACAGGTTGGCGACAGACGAAGGTGTGCCTGGCAGCAGCATGTCCATCAGGCCGGGAGGGGCTTTCATATCTGTGGGACAAACAAAACGGCTTTAAACTGGATCACTGAGGCACATAAACAAGTTCAGCAAACACTAATTCACATATAAACTTGATCTAGAAAGGGATGAAGTGAACTTTTAATTATGGTTATGCCATTTTTATCCAAAATCGAAAAAGCTGTCATTTTCAAGGACATAGTATCTCCAGAGCAACAAGAGTTCATCAGAAATTTGCCTCTAAAGTGACGGCTTTGTTTACCGTAATTTCCAGATTATAAGCCGCTACTTTTGTCACACGTTTTCAATCCTGCTGCTTATTCCATGCTGCGCTATTTTATGAATTTTTTTAATGCATTTCTAATAACGGCCACTAGGGGCGACCCAGCAGAAAGGGTTAGAGTGAGACGGTGTATGTGTCGAGGAAGACGCACGTTTAATGTAAATTCCCGCTTTGTGAATGAATGGCACGAACACAACCTCATTATAATAAAAATATGAGAATAAAATAAAAGAAGAAATGCATATGATGCAGCTTTCAACTTTCAAGTTAAAAGCCATTGTTAAAGGCAGTGTGTTTGGAAAAGCCGGTCTGCTGCGAGAGGACAGCGCAAGCTCAGGAGGGAATTTGCCTCAGGATGAGAGTGACACTGACAACTACAATGAAGAAGAGACAGAGTGTGGTGAAGAATATCTGACGCTATTCCAATCCAACACTGAGGAAGACTTCCATGTTTCAGTGCACAGGAGGAAGATGAAGAAAGCTCTCATATGTTTCACACCCCAAACACACTTCTGCTGCGCGCTCTCGCTCCCTCCTCTTTCTTACACACACCCACACCCACACACATACACATCCTCATTCTACAACACATGTTTCAATGTGGGCACATGCGGCTTATGCATGTACAATATGGTTTATCCTTTAAAAATGTAATGGGGTGCGGCTTATAACCAGGTGCACTATAGTCCGGAAATTACGGTACATTCTGTCCTCGTATCTTCCATCCCCTCACAAACCCAACCGAACATCCGCAGTGCGACAAAAACTGGGAGCAGTGTCAGAGCTGTCCATCCGTACAGTTCTGATCCAGATTCCAGCTCAGAGGAGGAAAACAAAGACGCTCATGGATATGTTTGTTAGTGGATGATCAGAAAGGGGCGGAGCTTGTGGCCTGCCGACTAATCACAAGCTTTTTCAAAACAGCATTTTTTTCACTCTGCTCCTGCCTCACCACAGTTTGAACAAAGAAATACTGAAAACTGCAGTTTTAATCTTAATTTTTTTCATGCATGGTGAGAAAAACAGAAAAAATGTCCTCGTTGGGGTGGGTCTTTTTTTTTTACTTTTAATGGTAAACTTTGATGATATAACGATGTTTTGGGCTGTTTTTACAAGTCAAAATAAGCATGCTGCTACTTCTATTGTTAAATATTTACTTTATGAAACCGATGAAATAACTGTTCCGTCTTTAGAGGCCTGCTCCTCTCTGTTTAATGTAATAGTCAGAAGAATACTTTAAAAATAAATAGTCACTTGGGTTTAAGATGTGTTGGTAAGTTTTAAGACAGCTTGGAAGAAAACCTTGTTCCATGTGAAAGTAGGAGAGGCGGGTGTGGAAGACGTATACGGACCCTTTCCACAACCATTTGAGTGTCATGGAAAAGTGGATCCATTTCCATAATTCCATTCAAAACATTGTACTTTCATGGAATACAGATTCAGGGCCCGCTTTTTAATTGATTTCAAGTATTTGCTTATTTGAAATAAATTGGCGTTCCAGCTCAAGAAGCCTATGACAACAAGATTTCCTAAAATTAGAATGCCGTGGAGAAATCGGCCCAAATTCTGCAGGCCGTGAATGTTTGAAACGGAGTGTCACCAACTAATCATCTACGGCAGGGGTCGGGAACCTTTTTGGCCAAGAGAGCCATAAATGCCACATATTTTGAAATGTAATTTCGAAAGAGCCATACAATAATGTAGTGTCCCTTCCCCACACTGAGGCACGGAGACTTAACCTCTTTTAAAGTTCTTTATTCTGGTTACTGCAGACCGCAACAAACGCCGTTCAATTCATTCAGCAACTCCTGAATCTCTCCCGCCGACACGAGAGCGCTTCTCCCAACTATATATTCCCCTGCTCCCGCTGCAGCCCTCCCATTTCCCTTATTCGGCCCATAGCTGAACACCATTGGTCCAAACTACCTAACAACAGGCTGAGCGACAGAACTGAGGGCCAATCAGATCTCTGCTTGACGCGTTCAATGAACTCCAGAACTTTTAACGCGGCCCAACAGCCATCCAACTCAGTCCGCGACAATTTGTTTAAAACTAAATATATAAATGAATGTGTGCATTTGATTTAATTTCAACATTTTTAAAGTACAATAAGTCTGTGGATTCTTTTTAATAACATTGTTATTCTGTTGGTAATAAATGATGAGTATTTCTCGTGGTAGTTCTGCTGGTGGTCTAGTCTGGTTGATACGTGGTGAGTTTCTGCTTCGTTCAGGCGTTGAGACTTTAAACGTGATCTTAGGTCTGAATGTTCTGTAGATGTGAGACAGACTGATCACATGCAGACGGGGAGCCAAACACACACTCACACGCTGCAGTGAGTGACGGGCAGCAGGTTTTACGTTATTACAATCCCTGCGCGATTCACCTGCTGCCTGTCCCCACAACACCTCACCCCCACCCTCTGCTTTCTTCCTCACACATCCCGTCCCCGCAACTGCGCGCTCTTTCTCGGAGACGGGAGCGTGCAGTTTTAGGGACGTCAATTCACAGGTTTACGGTTGGTACAAACTCTGTGAAATAGTAGATAATAGTAAACTGATAATGCTGGCGCAGATTTTTCTCTCCAAGCACCACGCCTCTGGCATCGCATCGCGCCCGAGAAGGACTGGTCTAATAAAAAATAAAAAAGTATAATTAAAGATTTGTCTGTGAGCCACAAGTGACCATCAAAAGAGCCATATATGGCTCGCGAGCCATAGGTTCCCGACCCCTGATCTACTGCATAAAGTAACTGCACAGGTTCCCCAGACGTTGGTTCAGTTTGGTTAAATATAAGGAAGACTTCAGGCTTTCCAACTTCCCAAAAGACCATCGTTGACCTCTGGGTGAGCCACCAAAGTTCAAAAGTAGCTCAGGAGGCTGTCTGTTCACAGAGCGCTGTGTCCAAGCAGATCAATGGAAAGTCTATAGGAAGGTCAAAATGTATCAGGAGAAGAAGCAGCAGCAAAAGAGACGACTGTGGGCTTCAGCGGATCATCAAAAGGACAAGATCCAAAAAGCTGCAGACCTCCAGAAAGAGTGGAATGAGGTGGAGGAACAGCTTCCAAAACCACCACATTCAGGCCCATTCTGGAGACGGGCTACAACTGTCGGGTTCTTCGGGTCAAGACACGTCTGAGCCTGGACCAACGGGGGAAACGGAGAAGAAGAACTGGACTGTGGGCCAGTGGTCCAGGGTCCTGTTTTCTGGTGAAAGGAAAGTGGGCTGAAACAGCTGCAGTGGGCCCAGACAAACATAAAGAATCCACCGGGCTTCCGCTGATCGGAGTAAGCTCAGCCCGCCCATCGATCTCAAACGCAGATATGAAAACAGCTGGAAGCAAAGAGGGACTTCTTCTACGAGGCTGACGAAGAAACTGTAGAATTTGGAATGAAACTTCAGTAAATATGATCTATTAATGCAGCAAAGTCAACAAATGACCATTTTTAGTTCTTCAGAATCTATGAAATGTTCTGTTTACTAATGTGGAACAGTAAACTTTCAAGGCTTTTATTTATGAATAAAATATGCGTCTTTAGTAGGTTTGTTTAATAAAATGACATCAAAATGGTTAGTGACTAGACAAATCCTGCCGACTTTCATTTGCATCGAGTATTGAGAAAAATCATTCAAAAAAACAGCATTTGCAGAATAATTTGGAACGCTGTACATAGAAGCTGCTAATTAAAATGTATTGAATGTGTTTATCTGTGCTGGTTCATGAGTGCTGCTTTTACCCATTGGTGGTGGGAACAGCTTGGGTTCTCCCGTGCCTTGCTTCTGCTCGTCTTTTGATGCATGGGAGAGCGAGCTGCTTGTGATGGAACAGTGACGCGGTTCCTCCTCCTGAAGCTTGCCGTGGCTCTTGTTGTTCAGCCCGCCACTGTTGGGCCGAGTCGTGAGAGCGGTGGGGCAGTTTTTCAGAGCACAGGTCTCTGTGGCGCCCTCCTGCTCCTTTTTGAAAGCTTCCGTTTGGACATGGTTCCCTAGTCCTGCAACAGGCTCCGATTCGGAGCCGGCTTTCAACCTGTGTTGCAGCTCAGCGTGCCTGGAGGAGGCCAACGTGCTCTTACAGTCTAGATCCGTGCAAGGGCTGGGAGGCTGAAGCTTTGCCACAGATCCATTGGCTTTATGGCAGCTCTGGCATGACGTGGTGTCACACTGACAGAGAGCAAGCTTTGCCGGACAATCCTTGGAAAACGAGGCCTCTAGAGAGCTTTTGGATAAACTACCTGTAGAGGCTTTAGGACAGGGTAAAGGTGAAGGAGTCCTTCCAAAAGAAGCTGGAGTCTTCTTTTCTTCCGATAAGATGCAGGATTTTATGCAGCTCTTCTGCTCAGAATCAAACTCTGCAGCTGATGTGGATCCAGGCGTTTGTTTTATTGAAAGATGCCGCATGATGCTGCATTGGAGAGCGATGACATCCTGGAGCCACTGCTCACAAGAAATAAAGATCAAAAAACAATTATTTGAAACATCCTATTATGATGCTTATAAAGAAACAAAGCAGGACCAATGACAGGCCCAGTGGTGAGGCGTACCTCTTGCTGCTCAGCTTCTGTTGCTAGCTGATCTGAAGATGCGTGATCAGAAATGCTGCTGCAAACCAGTTCCAACTGTCGCATCCCTGCAGGGAGCAGCATGGGAGGAGGATTCTGGTACTGCGACTTAATGGCATCGGGGACCTGGTACAAAAAAAACCCATCATTTGTCATTTTATTACTAAGCTTTGACAGAGTAAGAAAAACGCTCACATTAAGAGCCAACATAGGATGTCAATGCTTGGTCCATGACGATGGTACGGTCCGTGCACTTACATTGTTTAGCATAACAACACTGACACATTTTTAGTATGAATTTGTTGACAAAAAACATTCATGAGCATCACGTTACATGTTTACAAGTCTATAGTTCTGCTATGACTGTAAAGGCAACAGTGTTTTGACAGTTTACCTTTACATTTACACCAAAAAGATGAATGCTCCTCTTTTCTCCTCACTACTGGAAAGTGACATGTAAGCATAAATGTTTCCTCACAGTTCCTAGCAGACAACTTTAAAAGACCTCCCAGTTAACTAAAGGTGAACAGCAGGAACAAAGAGGCATCACAGGTTTGCTAGTCATCTTTTTGTTCAAGAACACCACTCGACGTCAAAGTTACCGCCTCCATTCCGTTTATTTTTTAAACTTTTGGGCTTTGTATGCTAGCCAATCACGACAGTTGACGAGTCCCAATGCTTTTAATTGACCAGACTACAACACCAGAAAAAGTTGAGGTACAAAATGAATTCCTTTATTCGTGCCTCCAACAATTGCTTTAAGTTGAGCAAAAACGTAAGTATTTTTTCTCTCTGGGCCTGAACCGCTTTCCTCTTTCTGAATTCGTTTTTAGTAAAATCCTGACTTACAAGTTTTTGTGAGCTGCTGTGAGTTAAAAAAATTTTTTTAAATGAAAAACAAATGTTGGATATTGTGTGTAGGAAAATATCGGTCCAAAGAAAAGAAAGCTCCACGTTTGGGAATCTCCAATCGTTCCCATCGACTCTCACTTACCTTGATGGTTTTCTTGATCAGCTGGGAAAAAGCGCGTCGATTTGGTGCGTTCTGCCGATGGATTCTACGAAGGAAGTCCAACTTGACTGCATGTTGGGACATCCTGTCCTGGAATTGGTCAAAGAGCTGACAGCGCCTGGACAGACTCAGGCTCCTCTGATTGAGCTGTTTAGTAAACAGAAGACTTCATATTAAATTGATATACGTTTACTATAGGCTTAAAGGGCCTTTATCATGCTTTTCAGAATAAACTATATAATAATATATTCCCTTTGGCACACTAAAGAACGAAAGAGAACACGGGAACTTTTGCAAAGATGGATGTTCATATAAAGCAGATGACTGGAAAGTATTTAGCCGGTCAGTGTGTGTGTGTGTGTGTGTGTGTGTGTGTTAGCCTGGGGGTGGTGCTGGCAGCGCAGACTCTTCCTGGAAAGGGCGGTTCTTCACGTTGTGATGTCACAATGTGAGAAGCTGCTCGTTTCCGTGGACCGGGAGAGGCTGGTGCTCAGAGAGCAGGATTTTAGATGAAAACTCCCGAATGCGTGACTGGATCAAAGTGTTTTTTGTGAGGAGTGAACATTTTAATACACTTAAAAAGTTGGTTTTGCATGATAAAGGCCCCTTCAATCTCATTTGATCATTAAATTTGTCCAAATCCTATTTAGAGACAAAAGGAAAGAGACCGGGGAATCTTACCGCTATATTCTCAACATGATTTGGACACATCCACCTGCCAGCAGGTAAGCCTGTAAGTGGGGGGTCAAGGCAGTCCATATGAAAGAGAAGTGGGCAATAATCACACTGGATCAGTGGAGCTAACCTGCAACTCCTATGGCAGAAAATACAGCACTATTAGTACAAACAACCCAGAGCAGTTTTGTCCTCACATGAACTGGAAACTCACTTGTTGCATAAAAAGCAGACTTTCACCGGAAGAGGGACGAGGCCGTTAGTATCCAGCTCGTGTTGAGGCCTCCGGAAGGGCTTTCCCAGAAGCTCCTCTTTTCTCCTCCGTTTACTGCTGCCTGGAAAGCAGTTTGAAAGGTGAAAAGTAATGTAAGAAGATGTTGACTGAAGACCGAAGCCGTCGATCTGTACGGTGGCCCTGAAGTGCAAGTCACTTCAACTAATTCACTGGATGCAAAAACATTTGAAAGATCACAACCACAAAAAACAAATATTAAAGAAAACAGCTTTACATTTTAGAAAGCAAAACAAAATTCCAGAAACGGAAAATAGAAAAACGGAGAAAACTAAAGTAATTTCCAGAAAACCAAAAAACAAACAAAAAAAAGTGAGAAAAACGAAACGGAATGAGAAATTGGAAAAGGTAGGTACTATGGGACATCGCTGGTTAGATACTGACGTTTGTCCATATTTAACAGTCAAAGTTATTAGACATGAAGTGATAATGGACATCATCATCATCATCCAGCCAGCCATGTCCCATAATAACCACCTTTTCTGGCTTCTCATTGGGTTTTTTTCAATAACAGTTCATTTTCATTTGATCAGAAACACAAACAAGAAAGAAAAATAATTATGATTTACAATTTCTGTAAAAAATGAGTGATCGTCGTTTTTAAAGTATTCTGCAGCCGTTGCTGCTTTCACCATAGCTGCTTTGTAAACTGCTGTTCCACTGAACATCGGGAGCCTTTGGCCCCACGTGGAGCTTAGGACCTGCATGTCGTTCTAAACTGTTGTATTTTATGCACACGCACGTACGCACGCGCACATACACACTTAAACCCAAACAAATACATGTCAAGAGAACACTAATTTAATCTCAAATAAATTCTGTTATGGCTCCATCTACTGGCTACACTAAAGAACTACAGGCCTTCCAGGAACACTGTACCACTTTAAAGTAGTTTGGTGTCACCATTGTGTTCAAAAAGGCACGACATTCAATTCAGAAAATATTTGTTTGTTGTTGAAAAGATGCCATAAATGGAAGAAACTTTAGTCAGACAAGTGCTGGAGACCCCTGGATAACACAGATTGCTTCAGACAAATGTAATACGTCTGAACAATGACATTTTGGTTAAGCAATCAGATGCAATCATTAGTTCTTTCAGCAATCAGACAAGCAAGTGTCAGATCTAACTGTGATGTTATGACTCACCTGGAAGAGCAGTGGTGCAAGTGAGCTCACTTGGCAACTGAAACTGCGTGGGATTTCGCTCCATAGCAGCAGCTATTAGGAGCTGGAAGGGCCTCTTGAGGAGGCGCGGCGTTGGGGCTAATACAGGGGCAGCTTCAAACTCTGCTCCCTGGAAATCCTCCTCAGGCTCGACCGTCTCGTCCTCCCCATCATTCTGATCCTCGGAGAGAGTCGGGGTAGATGAGGTGTTTGATGTAGGAGTGCCAGGCCTGCTGCAAGTCTTACGGTCCAGAAGGCGGACCTGGGCCACCCTCAACCCGGGGCCCGCAGCACCAGCTCCTGGGGGAAGTCCGTCAAGCCGCAGTGGGCCAGCACTGAGCTCCAGCTCCACAGCGGGAGACGAAGAGCATTTAGACAGAGACTTTTCCGGCAGGCCGTTAGTCTGCTCAGACTTCTGGTCCCGCTTCTGCCAAAAACAAACAAAAACAAACCATCAGCAGAGGCTCATGGATGCTTTCTGGGTTCATTCATTAGGATGAGACATGGATAATTAACGCTCCTCATGTTTTAAATCACAAATACAACACTAACCTGTACAAGCTCAACAATTGACTGAACAGCTGTAAAACTCTCCACCATCAAATGTGAAGCTTTTTAGTGAAACTTCCCTAAAACCCTTTTGTGTTCCTATGCAGCGAAACAGGAAAACTCTGACACACTGACGGGAACGGAACCACTTCAAGCCACAAAACGTCCAAACGAGGCTGTATGGATCTCACCGTCACATCAGCCCTACTGGTAATTTAGAAAAAGGTTCTAGTGGAGTCAATGGTACACACAATTTGATATTTTCAGTCCTGCTTTCAGTGCATTATATCACGTTATATCTTTACCAGTATTTCATACATAATTAAATGTTATAAAATTGATAAAACTGCCAGTGTGTATACACCATTTATGTAAAATGTTGCTTTTATTAGCTTCATGGTTTAATTTAGTTCTTTGTTCTGTTTCAACTTTTTCTGCTCATTTAGAAGTTTTGATATATAGAAGTCATATTTAAGCTGACATTTTATGTCATACAAATACAATCTGCTGATTGACAGGCATGCATTTTTAATTATAAATATTTCTAAAAAATGCCTGTGGGTTCATAAAAAGGTTTAAATATATACTTGATTTAAAAGAAAAAGAAAACTGATTTAATTATAGACAGTTGGAGTGCAACTAGTTCTGTGCAATTTGGAGTCATATGGCTTTTGCAGTGTTGCATATGAGAATGTATCTAAATCCTGATTGACTCAGATGAGTCAGTAAGCATTTACGTGTTCACACTAAAACTGCAGCGGATGCAAACCAAAGACAGGAACTCCCCATTATTGGTACTCGTGAAGTTGTATGTATTTATTGTGGAATATCTACTGAGAGAATTGATCAAGTAAAACAACATTTTACTATAGATAGCAAATGATAAAGCACAGCTAAAAAGATTCACATACGTAGAACAACATATGTTCGCTGTGTCGATGTTATTTAGCATCATTCGCTGCAAAAATCGGCATGGAAACCCAATTTGGCTAACCTGTAGCAAGTCACAAATGTGGATCATGTGAGGAATTGCCTCCACCCATGTGACACAAATTAGCCAATGAATAATCATTTTGGTGTTTTAAAAAAAGTCACCTGTTATTTCCTGTGGTAAAGACAAACTAGGTGCCTGAGGGCACCAGAAATGCTATTACACTACTTCCATCGTGAAAAACTCAGTAGATGTTTCACTCTTCGAGATACTGAGACAATAGTATTGTCTTCCACGTGATGGTCTCACTGTGTTCAGTCAGTGCGTCGGCCTTATTGGGCCAAACCAAAACCTTTTCAATGTGGCATCAATGTCAACATTCTGTGGGTATAAAAACTAATTTAGCCAGCAAGTCAGTCCACGTTCATGACTCAAACAGCCATGAACACACGGCGTCGCTTGATGGGCAAGCAGCTCCGTCAGACCATAGGAAAAACACTCATGTCAATGATATCCAACTATTGTCAGCAGTGCATCTGAAACTACCGCCATCAAAGGGTACAAGGCCATCTCTAAACCCCATGGCATCCCTGATTCAACTGTGTAATGTTATTAAGACGTTTTCCAGGCATGGAACTGTCAAGAACCTCTCTGGATGGGGGCGGTGTGGGGGGTTAATGATGGATGTCTTCAAAGGTTATTGTGAATAGTGAAAAAAAAAAAACACTAGGACCGGTCAAACATCTCAAGACCTGAAGACCAAAGTGAGGCTACATAGGTGGAGGCCAAGGAAGCCCCCATTGCTGAACAACCGCAAAAATGAAACCTGGCCAAACCTCAAGCCTGGTGGTGAGGCACACAAACAGTATGTTTACAGACGTTCCTTAAGGAAAGAACGCCATGCCACCATTCAAGCATGGTGGAGGATCCATAATGCTATGGGCTGCTTTGCTGCATCTGGTAATGGAGGCCTTGACCATATCACAGGCATCATGAAATCAGAAGATTATCAAGTTATTCTAAATGGTTAATGGCGTATGCTTATAGCGCTTTACTGCTGTACCTTCTTAGAAGACTCAAAGCGCTTTACAGTCAGCCTCATTCACTCATCCACACACTGATGAACTCTGCTGCCAAACACTGGCTCCAACTTATAACCAACAGGAGCAATGTGGGGTCCGGCGTCTTGCCCAAGGACACTTGGACAGGCGGGGTGGGAACCAAAGCTGGGATCTTCCTATCAGAGGTCGACTGTTTTACCTCAACACCACAGCCGCCGCAGACATTCTAGAGCAAAACGTCAGACCCAGAATGAGGAAACTTGGTTTGAGGCGAGGATCCTGGGTCCTACAGCAAGCTAACGACAAAAAGCGAACCTCCAAAAGCACACAGGAATGGATGAAAGGGAAACAAGAACCGATTTAAAACCGCCAATAAGTCCTGATCAGCATCCAATAGAAAACCTTTGGGAGGGGCTGTAATAGGCCACTGGAGAAAGGAACCCTCCAAACGTTCAAGAGCTTAAGCACATTGCAAAGGAAGTCTGTGAGGAAACACCACCCAGGACGTACAAGAAGCTTGTAGATACATTTAAGAAACGTTGTTGCTACCAAAGGGTGTGCAAACACATTAAGGAGGGGTCCCAATATTAGTTAGTGAACATGCTAGTTTTCTGTTCTGTTTTTATTCTTCTTTTAGAATCACAAAATCTCTGTTGAAGTTAACCCAGAAGAACGGCTGTTATCAGCAGAAGGAGGAACACCAACCTTGGACTTTTGACAGACTATGGACCCTATTTTTATTTTATTTCACAGCATTTCCTTATTATAAAAATCATATGCAGGATTTTATAGTTAACATAATCTGTCTTCATTTTGGATAACTCATCTGCATTTGCCACGTTGATTTCTAAAAGTTATATTTTCCGTAATATTTTAAGTAATTCATCTTTGTCAAGAGCTTTATTGATACCCAAGGATTCTTAATTCTGTCTGATAAAAGTTATGAACCGGATAATGATAAATCATGTAATAAAATGGTTATCCTAAGATTAATTCCTCATTGTATGAATGTATAACTGATGATTGGAATGTTTTGTGTATTATTCTAATTTGATTGATTGAAATAAACCTTTTCAAATAAAAAAAAAATCAAAAGTTAACAACTCTCTTTGTTAAATTTCCTCCAATGTAAAAGATCCTGCTGATATAAAAGTGCTACGTTTCCGTTCATTTCTGAAGACATTCAGTCAGTTATGCAACAAAAAAGAAGGGGTGGCAATAATGGGGAGCAGGACTGTACAGCATTCGACACTCACTCTTTTTTTGACATTACATCGATGGCACATCCACTCTCCAGGAGGAAGCATTTCTTCACTCAGAGGAGGGTTGCTACAATGAGACAAAGAAAAACACACAAATATGACGTTCATGTGACAGGACAGGGAATCTGTTTAATCTCTAAGATGTAACTGCACACATTTCATTTTACTAAAAAAAAAATAAAAATATTTTTTTCCCGTTCATGTGAAACACAAAGGCCAAGACAAGTACATTCTCTCTGACTCTTGTTCAAAACATTGCATTTGAATCTCATGTGTTCATATAGTCCCACTGGAATTATCTTCACATCATTTGTAAATGTTCCCAGTGGTCTTTAAATTATTCTTATGTTTTTTTGGGCAAAGACTGTGTCGTTTTCTAGGACATAGTTTCTGCAGAGCGTCAGTAGTTCATCAGAAATTTGTCTCCAAGTTGTGTTGGGGAATAAGGCTGCATTAGCTTGCAGCCCTGCACAAAACCAACCTAACCTCAGCAGTGCAACAAAAACGGCGAGCAGTATTCTGGCTGTCCATCCGTACAGTTTAGATCCAGATTCCAGCTCAGACGAGGAAAACAAAGACGCTCATGGATCTGTTTGTCTACAAGTGGATGATCAGAATGGAGCGGAGTGCTGGTGACCCATTTCCGTTTGTGCGTCACAACAGACAGCTTTTTTCAAACTGCGTTTTTATTTTTTTTTTTTTTAAATCTGGTCTTGATGCATCACAATTTGAAAAAACAATACTCAGAAAGGCAGTTTTAATTTTCTTTATAAGTGTCCTCCATCATGACAAAAATGCTACAAGAACACAGTCTTCATTGGAGTGGATCTTCAACTGCCAATGGCGCCTGCACCACGGCGTCAAATGTCAAGATATTCATGCTGCTGAAAGAGAAGTAGTGAAAGTATTCAGCTCATAGCTCAGCTGAAGGAATCAAAAACTGGATCATGTACAGCTTATCCCCTAAAGCCTTTTCATTTAACATGCATGTTAACCATTAAAGCATGATGTAGCCGTAGTTCTCTCATCAAAGTTGACCATAGATTAAACAGCTACTTCTTGTGTAAAGGCAGAATACCAATGATAGTCCTGATAGTGGGGGGGAAAAAAGCATCTGTGTGGATCAGAACCAGACTTAATGACAGAACAGAGTCGTTACAGTCTCCAAAGAAAGAACAGTCTCTGTTTAGCCACGAGTCCAGATAAAGCTCGTTTGGTTTTAATAGAAAGCCTGGGAAAATGGCGCTGGAAGAGTGTAGAGAGGCTGGAAGGGAGGTCGCCATATTGTAAACAGAAGCAGGCCGGACTCCATTTTTAGCACTAGCGGCTGCAGCAGCTGCAGGAGCAGGACGGGATCGAGCGCCAGCGGCTCCGGTCCGTCACTGCCCCTCATTTCAAAGCCAATGTGCGTCTTTAGTCCTCCAAATGCTCCTAAAGTTAAACCTCAGTCAAGTTGGAGGCATTTTAGAGCTTTGACGACTGAAACCCAAAATGATATAGAGGCCTTTTGTCTGAATGTGGACGATGTTAACGGGTTCACAAATCTCCAAACCAAAGAATAACATTAAATTATTATGCTATACACAAAGAATGTGACAATAGTAGCTTTATAGTTGTGTTTTGGAGACTAAACACTGATAAAACACGAGATTTTGTACCGAAATTAGAAGCGCAACAACGAAAAAAAGGGTTAGCTAGCTAAGCATCCAGCGCTGCTCCATCCATATAAACACAGAGCGTCAGTGGCGCCATGATGATCCCGCACTGAATGCGTTAAACCCGCAGAGTTTGCGGCCGTCGTTGCTCACCAGCACTGGAGGTGAAAGGCGGCGGGACAGTGGTCGCAGCACAGCAGATCGCCTCCCTCCCGGCAGCTATCGCAGGTGTCATGGTTGGTGGCCCTCCCGCTCCTCCGGACGTCTCTCACCAACTTCCGACTCCGTTTTTCCACCTCTTCGGACTTCGGAGGCGCCAGCAGGGACTGGATTTGCTGCAAACGCAACGCTCTGGTTTAGAATGCGATCAGACCCACAATGCCCGACATTTTACGCGCGTTTTGTCTGCGGGATTAGGGCCTCGCGCCCGCAGAACCGCTAGTTGCAACTGCACGGACACAGACGTCATCCGCTGGATTCCAGTTACAAGCTAAACTAGTTACTGCAAAAGATCCACGTTTGCGACACGAGTGGAAAGACGGCAGATCAAAACACAGGGGAAAGCGTCCGCGATCACACGTTTAATAATTGAAGAAATGAAAAGTTCACCTCCATTAAGCCCCCGGAGGTATCCAAATCGTACACAATCGTCGGGGTCTCCATTTTGTCCCACATTCATCCAGGAGAAGCTGCTGTAATAAAGCAACGAGTACAAGTATCCTCGGATACACAAGTCTTGATTTTAAACGTTCTAGAAAAAGTAGTCCACCGCTTTCCTGGGCGATCGATGCTAACTAGCGTTAGCTAGCACCGAGGCTAACGGCAGAGGCAGGACGTCAGCCAGCCAAGGTGGTGACGCTAGCGGCTCCGAGGCTGCTGCCGCTGCTCCAAAAAGAAAAGAAAAAAATAGCCTGTAAACACGGGAGAATCGCTCTGAAACGCGGGTCCTGTGACAAACCGCTTTCTAATCAACGCACACTAAACGTCCGGGCTTCTCCCGCGTCAACAAGACTCTTGTTCGCCGCTTCGGGAATCAATTAGCGGCCTAGCTGGCCAGCCATGATTGTCGTTTCTCCTCCTGCAGACAGAAGCTCTGCAAATCTGCAAACCAGTCCGATCCCATTGCGGGCAGCAGCAGGTGAAGAACGCCGGAGCTCAGAGGCTTTCATTCACGTCTGGAACGTGGAATCCTCGGTTCGGAATTTGGAGACCAAAAAAAAAAGAAAAGGATGGTGATGTTATTGTTGTAGACAAAACCATCTACAGCGCTGGCTGCCAGCAACATCCTCTGGCGCAACCGCGAACCGTCGAGTGCGCATGCGCAGCAGAGCGGATGTAGCTAGCGAGCATCGTTTAAACCTGCATCCGGCTGCTAAGCATGGAGGCAATGGGGTCATTTATCACGGTACTAGATTACTTACACTGCTGCCTAACGAGGGGAACTGCTAACTTTAGGCGGAGCTTTCAAACTTTTGATTTGGCTGATATGAAATCTTGTTTCTGAAATTGCAATTATTTAAATGTAATCTTGCAGATGTTTGTAGGCTAATAAATGTCATCTAACACAGCTGTGCATTTCCCAAATGAGTGCTAAAATAATCCTGCACATTTAAATTTAACATATTAAAAGCCTTGTTGTTGGCCTCAGTTTTTAATGAAAACAAAATTGCAAATGCACACTAGTTTATGAATCAGCTTAATACAATGATCCATTTGGTTTCCTTTTTGCACTCAAAGTTCCATATTGAATTTCTTGAAATATGTTCTATACATGTGAATTAAAACCTTTGAATATTAAGACATTTGTAGAATTTCTCTTATCCTTTAAAATCATCTTTTGTCTGTATTATGTAATCTGTTGAATTTAAGGTTAAAAAAAGAGGTAAAAACCTAAACCAACGACCAATCAAGCTGACAGAAAGTGGCCCACAGGTTTTGACTGAAAGGTCAAACTGTAAAGGGACAGACAGACTCAGCTTATTCTGCTCTTTACTGTCACAATAGTTAAAACTCAGTTTGTTGAGTCTAAACCTTGAACATTCTGAAAATGTCAGGCACATTGGATGGGAAAGCAGTGCTTCACCGAATGTAATAAGTGTGGAAAATCAATGTGGACATGTTGTTTTGTTGATTGACTGATAACCTATTACTCAACTTTGATCTTAAGTTGGGTAGACTAAAAAAATTAAAGGAAAGTAACAAAATAATTGAGAGAAAACACCAAACAGACACCACCTGCTGGCCTTGGGACGGAACGATTTTTGCCTCAGAGCCAAAGCTTCAAATTGAAATAAAACATGTCATTCATGACTTTCACCAGCAGAGGGAGACACTGCCTTGTAGAAATAGTTATGTTTTTTTATTGACTAAATTCAAAGCTACAGTCTTTTTACCATTTGGAACATTTAAATCCAAAAACATAAGGCAGTATAGGATTTTACAAATAGAAAACTAAAACAAAGTCTAAGCAGCACATGAAAACAATATAATAACATAATAAAATAGTGTAATACATAATAAAAAAAATAAAAATAATACATAGACATATAAAACCAAACAAAAAGAAGAAATACACAAAAAATATTGAAATAAATTATATAGAAACAAAGGCATTAATCCAGATAAAACGATTAGCAGTTGACTAGTTTTACAGCTTTTTTATTATCTATTTTTTGAAGGGATTCATAAAAAAGCAGATCTTTTTTTGAAATGGGCCTGTCTTTCATAAAACGACATTTATGAATAAAAGAATTACACAAAATAACAAAATTATTAAACTGAATATTCTTTTCTTCTTTGATATACCCAAATTGAATGTTAAAGTATGAAAATGTAGGGATTGAGGTCTTTGATGAAAGCCAATTATATAAATCATTGCAGAAAAATGTAACAACATTGCAATCATGAAACAGGTGCTTTTCAGTTTCAATATCTTTTGTTCATATGGGGCATAACTTATCTTGTATATTAAATGTGACATTTAACAAGTCCTTACATGGAAATATGTCATTCATTGTTTTTAAATGGACCTCTTTCACTTTTGGAGGTAGGGGAAACAAAAGAAAACATGATCTAATGTGAGATGTATGTTTAGTCAGAGCACACCTGTACAGTCTGAACACACCTGTACAAACCACATGCCTCATATGTGTACAGCTGCAGTGCAGCACACAGAACAGTATCCATCAACAGCAAGTGTAACAAAAGCCAAGAAAATAAATCAAAATAAATGCATGAATAAAATAATCAGGTACCAGCGACATTAGTAATTAAGAAAAAATCAGAAAGGACAATTAACCTCATAAAAAGGTTGAAGATCGTTAGACTCGTTGAGTAGTCATTTCCTGTTTATCAGTCTTAGCTAATTTGCATAATACAGCAGGCACACGGACTGATTGTTTGATACATGTTTTATGAACCAAACAGCTACTATTCCCTCCTGGGGTACAAGTACAGAGACCAACATGGGGAGAGAGACCTGCCATGCTGTTGGTGTAGAAACATTGATTCTGAAAAAAAGTTAAAGTTAAATATGCTAAGGTCCTTTTTAGTAGGGATCTCCTGATCCGTTCATGTGATTGGAAATTTGAGCCTGATCACGTTGTTTCAGAGTCGATTGGTATCAGATGTTGTGTCCCTATCAGGGATTGGATATTTGTATTTTCATTATTTTGCTCGGCGATCAGCAAATTTCTCTTGTAAAAGTGATGTATGGTTAGCATCCTTTTTAAATGTGAGTATGTGCACTATCATCAGGTAGCAGCAGAGCTATGTGAAGACCTAACGCCACATTAACACTGGGCATGTGTTGCTCTTTTAAGAATGCACTAAGCAGGATTTCATGTATGTCCATTCAGCCCACAATACAGTTGTTTTCAATGTATTTTTTACACATTTGTTCCCTTGTTGTATACTTGGACTCTGTTCAATAAAGTTGGGAAAAAAAGAAAAAAGATAAAGCCACATATGTGACTACCAAATCTGAGTCCCTTATTGTCGAAGTTCAGCTGGTTGACATTCAAGCAGTCAAATTGGTCAAAGTTCAGCTGGTTGACATTCAAGCAGTCAAACTGGTCAAAGTTCAGCTGGTTGACATTCAAACAGTCAAAAGTTCAACTGGTTGAACTTTCAGCGTACATTGAGTAAACACCCTGTTTCTGCATAGAACCCGAAAACAGACTTGAAAACTTGTGTAGCAATGCCTAAAGGTGAGAGTTTTTAATAGGCTTCTAATGATCATTTCATAATTATTACCATGGTGAAGTAATGGTTAGGCAATGCCTATGTGGTTTTTACAGCAACTATAAAGGGTTAGGTCAGGCTAAAATGTTAAATAAAACCTTACTTACCTTTTGCTTCTAAACTCTGAACGAACAACCTCAGTAAACGATTCCGTCAGACATTATTAAAACTTTAAATGTATACTAACTAACGTGCTGTTGATGCATACATTACAGTGAGCAACTGCATAGGAAAACTTTATCATTGTTTTGCTCTGCATTAATTACTGTTGAATAATACTGTGTTAAATAAATAACGTATACTTATGCAGCGCTTTTCTACCTACAAGGCCCAAACAGTCACAGTCCCATTCCCCCAATTCACACACTGGTGGCGGCTCCGCTGCCGAACACTGGGCACCAACCTTCCACCAGAGGCAGGGTGGGGTTCAGTGTCTTGCCCAAGGACACTTCAACTCATAGGCGTGCAAGGCGGGAATCTAACCTGCAATATTACGATCATGGGTCAACCGCCCTACCGCTGCACCACAGCCGCCCCCATAAGGCACTTAACATGTTATTTAATAGATAAATAAATAATAGATAAGTAAGGAATAATAGCAGACTTAGGGTGTGTCCTAATTCGAGGGCCGCGGCCTTCAATGGCCGGGTCCTTCGTCGAGCCGGTGGGCCGGATGCTAACGTCTGTGAATTTGGACGAGTCTAGCCTTTAGATAATTCCAGCCGTTACCTCGACGACTGACCTGTCGCGTAGTGACGTGTCGCGTGAGTCAGAGAGGAGTAGTGAACCGGGCATGGAGCTCCATATTTTCTTGGCTTTTTTGATCCAACCTTTTATCTTGGAGGAGTTGAATCATGTGTATCCCGGTCGAAGGCACATGTTGTATTTCCAGCTGAGACATAACAGGTACTACGATGGAGTTTTAGGGCCAGTTTACAAACAATATTTTTTTTTTATTACGACTTTTAAGTTGTAAATTTACGAGAAAAAAAGTCATAACTGTAAAATTATGAGAATAAAGTCATAAATTTAAGAGAAAAAAGTCATAAATTTAAAAGAAAAAACCCCAAAGTTGTCTGTTTATCGTAGCTTAGCTTGAAGATGAAAGAGGTGGAGCATTTTGTGAAGCTTTATTTCTGGAAAGGTTTCAAAAACAAAGAAATTCTGAAACTTTTGGTGACTCAAAGCCGGCTTTCCAGGGTTTGGTGTCAGTAAAGCGGAGTTTCAAATATAAAATAAGGAGCTCAGAGACACTTTTGGGTGAAGAGGACCACTACTTTGTTCTGCCCTTTCATTCACAAACCCAGAAGTCCATTTGTCACTGAACATCATGAACCTGTCATGTGCAGAAGACCAAAGCTGAAGGTAAACATGGTTACATACGCCCCCTCCTTCTGATGAAATGTCCTGTTTCAACATAAAATGAAATAAAATGAAAATGGTCTGTTATATTAGCATAAGAACGTCAAATGTGTGGCTCCTCAGACAGAAGCGTCGCATAGACTTAGAGATTTTGTCTTTGGAGGAAGAAAGGATTGAAGTGGACAGCTGCAGGGATACCGACGTCTTCATCAACGGCTGCAGAGATACTGTAAGCCACCCATCAATAAATAAAACATTAATAAATCATAAGTCAAACAAATGAGCTTCCAAACGTTTGAAATGTTATCAATAAACATTCAGCTCACCTGTTCAATAATTTAGTCAGTCTGCTCTGCTGCTGCATGGCGTTCACCTGCTGCTCTGTGTATGATCACTTCCACTTTAATTTACTAGAAAATAAAGAAACTTTAAATGTCATGATTTTACTTTTCTTTTTTTTTTGTAAAGGAAGCCGCATCCCAAAACTCTGAGCTGACCACCCTGCAGATGTTCCAATCACCAACCAGAAAGTTCCAGCCCTGGGTCTCAGTTGCAGAGCTCCCTCTATGTTGACCAACTTTGTAAATAGTTTGAAAGAAAAGCGTTAAAGTGAATTCATGACAGTTGCTGTTTTAGATTTATTCCTTTATTACAATTCAGAAAACCTCAAATGTTTTTAACATATCAAATATTAACTTCATTGATTCATTTTTCCCCAGAAAAAATTGAGTTATTGGTTTATTTCATTTGTTGAACATTTTGTCCAAAAGACTAAAAAGTCGGTCAAATGTCTCCCTCCTTCTCTGTAGCCTCATGTCCTCCCTGATTAGATCTAGAAGCTCATTACTGTCCAATATCTGAAATTAACGCACGCCATGGCAGCCTGAACCATCCACGTGAAGCGAGGGACGCAACCGCAACAGAAAATAATTCTGTGGCAACTGCAACTGTCCGTGGCAACAGAAAATAACTCTGTTGTACCCGCTTATACCATGGTCACTTACAAAATAAATAAATATCCAATCAGTTTTTAGTCCTTAATTCTTGTCATTTGTTTGATTTAGATGGTGCGGCGTCTTGTCATGTTACCGTGACAACGCGTCGACAAAGGAAGGCGACATACATATATGCTGATCATCACCATGGATTACATAAAGCATCAGTTCAGAGAGAAAGTTCTCCTCTTACCGCTTGTTTTTGTCCAGATGATGAAGCTAAAGTTTGTTTCAGAGAAGCCAGAGCAGTGATACAGAAAATTTAAACTGTGTGACCGGAAGTTCATTTTTAGGTGTGCGTTATCACTTTTTAATGCACACCCAGCAGCCAATCAGAATTGAGTATTCATCCAGACCATAATAAATCGTTTTTAGAGGGACCCTTAATTACAAGGTGTTACCAACAATTTCCTACAGGAAAGGATTAATGAACAAAATACAATTAAATAATCTTTTTGCCTTGAAGGCTAATCTGAGCCTGAATTTACCGTTCATTTAACATAACACAGAGAATTGCCTGAACCGGCCAAGACGGAGCTGATCATTGAAAGTAGTTGAATTATTGCTTGTGGGTAGCACTGCTTTTAATGCACTATCAGCAGATTTTATCAGCGTTTTCTTTCATACATAAACATACATGGTACGATATGCAGTGACACGTGTTGTCCGACTTAAAGATCAGTTGTGACGGCAGCCAATATCACTGGTACTTTACAGATAAGGGGCGATAGGAGACAGTGGTGGCACAAAACAGCATACATCTGCACTCTGCTATCATCAAGGCTGAGTGTAGGTGTAGAAAAAACAGACCCAGAAATACACACAAAAAAATCTCAGTAAAGTTTTTCCCAGTGTGCATGTGTGAGAATATTGACCAAAAGCAATAAATCTGTTGGAGTACAGTTTTCTTTGTGCACTGTAAATGAATTACCATTTGAATGCTTCACAGAAAGACTAAAGTCCACGTTTCACAAGTGTACTTTGGTCTGCTTGGTTATTTAATGACCGATGTGCAGGAAAAGACCAGATGGGGCTAAAACAGTATCATCTAAGTCAGGGGGTGTCAAACTCATTTTCACCGAGGGCCACATCAGCATAGTGGTTGTCCTCAAAGGGCCAGATAGAACTTATACATGTAACTAAATGTAATGAAAAATAAATGTAACTACTTCTTAATGTTAAATAACTCGTCATTTATTTATTAGAGCTTTTCAAAGTGACATTTACAGTTGCAGAGAAAACACATGTTTGCTCTTTACTCTAGCATAAATCCTTTTAAATTTTCTCGGTTATTAAAACCCACGATCAAACTGTCCAAAGAAAAATAACATAAAACTGAGCTGCAAAGAACATGTATTACCACGTGTTACATTTGACAAAAAGGGGCTGCACACAGCTTTGCATCCAACTGATGGTTTGATGACAACAGGTACTCTGCATACACACAAAAGACCTGCAAACATTGAATAATTACAACAGCAGCTACACATAAAGAATATGTAATCAACTAAAGAAAAATTGTATTTTAAGAAATTAAAAACTTTTATGCTCTTGCGGGCCACATAAAATAACATGGGGGGCCACATTTGGCCCCCGGGCCTTGAGTTTGACACATGTGATCTAAGTAATGCTCTGCAGTGTCAGCACAAAATCTAAAGGGCAACTCTGCATGGAGAAAAGAACGATTTCTTGTTTTTTTACAAGCCATTCTCGGCACTACTATTTTTTCTGTCTTTTTTTCTGACAAGCCCCTGTCTTATGGAATAAACTCCCAGCTAATGTAAGAGAGGCCGACTCAGTTTCTACATTCAAGTTAGACTGAAAACATTCCTCTTTGGACAGGATTATTATCAGACTAGTTAGTATTTAGAGATTATTTAACTTAATGTTAATTTGTTTAAATTAAACTTAATAATAACTATTTCTTTTAAAAGGCTGCTAGAAGTTGAAGCTGGGGTAACTATGGTGCACTGGGGTTCTGTCCTCTTTCCTTTTCTACTTCTACGCTTCCTCTCCTCTATCATAATTCATCATTTAGTTCTCCATGCCTCTGTCTGGTACAGTGCGATTCATGTATTGTCCCTCTTTTCCTCTCCCCTCCTGGGGAGTGGGAGTGCTTCCAGACTCCAGTTGGTTCATCCGTGCTCCAGTTCCTGACCGAGTACCTCGCCTTTGCTCCCGCTCCTACACCTGGCTGTGGATCCTGCCTCTGGCTCATCTCTGGCTCGTCACTGCTCTGTACCTGACCGAGTACCTCGTCTCTGCTCCTGCTCCTACACCTGGCTGTGGTTCCTGTCTCCGGCTCGACTCGCGCCTTTGACTGTCCCCACAACCACGGCTAGATGAAGCTCGTCTGCTGGACTTTAAATATGTAGTTGTAGACTTAAATAAGTTAATTCTTCTCTAAGAGTTCTGGTAAATCGCCTGTCCGTCCTGGGGGAGGATCCCTCCTTCATGTGCGCACCCCTGAGGTTTCTTCGTTTTTCCGGAATCCGTTTTTTTAGGAGTTTTTCCTTACCGCGAAGGGGGGTCTAAGGGCAGGGATGCCAGTATAGCATAGTCAGTTTGTTAGTTCATTTTAGTATTTTCCTATTGAACTCTTTGTATTCGTGATCCTTTTAAGTTCATGTTTTACTTCGAAGCCCATCGAGACGACTGTTGTTGTGATTTTGGGCTATACAAATAAATGTGAATTGAATTGAATTGAATTGTGTGCTGGAACTACATGCTGTAGCTGTAAACGCAATCAATAGAAGCCTCATTCTACATTTGTCATGCTTTGGTGATGTAATTTATGTAATAAAATGTTTTTGTCATGTTAATAAACAATATAGGGGCAACGTGCAGTTGTGGAGTTTTGGTCTTCTTAAAGAACATTAAAGTCAGATTTAGGTTTCAGTAGATTTGACATTTTTAAATGAGATATAAGAAGGAACACATAATGGCCAAAGACCAAAGGAAAAACCAAACATTTAGGTCTTCTTTTGGACTGACACCCTCTTATGGGTTTAACTTTGCCTTCTGCAAACATAGATATGTCATAAATCCTTACTGAAATTTTACTTAAATATTACAAATAAGGTGCATTATAAATTTCAGTTCCAGTGTGAGACTTTTCATGGACGCCTGTCAGACACTACTGAGGATAAAATAAACTAACCTTATCAGGGTTACCTGACAAGACATTATCAGGGCAAAAATGGGCGGAGCTATAAGAGCTTCTACAAAACCTGTGACCTACAGGTAGCAGTCGTGGACAGCCACTGAACTGAGCAGAGATGACTAGTAACAGGGAGTTTGACTGTGTGGTTATTGGAGCTGGTGTGCAGGGCTCCTTCACAGCATACCAGCTGGCAAGAAGGAACAAGAAAACTCTTCTGCTGGAACAGGTGTGTCAACCACAACATTACACTGACTCACACACGCACGCACACACCTGCAGAGAGACTTCATAGTATGTTTGCAATTCTTTTCTACTGTGGTTACCGTTATGGTCTACCTATTTGTAGCCCACAACCATTCTATTTTCATTTTCATTTCTTATGTCTCATCTATAATGTCTTTTTTTTTCCTAAATACATTTTAAGGTATAGCCAACAATACTTGTATTTACTGCACAAAGTTTTACGTTTCTGCATGTTACATGAGAGAATATAAAAAGATAAAAAACAGAAGCTCTCATCAATGCCATTTAAGTACAATTGTATAGATAAGTATTTTTATTTCAGAAAACGATATTAGCTGTAATAAATCACTCACAACCAGATTTTTACTGGCTGAGCAAAGCCAGAAAAGCTACTCAAGATAGGTCCAGCTAGGAAATTCACTTAACTGTAACTAATAATTTATCAATTAATGAATCCATTTCATTTCTACGATCCAATCAGATGGATCTGAGGCTGATTCGAATCAACCTATACCATTAATAATTGTTTCCATATGAGATGAATGGATCGGGAAAAATACCATTTGGATTTAGAAAAAGTAAGTTGATTGACATCTGGCTCAAAACTGTACGGCTGGATAGCTCCAATGTTGCTGGAAGGATTGATTGTGGAAGTGAAATTTTTTGCAATGTTTCTTTTCTTTGTTGTATTGCAATATTGCTTGCCGTTTTTGTTGCACCACTAATGTTTGGTTGGGATTGTGAGAGGCTGTGAGCCCCCAACCTATTGCTAGTAGTGCTTGAAAAATGGAACGGAAGTAAGCCTCTGCTCATTTCCCATGATCCTTTTGTTTATAGTCTCTCACACAAGGGAGAGAGTGTAAACATGGTTAGCACGGTCATTTGTTTTGACAAGTACAAAAATTGCTTTAATGCAACGATTGCTTCTGAAAGTTGTGCAATTTTTCTCAATTGGGGGGCATTTTTTTAACCATTTAAAAAAGAAAATTCTTTTGAAAACCAAAACAATGTCTGGTTTTCATTTGTGGATCTTCAGTCTAAACATTGTACAGTGAATTGAGATCATAAGAAATGTAGTCTGTTATTTCCGTGGGACCATTATGACTTCCTCTTTAAACATAACCAACAGTTTGACTCTGACTTAACATGGGTGCATATTTCTGAGTCAAACTCGTTGGTCATTTTTTTGTAGTTTGTTCTTCCCCATACCAGAGGCAGCTCCCATGGCCAAACTCGTATTATCCGCAAAGCCTATGAGGAGGACTTCTACATTAGGATGATGGAGGAATGCTACAAGCTGTGGAGTCAAATGGAGAAGGAGGCAGGTGTCAAGTTGTACAGGTGATAACATTTGTCACTTTGTTTAGGTTCTCCATAGCCATGTTTGCTTAAGACTATAAATGCTAACTGGTCCAATAGTCATTCTGTCAGGGAGGGCTTGAGAAAATGTGTTCTTCTTTGGAGACCAATTACTATGAGCTACTCATTTTTTTCCCTCACACACTTGAATAAAAACATTAGGGTACACAGGAGGACAGAATGTAAAAGCTATTTAATTTATCGGACGTGAGATGTGAGATATGGTGATTTAGGAATTAGTCTGGTTTTCTGCAGACTGGGAACTGGAAAGAAAGAAGAATGAAAGCCACTGCAATAAAGTTCACATGTTTCATTATCCACATGCCTCTGTGTGTTAGTGTAGCATCTCACTGACTGCAAATATACAATAGATTTTTTTTATGTACACATACTAATTAAAAGGTTAAGAGGGATGGCGATTTTTCTTGGTAACCATTTCTATTCGTTTCTAAAATTTCACATTTGTATCCATTATATCCTTTCAGACAAACAGGACTCCTGGTAATGGGACCAGAGAAGAATGAGAGTTACCAACTGTGTAAGAATACAATGCTGAAGAACAATGTTCCAATGGTGCAACTGACGCGGGAAAACTTTGGTCTGCACATTCCAAACGTCAGCCTGGCTGAAGGTCATGCAGCGTTTGTGGAACTAACTGCTGGAGTGCTGTATGCTGACCGCACACTCAAAGCTGTACAGGTACAGCTCCTCCAACATGTCTTACTACTATCGTCACATTTTAAACACAATGACATATTACTACATTATTAAACAATATTACTGCAGTTTAATAGCAAAACAGACAAAAATCTAGTAATAAAGTTTAGTTTCATAACAGGTTTGAACAAAAGCTTTTTATCTGGCGTGTTACATACCTTCTATCATAAACCAATAAGAGTTGGCAATTTGCCTCAACTTAACCATCTAACTTGGTTATAAAGATCTGATCTTTTTTGTACTTGCGTTATATAAACCTATAGTATTTCAAAAGGTTGTTCAGAAACAGAAGGGTAAGAGCTGCACATGGGAAGGTTGAAAAACTCTCACACCATTTCCTGCCAGCAACTGTTGGAAGGAAAATCAGGGTTTTATGGTTAAACTTAGCAAAGAAACAGAAACACAAGAGTATTTTGAGCAACTTCTTGGACTCTTGTTTGGGTTAAATACAGCATTTCTGCCCTTTAATTTGCAAGAATAGCTATTAACCAAACCACCAAAAAGGAAATCCAAATGAAATGACTTTGCCTCCAGCTGTCCAAACTCAAATCAATCAAGCCAAAAGAACGAGCTCATACAAAGAAATCAGACATTTAAGCATACAAGTTGAGTCATAATAAATAAGGAAAAATGATAAGTGTTGAACACACATAGATGAAGAGTGTAAAATGTAAAAGAAAGGCAGGAAATCTGCATTTTTAATTGTACTTGTCCTGTCCAGCAGCTGAGCAAACAGACCGGAGCTGAAGGCCTGTTGTGTTGGACAGAAACAAATCTTCTTACACACAGGGTGTATATGTGTATACACTCCTTTTGTATTAGGGGCTGAACTTTATTACCAGTGTTCCTATATTTGTGTGTATTCCGTTTTGGACTGGAGAGAAGACAGAAAAAACAGTAAGAGTGGGAGGGGCACAACGATGGGGGACAAGGGTAGAGATTCACACTCCCCAAAACTAAAGAAGCAGAAATCTTCATTGGTCGGAAAGGAAGATTCTTTGTGGTGTTTGACACAGTTGCTCCTAGTCCAAAAGGAGGTGTCAGGTACATTCTGTTATTAGAGGGAATCTTGTGGATCCAGGAATGTGCATTATAAACATCCAAAAGAGGAGAAGATGGAGAGAGGGAGGCACAGCCAGGCCATCCAATTGAAACTTGATCATAAATAAAGAAAATCCAAACAGCTCATACCCCAAAGCCAAATGAAGATAACCAAGTAGGCACAGTCTCACCACTGAGAAAACAAAATAGAACAGGTGATCCAAATGACAGCAATGCTTGAGTCCTACAAGTCAGAGGATCCCCACACTGGCCAGAGAGTCAATTTTGGAGACTTTCTGGCACTGATCAGCCTGGCAATGCTTGCTTTAAAGCAGTGGTCTCCAACCACCGGTCTGTGGATCAATTGGCACCGGGCCGCAGAAGAAATAATTAATTACGACTGTTTTATTAGTTTTTTCCTTTTAAATTTCGACAATCTTTATTAGTGCAGGGATTAGTGCAGGGGCAGAAGAACAGATGGAAGAAACGGCCACGACTTCAAGACCAAAAAAAAATTAACAGTAGGCCACCAGGAGTCCTGCTCAAAATATGGATTTATTGCAACAGGTGATTTCCCACATGGAGCCTGTTTACACAGTACTCACAACATTCATTGGCATAAAATGCTACTAGAGATTGATGTTCCACTGGTGTTATTTGTTATTATTATTATTATTTTTTTAAAATGATCTTTTGTGAAGATCAGAGTTTTTTTTTTTTAATCAGACCAAAATTAAGCATCCCCGGCAATCCCCACCCCTTTCTGCTGGGCCGCGGTAAATGTTGGGGAAAACTGCTTTAGAGGCTGAGACGGATCAACCAATTTACCTTGAAGGGCTGCCTGCAGGTGAGGGAAGGTGCATTTCCTGACAAAGGAATAAAGAAGTTGGAGAGTGATTAAGGAAACATAGAAAGGGGGAGGATCTTGCAGTAAGCATTAATTGGTAACAGCTGTCACATGTAGATCCTTACCAAAAGAGCTCCAAACACCAGCACAAGCACAAGCCCCTAGCCCAGCCAGAGAACAGTCCCCCCATCACTCCCTGTGTCATTTTACTGTATTTATTTTGGCTCAACTTCTGAACTTAAATGTTCTAATTTCTTTGTACTGTTTTAATTTTAGGCCTAATGGCAACATTTGGTGGAAATCACATTAGAGAAATCCCACTACTGAGAAAATTACTGAGATATCAAATATTTATTTTTCCGGCTGTATATATAAAAAAACAACTTTTCATACCTTAAAAGAAAAATGTTCCAAAGTTTTTCACATTCTTATCAAACACTTCTGATAACTTAAAATTGCACTTGAAAGCCAAATTGGAGATCTTAGTCATATCAACTGACACATTTTGTTGATGTTTTTTATCCTAGAAGCTTTTTTCAGTCTGAACTAAGGTTGGTAAGGAGGCAAGGGTTCTAGCTGTCATATGGCTTTACTCCATTGAGTTCACTGAGTTGTTGGGGCGGTTTATGGCAGAGTGTCATCTGGTTGGGATGAGAGTCAGCACCGCTAAATCTGAGGCCATGGTTCTCGACCGGAGAAAGGTAGTTAGCCATCTCTTGGTGGGTGGAGTGTCCCTGCCCCAGATGGAGGAGTTTTAATATCTTGGGATCTTGTTCACGATTGTAACGATAGGCGTCTGCTGTTATGTGGTCACTGTGTCAGTCCGTTGTGGTTAAGAGAGAGCTGAGCCAAAAAGCAAAGCTCGATCTTGATTCCAATACTCACCTATGGTCATGGGTCACGACCGAAAGAACGAAGTCCCGAATGCAAGCGTCTGAAAGGAGCTTCCTTAGAGATAGGAGGAGGAACTCGGAGTAGAATCGCTTCTCCTCCACATCCAGACAGAGGAGCCAGTTGACACTTTTCTTTGTAGCTCTACTCCTAAGAGAAACACTAGTTCCTCCTACACACTAGTTCCTCTGAAACACGAGTTCCTGCGACACATATAACAATGGTACATGCAAAATGGTTTGACTGATGAGATTGACATTGCGAATTAGAAACAGATTATGTTTGAGTCCAGCGATTGATTGATTCCTTTATTTCAATCTCTCAAGCCATCTGTCTTCTTTGTTCAAAATGTCTGCATTCTGATCCTCCAATAGTGTCCTTTGTGCTTTTCAGACTCTGGTCCACAGGGGTTAGACCAGAGTCTGGTATAAACCTCAACCTGAAGGCCACAAACTATTCCTTTGACGACGGAGAGGTCTGGATCTTAGGCAAAAAATGGATGGTTTGAGTGAGAAATGAAGGAAGCTTTGTAAGTAAATAAAGATTTCAGAAAATTGCAGCCTCCTTTGCAGCCCCCAGACAAGAGCTAAATCTAAGTAACCATGTCAGATCGACAAACCAAGCCTCCTTCTTTGTCTTCCAGCTGTTCCCTTCCGTGGTTGCTGCAAGCTTTGTGGAATTATCCATGAACTTTGCTTCCTTACAAAGCTTAATTTAGACTGAAAAGGAACAAAAGGATTTCACAACTTTCCGCTTATAACATATGTTTTACTTATTTTTTTATTCTTTTTTTCAGGGGCAGTTTCAGAAGTTAGGTGGAGTCATTAGAGACAATGAAAAAGTGACAGACATTAAGCCTGGCTCACTTGTCACAATTTTAACCTCTACTGGTGTTTATAGAACCAAAAGACTGGTCATAACAGCCGGACCCTGGACTAATAGACTGCTTGTGAAGACTGGAATAGAGCTGCCACTTGAGGTAATCAAACTTCGTAGGAAAAAACATTGATGTATAGGCCAAGTTCTGTCTGTTTCTCTAAGACATTTTAAAATAATAAACCTCTTCCACAGCGAATCATCCACCTTAATGTAACTCTCCCTCACTCACACCAACCACCTTCATATTCTTCAAAGCATTTATAATTCATCTAGGGTTATTTCCTCATAACTCCATCTATTTATGTTTAATTCATACTTGCCAATAATTTGTCATCTCTTTTTCCCCGAGTCTACACGTCTGTAGAAGTCAGTACCAATCACAACTCTCTTCTTCTCAGAATTCCTCCTCCTGCTGTGGGAGGAACCACTGACATCATTCACTGTCACACTCGTGACAGTTCAATACGTCTTTTCAACCTCCAGCTTCAGACTAATCAACCAATCCCACTCTCTATACCTACTTTGTTCCTTGAAAGAGCAGTTCGAACCCTGCTCCAAATCTGTAGGTTCTTTCTGGTTTCCGGAATTCCCAGAAGATCCATCATTATTCTTTTATCTCTACATTCAAAGGTTATACTCTTAGTCTCCTCATTTTTTTTGGTCTTTTCTTACAAAGATGTCTTTCTACATTTTTCTTTTTCTGCATCCAGTTTCTACAGACACATTGTAGGTCATCAGCCCCAGTGTCAGTTGTGGTAACCTAAGCCAAAACCGATCTAGTATAAAAAATCTCTTCCTGATTTTCGGAGTTGATTTGGCTTTGGTTTTATTTTCGGATGCCCTTCCTGGTACAACCCCAGCATTGTGTTGGTCACGGGGTCGTCACATGAAGCACTGTATTGATTACAAATGTTAACCTCAGAGGCTGATGACAAAAAGACCATTAAAAATATTTTTAGGAAACAAGAAAATGACAGAAATTGCATAATCAATGGAGGTGATAAAGTCAGAAATACTCAACAGATGTTCTGGTTTGAATGATCATAATGATTTAATGGTTTCAGGTGATGAAGATCAACGTATGCTACTGGAGGGAGAAGGTTGATGGCTCATATGATGTAAAACAGAAATTTCCTTGCTTTCTACAAATTGAAGGTGAGAAGTCCAAAGAGCACATCTACGGCCTGCCAGCTAATGAGTATCCTGGGATGGTGAAGGTACGACTACGAAAAAGACTATCCAATCTATTTGTCTAATAGCCTTGCAAGAAACCACCAATATGGGTCAAGGGACAGTGGTCCCTCATTTATCGCAGGGGTTACTTTCTAAAAAAAAAGTAAAATCTGCAAACAGAATTAAAAATGTTTTAAGCCATAGTATTAGGTTTAGGAGCTGTCATCTGGACGTAGTTTTTAAAGTTAGAAGACGTTTCACCTCTTTGTTAATTCTGAATTAGCTGGTAAAAGAGCTGGTATATATGCGCTCATGGGGGAGGAATGTTTTAAGCCTCTAAAACTCCTCACTACACACTTTATTCACTTTTCGCAGACAGACATGAACATTTTCCCACTTTTGTCTCTTGATTAAACTCTCAAGGTTCAAACCTTCATAGAAAAATAAGTCCTGTATTGTAAAATGAAAACGAAGATCTGATTGCCATTGAAGATTGATTGACAAGTTCTATAGCTAATCAGAAAGCAGAACACGCAGAACAAGCATGAATAATGACAAAATTGCATCCCTGTATATTTTATGTTTGGTCAAGGTTTTAATCTCTTTATTATTTTGGCCTCTTTGTGTTTGAACCAGCACAGTTCTCTCTTGCAGAACAGAGTTCCCTTCTTATTTTTCAATGAAATGTCTTCCTTGTTCTTTTGGGGTCTATTCCTCATGTGTTATGGCCCCCTTGTGGTTGTTCCACTAGACCACAGGTCTGCAATCTTTATGATAAAAAGACGCTCTGGCCGGTTTCTTATTGACAAGAAACGGCAGATAGCTGGAAAGTCCCACTCTACGCTTAGAAAATTCCCTTTTTTCATGTTTTAGCGGCTATTGATCCATTCATTTATTAAATACAGCTTGTATATATTTTCTGCAGTTGAATTATACTGGCATTGTGCTTTTCTATATATAAAAATTGTAACTTTTTACTTTTAACATCAGCAGATCCAAGTTCCTTTAGAAATAAAATAAACCCTGGGTCAAATAAGATCCTCCTGCTGCAGCAGATTTACTTGAATAAACAATACAAGGAAATCAAGTCAAACATGGAATATTCTGTCATGACTTTGGTGTTCCTTCATCCTTTTTTTCCTACTGTTGATTATAAACATGACCGGTGTAGAATCCAATTATATTTGTCAGTCTATAAATGTAACTGCAATAAGATCATGCTAATATAATTCTAAAACCCTCCCACAGTAGATTAACCCTTTAACATCATTTTTGTTCAGCTGTCTGACAGGTTAAATGACTACTTTATAAACTGAAAACAGATGAACCAATACTGCAAACCTGTTACTTATTCAATTTGTTAGCATTTGTCTTCAAAACCAAAGAGCCACAACAGCAGAATAAAAGAGTGGCATGGGCAAGGCTCTGGAGCCTCAGGCTGCAGAGCCTTGCCCTAGACTGAGATGGGAAGTCTTTCCATGCCTCTCATCTGGAAATTACACTGTGAACTCTGCTCCCAATGTGCTAGTCATTCTCCCTTTCTATCTGAACACATAGGTTTTCCTGTATTTAATTGCGGCTGAGCAATTAATACAGAAAAGCTTTGTATTGATAGTGAAAATTTTAATCAGTATTCATATGACAGACACCTTACCCTCATCACTGGCAACATACTCTTTGCAAACTGGAAAAATAGGCTTGAATCCTTTGTGAACAAATGAAGATGGATTATAGGGCTGCGTACAACCTTATATAACAGAGGAAACAGCTGATCACGCAGCTCTGTTTCACATTACACAAGTAGAGACACTGCCGGTCATGAGTGCAACAATAAGTAAAGTCCAATATTTAGCCTTTACGGCTAGACCAAGGATGTGGATGGTCATTGAACCTCATTTATACGCACTGTTTGTTATGGCGGTGGGATGTGGTGCAGCTGAGCGGTCATACCACCAAAGCTTCGTGTAAGCGTGAAGTTGCTAGAAGTTATGTTCAGTCGCCTCCCATTGGTAGAGACACTGAAGAGTGATGAAGTAAAGTGGTCTGCTATCTCATGGCAACACATCCATTCATACTTTGCTAGGCTACTCATAATAGACCGCTTGTTCCTTGTTGCTGCAGACATCATTACAGTCATTCAGACACCGTTCGCTGGCACTGACCTGCCTCAGGAATTGGTGAGTGACAATGGAAGCCAATATACTGAAAGGAGTTTTAAAGATTTTCCTCAAAAACCCCAACATCTGACTCATCGTCAGCTCCTCATCACCCTGATGGGCAAGCCAAATGTTTGTTCAATCTTTTCGTAGACGTAGACCACTCTTAGGTCTGTCACAACTGCCTTTATGGGCGGATCTGAGCTGTCTGTGGGCGAAAAACGGGTAAATCTGTACACGGGCACGCAGTCGACCCACACAAAATATCAAGGTCGTAGACCACTCAATGAACAAATTTGTTCATGCACGTTTTTGCTACGGGCATGCTGTGGGTGACAAGTCGTAGCGAAGGAAGAGTGAAGTACTGCATGTGAGATGCAGGCGTGTCGAATGGATTTTCCATTCCCTCTAATCCTGCACACTGCTGTGTTCATGTGAGAAGTGTGGGCTGCTTGCAGTGCCAACTTATTGTTAGATCTAAGGAGATTAGACACAGCGTAGTTTCTGTGGGCATCCTACATATCACATGCCCTTGCTGTGCATACAGCATATGAGCAGGATCAGTTTAGACTGTGGTATAAGGACACCGTATGACAGCATCCCCCACATTTTCTTAGTCTTTTACTCTATGTCTTTATTTCAAACTGATTAAATAGAAAGAAAACATCATAAATCATGAATGACAGTATGCAAAGTTCCGAGTGACAGTGTTGCCTTCTGATACCTCATGATACACACTGACGTTCCTTGAGTTGGCCTTTCGAGCCTAAGGGGAACTGCAGGACACACCTGCGCCTCCCTTAAGATGCAGCCGCTCCTCTGTACGACTCTTCACAGACCTGAATAATCTAAAAATCTGCACCACTCCTGCGGGTCAACTCACCCGACTGCCTGCATGTGACTATGGCTTTGTATGAAACACCATTTAGACACTTCCAGCTCTCAGGCAGGTTTGAAAGCACTTTCTACCAATCATTTTCCAGAAAAATGCTGCTGTCATTCTATATCTTTCCTTTGTTGTTTTTTTGTGTGTATATTTTTCACTGATGTGTTTTTCTGTGATTGTGTTCTTTTATGTGTTTAAATTGGAATCTTGCTTTCCTTTCAAACCCCTTTTTTCCTTCGACTTTTTTTCTCCAGAGGTCTGTTGTACTATGAGCATATTGCGAATTTGTTTTGCTTTGTTAAATTATGGTTGAATAAAAATCACATTCAAAGCTCACAATAACATCAAAAAACTGAGAGTCTAATTTGCAGGAAAAAAATCAAAACAAAAAAAAGAATAGTGTGTTCATGTGCATTATTTGTTCCTTTTTTATTTTGTTTCAGACCTCGGTTAGATTAATGAGTATTTCCATCTACACACAGATATGCCTCCATGCAGGCAGCCCTGCTGATCCGGACCAAAGAGACCAACAAAAAGACAGGTCTGACATCGAAACCTTGCAGCGTTTTGTCAGCCGCCGCTTCCCTGGTCTCGTCCCTGAGCCGGCTGTTGTGGAAAGCTGCTTGTACACGGTAAGCAGGCAATAAAAAAGGTTTGGATTTAAAGAAATTCTTACCATGCATGCACATGAAATCAAAAGTGAAAAAGATGTATTTTCATACTTTCAAAGCCCTGCATTTATTAGGTCGAATGATTGATAACATTTACTACCTGAAAACTAATTTACGATTTGTCCGTGCTCCTGGCATAAATGGTGCTTAGGCTTTTACTAAAGGATAAAAATATTCTGTTTGCTACTGCTGTCACACTTCAAGACTTGTACATTTTATTTTACATTAGTGATGTTGCAACTTATTTGAAGTCTTTGGACCTTTCAGGCCTGCTGTAGTCATGTTAGAAGGCACAAAACGTAAACTCAAGCCCAGGTCAAATCAAACTCATTTGTCTGGGCTTAAAATCCACCTGTCCACCCAGTTTTAGCAGAACTTCATCAGCCCAACACACAGAATTAAAAGAATTTGCACTGCTAAACATAATACAGAGTCCTGGTCTAGATGACATGCTGCTGGTTTTCCAAAAAACGATCCTTATCCTCTGCTGATTACCTGGATCAGGTGTGTTTTGTCGTTGAGAAGCCTCACTGGCAGGTTAATTGGAAAACATGAAGGACAGTGGCTTCCTGTGGCCTGGAGTTTGACGCCTGTCCTCTAAGTTGATTGTGGTTGCTAAAGATATGGAAGCTCATTGCTAAAACAAATAATTGAGCAATTTGCTTAATGTTAAAATACGCAAAGAAGTTGAACTTTGCTGAGGTATTAAAAGCACTTGAAAGGACAAAGAAAAAGCTCAAAGCTCCAACTTAGATGATAAAAAAGAACTGAATGATGCTTAACAGTAGAGAATTTCAAACAATAATAACAAACAGGCGGAAAGGAGAAACATTGAATGTGGTCTAACATGAACTTAAACATTTTTAAATGTGAAACAATCTGTTTTAACAATGATTCCAGTCATATCATAAACTGTGGTGGCCGATACGATTTATAGTCGATATTAATTCATTTTAAACGATCAGATTCTTTGACCTAAGATGGATCCGGGAAATTTATAGCAAAAACGTCAGCCAGTGTGACTCAGAGAGAAATACCTGAGTACTGAACAGTGCAGGTGCAGGTTTCCAGATTTCCTCAAGATAATTAACTGTAAATTCCAAACAAACAAGTAAACTAGAATGAATGTCAAATCCATTCACATTTTAGTTTCCTAAAGTTCAGCCCACTGTTGTTTTTCCACATCCAAAGAATCCAAAGGGAACATTTTTAGAACATTCTAGCACACTGGATGGTCAAAACATTGGACTGGAATGATGGACTCATCAGTTTTTGATGACATCACGTGTGTGTTTAGATGCAGTTGGTCAGTTTTACGTTGTAATAAGATAAACCTACCATATCTGACTGACATTTGCATTGAGTATTTAGAAAAAGCAGAGAAAAATATCATTTGCAGAATAATGTGGAATGTGCTGTAATCTGACGGAGCTGAAGAGGTTCTACAAGCTAGAATGGCAGAGGATCTTCAAATCCAGGAGTGACAAACTAGTTGCATCCTTCCCAAGAAGAATAATGGCCGTTTAGCTTAAAAAATGTTTTGTTCTTTTTGTTTCTTTTCTTGTAAATTTGCAGATATTTCTACACCTGTTTTTTTCTCAGTGTACATTAATGAGAAATGAAATGATCAGTCCTGATTTTGACAAATGGCTGCATTGACACAAGGAGTGAAAATTTGTTGTAAGTGGTCTGTGTACTTTCCGTACCTACTGTACATAAATGTTATTTTTGCTCAGCTCTAAAATCTAAACAGCTCTAAAACAAATCTCATAAATGCATATTATGTGTTTACATCGAATTTTTGTTGTAATTGCAGGTTACTCCTGACAACCATTTTGTGCTGGACTATCATCCTGCTTATCGCAATATTGTCATCGGAGCAGGATTCTCAGGTAAACTAGTAAACTGCACAAAACATCAGCGGAAAGGAAGGAAGGTAAATTTGAACGGTGTGTGTTTGCCGCTAGTGGGTTGGTCCTATGAATAATTATAACACAGAAAAAACTACTACAAAAAGGGGTTGTAAGAGTGTCATTTTGTTTATCTCTATGAGTTCAGTATGCAATAACTCTACTTTTTAGAGGTGGACATCATCTTAAGTGGAACAGTTCCTGTACAAAAACATGAAACCTCATTTCAAACATTTGTTTTTGTAGCAGAGTTCAGAAAGCTGTTCAAAACTGAGCACAAAATGTTCAACTCTGGCCACAATTCATTTTTTAACCACAAAATATCCACCTCAGGAAAAAGAAAAAAAAATATCCACCACAGGCAATTATTCAAATGTACTAAACTGGTCTGAAAAAACAATTACCCTTGCCCAATATCTAAACAGGTCAGGATTTCTCACTGAGTAATTAAAAACATAAAAGTTCATAAAATACTTTTTTCTTTGTGTTTTTTATATTTCTACTCAAGACTTGATTTTATTGCAACTTTGGCCAATTGCTCTCATTTTGGAAGGACCGGCTTAAAGTAAATGAAAAACAGAAAAACATCTATTAAATAATTGAAGGCAGCTTTCAACTCTGAAGCACATACTGTAAACTTGAAGGAATTACTGCAAATTTGAAAAAGTAAAATTGCAAATTTAAAATGAATATATTTTAATCTTAAAAAAAAAAATCATTAAAACATTTAAAAAAAGTAAGTTTGAAACTTGAGTTGAAAAAAACAAACTTTAAACCTAAAATTGTCACCATGTGAAAAATAATGGCTATTTGTAACAGCTGCTGTTTGGTATTTTCAACTAAATTTTTAGTTTTTGTTTCTTGGCTTCTTCGCTTTCAGTCCTCAATTTACAATTTCAATTCAGACTCTACAGGTATTTGCTGCTGAGTCTAATTTCACGTCAAGGTGGGGCTTTGAGCCACTGGGCTACCAGCACGGTATACTTTTTTTTTTTTATAATCAACTTTCTAATTAACAATTCCCCCCCCCCACACATTTTCAATGGTTCTTTTAAGTTTAAAATAGTTCTTTCAAGTTTAAAACTTTTTTCAAATGTTCTTAATACAGATATTTTTTTCAAATGTTGAATCTGGTTTTTCATTCACTTTAGGTTAATTAGATTTGACCCCCTGTGATACTGTACAAAGCGCAACAAATGCAAATCTGAAACAGTTTGTTCTGACAGTTTTCAGATCTTCCTGATGAAAGTAGAGAGGCTGCGGCCAGCAGGTCCTTGCAAAAACTATGACGAAAAAGTCCACTGGCTGCATTTGGTTTATTGCACTTCATCATTGACACATAAGATGCAAACGATCAAAAGCAAAGAGTTGACAAAAATAGGTGCACCCTCTGCACCAAACCAAAAATCCCCAGCTACAACAGGAGCCGTCTCTACTTATCGCTCGACAAAGGAGAATTATAAATAGACATGATCGTGGTGGCTATAAACACTCAAGCATCTGCATTCATATAATGTCTGTATTGGTTGACAAATTCAATATCAGGACTTTGGAGTCAAGTTCAATGCAAAATAAAAGTAACGGGATTAAGGTGGACGACAGACACATTGAACTAAACCAGGGGTCGGGAACCTATGGCTCGCGAGCCATATATGGCTCTTTTGATGGTCACATGTGGCTCGCAGACAAATCTTTAATTATACTTTTTTTTCTTCATTAGTCCAGTCCTTCTCGGGCGCTGGGCGAAGCCAGATGCGCGCAGTAGTAGCGGTGCTTGGAGAGAAAACTATAAGTTTACAATTATCTATTTTTTCAGATAGTTTGTACCAGCCTGAAACCTGTGAATCGCCGTGCCTAAAACTGCGCGCTCCCGTCTCTGAGAAAGAGCGCGCAGATGCGGGGACGGGATGTTAGAGGGAGAAAGCAGAGGGGGGGGGTGAGGTGTTGTGGGGACAGGCAGCCGGTGAATCGCGCAGGGATTGTAAAAACGTAAAACCCGCTGCCCGTCACTCACTGCAGCGTGTGAGTGTGTGTTTGGCTCCGCGTCTGCATGTGAGCAGTCTGTGTCACATCTACAGAACAGTCAGACCTACGATCACGTTTAAAGTCTCAACGTCTGCATGAAGCAGAAACTCACCACGTATCAACCAGACTAGACCATCAGCAAAACTACCACGAGAAATACTCATCATTTATCAGCAACAGCATAACAATGTTATTAAAAAGAATCCACAGACTTATTGCACTTTAAAAGTGTTGAAATTACATCAAATGCACACATTCATTTGTATATTTAGTTTTAAACATATTGTTGCGGACTGAGTTGGGTGGCTGTTGGGCCGCGTTAAAAGTTCTGGAGTTCATTGAACTGAGAGACTTAGAGATCTGATTGGCTCTCAGTTCTGGCTCTCAGCCTGTTATTAGGTGGTTCCCGACCCCTGAACTAAAACTACAGTAAACTGAAATTTTTTTGCCCCCCCCCCCAATAATGTATGTTTTTGTTATTAAACTATTATTAAACTTAAGTAATACTAATATGTCTGACATTATAACCCAAACATGTTTAAGCTTCATTTTAACCTTGACATCTGGTTAGTGTTTAGTCCTAAAAAAAACAATTCATTCATTCATCTTCTAAACCCGTTTTGTCCTTTTCGGGGTCACGGGGCTGCTGGAGCCTATCCTGGCCACTGTGGGGGAATGCAGGGGACACCCTGGACAGGTCGCCAGTCTGCCTCAGCTCTTCTATCCAGTTATTTTTTAAAGAATGTATTAGAAAAGACAGAAAATGACATTGCTTTTTCTGCTTTTTCAAAGTCACTTCATGATTGGGAAGAGTGACTGTTCCATGACTTAGGGGCTCCTGTGCAAGGGCCCCGTAAGTTCTGTTTACAAGACTTATTTCACCTTGAGGAATAAGAAAATAAAGATACGACTCTTTTGAAAGAAACTTATGTGGTTGATTGATGTCATGAATTATAAATTCTACAGAGACAGTACATGTTGCATCCATGTGACATTTATAATGCATTCCATCTGACCAAGATGTCTTTTTTCTCTAGGTCATGGCTTCAAGTTTGGACCAATTGTTGGCCAGATTCTTTGTGACCTTAGTCTTGGAGAAGTGCCCTCCTTTGACCTCTCACCTTTTAGAATTACACGTTTCCAAGCAAAAAACAAATCATCTTTATAGACTGACAAATGTATGTCTTAGAAGCCTTTTTTCATGCATGATTCTAGGTTGTAAAAATAATAATCAGACATAAGTGTTTTTAACATTAGTAAAAAAAAATTAAAGAAGAAAATATTATGATTTAGGATTTTCCAGCCGAACCAAGATTGATTCTGTTCATTGTTTTTCTTGTGACATGACTTACTTAGTTCATTTTTGGCAAGATGTAGGCCAGTCAGTCTCTCAAAGCTGAAAATGACTCTAGCAATAAAAACTACACAATACAAAAATATAACTAAATGAAACTTAACTCTACTTAGAAAGCACTTTTACATGCCTATGTGATAACAAAGATCCAAGGGCCAGGGGAGGGTGCTGTGGCAAAAGACCAGCTGGTAAAGTAGACCAGGGGGTGCAGGAGCTAAAGTAAAGACCAGGGGGAAAGTAAAGACCAGGGATAAAGTAAAGACCAGGGGGAAAGTAAAGACCAGGGATAAAGTAAAGACCATGGGGAAAGTAAAGACCAGGGATAAAGTAAAGACCAAGGGGAAAGTAAAGACCAGGGATAAAGTAAAGACCAGGGGGAAAGTAAAGACCAGGGATAAAGTAAAGACAAGGGGGAAAGTAAAGACCAGGGATAAAGTAAAAACCAGGGATAAAGTAAAGACCAGGGATAAAGTAAAGACCAGGGAAAAAGTAAAGACCAGGGATAAAGTAAAGACCAGGGGGTAAAGTAAAGACCAGGGGGTAAAGAAAAGACCAGGGGGTAAAGAAAAGACCAGGGATAAAGTAAAGACCAGGGGGTATAATAGCTGGAAATAGGAAAGTCGGGTGAAGCTTGTCTCAGACCTGGGGCTCAGGGGGCAAAAGTGTTTGCCCCACATGGTTGAGAGTGGGATTTTATGAATCTAAAGACATTTTCCTGCGTTTTGCTGAAAAATGTGTAACTCTGTGACAAACGGTGTTTGGACTTTATCTCAATAGTTTAATGATTTTCTTAACCTCTGATTGAACTCATTTGGGTTTAATTTGTTTTTGCTTTTACCTTTTCTTTTATTCCTGTTCTTAATTTTCTATTCTTACTTTTATTGGTAAATTCCACTCTAACCTGGCACGGCACATCTTTTCACATATGAAACGATCAATGTTCTGTTGTGGATTTTCCCTTGTTTTAAATAAATAAACTCTTAATAATGTATTGTTCATTTTCCAGTACCAAATATTTATGAACTCATTTTCACCAAGGAAAAGAAATATTGTTAAAGCTTTGCGGTCAGTTAGTTGTGTTGTTAAATGTCGACATAAACATTCTTTTTCTTTTGAAAGAAGCCAAAATTCTAATTTTCTGATTGTCTGGATCTACTTTTATTATTCCATGTATAGGACACTCTCTCTTATCAAAAAATCTTTCCTCGATATATCAGATAAATCAAACGTATCAATTCTTAGCTTCAGTTTTGATGTAGATTTTAGAGGCTGGCCTGAAAGCCAAAGGACTACAAATCTTTGATTAACAGTGTTTAACTAATGTGTACTTTTTTATGATACTTTTTGTTAATCACAGGTTATTCGAGTCTTAATCTGACCAATCGGATGCGTCAGTAAAAGCATGTGGTGCCCACTGGTCCCCCCCCCCCCCCCCCCCCCCTCAAATGTTCAATTGACAGATTCTCCTGAGCCGGTTTCAGTTGAAGGGGTGTGGACTTCCAACAAGCTTACTAATGATTGACAACAGTTGTTGTCATAGAAGGGTTGCCTCAGACCAATCACTGCCGTCTGCCTCCAAATGGCGACTGAATTGGCCTCATTTGGCTGGAGCCGGAGGTAAGGCATTTTCCATGGGTGACATACCCGCTCAGTCCAGTTCTCTTATACAGACAACGGCCATATCTGTAAAATGACTTCTTTTCCTAGGTATCATTTTTAAAAATCAAAATCAAATTAGCACTACAGTGACTTGAATTAAAATATTTAGTGATGTGTCAGAATTTAAAATGAATGTTAATAAATCAATTTTTTTCTCCTCTGAAAATATCGGTAGTACAAAAAAAGACAGATTTAGGAATTGTCATTTGTAAAAAAACAGGAACGTCATAAGTTAAACTATGATCATATTTAAAAAAAACTTCATCTGAAATAAATTCATGTTTAATGAAAGACCTCTTTATATGGTAGTGTCTTAATATCAAAGGGAGAAGGAAAATCACATTCTTTATATGTTGCTTTATCTCTATAACCCCCAAAATTTTATTGAGGAATTCAATAAAATACTATATGATTATATTTTGCAGAAAACACTTATTATCTAAAAAAAAAAGATGTTCTCACAGATAGCAAAAGTCAAGGTGGTCTGGAGGCGCTGGATTTTAATACCATAATTAAAATGACATGGATAATAGAACTCTCGAAGAACCGGACAGCATCTGGAACACATTTCCATCACTTTTGTTCAATATTCTTGGTGACATACATTTTCTATTAAAGTGTATTTTAAAATATAAAGTATAACAAATAGGAAGCTACAAATTCAAATTAATTTTATTTCTATAGCACCTTTCATGTTAAGAAAACAGCTCAAAGTGCTGTACATAAAAACAAACAAGGATGCACAAACACCAATGCAAAAAATAAATAAATACATAAGCCTGTCATAATAAAATACACAAAGACAAGCACAAGTAAAAGAGAAATTGCTTAAGAAGAAAAAAAGAAAAAAAGAAAAAAAAAACTTAAGAAGAGAGAACCAAGAAGGCGCTGTCTGCTCTGTCCTGTTGGCCTGGGTGTCAGCATAGACACAAACACCCCAGCCAAGGGTGAGAAAACACTCATAAACCGTCTAAAATGTAAAAGTGATAAATAGAAAAGTTAAAATATAAAAAAACAGCTAAAATATAAAAAATTCAGACAAGTTAATGCATAAAAAGCCTAAAACACCTGAAATATAAAAAACTTAAGATGTTAAAACATAGAATAAATACCCCAGAAAGGAGGGCATTACAGTAATCTAATCTCTCTCAGCTTTAGAACCAATTACCAAGACTTCAGTTTTGTCTTGGTTGAGCTGCAAAAAGTTCTCTCCCATCCACATTTTGATATCTAAAATACAGCATCAAAGGCTGTCCATGGGTCCGGTGTCAGCAGGAGACACAGCAACATACAGTTGAGTGTCATCAGCATAGCTATGAAAGTTAATGCCGTGTCTACTGATGACATCACCAAGCGGAAGCATGTAAAGATTAAAAAGTGCAGGTCCCAGGATGGAGCCTTTGGGCACCCCACATGTCAGTTTGTGCCTTTCAAAGGAAAAGTCAGTTAAATTAACAATAAGATCTCTATCTGTGAGGTAGGATTTAAACCAATTAAAAGCTGTCCCAGTAATTCCAACCATGTCGTGAAGTCTGTTTAAAGGGATAGAGTGGTCAACTGTGTCGAAGGCTGCACTCAGGTCCAGTAAGACTAAAACAGATACTTTCTTCATGTCAGCATTGGACCTGAGATCATTTAAGACCCTGACAAGTGCCATCTCTGTTGAATGATGAGATCTAAAACCAGACTGAAACTTTTCTAAAATATTATTTTCATTAATAAAACCATTTAGTTGGGTAAAAACAAGCTTTTCTAAAATTTTACTTCAAAATGACAGGTTGGATACCGGCCGGTAGTTATTGAAATTGGACACGTCTAAACCACTCTTCTTCAGAATGGGTCTCACCATGGCAGTCTTTAGGGATGCAGGGAAGACTCCAGTCTGAAGAGAGCAGTTCAAGATGTTTAAGAGCTCTTCCTCACAGGATGTGAAAACTGACTTAAAAAGTGAGGTGGGGATGAGATCAAGAGAACAGGTCTTGGTATTCATTTGGGACATCACTTGTCGGAGTTCTGCAGCATTAATCAAGACAAAACTATCGAGTTTTTTCTCATTGATAGGAGGACTGGCAGTGTAAAGGTCAACACGGGATTATTGATCCCTCCCCTGTAAGATGGATGATCTGTCATCTATCTTAGTGGTAAAGTGGACTGCAAACTCCTCACAGGTTTTACTGCTAAAGGTGGAGGGTGGGCCAAAGATTGGGTTCATTATTTTATCAATTGTGGCAAAGAGGATTTTTGGCTTTGACTGATTTTCTGCAATGAACTTTGAGAAATATTCCTGTCTTGTCTTTTTAATGGAGTTATTGTAATGCATTAGCGTGTTTCTAAAAATTTGATAATGTATTGTGAGTTTTGTTTTCCGCCAATATCGTTCTGCCTTTCTTGTCATTCTCTTACATTTCTTGGTATCTTCTGTTCTCCAAGCAGGTGGAGCTTTCTCTTTAACAGTTTGTGGTTTTAGTGGGACAACTTTGTCCAGAATTGTGGTGAGTTTATTATTAAAATGTTGAATCGATCAATCCATAGATGGATATGAAAGAGTTAGTTGCTGGTTTTCCGAATGTGGGATAAAGTTTGCAGCCACTTCAGGATTTAGACGGCGCCTTCTAATGATTCTCTCAGGGAGCTTCTCAATTATGCAGTCTTGAACTTTAAAAAACAAACGTGAATGATCAGAAATGCCCACATCCACAACAGAGGTCACTGAGGCCTTCAGGCCGTGAGTTATGATGATATCCAGAGTGTGACCTCTGTTGTGGGTGGGCACGTTCACATGCTGAACAAAATCCATAGCTGTTAAAATGTTCTTAAAATCACGGACATACATTTCCGAAGGATCATCAACATGTACGTTAAAAATCACCATTTTCCACAACCTTGAATTGACTTTTCCATCTGTCAAATACCCAGAGTTAACATGAGTGAGATGATAACAACAAATTCACTTTGATGCAGACTACTTTCTATTTTTTTTTTCTCTTTTACTTTTCAAAAAATCCAGTATTTTAAATTTAAGAATTAATATACTTAATTCTGAGAAAAACTCGTGCCTCAACGCGGTTAACTCCGCCCACCTTGAGGCGCGCCTCGGTGTGCACACATAAGCCATGGGCGTCACTTCCGGTTAAAATATCGTGTCGTGCTGGACATCTCTAAATCAAGCCACATAAAGATTGGTTAATATTTGACCTACAGTATTTATCAACACAGCAAAGAGAAAACAGAAAGGATAATAGAAGCTTCACTCCTTAAGTTTTTTTTTCTTCTTCTTTACTCCGTTGAGATGACGTTGTTTTATTTCCTTTTTCCCTAGCCGGAACTCCGAAAAGCTAGGCGGAAGGATTCGACTAGCTTCTACACAGTTTCTTTTTAAAAAGCGCTGCCGACTTTCGGGCCGCTCGTCTTCTTTGTATTTGTGAACTGTTGCCATTTGGCCTTTTGTTTTAGTGTTGGCCCTAATTTAGATGGCAAGCTTCCCGGACACTGTGAACGAAAAGGATTTAGGTGAGTACGTGTGTTTATGCAACGTGTGTATGTCCGCGCAGCCCTATTTTTCTGGGAACGTTGTTTCTCCGACTGAGACATTTGGGCAAACCCGGTTGGAAACCTGATCTTTAAATAATACGAGTTTAAAAACGTTACTTTTTATGTTATAAGGCCTTAACGGTTCTTTCTTTCTTTCTTTCTTTCTTTCTTTCTTTCTTTCTTTCTTTCTTTCTTTCTTTCTTTCTTTCTTTCTTTCTTTCTTTCTTTCTTTCTTTCTGAGTATGTCAAAAATTGGCATGCGTATATTGTACTTTAAAACGAGGTGGTTGTATTTTCTGCTGGTAAATTAAATGATCAGTAGAAAAATAAATATCTCCACTCGCAGCACATTCATTGATTGTCTGTCCTTCATCTGTTCACAGACGAACATTTTTATGTTGTTTTAAATTCTTCACACTTGGCTGTGAGGAAATAGTGTTTCCAGTGCTGCTGATAGCCTCGCCGTTTACCCAAACGCATTGGTGGTGGCTGACGTGACTGACTGCGTGCTGCCTGCAGCTCTGCGGTTTGATGTCCTCTGGTATTTGTTGTCGTCAGTCTCTGCGCGATCATGCCAGACTTTCGGAACATTTAATCATGTGCAGACAGACAGACAGAGATGTTCTGCATGGTTGCATCTTGTTGTAGTGGGTAAATGGATAAACATGAACAATAATAAGCTTTTCATTATACTATAGTAGTGTTTGCACCCATACCAAAATAATTTGTTTCCCGATAGTTATTTCAAATTATTGTACTTCCTTTCATTTTGTTGAGATGCGAAAGGTAAACAACTTTATACTCTGTACCGCAATAACATAGACCTAAAAGTCGGATAACACATGCAGCCATTTATCGATGACACTGTGCTAATTATTGATCATCACATTCAAACATGGCTATTTCAAACTGATACACTACCATTCTTATGAAGAAAATCAAACACTATTGGATATACAGAAAAAGGTGTTGATAACCAGGAATAAAGAATATTTTTTCTGATGCTGGTACATTCTTGCTTAAAAAAATTAGAAATAGATTAGTTTTTTTACTAACTATCTATCCATCTATCCATCTATCTATCCATCTATCCGTCCATCCGTCCGTCCGTCTGTCCGTCCGTGCGTCCGTCTGTCTGTCTGTCTGTCTAGCTTGATCGATCGGTAAATCGGTATCAGGGTCTTGATCGGTATTAGGGACTACTTTAACAACCCTATGATCCTGACTTCCCTATTGAAATGAACGGACCTGAATTTGAGTAAAAAATTCTTAATCTTTTCATTTGCATTGGATTATAACAGTTTTTTTAATGTTATGTAATCTTGGTTTGATGTTTGTTGTTTTGACTGCTCTTATGTACAAAAGCTTAAAACAACCAAATTGAAGGATGATATGACGAAAACCAGACCTGGCTGTCATGATTGGTCGACAATTCAGTGTAACCACAAATACGTCAATTTCTTAGAGTGGATTTATGCATGGAAAAAGGTTGAGAAAGTTAAAGCAGCTTCAGACTAAATAATGTTATTCTGCTTCATGTTACTGTAAAGTAACATGTCTTTATTGTGGTATTAATATTAAGAAGTTGTCTGAGAAGAGCAGCCGTAAAAGGCAGTCCTTGCTCAGGGTGGGTGTAGATAGGAGAAGAGGTGCTGTCTTTCTTGGCTTCCACCAAGTTTAACTGGAACAACCGGTTTACTTGGGCAGAATTAGTGTATAAGTTGTACCTGCCTACCAGCTTGCTTTCACCATCATGTTTCTTCATGAACTGTAGAAGACCACATGGCTTTTTGACATCAGGTGTTCTCTGCATCTGCCTTGCTGCAATGGAAAATTTGTTTTGTTTTGGAAAAATGGACAAGACAAATGAAAAAGTATTCATTGGTGTCAGCTGTATAAATTACAGGTTGTACAGGTTAATGTGCTAATGAAAGACAGATGTGTTTTAGCCGGAACGGTAAAAGATAAAGACAGGAAGCCAGTCATTCTGGGTTTACACATTTAAGGCAAGTTGTTTGGAGCTCAACTGCATCAGAGAACCATAGATATGAGCAGGGCCTACACTACTAAATGGCCATAGAAGTTTTTTTTTTTAACCAAGATCTAAATAAACACCTTAAAGATAGTCTGCACTTATGTGTTACAAGTATGCATAGTTCTGTTTGCACAGATCAGATCATGCTTATGATGTCACTGTTTGTTCAGCTGAAAAATATTTTAGCAAAGCCATACGTTATTTGCGTCTATCTTTATCTAACATTTTTTTTTAGGTATGACATTACCAAAAAGGTATGAGGCATTGTTAATGTTTAATTTTGTTGTTGGCAAAATTTCTCAGCATTTCCTGATCCAGTTGTTTTGTCCCCAACTCGATTCAGAATAATTTGATTGTGAATATTTGCCCAATATCTAGACCCATTCAGATACTTCAGTAACACATTTAAAAAATGAACACATTTAATAAAAGGTGTCCAGGTTGTCCCCTGTTTTTATTTTATCAAACTTATTTTGTCATTTAACACTTTGACTTTGTTTCATTTATTTAATGAAACAGTCATTTATAAAACTTCAGGGAGCTATTTATTTATTTACATTTTTATTTGACCTTATAAGACATGCTACAGTACTTTTTTTTGACATATCACAAATATAAGTCATTTAACTTATGTTGAAATTTTACTTTTTTAATATGAAAACTCTTAAGGAACTATTTATTAAACTTAAAAAAGGAAACTAAGAAAAGATGCTGCTGGGCCTGTTACTCATTGAAATTCTTGGAGCTACACTATTTATTTCAGGTCTCTAGATTACATTTTTGCACTGATTGTACCAGTGTGCCTAACTGTTTTTATTATGCGCACCAGCACGAAAGTTTGGTGCACCCACCTCCTCTACTACGTCGCATTCAACTGGGATATTTTCCATGGTCACATTCCTTTTTATTTGCTGTCAATATTGGCATTTAGACTTGAAAATGATTAACTTTCAAACAGATAAACAAAACATCCTTTATTTGAAAAAAAGTTCTACCATAATGACAAATTACACGAAAAAGTTGGTGTTTAAAGACCCACTCCAATAAAATTCATGCTTTTGGTGTTTTTGATATGTTTTTGTAGAATTTTTTTCAGGATATATAAAAGAATTTAAGAATAAAACTGCCTTTCGGAGTATTTCTTTATTCAAAGCCTGAATTAGGCTGATACTTTTTGAGCTTTGCCCACTGATTCAGAATTCTCTTCATTGCATAACTGATGCCATGTTTGCATTAGTTCAAATGCTGATTGTTGGTTGTGCCATAACAATGTTCTCAGTGAAAGAAAGTCCAGAAGTAAGAATTGATTTGAATGCCGGTTCAGAAAAGAAGTATTTGGACAGTAACTAAAATTTGCCCCAATACTTTTCAATGTAACCCTATTTGGCAGTAAGTCAAACATTTCTTGGAAGTCTTCGCTAGTTTTGCACACACCTGTAGATGGCCTATTCCTCCATGTCATGTTCTCGGAAGCCGTGATGTTGCTTTTGTTTCTTCCTTAGATTTTCTCTTGGATTGAGATCCAAACAAACGCTCTTATTCAAAAATCATAAAATGGGATTTTCCGGAGACTTTTTTTTTCACATGCTGCCTCTCACAGTTGCAGTGTACCCAAGACGAGCATTACATTATTAAAATGAGAGAATTTCCACACTGTTTTCTATTTGGTCAAACCACTTGCCATACTCTATCCTTTGAGGCATAGGAGAATGCTTTGTCTAAGTATTCAACTCATGCGGGCCTGACTACTCCCATCATCTAAGAATATTGAATGTATGTCCCTTAAGTATTACTAATTTCGTTAAATTGTATGTATTTGTTTCTTCATTTTAGGTCAAGCTAAGTTCATTGGTGAACTCCTTGTACCTACTGCTCCCTTCGATCAGAAGTCTGGGCGTGAGGCTTGGAGTGTTGCTTTTTCACCCAATGGTTCTTACTTTGCTTGGTCTCAGGGGCATCGAATAGTCAGACTCATTCCATGGACAAAATGCCTAAAGAGCTTGTGAGTATGATTAAATAAATGACTTATGGCCGAATGCATTTTTGAAGCACTTCATGATACTGTCAGTGTATCAAAGTCCTTTATGAACTTAAGTAAAGTAAAAAAACGTTCAGTGAAAATGTAAGATCTTTTTTGTACTAAATACTGTCATAGAAAAAATATTTGCCCCTTTCTAACTCGATACTAGTTTGATGGTGGTAAATGTTTGATTATCAAACAAATGCAGTAATAAGGAAGGATTAAACACAAAATGCAAGGCTTAAGGGAAGGTGTTTATTATTAATTTAAAAAAAATCACATCAACAGTGTTTTTTTGTTTATTGCACTAATAAATAATGTTTGTAAAAAAAAGTTGTCAGATCATCTTCATATTTGGTATTATTGAAAAGCCCTTCTTTTAGCTTATATATATATGTATGTGCGTATGTATGTGTGTGTGCGTTTGTGTGCGTGTGTTCATTCTGAGTTGAAATAAAAAAAACCAGAATATTGTTTTACGTTGCAAGATAAAGAATCTGGTATTGACGGTATGAGGGTTTGTAATCAGCAGGTCAACTGGGTCAATTTTAGGCCCAGACATGATCTGGTTGCAAGAAAACGGGCATCAATTGTGGATAATTGTACAAAGGACTTTGTGGCAAGGGTAGAAAAACAAAGATCAAAGAGAAAAAAAATACAATTCATTTATGTCTTATTTACATTTAAATCAAATGGTCAGTCAAGCTTACTTTTTCCATTTTCCTTTGTTTAAGCTCTATGAACCATGGTGACGAAGAAACTGTTGCTTTAAATCCTTGGAATTTGTCCCGACATAACAGTGACAGAAGTCAAACCATTACTGTGGATGATGATCCCCGTGAACATACCTTAGACTGTGGTGACATCGTTTGGAGCCTTGCCTTCGGCTCCTCTGTGCCTGAAAAAGAAAGTCGCTGTGTCAACATTGAGTGGCACCACTTCAAGTTTGGTCAGAATCATTTACTTCTAGCAACGGGCCTTAATAATGGTCGGATCAAGATTTGGGATGTTTACACTGGTAAGGACTTTCTACACAATAACACTGTCTTCATCTATACTGCTTTGTTTGGCAAGTTCAAAAACTCATTAAAACTCCTATTATGTTAATTATTATCACTTCTATTAGGGAAACTTTTGCTGAATCTGATGGATCATACTGATGTTGTGCGAGACCTGACGTTTGCTCCTGATGGCAGCCTGATGTTGGTGTCAGCATCAAGAGACAAAAGTCTTCGCGTTTGGGACCTTAAAGATGATGGTAATTACAAGTTTTTATGCACATCGTGATTCAAAGCTGACATTTGAGGTGTCAGGGAGTTTCTTGGCTTAATATTTGTATCACTGGTAATGTTTTAGTTTGAATTTTATAAAGATTTCTGTTATTACCAAGCTAGATGTGAGACTTGTTACATAGATGGTCAGTTCAAAAATCAATTTTGATTAAATTACTTAAGCCACACTGCAATTATACACAACAGTTACATTAAGAAAATGTTTATCAAGTTCTAGAGTTCCACAAATTTATAAAGATCAGACGACTAAAATAGTTTGCAACATCGCAAGTCTGCTGTGGAGAGTGGGGCTACCTTTGCAGTCCCCTGTTGGGGTTCTCCCCTGTTCTAGGTACTCCTCTGGAGCCTCTAGAGCGGGGGCCACTAACGTAATGCCCCTGAACACTTAGTTGCCTTCAAGAACCACATGAGATGCTCGAGTCGGTTCTAAAAACACCTAAAAAAGGCATCACTTAGCAGTGAACGGCATATATTTTTAACTATTCCATTTTAAATTTCACTTGGCGTGAAATCAAAAATGATTAAATAATACAACTTTAATATTAATACCTCATTTTAGACTAGGTAGTGGCAAAGATAATTGCAAAAACTGCTTAAATGGGGGAAAAATGTAATTGATGGAATCTCCTCTCTCTCTGATGTGCCAATGGGGGAAACTACCAGAGTAAAAATATCCTGTGTAAAAAACAAAAAAAACAAAAACAAATCCGCATAGCAGCAGTTCAGTGCTGGTTCGATGAAAGCTGTTCTCATGAACCTTGCTTTTTGTGCTTTTTGTTTCTCAACTCTGTTCTGATATTTGAAAGACTTGGGCAACAAGAAATTACAACAAAAGACAACAAGAAATGTCATAACTTCCAGCCAGCCACAAACCATCTGGTCTGGTCTGTTCTAGTCGTATAGAACTTTTTTGTCAAAGCACTGTAGGCACATAAATGTGCCTGCTGTGTTTTATTTCATTCTTTCTGAAAAAAAGTCACTGTAGCTCTGCATCTCTGTCTTTTAATCAATAATCAGTCTTCATTTATATAGCACTCTCCTTACTTGATGACCAAATTCGCTTCAACTTCTGCATTTCGACTGAAGCTCTGTGCACCCTCATTCTTATATGAGCCCGCCCACAATAGCTGGAAAGGGAAAGTGATTGGCTAGAATTGCAAAGAATAGAAAACAAGTGATTGACATGTCCAAAACAAAGACCCAAAATCTGCGTTTTTGTACTGAGTTGGCACTGAGTTTCAGTTCAGTGATTGTTTAAGGTACACATTATTGCTTTTTTATATAAAAAAAATCTCTTACCTTTCTCTTCCTCTGCACAAAGTGTCTCCAAACTCTCACTGACCGTAACTCACACATCAAACAGTCACATTTTGAATAGAGCCTGATGGATTCATCTAGCTGTCAAAACCCGCGGCACAATCCAACCACTTCATGTAACAGTCACATGGTACAGCCCGGCAGTGAAGCTTCGGACCTCATCATTTTCAGCTCCTCCCCTAAACGAAGCAAGCCTCGATACGCGCTTCGTGGAAACCTCTCCTCCACTACTCGGCCCCCGCCTCGAAGCCTCGAAGCAGAACATCACATTGCTTAATGAACATTAATTTTGCTATACCTACCTCTGGATTATTATACAGACAACTAGTACTGAAGACACATTACATTTGGAAAAGTCAATTAAGATTTTTAAACATCTAACAGATGTCACCCATTTGTTTTGATTTTAGACTATGCATAGGACTAACCTGACCCTAAGATGTTTGTAGTTTAATGGCTGTTTTGGTAGAAAAGCCTAATTTAAGAACTTTTTTAAACTAAAAGTCTAAATACTTTTACAGCTGTGACATTAGTCTTTGTAATTTGTCACAAATCTTTTAAAAAATAAACTAGGAAAGTTATTATTTCATAAAATTAGTTGTTGCAACTACTTCTAAACTTGATTTAACTTAACTACTCACTTGTCTCCCATAGGCAACATGGTAAAGGTTTTGCGTGGGCATCAGAATTGGGTGTATTCCAGCGCCTTTTCCCCTGACTCATCCATCTTATGCTCCGTGGGTGCAGGAAAAGCAGTACGTATTTGTTTCAAATTTGTTTCTGTTTCTTTGTTTTGATTAGCTAAAAAAATTGTTGGCTATTCCATGTGCAAATGGTTGTGAACATTATGGCTGGTTATTATTGAATTGCAAAAGTTGACACCTTTCTTGCCCTTGATTTATCACCGCTAAAGCAAAGCTTTTTGTGACTTAAGTTGAGTGATTTTGGTCGTATTTCTGATTAGAGTTTGTTGTGGATGGGAACATTGTTGTTTTCACATGCAAAACAGGCATGGCTGACGTAAAACATAACATTTGCATTACCATGCAGATGTGAAGGACTAAAGCAAAAAAATTTTCAGTCTTTAGAAATATATATTTAGTAAATAAACAACAATGAATTTACTATATAGGGTTGTATTTCAAATGGATTATTATCCCAACATCAACATGTATATAAACACAGATAACGATTTTATTGCACTTCTTGGTGTTGGTCCTAAATACGGCCATTGATTTTATAGATATCAATACTCTGCACGTTTCCATGTTTTCTTTGAAAATATTTTCCACTTGTTCCACAAGTGCAGTATTCTAATGAGAAAATCATATTGCACGTATTTTGTATATCATGGAAAACTATTTGTCAGTCTATTTTCTGCTGCACATACATGTTTTTAGGTTTCAGTTCAGTAGTCTTACCACCACTGATTCTACTTGCCCTAATTTTTTTGTTTTTCTTAGATCTAGTTTAGTAGTTTAGTTCAAATATTTTTAATGGTGGTAGTATTATTAGGCTCTTTTTGTCCCTACACTGTGTTTCTTGCTCTCCCTGTCACAGGTGGTGGCAGAGCTCAGTGTGTGATTGAATTTGAAAGGAGCGCCGCGCTGATATTTTGAGCAGCCGGTAAAAACCTTGGACGCAAAGTTCGCAATGCCCAAAGGCGTGGTCAGGGACAGCCTGGCACCTGACCCACAAGGTCAATCTGTACGTAGGTGCGGCTCTGTCTGTCTACCTCTGCTGTTGCAGTTCTTTTGTACATTTTAGTTTACACATGTCATTAAATTGGTGGTTTAATACTTCTTTCTCAGCCCTCACCCCACCTCTTAACTGAAAACCCCTAACTTCCCCCTTCCACTACCCCATTCCCATTTTCTCTCCCCAAGTAGCCTCATTTATCATCTCCACAGTTGGCCATTGTTTTTTTTTTGTTTTTTTATGTTGGTCATTTTAAATGTTATTGCTAAACCTCAAACCTCAGTTGTTAAGGTATTGGAAAACAGTTTAGATAGCTTTGCAGCTAAATTGCCTTTACTTGATGGCCAGTTAGAGCCAATAAGGCTTGTGATATTATTATTATTTAATATAATTACTTTTTGTCTATTTAATTTGGAGTATTTATTATAGTATATCAATTACTTGTATGCTTTTACAGTTCATCTATACCTAATTGTTAAAGCATTTCTTAATGAAGCCTTTTTGTACTTCAAAAACCTTTGTGTTGTGTGTATGTTTTTAAGCTATCAAGTGTAACATGTATACCATAAACAGTGTTTCTATGTACTGTCTTTTGAGATGAGGTAAAAAGACAACTCTTCTCTTTTTATTTATTTATTTCCTTTTAGGACATACAACTGTTGTGCTATTGTTTGTTTTAACTTTGTAAAGCCCCAAACTCTTAAAATCAAGGTAAAACAGAGGGTTACCAGTATACACACTATAAAAACCTGGGCACAATTTTAGGTTGTTGACAAGACAAGGGTGTATGTGACCTGCCGTCTCTCCCTGCTCAGTATTTGAATGGTTTTGTGGTTATTGACAAGTATCACACATAAGACAACCGGCCTACTGTTGTATGACTGACAGCCGCTTTTGGATCTTCAATTTTTAATGAACATCTCGGAATCACATCACTGTGGTGGTCAAAAATCTTAACCACCTGAAAGAAAGTCCAGTGTTCCTCCGCCGCCCTTCCGGGGTACCTTCCCTTGTGTAAAAGACCACCGTCGCTGTGGAAAAAGAAGCAGCAAAATCATGTACCTAAAGACTTGTTTAGGTCGTTTTACTGGACACACCAAGGCAAGGAGCTGTTAAGCGCCCGCCGGCCCTGCTTGGCCTGCCTGTGTCGCAGAGGGGTAAACCCCCGCACTCTACCTCTGTGCTGGGAAATCTGTGTATCCCAGCGGTCTGGACCATCGAAAAACACTATGAACACGCTCTGGTTTGGGCTTCTAAACGCACTATCCATTGCAAAGAAATCTTTGTATTTGAGTGACACCTCAGAACGTTTGGACTTCCTGTGTCTGACGGAGACATGGTTGCGGGAGATGGATTATATCCACCAGAATGAACTGTGCCCCTGGACTGCTCCACACTTGGTCGCTCGCCAACCAAATTTGTACCAGGAAGAACACAATATTTCAGATACTTTTCAATCAGGCTTTAAGAGAAATCATTACACTGAGACAGCTCTCTTAGGAGTTTCTAATGATGTGCTCATGACTACAGACTCGGGCCAGTGTATATCGAGCATTTTAATTGAATGATTTCATGATAACTGTGGTCTCTCTGGTTCAGTTTTAAATTGGTTTATCTTGTACCGTAGCGGAAGAACTTTCAGTGTTGGGTCCTTAATTTCTACAATGGAAACAATATCAAGGGGCGTCCTCCAGCGTTCTGTACTTGGCCCTATTTTATTTATCTTGTATATGATTCCTCTTGGGAGACTTATTAATCAGTTCAGCCACATTTCATATCAATTCTATGCGGAAGATATACAGCTTTACTGTTCTCTTCTGGAAAATCCTTAAAACAAACTACAAAATCTATTGGATTGTTTAACGAGCATTAAAACATGGCTGTGCAACATTCATTTACTCTTAAACACTCAGAAGACGGAGTCGAGTTGAGTCTCAGAAACTTCTGGGTGTTGTTTGACAAGTCTATCTCCCTGAAAGTTCACTCAAAACGTATTATAAAAAACAGGTTTTATTATCTGAGAAACATAGTGGAATGAAAAAGTATTTTATCTCGATCTGACCTGGAAACAATTATTTATGCTTTTATTTTTATTTCTTGTTTAGATTTCTGCAACTCTATTTTTACCTGTTATAACAAATTGTCACTAAATTGCCTTCAGTTCGTCCAAAACTCTGCAGCAAGGCTTTTAACCGGAACCAGTAAACAGACCCACATCACTCCTCTGTCTGCTTTACATTGGTTGCCTGTTACATTGCTAATTGATTTTAAATGTTACTTTTGAGAGCCTTGCAAGGTCATCCCCCAACGTACATCTCTAACCTTTTAACTCCATACTTTTCAACTCTGCCCTTGAGGTCTTCCAACCAACATCTTTAAATCATTTAAAAAATCTGCTTTAAGACTAGAGGGGATCTCTCCTTTCAAGCTGTTCCTCCCCGTCTTTGGAACGCCCTTTATAGTTGCTGCGTCAGATTGACTCTTGAGTCTTGTAAATCCCAGGTCAAGAAGGTTTTTTTTCAGGAGACCTTTTAGTCTGTTTTTTACTTACCATATGTTTTTACTTTTAGTAGGCCAAACTGTGTTTGGTTTGATTTTATGGTGTCTCTTTGTGATTCTGTCTGTGAGAAGTGCTATAGTAATAAAGCTATTCTGCTCTACTCTACTCTACTCTACTCTACTCTACTCTACTCTACTCTACTCTGCTCTACAAGCTGTCACTTGAGCAAGCATCATGCTTAAAATAAAATAAATCAGTTTAAACTGAAGAAAAAGGACTATTGATGCTCTCAAAGCAGGAGAAGGATAAGCAAAGTTATCAAAGCGTTTTAAAGTGTCAAGAACTGGAGTGAGAAGTATCAATTCAATGAGACCATACAGGTCAGAACAAGCCTGGCAGAGGTAGGACGTGACACATTTCAAAGACTCTGGAAAGAAACTAGTGAGAGATGAGTCTGAAGACCCCAGAACACCAAATTAGGAATTGTAGTCTCAAGAAGACCATGACTAGATTTCTGCAGAGGAATAAACTGCAAGGTTGCAGACACCTTCAAGCCAGACTAAAGTTTGCTAAGGACAATCTGAAGAAAGATCACACAGACTGGAGGCTTGTCCATTGGTTAGATTAGGCAAAATTAGAGATTTTTGGCCACAAACGTGATTTACATGCTATATATAGTATGTATAAATATACACCCATACATACCGTACATAAATGCATGTTTGTTGCATATTATTTCTGCCAAATTACAATTAAAAGCATAGGTGGGACAAGTTATTGGCCAGGGGGGTATTATAAAAAGCAGGTTATGTGAGTTATCGCAGTAAGTTTGAGGCTAAGGAAGCGGATAACCTCAGCTTTCAGTTGCAAAAACGAAAGAATGTTTCAGGGTAGGTCAAGTTGCCATAGCAATTCATACTCTGAACATAACCTGGTCTGGAGCAGGTTTAGTTGACGGTTAGTTTGTTTTCAGAGAGGTGAAGCAGCATGGCGTGTCCATTTGAAGATGATTTAGTGGATGAAGAAGCTCAGATAATACTTTTTCCACTGTGAGAGGGTGATAAGACCATGTATGGATGTTGGAAGTATAAACTTTTTACATTGATCTAACTTAATTATTTGTTTCAGTTAAGAGAAATAATTTTTTTGAGTTCAGTCAACTTAAAAATAACACGTAGTTATCAGATAGTTATTTTACCTTAATTCAAATTAATTCAATTAAGTAGGTGTAACTTTGGTGCTGCTGTTGGATTGGCAGCGCAAGGAAATGTGGGATACCATTCCCTTTGCCTGTCTGGACGGATTTGGGTTTAAGTGTGGGTTTTTGACCAAATGTGTTTAGTTGTTTAGCTGTTTTACTGTGTATTGTCTAGTTATTTGTCCTGTTATTTTTAATTCTTTCTGCACCATGAGTGAGAGGGAGGGAGAGGATGGTGAGATTATTTAGCAACACTACTGCTATGTGGTGTAAGGCTAAAGTCAGCGAAATGGTTAAATGATGTCATTTTGCAAATCCATTTTGTGTAAATCATTTTATTGTTATTAAAATGAGTATATCTACAGGCTCAAACTTAAATGACAGTTCAAGAAGTACAATAAATTAAGATGGAAAAACATTTAATTGAAGTGTAGTAATATGACATTTAGTTTGATAAATATGTCATTGAGTTGGATAGACATAAGAAATTAAGGTGAATACATTTAACTCAATTACTTGTTACCAATTGAAGTAATTCATTTAAGTTGGATAAGTTATATATGTAAGCATCACGATGAAAACAGAAATGAGATAGAAACTCATGCGTTTACTTTGTCCATTCTTTTTCTCCAAGCAGAAACTCTTTCTTTTGCTGATGGAGCCAAATTCCTTTTTTTATCGACGTATAATCTTCATATGCCATCATTAAGATCTCAGACTCCGTCTCACTGAAGCGCTCTCTTTTTATCTCCACGCGTTTCCATGGTGACTCTGGAAATCGGCGATCTATTGAGAATGTCTTTATGTTCCTGCTGTGCACGCGCATTAAGTCAGGGTTACCAAGTCGAGCGTAATTACGCCAACTCATATCCGGTCTTTTGGAACCAACATACCCAGAGTAAGCAAGTTCAGGTGGATTTCAGCCAGAGTTCAGGCTTAAAGTCAGGCTAGTTTAAACATGCTTTCTGGAATACCCCCCTGGAGTCTGCATTCCAAAGAGTGATTAAAACATAATAATAATAATAATAATAATGGGTTAGATTTATCTGCGCTTTTTCTTGTTGCTCAAAGCGCTTACAATGTGTCTATTATTTATTTACTCCTCATTCATATTTGGTGATGGCAACTACTGATGTAGCCTCAGCTAACCTGGGGCAGACTGACAGAGGCGTGGCTGCCAGTTTGCGTCTACGACCCCTCTGACCATCACCGGGACAGTCATACAGTGGAGCCACACTGGAGGCAAGAAGGGTGACAGAACGACAGCTGGCTTGGGGGAGCGGGGTTCGAACTGCAGACCCTTCGGTCATTGGACTACCTGCTCTACCACCTAAGACAGTGTTTTCTTTCACAAAAATGAGCATCAATAATTCAGGTTTACGTTAGTGGCAGGGAAAAAAGGACTTTTTTTTTACTTTAAATATTTGCTAGTCCTACTAGTTACTAGTTAAAGACTTCCAGACTCGGACTAGTGTATAAAAACTCGTATCTTTATGCAAGTGTGTGTGAATGCTGAGGTATACCATAAGACTTACTGTAGTTAAAAGTGCAATTTTTTGTGACAAAAGATTTGTGTTAATAAATAATTGTAGATTTATTTGAAGAAAGTTGTTTAACAAATTTCCTAAAAATGGTTCTACTGCTTATCTATCACATACTTCCTCCACTTTTGATAAGAGTGAAATCATGTGACATCACAGGCCTGTAGTTACTGGCCTGATTGGATGGAAACATGAAAGGGAGTTGAAGGAAACAAATGGAAACAGAGGTTAAGTTTGGTTACATTTTAGAATGTCTCAAGTGAAGCAACATGTGAGAACATGTGAACTACACAAGCAAAAGGAAATCAACACGTGATCCAGGTTCAGAGCAATATTTGTGTAGGACTATGATAGCTCTAAAGTACAGTACCTTTCCCTCATTTGTAAAAATAAAATAAAAATCTGCAATAGCTGAAATCTACAAATTAGGATTGTAGATGTTTTAAAACTGTAAAACATCTCACTGCACACTTTTATCAGCTAGACCTCGAAAAACTCTGAAAGTTTAAACTTTCATCAAAAGATTTGTCCCATATGAAAACAAACAACTGCTCGGGAATGAAAATATGGGACAGAGGCAAGTGATTGACAGTGGTCTACAGCCAATCACAGAGCATGGTGCACTGTGGAGGAAATAAACAATCAAAGTGTCACCAAAAAATTCTGCAAAGCAGTGTGGGTGTGAAAAGTTAACTAACAATATAGAAAGGGACCACTGTTCACTGTGGAGGTAATAAGTACTTAATCCTTTGCTGGTTTTGCAGATTTGCCCACTTAAAAAGAAATCAACAGTTTGTCATCTTAACAGTAGGTTCATTTAAACACTGATAGATAGAAAATCACTAAAATAAAACGAAATTGACTTTAAAGAATTTAAATAAATGTATTTGCATTTCATTGAGGGAAAAAAGTATTTGATTGGTTCTGGTTCATGCAGACGAGTTAGACTCTCCTAATCAACCTGTCACCTGAACTGAAGACGCCTGTTTGAACTAATCACCTGTAGAAAAGACACCTGTCCACAGAATCAGTCAATTGGTCAGACTCCAAACTCTCCAACATGGGAAAGACTAAAGAGCTTTCAGTGGATTTAAGAAAGAAAGATTGTAGACCTGCACCAGAATGGACTACAAGACCATCAACAAGAAGCTGGGGGTTAAGGTGGCAACTGTTGGTGCAACATGACCTTCAATCCACCTATGGGTCTGGGGCTCCAAACCAGATCTGACCTGGTGGGGTCTCCATGATCATGAGAACAGAGGGAAATCGGCCTAAGACACCACAGCAGGAGTTAGTTGATGATCTCAAAGCAGCTGGAACCACAGTCACAGAGAAAACCATTGGGAATACTTTACGCTGCACTGGTTGAAACATTTTGCAGTGGTGGTAGAGAAGAAAAATCTTTATCTGTCATCGTCACAAGTACAATGAAATTAAAAAAGTACTCCCACTTATGAAGACACATGTGCAGACCCGCCTGAAGTTTAATAATGAACACTTTCATGATTTAGACAGTGATTGGGTGAAGGTGCTGTAGTCAGTTCAAACCAAAACTGGGCTCTTTGGTATTAACTCAACCTGTCATGTTTGGAGGAAGCTTGTGATCCCCAAGAACACCATCTCCACTGTCAAGCATCGAGGAGGATTCTACAGTATATGCTTTGGGGTTGTTTTTCTGCACAGGGCTACTTCACCGTATGGATGGGAGGAGCCACGTAATGAAAAAATGGTGGATGGGTCTTCCAACAAGATTATGACCCAGAACATGCAGCCAAGGCAACCAAGGAATGGCTGAAGAACATCATCAAGGTCATGGAGTGGTCCACCCAGTCTCTGTACCTCAATCCTATAGAAAACCCAGGAGAGAGCTGAAGCTCAGAGTTGCCCAGTGACAGCCATCAAATCTGAATGAGTCATTTGTAAAAAAAAAAAGAGTGGACCAAAATTCCTCCTGATATATGGAGAAACCTGCTCATCAACTACAAGAAACTATGACCTTTGTGCTGCTTTGCAACAAAGTACCAGATCTTTTCAGCAAGACAGTTCAATTACTCATAAAATTCAATGAAATGCTACTCAATTTAAATAAATTCTTTAAAGTTATTGTCCTATTATTGTTTTTGTATTGAATTACTGATTTTAACATTAACTTTGGTTGTAAATAATAATTACGGAGTTCAAATGAATGTAGCAACTCTTGGTTTCATGTTTCAGATAGCTAACCTATTTTAAGATTTTAGCTGTTAAGTTTCATAATTCAACCCAGCTTGTTTTCCATCTGTGAAGGTGAGACCATGTGATTTAAGAGCCGTAAGGCAGTGGTTACCCTCTATAGAGGTACATGACTGTACTGCAGCATACTTTGTGCATATCAATTTAAATCTGAGCTCCTAATTAGTGAGATAAGTAACAAAGTTGTAATGTTCTTAATATTTATTATTTGTTAAGTCATTTCATAAGCTACAGCGATCTTTTCTTTAACTTGCAGGTGTTCCTGTGGAACATGGATAAGTACACGTTGATTCAGAAGCTGGAGGGACACCACAATGATGTGGTGTCCTGTGAGTTTTCACCAGATGGTGCATTGTTGGCCACTGCCTCTTATGACACTAGGGTCATAGTATGGGACCACCACAACGCCACCATTCTTCTAGAATTGGGGTAAGAAAATATTTACATTAACACTATTTTAAAAGCTTTGGGTACATTACAATGATTATTATGGTCCGCAGCAGTCACTGACTGCAAGGTGCGAATCAGCTTTCACTGGTTTACACAGGTGGGTGGGCAGAGTTTTATGCCGGATGCCCTTCCTGACGCAACTCTGGGGTTGTCCCCGGGCTGGGGACTGCCACAGGGGGACACAGACTTGTGCCCCCTTGTGGCTACATAGTTAGACAGTAGTGCGAAGGACCTTGCCCTTTTAGCAGCTAATATGCCTGCAGAATAATCAACACAGCTATTCTTTTGTTCTGGGAAAGAAATATAAACAAATATGTGGGCCATTAAAATGAGATCATAAGTTATAATTAAAAGAAAATGTCTCTTTTAAAAAAAACACAAAAACACAACTTTCTAAGTTGTAAATAAAAATAGTAAATTTTTGCTTGCAAAATCTTATGTGTTGTCAAAATCTGTGTCTGGTGATGACTTCTATTTTCCATTTGCAGTCTTCATAAACCTGTTGAATTTCATCCCGTTTCACCCAACTCTTATCAGATTTATTCTTTGAAATCTCGCTTTCTCTCATTTTTGTGTTCTAAACTCTGAGCTCAGAGTTACAAATGTGGCACAAAACATGTTTTGCATGTCTTTGAGTCAGCAGGGCTGGCCCTGAGCTGGATGGCACCCACTGTGAAAAGGGGTTTTGGCACCCCCTACTGCCCAGAACAGGAACAACATAGCTAACTGGATAAATGTATTTAAACACAGAAAACAAAAACACAATTCTCAAAACGTAAACAATAACCACTTATAACTAGTATTTGAAATTACACAAGTTTACTTTCATAGAGTAAATCAAACTAAAATGCCAAAAAATATGTATAAAGATTTAAAGTAACATACTAAGACAGTAGTGCATCTGTAAAAACATTTATCATTTTATACATTTATAAATATTCAACAAAATTATCACAACCTCAATAAAACCTAGGTCATATATCTCAAAATGCCACACCGTAGTGGCATTTATAACCAGGAGGCCGTTTCATTTTTTTTCTTACTTTCTTTTTATTTCCTTTTAAACACACAGTTTAAATATACAAGAAAAAGCAGAAGGAACAGTAAAAAAAGATTTGCAAAGCAAAAAAAAAAAAAAAAAAAAATATGAAATGCCTTGGGTTGCTTGGCTCTATAGGTTTTTTTATAAAATTATCCAAGTCCTTATAATGTCATTTTGTAGTTAGTCCATTTCTCCCATCTTTTTTGACAAACATCTTCTTGAGTTCTTATCCTATAATTCAACAATTCCATCACATGTAATTAGCAGTTTCATTTTTACACGCCGCGCAGCGGCCGTGGAGGTTCTAAGAAAAATTTGAATGAAATAGTCACTAAAATATTTTTGGACGTTGGTGAGTGGGTGCCTGGGCACATTTAGAGGTCACGCAGTGGCGGTCCAGTGACAGGCGGGTGGCAGGAAGGCAGCAACGCGATAATTGACTGACAGAGAGTCTCCAAGGAGCTCAAAATCGTCTGATGATCGGCCGATTTAAGATGTTTTTTAAAATCACTTTCACAAGTAAATTAAGTAAAATTGACATGAAATTGTAAACAACCTTCCATATTTATTATAAGAGAAAAATTTTGTTCACTTTTAAAGTAAACATGTAAATAACTAAGACCATTTAACAATGGAAACTCAAAATTGATAAATCAAACTTACAAACTAAGATAACTGGTCAGGACTGTTATTGAGCTGAACTTATTTTCTTCAAAAGCAAAAAGTTAAATGATGTGAAATATTCTTGCAGGAAATGTGTCTAATTAGATTACAGTCTTATGTGGGCTAAAGGAAAGCACAGATCCTTTTTAGGTGTCCTTCATGCGTCTTTGTTTTCCATTTTTGACATCCAAAAAGACAGTGCAGTCCTGTGACTTTAACCAACAGTTCCTGAGGAATGTTGGAATGTGATGATGAGCCCAGATTAGCAGCATTTTGTAATTGTCGCTTACAGTCCAAGGGAGGAAGACAGAGTGTCATAAATTGAGAGGTTGAGGAAATAACCGCATTATTGGACATAATGATTTATTAGGTCTGGCCCTCAAGAAGAGCTGCTGAATCTATGCTGATTTATTAGAATAGAATGATGAGCCCCAGGTGGAGAAGGTAATCACACCAAAGTTGTGACTAGGCATGCTAAAGTGTAGCTGCAAAACTTCAAATATACTAAAATCTAATATTTGTTTGTCAGAATTTAACTATAACTTCTACTAACTACTGAGCATTTGCCACTTCTCTCCAGCCACCTCTTCCCTCCTCCCTCACCCATTTTTGCTGGAGGGGCAAATGACCGTTGGGTTCGTTCTGTGAGTTTCAGCCCTGATGGTCGCCACATTGCTAGCATTACTGATGACCGGTAAGAAACTGATTGACAGCCGTCATGTTCAAATAAATGTTTGTGTTGAAAATGTGTTTCTTCTTATTCTACTTAGTTACTATTTCATACTTTGATTAATATATGTGCATATATATATTTTTAGACTGATTCGTTTTTGGAGTATTGAGGAAAAGGCTCCTCAGGCTATTGCTTTTCTTTCTAATGGACTCTGCTGCTCCTTTTCAACCGATGGGAAAGTCCTAGCTGCTGGGTACGACGACAGAAACACAGAATTCAAACACACTGTCAGGTTTTTTTTTGGTCTTCTGTATTACTAATTTAGTCTGTGGAAATGTTTTAGGACTCGTGATGGGAGCGTGCACTTCTGGGAGTGTCCCCGAAGCATTGCTAGTCTGCAGCATGTGTGTAGGATGGCTCTTCGTAGGATCATGACAACTCAGCAGGTGGAGGCTTTGGCAATTCCAACACCACTCCAAGACTATCTCACCTACCGAATGGTTTAACTGTCTGCTACAACTGACTTATGCACTTAATTATGTGGAAAAACAAACTGTTTTTGATTTTCCAAAGTCCTTTATTATTAAATAATAGCAAAAGAAAAAATTGGCCTCACTTCACATTGAAATAAATTACACTCCATTGCAGAGAGACAGGAAAAGGTAAGCTACAAACCTGGGCAAAAACCCCAACAAAACAATTTACACCAATGAAGCCATTGAAAAAGAAAACTCAATGGAAGGTCACCCCCAAGGCCAAACAAAACTCCCTCTAGAGCCCATACACAGTTTAACTTTTGAAGGTCGCCAATCATCTGAAAGTAAGTCAACTCAACATTCAGACGGCTTCTGAGAAGAGAACAAAACATGAAAAGGAAGTCCATGCAACCAACGGACGGTTAACGATTCTTCCTTGTCAACCAAGTTAAGACGTTAAGAATTTGCAAAAAGGAAATTAAGAATCGTACTAACATGTTTCCTCTGCACTGTCTATCTTGAACCAAAAATAAACGATGGGAAAGAAAACACCTCCCCAAGCCTGCGACACCAGCCTGCCAGAATACCAAACAAACCCCTTCACCTGTCACACCGAGTAACTAAATGTGCAAGAGGTTCCAATGCCTCGCAAAAATAAAAATTCTCTGCTTGAGTTGGAACAGCGTGTGTTCTGTTATCTGTAGTTACAGCACAGTGACCAATTCTCCCCAGGAGATCAGCTGTGCGCTCTCAACAGTTGTACAGAGACCAGTAGTGTCCTTTCAGAGTACAGTCTGCGCTAAAATCCTCAAACCACTCAGATGCTCTCATGTCCTTCAGCGACTTAAGATGTCTGACTTTCACACATCTGCTGTACAGAGTCTTTTTAGCCATCGTCCGAAGTTCTCCATCAACCCCACATGGACTTCGAACCACCCCAGGCATGAAAGCCACTGGTCTGGATGTGACATCAACTAAAAAGGGAGGTGTGACAAATCCAGTGCTTACCAATCCAAAAGAAATCGCTATGGAAGTGCTGCACCTTTGCAAGTAGATCCCAGGGAGGGAATGGAAACCGTATGGTGTACCAAAGCATCAAGGCCACGAGATTATTGGTTATCAGGGTACTACAGTCTGATCTCCTTTCTCATTTTGTCATGTTTCTTAAGCCTCTTCCAAATTTTAATGACAAGAAAGTGGTCACCCAAAAACTTCATCCAAAAACAAGAGGATAAATGTGTAAACATCATCACCTTGAAGGATTCTCTTCTATAGAGGAGGTATTGGATTCGGCATCATACTGATCACGTCCACTCATACCACCCTGACTACAACCAACATCCAAATCCCAACCTACACCTTCAGATCTATCAGCTGTCATCATATTAACATCCATAGCAGCAACAGCAGAACCCTGTCCACATGCAGTACTCTGCTCCACATGAGTGCCTTCTGCAGGAGGGGGACAGACCATTACACTATCACGTGCAACATCGCACAGACGCCAACAAGCCTAAACAGGAAGGAAGCCTAAAGCCATGCAATGCAATGTCTCATTTATCTCTGTATTCTCTGTCACAGTCACACAGCCTTTGCTTTATCAAACAAATACAAGACTTTATCGTATATAGATACAAGTGTGTGCTTCTATTTTTTTTATTCTTTAGTTTGAAAGCTACTGTGGGCAGAGGATACCATAAGTCATCTTATGTTAGCCTTTTCACTTTGAGGTCGTTCAAGTGTTTTTCTGTCTTAACCTCGTGCAGTTTTCACGTTTATCGGCGTAAATACAGCTATAATCACCAAGTAAGTAAAACAACCAATGTAAAACGTAAATAAATGAAGTTTACTTCCTTGATTTAATCTTTTGGGGTTTTTCTCTTGACAGTCTCTTGTGAAAGATTATTGTGCCAAGCTGTCACACCTAGAACATTTTTTGGGAACAACTGTTAGATGCATTATTCATGCAAGCATTTTCCATTTATTTCCTTCACTGTCCTAAAGATTGCAAGGTCAACCAATAAAGTTACTAACACTAATGTAATTAAGCGTTATAGCAAATGCTCTCCAAGAAGTCTGACCGTATTCTCTGTTATGCTCTTTCTGTAATTAATTTTAGAATTTTTTTTCATGAAGCTGTCCTCACTAAAAACCTATTTTTGGAGACATCCATTTTACATGTACATTTAAAAAAAAAACCACGGCCTTCAACACAAAAGTGTGAATCATTTTTCATAGTGAGACAAACCCTACACGTTATAGATACTTTTATGCATTTTAAAAAAAAAGATAGACAAATACATGACTTGTGGATAACCCCCATAGTTGCATTGCATACGTCATTTCAGATCTGTAATCATCAACATTTTCCCTGTTAACTTAGGTTATAAACACTTCACTCAACTCTTTGATGCCAATAAATCATTTTAAAATCCAACATATCAAGACAAGAGTAGAAGGATCTAAACAATAGTCTGCTTTCATTGGATATTTGCTAGAACCCAAAAACACATTTTAAATGGTTTATGCAGATGCATGGACACCACTTTTACTGGGATATGTGGAGGAAATTTGGCTACAGACTAATGCTTACTGTACTTAACATGGTGTACATTAAGGATTGTTCACATTTTGATTGAAAAGAAAACCATCAGCAAGATGGAGCAATCAGTGAACCTGTAAAATATCCAGTGTATGAATGTAATAAAGCTTCTACAATCTTTTTTGGTTTTAATATTTTAATAAAGGCCTTTTACATGGAAAATGTGGTTTCCAAACTCCCTTTTCAACATATTGTTCGGTGCTGATCCTTTTTTTGGAAAACCAGTTGTACTTATTGAATCAAAGATCATGATCAGAGCCCACAGTGGTTTTCTGTTTACAGACCAGTCATTTTAAGGTGGTAATGGACAGTAGTTGGAGTGTTTACTGATACAGTAAATCATTTTATATCATTTAATACCTCGGTGTTGGGTAAATACTGAATGACATTGTAATTAAATTACTTTACTTATTACCTAGTTTAAAAAGTAATTCACTACTTTACTTTTTTTCAACTCGCATACATATTCTCACGGGGAAAATAGCTAGCACAAACAAGATACCTTACATAGTTTCCACAAGGCCAATCATGTATTTTAGCACCACCTGATTAATTTCACCATATGAACATGAAACGATGTACATTGTATAGTAGCCAACAAAGTGTATAGATTGCTCTTTGATACTAGGGCAGTGGAAAGCAGTTCTTTAGGACAAAACTTGCACTGAAATGAAATATTTTTGCTTTAGGTTACAGCAAATTGGAAACAATCCAAACATGTAGTTGCCGAATGATTCAAGAGACAACATCAGAGGCAACTATTTACACAAATGTAATTGTTTGATTAGTTTCACTGCAGCAAAATGAGAGCGATGAAGTGATGAGGTTTTCTGTTGTCTAGTAATTCCAATCTAATTACCAACATTTGAAACGTAATTTGTTTTGTTACTCTATTATGACAAAAGTAATTAAACTAATTCACTACTTTACAATCCATTACCCCACACCCCACCACCCAACACTGAATATTGTCCATATTTAGTGGTGTGCTGCTATGATTGAAATTGGGTGGACTCATGGGTAAATGTGACCCACTTTAGGCTTCATTGAGCCCATTTACATACCCATTAAAAATAGGCCACTGAGATTACACCAATCTGTACAATTTGTCCTTGGATTTGTGATTTAAAAAAAGTCAGTGTGATATTTCCAGCTTTCTTCAGAGAACAAACTGATGTACCTTTCAAACTTCATTTTAATTTTAAAATCCTGACCTGTCAAAAACACAAACCTACCTGAAATCTCGCTTTCTCTAATTTTTGTTTTCTAAACTCTGAGCTCAGTGTTCCAAATGTGGCACAAAACCACCCATTCACAGACAACAGACACCAAGAATTTGATTGTTTTTTTAAACGTAAACATTATTTAAACTCGGTGTAAGAGTGGGCATGTGCATTTTAGCCTACAAATGAAGTTAAAGTTTAGTAGTTAAAAAAAACGAAGAACTTCAATGACCATCTAAGAAAAAATCCCGGTGGGTAATTTAGCATTGGCCTAACTGGGAGTAACTTTTTCAACCCAAGTGTATTCCATGACGTTGTACTCTGAGGGACTGTGATAATACTCATCAAACACTGCTTCTGCGTCATATAATATGAAATCTGTTTTGATGGTAATAGGCCATTCTTGTATACGCTTTTAAGTTTCCTTTTGGTTCTTTTAAAAACAGAGATTAAGCAATTTTAACCATTGACTGTATTTGAGAAAGAGAATCTCTTTTAGTTTTTTTTTTTTTTGATTTTTCATTGTTTACAAGATGTTGTAGCTGAGATAGACCAGGTGACGGTTGAGGTTCTGCTAAAGTGTTCTAGAATATGTTCCAGAATTGCAGTGAACACACCAGGCAGAGGGATTTTCTGGCCCCGGGGCCTGTCATATAGCCTGTTATCCACGGTTCCGACTTTTAGGGCTGGTCATTGTTCAGGGAATTGTGACCTTTGGAAGTGAAAGTGTGTTGGTGTAAACGGTGCAGCATTGGTTACAGACTATAGTAACCACAAAATGAATAAAACATGAGCTGGATCCCATCTCTGTGTCTCAGATGGGGAAGAGAGACACTCACACAACCAGGGCCACTCACTCTCGGCTGTGGAAACGCTACGCCTTATTTCCCATGGATCCAAGCGTGAGGAGCAAGACGAGGTGAGAGGAGCTCACAGAATGATGGACAGAACATGAGCGTGTGACGGGGGTAGCTCCAAGCCTGACCGCTGATGCCGGACCAGGTCAACTACTCCTGGCTGCAGCCTGCTGAATGCTCAACGCCTACAAAGAGCTTCAATACACTTGCCCAGAGGTGGGAACGGTAAGGGCGCCAGTTGAGCCGTATGACTCTGTTCTCCCTTCAATGACGACACCAAGATAAGACAGTAACACCAACTGGGGAGCATTTCAGGCCCAATTTGAACATTTTCTTTGGATGCTGGACAAATGAACAGGAAACCCTGCAGTTGATGTTGTGGCTCTTCCTGTCCTGCTTATTTCCTGAGTGACTGCAATGGTTTAGGGCAGGGGTCTGCGACTTTTATCACTAAAAGAGCCATTTGGTTCAGTTTCCCATAGACAAAAATCCAGCTAGAGTGGCAAAATACAACTGAACATTTTGGGAAAAATACACTTTATTTATGTTAATGTGGCCATTACGAAATTCATTTATAAATACTTACCATAATTGAAATATAAGTGTTATGTTTTTTCAATAAATAACAACTTTGACCATTTCAGTATTTGACCACAAATAACATCCTCCTGTTGCAGCAGACTTACTTAAATTAAAAATGCAAGAAAACAAGGCAAATATGAGATTATCTATCATTATACCTGTCGTGAGCTGGTATCCTTTTTCTCCCTTTACTTTCAAAAATAAACATTTCAGCAATGGTGTAGAGTCAATTTTTTTTATTTAATCTACACATGTAAACACAATTATATGCTTTAGGAACATTGCCTCTGAGCAACAACCAGACTCTGTGGTGCAGCATAGATTAGAGTATGTGCTTAATTTAACCAACAAACTTAACATTTATTCAAATTGTTAGCATTTTTCTTCAAAGCCACAGAGCCACATGTGGCTGCAGAGCCTCAGGTTACAGACCCCTGGTTCTTAACAAGCGACGATGGTAAAAATGCAAAATAAAAGAGACTCGTTTTCCACTCTTGTCATATCCTTTTTGTACTGACCAACTTAGCCAAGATAAGTTTGAAAAATAGAGCAAAACTCTGCTAGGTCAAACTTTTTTTTGTGATTTCATGAAAGCAGCGTTTTTGAAGTGACCAAGAAAGGCCCTTCTACTACCTCTAGTGGACCAAAAAGTCCCCTACACCGATGAGAGTTCAAATCCAGGCCGAGTCACACCGAGGAGTCTAAAATTGGGACCCAATGCCTCTGCTTGACACTCAGCATAAAGGAGTTGGATTAGGGGGGGGTTAAACCACCAAATGGTTCCCAAGCATGGCTGTGTCCGCAGGAACAACATGGCTGGTCTCATCACAGGTTTTTGACACCTTTGCTTTCAGTTGCGCTGAAACTCTTCATCATATTTGACACTTTTCTCCACATATTCCAACCTGACTGCACTCGCTTCTTCACTTCTTTTCCACACTCTCCATTCTTCTGGACTGTTGACCATAGATACTTCAAATCTTCCACCTTCTTTATCTCTTCTCCCGGTATCCTCAGTCTTCCAATTGGGTCCCTCTCATTCACACTCATGTATTCTGTCTTGTTGCTAACCTTCATACCTCTGATTTCCAGGGGCAAACCCTCACCTCTCTAGCTTCTTCTCCACCTTTCTAGCTTCTTCTCCACCTGTTCCATGCTCTCACTGCAAATCACAGTATCGTCTGGAAACATCATAGTCCATGGTGATTCCTGTCTAACCTCATCTGTCAGCCTGTCCATCACCATTGCAAACTGGAAGAGGCAAAGTGCTGATCCCGGATGTAATCCCATCTCCACCGTAAACTCCTCTGTTACCCCTACAGCACACCTAACCACTGTCCTACAGGTCTCATACCTGCACTGCTCTAACATACTTCTCTGTCACTATAGACTTTCTCAAGATCTACAAAGTCACAGTGTAGCTTTGTCTTCTCCATACTAACTCAGAAAGGCTAGAGCAAACATTTTTTCTTAATCATTAATGATAAAAAAGGAAACTGTAAGAAATTTTGGAAGAGTATTGACAAGTTACTTGGACAGGAAAAACTCTCGAGGTACATGGCTATATTCAGAATGATGACCATTTCTATTGGTAATGTTTATTTTTTTGTGAATGTGTCTGAATGTCCCGGTGATGGTCAGAGGGGTCGTAGGCGTGTACTGGCAGCCACACCTCTGTCAATCTGCCCCAGACTGACAGAGGTGTGGCTACATCAGTAGATACCATCACCCGGTATGAATGAGAAGTGAATGAATAATGGACACATTGTAAGCGCTTTGAGTATCTGGAAAAGCACAGATAAATCCAATCCATTATTATTGTTGTTATTATGAATTTTTATTTATTTAATTTTGCTTTTACCTGTTCTTATTTTTGTGTTCTTACTTTCGTAGGGTCTACAGGCAGAAATTGCTATAACGCGGTACAACACACGTTTTCACATTTCATGTGAGCAATGTTCTTTGTTCATTGCCCCTTGTTTTAAATAAATAAACCCTCTCTCTACTTTTCTATCAGCATCCTAAAAGCAAACATTGCATATGTAGTCCTCTTTCCTGGCATGAAACCATACTGCTGCTCACAGATGTTCACTTCTGCCCTTAGTTGTTAGTAGTTGAAGCTATAGCTTCAACTACTCTTTAACTTCATTGTATGGCCCATCAGCTTTATTCATCTGTAGCTGCCACAACTCATCTTCCTTATTCTTAAAAATGGGCACCATCACACTTCCCCTCCATTTCTCAGGCATCTTCTCACCACCTAAGATACTGTTGAACAACCCAGTCAAAACTCCCGCTGCCATCTCTCCTTGACCCTTCCATACCTCCACAGGTTTATCATCAGGACCAAGTGCCTTTTCACTCTTCATCTTCTTCAATGCCCCTCTCACTTCCCTCTTACTAATCTTTGTTACTTCCTGCTCCCCAATAGTCACCTCTACCATTCTTTGTTCTCTCACATTTTCTTCATTCATCAACCCCGCCCTTCTTTCCATTACACTACTGTCACCTGACAATACATTACCATCCCTATCCGTAATCACCCTAACGTGCTGCATGTCCTTCCCATCTCTGTCTTTCTGGCTTCCTAATCTGTGAAGGTTAGTCTATCCCTCTTTACTACCCAACCTAGCATAAAAGTCATGATAAGCCCCTTGTTTGACCTTTGAAACTTCTACTTTCACCTTCTGCTGCATCTCCCTGTACTCCTGTCTACTATCCTCAGGCTTCTCAGTATCCCACTTCTTCATAGCTAGCCTCTTGCTCTGTATACACTCCTGTACCTCCTCATTTCATCACTAATTCACTACAGCCACCTCCATCTCTTTTAGAAAAAGTAACCACCATCCGTCCTTCTGCGTTCCTCTCCTGGATACCAAACCTGCCCATCACCTCCTCATCACCTCTGTTTCCTGCACCAACATGTCCACTGAAATCTGAACCAATGACAACTCTCACTTCTAGGGATGCTCATCATCAAGGTCCAACCAGAGTTTCTCCTTCTCCTCCAGCTCACATCCTACCTGTGGGGCATACCCACTAACAAGATTAAGCATCTCACCTTTCAGACTCATCCCTCTTCTAACACTCTTTTTACCTCCACAACACTCCTTTTTTGGGTCCTGTCGAGTGCCTCTTATGATGGACACGTTTTGCTTTTACAAATGGGGTTGTTCAATACTCGAAAGAGGAGTTAATGTAAACCCTTTTTGCAATTGAAGCCGACGTTTATTTATGTACTCACACTCACACAAACAAATGTATTAATATTTTTTATTCACTACAAGTCCAGAGTTATTTTTACTATTTCAGTCATATAGTAAGAACAAAATGTACATTTTTGCTTTTTTCTCTGTACATATTTACAGGTTGGTTATTTACCATTGGCAATATATTTACCATTTATGTGTCTACACATCCATAGACCACTGTAGAAACCATTCGCTAAGCTCGCCAGAGTAGAAAATGAGATGATTATTAAATAAATTAAAGGCTCAGTAGATCTCAGCTGGTTGTGCTCTCCTTCCTCCATTTCTCCTGAGGACTGAGGGCAGAGTGGGAGCCAAAAGTAAAATCAGTCCAGTTTGTGAAGTCTGCCATTCTTGCCGGAAAGAAAAAAAGAATTTGATGAAGGAGTCCTTTCTGTTAAAAGCTGAGGACTAGTGTCTAGGCCAGGGACACAGAGACATGGTTGTTGAAAGTCACAGAGACACTCCCAACAATACTGCCAGAATCAGATGATGATCTTATCACTTCATCCGCTTTCCTGTGTCACAGAAAATGTCTTTGCAAATAAAGTCTCTTGTTCTCACAGTGCAAGAGAAAGAAAATATATATGTCATTATTTTTTAATTAAACAGGACTGCAGCTGCAGTCTGTGCCTGTTCACATTTAGATGTTAAAAAATGCTTAAATTCCACCTGAGCAGGCACATAGCTGTTTTTGCTTTGTGTATCAGACTGCAAATCAAAAGACATTTGAAGGAAATATTAAACTTCTACTTGATCAAGATCTGGATCAGTGACATCCACAGAAAACCAGCATTGGCTCCTGCTGTCCTGCCAACAGAATATTTGTCGTATTTATTCAAAATGAATCTTACAGAAGTCATTCATTGCAGTTTTACCAATTTGAAAAGTTGTGTTTTTTGGCAATACACTGATGCATTCATCTAACATGTAAAAGATACTATGCTAAAAGAACAAACTGGCTCATTTTACATTTTTTATGTAACTCTTACAATTTTCCTTAGCATGACATGATATGTATAGAATTCTTCCTAAAGATGAAAAAGTTCACACCAGTATTAATTTTTTCCTACCACTTACCCTGTTGTCATTACATGTTAGTATATTTTAAAGGCTTCTTATTTTTATAAAAATGCAAAAATATTTTATATTACTTTTCCTATTTTTTCCTTTTTCTTGATTTTGTAAGAAGTTGCTAATGTGTTAATAACTCGTGGAATCAGTTCAGTGTTTTCTACCCATGACTCATTCTTCCTTTTCTTGGCAGATTAAAATGTAAATTAGTAATTCTTTTACACATTTAAAATGTGTTTAACTAGGTTTTTTTTATATATCAAAAAGCAAAAAAAGAAAACAATGGTGTTTTTATTCTGATGTTCGTGCAGGTAAAACTAGAGATTTTGACCAATTTCCTATTGTAGAGGAAATAATGCATGTAAGACCTTTACAGAACAACTTTTACATCACAAATTTTTAGGTGTCATTTCAAATTGCTTTTGTCGTTTTTCATTTTCCCTTAGTTACGTTTCTCCAGGTATTTTTTTTTCTAAATCTAAGCATGTGCAGTCAATAGGTAGCTATGAATGATGTCGCTAAAGAAAAAGTTGGAGGAGTGCAAAGACTTCAGCATGTGTCTTAAAGAGCCACTCCAATGAAAACCGTTTTTTAGTGTTTTTAACACATTCTTGTTGCAATTTTCTCATGATGGACATTTATAAAGAAAACTAAAACTATTAATTCAATTCAATTCAATTCAATTTTATTTGTATAGCCCAAAATCACAACAACAGTCGTCTCGATGGGCTTCGAAGTAAGCAAAACAATGTTTTGTCAAATTGTTGTTTATCAGGAGCAGAAGAAAAAAATGCTGCTTGTAAAAGCTTGTAATTGTTACGTTCAAACTGTTATCGGCGGGCCACCAGCTCCCTGCTCCGCTACATTCCAATGCCTCCACTTGCAGACGAATAGATCCATGAAGGTCTTTGATTTCTTCTTTCAAGCTGGCATCATATTGCGCACCACTTTCGTTGCACTGCTAATGTTAGCTTGGGGGTGTGAGAGGCTGTAAGCTAGCGGTTGAGAGCATTAACATTAACAGTCCCGCCCACAACTCAGAAGTGAATTTTTAAGAAAATACTGCAGAAACTACTCAAAAAGTATTTTGATTTTGCCTAAAAACAGAATAATCAGAATACCACTGGGAACACTTTGAAAATAGATCAGAAGATGATTGGAGTGGGACTTTAAGGTACTTATTTATTTAGAATTGATAGCAAATATATTATTTGCAGTTTTCCAAATGTTTTTCCTGAAGTTACCAAGATAATGTTAAATAGACGCACCCATTAAAAGACATTAGTGAAACTTTAGATGAAAATAATTTAGCTTTATATTTTTTGAAATACAAGTAGTTCTGTGAGTAAAGAAAGTGCTAAAAACCATTAATTATTGCTATCTCAGGTCCACACAAACACACAGACACAAAAATGAAAGTGGATAAATTTGGGAATAATATCATTCAGACTGTAATTTTATGGTGAGATTTGATCAAAATAGAAACTTAAATTTCAAAAGCACATTTGTCATGCATACACTTTAATGTGAAGCTACGTTCACCTCGCCCTCGGCAACGCACGTTCAAGTGGTCACTTCCAATGAAAAGTCTATCTAAATGCGCGTCAATGTACGTTTCAGGCTTCTTTGCTTAAAGGTCTGGGTTCACGCCTACATTGTGTTCCATATTATTATGCAAGCTGCATTTAAGTGTCAAAAATAAAATTCTTCTTCTTCTTCAATTAAACTCACGGATGATATTGTGTCTCTGGGCTCTTTGGATCACTGACATCAATGTTAGACACCTGTGATACTTTGTTTGTCAGGTGAGTTCAATTAACGGAATAACTACTAAAAAAGGATGTACCCCATTCATAAGCAGACCAACATTTTCAAGCAATATCAGAAAGAAAAAGGATCTCTGCTGCTAAAAAGCATGAAATAGTTAAATGCCGCGGGCAAAGTTTGAAAACTTTGTATATCTCACAAAAACCTATGCATGATCATCTTACCATTAAGAGATTTGTGGTTGTTTCAGACACACGCAGGTAAGTGCAGATAAAGGTAGAATAAGGAAGGTTTCTGCTTCTGTAAAAAATACATCCGATTAAGGGAGCAGCTGCTAAAATACCATAACAAATCAGCAAGCACATATTTAAAGTTTCTGATATCTCTGGAAAACCACCAACATTACGGTGTAGGATCCTCCAGAGGCTTGCAGTTCTACGTAAACCTTCTATTCCCCCCCCTCCTAAACAACACTCAGAAGTAGCAACGGTTGCAGTGGGCCCAGAAATTCATGAAAACTCATTTTAAAACACTCTGGTTCACTGATGAGTGTCGTGCAATCCTGGATGGCCCAGATGGCCGGTTGCTGGATGGCCACCATGTCACAACAAAGCTTGGCATCACCAAGGAGATGGTGGAGTGATGTATTGGGCTGGAATCATGGACAGAGAGCTGGTCAGGCCCTTTAGGGTCCCTGAAGGTGTGAAAATGATCTCTGAAATGTATGTGGAGTTTCTGACTGACCACTTTCTTCAGTGGTACAAAAAAATAAATAAAATAAAAAAAGAGCCGTGCTCTCTGTAACTAAATCATCTTCATGTATAACAATGCACCATCTCCTACTGCAAGGAATACCACTTCGTCATTGGCTGCTATGGACATAAAAGGAGATAAACTGATGGTGTGGCCCCCATCCTCCCCTGACCTCCACCTTAGTAAGAACCTTTGGAGCATCCTCAGGCCAAATATGTCTGAGGGGGGGGGGGCAGTTCCCATCCAAACAGCTCTGGGAGGCTATTCTGACATCCTGTGAAGAAATTCAAGCAGAAACTGTCCAAAGACTCACAAGTTCAATGGATGCAAGACGTATATAGCTGCAACCAAATGAGGGGTTCAATGTTCAAATGTAACTTGACCTATTGGTATTTTTTGGATTGGAATAGCTTTTTTAATTTCAGTAAATATGACCTCCTAATGCAGAAAATGCAACAAATAACCATTTTCAATTCTTTGGAATCTATACAAAAAAATTTAAATTTGCATCATAATTTGGAACGTGCTGTAGCTACGGAAGTTTCCGCGACCATTTTTAGTGACATATGGATGGTGTCTCTTTTACTTCACGCAAGTGCAAACTGTTTGAAAATTGATCACAAGGACAAATTAATGATTGAGGTTTGTGCCCGGCTGGAATTCTATGACACCAAGTCTTTTATACCCCTTGTACTATCTTAGATGACCCCCCCCTTACATTGACGTGTTCTCCCTACCATGACAAAGGTGGATGAAGGTGGAAAGATTTCATGTAATCCATGGACACCAGTGAAGATCACAAATCATTGAAGAAAAAAGGTTCAGCGCACTGTCTAGTGGGTCTAGATGACCCAACTCCCAATGTTAAAGTGCCTAGGATAGCACAAGGGTTACTTCAGACTGTAAGTGGCAGACATGCATCGGTAAACAGAAAATGAAGAGGCCCCTCGCTGCATTCTTGAACGTGGTTTGTGAACGTAGCATCAGTCCCATCTCATCATGTCTGAGGATTTGCTTTTTGCTTTCTTTAGATAACAAAAAAAAAAACATAGTAAAACCTATGGGCCCAATGTATATACATAAGAGTTGTAAATGAAATGACAATACTGGACATAAATGATTATAATTATAACTCCAGCTCAATGTCTAATCGAACAAAAACAGCTTTGAATGTAAGACTGAAAAATCGAACATTTGTTTTTTGTCGTGTCATAAGTTTTCTGGTAAATCTAGTCTCCTGTGACGTATAAAAAAGAAAAACACAAAAAAATATGTAGGTTTGTATGGCGTCTTTGTATCTCTACAAGCATTTTTTTTTAATAAGACATCCTTTTAAAGCAGCACAAATGGGACATAAATCAGATTTAAACAACAGCAAGGATGAAAAACGACAAAGACAATATCCAGCAGCAGGTTTGGATTCACACCTGGATGTGGGGAAATGGTTCTAGTTAAAGTATTTTTTTCCAAAAACCCAGCTCTTTTCATCTTGATCCAACAGCAGTATAAATTGTGCATAAAAAGTAGGTTGTGAAGCATTTTATTAGTAAGACTCTTTTTGTATAAGACAGCAGATTTGATGTTGCTCTGAAAAGTGCCAAAAACGATCCATTCTTTTCTTCGACGTCTGATTTGCAGTGTATTGCACTCGGTAATTCCCGTTTCATTCCACACTTCTAAGGCCATTGTAAATCATTTCATCCTTACACACTCGTGCTTTTGGTTACTTCGAGCCCATATATCAACATTCTTTTGTTTCTACCTTTTCACTCAATCACTGAGACGGAAAGGGGAAAATCAAAATGGGTGAAACATGTCTGTCATACCTAATAAAAAGAACAATAATGTGAAAATGCGAGCTTGCTTCTGTCTGACGATGCAAGTGGACGCGCTGAGCTAACAATGGCTGCTTCAGGAAAAAAATAAAAAATAAACACACAATTGTTGCAATGATCCAGCCCTAAAGAAATCAATGGTGGGGCAGACTTTTTTTTTAACTCTGCGAAATCATTCAAGGGGTTTAAAGAAGCGTCGCTCCTGCTGCGTCCCGGGGGAGAAAAACCCCATCGTGGGGATTCCGGCGTTTCTGAAATGCAAGATCCCATCCACAAAGGAGTTGGCATTGAATGAACTCTGTAAAACTGTAAAAGCCCAGTTTGTTTTGACGTAAAAAGGTAAAGACATAGAGAAAGACACAGCTGTAAAGGGCGGCGGGCTGCTTCAGCCCGAATTCGTTCAGTATAGTGTTTTTTTTTTTTAAAACATCTCAAGCGCACGCTCATTTAGTCTTGTTATCAAAGTTTAGTTGTTTTATGAATCGAGACACGTCTCAAACGAGTGAGCCTGCTCTGCTCTGGGCGGGCACCATGACCGGCACCGCCCCCATCCGCTCCAGGGTGGCTTGGCTCACGGCGTAGGAGTGTGTGTGCTGCCCGTGCGTGGACGTCACAGCCGGTTTGAGGCTCACAGAGCCGTTGCTGCGCACCATTGTGGGAGGAGAGGGGGCAGAGTTTGAGGTAACCACCAGAGTCTTGGGTGGAGGGAGAGTGTGGCTGCCGTTGGCAAATGACGCCGTCGTGGTCGTGGGCGGGGGATGGCGGGTCAGCGGGGTGGAGCCTGGGGCGGTGACCGCCGTGCCGTGGGCGTGGGCAACGTTCTGGGTTTGCACGTGTCCTTGCACACCATGAGGTGCAGCCATGGAGAAGGTCTGGCGAGTGTCTCCGTTGTAGCGGGTGTAGGAGTTGGTGTCATAGTTGGTTTTCGGGTTGTGCCAGTAGCGGCTGTTGTAAGTGTTGGTGGATGTCAGGGTGTCATTTTCGGAGGATGAGGCGTCTGCGTGGAAAGCTTTCACTGATGATGAGCGCTTGGGTGGAAGATCATCTTCTCTGATGAAGAGAAATGACAAGTTGGTCATTTTCAGAAACTTTAAAAACATGACGACTGAAGCATCTCTGTGCCACAGCTTCTACAAACATCTAAAGGAAATCTGTGACACTGCCACCTGAACCTGCTGAAAGTCCCACTCAGATCATCTTTTGATCCATTTTTGAAGCGTTCCCAGTGGAATTTTAATCGCCAAAATCAAAAACCGGTCTTGTTTTCTAGGACCTACAGTAGTTTCTACAGCGCAGCGGGAGTTCATTGGAATTTCACCTCTGAGTTGTAAGCAGGACAGTTGGCATAGAGAAACAGCAACTTCCTTTTGGGAAGCGCTCTTCCACCAGCTTACAGCCCCTCACACCCCCAACCTAACATTACTGTGCAACAAAAACGGAGAGCAGTATTGAAGTTATCCAGCCCCACATTTCAGATCCAGATTCCAGCTCAGACGAGGAACACAAAGACGCTCGTGGATCTATGCATCAGAATGGAGTGGAGCAGGAAGCTTGAGTCCTGCTCAGCATATTTTCCACCTAACAAATACGATCTTTGTGTGTGTGTGTGTGTGTGTGTGTGTGTGTGTGTGGGTGTGTGTGTGCGTGTGCGTGCGAGTATTGCTGCCTCACAGTTAGAAGATTTCGACAGGATGATGCTTTTATTCCTATTATTATGTAATTGTTTCTTTGTTGTTTATTTGTTGCAGACAAATAGATCCTTTATTTATTTTTTTTATCTTTGTTTTCCTCGTCTGAGCTGGAATCTGGATGAAAACTGTACGAATAAACAGTCTGGGGGGATGTGAGGGGCCGTAAGCTAGTGGGAGAGAGTGTAAACAGAGAGCTCTCAGCTAAGGGAAGGGGGAAGGGGGGGAACAGTCCCACCCATAACTGAGGGCAAATTTATGATGTGCTGCTCTGCAGAAATGATGTCCTACAAAATTACATTTTTTTTTGTTTTTTTAAGTTTTGCTAAAGACAGCAAACCGGTAATCATAAAGAAAAGACCATTGGGAATACTTTAAAAGTACATAATCGAAGTGGGACTTTAAAAAGAAAATGATTCCAATATTAAGTTATTTATCCAAAACACAGTTGAAAACTGAATTTTAGTTTTAGATTGTAAATTAAGACACTCCAAGGTTCAAATCCATGTCAATTTATTTTAATTAGAACCTTTTAGAAACACGTAAATGAAACTACATTGCTCGTCACTAGTCGTGTGTTTTCCTTTCACGCTTGCACAAGCCTTTACTTTGATACTGTTACTGAAGAAGAAGAAAAAGTAAAACCAACCTGATTTCATTGGGGATCTCCTCCTCTTCATATTTGTTCTTGTTCCTCCAGTAGAACAGTGTCACCACCACCAGCAGGGCACAGATAATGACAGCCAGGACTCCTGTGGCAATGGTTCCCGCTATTAGACCCACACTCTGTGGCTGAGCTATGGGGCAGAGAGACATCCATTTAGACACAAACATGTATAGATCATGCTCAGAAACCTGCTCCAAAAGAAAAGAAACGTTTATGAATCACGTGTTGAAACGACTAATGCTACGCACACACCGGATATGTGATGTGTGTGTTCCCAAACACACTGAACGCGAGCATTTAGCCTTTTGTTCAGACTGGACTGTTGGTGCGAAATGTCGAAGCTGTGCGAACCTTTCTTCAGGGTTTTTCTTTCACAGATCTCTTCTGATATACCAACGACTTGGTGTTCCATCTGGGCACAAACTGCATTGTTTATTTCTCCTCACATGGTTAGTACTTCCATGAGTTGAAGAGTAACGCCATCCATACCATTCCTCGTCCCTGACTGGTCAAAGTTGAATTTGTTCAACTGTCAATGCGCATTCCAAGGCCGTGAAATTTGAACGAAAAGCCCCAAAACGGTCTCAAAAACATGCATAGCTACGTGAACACAAGAGTCTTGATGGCGGAGGCATAGACCCACGTTTACATTGACTTTTCAATGGAAGTGGTCGCTTGAACACACGCTGCCGAGCCCGGTGTGAATGTGGGCATGAGAACGCAATCCTAACAGCTTTGTTATGATCAGGGCTTTTGTGGCATCAAATGAGGGAAATGCTTTAATGCAGGAGCTGTACCAAAACCCAAATTTTTTAAATACTATACAATTAATCACAGTATAGTGTGTTTGGAGTTTTGGTAGCTTTCAAGGATTCTGAGTCTTATGCTCCGAAAATACTCAGGTAAAGCAGAACCAGGAATAGAAGGCCTGCTTCCATCTCTCTAATGTCTGCAGTTCACTTTTCTCAAAGATTCACAGCCGCACTATGATTCTGACAACCTTCCATTCTCATACTGGCTTGTCATGAGCTGTTAGAAGGCAAAACAAAACTGACAAATATATATATATATATATGTTTGTGTGTGTGTCTTTGTGTGTAGATACTTCTTGTCAAGCTATGCGACCTAACTGACAGAGCTTGACCTAAAGGTGCCCTCTGTCTTCTTGTCTGTTAGATGTGAAGAGGGCTGCTATTTGAAAGATGTCCAGTGTCATTCTTTTTCTATTTGTTTGTTTCTAAGGAGACTAAAACATAGAGATTGAGAAGTGAACCTTTCACTTTTCAGTGCTGTGACAGAGTAGCTCTTCTATTCCTCTCCAGGATGTCCCCTCTGAGGCAGACGGGAACAACCTTGTTCTCAGTTGACTTACGTGCCACAACCTGCAGGTTGAGTACACAGGTGCTCTTGCCGATAGTGTTGCTGGAGGTGCACTGGTAAAGTCCTGATGTGCTGGTGCTGATGTTCCTCAGAGTAACCGTGCCCTGCATTTGGTCTGAAGGAGACGGACAGAGCCACAAAGTCAGTGACATTGGCCGTTCAAAGCGAACAGAACTCGTTTGAGAGTCAGTTGATTGGCTGATCCAGGTTCACCCTGATTTGGACAGTTTGCTGGTTCCTTGCAGTGCCCATCACAATAAACAAACATGCATGCTGGCACTCACTCCTAGGTTTATTTAAAAACACACACACACACACACACACCACTGCAGAAGGACAGAGTGCATGGACAAACATGCATGGAAGGCACATTGTGACTAGGGATGCAACAACTGACTTTCCCCACAATCCGGTTCAAACCTCTGTTTTTGAGGAAAGTTTTGTTTTATTTTGATGTATGATTTGTTAACAAAACAACAACAACGTATATTTTTTTTATATCTTTCAATCACCAATTAGACAAATCTTTCACATTAGCTCTCACTAAGCCTGGTGTGACGTAATAAAACAGTAAATCCTTCTTAAATGTAGCCCACGTGTTCGACGCTTTCAACGTAAACATACTGGTATGCAGCAGAGGTGCAGTGATTCACTCGATTCAGTGGAGCACCGTGCTGTTCGGTTTTAAACTGAGAATTGTGGCGTCCCTAGTTTATAACTGCAAACAGAAAAAGTCATGGCTATGGAATTAAGAAACATGCTGTAAAGTCGCCACCAGAGGGCGCTATAAACCTACTAAGAAAAGGCACAAAGGTTTGTTGTAAAGAAAGGGTTAAAAACAGATGATGAATGAAAACTTGGGTTCACAAAACTGCACACTACTGTCATTTTAACATTCAATGAGGACTCATGTATAGATTGACTAACACCATGAATGCAGTAAGACTGAGTAATTGGCAGATTCCATTTCAACTTTATTTGAATCAAAACAGCAGAGATTAAATACGTACTGTATTTGAAAATAATTCATCAAAATTGCTTGAAATGACATCAGACTAAAAGTGTTTTTCATCTTCTATCTCCTCTTGCTTTGGTCTGTTCATTTAGTCCAATGACATTTCAGTTTTGCAGGAATCCGTCTTTGAATATGCTTAACTGTTTTTATTCAAAAGGACTGCTTGCAAAAGATGCAAATGAGCTTTTAACATGTGCATATCATTTATTAGTATCCAACCAAATAAGATCCACCTTTGGAGAAGCATTTGCAATTATAATTTACTTTCTGCACATCAAATTTGCATTTTTTTTTGTCTTTGAGTAAACTTGATTTTACTGGATTACAAGGGTTTGTAGGAGAAACCCTCTTTGGACGTGGTGGTAATCTGTAATCCGTCAATGTAATCCCAGGGCAGTAGTGTACAGAGAAGTGATGGAAATTGTCTCACTGAAGGACACTACTGGAAAATAACAGGGACAGTCCACTAAAGACTGATGCTGAAAACCAAATGCAACTTGAAACGTAATTGTTTTTGTTCATTCTCAAATTGCCAAACAGTTTTTTAAAAGCTGCAACTGTTGCAGAGTTGGTGTTCAGCATGAGGAAGGAAAGGTGGAATAAAAGCTCCACAACGGCGATGCATCCCGTCTCACATCTTAAAACAAACAAGTAAACTCATCCGTCCATCCATCCATCCATCCATCCATCCATCCATCCGTCCGTCCATCCATCCATCCATCTGTCCATCCCTCCATCCATCCATCCGTCCATCCATCCATCCATCCATCCATCCATCCGTCCGTCTGTCCATCCATCCATCCATCCCTCCATCCATCCATCCGTCCATCCATCCATCCATCCATCCGTCCATCCATCCATCCATCCATCCATCCGTCCGTCCATCCGTCCGTCCATCCATCCATCCGTCCGTCCGTCCGTCCATCTGTCCGTCCAACCGTCCATCCGTCCATCCGTCCATCCATCCCTCCATCCATCCATCCGTCCATCCATCCGTCCGTCCATCCGTCCGTCCATCCATCCATCCCTCCGTCCGTCCATCCATCCATCCATCCATCCCTCCATCCGTCCGTCCATCCATCCATCCGTCCGTCCATCCGTCCGTCCATCCATCCATCCGTCCGCCGTCCGTCCGTCCATCCATCCATCCGTCCATCCGTCCGTCCATCCATCCATCCGTCCGTCCATCTGTCCGTCCATCCGTCCGTCCGTCCATCCATCCATCCATCCATCCATCCATCCATCCATTGATCAATCCATCCATCCATCCATCCATCCATCCATCCATCCATCCATTGATCAATCCATCCATCCATCCATTGATCAATCCATCCATCCATCCGTCCATCCGTCCGTCCGTCCGTCCATCCATCCATCCGTCCATCCGTCCGTCCATCCATCCATCCATCCGTCCGTCCGTCCGTCCATCTGTCCGTCCGTCCGTCCGTCCATCCATCCATCCATCCATCCATCCATCCATCCATCCATCCATCCATCCATCCATCCATCCATCCATCCGTCCATTGATCAATCCATCCATCCATCCATCCATCCATCCATCCATTGATCAATCCATCCATCCATCCATCCATCCATCCATCCATCCATCCATCCATCCATTGATCAATCCATCCATCCATCCATCCCTCCGTCCGTCCATCCATCCATCCATCCATCCCTCCATCCATCCGTCCATCCATCCGTCCGTCCATCCGTCCGTCCATCCATCCATCCGTCCGTCCGTCCGTCCATCCATCCGTCCATTCGTCCGTCCATCCATCCATCCGTCCGTCCGTCCATCTGTCCGTCCATCCGTCCGTCCGTCCATCCATCCATCCATCCATCCATCCATCCATCCATCCATTGATCAATCCATCCATCCATCCATCCATCCATCCATCCATCCATTGATCAATCCATCCATCCATCCATCCATCCATCCATTGATCAATCCATCCATCCGTCCGTCCGTCCGTCCGTCCATCCATCCATCCGTCCATCCGTCCGTCCATCCATCCATCCATCCGTCCGTCCGTCCGTCCATCTGTCCGTCCATCCGTCCGTCCATCCATCCATCCATCCATCCATCCATCCATCCATCCATCCATCCATCCATCCATCCATCCATCCATTGATCAATCCATCCATCCATCCATCCATCCATCCATCCATCCATTGATCAATCCATCCATCCATCCATCCATCCATCCATCCATTGATCAATCCATCCATCCGTCCATCCCTCCGTCCGTCAGCACTCAGCAGGATCAGTGGAGGAAAGCCTTCAGGCGGTCTGGCACAATGTGGGTGGCAGTGATGGAGGAGCTGGGGTCTGATCCACTATGTGTGTGAGATTTACCAGCAAAGGTGGGGCAAAAAGGAACTCCGACGGCCAGCTTGTTTGTAATACCTTGCATGGCGTTGTGTGGAAGCCTGGGAAGGGCGTCGAGCTTCTCCCAGGAGTAGGTCGGCGTGGGAATGCCTTCCTCTGAGCTGCAGAACAGCATGATGTCGCTGCCTACATCCAGAGTGCCCTGGATTCGACATGCTGGCACAGAGGGGGGCACTGGCAGATGGGGAGAGTGGAGGGTGTCGTGTTAACCACTTCACAAAGGGAAAATGAACATTTTATATTTTTGCAGGAAAAGGACAATTGCATAAGTTAAAAAGAAGGGACAATTTTATGAGACAAAGGGAAATCAATACAGAACTATCACAGCTGGAGATGACATGAGTCTACTTCTGAACAAAACAATCAGAACAAATTAAGGCAAAATTGGAAAAGAAATCAAAGCTGAGTGGTGATGTGTGGCTGGTTACCCAACACTGTAAGCCCAATGACGCCGATGTTGCGCCCCCCTCTGTCCGGGAAGTTGTTGACCAGGCACTGGTACGTCCCGGTGTCGGACAGCTGAGTGTTGTTTATGAAGATGGAGGCACTTGTGCTTGGCATCGTGGTCACAAAGCCCACACGACCGTTGAGGCGGGTGGCGAGACTAAACACCTGGCCACCCTGGTAAATGATCACCTGATTCCAGACGAAGTCAAGATGGAACGGGTGATGGATAGATCAGAGAAAAAGATGTCAGATTAAAGAGAAGATGATGAAAAGAAGGAAGGAAAAAGATCAAGTATGTTAATCAAATTGCATCATTTTTTAAAATCAAACATTCATTTCTGATAATGAATGAAAATGGGCTTCTTGGACCTCTTGCTTGATAATCTGTTGCACAAATGTGGTCACTAGAGGGAGACATGTCTCTACTGGGATGCAGGAAATACCTGGTACAGGGTTACTAATGGAACAAAGTGACTTTTATTTCCAAAGAAGAAAAAGACAGACAGCAAAACTAAAAAAACCTTTTTAGGTGATTTTTCTTTAGTGGCTTGATTTCAAGGGGAAAAGTCCCATCTAAAACGAAGCTTTTAGGATGAGGCTTTTTAGATAAAAGCATCTCCTAAATGGAATGCATAATTGAAAACATTTTGAATTGAAAACACATGAACTACAAATCTGAGTAGGAGTGCAGGCAGGATCTTAAAGGCCAACCTGGACCTTATGTATTCCACCAGTGAAGCAGCGCAAGTAATGCTACACACACGCCTGGCATGTGACGCACATGCAGGAACGCGCACTTAGCATTTGGCGTTCACACTGGACAAGCAGGGAAGGGCTTCTTCATTTTCGTTTTTACAGTTTACTAGCACATGTCAGCCACTATAACTAATTACTTATAAAAGAAATTAGTTATAGTTTCTAGTTACATCGGCCAAAAAGTAACTTAGTTATTAACTCAGTTACTGCATTTAAAAATCAATTATTTAGTCAGAAAAGAAACTCTAATTACTTACGGTTAAAATACGGCACACATAGCAAATAATTTAACTGCAATAATTCAATTAAAGTGACACTTCTAGTATTCTGGTATAGTTCTACACATGAAATGATGTTGTTTAATTATAACAGAGAAGAGGGGATGGAAGTGTAGAAATGTATTTATCAGGATTATCACACAACAAAAACTCCAAAAAGCAATAGATAAAGATTATTAGATTATTATTATTATTATATAAACTTCACATAATGAAGCGTAAATGTTTTAGGTATTCACTTTTTTTAGTTTTCCTAACTTTTGTTTAAATAAACAACATAGTTTTTACAGAGGACAATGAAAATCTAAAAACCATCAAGAATCATTAGCAAGAATAAAATAATATCTCTACTGCAATTCAATACTTCACTCGTCTTAACCTGAACTTTAACATTCAGTCATTAAGAATGATCCAACTGCAAAACTGCACCAAAACAAATATAAACAAGATTCACATAACATGAGGAGAAAAACAATCAAAGTTTCTAGTATCAACACAGATTTCAAGTATCCTATGAAATGGCGTCTTTAGCTGCATATTCATGTCTGTGTTATCAATGTTTTAGAGCACGGAGGGGAAAGTTCAGCTCTGCTGGAGCTTTGAATGACTCCGACTCAACAGTGAACAGCGGGAGCATGTTTTCCACGACGTAGTTTACAATAATTCTGCTCCGTTCTGTGTGAGTTACTGCTTACTGGGCTGTAAAATAGTGTCGATATTTCTAGCCCGAAAATGCGACCTTTGCTGCTGACACTTCCTGTTGTTTGGATCATGGAGGCTGCGCTGGAGAGCGTGAGCATGACCCCGCCCACTTGACTCCCTAGCCAATCCTAATCTCAAATGGGACTACCCACCCCCCTCTCCCCGCGTCACACAGAAGACAGTCTTGTGGATGTGAAGCATTCAGGGGGGGTCACTTGAGGCAGATTAAACCACAATTATACAAAGTAACTATACCGATGTTGTAGCAGGGATAAAAATAACTAGTGAGATTACTGCATAACCTAACTTATAACGCCGTTAGCAAAGCCGCTACTCTCAACACTGCCTTTAAATGTGAGAGATTTGAAAGCCCGTAACATGCATTCACACGCGGTTCCGTTGAGTTTTGATTGAAAGTGGTTGCCTGAGCACACGTTGCCGAGGGCGACATGAACGTAGCTTCACAAACCACTTGTGCAGATAAAGCTCTGCTACTTCTGGTTGAGATAATCCTGTGTCGGGTCCTAGTCAAGCAGGCAGCAATGAAGAACGGGCTTGTTTGAAAGCTTCTCTCCAGATTCACGCTCAGCCTGAACAGCTCTCTTGTGAGGGCGAGCCACATGCAAAGCAGCTCTCACCCCTCAGTTGGGCCCACACAAAAGATGAAGGAGCTACGCAAACCCATGTACACGCACGGAATAACTCTCGCTGGCACAGCGGCATGGAGTGGAATCAGAGGGGTTATTCAAAGTCCTCAGTGAACTGTTCAAAGGCGCAGCCAGAGCAACAACCAGCACCAGTGTGTCCCTCGTGTGTGTGCGTCCACCGGAGTGATGGCTCTGATAAAAGTACAGGCATGTGTGTGTGTGTGTGTGACTGTGTCCGCAGTCACTGCCCAACAATTGTAAATTGAACGACTGCAATTTCCTGAGTGCAGTGCGCTGGCTTTGTACGCTCCTGTGCAGATGAATAGACGTCTCCTCAGCTGTGATCAGAGTCTGCAACTGCATCCCGTCCACAAGTAAGTCTCAGAGTAGAATAATTTACCCACACCTGTTTTAAAGTATGTACCAGGGTGTGTGGTGACCCAACCACACAACCTGCAGCTCTGCCTGATGCTGCGTTCACAGAGGGCTCGGAAACACAAGTTCAACCGAGCGCTACCAGTGAAAAGTCGAGCGCAGATGCGCATTTCGGGCTTCTGCACGCTGAAGTTAAACCAGGCTGAACTTTGACCAATCACAGACTCAGATTTGATAGCGACAAATGAGGAGTGTGAAGCTGAAATTCGATCGTGGAGGAGAAATTAATAATTGTGGTCTGTGCCCGACTGAAAATATTTGACACCAACTCTTTTGTATATTGGAATAGACCCTTTTTCACAGTGGGGTCAGACAAAATGGCGACATCTCCGCGACTGTGTAATGTTACTTCCAGTTGTCAGTATTGCTGCCGTTAACTTGGAAGTCCCATTTTGTCTGACTTCTCAGTGAAAATGGTCTATAGGAAAAGCCTGAGCATGATTTGTGAGATTTGCATTGCTCTGACTAACCTCTTCCAAATGTGAGTACATGAGCTGGTATTGGGTCGCGTCAGACCTTTGTAAAGACCATGTGCTAAAAGCTTGTATAAAATCCCCCATTCAGCACGTTCTTCAACGCACCACACATGCCCGGTGTGTAAGTACCTCAACAGTTGGACATTTTGCCTTTCCAGTCTATCCCCCTTTTGATCTGCCTCTTTGTTCACCTCAGATACCTGGTACGACCTGGCTCCCCATTCCTAACGATCTAACAGTATAATCTGCATGCTCGCTGTAACTGATCCAATCAATTGTCCTCACACACATCCGTCTGTGTGCCTGTAGGTGAAAGTGCACCTCGAAACTTAGGATCGAAATGTCAACACGTCGATTCTTCCGCTTTCTGTCGCCTGCTTTTGTCCCAGTCACATACATGTGCATGTATGAACCACCTTGTTTGCTCACATGACCTGGTTGGCTTGGTGGCCGTGCACAGACAGAAAAAGAGGCCATGGCCGGCCTTCAGATGGCACAGGGCCCTGAGAACTCTAGCTGGACTAGCTGGGTGCCCCACTGTTGGCCCAGCAGTAAACCCCTGTTTCATCCTTTCTCTCTGAAAATCCTGCACACAGACACAGAACAAGCTTCTGCACACATTGCCCTACATCCTAACTTTCCATGTGCTCTTACAATCCTGGATGCTAACATAAAAACCTTTAGATGTTCTCCATCACACAGCAGCTGCATGATTATACCCTGTTTCCACATCAGTTGACCTCATAAGAACTCTTTTGGCATATAGACACAAGAGATACTGCCATATATGCTATAGCCAAGTTAAGCTTGAATAAATCTCTTAGCCCCCCGTAGCTCTTTTCAATTTTCTGCCTGAAAGCTGCTGGTGTTATCTCTTTTTATCCTCCGAGACATGTCAAAACAATATGGACACATTTCACCAATATTCATCATTTTTAGAATAAACAATGGTGCAAAAGTGCATTTTTGTTGTGTTTTGACTGCATGGAAGGTGTCCAGAACACCCACTTACTTTGCTTTGGTTATGCCACATATACAGTAACTAATAGACTGAGGGCACACAAAACACTGCAAGAGAAAACGTAAGTCACACCTGCCCTCACGGGTGGATACGGGCTGTCTGCAGCATGTCTGTGAAGGGTGGCCCGCAGGAAACTTTCAGCTCGTAGACCGCTGTGTGAGCCCGTAGGAACAGAATGTTTATGCACAATTTTTCTATGGGCATGGGTGAAGTAGGTGAGATGCAGGCTGAACAGATTGTTAGAAATGAAGGAATCCGATAATCAGAGCATTGTTTCTGTCGGCATCCTACTAGTGTCCTACAAGCACCTGCACACTCCATGAGTGTTGCATAAGGGCATATGGCAACATCACTGGTACGTCATGAGTGCGTGGAACTTAGACAATCTGTACAAATACTTCAACTACACTGACCACAACCATGAAAATAGTATGTTCCATTTTCATGATGTTCCTTGAGGTGGACGGTCAAGCCTCATTGGAAGTGCAAGACACACCTGTGCTCCTCTTACAACACAGCCCCTATTGTCTACGATCCCATAGGGGCCCAGACCAAAAATCTGTACGGGTCAACCGCCATACAGGTGCATGTGACTAAGACACTAGGTGTCTTCTCTTATGCAGATGTAATTAGTCTAAATAAATGACTTAGGCAAAGGCAAAGTAGTCTAAGGACATACTTCCTCAATGGTTTGAGTACGTAAAAACATTTCATGGTCAGAATTACTAAATAAACACACCACAGGATTGTCCGTTAAATATGTGAAATGTTTTTGCATAATCAATTCCCCCATTTAGGAATCACAAATGACCATTTATGAGACATTTTGATGGTTGTCCTGAAAGTCATTGCTATGTAACATAGTTTGTCCTTTTCTTCAACAAAAAAAATTAAAAATTTTCATCTTTTTTGTTAAGGTGGTTGTAAAACATCAAGGTAAAATTTTTGACACATTCATAAATGCAAGTTTAAATTACATTTATCTAAAAAAATGGAAGAAGCGATGAACAGAATTTCTCCATCACATACTCACTGTGACCTTAATTAACTTCATTTTGTTATGTTTAATCAGCTCAGAGATGATGAAATCTCCTTTTGTGTCTTTCCATATTGCTCTACCTGAAGGTAGAGCAGACAACAGTAAATGCAGGGATTTGGGGATATTTATAACCCTGCATGGCCCACCACATAAAATCTATCCCAAACTTTGAATAGATGTGCTGTTTTGATCGTTGCTACGCTTCAGGGATTTATTTTACGGGTGCTGGAGGTGGAGAGTAAACTTAGAATTTTTTATTAGGAGTATAAATAACTGTAATATTCACTAAGCAGTTTAAGAGCTACAACCCATTGTTTAGATGCTCGTGTTTATCTGGATTATCTCACACCTACTGGGCCAGAGGGAGGAGGCCTGGACATTTGATCCCGACAGCAGCACGATGGACAGATTATAAACACATTTAACGACACTCAAAAGGACCCACATACTCCAAAAAAGGTACACTCCCAAGTACTGTTACGGCTGTGGCCGTATTTGGTTTTGTTTGGTTCTGTTCTGTGTTTTATGTATTATTTCTTTATGAGAGTGGGACTTTGTGTTTTTGTGCATCTTTGTGTCTGCTAGTGTGTGATTATTTGCAGGTGTGGTTCATGAAGGTGTGGCCTCTTATTGGACCAGGGCTGGTGGGGGCAGCCTTTAAAGCCACCACTTGAACCTCCAGCTGGTGAGAAGGGAGCTTGGTCGCAACAAGTCTCCAATGCAGCTTGGCCCTCTTCTCCACTTTGTTTTTGTCGTCTGCATTTAGTTTTTGTCTTCTCCACTTGTTTTAGTTTGTGTTGCAGTTTGTTTCGTAGTTTGTAGTTTTGTGCCCACTCTGTTTAGTCCTTTGGTTTATGATTCTGTTTAAGTGATGCTGTAGGGGTGAACCGCCATTTGGTTTAGTACATGTTTTCTCCTGTTTTTGTTAGGTTAGGGAGGTTAGTGTTTTGTCTTTGATTTTCCTTTTCTTTCATTTGCAGGTAAAATTACATGTTTCAATTAGTTGGGGTTTTGTTTGTTATTTTGGCCTGGGTTCACCCTGAAGCCTTTTAGCTTCACTTTTAGTTCTTATTGGTGGTTTATTTATGTGTAAATAAATTTGTTTTATATTGTTTGGAGACATTCGTTTGGTGTGTTAATTTCACTTTAGTAGCTGACCCGTTACTTTTTTATGTTATGCCCCCCCTAGCACCCCTAGACACACAAGGGGGCGTAACAGTAACAGAGTGTAATCTGAAGTAAATTCAGAAACCACAATCAAGTCTTAATTTCATGCATTTGTGTGGGGGGATGGGTGCTGCAGGTTTTTGGGTTGTCTGGCCCGTAGAGGGTCGTAGAGAGAAGCGGCCGAAACTTAAAGGAACCAGAGATGTGTCTTACAGTTCTGTGCCCCCTTAAGGAACGTCGTGACAATTAAATGTATCATTGTCATTTGTGTGGTAAGTGTATTGTGAGGTGTTTGTAAGGATGGTGTAAGTTGTTTACACTTTTGACATGCGCGTGATGCTGTCATGCGATGACCTTATGGCACATTCTAGTCATTCGTAAGATGTGTGTACTGGCTCCCTACTGACCACTGCATGCACAGGGCGTGCAGGTGATACGCTAGTGCAGGCTCACACAAACAATGCCCCCATTGTCTAATATCCTCAATTCCAGCGGTAAAATCCTGTTTTTCACCTATTTCACCCTTACTTACCTTTACATTTCACAGTGTGTTCACTATGACCTGTTGCTAGCAGCATGCTCGTAGAAAAAAAAGGTGCATGAACATTTTTGCTCAATGGGATCGGCAAGCAGTCTAAGACTGTGGTCACATGTCCCAAAAATGCCACAGTGAGGAAACCTACATAAAAGATTTTCAGCAAAGTTCGCAAATGGCTGCATGGCATGGCGGCATTTGTAATCAGTCACACATTTTTACGTAGGGCGGATGCTGAGGTTTTAAGAAAAAGGTAGAATTAAAAAAGGGAGTGGCCATTTTTTGACACAGGACAGTGGCCGCTCATGAACATCTGGAGGTCTCCCGTTGGCAGTCCAGTGACAGGCGGGAAGGCAGCAGAGCGATAATTGACAGATAGGAGGGTCTCCAAGGTCCCCAAAATCGTCTGATGATCGGCCGATCTCAAACCGCCATCCTCCAGCCAGCCCCTGCCCCCATGTTGCCGTCGCACTGCCACTGTACAATTCTTAGAAATTGCACGGTGGTAGCGCAAGCAATTGATGAGGGCTGTAAACATGGGCCAGGGGGCCTGTGGATGACCAGACGTCAATCTGGCAGTCCCAGCCACCGTGGGGGGGAGACGGCATTGATGTTGAAGAAAACTCATCATGGCGTTGACAGCGTCACAGTGACTCTGAGACCTCCACATTGACGAATTGTGGGTGACACTGAGAAGAACACGAAGAAGACAGAACATTGTGGCTTCTTGGGAGGCATGTTGTTTAAAAATGTGTACATTGGCATAATTATAATGTGAGCTCAAAATCTGAGCTGTAATTGACCAGTGGTGCAGAGTAGCCCACTTTTTATATACCCCAGGGCTACCGGGTGGCTGGCAGCCAGTGGTACTTTCTATGGACGGAAACATTTTCACATTGTTTATTAAGAGGTGCTGCTGCCCGGCGATCCGGCAGCCAGAGCTCTTTGGCCGCCTAGCTGTCGCCCGATTTTATGATAACAATATCCCCGACTGACTGACTGCATTCATGACCATGGAAGCTAATCTTGAATATTTTGCCGATGCCTCCCCATCACGCGGTGGCTGTTGTAGTTGTGACCATAAGGCCGTAATATGTCACGTGGGCCACCTCCGTTCCCTGTTGCCCATTTTCTGCTGGCAGACAGCCTGTATCCACCCGTTAGGGCAGTTGTGACTAAAGCATTAGCAATGTAATGTCTGTGAGAGATTTCTTGGTGAAATATATTACAGGCTTTTTATGATTAACACCAAAGTTATTGCAATTTTTGGTGAGGTTACAAAGTAAATTATTCTGTATCATGCATTTACACTAAGTCCACACCCTGCAAACATAAAATAAACACACATAACACAAATTTAATAAAGAAATGTAGCATTGACTATATCTGATGTAGTACCTTTAAAATACACAAGTGCTGGGGAGGGAAAATGTGCTACAAATTCTAAAAGATACAAGAAAATGAAAAGTGCAGCAATTATAATTTACAATAGTAAAACTTTCTCTTAACTGTGTGATCGCACATTACTGGCACATTTTAAGCCTTCTGTAGCTTTAAAGCAATAATTATTTTTCAAAACAGTTCTTTTGGTGCAGGAAAATGTCTGCTCCTTATTTAATGTTGGTGATGAACATTTGCCTCATTTGCGTTAATTATTTTACAGATCTAACATCTGCAGCAAAACCACCTGGCTGTCACATTTAGACGTGAATCATTAAGTCACACGCTGTAATTTAAAGTCAATGGAGAAGGCTTTAGGCAGCATGGCATAAGGCGAGGCCTTAAACAGCATGCCACTATAAGCATCAAGGATTAGCAGGATTAAGTGGGGGGGCAACAAACATCCATAATTGCACAGCCAAAAAAAAGAAAAACAGCTAACGATCTCGTGCTTTTGGCTCCTCGTGTAACGACGCATCCTTTTCGACAGACCTATCTGAACGTTCAAATTTGAGCACAGAGAGATCTAAGTGGCTTGAGTGTGCTCTCCAAAGTGCTAATGTGAGTTGTGCAGTTGCTCCGTTCAGCAATTGTTAATGGCTTTTACCATCAACTGTAATCATCCACGACACTCAGGATCCCCCTAAAACGACCTTGGGCTTGTTCTGTCACCCTGCACTATTCTGTATGCCATTATGCTCCACAACTCACCCATTCGATGTATACGACGTGACGGTAAAACCTGATTAGAACTTCTATGCTTTAAGTACACAGATTGGTAATCGTTCCCCTTAGTAACAATACAAACTCAGGTGATGTCATGGCCTTTATGGAAGAATTTAGGCTTCATGCATCTGACATTTAGTGATAATGAAAGCAAAAAGTTGTAGATAAGTGAGTGGAATAGAGCTTTCGATTTATTTTAGATTTAACCAATACATTAGTCTTGCATTTTGAAGTCATATCCATCAAAAGGTACAAGCTTGTATAGAATTTTGTCAACCTTGTTTTGCGTTTTTTACCATTTGTATCATATTTGATGCACACATTTCTGAGACTCCTACTAGCACGATCCAAACTTTCCTTAAAACCAGTTGTATATGATCCATGTAGTTTGTCATTATTCCACTAGGGGCAGTAGAAGGGCTTTTCCTCCTCAATTTAGAATGGCTGCTTCCATGAAATCTAAAAAACCTTTGACGGAAAAGGTTTCGGTAATTTTCTAAACTTTATGGGGAGAATAACTCTTCTGTTAATCATATTAAAGATAACTACTTGCAGTATTGACGGAATGCAACTTTTGTTGATAATTAATTCTTTATAATATAGTTACACCATGTTAAACATGTGTAGATCAAATTTGAAACAGTGGGCAAATTGTTTTTTTCAAAACGTTTTTTTTTTTTTATGTCAAAAACTGTTTTAAAAAAAAATCCTCCAAACTTACTGGCTAAATCTTTTATCCAGCTGAAAGTACTACTGACTTGTAAATATATTTCTAAACGCTCTGAATATTAAGGATGCTGGTATTGCAATATAGCACAAAGTTAGTATAGAAACAGTTTACAAGCATACTGTACACAAGTCTGGAGCATATCTCCGCCACAGGAACAACAGTCTGTTCAAGGCCAGTTCGTGGGTATTTGTGTTTGCTAGTTTTTTGTGTGTGTGGTGGGAACAGCTGCCGTGCACAGCCAGTCGTGGGCGTGAGTTAATTAGTGCAGAAGATGATTGTGTTATTTGGACGGCCGACCAGCACTGGGGTTCAAAGTGAAGGGAGGCAGGTGAGCTTGTATGGCCTGCAGCTGCATGTTAAACAACTCAAATGGAATCAGTGAGGGACTGCATGGGGGGCAGGACTGATTGAAAGTTGAAGGAAGGTGAGAAAACTAGATCAGAAAAAAAAAACCAACCAGAGAGAGATGCCAGATTAGCTAATCTAGTAGCAAAACATGCAGTTTTTCTAAATAGTTGATGCAATGTTTTGGAAAGTGGTTCAACCGTCGGCCCGCGGACCGGTACTGGTCCGCTTGGTACCGGGCCGCAGACAGACCAAAGATGGATACACTAACTTCTGTTATTTCTGTTTTGTTTCTTTTCTGATACTGAAGAAAGTTTTATTTTGGAAAAATGGAATTGTATTCTGCCACAGCAAAAACACTTCTAAAATATTAAATCCTTCCACAAACCTAATTAAAACACCACATTCAACACCTTTAGGAACGATTCAGTAAAATTAAACATCAACGCTAAATTTAAATCTCAAATGTTTCTCTTAGCCACATCTTTCTCAAAGCAGTAACAGGGTATTTTCATTGTTTTTAGACAAACTGACTGTGAGCCACACAGCCCCTTTGTTTAGCGGAAATTTGACAAAAAAGGGCTAATGGAGGGATAAAATAAAGATGCCAATAGTTCTCCCACTCCCTTTCAGGGAATTAATCAAATTCAATTTGACAAACAGAATGAATTCAATGTTTCGCATACTGTATGGCAAATGTATCAATTTATGAGTAAAGGTAAATATAATGGCATCATCTAGATGTGCAGATGTGTACTGTACATATGGATATGCATGTGTGTGCATTTTCACCTTCTACTTTTTTAAAATGACCTCTTAATTTTATTTTGCAATCAATTCACCACCAAATATCCTAACTGTGCTTGTGAAATATATTTATTTTCTGCACAATGAGGCACATTTAAAAGCCTTTTTTTAAATGTCAGTGCACCTTTCAATCCAGAGGGCCTTTTGTGTGGATTCATTTTGGTTGTGTTTTCTTATGAGCAGGCAATTTTGAGGGATACACTGCACTTTTCTGTTTCCTTTATTAGTTCCAAACAAAATTGGGTTTTATCGTAAATACGCTAACATGGCTAACGTCTCAGACTGAGTTTTTTTACATGTTACTAACACGGCTGGGAGTTAACGTAGTCACAATAACGGAGCGGTATCAGTCTGTTTATTATGTGTTACAAACAAGGCTGGGAGTTAGTAGTAATGTTAATACGCTAACAATTCTGACGTGGCTAACGTGTTACAAACAAGTTATAAAGTTACTGTGAATGCAGCTATTAGTGTCTGCCTGACCGATGGACCTATTCTCGCTTAATGTGTATATATATATATATATATATATAATACATATGTGGAAATACAGTATATACTGTATATATGTCATTTCTTTGTTTGTTGGTTTCTTTTGTTGTTTTGTTTTTGCTTTGATTAGTTGAAATTCCAATGCAATCTAATTGTGCATCTTATAAAAGACAGACATGACAGAAGACATAAAAGAATCTTTTTTTCTTATTTTTTCCATCCTGCTATGTTAACCAACGTATGCTTTAAATTTATCAGGGACACCAGGGATGACCTAAAGGCAAACTCATTCCAGGTTTGAAAATCAAACAGTATTCCCGAAGTGAAGTGGAGTTTTCATTTTCCAGCTGGATACCTTCGCCTCTCCCTTTAACGCCCCAAAATGAGAGATAATCAAAGCGGCAGGATCAAAGGTGGGGCTCAGGGGTGGAATTGAGATGAAGCAGTGGACTACAAGCACACACGCCTGTTTGTAACACAGCAGGGTTTAAAGTCTGACACCTTTTCCTTTTTTGTTTTAATGAATAGGATCAGAAACAGTTCACTCCAAAATCTACTTGTTTACTTTAAACATGGAAACTTTTACACGATCAAAGGAGAGATCAGACCACTGCACCATAGTGATTTGCAGAAGTGGATTATGGGACACATTCAAATGCACCTGATTGTAAAGTCGGGTTTATTGAAATTATGGAAACTAGTAAAACTTAAAACAGCACTCATCATGTTAAAAGCCAGAAACAACTAACTTCTAGTAAACATACAATAAATGTTCTTGGACAGAGACGGGGTTAAGAAATCAGCTGAACTTCAAAAAGCAGAGCATTCGCATTACAAAAAAGAAAATGTGCTTCTAAATTTTTGGTGTGGATTTATAGAACGGGTTGGATGAAGGTTTAAAACAAAGAATAAAAGTTTACATGTGTTCAAAAAAAGCCTACATGTCACTGATGTGACTTTATAAGGCCAGAAATGATCAATAAAAAAAATGATACGTTTGCATTAGGGTTGTGCCGATGGACGATACCATCGTCCATCGTGATGGGTGACTGACATCACGATGGAGAGACACCATCGTGATGCCACGCCCCCGCCACGCTGCGAGTGGACACCATAAAATGCAGTTACATGTGCAAAATATCTTGATAAGGATTATTGGTCGGATTAGAATCCAACCGTGTATGGGCCCAGAAAAACTTTTTCAGAGTATAAAAAACATTCACATGGGTCACACTTTCGGTCGGAATAAATCATTCGCACATGCGCAATAGTGTTTTTAAAAACCGGAAGCGAAACTGAGTTCCGCCGAGCGGCTACATACATAGATACGTCAGCTCGGTATTATACAAGATGATCTCCTAAACGTGCTTTTATTAATGTTAAGGTTATTATGAAGCGCCTGTTTGCTCATCATTTTAATTTTAATCCGTGTGGTCAGTGCTTTTTCTGTTGAAAAACGAAGCCGGAAACCAGGATTAGCAGTATGCTAACACGGGCTAACAACATTAGCATGAACATAAATCCATGCGTGAAACGCTGCAATCTGCATCTTGGCTGAACGTAAATATGTGGGAATAACACCAGCCTTTATTTTGTCGGGACACGATTGGAAACACAAATATTGGAACGGTTTCTAAGGACTGAGCGGCCTTTCTGCTTCGAAGCTTACACACTGCGTTAGCTAGCGCTCCGAGCTCTGCCCCGACACACACTTTTACCGCGAGACCCGCTTCTCCTAAATTCCGGTTGCTCATTCACGTAGAGCTGCGGGACGGATCACAGTCCTAAGTCTCCCACACGTAACAAAGCATCCTTACTTCCCCTCAAACACTAAACTGTAAGTCCGTCTGTTCTGCTAGAGACACGGTCGCTCGCTCCACCGGTCCAATCAAACGCAGGACCGGACTACTTCTTTTCTATTTTGTTTATTTTATTTTTTTTAAAGTCACTTCCCTCAGTTTAGACTGGATCATCGCGGATGAGTCATTATTTGGTAAATAAAATAAATAAAGTAAAATAACGAATAGCAATTATATATATGAACGAAAAATTAAAAATAGCCCCCCCCCCGACGATATCATCGTCCATCCCGATGGTTGACTGCAAACATCGTCAACTGCCAATTTAGGGGACATCGCCCAACCCTAGTTTGCATAGGTGCTACTTGACGTAATTTGAAGGTTTTAAGGAAAAACCAAGACCTTTAAATAGAAATATGGACAATACAAGGTGTTGTAAAAAGGGGTGGGAACATACAAGATATTTTCTTCAACCCACTCCTTTCTCTCTCTTTTTAAAATTTTTAACTCTTGTGTTAAATTTCATTTCGTGTTTGAAATAAGTAAAAAAAAAGAAAAAGGTGAAAAGGTTCATCTTTTGTCTAAAACAACAGATTTAACTTTGGTTCAGTTACTTTCCTCAACGCGTCCATTTTGAAGGTCATTAGCATTTTGCCTTGTACAAAACATTCCTGTTTTCCCGGTGTGAGAAACATAAAAGGCACTTGTCTTCCTGAAGTTACTCAAAGTGATTTTTGTGGTCTGGAACATGCTGTCATTCAATTAACCAGGCTCAGATTTCCACTTGACCTGAAGGTCAAACTCAAGAGATTCAAAACATTCAAGACTACTGAGCATCTACTTTATTCTATGACACATGCTATCATTAACGCAGGAACTACTAAGGTGCTCAGTTGCACAGAAAAAAGATATTTGTGTCTGTGTCTAATTGCACTTATCGGTCTGATAATATTTTAGCTTTGGTGTCCATATTTTTTCTTCAATAGCCAATTAAATGCTGGTGATATTCAATGTGGGGGTACAACAGAAAACAGCAAGAGTGCACCCGCTACGCTTAACCAGCAAACACAAACATGCGGTCTCCAGGGGGTAGTGTGATAGATGAGGCTTAGCATGAATCCCCCAAACAATAATAGAAAAAAGAACAACAAATGTGATTTTGTGGGGTTTTCCCCAAAAGTGCACTTTTGCTCAATAGATATGATTGTCAGGGAGCCAAATTTAGCCGATTTTAAAGCTCTGTCTGTGTCCACCTCTGAAGTTTTCTTTGTGCTGTGTCTGAGAACACCTTTAAGCAGATTCACTCTCATGTACCTGCTTTGACTGCAATGTTGCAGAGGAAGCAGAGGCCATCCATGTGATGCACATAAAGTAATATTGCAAAAGAGTTAGGTGCATTTATAAAGACTTTCATTGTGTGTGGTTTTTTTTCAAAACGGCAAACTGGAGCACTTAGCAAAATCACAGCATTGATTCTGCCAACACATAACAGTAACAGATAACTACCGTATCTTTCGGAGTACAAGTTGTGTTTTCTTTTACTGTGATTAATACTCAGGAGCGACTTATATGTATGATAGGCTCATGTATTTGTTAATTAGCAACTGGTTGCTCTTTAATGGTTACTTCCGGCTAACAACCACTAGAGGGCACTGTGGATGTGTGTATATCAGTATTTGGGGCTAACAGCAACACCAAAGAAGAAGAAGCGTTGCCCAAAACAAACACGGAGGAGAATCTGATTGTTCTCCTCCTGATTTTTATATTTTTCTTATTTGAGTCGGTACATTTTTGCTGTTTTTATTTCTTCCTTCTTCTGACTAATGCAGGACAGCAAGTCATCAAACAGGGTTGCAAAGATAAGGATGGTAAAGGTAGAACGTAAAGGTAGAAGGTAAAGATCGTCATAAAAAAACAACAACACGGAGACGTGTTTACCTATGCTTTTGTAAAGCTCTTTAAAACAGATGAACCTGATCTCTCAAGGTGTCTTCTATGCATTTAAATGAGATATACAGTCAATGTTTCCATGAGGCAATGAGGCTAAAAAGTTGACGGTAGTTTCTCACACGTCCATGTCAAATCGTAAACTACGATTTGACTTGCAACTGCAAGCGACTGGACCGGAGCATGTGCGACTCATGCTCCGGTCCGACTTATACTCCGATGCCAATCATGCTTTGAAGAGACTTTTACTCTAATGCGACTTATACTCCGGTGCGATTTATACTCCAATGCAAATCATACTCTAATGCGACTTGTACTATGACGCGACTCATACTCCAATGCAACTTATACGCCGATGCGACATATACGCCGATGCGATATATACTACGATTTGACTTGTACTCTGGTGCGACTCATGCTCCGGTCCGACTTATACTCCGATGCGAATCATGCATTGCTGTGACTTTTACTCCGATGCGACTTATACTCCGATGCAACTTATACGCCGATGCGGCGACATATACTCCGATGCAACTTATACGCCGATGAGGCGACATATACTCCGATGCAACTTATACGCCGATGAGGCGACATATACTCCGATGCAACTTATAGGCCGATGCGACATATACGCCAATGCGACTTGTACTTCAGAAAGTACAGTGGATGAACGGAGCTTGTTCATACCTGTTCTGGCTGGTTTGCATTAGATAGGGGTATCACCATCCAGATGATGTTGAGGTTGTTGAGGGCAGCGCTGGTGGTGAAGGAGCACGGCAGGATGGCCGCCTGGCCACGGGCCACCTGGATGCTGCTCTGGGACACTGTCACATCAAGGGCCCGAACACACACTGAGGAAGGGAAAAAAAAAGATGATGTAGTCTTGTTCAACACAATTTGTCAAATTTCACAAGAAAAACCCACCGATTGCTGAGTCAACTGAAGGATAAAACTATTGCAAGGTAAAAAAGAAATAAACTTTGTGGACTGTAAGAACAACTTTGTGGAAATAACAGCATACCTGTAGTTTGTTCAGGTTTGTCTAGATCAAAGTGTGCCTTGAAGACTAAGCTGGAGTGAGTATGAGAATTGCGAAACAGCAAGGGCAGATTGCATGTATATCTTGCAATAGCAAAATCAAATTGTTTATCTCTGAATGCATTTACTTTTGAATACATTTTAATATTTACAATTAACATCAAAATGGAAGTCTGAGCTGCTCTTTTTGAAAAAAGCCCTTAAAACAGACACGAAGATCACGCTGTGGAGGATCACATGAAACATGTATGAAGTTATATAGAGAAACATGATAGTATGTCTTCCAAGTTTTTTTGCTTTTTCTGCTTTATCCTTATAAAAACGCTTCCTTCACAATGGGATTACGGTTGCTGTCAATACATGGTAAATGAACAAGACAAGTGGGAGGCTAGTGGTTATCTTCTATTCTGTTAACTGTTTCCTGCGGGCATACAGCAGACTAAACATGATAACTGGTTTTCTTTTGCAACGAGAGAGAGAGAGAGAGTAACTTGGGATATGCCTTCCTCATCTGGACTCTGGAAACAAATGTGTATATGTGCTGCATCTATTTCTGGACCAGCTAAAGACATTAGAACCCAAATTGAGTTAGACCTCCCCCACAAGCATGGATCCGTGTCCAAAAACCCTGATGGGAAGTAATTGTATCTAAACATGATGAGGAGGATGATGCACTGATTTGATTACAGATTATTGATCACATCCTGTGAATAGTCCTTGCAACTCATAATGTAAGATTGTGACCCTGGTATGGGTCATCAGAAGATACCGCCAGTTTCTAGGACTGTTGTCAGAACTCTTGCAAGGTACCTAAGCTTATTCTTTGTACGGCCTGCTTACAAGGGATGTCAGGCCTTTAAGCACTTTGTCTGAGAAATACATACTTTATCATTACAATTTTTCAACATAGAAGGCAAGTATTTTCTCAGACTTTCCCGGTCTGTCTCAAACTGCTGGGCATCCCACTCTTCTGCTGGCAGATACGACGAGCCCCACTGCTGGGCTACCGCAAAAAAAAAATATTGCACTCCTACTGCCCTGAACAGGTTTTTGGCAAACTCACATGCTCAAAAGATTTCTCATAAATTATGCAGACAATTTCACTTAGAGGCATTATATTCCCTTGTAATGTCAATATGTATCATTTACAGCAGCAAGGTTCTCGGCTGTAACTCAAATGCTTGAAATGGTGCACATAAAGCGGGACGGTTTGCTAGCGTGCAGCTATTGATCTCCTATGACATTTACAGTTGGAGGCCACCCTTGTTTTGGATGATACACTCTTAGGTCATTCCTTTATTCTGATCCTCTTACATTCTTGGTGTACACAGTGTTCACTTTCCGGACAGAACCAATCTATGTCATCAATGGAGGATTAACATCAAAGATGGACAAAATATATGACCTTAAAACAGTTGTGCTGCCATTATGTATTAGTACACTAACTGCTTTATGTAAAAAGTATGTGCCAGGATTTAAGAATGACGATGAGAAATAGAGAAAGATTAAACGTATGGAAAGAAGAGTGAAAATGGGAGAAGCATCTTATTATCTCTGAGCCTCCTTCAAGGCTGTAGTCTCTCAAGCCTTCACCAGCTGGAGGGCTCATTTCAAAACACTGGATTAGAGAACCTCTTTGCCCAAAGCCCGTAAGCTCCCACGACCAAAGAACACAATCAAAACCACAAAAACAACTTACTTCCACACACTCAGCAAGTCTACTGTACTGTGTCATCCCAACTCTGGAGGCACACTACACACTAGCTTCCACCATTTCAGTCCATTTCATATCAAGGTCCTTTGGGGTACGACTCCAGGAGATTGTAGCAGCCGCATTGCAGGCTATTGCCTTATTATTGCACAAACATTTGCCAACAAATAATGCCAGCTCTTCAACTTCACATGCCTGACAAGACAGCCGCTCCTCGAGAGTCCACTGTGGAAAATCTTTGATAGGTGAGGAACGGGGCATCAACCATCAACCACCTAGTTTTCCATATATGAACACACGCCATACTACTGTCTCACTTTGTTAACAATAGAAACAACCATGTGAAAAGTAATAAGTGTGTTCTTGACATCCACTCAATTTTTCAAAGCTGGCATGCAAAGGCAAAACGTATCCAATAAAAGTTAAGCCCCTCCATGCCAGTCCTGCTTTTGATGCCAATTCCTAGTACCAAATGTTGCACTTTCTTAATTGACTATTGGTCGCTAAGTGACATCCAGTTTCAATGTTAAGTCAATGTAAAGACGTGATCAGAGCTAAAATATACCCGGTAATCTAACTTTTGCATTATTTTACACATCCAGGTTGAAGCATCTAGGGCCCACTGCTCAGCAGGACGTAGACGAGCCTGACTGGCAAATAACTAATCTCTCATGTGAGAATCTACTGCCCACTTTACTCTTGGTTTTTAAGCAGGTTTCTGCCAGGGTGCAAATGTTATTCAGAAATCTGCCAATGCCAGTGTTACCTGTGTGGTACTTTGCTGTAAACTGCTACATGTTTTATACTTTCTTTTGAATAATTCAGTCACGTCATCTTGATTTTTTTTTTTTTTTTTTTGCATGTAGTTGAAAGCCTTCAAAGGAGAAGGAAACATACCTAACATATCGTTAAAAAGACAGCCACATGAGCACTATTTGCTAAATTAAAGCCTTCATGACATATTTTTAGAAGTAATATTTTATCTTATAATGAAACAAATTTATATTCAGCACTTTCTATGACAAGAAAAATCAGGCCAGAAAAACAGCAAAAGTAAGGAAAGTAGGAAAGAAAACATTCTGACAGGTGAATAGATTAAGAGAAAGAAAAGAAAGAATAACAGGAGCTGTGGGAAAGAAGGAAGAGAAAAGATGCTGGTTGAGGCCTAATTGATAAAGTCACCTGAGGCAGCGCTTGCTACGTTTGTGAAAGAGAGGATCAACACAACAGCTCTGTTAAACAGCACTTTCCCCGCTTTCAGGGCCCCAAGTGTCAAGCCTCCTGTTGATTAATGCATGAGAAAAGCGCACACCTCAGAGAGGCCGCTGCATGTGTGTGTGTGTGTGTGTGCATGTGTGTGCGTGCGAGAAAGTGCGCTCACTCATTCAGTCAAGCTGAGGTGAAGCCATGATGGGGTTGAGGAACAAACGCAGGGTGAAATCAGCACTTCTGGTTTTTCACTCGCACAGACACAGACCACACGCACACACACGCACGCATGCGGTTTCCGCTTTGAAAATCATTTGCATTCAGCGCTTTTATTCATGCAGCCGCTTTATTCACTGGCTTTACTTTTATGTTGGGTTCAAACAGATGCCCTGCAGCTGGGATGAGATGAACCTCTGGTAGATGTAGCAGAATGATTGATGGCAGTGCAGTAAAACAATTAAAGAACGGCAAAAACTTTTATTCCCCTGTTAAAAAAACGTTAACACTCTCATTGTTATCGCTTTTCAAAGTAACAAAGAATGCTAACTATTCTTCATCATTGTCTACAAGACTTTAAGGGGATTTAATCTGATTTTTCAGAGGAGAAAAAACATTGAAATACTTCCCCGAAACAATAGGTTTATGCTATAATAGCTCACATCTTGATGTAGAAAACTGATAAAAGGAGCAAGACAAGGCCAAACATTTACAATGGTTTCAAAAACCGTCATTTACCGCACTATAAAGATCCGTACACACCGAGCATGGGATGCGCCTTCAAGAACTTGCTAAATGAGCGTTTTTTGAAAAAACCTTTCATGGAGTTCACACTGGACTGTCATTAACTGATACTGGCACATTTATCTACAGTCTAAAAAGGCGTAGTGTGAAATGTCAAAGTGGTGGAAACATGAATCTTGCTCCAGGCTTTTTCTTTCACATCTATATTCCCATAAATAAAAGACTTGAAGTCATAGCATTTTGGCCGGGCAAAAACCGCAATTACTAATTTGTCCTCCATAATCAATTTTCAAATGGTTGGTACGTTGCTGTTTTTAAAAAGGACGCAACCCATACGTCACCACCAAATCTGAGTCCCTAGTTGGTCATAGTGCAATTGGTTCAACTTTCAATATGCAGTCAATTTCCTCGCTTTGTCTGAGGAGCCTAAAAAAGTTGGTAGACATTTGTGCAGCGAGGCATAAGCGCCTAAGTTTTGAGCATGGAAGTCGAAACGCACAAACATAAACTTTTTCTTGGAAGTTACGCTTGAACGCGACGCACTTTTTTTTTTAATTTAAAAAACGGAGAGTGCGTCTTATAACCTGGAGCGCCTTATATATGGATTCATTCTGGTTGTTCTTACTGAGGTGGAGGTGAGTTTAAGAAGTGCATGGCGGTCTGTCAAAATGTGTGGTTGTGTGTTGTGAATACGCTAACGCTGCAAATATGTAGCATGAACAGAACTTCCATCTGGTGTCATGGATAACGAACTATCTGACCAACAGGCCACAATTTGTCAAAATGGGGAGTTGCAGTTCCTCCATGCTGACTGGCAGCACGGGGGCTCCACAGGGCACAGTCCTATCACCTCTCCTCTTTACCCTCTACACCACCGACTTCCACTACAACTCTGATGCTTGCAACCTTCAGAAGTTCTCGGATGACACAGCAATTGTGGCATGTTTCAAAGAGCGTGAGGAGGGGGAGTACAGACAGCTGGTGGAGGACTTTGTGCACTGGAGCCAACGAAACTGCCTCCACCTGAACAAATCCAAGACAAGGGAAATGGTGCTGGACTTCCGACGAACACCTGCTGAGGTTCAGCCCATCCTCATTGGTGGAGCAGAGGTGGAGGTAGTGGATAACTACAAATATCTTGGAGTCCTCCTGGACAAGAAGCTGAACTGGTCGGTAAACATGGACTCCATACACAGGAAGGGGCAGAGCAGGTTGTACTTTGTAAAAAGACTCGCCTCTTTGTAAAAAGACTCGCCTGTCCTATGCGGTGGTGTGTTGGGGGGGGTGCGCGAACAAAAAGGACATAAAAAAACTGAATCGTCTGGTCAGGAGGGCAGGCTGTGTGGTGGGGCGGAGCTTGGAGACAGTGGAGGTGGTGGCAGAGCGGAGGATGCTGTCCAAACTGGACAGCATCATGAAGAACACTGGTCATCCCTTACATGGACTCTTTAGTGACCAGAGGAGCGCATTCAGCGACCGCCTTCGCTCTCTGCCATGCTCCACAGAAAGACTCAGGAAGTCCTTTGCACCGAGTGCAATTAGACTGTTCAATGCTGCTGGGAGGGGAGGGGGCATGAGGAGGAGTCACTAAACAGGCATCTACTTTTTACCACTTTTATGGTTTTGCTTTTACTTCTTCTATTTTGTTTTTTTTGCTCTTATATTTTATCTATCTATCTATCTATCTATCTATCTATCTATCTATCTATCTATCTATCTATCTATCTATCTATCTATCTATCTATCTATCTATCTATCTATCTATCTATCTATCTATCTATCTATCTATCTATCTATCTATCTATCTATCTATCTATCTATCTATCTATCTATCTATCTATCTATCTATCTATCTATCTATCTATCTATCTGATCAGACTGTTTTTAGCGTAGTCACAGTAACTTGTAGGAGGTTATAAACCAGTTTGAGAGTGAATGCAGTTAATAGAGTCTGACTGACCAACAGACTTATCTCTGACTCTTTTGTCTCACTTAATGCGCCTCATTTTGATGCGCCATTTCAAGGACAATCCTTTTTGATTTAGTAAAATTAGTTGAATGGATTCTTTCTTCAAACTTACAAACCATAAAACGATGCGAAGAGCAGAAATAATTCCTAAAATATCGAAACCATAGATTTAAAGCCGAGCCATGAACACATGAATGCACCTGTGCCATCCCACAAACAAAGCTTTGTGTTCTGTTCTCTCCCAAAACTCCAGGGGCCTTTGTGGTGCGTTGTGTTGGCGTGGAAGTGGACCTTGTGTAGCTGCCACTGCTTGTGGGGCACCAGGGTGAACCAACAAGCGAGCAAAGACATGGCCGCGAAACTCAGGTGGTAGAATTGTGTACCCAGCTGCAGCATGAATGTTGTTGGCTCAAAGCACTGTTAAGGTCACAAAAATGCACAAAATCATGTGGAAAATCTTTCTGATAACAGCAGAACCTCTAGAATTTATTTCAGCGGGGACCAGATATGGGCACAGGTTTGGCACATGTAAAGGACTCAAAGTTTATTCACATCACAAATGATACATGAATGGTTCATTCAAGGACGCTCTGACATATGAGTTTTGCTATTGAGATGTCGTTTAAAGTGTGACCCAAAACAAAAAAAAGAAAAGCAAATGAAGAAACATTCTTTGAGGCCATTTCCCTGTTAGGTAGGCCTGCACAATATACTGCAAATTTATCGTTATCGCAATATCAAGCAGTGCAATATGCATATCGCAAAAGTCAGCAAAAATCGCAATAAATGGTTACCTTCAAGGTGCTAAAACAATCCTATGGCAGCTTAAAGCATTTAACGAATCAAATAAATCTATTTATGCATTTGACCAATTGGATGGACCCTTTCACGTTGTTGACCAATCAGATGAGCCCTTTTATGTTAGATGTTTTCCTCCTATGTCAACGAGGGTCATTTGGAGTCAAATTTTTAACCTGTTGAAATGAAATGGTAATGATGTTTTTGGTTGTTTTGCTATTTGTTTATATACCGCAAATTATATCGTTATCGCAATATTGATCATTAATATCGCAAGTTTTGCTCATATTGTGCAGCCCCACTGTTAGGGATGCTCTTCAAGTCCATTTTAATCACATTATACAAAAACAGGTTGTTTTATGACTAATGGTTAATCAAGTTAAGTGACTATATTGAAAAATGTGAGAAAGAATATCTGCTCCTGCCCCCAGCAGTTTCTCACCTTTGGCTACTAAATTGCAAAACTCATTTGAGCGGGGCTGTTTGTGCTGCTTACACCTCTAGGCAGGAACACAAAGTGTGCTTTTTGCAGCTTTTCTTTTCTTTTATTTTGAAGAATGCTAACGGTGGCCCTCCACAGGTGGGGGTTCCTGAGCCGATGCTCCGGCACAGTGGATGAGAGAGCACATTTAGAGGCCGAATTTTTTACATGCATTCTGCACACACTCTGTTTGCTGAGCATTTCTGCAAGAAAAAAAACCCACATAAACTTTCAAATGAGGAATGCCAACTAAAAAAAGAGGCAAAATGACCACATTTCAGAACTATGGATCCTATAAATTCCTACAAATAGTTTGGCACAAGAGCTTACAGCAAGTAAATGGAGCCCCTTTGATGCACTGCATGAATTTTTGAGTTGGGCCTTATGGCAGATTCTCGTTGCCTCCAGAATCCTTCATCATCAGAGGAATTGACAATAGTCTACAGTGGTAGACAATTGTTTTTATTAATGAATAACTTCATCTAGAGTAAAATGACATGTCTAAAGCTCCTTTTTTGTGTGAAAGCAGTGTTTTATCCACACAAACACTACAACAAAACAGGGATTGTGTTGTCAAAGTCTAAAGCTTTCGTTTTCGGGCTCTAAGCACAAAAGTTGTGGTCATTAAAAGTTAAACTAGGTCGAACTTGACCAACTTTGACTTGGATTTGATAGTGACAAATGGGTAAAGTTCCTTTTCAAAACACGGCAGTACCAAGCGGTTGAACATTGATCATAAAGGAAAAATGAATAATTGCGGTTTGCTCCCGGCTGGAAGTCTTTTATTTATCGGAATAAAGCAGTGAAAGAAAAAGCCTGGAGTAAGATTCACCAGTGTTTCACACCAAGCCTCTTCCAGCTGTCGGTGATGGACATGCGCTAGCAAACAATGGCAAAAGAACAAGTAGAAGAAGAAGAAGCCCATCCCTGCACATCCAGTTTGAACGCCATAGGCTAAACATGCTAAACAGGTGTTGTTGAACGCGTGGCATAGAACTGACCATATTTGTTGCATGAAATCTTTGCACACACATAAACTCTCCACAAACTGTGAAGATCATTTATGTAAAAATAAATATCTGAATTCCATGTTCTCTTGTTGATAAGATATCTGGGAAATTTATTTCTGACATTTGACCAATTGTAGCGACGAGCTACAGTCACAGCTGCTTAAGAAGGATTTTTGGTCGTTTCACCCCCAAATTTGAACTCTGGGAGTTCAGTCTAACCACTGAGGGTGTGTTTGATGGACCTGGAAAAGGCTGGAAAGGAGTAATAAAATCAGGTTTATCCTTATGATCCTTCATGGTTGCCTCTTTTACAACTTCCCTGTGTTTGTATTAGAAAAACTAAATCAGTAAGCTTCATTGTTGTGCCAACAACATAAAAATTCACATATTTTCCCTTTTCCAGCATTATTTTTCTCCATTTTTCCCACTCCAGCCGATCCAGCGAGCACACACCCGGCGAAATAGCTTTAAAACCTCTTGCTCATCCTCTCCCTCATCCCCTGCCCCGCCCTTCCCAGCTGACCTATTAGCCACAAAAGCCAACCTCTGAACAGGGCCTACTGACTAGCCTACATAGATTTAATACTCTTCTCTTAACCTTACCGCGTCTCACTAGCACAGCTTATTGTAGTGCCTAATGTACTGCTGTTGCACAACCTTAAGCATGAACCCTCTGATCACAGATCTTGGTTATAAGTGAGGTCGTGGTTGGAGTATGTACCAAGTAAATTGGAAATAAAAGCTGCATCATCAGCATAACATCCAACACCTAAAACCAAATCTGCTGAGCACGCTCAAACACCTGGATTTTCACGAAAGAGGCAATTTTTTCGAGTCAGAAAATTTCAACTGAAAATGCCTGTTGCTCCAAAAATGAAAGCAAAAAAAGGAAGAAACTTGTTTTAGGACAACCCCAAAGATCCAAAGTGCCTGCTTCTGCAAACAAACTCAGAAAGGCTGCGACAATCAAGGCGGCTGACGATCAAACGGACTATCGTGCTCAGACGCCTGCACTGATGAAGCAGAGGGTTAAAGTAGGTCATGGCCCTCGTGCACAGATAAGCCTGGGCACTGGAAGACTACTGCTAAAGCAGCCCACAGATGGCTCTGCACATGCAGTCCCAGACTGCACCTCACACACACACACACACACACACATGCACACACAACACATCACATCAAGTTCCAACTTCGGCGGAGGATACTGATCATCAATATGTGGCTTTAATCTGAAACATCCTTCACACATCCACTCAGTGCGCCGCTTTTAGAAAATGAAAAACCTCTGTGCAAGCTACATGCTGCCATGAAGGCTGCCTGGAATGACAGCTGAAAAACCAGACCGCTGTTTTCCCGAAGAAGCACTCTTTCTTCTTTGTCACATCCCGCATACCTTCTGTGTGGAGTTCCTTCAAGTTCCAGCAGACGTGGATGCTTGGCAAACCTGTCCCGGAGTCTGCTTGTAAATCTACATCCTGGCAAGCACACAAGTCTGTCAACTAGATGACATGATTGGCAAGAGGCTGTGTTTTTCTATAAAGCAGCTGCTATCCTCGAGTCTCTTTAAACTACTTTTTTAACAGCCTGCTTCTGCAAAAGAAAAAAAAATGTCACAGAATAAAGCACTAACTTAAGACTTAAGTCGGTTCCAAGGAAAGAATTGTGTAGATGGCAGCAAGAGAACGCAATTTTTGAGAAAACTAAAGCACCCCCAAGAGTTTTCCTCTCCTTTGATAAGCTCATAGAGATGCACCTCACACATTTATCTGAGTAAAAATTTGCAAAGATTATTGTTTTTTTTTTTGCTAAAGCATTAAATGACTCCACTTGTTGGTATAGTGCGTTTCCCTTTTGTCATCAGGTGAAACCCGACTTTCTCTAAGCTTATCAAGCCAGAGCCAACAGATAAAACTATTCCTGGAACTAGCATTTAGCCCATGGTAACCTAGTCTGATGCTGTGTAGTTATTAATTAGCTTACAGTTTGGGGTTGCTCCATTTTTTTTAAATCTCTGATGCCTCTGCTGCCATTCCCACTAATTCTCTCTGATTGGATCTCGCTGTGCCTTCATCGCTAATGTCTTCCTCTCCTTTGGTAGCTTTCCGAATGAGAACAGTGATTTTAAAGCCGCCAAGCCGCTTCGGAGAGTAGCTTTTCTGCCAGAGAGTTGGTCAGAGCACTTCTGAAGCAATAAGGGGTTTTATTTGATTTATCATCTGTTCCAGTCCCTGCATGGCTCACCTTTTCTGTGAACCTGCATGCTGATGGTGCCTTTTTTACAGAAACCGGGAAGTGGCTCAGTGCGGGGCTTCTGTATCAGCCAGAGACTCGGTGGAGAGCATAAACAGCTGTGTTTTGATGGCATGGAAGTAGAACAGAGAGGTTAATGATTATAGTGATAACTCGGTTTGCATGAATAAAATGAGACACTTTTTTTTTTAAAAACAACAGGAATTCCCACTTAGAATGCCTTTATTATTGTCACTATACACATGTAAAATCTGCATCATACGCGCATACAGTGAAATGAACTGAAATTACAGCCATGCAGCACAAAAAAGGTAAACTTATCCTCTATTTAGTTTGATAGTTTTGAAAGGGTAGCATGAGTTTACCTTTGTTTTTTACTTAAATAATACTCAGAATCCAAAGTTATTCAACGAAAATGGTATTTAACAATTTCAGAAATGTAAACCTAAATAAACTGTATAACAATCTTAAAAAAAAAGGGCACAAAAACTCATCAAAGAGGGAGAAATAAAAATATTTAGGTGTAAAAAATGACGGGAGTTTTAGCTCTTTATAAAAACATTTTTTCTAGTCGTTTTGCCTAGTTGACTTCAGTTTTTAAAATCCTCCTCATCCCCCTTCTGGATTCAATTTGTTTGGTTTCATCTTTGTCATTATTACGTCTGGTCAAGCTAAGATTTGTTCATCTAAATACGGTTTCTGTTACAGCCAACTGTTTCTTAATGAAATGATAGGGTCTATTCAGACCGGAAAGGTTCGTTGGTCCAGACCGAGTCCACTTAATTTGGTCCGGATCAAATCTTGAACTTTGTGTTTGATCTGTATTAAGATTGGTGTTTACAGGACATCTCTGATTTGAACCGAAGCTTGTAAACAAAACCACCTAACTAAAGATCTCTTCAGTCATTGGTCAGGAATTACGAGGGCGGGCCAAAACAACGAGAGCCAGAAATTATAGGAGTCCTGCATTTTGCATTCCTTGTTGGGATAAACTTTATTTTTCACTGACCAATTTCAAACGTCTATATCAACGTCAGGTGCAACACTTTTTCTTTGCTACGGTGGAGTCATGCTGCTAGACCGTTACTGAGGAGACGCCGACTATGAAGGTACACTGTACACTTTAGTAATATGTATTTTGTTTGTCAGTGCTAGAGGTGTAACATTTGTATAAAAGTTCATAAAATTAAGGACATTTACAGGATAAAGACACTTTTTGTAAGTCTGCTTTTGATAGTTATAAAGCTGTGTGTCTGCTACTTTTTGGTTGTGCATTATTGCAAAAAAAAGTGTTTGCTTGCTAATATTTTTAGAACAAAATGAGCATACCTTACCCGATTTTTCCAGATAAGACAATTTACTTTAGTCTTACTAGTTATATCCACTGGTGGGCTAAATGAATGTAAGTGATTTTTGGCTGAAATTTGCATTATTTATGAGTAAGTGAATTTTGATTCCTATAATCAAAACAGTAAACTTTAAACCCAAGAATCTTATATGAATCAAAAATGTGCTACTTTAAAATTGTTTTAATTCTTTTCTATGGAAATTGGTTAATGAATATAAATTGAAACAGAACATCACAAACATTAACTTGTGCCAAATTAAGACAAACATTAATAAGTAAAAAAGTTACTTTGTCCTATCTAATTTGCAATTAATAATCTGCATATTTTTCTATGGGAGGAGCTAACTATGGTCACTGTACTCAGCCTATTCAGGTTTTATTATTGCTATTCTGAAATGTATAAATGATATCAGGGCCTATCCATCTAGTTTATGTACATAAACATACTTTGCCCACACACAAATTAGCTGATACGTCCAGCCAATCAGATCCTGCAAGCTAAGAGGATTTGACGAAAAAGTTGGTGTTGTTTCAGCAAAGAAGTTTTAAAGAAAACTCACAGATCTTTTTTAACTGTCAACTTGAATAATCCAGAGGAAGACATGAATCAACATAATGTCTTTGATTGAAAACATTTTCCATGGACTACATTGACAACTTGTGGTAAAAAAAAAACTTTTGTCCTTAAGGGCTTGTGTCCTGCTTCCTGTTTCAGCCCTTGCAACCCCATCATAAAACACCTGATCCAGATACTCAGCTATGGGGCATCTGAAACTCCAGTGGGACACCAGCGCTCCAAGAGTGGCGTTTGACACCTCTGAGTTTGAGGACAGACAAAGTGATTTCAGCTGATCAGGTTTTTAGAAATCCACTCCAGGCATCAAAGTTCGATGCTCTTGATTCTTTGCCATCTTTCCCTGTTTCTAAGAAAAGCCCTTACATGCTGAAGATTGCCCACTCAGCATGTTTGTGATTTTTTTTTTATTTTTTATTTTTTGCTGAATCGTAAAAACGGCATGGAGTTTTGTGCCTCTCAGTGTGTAAGAGTGTGTTTCAGCACAGTAAAGTTTTCCTCTGAATCTAATAGGATGTAAATTTGACCAGTGTGCAGAATGAGAACAACATAGGCGGCGGCTTCACTGTTTGCTGAGCCAGCATTTGACCTACATCAAACATCCAAAAGTGGAAGAAAGCATTGCTATGCTGGTCAGCACCTCAGCACAGGCACACATCAAAGAAGCTGAATTAAAACAAAAAATTGAACTCTCCACAAAAAGGGACCATTGAGGGCTTTCAAATTATAATTGTAAATGTACTTCAGTTTTACAGCTAGTTTGTGCCACTACAAAAGATCAGAAGCACAAAAAAAGCTGACGGACTTTTCGTTTCTGCTCTGACATTTATTTCTTTTCATATTGAAGGTTTGAAGTGATGAGGGTTTAAGCGGGCCGTATTTACACATGAACCCATGTTTTGGTGGGAAAAAAAGCAGACCAGGAGGACATTAAGCTCTGCTATAAATAGAAATGCTTATGGCCTGCCAATCACAGAATGACATACTGCAATACCATGTGAATTACATGTGAAGGCCCGTATGTGTAGATTTCGACTGCTAGATATCGCTGGGCCCTAAAGGAGTCATCGTTCTTCAGCTCCCTGTTAGAAAATGAAAGTAACCCGTAACCAGCAAAGGTGGTTTTACTCGCACTGGAGCAGTTATCACATTTTCTGCACTATAAGGCGCACTGTCAATATTAAAATCTTATGTAGGCCTATGGGTGTTAGAAGTAAGAGCTCCGTCCCAAGAGTTCTAACCACACTACAACTCCCAGCAACCCTCAGCCCTCACTTGGACGTTGCACACCTGATGCTCATTCATTCCATCAACAGCATACTTAACCCTTGTGCTATCTTAGATGACCCCACCCTTGCATTGACGTGTTCTCCCTACCATGACAAAGGTGGATAAAGGTGGAAAGATTTCATGTGATCCATGGACACCAGTGAAGATCACAAATCATTGAAGAAAAAAGGTTCAGCGCACTGTCTAGTGGGTCTAGATGACCCAACTCCCAATGTTAAAGTGCCTAGGATAGCACAAGGGTCACACTGCAACTACTTTCCACGTGCAGGATTAAATACCAGCTTTTCATTTTTGTCAGACTTTGGTAACGATAACTAAGCGTTAAAACCTGCATAACAATAAATTCTACTCTTTCAAGGTCCAGAATACTGCCAACTGAGGTGCAGAAAAGCTGACAATCCCTCGCAGCTTCCAGCGTTTTGCTGAGTTCCACGCGTCTTTTAAAAGAATTACACCTTCAGCAGTAAGACGCACAGCTAAAGCACAAAACCTGAGCTTAATGTTTGTACGAGAAAACAATGATTGAAGGTCAAAACGTGAGAAACAAAGATAAAACCGGCTTTTCACAACCGTTAATAAGAGAGACATTTTTAGAAAGGACTGAATTTCCAAACAGCAAAAACGAAAAAGAAAAACTTGGGAGTGAATAAAGACTTCTTTGAATGATTCCATTAGGGGAAAGTTTGTTGGTAGATGCGTGTGTGAGGATTGAGCACTTTGGTTTGTTTTTCAGTCCTATTTCTTGGATATGGTCACATTTTATTTTAAGTCATCCTCCTGTCACAGTCACACCAAATTCAGGTTGATAATCATCTACAGCTGTCTTCATCATTTCTTCATCCACCGGTCTCTGTCTGACAGATTATTATGCGTTTAGTTCTTCTGTCACTAAACCAGCCTCTTGTTTTCTTGTTTTGCCAAGTTCTGAACGTGATTTTCTGGTCAATTGCAAAGTGAATGTTTTTTTTTTTTTTTTTTTTTTTCAAATCTGCTGTACCTTCAGTAATGTAAATGTCTATAGATGTTCTATATTGGTACCGTTGTTGGCCAATACTTGCTTAGACACACTAACATCTCAGATGTTGACAAAAATATGGATAATTTTAAATAGATGAAGAAAATTAATAATAAAAATAAGGAAAAAACATGAAAATTAAAATCTTGGATGGAGAAAATAGAAATAATATACTACTAAAAAAAACACATATTTGTTCCACTTTTGTTAATTTTTTGTGCAAAGATAAAGGGTTAAATATTTGAGTTTTTGCCTTCTACCATATGTTGTAGAGGAGACTAAGGAAATGTAGCTTTTGGAATAAGTGGTAGTCATCTAAATAAAAAAACAGTTTATTAACTTCTTAGAGGGGAAATCTTAATATCCATCCATCTTCTTCTGCTCATTTGGGAAATTCACAAGTACCCTTCGGAGTTGAACTAAGTACACCCAAAGGTAGCAAAACCTCAATCCAAACCTCAAAATCAATCCTTCAATGTGTGTCAAAAGAGAGAAAAACAAGGAGCTATAGGTGGGGTTTTATTTTGGCGATCACGGTGTAAACCAAAGAAAATTGTCAGATGGCATTTTGTTGGGCAAGGCTTGCTAAATCTCTTTAGTTTTGGTCATTTAGCATAACTTAAATCCAAGTACATCACTATGATACTAAATAACACTAAAACAGTTTCATGTTGTGAAGAAAACTTATTGAGGCCCGTCTAAAGTCGCTCTTACAGCCAGCATGGCTGCATTTGGGAGTTAGATAATACTGTTGTCAGTCAGTGACCTCTTCCTCTGTAACATTCCCTCACAACACTGTGTGTGTGTGTGTGTGTGTGTGTGTGTGTGTCTATGTAAGCATGCATGTGCTTGATAGAGCAGAGCCTCAATGCTATCACATCTGCTCCGGACGCCTCTGGCGCAGCCATATGGCTGGCAAAAACGCCTCCGACTCCTCCTCCACAAAGAGAGGAGCTTAAAAATTTAAAAGGGGAAATGAGTGAAATGTGTGTGTGTGTGTGTGTGTGTGTGTGTGTGTGTGTTGGAAAAAAAGTGTGTGAGAAACCGCACGACTGAAGGAAGGCAAAGTAGACTCTCAGCTGATGAGTGAGAAGCTGCACGTGCTTCCTATCACACGCCCTTTATCTAACAGTCGGAAGTTTTCAAAGATTCACTCCAATGAAAAGCTGGTGTTTGCTGTCTTTAACGTGTTCAGGTGACATTTTTCTGATGATGGAGGACAAATATAAAGAAAATTGAACTTCTTTATTCACATCATGAACCAGGAGCAGCCAAAACAAATGCATTCATTCATCATTCATTTTCTTAACCGTTTTTCCCTTTTGGGGTCACGGGGCTGCTGGAGCCTATCCCAGCCACTTGTGGGCGAAGGCAGGGGACAACTTGGACAGGTCGCCAGTCTGTCGCAGGGTAGAATGTCCACAAACACACACCAATTCATTCTCACATTCACACCTAGGGACAATTTAGAGTTGCCAATTAACCTATGAAGCATGTTTTTGGACAGTGGGAGGAAGCCGGAGATCCCGGAGAAAACCCACACATACACGGGGAGAACATGCAAACTCCACACAGAAAGGTCCCCATTGATGTTGTTTTTCATGTTCCCCCAGCCGGAAGCCTTCTTGCTGTGAGGCAAGAGCGATAACCACAGCCCCACTGTGCAGTGGTTAGTCAAAAAAAAAGGTTTGGAGTGGAACTTTAAACCCTTCATGTTACTCCATCCATCAATTTATGACTTTCCAGATTAGTTGTTTGAAAAAAAGCCTTACTTCTTGACTAGAGAGGTAAATGACAGGAAAAGCGAGCTTCTGCTCTTCCATTTTTAATAGGACTTCTCTAAAACTCTGTAAATTCGGATGATTGAAAGATTAGAGGGGGGATGTAGGACCTGCGGGCACGATGCACGTCTGCAGGCTGAGATGAATGACTGCTGCAGAACACGTGTAGAAGCCCTTTCAGCTCTGTGGAAAAAAACAAAACAGCCGAGGAAGTCTGGATGTGGGTTACAGTAGGAGGTAGAATGCTGATCATGGGACTAAAAACTGTAAACCACAGAAAAACTCCTGCGTTTTACCACTCCAAAGGCCGTGCAGAGCGTGGCCTGCATCTCATCAGATGATGATGATGATGTGAACTACTACAGACATCAAACGATGCGTTACAAGTCATTGCTCCAGCCCACCCCCCCACCTCCTCTCCATGTCCTCTAGTCTTTAAACAGTTCATTCTCAGTTTGGAGAGGGAGTTTGTGGTCCTGGTTGAGTGATCACCTGTTTTCTTTTGCTGTTATTTTTATCTATACTCTGTGGCTGTAGCTGTTCTTCACAGCAACGTTTCATTTTGGATTTTTCTATTTTACTGCACCCTCTTCCTTCACTCCCTATCTTCCTCCTCTTTGTTCTCTCCTCTCTGCTGCTGACGGCGATTGGTGAAGGGGGAATTGATAGGAGGAAATCAATTGCTTCACGGCGACGGCTGCCGAGAGAGCGGTCAGAGATGGAGATCACGGCGCGCTGGGTGTTTGTGCCTGAGCATTGGAGGCGCGTTGTTCGATAAGCGCAGGCAGGTTGATCTTTCCTTTTCCACCTCTCTTTTGGAGTGGGAGGGCCCACCGAGGCTTCTTCAGGCTTGACGGACAGGTGGCCCGCCGCCACACAAGCAAGCAGAGTGAAAAACAGACTCTGGCTGAAAGCAGCAGTGACCTCTGCTATCAGAAATGTACCAGTAGATCCTAAGCTGTAGCAAGAAAGGTCAGATGAATCGTCACCGTTACCTCTGACGCCCAATAAACACAGACCACTTCAATATCTTCGTGGCTTCCAGGATTTTTATAATCTACGGTGGGCCTGAAGGACAAATCACACCAACAAATCACTCAAATAACATAAAGATCACAACGACAATTTATAAACCAAGACAAAAAATTAAAAAAACTCGTATAACATTTCAGGAACCAAGACACTATTCCAAAAACATAGAACCTACTACAAATTAAAAGTTTCAAAGAATCTAATTTAAATGTTAAAAAATGAAACACAAAAATAAACTGAAAAAGGTGAAGAATGTCGCTGATTGGATAATGATGTTTGTCCACCATTTCAGGCAAAAGTTGTTTGGCACAAAGCGACACTGGATGTCATCATCCAAGCAGTGATGTCACATAGGACCTACTTTTTCCAGTTTTTTCTTCTTTGTTTCATGTTTTTAACATTTCAGTCCAGAAATGACTGTAAAATACTCTTTTTTAAACTGTAGTTTTGTTTTCTATTCTTTGTTTATTTGTAGTTTTGATCTTCAATAGTGATTTGATGGCATCATTTGACCTTCAGGGCCACCGTCCGAACCTCAAACTTAAGATTTCTGCTCGCCTTTCAGTTTCACTCAACTAAATCATATATTACGGGGGGGGGTCAACTTTGACTGACAGCTATTTCAGCAAAGAGCCGAGAAATTTCCATTTTTGATTTAGTCAATTTAAAGTTGCGTGTAAAGTCCTTTTATTTGGTTTTGGAGGAAAAAAGTGACAAAAATATTAAATGAATCTGCAATTTCAATAAATTGATCACTGTTTAAAATTTAAATCACTGTATTTTCAGCAGTTAATGCATCCAAACAACATTTTGTTTGGATTATTTCATATGAAAGAATAAGTGCGTTTTGCTGCACTTCTCTGTTTTTTTTTCTTTTTTTAACTAAAGATTGTAATTTCTATGGACAAGCTAACAAAATGTATGTGCAATATTGATGACATCATATTTAGCAAACCCTTTTTAAAGACTCTCGACACCGCATGTTTAATCCAGTAGAGTTTCAAAGTAGAGTAAATAAAACTCATATAGATGGGAAGGAAAATCGACTGGATTATGGAAAACATTTGATCCCATTTTATCCTCTCATTCAAACGTTCACACTTGATGGCTGCAGCATGTCATGCGACAGGCGAGTGGATCACGTGGAGGGGCGGAGTCAGGGAGGGAGCTGCAGGAAGGGGCCGCCTCCAAATGCACTGTTTCCGTGCTGCATTAATACCAAACTCTTCTGGACAGCACGCAAGCTCTGAAGAGCAACATCACTTTACATTTATCCTTTTACTTTTGGGATTCCCTCTGAATTTCTATCAGTTAGACTTTTTCTTAAGCTTAAAAAAGTCATCTGACTACACACACAAAATTTAAAAACCCCATGCAGCTCTGAGATCTTGATTTCAATCATTTAGGACACAAATATCTCATCCAGTCCACACTTCTCGGAAGAGCAGTTTAACTCGCCACACCCAGATTTAATTAGCCACAGACATGTTTTGGACCGAAATCACTTCAGTAGAAGCAGTCTGATAAAGAGAAGCATGGGAAAGGACAACACGCACCATCGCCGCACGCCGCAATACAGAGAAATTCAAGAACCAGTGAGGAAGAAAGTCAAAAATGAGTTTAGGACGCAAAGGAATTCTGGTGAGAGCCACTACCCATAAATGGAGATTTGAAACAGTGGTGACTCTTTCCTGGAACAAAATGACTTTAAGAGAACGACAATGACGCATCCAGCTGGTCATAAAAAACACAGAACAATAAGTAAAGAACTGCAGGCCTGGGATTTAAGAGAAAAATGGAGACTGCACAAAAACAGATCCGTGGGAGAGTTTAGAGGAGGGAGACACGGCAGATGAAAGAAAACACAAAGCCGGTGTCAACTTTGATTGACAAATATTTTAGCATAGAGCCGATTTAAAGACCCACTCTGATGACAATCCTGTTTTTGGTGATTTTCACATGTTCTTATTGCATTTTTCTGATGATGGAGGACATATTAGAAGGAAAGGAAGCTCAAACTTGCATTTCTGAGTATTTTTTTATTCAAACTGTTGATAAAACGGAGCAAACAAAGAACTGCAGTTGGAAACAGATCATATTTGTAATGTAGAAAATACAGTGCATGCCCTACAGGTAACCTGCTCTGTCTGCAGTAGGAAGAGGCAGCGAGGCTTCTTATGAACTCCTGCCGCTCTGCAGAAACTATGACATAGAAAACGACACAGGTTTTTGAATTTTGGCTAAAAATGACATCATCATAATGAAAAGACCACTTTGAGTTCATTAGAAGTTTGCCTCTTAGTTTTGGTGTTGGAATGGCGTAAGCCTGCCCTCACTTCCAATGATCCCTTTGTTTCCACTCTCTCCTGCTAGCTTACAGCCCTCACAACCCCAACACAACGAAGCTATCCAGTCGTACGGTTTAGATCCAGATTCCAGCTCAGTCGAGGACAACAGAGACGTTCATGGATCTATTTGTCTGCAAGTGGATGATCAGAATGGAGTGGAGCAGGGAGCTCGTGCTCTGGCGATTGTAGCTTCTACGTCACTGCTGCAGGTTGTTTCTCTGCATGTGATTCACAACGTTTTGAATAAAGAAGTGAATTTTACTTTTTATGTCCTCCATCAGCAGAAAAATGCCACAAGAGGATGTGAAAAACACCCGAAACAGCATTTTATTTATTGTAGTGGGGCTTTAAATATCTTAACATCACGTCAACGCAGATTATGATGGTAGTATTTTAAGCCTGAAGTGTAGCTTCAGAGCATTGGTTAACTTTTTGGTTAAACTAGGAATTCTGCATCCTTACAAAAATCCTCCAGGAGAATGAATATGTCCATTATTGGGCAAATTTAGTCTCATGGCTGTGTCATTATCAAACACGCTGGCAAATCCAAATAGCTCCCAAAAAACAAAACTGTTTTTCTTCATATGATTGCTAGAAATCTCTACAATTTAACTAGATTCAAGAATAAATTAGCAAATGACAGTAAATCCTCAAGAGCCACGTGAAAGGCTGAATGGCGGCCCTCACATGTACATTATCCCACAATGATCCACCGCTCCCATCTCTTCCCTCCTGTTGTATCCCTGAAGAAATATCCGTATGAGCTGCACAGCAGAACTGAAGCATTAATGAAGCTTAACGTTCATTTCATAGGGATTTCAAAAGCTAAAGCCTGCTGTAACGTTTTGCTCAGCGCTGAGAGAAAGGTGTCTTTATGGCTGACTCAGTCATTTTTGCGTGTTACATATAGCTGCAAATCAGAGAGGGGCTGGGGCGTGGCACGCGACAAAAGCATCTTTTTAGAAAGTAAGAACAAATCCAACTTCAGTCGCTGAGATCCCCCTTTTAGTGGAGCTTATTGCTCCCAACACACACACATATGCAGACACACACCCCCCCCCAATAATCAGCTGAGCTATTCACCGCTTGGGGCTATACACACAAAATGAACGCATTCATCACGTAATTACGGCGGAGGCAGTCACACACTTCATCAGTCTATTTCTGTCTGAAACAACCCCGGAGAGAACAGCGAGCGCGTACGATTTCCAAAGATATTGTGGGATTCTAATACCTCCATCCAAGGAGAGTCAAGCGGGAGAAACAGGCTTTCGGAAGCACCAAAGCCCCATCTCCACATCCGGTTATAAGAAGGGCATTTACAGAAGGCAGATGTTGGATTGGTTGAAAAATCTCTGCTTTGCAAAGAAAAACACAACTTTCTCCTTGGCCTAGAAAAGTCGGAGATGAGCTCGGTAAAGTCTAAAGTCAGAGCAGCTGGGAGATGTAATGGTGTCTGAATGGGATGAGATGATTTAAAGGGAGCCATAGAAGGGGCAGAGTGTTAATGCGGGGTGATGTGTGGCATTTTGGCTCAGCTGACCGAGGACATGCAACAGAAGGAGGATGGAAAGCATCGGTCGTGCTGACGCCTCCGAACATGACACCTCACACAAAGCAGCGACAGAAAGGTTCTGGTGTTATAATCTACCGTCTCCTAGAACCCCTATAGAACGGAAAATATGGCTCCAGAAGTAAACAAAAAGCTCAACTTTTGTTCTAATTGAATCTAAAAAAGCGGAAACGGTTGTTTGAGGGGAGCTGGTCATACTTATTTCATCCACACGGTAAGAATAATGAAATAGGGGAGGCTGTTTCTCTAAAATAAATGCCATCGGGGAGAAAAACCAAAAGGTGACACAAGTGAAGAAGAAACTGGACAGGAAAAGTGGATGGAGATGACACGCTGACATGACAGAAGCAGTGCAGAGTAGAATGACAAGTGAGACAGATCAAAGTGAGGACAGAGGTATTCTCTCATGTGATTACACTGCATGACTCCTCACTGGGAGAGTTGTAATAAAGATGGAGTGATTGTATTCAGAAAAAGAAGCTATGACTGACTGAGGCCACCATTCACTAAGTTTCAGAGTATATCACTGCTGCTATTTTCACCAATCTACCTTTGTTTCCACAAAACAAAGATTCAAAATCCGATCGCAGCAACATATTTGAAAGGAGATGCTCTCAATTTTTCTAAATAATAAAGGAATAAATAAATAAATACAAATTTTCCAGAGGCATTTCATTTTTGGCGATAATATAAAAAAACAAAACAAGAAAATGTTTAATTGGAAAACCAATTGTGCTCCATCATCTTAATAAAACTCCCAAATAAGCTCCACTCATTTAATCAATTATACTTATATGAAACAAACAGTGTCCAATCAAGAGTCAAGAATGAAAAACCTAAGAAGTAAATATGGATGAAGTGTGGTTCTAAGTGTAGTTAGGATTCTGCCATTCTTACCTAAAATCCAAAACCTGTTGTTTTCTAGTAGATAGTTTCTGCAGAGTGGCAGAAATTAAAAATTCTGGAGGATAATTCGTTTTTTCTCCTCACTTAGAGGAAAAAAAAGTCGAAATGGGGAGATTAAAGTCGAAATAAAGTTTCCAGAAAAAAGTCAAAATGTTGCTCGAAAGAAATAAAGAAGAGAAATAAAGCCAAGTCTATATTTGGGATTTATTAATGTATTATTTATTGATGGGTTGCTTGCAGGATCTGCAGCCCGTTGATGAAGACATCAGTCCACTTCAATTCGCTCTTCATCCACCAAAGACAAGATCTCTAAGTCTGTGTTATGCTTCCTGATATAACAGACTATTTTCATTCATCTTTGTTGTTTTATGTTGAAACGGGACATTTGCGGAAGGTAAACAGTGTTACCCCCCCCCCCCCCCTCCTCCATTGGTGTTCTGCTCATGACAGGTTCATGACGTAATGAGACAAATGGACTCCTGGGGATGTGAATGAAAAAGAAAATAAAGTATTGGACCTTTACACCCAACCGTGTCTCTGAGCTCCTTATTTTACAGATGAAACTCCGCTTTACCGACACCGAACCATTCTGTTTTGTGGAGACTGAAGCATTCCTAAAGACTTCTTTTCAAAATTACTTTTTTCTCGAAACTTTATTTCGACTTTAATCTCCCCATTTCGACTTGTATTTCCTGTAAGTGAGAAGGGGAAAAAAATTATCTTCCAGAATTTTTGTTCTCACCCTGGCCCTAAACCTCCGTCGCACTAAAGAAACAACCTTTAATTTATTAAAATATACCGTCATAAACTCCGGAGTTGTTAGACATAAACAGTTTAGTTATTCTCTGAGGGTCTTATTTCCCCTCAGAGAATAACTTATTCAAACTGTTGTTCAAAAACTGAGCTGTGTGAGTCTGTGGAACATTGTGTGTTTGAGCGAATGATTTGTCTCATAAATGTACTCGCTGATGTTAAACACAAATTAAGAAATGACTGTAAGAGATGGATTGGTGGAACCATTGATCAAACCCAGCGAGTGACGACATCACTTTATAGCATTCTGCGGCTTCACGTGTCTTCAGGGGAAGGGGGCGCCTCACTCCCCCCCCCCCCCCCCCCCCCCCCCCCGTGGGTTGGCTCAAACATCAGTATCGCTGGGAAATGTGAAATGTGTTGAGGCCAAGAAAAAGCTTTCCCATCACTGTATCATTTACATTCTAATTAATTCCATCAAACGCAAAGTGGAATTTGAAGTGAGGCAAGAGTGGAACTCGCTGTCGTCACCCTCTTCCTTTGATAAGAATGGAGAGACGAGGAAAAAACTGACGACACAATAACAGAAGGAGGGAATTCAGTGAGGAAAATGGAATGGAAATTGATTGATTGCTTTGAGATGTTGGTTTAAAAAGCAAATGTGCACAAACAGTAAATATAGATTTTGACTCATCCATCATTTAATGATCACTGTCATTTCTCGTGTGCCACAGCAACTATCATTATTGAACCACTGCAATCAATATTACTGCTTTGAAGTCAACCAGAGCCACACAGAAAGCCTTTCAAGGACCCCAAAGAGCTGCCCAGAAGATTGCCAGGTGTGGCACAATGACACTGCATGTCAAAAATAAAAACAGGTCGGTGATGAGTTGGCATTTTAAAAAGGCCAAAACCTCTAAACAGACTCCACTCAAGGGGTTGAGCCTGTTTTCCGCACTATAAAACCTGAAAACCTTTTTTTTTTAAAAACAAAACAAAAACGGTGTATTTTATAATCCGGAGGGCCTTGTGTATAGATTAAGTCTGGTTGTGCTTTCTGATGTCGAAGCGACTTTCAGAGGTACATGGCAGGTTGGAAAGGTTTAGCCCGTCTTCAGGGAAGAATGAGATGCAACGCTGTGCATTCCTGTAATCTGCGTTTTGATTGGTCAGATTAGTTCCTGATCTCATCTCGGTTGAGTTGAAGAAGCGTTGAAGGTGTTGACAGATCAGTTATAGTTCTTAAGTTCCTGGCACTGATATTGAGTCATTAACTAACTGTGAGTCTCTGTTTGGTTTAACATCATGTGTGGTCCTGCGACAGACTGGTGACCTGTCCAGGACGTCCCCTGCCTTCACACACAAGTGGCCAGGATAGGCTCCAGCACCCCAGTGACCCCGAAAGGGAACAAAACGGCTTAAAAGGTGAATGAATGAATGAATCATTTGTGGTGGGTTTTGGTTTACCCGCTGGTGAGGGAGGGGATGCTCAAGTTGGCTGCGGGGTATGCGCTGTGTTAGGACACCTTTTTGTTAATGTGCATCCATATTGGAACATCTTTAATACATAATTGTAATTTACCGTGGATAGAATGAGGAGAAACGGAACAAAAGTCGCTGAAATCTGCACGTCCGATTCTTGTCGGCCCTCTCTCCTTCGCCACATGGGAAATTCGCTGTTTCGTATCTGTAAACTTGACGCCCCAGACGCGTGTGGGAGGAGCTACAGGCAGATGTTTTTGGCTTGATGGCTACATGGAGCGGCGTCTGTGTTGAGGATGTTGAAAGATCAGATTTATTTATTTTCAAAGCTCTCCAAGAACAACATCAGTAATACAGGTCTCCATGTCTGGGTTCATGAGATCATTCAGAGACTCTCCCGCTAACGGTGAGCTTCACGTCTGCAGCAGGAGCGGCGTCTGAATGACGGCGCTTCCGCTGTGTTTCCATGTCTCTGTGACCCAGTCTGATGACTTACTGCCCCGCATTAACCCCACAAGGGAAAAACAAGAATTGAAGAATGAAGTCAAATATTGTACAGTTCAGGAAACCCGTGGAGCTGCATCCCCATGCCACAGCTGCTGCCCACCAGCCAGCTCCCTGGGGGGGCATTTTGGATGTGTGTTCGACCCGCTGACCGAGCCACTAAAAAGCGCCATGTGCCCTGTCCCTGATTGGCCCTGATTGGTTGACGCGACGTGGCGACATCACCAAAGTTAAAATATTTGAACTCAAATCAAGGTTGGGAGTGATCATAGTCATCGAAACATTTGTGGTTTTTCTTCCACGTCAGGTGTTATTGTGAAAATGCTAACGTGGCTAACATGTAGCGTTTCCTCCTATCAATAAGTTACCGTTATTCAGTTAATAAATAACTGATTGACAGACTTATCTGACTTTTTCGTCTCACTTATAGTATATTGCTGTGGCAGTTATCCAACAAAAATCTTTAACAGATCATCATCTTCCCTAAAGTGCAGAAAATACGGTATGTTTTTTTTTCAAGCTTGGAACAAAATAACAAAATAACTTGATTCATTTGAATGTGTTTTTGTATCAGATTTGACAAAGCAGAATATTTCTTTGTGTCGAGAATGTTTTCTAAGTTTACATGTGAAACCAGTGTAGCGTTTTACACTCTGCATACAGATGTCCAAAGACATTTTTCTCACTCTGCTTTTTCTGTAACATTCTTTGAAAAAGGGACAAAACAAAGCCTCCTTTCTTTCCGACTTTTCCTTTACTTGGCGCATTGATGCAGCTCCTGAATCCTCCCCTGTCCTCTTTAATCTAGCAGCGGCATGAGATGGTTTACTCAAATTCACTTTTTCTCAGGCAAAGTCTCATTGTCGTGTAGTTGTTGCACGGTCACAATATGTATTTAAAAAAAAGGCTTCATGCTTTTTTACCATTTAGTGGCATTTCAATTTTCTTTCCAAAACTAGAAAAAGCAACAGTGTGAGATGAACTTTTTAGTCCGGGTCAAAGTAGGTTAAGTTGTCCAGGCTGCATCTTGACCCCAAAGCTACATTCCCACTTTGAGCATGGAAGCCTAAACCTTACATATCCACTAGTTTACATAGACTTTCTCTTGAAAGTGATCACTTGATTGATCCAATTTCAACCTGGTTTCAAATTTTTTGTATGTAGAGCCCAAAAGCGGTCCTAAAAATGTATGTAGCTGTGCATCAATGCGCGAGTTCTAAAAAGCAGAAGCAGAAGTAACACCTATAGTTTTTTTTTGCAAAATAATGGAATCGTTTGATTGGGAGATTTTTTTTTATCTACCAGCCCGTTTGTCTGGTGAGTCAAAAATGAGATTTTGGTCTCTTGGGTTGTGACGATAAAACTTGCATCACACTTCTAGATCGAACTTTGTGTTAGAGACAATTTACAAAGAAGAGGTTAAAATGAAATAGTTTTTGTTAAATATATTCCATCATTAAAATTGAAAATCGAATTTGGAATGAAAATATCTGAGATTTCAATTTTTCGGCCATATCGCCCAGCTCTATTGTGAACGTAGCTAAAAATAGCAGGAAAGACAAACTCCATCTTTTTGTCATCCTGCAGAGGATATAGTAAAAAAAACATAGATGGATAGATGGATGGATATTCTGACATCAGCATTTGTGCATTAGCATCCCACTGTACACAAGTCAAATGAGTGACTCATGCATTGACGCACATCTACAAGTATACAAACCCAAACCATTGATGGCAACATGGCCTGCATGATTACTGTGACTCTAAGCTGCTTAGGGGTTCTGTCCCATCTGGCTCTGCTGTTTACAGAACCATTCACCTCCCTCTCCACCCCAAACACCTCACCCCTTTCCCCCCATCCTCACGCTTCTCCCTTCTACGTGCTCCCTCCTTGCGCTCCAATGTCGAGAGGGAAAATGGAGGCGGAGCGAAAGAAGCCATAATCCCACGTAATCTGGGTTTACCAACTATTAGGGCCCGGCTGTGTTTTCTTACGTAATCTAATCATCCATAGAAACGTGCAGTCATCCGCAGGAGCAAGCTCGGGAGTGCGTTTGTGGTGGAAGCCGGAAGGGATGCCTCCCTGTGCCACCTGGTCCGTGTGGGAGGAAATGCGCACACGCACAGGCCAAAGTTCCTCATGCTAATACACATAGTAAGTATAGATTGATGTCTAGAGGCACACATATGGAAGTTAGCGCTTAATCCACGTGCAGGCTGCTTTGACCCTTCCCGCTTTCCCATGTCGCCACCAAAACACACACATATGTCATGCCGAACAAGATATGAACGGAGAAAAAAATGCAACGCCATCTGTAAATTTTCTTCATTTTATGTGTCCTAAATCAAAGTTCTCCAACTTAAACAAATGAGAGAGGCCTGTAATTTTCATCATCGGTAAACCTCAACTATGAGAGACAAAATGAGAAACAATAAATCCAGAAAATCACATTCTCTGATTTTTAAAGAATTTATTTGTAAATTATGGTGGAAAATAACTATTTGGTCAATAACAAAAGTCCAACTCAATATTTTGTTATATACCTCTTATTGGCAAGGACAGCAGTCAGACGTTTTCTGTAAGTCTTCACAAGGTGCTGGTATTTTGGCCCATTCCTCCATGCAGATCTCCTGTAGAGCAGTGATGTTTTGGGGCTGTTGCTATGCAACTTTAAACTCCCTCCAAAGATTTTTTATGTGGTTGAAATCTGATGGCTAGGCCATTCCAGGACCTTTAAATGCTTCATACAAAGCCCCTCCTTTGTGTGTTTGGGATCGTTGTCATGTTGAAAGACATTCTTTACTTTACAAATTATCCAAAGCAATAATGAAAGTCAAAATCTTTTTTTTTTTTGTTACAGTATAAATTTGAACTGCAACATTCCAAGTCCGGATCTCTTGGGCGACATCATGCTTTGCAGCTTTTTGGTTCCACCATAAAGGAGGAGGCTGCAGTTCTGGGACACCTCAGCTATAGATTATTTGGGAACAAAATCCTGAAACCGTTAGATTAATAGTTTCAATATACAAATGTCACATGCACATGCTGTTACGAGTTTGAAAGAAAAATGTGGACACACAAGTCAGAAAAACTTTTTGTGCACCCAATTTTATGCACAAAAATTGTAAAAAGTGTTGGCAATCTTGGAGAAAGCATCCCAACGTTAGTTAAAAAAACAAAAAAAGCAAGTTTATTTAAAGGAAATCAATCGATTAGTTTTATTAAAACCATAAGGCTTAATTGACAGATACCTGTCCTAATTTCTACCTAGAAAAAAACATAACACATTTCTTTGAGAATTTATTGCTATGCAATATGACCTGACTACTGTATTTGCCTTTTTGTGGTTCCAGAAGCAAATAAATCCCAGAAATGCTTTAGTACAATGAAGCTCTCACATAACAGCAAAACAAACAAACAGAGAGGATGAATTCTCAGCAGCCATGATCCCAACACCATCCATGCTGGGACAGCCTTTACAGATCGCACACATGCATTATTTCATGGTGCTCCCTGTGCCCTAGCTTTCTCCATAATACATTTTTTACATAATAAATTAAATTTTCACTATAAGACCAGATATGACGGAGCTGGTTACTGGTTACATAAACCCAAATGGCAGAGTTGACTTCAGTTACACACAAATAATTAACGTTGGGATAACACGCAACTGTATCTTTCAGTGAAATCACTTTCATAAGAAAAATACTTCTCCTGCCTGTATATTAAGATATTGAATATTGCATTGTGTAATCTCGTTTCTTTTTTTTTAAGCTATTTTACCTTGCATGCAGCGCTCCCAGCACACAAAAATGAGCAGATTGTGATGACAGTATACGGTTTCTTGCTTTAGCCCTTTAACATGGATAAAAAGGGATTGAGTTTGGCTATATAATACGTCATGCTGCACTGATGCAGCGCTGCAGCCTAATGACCAGGAGATCATACTGAGAGGGATGGATAGATCCCTCGAACATTGTCAATGTGCAGGAGGTAACATGGTGTTTGAATTCGCTGTTCAAAGATAATAAAGATGTTCTTTATTCGATGTGCAGAAGTCGTTTTAAAAAGGAACGGGGGCGAGATCAAACACACTTTTCAAAAACTGTAGCACCTCGACTGCAAAGACACTAGAACACATTATTTTGAATTTTTATAAAAAAAAGTAGAGTTGGCAGTTGTAGTTGTATTGATAAATTGCACTGTCACAGAAATACAATGGGTATTTTCCAAATTGATGCATTATTTTTAGGTTGATCAACACAGGAAGCGTTAAGATACAAACACACGGGCATGTCACGAGCCGGAGGAGGCTTCTTCTTCTGTTTCTATTGTTTACTAGCGCATGTCCGCCACCTACAGTTGGAAGAGATTTGGTGGGAAATGTAAAATTGGTGCAAATCTGGTGAATCTTGCGCCAGCCTTTTTTTCTATTTCTTCAAACGGTCCCAATGGGGACGTCATACATACGTAACTACCAAATCCCAATCCCGGATTAGTCAAAGTTTGACCTGGTTTAGATTTTATGTCATGTTCTCTGTCTGCGCAATTTCTACGTAGAGCATGAAGACAGAATAAAAAATGTGCAAAGCTATGCGTGAAGCCACGTTTTGAACGCAAAAGCCCAAAATGCAAATGTACACACGTTTATACAGACTTTTCATTGAAAGTGGCTACTTGAACGCGCAAAGCCGAGGGGTAGTATGAATTTAGCTTTAACCCTTGTGCTATCTTAGATGACCCCACCCTTGCATTGACGTGTTCTCCCTACCATGACAAAGGTGGATAAAGGTGGAAAGATTTCATGTAATCCATGGACACCAGTGAAGATCACAAATCATTGAAGAAAAAAGGTTCAGCGTACTGTCTAGTGGGTCTAGATGACCCAACTCCCAATGTTAAAGTGCCTAGGATAGCACAAGGGCTACACAGTTGTCATCTTAGTTTTAAGTAGTCTGTCATTTAAAAAACTACACTTGGTTCACAAAATAATTGAATTAATAACCTCTCTAACACACACAGATACAGACACATTGTTCTGTTTGTTTAGGAATTTGTCTTTGTACCATTTTGCAAAAGTCGTCTAAGAGAAAGGTCATTTGTTTCTGATAGTATTATCAAAAAGCAGCATGTACTTAAGGCTTTAGTGTGTGTGGTTTTCAAACCGCATCCATGCAATGCATTCAATGCAGTGGAGAACAGAGTAGACACACACTTCTACTGTATTAAAAACAAAACAGCAATCGGGATGCTCAGGTGCAAACTCTGCAGCTGGTCAGCTTGTGTCTGGATGCCAATGACCACTAATGCCCTGCCAAAAGAGATGGAAGATGGGAAACAGGAGGCATAGAGGAGGTTCTCTATGTCAACTGCCCTAGAGAGCAACAGCTGGGGCTTGGAGAGGAACAACAGGGGAGAGATGTGCGCTGAAGGAGAGGAGTAATACCCGGTTCCATATTAGCCCCTGACTTATCCCAAAGTTCCAAAACCGCAAGACTTAAAAGATGACACGGCTGAACAATCTTTAACCCTGGCATTTCAAAAGTATTTAGAAGAGCAGAAAAGATGTAGTCTTTCCTTCGCCTTACTTGATTTTTATATTTCCTCCTTACATGAAGCATTACAGCCATTTGTGCAGTCATTTGACAAGTTAACATTTGCCTTTTTAACATGCTAAATAAGAACACAGATGATAAACAGATGTTGCAATCCAAATTCCACGTTCGATAAATTACATTGCATGTGCTAACCTGATGTGTTTGCAGCTAACTCTTGTAGTCTTTACATATGAAACATCTCTTGAGAAATTCAGGTTAATAAATCAAAGAGCAAGATGTTTTTGCAAGATAACAGGTTTTTACACATCCCTAAAAAGCAAAGGTCTCACTTGAGAAATGTCAACAAACCATTATTCTCCTGCTCCTTGGAAAAAATCATGCTTTTTTGTATTTATCTTTTTACCTTGCCTCAAATTGATATTCAATGGAAAAATTGTTGAACAAATTTAGATGTCTCAAGTTAACCAAATGACTGGAGAACAAATGTCCAGTAAGTTACAATTAACTGCAGACAAGGCCCTCCTTTGTTAAAGAAAATCATCAAACTACACCAAATGCTCTATGTTGTTTTCCATCACTTCTTCCTGCTGGTTTAAAGTTTTTCGCAGTTTCAGAATATATAATCGTGTTAGTCTTGGACATATCTTGGTATTTTGCTCCATTCATGCATTTCTGAGTATTCATCTAAAAACCTGCTCTCTGAGCATCAATTCCTCCCAACCCATGAAATGAGCGGGTTCACACATTGTGATGTCACAAAGTGAAGAACAGCCCCTTCCAGGAAGAGTCTGCAGCTGCCAGCACCACCCCCAGACTAACACACACACCAACTTTCTCTGCGACCTATATCGGCAAAAGGCTTTTTTTTATAAATGCTCAATACCATAATATAACTTCCATTTGTGTCTGCACGAAAAGTTTGGGGTAGATCATAAACGTATCCGACAATGTTGCAAGCAGATGGGTGATTTTGAGAAGACGGCTGCAAAAAAAAGAGCAAACAATTTCCTGGTGGAGATGCAAAGAAAGCCAACAACCAATTAGAAGAACTGGTTTAAACATAGATGCTTTTTTGTTTCTCTTTGACAGTTAAGCAGAATTACCTAAAGTGGTAATAAAACCCTAAATGTGATGTCCATGCACGTGGATGCCAGGTCTGAAGAGGTTAAAATAAAATTCCATATTCTCTAAAAAAAACAACAACCAAAACTGATAAATATTTCCACAGATATGAGCTAGTCATGAATATTCATTCTCATATTTGACGATTTAAAAGAAAATCATCATTTATTTCTTAGAATTTTTAATAAAGATATGAATCACATCTAATCAATTATTTTCAACAGTTCTGAAGACATTAACACTGAGGTCACCAAACTTTCTCCACATGGCTAATTATGACCAGATTATACTAGTTTAAAGTTAACATATCTTACTAATATTTGCGTTATTTGTACTTGATTGTTAAAGCTGCTTCAGAGAAGTGATCTGTTTAAGTGTTGAATGACAAAAGAGGGTTCATAAAATAAAAATAGGGAAAAAATCTGGATCTGCTTATTAAATTTTATTTAAGTATTGGATCGGGAGTTCGGGACTCGGTATCGGCAGATACTCAAAGTCAAAGGACTAAGAACCGGATCAGGCACAAAAATAACAGAGCAGGACATCCTTAGTTGTAACTGCATGGCAAACCACACAGTCTAAAAGTGTGAAAATGTGTTTGCATTTGTTTCTCATGTATAACCAGGTTGGCGTGATTATTCAGAGTGACAACCTCAAAATGTGCACCAAGTACACTTTAACACACAATTGATAAACACGAGACAAAATCCTTTTGACAGGATCTCACAGTCAGGAATGAATAGTCAGAATATCCAAAGTGGCTCCAAATGAGGCATATTTTTCCAAAAATTGTCCTTTTTTTGTAATGTAATTAGAAAGTACTGCTTCTGTGGTTCCTTGACTGGGAACTACTTCTGTCTGCTGACATTTTGTCAATATTCTGAACATAAAAATGGTTCTAGAAAGTGAAAAACAGTGGAAATTGATATTTCTCGGAGAAGAGTGTTGGCAGGTTTTGGACGACGAGGCAAATGAAATGTGTGTGTGTGTGTGTGTGTGTGTGTGTGTGTACAAAATGAATTAGAGACTAAAAGTACCAGAAGAGATGGAGAGATGAGGGAGCCATCATACTAAGAGAAGATTGTGTTATGAATGATTCATGCATTCATCTTTAATAATATTTGAACAACTTTCGATTTCTAAAATGGATCATTCGTCAGCTCCTCAATTTCCACTTCACCGGTTGATATTTCCTTCAGGAGCGAGAGATGTCTTTTCCTGTTCCAGACATATTTTAATAAAAGCTTAATTTATTCTTTCTTTCTTGACATACATTTCACAGCCTCAGATGTCCCTTTTGCAGCTTACCTTGCAAATGAGCAAGAAAATGTCACGTGCAAAGTTTTGAGTGAGGCCTTTGCTTAAGCATAACTGAATGGGATCACTTTATTAGGGGGTGAAAAAGAACGGTGGTCGTGGGGGAATCGGTGCACGACTTTGAACGGCAGAGATAATGCTCCTTTGTTAAACAATGAACTCCATTCATTGTTGTGGGGAGACCCAGGCTGATAAAAACACAGTCTGTGCTGGCTATTGTGCAGTTCATTATAAGTGAAAGCACGGGAATGCAACCAGGACAGTATGGGATTCAATGGATGGCATAATGACCATCAAGCATCCTGAACAGAGGAGAATAAATGCATCTTGGCTATGAGGACAAGCTCCACATGGAGCTGTCACCATGAAGACAGATATAGGCCTCATGTTTTGTGGTGTCTTTCCGTTTCTTGGCAGATTAGTCCCATGAGTGGGCTGCATGTAATGAAATCATGATTGCCCACTTTCCACGTTGGGCTAAACAATTAGGAAGTAACGAGAAAACCGATCAGTCTTAGTGAAATATGTCTCCATTCACCTGGAAAGTACCAATTTTTTGGATACAGAGGAGATCTACATGCTGTCACTTCTGTTTCTGTCGCCACACTTAATTTAAAAGGCGCCCATGAGCCGCAGAAGAATCAATGGAAGATCATTGGAGACTATATTAGTGACTAGCACAAGACTTTGAAAATTAAACTGAAACTCCGCTGGGACACTGAAGATATGTGGATGTATGCACAATACCTTAAGCGCCCCACCCCCTACATCCCAGTCCTCCAACAGCCTTGAGCGCTGGGTCATGAAAAGGAAAAAATGGAGTTCGACTCCATTCTGAAAGCTTTGACCCACATCTGTACCACAGAACTGTCACATGCTGGAAAATTAATGGGTGACCTTGGTTGGAACTCGTACCAACATCTTGGGGATAGTCCTAGAAAGACAGTTGGATGTACTTTTACACACCTTTGAAGACTCACTGTAGTCATCGAATGGCATCAAGAAATGAAATGTTTTGGTTACCAGCGCAGATAACAAGAATGCTTCTTTAGTGTAAGGATATGACCCTGTTAATCACAACAGAAAGGCATGAAAGATAATTGAAAACAAAGTGTGAAAATCACGAGTCTGTAGAAATCTTCATGGACAAAATGGTTGTTAAATGACTGAAGCTGCATTCACACCGCCCTCGGCAACGCGCATTGAAGTGACCAATTTCGATAAAAAGTCTCTGTAAGCCAATGTTTTGGGAATCTGCGTTAAGAAAAAACTTGTATTTAATTATAGCTGCACATATTTTTTAAGATTGTTTTAGGGCTCAATGTACAAAATGTGCAGCCATTGGATGCAGGTTGAAAGTTAAACCAGATCAAACTTTGACCAATCAGGGACTCAAATTTGGTAGTGGCGTATGGATAAGCCATCCTTTTAATTCACAGAAGTGACGTAAAATTGTTCATGGAGGAGACATTAATAACTGCAGTTTGTGCCCAGCTGAAATTATAATTTCTTTTTATATATGAGAATAGAGGTGTGACAGAAAAAGCCTGGCAGGAAATTCACCAGATTTAACATTTCACACCAAGCCTCTTCCAGCTGTAGGTGGTGGACACACGCTAGTCTTGGCAATCGACATTCCAGAGTTAACCCCATGGGCTAAACACGTGTTTTAACCCTTGTGCTATCTTAGATGACCCCACCCTTACATTGACGTGTTCTCCCTACCATGACAAAGGTGGATAAAGGTGGAAAGATTTCATGTAATCCATGGACACCAGTGAAGATCACAAATCATTGAAGAAAAAAGGTTCAGAGCACTGTCTAGTGGGTCTAGATGACCCAACTCCCGATGTTAAAGTGCCTAGGATAGCACAAGGGTTAAGGGTGCGAGTGTGAACATGCCCAGTGTGAACACAACATAAAAGACAACAAAGTCAGAGCACAGGAAACGGTGGTTATCTTCTTCCAAGGTCTTCCAAGTACCTCACATAAACAATGTATAAACAGTCAAAATAAATTCCATTTTGTCGTATACGGTCCGGTCCAATTCTCTCCATGATGATGGATTCATTTTGCTTAGATCAACAGAAAAGAACATCGTTGGTTATTTTGTACTGTTAAATGGACACGGCCTGCCTCAGGGGTGGACGAGCAAGTTTTAGATTATTAATTAGAACAGTGCTCTGAAATTCTGTTCTGTTGATTTTTTTTTTCCTCATACAAAGAACGAAAAGCGAGAATCTAGCTTTAGAAGGTGAAGAAAGTTACAATTCAGTGCGTTATGTTTGACTCCTCTAAAAGGTTTAAATTTCAAATTTAAATAAAACAAATGACTAAGATCCCTTTCTACGTCAAATCTTACTCAAAGTGACTGATGGGACAGTGGAATGTAATTTACTTTTGCCAACCTATCTTTTGATGTGCAGCAGCTCCATGGAGCTCCTAAAACACTACAGAGATCCAAAGACGCCAAGCTAAACCCAATTAGCCATGAAGACAGAGAGGCTTTACAAAGTCCAAAAGAGAGGAGACATTTATTTCTGGGACAGACAAGGGGGGGGAATGATCAGCACATGATCTTGCCCTATTCGACAAGGTTGTGCTTTGTAGAATCAGGAAAACACACACACAGATTCATACAAGCTCCGGAATCCACGGACGGAGGGGCAAACAGCTCACAAACATATATAGACACGCTTTTCTGGGTCGACGGGCACAGCTGGATGATATTTCATGTCTAGACAACAACTCTGGAGCCAAATCTGCTACATGAGCTGAAAGACTCGGACACTGCGGAGTAGCATCCCAGTGTTTTGACCGGAAAAGGTGCTTTGTAAGAAGAAAAAAAAATCTTTTTCATAAAAGGAAAGTACTTGAAAATCTCAACTATTTTTGAACTATTGCGCAGAGGATGTAAAACAGAAAACTGCAGCTCATATTATTTCAAGTCTCTTGCAAAAAACACGTCCCTTCTGGGATGTTAGATCTGCAAACCAGGGAAACCAGATCCAGGAGATTGAGAGACACAGAGAGGAGATTGGTAACACATTTGCCTTCTAAAAACATAAAGTGACATTAAGCTCCACTTTGCAGCTCTCCTTCCGACAGACACCCGTTTTCACACTTGAATTCCGCGGAGGCTTGGATTCAGCCAAAAGCCTCTGTGAAGGGGCAGATTCAGATGATACACAGCTTCAAACACAGTCCTCGATGGATCCCTGAAGGGATCGTAAACACCTAGATTCGATAAACGCAGCGTCCGATTCTAGGCCAGATATGACAACATGATAGGTCTGCTTACAGACATGCACTTACACAATGTTAACACGAAACACGTGTCTGAACACACAGATTCACACATGAACACAAGCACAACAACTTCTTTATTCATTTAGTTGAAGAAATGCTCATTATTATTTCATAAGCATTCATAGAAAAAAAGATAATTGAGGGGACATATTTTCCTCCAATACAGTTGATGTAATGCAACATATTTGGCTTTTTTTTCATTGTTAAGAAATAAAAAGAGAACTGTTTTTTCGTACTAATACTGGGGGATTTTGATCATAATTTTCCCCTTTTTCTGCACTAAGGCTCACCTAAAAGCCTTGTTAAAAAAATGGAAGAAAAAAAACAAATGTGGTGCGCTTTATATTTGAAAAAATTCAAGTCCTACTTCCTGAGATCAAAGTGACTTTAAGAGGTCCACTGCACTCAGTCAAAATGTCAGTTTTTACGAGTTTTTATGAGTTGCAAACAAGGTTGGGTGTTGTTGTGAATACGCTAATGCAGCTAACGTGTGGCGGTGCCAGACTGGTTTTTTTATGTGTTATTAAAAAAGTTGAGAGTTAGCATATTCTCAGTTTGTTTTACTGGTTTTAGTCTGGTTTTCATGTGTCACAAACAAGTTCAGGAGTTACAGATATTGTAAATACACAAACTCAGCTAACGCCTCTAACATAGCTATGGCTTCTAACGTGTAGCAAATTACAAAATAGTTCTAGAATTACTGTGAATGTAGTCAATAAAGTCTGACTGACTGACTGACAGACTTATCTCTGACTCTCTTGTCTTGCTTAATGCAGCTTACAGTTCGATGCGCCTTAACATAAGTTCAAAAATAGACCAGTCATTGACGGGCCACCGTAAAATCGGGTGAGCACAATAGAGTGGAAAATACGGTGTCTCTTTATTCATTTTTCCAAAAAGAGGCAAGATGCACTGATTGACACATTAATGATCAGGCAAATGTAAATGTATTTAAAGTTTGCTCAATAAGTAAAATAATAAATGGAAACAATGAAATCTGAAGAGATACACAGGAAAAGATGATCACCTGACAGATGTTGAGCCTGAGACACGTGGCTCACAAAGAGAGAAGCTTCAAAAAGTGACATACTAAATCACGACTAAATCTGTAACCATGACAAAAAGTCATAGAAATTGCAAATTGGAGATAACAGACGTTATTAATTCCACAGTAGCTTTTTTTGATTGAAGTATAGCTCAGAACAGAGTCAAGCATGGGCGCTGTTTTCATGGATGATTACGGCAGATGCATTTGACCGAAGGTCTAAAAGCTGATTGCATCCTTTTATAACCCTCAATCAGAAAAATCTGGGACGGAAGAAAAAACTGTCAGAAGTCAGGGGGGCTCTGTCTCCCCTCTGGTCACCATCTCCGTAATTCTGAATGTACTTAATCTCCCAGCAACTCCAGTTTTTGAATGCCACACACCTGACTCATTAGCAATCAGTCACAGCACACTTAAGCACTGCACTGAGCCTCACTCAGTGAGAAGTATTGTTTGTGCCATTCTGCCTGCATTACTGACCGTTTTATCTGGACCTGATCTTCTGATTTCCTGACCCTGTTTTATCTCTGACTGTTTGCCTGCCGTCTGGCCCGGCTCTTGTCTGGATCCTGACTATTCTCATTGTTTCTCTGATGCTGCTATGCCCGTTATTGACCCCTACCTGCCTGACCCTGATTTAGTTTTTGGTCTTTTAGCTAATAAACCTTAATTAGAAATAGCTTTTCTAATAAACCTGCTGCAATTGGAATCAGCCGTCTGCCTGTTTGGTGACAAAAATGCAAGAAAAAATAAAAATCATTTATTTATATATTCAGGCCTGCAGCGCACAAAGAAGTGGACATGGAGACCATTTCATACAAGCAACGAGAAAAAAAAGTAATTTCTTCTTTTAAATAACGGAGGTTCACAGGTAATTTTAATCACAGTATTTTTAAAAGCTCTCATGAAAAATTTAAAATTTCCTTTGTAATCAGTAGTTTTAAAATCCAGAATGCACTGCAACTCATGTTTCTTGTTGATACATTAGAAAATTTATTCGTATAAACTATTTACTAAAAAAAAAAAAAAAAATCAAACAGTATAGGAGTAATTAAAAATTAAAACTCTCCAATTGCATATTTTACATGATCACATTCTACAAAAATTACCAGAAACAAAAAACTAACTATTGCCCTAAAAGCCTCACCAGCCTCTTTCTAATCTGCTCTCAAAGGCCGGATTCTGCAAAGAGGGTAATTGAAGTAAGGTGCAGATCAAAGAAGCAAACTCAGGAACCACAAAACATGGTTCAGCTCAAAGGAACAACATAAGAAGAGCATTACGGCGCAGTTTATGAAAAGAAAAAGCTCTTTTTGTTTACAGGGTATAAATAGGTGGACAGCACAGATCCAGCGTGATCACTGAAAGGCCTTAGTGACCCTAGAAGGTTCTACTGACCGCTCAATGCTGTCAGTGCTTATAGCTATGTCTGCTCTGAAGCTTAAAGGACCCATGTGCTGCCACGTCAACAAGGCCGAATCAGTGGAACAGTGTTCTGTCACCTAACTATGGGGTAAGAAATCGATCAATGAGAAACGTATTCATAAAGTTGTGCACAAATTAATAATCTGTGCCAAAAATATGAATGCAACATTTAGTTTTACATTTAGCGTGTCTATTTTGAGTACAACTTGTCTGGGTTTTGAATACAGCTTTTTTTTTTTTGTTTGTTCAATTTTGGGTATGCCTATTGAAGTCTATTTATTAAACTAAAATAAAACAGAACTTTTTCCAAAGTTGTGATCCTATAACAGGCAAATGATCTTGTTACCAGAACTCTGTTGAAAATTGATTGAAACAGATGATAATACATTAATGTCCTGCAGCCTTTTGTCTGTGCCAAATGTCAAAGGCTTATCTTGTAAACAATGAACCAGCGGATCGTTTTAGACCCAGAACGGATGGAAAACAGCCAAAAAGGCGGCAGCAGACACGCCACTCTACTCATTAGATGTAAAAAAAAAAAAGTGCATGTCCGTCAAAATTGTTTGATATCAAGAGGAAACCAAAAGTAAAACAGCTAAGCTATCTCTAAGCTAAAGTAGGCTAACTGGCAGCCGACCGTAGCCGCAATAAAAAATATAAAATTAAATAAATACATTTGAAAATGTCAGTAGGATCAGAATACCAAACTTTCTATTTTTTTAATGAATTTTATTTATTTTTTTGTTTTTTACTATCGCTACGGTCGGCTCCCAGTTAGCTTACTTTAGCTCAGTTAGTTTTCTTGATTTGAATATTTTTCCATCCCTTTTGTTAACCCACCATATCCCCTTCGGGGTCACGGTGCTGTCATGGCCTGTCCCAGCTACTGTTGGGCTAGGGTGGGGTATACCTGGACAGGTCCAGGTGCAGGAGCGAGTGGGTATGACGGTTGACCTTTAATCGCAGGATTGCAGGTTTGAATTCCGCCTTGTCTGCCCATGTGTCGAAGTGTCCTTGGGCAAGACCCTGAACCACCTTGCCTCTGGTGGAAGGTTGGCGCCAGCAGTGTGTGAATGGGTGAATGGGACAGTGACTGTAAAGCGCTTTGGGCCTTTGAAGAAGCTACAAAAGCGCTATAAAAGTATACGTCTTTTACGCCATTTATCAGGGATTGCGCACCCCGCTTCCCTGTCGCTGCCGCCTTTGGCCGGCGGACAGACGGGAGAGTAGTGGCAGCAGGAAAGCGGGGATCCCTCCGCTGCCTGCTCAGGTTTATTTAGTGTGTCATATCATTCTCTTGTAACCATCTATTTTTTGATGAGCATTGACTTTTTTACACTGTTACACATGTGAGGAATCTGTTTTAGTTTTATGAATGAGGCTCGAAGCGCATGCTCACTCAGTAGAATCGATGTTTCAGGACTTTCCTGTGACCCCGTGACGTATTTTTGACGGTTTGTTAACCGGGGAAATTTTGTATTCAAGACAAGCAAGAGTCATATTCAAAACAAAGAAAAGTCTCATTCAAAACGTAAAACTAAATGTAGTATTCATATTTTTATTTCAAGTTGAGCACAAAGTATCAATTTGTGCATAATTTAGTATTTATGCATACGTTTCTCATTGACAGTTCTTGTGCCCCATACTTAAACCTTTAATACTAAACGTGTTCTCAGCAACTTAAACTAACTTGCTCTTCAATAACCTTTTGACAATTGATGCAATTAACGTTAATTAAGTTTCTGAAATTTTAATGGAAATTTGGCACAAAGCTGCTTTTCTCCGCGTCAGAATCCATTGGGTTGATGTTAGAAAAAAATGAATGGGCTTCATTTTGCTGGAGCCGGCAGCAGGGCATTTTTTCTATGGTGATGTCACCGCCTCATCCATCTTTATTTACAGTCGACGGTAGCCGGAGCTGCATTGTGTGAATGCTGAGTGTCAACAGGGCCTTGCCCGTTTGTACTTAGATTTCATTTATTTTTGTCATGTGATAAGTCTGCACTATAAAAAGAGCAGGTTTACAGAACTTTGAAAATTTGTTGCTGTAGCTTCTATGCAATTCTTGAGATTTTTTTCACACTCACTCCTGTGAAAATTCACACTCAAAGGGTTTCCAGTAGGCAGACGCTTAATTGGCTGTGACGTGAGATGCATAATAGCGGACTATCTATTTTAAAGACATAACACAAATGACTGACACACAATCATTGGGTGCACACATATGTGAAAAGATCCCATCTGATCTGTGGATCTTCATGAAACGAGAGAAGCTTTTAAAATGGATGAGCAAATCATGCAAATGTATTATTTCACACCTTTCACCAGCTGAGAGTGGGAGAGGAAGGGAGAGAGAGGGGTCTTGTGTGTGCTAACTGGATTGGAGCTGAGCAGTAATGAGCAAGTCAACTTCTTCATGAATCACACTGAGCATGTAACACAGGAAAACATTTTTGGCCATCAACGATCATACATTTTAGAGACTGCTGTTCTTCCTGAATAACTAACGTAGTTGTTTGTTCATTTGTTTTCCGTGTTTTAATAATTAACTTTGGGGGGAGAACACATGGTGCGATAAGCTCAATATTCATCAGACTGGGTATGTTGGTGAGAACTGTAATTATCATCCCTTAATGTCATGTCCCTTTAGGAGGCCACATACAATCCTGTTCAAGATCTAAATGGGTGCAGTAGGAAAGGGTTCTGCCTGACAGTGTGGTTAGCAATGACATATTTGCTGTAATCCAGCTGGCAATTACATACTTGTAATGTTCTGTGGATTTAGGACTAGTATGAAACCTATTTGTGCATTCACGGTTGACTCTAAGCTGATTAACGAGTGCGGTGATCACTGGTTAAGACTAATTTTTTTTTTTTTACTTTTCTTTCTTGCTCATTAGACACAGTCACTAGGACTATGTGCCCAGGTGCTGGTGCTTTTAATTTGTAAAGCATGCTCAATTTTTGAGCAATGCCCCAGTTTTGAAATTTAAATGGATTTAAGAATTTTGCTCCAAATCAAAACAAAAGTTTGACATAGGATGTCTCCAAAAAGACTTTGCCAACCTGTGCTCAAGGAAAACATAAGACGACAGTAATTTGAGGCCTTTTTTGTGTCATCTTTGAATCAAACCCTTTTACACAGGAGCTTTAACTCCTGTGTTGACGATGTTTTGCCTCCCATAAACCTTCAGCTGTTGACACAAGAGATGTAATTCTAGTGAATTCAGATGTGGAAAAATGTAGTTAGCGTTGATATGCAATATTTTACAGTAATAGAGTGTTTACCAAATCAACATAAATCAGCTGATTCTGTTGTGGAAAAAAAAGTATCTTTGCGCCATTTTGCAACACTTTACGTTCAATCAAAAACACGCAGATAACGCGTTCATGAACACGCATTCAGGCCATGGCGTTCACACTGGACTGTCGCTACGCAATACTAGCCCATGTACTCACAATTGGAAGCAGCTTGGTTTAAAATGTGGAAGCGGTACGAATCTTGTTCCAGACTTTTTCTTTCACAGCTCTACTTCGATAGATGAAAGCATTCGAAAAGTGATCCTTTAGGATGCCACTTCCATGAATGAAATAGAAGGCCATCCAGACGTCACTACCAATTCAGAGCCCCTGAATGGTCAAAGTTCAAGTCGTTTTGCGATCAACTACCGTTCATTGGCCTTGTGTTTTGCACGTAGAGCCAGAAAACAGACTTAAAACGTGCGATACGTGATTGTGATAGATTTGAACGCGGAAGCCCAAAATACTTGTATACATGCAATTACATGGACTTGTCATTGGAAGCGGTCACTTGAAGGTGTGTTGCTGAGGCCGGTGTGAACGTAGCATTAAAGGGTTAAAATAGAACAGATCTTGTATTTAACATTTTGTGTCCAGTTAAAGCTGGACTAAATAACTCTACTAATTATGATAGAAAAGTGCAGATCTGTGCGGATAAAGGAATTCCAGTTTGTCATATTGGAAGATCTTCATGCCACTTACAGGAAATACCAACATTCACAAAAGCCTTTCTCATCGCTGTGAGGACTCAGCTTGAGACTTTTGGACACATAGATCCTCTGGCATGCAGAGGCGTCTGAAAGACGGTTTAGAATTAGCACAGTCTTTGAAAGACATGGAAGACCCAACCCCAAGACTGGTATTCCAGCATGGCAACTATGGGACTCTAGATGACTTCTTGGAACAGATGTCTCTGTTAGTTCCACTAGTAACTTGATCTGCTCACTTTCACAAGAAACTTCTTGCTCTTTTTTTTGTTCTAAATCAAGAATGTCTGTCTTAATTGCATGCAAACAAGTTAGTTTCTATGGCATGGACTAACTCAAAATAACCACAGACACCATTTCATCCACCATTTAAAAGCCTCAGCTGCTGTGGTGTTAAAAATAGCAACATCTCTTGAGGTGTCCTGAAAGAAATCATTAAGTCCGTTGTAAGGTGCTGATAGGGGATAAGGCTTGATGCCATTGGAAAATGTCTGGTAAATTACACTCCGTTGACATGCAAAGATTTGAGAAGACGGGATAATATCTTTACGGGGGTGATGACAGGTGAAACTTTACTTTAATTTCAAATTTAAAGTTTTTTTTTAAATAGATTTTTATAACTCTTTTATTTCATCTGCTTCTTTAAGCCTGAAGCAGCACATATTGTTTAGGGAAACACACATATCATCAAAAACTGTCTTTTAAAAAAAGATAAAATCTGTTACTGTTGGATTTTTGGATTGAACTACACAGATAGAACAAGTGTTAATGACTAATTAGATGACTACAACTAATCAGTAACGTCTACATCTGACATTTTGGAAGTACATACTTTCTTTACTCAAGTAACCGTACATTTTAACATCTAAAAAAAAAAAAATAAACAAAAACATTATTTAAATGGTTGCAGAAAATACAACTTGACATCAGTTTTTTTTAATACAAAGCTAACTAATTTGTAAGATATGTATTTAAAATGTATTTTAATTTAGTTTAAATAAAAATGAGGGAACAAACAACATTTGAAGATATTAGGTGACGGTGCAGCTCTTTGTGTAGAAGAAAATGACAAAAAGTTAAAGAATGAGTTAAAAGGAAAACTATTTCAAGAGCAGTGCCGATGGACTTTTTTAGCTGTTCCAGTTTTTGACAAATATGTGTTGTTGTTTTTTCACTGCCATTGCATTGCACTTCCTTTGTTAATTTTTTGGTTTCTTTTAGTCTTTTGTTAAATAACAAATGTATCCTCTGCAGGAATAGAATGCAGATTTTGGCTTGTGCACTCCATCAGCCGCTAAAGAAAGAACAAACAAAAAGAAAAGCAAAAATAGAAGACAATTCATAAAAACAAAGTCCGAAGAGGAGCAGGACACACGAGGAGCCCGCAGTGATTTAGTGCATTTGAGGGCAAAGGAGGGATCCTCTACTGGCAGTGATTCTGTCATTATTTTGAGCACAATATGTCTTAGAGCACAACAATAGGGCGGAGCCAGAAAAAGGTTGAGCCTGGGAAGGACCTTTAGGGCTTGAATGTCCACAGAACATTATGGAAGAGAGAAGACAAGGAGCAAATTAATTATGCACAACTTAGAAAAAGGGTATAGGGCATTGACTGTATATGAGAACTGGACTGAGTGAACCCTCCCCCCATGCTTTCCAAATGAGACGTACCTGCTGGTCCCAAGAAGCCAAAATCCCACAGACTACTGTGGAGAAATAAGCTTTTAGTCACCCACTCTATTTTTCAGAATAACCATTCTTGCTCCGCTAACTTTTAAAATGTTCTTGCTAACATTAGTAGTTTTCTTGTGTTTTTCTGTAGTGCAAGTTCTTCAACTTACAGTATAAACTGACCAATCACATGCCTTCATAAAAGTCTACATACATTTAAACGTGAGACCACATGTGGTCTCACGTTTAAATGTTCCAAACATTGATTTAGGTTGTGTTCTAATTCCTCCACTACTCACTACATGGTGCACTATACAGTATACTGTGTTTGCCATTTTGTAGTGCTGTCCGAATCTACAATTTCAAAACCCGAGTGCCCTGGAAATTTCCCAGAAGTCTCTGTGAAAAACCAGTGTGCATCAATGCTCTTTAGACTGGCGAATATAGACCACAATGCATTGTATATGAATATTTTTTGTGGAAAAAAAGTATTTTAATGATTTTTCTTTATAAATAATCTACGTTTTCATCATCAGAACAGATAACAGATAAGTGAACCTCCAACAAGTTGCCCCTGATTGGTGAGAGCAATTGCCTTAGAAATGTTGACTTGGACCAATCACAGCCTACTGACATGATCTGGTTTTAACATTATGACCTACGTACCACAAAACCGAATTGACTTCACATCATAGGAGCCAGAAGTAAGTCATTTCCCATGGGTGACATCACACTCCAATTCACCTATAGAGTCAATAGGACCATCAGCTGAGGCTGGGCTGCTTTCAACTGAACATAGTAATGATGTAACCAACTCATTTCATCAAGTTATCATATCTATTAATAACCAATTATAACACTATTTTACACAAAAATGACTTTGACATTTTAGTTTTTTAAAACTTTTTTCAATCTTTTTTTTTAAGAAAATGAAATTAGCATCATTAGCATCATAGCATTAGCGGCTAAAAACAGAGCTGTCTCCAAATCAACACATTTTATTCATCTGTCTGTTGCTGCTGTAAGTGAAGCAGCTTTACCCTCCAGTTCTGACTTTACTGTTAAAAATCGCAGCATGTTCCGTTGTTTCATCAACTTAAACGAAACGCTACACAGAAGTGAAATGACCACATGGATGTCTCGTGCGGCGTGCGTTTGTTTCATTTGCGTGCAGACGGTGGAGGAGGAGAGGACTAAAGAAATTCCCCAAAAAGGAGGGCTAATAAACATGAATAAAGTTAAAGTTAAACATTTACTTGCCATGTGGCGACTAATCCTCTATTTTGACTCCGCATGTTTATACAGAGTAGAAAATGTTGCAACTAGCGAGTGTTAATTTCGGACCCTTCAAAATTAAAGTCTATCACTTTAGACTCATTCTTATATCGAGAAAAAGCCATACCACAATATATTTTACTATTCTTTTATCACCCAACCTTAGTTTTGAACAAGTTCTAGAATTGCCGTGAACACAGTTAATAAAGGCTTATCTCCAATTCGCCTTATATGCGACATACGTATGTTTAAAAATAGACCGCTCATTGACTGTGTGCTATATAATCCAGTGCGCCCTATAGTATAAAAAAACATGATAAATGAAAACCACACATTTAGACATCTACAAAGCTGTCTTCACAACCGGAGAAAGTGACCTTCTTAATGACGTTTGCTGGACCAAGAAGGATGTTAGAACAATAACTGATGTCTGGGCTCCTTTAGGCACAGTTAGGTGTTGCTCTCATGATAGGAAATGGAGTGGCTATCCATTTAGTGAGAGGACAAGCACTGCAAACCAAGCGGAAGAACTGCCCCAAGCAGGAGGCAAAACACTGTGCTTGTGTGTGAGACTGTCTTTCTGTGTGTGGCAGTAGCCCAATGAGGTCACATCCAAACATGCTTCTGAACACAAGCATAGAATGAATGAAAAAAAAAAAAAAAAGCAAAGTAACCACAAACAGTAAAGAGACAATTGACCAAAACGTTGTTCTTGTGGTCTTGTTATAGAGACTATGGCCAAATCCGAATTCTTCCCCTACCCCTCTGGCTTCTACCTGTACCTCCAATTGTAGGGGCATTTGGAGGGTTAGGGGTGTCCGAAATAGTTTATTGAAGGGGAAACCCTTGCGGTGGAGGGCTCTTTATTTCTTAGCTGTGAGGGTGTCAAGCATCGCACTGTGCTCTGGAAGAGAAGCGCATATCTTCATGTGGGTGTCCTCTGAAGCACAGACGTTTACAATGGCTTTTTGTTTCAGCGTGACTTTTTCCAGTTATAAAACTGATGTGCATTTTCTGAGTGCTGGCAGCCAAACGCACTAACGCGAATGACCATCAACTATTGGTGATGTCACCAGTGGGAGTGATGTCCAAATTAGAAGACACTATTTTTCCACAACTCTCCATTTTGAGGGATAAATGTAGGGGTAAAGAGAATTCGGGGCAGAATTCGGATTTGGCCAAAGAGTTCTGGCTGTGATGGTGAAATGTAAGCAAAAAGTGTTTAATAGAAACTGAGCGAATAAAGCAAAGATTCTAAAAAAGTAATAAATCACAAAAGATGCTCTAAGAGCAATAGTGAGCTGATAAAGTCACATACAGCTCTTACAGAAAACATAGATGAACTCGGTCAGGAGCAACATGTTGCTGATAAAATGAAAAGTTCTAAAAAAATTTCAAACGTCTTTTCTTCGTCTGCTCCTGATTCACATCTTAATTACGCCTAATTTTCTTTGTACATGTCCTCCAGTATCTGAAAAAATGCCAAAAAAATACTATTTAAGACTGGATCCTTTCAAACTATTTCAAAGAGTATCCACTAGATTGTAGAATTGCAACGACCCATGGGTAATACTACTTGACCAAACGAAAAGTCAATTGAAGTACTGTGTAGAGTGCTGGAAGTTTTCTCTTGTTAGTCATGAAACAGTTGTTCCAGTGGTTTGTGATTGTCGTTATGGCTGCATTGCTTGTCTCTTGATTATCTAACAGTTGATGTTCTAGTGTTTTTCTTTCTCTGTCTCTTTCCTTTTTTCTTTGCAACAGATACTCAACACCACTCAGATTCTGATTTCTTCAAATACTCTTAATATTATTTCAGGATGTCATGATCAGTAAATTACAAACATTGAAATTGATTTAAAATCCCTTAAAAAATCAGAGACTATGTGTCACAATTATAACTGATTAAAAACAATTCTCACACATTAAATGCGTAAAAGCTGCAATGCATAATTTTGGTGTCTGACTTTTTTTTTTAATTCACCCTCCCCTCGGTTGTCATCATTAATCTGACATGGCACAGGCCATCTGTAGCTGACATCAGGACATCACTGCTCACATGCCGTCTGCATTGGTCTGTCTCAGAAGTGCTGCAGGGAGTGCGTTGGATGTGGTTCACTAACTTCCATTTGTTACAATCAGTTCTTTCCCCGTGAACCACAAAAATGCTTTGGTCAAACTACCAAAAAAAAAAAAGAGAAAGTCTTCTGCTTTTTAGAGAACCAGCTGTGTGCAGGATCTTTAATAGAGACTCTGTCAAAAAACAGCATTGGTTAAACAAAGATGATGGACCCAAGGTGTCTGTCCCTGAAGTATAGGGTAAAGGTAGCAATAGCAGTTGAAGGCTCTGTGCTGCTGAATGTGGTTGTTTCACTGTTACCACGGTGGCCCTGAAGTGTAAATCATCAACAAATCTATCAACGCAAAAACCTTTTACAGATTATGCCAAGCAAACATGCTCAGATTTCCCTCACCCTGACCACTTCCTCCAGTTCCTCTGGAGGGATCCTGAGGCGTTCCTAGGCCAGGGAGCTGAAAGACATTGTCCCTCCAGCGTATCCTGGGTCCTCCCTGAGCCCTCCGCCCAGTGGGACATGGCTACAACACCTACCCAGGGAGGCGTCCATGAGGCATCTGGACCAGATGTCCGAGCCACCTCAACTGGTTCCTCTGGATGTGGAAGATCAGCGGCTCTACTCCAGGCTCTCTCCGGGTGACCGAGCTCCTCCTCCTATCTCTAAGGGAGCGCCCAGCCACCCTATGGAGGAAGCTGGTTTCAGCCGCTTGTATTCGAGATCCCAATCCCATGGATACAGCCCGAAGGTGTGACTTGGGATCACTCTCCTGTGGGCCCACGATCTGTTGGAGAGCTTAAAATGGGCCGGTGCAATGTATTTGGGTGGCAGTCGAAGGCTGGTGCCTCGGCGGCCCAAACCCTGGTCACCCCGGAACTAAGGTGTTCATGTCAAATAACTGTCAGTTGAAATGATGGACAAACATCCATTCAGTGATGTCCCATAGTACCTTCCTTGTCTGGTTTCACATTGTGCTATTTTTTTCTAACATTTTATTTGGTTTTCTGGGAATTGCTTTTGTTTTCCGAAAAGTTTTTTTGTTTGTTTTTTTACATTCTTGGTTTTGTCGATTCCATTGTGAAAAAGCTGCACCTAAAACTGAATTTCTACTTCAGAAACAAGCTATGTTTTCTTTTCATTCAAGAAAAAGACTTGAATTGTGGCGCACAAACTCATCACTGTGAATTGTATTTGTGAGTAGGTTGGCTTGCCTTAGCTGTTCGTAGGGGTTACACACTGGCACACATTTATATACAAGGCACTCATCAGACTGCTCCCTTCATATTTGATTGTGGCTCTGCAGCGCAGATTTGATGGACCTTATTCTCTCCGTTCTCAGGGAGGCTGTGAGCCCCGAGAGTTCGAACAGAAAAAGAATAGATGGCTTTTCAGTGTAAGGCACCTACAGACTGGGACTTTCTGCAAAAAACATTTCAACTTTCAAAGCTCATAACTTTGCCACAGTTTGATGTTCTTATGAAGGAACTGGAAATGAAAGCACTGACCTGTAGCTATTTTTAATTCATTTGTTTTATTCAATTAATTTTATTTATTTTTACCGTATTTTAATTCTATCAAATTTTTTGGGTGTGTGTAACTGTTGCCTCTTGACCAGGACCCCCTCTGAAAAAAATAATCTTGGATTTCAATAAGTGATTTTTTAATGGGATTTGCACTTCAGGGCCACTGTACTGTCACCCATAGGGAAATATTACTGACAGCACAAACAATTTTGTTTATTTATCACCTATATTATTACAATATACAGTATATTTTCAGCCATTCAACTATAGGTGTGTAATAGAAATTTGTATTGACTGCTTGTTCTCTGATAAATAAATCGTAAAACTATTACTTTGACTATCTTCTTTACTTGTGTCTCTTTCTGGGGGTGCATAAACACTTCTTACAGCATAGATGGGACCCAGCAGAATTCACAAACCATTACTCCTGTAAATGAAATGAGCATCTGCACCCGTAGAATACCTGTGATGCCTTTCTTTTATCTCTCCTGCTGCGACTCTCATAACGGAGCTGTATCTGTCGTTCGGTGATAAACACCTGAGGGCAACTTCTTAAGCTACTCCGTCACAAACCAGGGAATGGGGTTTTGCTGGTGCTCATCATCCCCACACAGTCTGCTGGGTCAAACTCATGCTGCTGGCTCAATTCCACTTCCATTGAGAAGTTATACACATTACGTTTTCTTGTTTGACTGACAGTGTTGTGTGGGCATTATTGTGTAGCTAAAGCAGCAAAGAAGTATGGATTGGAGATTTATTTACTCAAAACACAAAAGAACGGTGGCCCTGAGGTGTAAATTATGATAACAACTCACTCTATGCAAAAACGTATTTAACATCACAACTTTTTAATAATCAAAACAAAACACAAATTTGTGTTTAGAAAGTCAAAACAAAATTCTAGGAACTAAAACCTAATTTAAAAAAAAACACTGAAAAAAACTACCAACAGCAAAATAAAAATAAAAAACTTTCTTCATCTTGTTGATTTTCATTTTCCACTTTTGATCTCTGTTACTTTAAAATTGAATTTTGAAAAATGTTGCAATAGAAGTTCAAAGTCCTTTTCAAAGCTTTCACCATCTCCTGCTCCATTAAGTGCTCTCCAGCTCTTAGGCCAGACCAGCAGTTGGGATCCCATCATTTCACAGGCTTTCATTTTTAATATCGGAAACATGTTGCCATTTTGGAAAGTCGGCGCAAAAAGAACAACTATACTATAGCAGTCTATAAATGTTTTATTGTTACATAATATTGAGTTGTTTCTATACATTTTTCAGTCAGTCAAACAAAGTAGCATTTTTTATTTCTTTATTTAGGCTTTAAAACAAAGAAATCCTCTAGCAGTTAACCCTTGTGCTGTCTTAGATGACCCCACCCTTACATTGACGTGTTCTCCCTACCATGACAAAGGTGGATAAAGGTGGAAAGATTTCATGTAATCCATGGACACCAGTGAAGATCACAAATCATTGAAGAAAAAAGGTTCAGAGCACTGTCTAGTGGGTCTAGATGACCCAACTCCCAACGTTATAGTGCCTAGGATAGCATAAGGGCTAATGCAAAGATTTCTTCAGCTTTTATTGTCAGTTCATTGACCAATCAAAATGCAAAAGGAGGATTTGGTGGGAAGAATTGCTAATTTTCACCCTTCCTAAAGTAATTTAGAAGAAACTGTGCTTTAGAGAGAGGTTTCTCGGTCTCTATTTTCTGTCTTGGTGAACCCACTTCTGAGGTGATGTAAGGAAACCTGGGCTTCAAGTCTGAGCTGTGTCTGTACATGCCAAATCCTAATAGAGTTTACATCAAAGATTTCCCTCCTGCTGTGACAGCAGAGTAGATGGATACAGACTTTTCCCCCTCTCCCTCCATCCTTCCTGCCTGTTCTGCAATAATTGCCATTCCCGTCCGTCTTCACTGCTATTTCTCCCCTCTGCTTCCCACCTCCGGTGGTGTTAGAGGAGGGTGGAGTGTCACCTTGCTCTGTGCCCACTGGCCTGTGGCTAGATGATGATTTATGGCAGAGGTGAGCAGGAGCTTGGGAGATGAAGCTCGTGGACGGCCATTTTTAAAAATCACTTGTGGCTGATCAGGAGGCGGCTTCACTTGTGGCGGCGTATGAAAGCGTGGCGTGAAAGAATGGCGTCTATGCAGGCCATTCAAGATGATTTACTTCCAACATAAAATAGGTTTAAGATCCAGCGATGGGCTGTGGAGAGCTTTGTCTTCTGACTTTGTGGATTAGAATGAGGAATGATGGTGTGTTGCAGGAGAAAACCTTGAGCACATCCTTAAAATGTGTTGGAAAAACAAATGCATCTCTGCTTTAATGCCTCCCTGGATACAGCTTTTCAGCTGTCAAGAAAAGCCCACTGTAGAGAAATCAATAAAGAGTTGAGAATTTTTGATGAAGCACTGTTCAGTGACTACATTCACTCCATCCTCGGCAATGCACTTTCACACAACCACTTTCAATCTAAAGTCCATGTAAACGTATGTAAATGCACGTTTCAGGATTCCGTGTCCGAAATTCTAGCATTCACGCGTTGCTATGCAAGTTTTGTTCAATGTTGGATTTGGTAGTGACTTAAAATTGATCATGAAGGAGAATTTAATCATTTCATTTTGTGCCTTGCCGGAATTCTATGACACCAAGTCTCAGAATAGATATCAGAATAGAGCTGTGAAAGAAAAAAGCCTGGAGCCAGATTCACGAGATTTACACTGCTTTGACATTTCACACCAAGCAGCCTCCAATCGCAGGTGGCGGGCATCAGCTAGTATTGGGTAGCAATAGTCCAGTGTGAGCACCATGTTTAGCACAATGTGTTCACACTGGACAAGCAGGGAGGGGCGTCTTCCTTTTTCCTCTGTTTCCTACCCCATGTCCACCACCTACAGTTGGAAGAAGCTTGGTGCAAAATGTAAGAGTGGTGCAAATCTGGTTTAATCTTGCTTCAGACTTTTTCTTTCACAGCTCCATTCCCATATACGAAGGACTTGATGTCATAGAATTTCAGTCGAGTACAAACCGCAATTACATGATCACTTTTCAAACTGTGATCATGTAATTCCGTGAATTAAAGGGAATATCATCCATTTGTTACTACCAAAGCAGTCCCTAACTGGACAAAGTTTGACCTGGTTTAACTTACAACATGCTTTCAATGGCTGCACGTTTTGTACCTAGACCCCGATAACGGTCTTAAAAATGTGCGTAGCGACATGTGAACGTAAAAATTTTGAACACGGAAACCCAAAGCATGTCACATGCCTGGTCTGAATGTAGCGTTATGGTGGTAAAAACATCTTCTCCACACATGTAGAGCCTCAGTTTTATTACTCTCTGAAGACATTTGTTGGAGTTAGTAATCATTCTGCTGTGTCCTGCTTTTGCTCTGGTAAGCAAATGGTGACATAACTGGACCAAATGTAACAAACTGGTATTGAACTTGAATTCATTTAACTACTAATTCAATTAGGTTTCCTAGTGTCTACAAGTTCCGCCGAAACATGTAAAGTACGTTTGACAAAAACAAACCGTGTCAGAGAAAAAATAATTTAAGAACACAGTTCATTTAACTACATTTAGATTCTACTCATTCAGTTTCTCTGCAAAATGTCTTTAAATCTTCTTCTTGTACAATGTTGCTAATATACACAGTATCTTTTGCAAAGAGGAATTTGTTTTTCATTGAGTTGTTTGGAGTTGAATCCACATCACCAATGTGTTGGGTAAGTTACTCGCATTGGCCGATACCACCCAGTGACTCACGGTCCATACTGTATGCATATGCCATGACTCATACAAGAGCGAGTCACACAGACAGATTGGACTCAGCTTTCCATCTGAGTCCTTTCATATGTGAGAGAAATCCCAGCCACATATTGTTATTGTGTGCTGTCATCTTCCAGTGGGCATATTGTCTGTCACACCAAACTGCCTTCATGAAAAGAATTATTTATTGTTTTATTATCAAAGCAAAATACAACAAGCTGAAATATTTAAGATATCGAACATTACTACTGTCTCTAAAAATACAAGAAAATGGAAAAAATTAGACATTTGTCTGCTTATAATAAATACAGTTAATTGTCAAAACATTAAAAACTACTAAATTGCACTACCATATGAGGCTTATAAAAAAGCCTTTGTGTGTTCTGTGATGGTTGGTTGAGATAGCGGGCTTGCTTTTCATGTAGATGACCATATCCATACTTTGGGTAAAAGCGGTGTCAACAGTGTTGCTCAGACTACAGGATTTCCAGCACATTCTTGTAGTCACATAATGAAATTTATAAAATTCCTTTGTGGATGCCAGTGCCAGGCACAAATGCCCTACTAAATCAAAAGTGTTTTTCTGCATCCCATGAGAGGAAATCATTTCCAAAAATATCATTGTTTTTCCATTTAACTATATCGTTTTCCCAGAAACCACATTTTTACAGTAAGTTGGCTTTTTTGAAATGTGTTTTTTGAGATAAACTAGAAGATACATGAGGTTGTTCATCCATTAGCTGTCTCAGTGTACGTTCTGATATAATTTTGGCACAAGTGGCTGACTTCCCATTTGTGTGTGCGCTTAGACCAAAACATGGAAACCCTACATATATAGAAGGACATCACCAATCAAATCTTTTGTTGACATAATGTGAAGCCAGTTTTTTCAGCACTGCAGACGTAATTGGCTGTATGTGACGTCACTAAACTGTTCCCATAAAGGGCTCAAGGAGGGGCTAAGAAGTTGTTGAAACACAGCAGAACAATTCTGAAGCTAAGGATTTACGATGGTAGTGTGTCATGCCCTTTGGTTTTAGGGCAGTTTTGATGTCAAATGTAAGAAATGAGTTCCGTAACAAGTACTATTGCAATGGATAATACATCTAAACAAAGCTAAAAAGGTTTAAAACTAGACAGTAAGTATGCCTATTGGTGTTGTACATTAGAGTGAACAGGGCCTGCCTTGCTTGTGTGACAACGCCAATACATCACCAGGTAAACTGACCTCCATTGACTTTTGTTGACTAACCTGCTGTCAAACAGGAAGTCAAAGCATGGCCTCTTGGATTGGGCATATTGTATCTAGGTTGTAAAGCAAAACTTAAAACAAAACAAAAAACACGTATATAAACATGTTAGTGAGAATGATCAAAGTGATATAAATCATTTAATCAGAGCAGGAGAGTGTTGACATATGTGGAATGTCCCCCAACCAGCTGTTTAAACTAAAATAGGCAGCCAAACATCTTCTAGGTTGACATTGGAGGTGTGGTTGATTGAATTATTAAACACAAACTAATAAATGAATAAATACACATATTTTTGAATCCTTTAGTACTGGAGATGCTGTCGGGAATAAGTGGAGTCGATCCCATTATGCAGGTGACCAGGTTTGGTGGCAGAACAGTAAACATTCAAACATTCAAATAAACTTAAACAGGACTAAACCCACGGAGAAGCACAAAGGTGACAAAGCTGATGAAAAAACAATGAGGAACTTAAAACCAGATACTTAAATACACTGAGAGTCATCAACAGTGATGAAAACAGCTGTGGGTCAACGTCAACATTTGTGAATGTCTAATTCCTTTGTCTTGATCTTATTTTTTTGGTTTTTAAATTGTGTTATTTAAGTCAAACTGCTTTTCTTTGTGTTTTGATTTTTCTTTCTCGCGGAAGCTTCCACGGCGTGCGTTAAAAAGTAATAACGCACACTTCGTTGGCCATTAACCCTAACTCAACGCTGGCGGTATCTGTGAGTCTGACCACAGAGTCTGCTAACAAGGCATAGTCTGCCAAGATATTTCTAGAAACCATGTTGGTGCTGGGAGCACGAGAAGCCGCTGCACTACTGCGCGCCGCCATCTTAGTTTGACAGGAGATAACTCAAAATTGAACATGACCAAAGCCAAGAAACATACCCTGGTAAAACCAAATCCAGGACCACAATCTTTACATATGTCGCTGGGTAAACGAAGAACAGGTGCTCTTCAAACTACCATAACTCTAGAATTACATAATTTCCGTAATTCCAACTTATTCTGAAGTGGAGAAAAGCAGCTCTGTGCTAATAAGAAACACTTAAAGGCCCATTTCAATGAAAATCATGTTTTTTGTGTTTTTAAGATGTTTTTGTAGCATTTTTTCATGAACGATAATATTTATGAATACAAATTTATTCAAATTGTCATGGCTCATGAGCAGATGAAAACCCAGCGTTTGAAAACGCTCAGGTTTGTGACGCAGCAACTGCGATGGCGGGCCAAAGTCTCCCAGCTCTGCTCCTTTCTGATGCATCCACTTGTGGACACATAGATCCATTAACGTCTTTGTTTTCCTCGTCTGAACTGCCATCCGGCTTAAAATTGTTCGGCTCCAACATTGCTCGCTGTTTCGCTTCTATGCTAATGTTAGCTTGAGGTTGTAAGGAGCTGTAAGCTAGCGGGCGAGAGTGTAGAGAAAGGAATGCTGGGATTTTAACGTAGGTCTACTTCTGCAGAAAATACGCCTTAAAAAAACAGCATAGGCCTTTTGATTTTGGGCTAAAAACTGTATAATCATAAATAAAAGATATTTATAATAGAAAAAAATATAGTTGGAGTGGGACTTTAAGACACTTAACATGCATCAGAATCAGTTTTTTACAATAGTTTTGGAAACACTCATGTACTTTAAAGTGCCGTATGTCAATGCACAGCTTCTTTGAGTTAATTGCAAAAAGGCTTGGAAAATCACAGTAATTCAAAGAGCATTGACACTTAAGCTAAAACTTTGGTGTGAAAGGGTTAATGAAAACTAGGCTTTACAAATGTAGGCATACAGGTAGAAGTAGTGTAAAGAGTTGCCCCAGTTATACTCGACCACCAAAAAAACGACTTTCCATTCTACTGGCTTAGATGAACTGTTCTGAACCCTGGCGGCTTAGTTCTGATTGGAATGTATGGCTTCTAACAATTTGTTGTGACAATTTGCTCTTGCCACTGCTTAACAAATACAGTGAGAAATTGTAGCAGAAGCAATTTGGAGTTCCAACTGAGACTGGAAGAAGATGCCGAGCTCGAGCTTGATTCATATTTTGTTACACTGTGTTGGCTGAAACTGTCCTCTATGGAGGGGTTTCAAAGCTCCACAACTGGCCCACTTCCTTGCATGTGGCGACAAAAGCGTCACCACGCAGTAATGAATCAAATTAAGTGGATTGTCAGCTAGGCTAACAGAGCTCTCCTTCTCCCCTCAGCATGAAAAGGAATAACTTCATGGCTCCAATTTGTCTTCCCCTGCCCTCGCTCGCACATATTTTTGCATTTCATCTAGAGGAAAAATGAAAAAATTATGCCACAGGCAAAGAAATGAGAAGAAGAAAAGATGGAAAAATCTATTGAAAATGTAGAATATGCATTGATTTCGCTCTCTCTTTTTTTTTTTTTTTTTTTTGGAGAGACATACTGTAGGTAGATTGGTTGCATATAGAACAAGGCCCAGCCTTTGGGTTTGACACAAATATATGGCTGTGAAACAAATGAAATCTCAAGGTGGAAACTGCACCTGTACCTCAGTTTTCATTTTCCTTTCCTATTTTTCCTTTCTTGCTTCTCCCTCTGAAGATTAAAATACAATAAACATGAAGAAAAAGTGATACTTTAAAGCGACAGTTGAAAACGCAGCTGATCATTTGAAGATGAGCTACAGATATGAATACATAAAAGAAGACGACTGGACAAGAAATGTAATAAAAGGTTCTTCAGATTTAAATCAGAGAGAAACATTTTCAATCCATAAACATTCACTGAGGCATGTGTACTGCAGTAAATGTGACGGCGCTGACATTCCTCTGACTACAAAACAAAACTTTTACTTCTAACCCTGTAAAGCCCGGTACATCAAAGAGTAGACCGAAAATTCTGGATTTTTGGGGGGATCAAGATTTTTCAAACCCTTTGATGAAATCCACAAAATTTCTTTGCGATATATATTTCTTTATGAAATATATATACTATCAATGCAAATGGAATTTTTAATATACATTTGACAAACGTATCACAATAATCATCATTATCATCATCCACTTTTCCCAGAATCCCCATCCCCTTCTACTAATGGTTTTGATTTGGAACCAATTGTGGAATGTTAGATCTTGGAGTATATGCAAAAGTTGGATCTTAAAAGGCCTTCGGGTACAGATTAGCTCCCTTTCTTTTTCAAAATTGCAGCCCCTACAATTGCGGCCCTCATTACAAATATTTTCAATCGCTTTGTACGACTGTAATCCACCTCACACGTGGAAATCTTCTGTGGTGCACCCCCTCTTTAAGGGTGGGGATCGGTCTGACCCTAACTGATTTTAGAAAGACTTGAAAATAATGAACTTATATTACTTGGGTTGTCACAATTTCTTATCTCCTGTCTAACACAGTTTCAGAAAGGGGTGTGCAACAGCAACTCTTAAAGTTCTAAATGACAGTTCCTCTATGCTGATGACACAGTCCTCTATTCCGCCGCCCCCTTCCCAGATATGGTGAGCAAAACATTGCAGTGTAGTTTCAATTAACTACACCTTGAACTTAAATGTTTCCACTCTCCAAAAAAAGTTTTTGGGCTGTGGTTGGAAAGATAAACATTTTTACATTGATCTAACTTAATTATTTAGTTTGGTGAAAATAAATCTTTTTTTTTAGTTCAGTCAACTTAAAAATAACACATAGTTGTCTGACATAGTTATTTTACTTTCAATCAACTTAATTTAATTAAGTTGGTGTTACTTTGGTGTGAAGCTGTCAATGCGTCATGACATCATAACGTAATGTAGTGCAAGTAATTGTGGGTTACCATTTTATTTGCCTGTCTGGGCAGCAGTAGCTGTTTTAGGCACGGGCAATTGCCCGGGGCGCAAATTTCAATGGGGGACGGCATCGTCGTGGTTGGGAGAAAAGGAAAATTGCGCCACTATCGGTTTTCTGTTATTTATTATTTCACAGACTTTGGAACGGCCTAAACCAGCGAATTGGCGTCCCCGCAGCTGCACATGCTCCTGTCTCAGAAAAGGAAAGGGGAGGGATAGTGGGCGCAGGTTGCGAGGAGCGCAGCCTCGACAATGCAATACCTGGATCATCGAGTGCCGTTGGATCACTCAGCTCTTGTTAATAATAAAATTATTTACTAACTAGTGTAGATATTTTCATTACGCGTCTTTTCTGTCGTTTAGATGGTGTCAGTATTTGACATAAAGACAGCAGGTAATGCAGGAAAACAGCTGCACTTTTTGAGATCATAAATAAACTATAGATCATTTGTTTATTGTTTTAAGGATTTTTGGAGGATTTCTACTGTTGGTGTTGCAAAAAATTAGAAAAATGCAAAATAATTTTGGAGTAATCCCACTGATAAGTTCTAAGATTTAGTTTTTAATGTTTTATAAGTCTTAAAAATATATATTCACAATAACAGGTTGTTAAAAAAATCAATTCCCTCTGATCCATTTCACAAAAACAAACACAGGATTTCACACCCCAAGAAATGAACTTATTAATAAAAATGATGCCAGGAGACCAGCGCTAAAAAAATGACAAAAGAGCAAAGAAAACTGAATGATTTGATGTGTTTTTTTATTATTAATATTTCCAGGCTTTGTTTGTTTTGTTCTGCAGGGTGTTCAAATTTGTATAATTTTGACAGACTGTATTATTATGGAGAGCAAAATGTTATATGTTATTTAAAGTTTAAATTGATTTATTCTGTTCTCTGTTTTCATTCATATTTATGAATAAATAAATAAATAAAAAGAATAAATAAATGAAGATAGAGACAAAAGGATGTCGTCAAATTTCTATGGGGAGGGGGGTGCGCTGGTGGGGTCACTCGCCCGGGGAGTACGTTAGTGTACAACCGCCACTGCTGGGCAGATTATGGTTTAAATGTGAGCTTTTGTCCATGTGTTTTGTTGTCTAACTGTTTTACTCTGTTTTAACTAGTAATTTAAACTGTTATGTTTATTTCTTTCTGCACCATGAGTTAGAGTGTGGAAGAGGATGATGACCAACCCCCATGTGCAGAAAGAAGCCATATGTCTCTATATCATCCAAAGAGTCCTCGACATCTGACTTCCTGTCCTGTAGTGTGAGATACTGCTGCGTCACTAATGTCTTAGATGTGGAAACTACAAAGACTATTGGCCTACACCAGGGTTGCTCATTCCTGGTGCTCGTGATCTACCACCCTGCCTGTTTTCCAGCTCTCCCTGCACTGCTTACTGCTGATTACCTGGACCAGGTGTGTTCATTCAGTCAGAATGTGGGGACATCTGATTGAGCCAATCAGCAGCTAGCAGGACTTCTTGAGATCTGGAAAACAGTCAGGGTGGTAGATCTCGAGGACAAGGACTGAGCAGCCCTGGCCAAAACTTTGACGTATGTTAAATCAGCAAAATCATAGTGAAATATAAATAAATAAAAACCAAAGCAAGAAATACGCTGTATTGAGTAGGATAAATGTATGATATTAAGTTAAAAAAAATGTGTTAATTTGAGTTGTATAAACAAAAAAACTCAAGTTAGATCAACATATTAAATTAAATTGAATAAACTTAAATAAATTACATGTTACCAATTGAAGTCATTCATTTAAGTTGGATCAACTTTAAATAACAGAAATGTTCCTTCAAATCATCCCAATATCTCCACTCTTCTGGATAGGGTTACAGAGTATAAATATCTTGAAAGTCTAAATAAACGGCACATTATCTTTTTCAGTCCACATTGACGATTTGCAGTCAAAGGTTTGGTCTAAATTAGTATTTTTTATAGAATGTGTTCCTATCTCACCTACTCCCCAAGAAAAACATTGGTCAAAATGAACATCCTTCCCTGGTTTGATTATGGCAAACTCATTTACAGATCACCTAAAAACCATTTGCCGAAAAATCTGGACTCCTTTTACCATTCTGCCATTCAATTTATAACAAATGCTCCCTTCAAAACCCACCACTCTACCCTCTACTCTTCACTAAATTGGAGAGGGAGACCGACAACATAAAAAAACTACTCAGGTTATTGGTGGTCTTCTTCTGTGCTTCTTGTATTCTATATTTTACCATTTTGTTGCCCTGAGCCAAGGAATCGCAAGTCGTCTGTATGACATTCTGGCCACTTAGATAAATGGAAAGAACATAACAGCATATTGCACTGCAGGACATGTTAATCTGTCTCTTTCATACTCTAAGCGTATGAGGTTACTATGATGTGAAAATATGTATGAGGGCAATTCTTTGAAATGTGAAATGCGACCTAAAGTGATACAATTCATTGTAAAAAAAAAAAAAAAAAGAATCCCAGCATTGATTTATTCAAATCAAAGAAAGGAAATATAAAAATGTTACCCACAGAAATAGTCAAGCTGCAAACGTGTTACATTATTTTACTGCTCACCTGTTTCTCACTATTGGTCCAGTTCCATTTATAAAAGTGATGCGACTGGAACCTCTGAAATTTTGCAAGCTGCGTGGCAGCCCGGCGAGTCTATTAGAACTAGATGGAAACCAAAAGGTGTATTCAGTGACTTGAGGGTGCAAGGAGAAGATGAATAGGGGAACTGGCACAAGACTGGCTCTATATATAGCAAGTAATCTGTCATCTCATTTTTTGTCATCTCCCTTCCCCCTTGTTTTTGCTTTGAGGAATGAGGGATTGATGTTCAGAAGATCAGAGAAAGTAAAAGAGGGTGTGGGGGGATCACAGAGGCTTGGTGAGAGGAGAGTAAGTAGGTCCAGTGCATGTGTGTTTGTGTGTGTCCATGTGTGTGGGTGTGTGGGTGTGTGTGTGTGTGTGTGCACGCCCAAAGAAGGAAAGAAGTCTCAGTAGAGAGATCGATGTCTGACGTTTCTGGAGACCCAGATCCAGCGTAGTTGTGTGTAAGACCACTAGCGCATTTTCACCAGTATATGGAGAAGGAAAGAAAATTCAATTGAGTTCTGTAACTCTTTTTATTATTATTAATATGCAAAAGCTACAACTCTGAAATCAGTGACTTTTAAGGATCCTGGGCTGCAAGCTAGCGAGAGATATTGTAAACAGGGATGATGGGAAATGAGGGCTGGCTTACTCTGCACCAATAGTCCTGCTCACAAATCAGAGGTGAATTTCTGATAAACTACTGCTGTTCTGCAGAAACTATGTCCAAGAAAACAACACAGATTTTTTTATCTTGGCTAAAAACGGCATAATCATAACTAAAAGGCCAGTGGGAACACTTTTACAATAGAAGAAAAGATGATCGGGGTGGGACTTTAAATGACTTGCACCCTTGGCAGGATTTTTTCTCTGGCTGTTTGTTGACAACATTACTAACTCATCATTAGAACCCAGAACCTGCAAGAAAACCCTCCAAAGGAGAAATCTGTAAAGGTTTCATGAGGCTCGTGTTGATCACGTTGATAGAAAAGATAGAGTAGATCAAGTAAAAGAGGCAATGCAGTGAAAAACATGAAAAGCTAGTGGACGGAGGTGATACAGAATGAAACTGATTGCAATGAAACATCCACAAAACAGTGATAAATGTTTGGATGCCTCCGCTATTTCTCTCTGTTTTTTTGCTATGCCAATGTTAGCTTTGCCTTGTGAGGTATTGTGGTAGAATGTCAACAAAGGCATTCTGGGAAATTTGCTAGGCTAACCTCCCCTCCAAAAGTCCCGTCGACAACCTGAAAGCGAGTTTATAATAAGCTTCTGCTGCTCTGCAGAAAACGAAAGGACACAGGTTTTTAGATTTTAGCTAAAAACTGCATTATCATAATGAAAAGACTAGTGGGAACAATTTAACAACAGAAGAAATAAATAGTTTGAGTGGGACTTTTTAACCCATTTTTTTTTAACCCAGATAGAACATGGTTGGTATTTTCTGCTCTGTAGTTCATCGTTGTTCCACTAGGGGCAGTAGAGGGGCTTTTCCTGCTCATTTCAAAATGGCTGCTTTCATTAAATCTCAAAAACACTCTTGGTAGGAAAGGTTGAGCTAATTTTAAAAACTTTAATGTGAGAACAATTCATCTATTGTTATTCATTGTTTTAAACGACAGCCTGCTGTGTTGAAAGAACGCTATTGTGTTGATAAATATTTTTTATAATACATGTCCACCATGTTACAGAGACAGTGGGTAAATAAGTGAGCATTTCAGGGCAGGCAACTCTAGCGGTGCGTTTACTTCGGTTACTCCCCTCAGTTAATCAACTCACCTGTTCAGCATCCTATTTAAGTCCAGATGTGTAAGCTGTTCATCCTTCTTTACTGAAGCCCTGCGTTTGTCACCCCACCCTCCTTCCCGGCTTCCACCTGTGAGCTCCGTTAGGGGTAATTATTACCCAAAAGTTTATGGAAATTTGTCTCATGGAATTGCACGAAGTCTTATGCCGACTAAAGGAATGTGAAATGCTAACTTAAAGGAATGTGAAATGCTAACTTAAAGGAATGTGAAATGCTAACTTAAAGGAATGTGAGATGCTAACTTAAAGGAATGTGAGATGCTAACTTAAAGGAATGTGAAATGTTAACTTAAAGGAATCTGAAATGCTAACTTAAAGGAATGCGAAATGCTAACTTAAAGGTATGGGAAAGCAAAATAAAGTATGTGAAAGCAAAACAAAAAGATGTGAAAATAAATATTATTATACTACATGAGTTGTCTGACTGAAGGTGCTTTTTTCCTGAACAGTCATGTCAATATTTTTGCATTTTAAACTAACGTTGTGAGGGAAAATTGACCAAATCACCCTACGTATCATCATTTATATAATGTGTATGGCATAAAATAATGATATGGCTATTTTTTGTGTTTGTGTATAACATCAAAGGTTTTTAAAAACATTGTAATAGGAAACAAAAAGTATTCCGTCAATTCTTGTCTGTATGGGGCATTACACGATTAAGGGTGTGTCTTTTTTAGTGATGAGTTTAAACAGGTGCCATGAGTAAAGGCAATAAGTGGCGGAGAGAGGAACCTTTGAAACAACATTCACTGCCCTAGGGAATACGCATTCAAGAGATGACTTCCCATGAAAAGTCTATGTAAACACGTGTATGCTCATGTTTCAGTTTTAAAAACATTTTAGGACTATTTTCTAGGTTTTCGTACAAAACATTCATCCATTGAACACGTGTTCATAGTAAACCAGGTTGAACTTTGACCAATCAGTGTCACAGATTTGGACGTATGGATGGCATTATTACCAACAGTGCTAACTGCTTGAATATTGATCACGGAGGACAAATTAATAATTGCAGTTTGTTCCCGGCTGGGATTCTATAACACCAAGTCTTTCATGTATCAGAACAGAGGTGTGAAAGGAAAAGCCTGGAGCCAGATTTGCACCACTTTAACATTTCGCACCAGGCGTCTTCCAACTGTAGCGGTTAGAATCGGATAGGAACAGTCCAGTATGAACACAGTGGGCTAAAAGCGCGTTCAAGAGTATGTGTTTTTGAAACTCACATGCCTGGTGTGAACATAAGTCAGTGAGAGGCAGATTTATGCTTGTTTGAAGGTGACCAAATCCTAAAAATCCAAGGATTTTACCAATAATTTCAGTAAAAATCCTATGTGATTTCCAAGATTCTTCCTCTTATTCTGTCTCTCATAAATGAAATGTACCTAATATGAAAATTACAGCCCTCTCATCCTTTTCAATGATAGTATTTTCACAAGTGGCGAATAACTAAATGTTTTATTTCCCACTGTATGTACACTATGCACCACAGGTGTGCTTGGTATGTCTGGACTTTTAGACTTGACCAAAGAAGCAAAGCTCAGATCAGAAAGATTTTACACACTTAGCCAGAGCAAAGCCGCTCTAACACACACTAAAAACTCTCTCTGTGAATAATTTAGAAGGTTGTAAATAAAATATCTGTAAAGGCCTGCACCTAAAAAAAATTAAAACATGATAGCTGCTTTGCTGAGTAATGAGTTTCCCTGTAGTGAATGAATTCAGACAGCATGGGACAGGCAGAAATACTTGAAAAAGGAAAATCTTACCTAGAAATGCAATTATTCTCCCTGATGTTAAAGATGGATAGAAGACTGGTTTATTCCAAGCTGAATATTTTATCTGTACATCTGATTATTTTAATGAAACTAAAAGGAGGAATCGCAGCCAGCCTCAATGAGAGTCATAACAGGAGTGATTGCAGTGCTGCTCAGAGGTGCCATTATCAGAAGCAAAGGAAAACAAAAAGCAACGAGGGGGAAACAAAGATATCCATCAAATGCCATCCTTTAATTCACCTGAAACAACACTCACTGCTTTTCCCTTCAACAGAGAGTGCAATATTTTCTGCATAATGCCTTCATGCTGTAAAATTGCGACAAAATATCCCAAAGACAAACAGTCCCATAAGTAATGAGAGGTAGATGTTTCATAAACGTTTTCCCAGTGCCACAAAACACTGTCACCGAGGGGCGAGGGACGAACAAGGACAAAAAAAAGAAGAAAAATCAAGGCACATGTCAAGAGAAGATGAATGGGACCCACAAGGGTTTTCTGTGTCCCTATGGTGCTACAGTGATCACACACTGCGGTGATGTAGTCGTCATCCCACGTGCCAAAACTACAATTAAGGATGAGCAGAAATCAATGATGCCCTCTAGTCAATTCCTCACAGTGGCGCCGGGGATTCTGACCATCACCGCAGGTGACCGGGGTGTTGATTGTATCCCTTTGCTGGATCAAGGGTGCAGCGTCTGCCTCACAAAGCTGTTTCATTTCCAATAAATGAATAACTAACTAAAATGTGTTGTGTTTTTGAAGGTGCGGTGAGATGCAAAACTCTTTGTACCAACTGTGAGGACAAGTAAGCATCTAATTTAGGAAGAACTGTGGGGACTAACCTTAAAGTTCCACTCCAAACTTTCATCTGTTTTCAAAGGGTTCCCAGTGGTCTTTTAATCAGGATTTTGATGTTTTTAGCCCAAATCAAAAGATGAGTTGTTTTGTAAGACACAGTTTCTGCAGAGCGGCAGTATTTCATTAGAAATGCACCTCTGGATTGTGGGCGGGACTGTTGGCGTCTGTCAGAAGAAGGGAGCACTGTCTCCCCCTCTGGTCACCGGCGGAAGCTGAGTTCTAGTCATATCACATCTCCCAGCAACCCCAGCGCACACTTCCTGGATGCTGCACACCTGAATCAACCACAGCATTCTTAAACACTGCGTTTGTGTCGTTTGTGCCACTCTGCCTTCCTTACCGAGCGTTTTATCTGGACCTGATCCTCTGTCTCCTCACCCTGACCCTGTCTGCCTTCCACCTGCCTCCGACTCTCGCCTGGATCCTGACTACCCCGTCTCTCCTCTATGATCCCATGCCTGTTATCAACCCCTGCCTGCCTGACCCTGCTGCATTTTGATCCAGCCGTCTGCCTGTTCTTGTGACAGAGTGACATAAGCCTTCCCCATTTCCCATCATTGTCTTTGTTGACTCTCTCTCCCACTAGCTTACAGCCCCTCACAATCCCAAGCTAACAAAATTGGCGAGCAATATCAGATCTATCCAGACGTACAGTTTTGATCCAGATTCCAGCTCAGGCGAGGAAAACAAAAGACGCACATGGATCTATTTATCTGTTCACAATGATTTGAAAAAAGAAATACTCTAAAATGCTATTTTAATCTTGTTTTTTCTTTTACTGATGTCCTCCGTCATGAGAAAAATGTTACAAGGACACGTTAAAAACACCCTAAACACTGTTTACATTACAGTGTGTCTTAAAGTTTCAAGCACTGATCTAAAAATGTTGTTTTCTTCACATTATTCATCGTGATATGTTCATTCAGAAAGACAAAGCTGTAAGAAAGTCAGTGTGGACAACGTTTCATTTCTCGATTCTGTCTTCGTCTCTTTGCACTCCTCTTGGTGTGAAAATGCCGAGGAGAAACTTAAAAGATGCCTCCTGGTTGAGCCCTCTGAGGCTGACATCTGAGGACAGCTGCACTTCCTTTCGCCTCCGTCCGTCCCTCCCTCCTTCTCTTGAAGTCCCCTCGCTGTCAAACATGGAACAACTTTCTAACTTCACTTCCTCAGCCCTACCACCTCATCTTCATTTCCTCTTCATCTGTTGTCAAGGAGCACCAAAAGTTCTTGGGACTCCTTTTTTTTTTTAAATATATCTTCTTCCTGTACACCGAGCACTTTTTTCCATTGAGAAAAATGTTTGGTGCCGGTATCAGCCTGTCAAATGGGCAGGCAGTCTGTGAGTGACTCCCTCTCAGCTCATTTTTCTCTGACACAACACTTTCTAAATTAGCTGCTTGACACTAACAACTGTCTTAGCTTTGGTGCTTCATCTTGTGGTTGTAGAGAAAGTCCCTCATACCCTAGGCCTGAGTCACGCCTGCCCTTATGGGGTGGAAACGGGCTGTCTGTGGGTGAAACCTGTACAGGACACGCAGGTGGTCCACACAAAATGCCAGATGAACACTTAAACAACACACAAGGGTAAGCCAGGGTACAGTACAGATTTGTCCTTGTTCAAGAAAGGGCCCGTTAGTGCTATTCAATTGATAAGTGCTTTACTTTTCTGTTATTGCGTAGTCATAATCTAGGAAACTAGACAAATTGTGGTGAAGGGTGGTCAGTACTGTACACAGCCACTATAGCGTCTTACGCATCGCTTACACACTTGTGCAGCAGTACGAACGCCTTACGCCGTACGACAACAACATTATTCTTACAAAATACGTCTTACCCCACACACACAACAATGGTACGTTCCATTTCCATGATGTCGCTGGTCATACAAGCCTCAAGGGAACTGGAAAACACAGCTGCGCTAAAATGGGCAAACGTGTACAGGGCAGGCAGGTGGCCCACACAAGATTTTAGGATAGTGAACCGGCCCGCAGAGCCAAAAGATTCATACACTATTTTTTTTCCTCTTGCTGCATGCAGCAGATTGTACCAAACAGTGAAAACAACACAGGAGGGTGAGTAAGGGTGAAATAGGTAAGACACGGGCAGGTAATATGGATTTTTCTTTAATTCAACTCCCCAAAACCTGTGCATCGTGCAAGGGGCCAATTTGTGTGTGTTAAAGTGATAAGTGTACACTACTTCCGCACACTTTGCGCGCTCTGTGTTTGCAGCCGGACTGTTAGAAATGACAAAAGTAGACAATCGAAGCAGAGTTTGTGTGGGCAGCCCACAGGCCCCTACGAATCATCACACACACCCCTGCATGCAGCATTTGCACGGTCAGTAGGGAGTCGACGCGTGTTCCTCACTAATGACTAGTGTGAGTGCATGGTACGACATCATCACCTGTACGTCACAAGTGCTTTTAATTTACTTTATCCTTACAAATGCTTCCTCTACATATACCACACCAATGACAATGGAACGTTCCGTGACGTCTCTTAGGGTGGCCACAGGAGCCACAGGGAACTGCAGGACTGTGCTCCTTTTGAGATGTAGCTGCTCCTGTGTACGACCCTCCACCGGCCCGGACAACCCAAAAACCTGCAGAACCCCGCCTGAGTGCATATGACTCCCAGGCTTTATGTGACAAAAACCTAAAATTGTCTCTTTAAGAACCCAACAAGTTAAAATTCCAGAAAAAACGAAGGAACACTGGAGGTTTGTTGTCACTTCTGAACCCCAGTTCAGTTTGTATCCTGTAGGTTTCAGAGACTTCAAGGTGCAGTGATTAATGCGGGTGTTGCTGGCGATAATGAGCAAGCTCTCTTCCATTCTTCCATGCCAGCAGCTGGCATCTGGCCACTTTCACATGTGGAGAGAAAGCTGTCCTGTGTGGTGGCTGCAGGGCAGAGGAGAGGCAGCTCACACAGATTAATTGGACTAACAGCCTGCTGAGAGTTCCCTCCAGCTTCTTCACCTCGGTGTTACAGCTCTCTTTTCATGGATTCGGCCGTCGACTTCCCATCTAATGTCTCCACAAACATTTACACTTCTCTTTTTTTTCACAAGCGATATCTTTGTGTTTCATTTCCTCTGCAGCGAAAAACGACAATCACTGGCAGATGTAATGGAGCCTCTGAGCTAACGACCTGCTGATATTGATTGGCAGCTATTAAATATAACATCATTGATCTCATCAAACTCTCAGAAGGACAGCAAATAATAGGAATAGGATTGCTCAAAATGTCAAACGAAGTTTTCTGTGGCTGCCCGTGGACATGTTTTTTTTTTTTTATCCAGACACATACCCAAGTAAATGAAAGGAATGTTTTTGGAAGCTTGCACAAAGAGACAGCACAAGGACAGGATAGTTAATACTGGACATCTGATCGTTCACCCAACAAAGACACAGGCGCTGTTAATTCATGGCAGTGTTGATTTTCATTTTAATAGGATTATCAGATGCAAGCTTGGGAATGGACAGAAAAAAAGGTGAGGAGTGCGGGGTTATTTAGGACACGGAGAGACGATTCCAAGTCTCCCTCCACAGACTTGAGCTATTTCAAAAGGTGCAAATGCTCTGACCTGTGTCTGCCTCGTAAACATGGCTTTCCTGAGGCGGGACTGGAAGATCAGTGAGTGAAAGTGAGAAATAGATGAGTTGACACTGGGGGGAGGTCATGGCATCACACCACCATGCTGTGTCTACTCAACAACAGGTTGAGAGCAGCGTTCTTTCTGCTTCACCTGGCAGCACATCAGCGGCGTTTAAGAAAACACCAGGTTCTGTTTCACAGTGATGTTCAAAACATGGACTAGATTACTAGGACATCCAGGTGAGGGAAAGATCTGCTGGACTGAAGATTTCCACACTCTTGAAGATGGTTTAAAACTTGAACAGCCGGAAGCTCTTCAAGAACTTCCAATTTTTACGCCAGTTGACCTCAGTTTGAGCTCTTTCAATACCACGTTCCAAAAGTAATTCCCAGCATGATTTACACAAGAGAAATCTTCCTAAAAGTCTAGAAGTCCATAAATCGACTCAAACGATGAACCAACAGTCCAACCCGAACAGTCTGTCTGAGGCACAGTATTAATTGAATGGACCGATAAAATCAATTTAAAATCATTTTCAAAATGAAACAAATGCATTGTAATTATCGATCTTAGACACAGTAGTGTACTGCATCACAGCAGACAACACACATGTGATGTCATCAAAAACCGATCAACCATGATTCCAGTCCAATATTTTAAAAGACTTTGAATTCAGTAAAGTCATGTGACCATCCAGTGTGCTAGAATGTTCTAAAAATATTCCCTTTGGATTATTTGGATGTGGAAAAACAAGAGTGGGCAGAACTTTAGGAAACTAAATATGAACGGATTTGACATTCATTCTTGTTTACTTGTTTCTTTGTCCACATATTTAATTTACACTTGATTATCTTGAAGAAATCCAAGGAATCTGGAAAACTTCACTGTTCAGTTCCAGGTATTTCTGAGTCGCACTGGAGGAAGTTTTGGCTAAAAAAGTTCTGGATCCATTTTAGGTCAAAGAATCGGATCATTCAAAAGGAATAAATATCAACAATGAATCATATCATAAACAACAAATGATGATATAAATCAAACTATTGTTGAAATGAATCAATACACCCCTACTAGAAACACTGGGAAAGAGTCACTAAATGAGATGTTTTCTGGTTTATTTATCAGGTAGGTGAATCTATTTGTACTTTTTTGTTGTCTAAGAAATGTTTTCAAAAAGAGCCCTCTTTTTATTGGTTTTCTTTATTTTTAACGAATGATGAAGTATCAAACGACAATAAAGTATCTCTAATTTAGGCTCATCTGCTATCCAAACTTAACTCAACAATGCTAAATACTAAACCTGTAAAAACAAAGAAAACAGTCTATTAAAAAGGTGAAAATTGACAGCTGTGCTTATCGGATGAACTTTTTTTCCCCCATACCTGCACAGTCAGCGTTTGTGCTTTTGAACACGTCTTTGTCCTCATGCCGACTTCCTTCACTCTTTGCTCCTCATCCTTTCCCCAGACTGAGCCATCCCTCTTCTGTTCCCAGATGATATTACATGAACTCCATACTGTAGAGAGTGGTAATAGACTCCTCAGCACTAAGATCCTCTTTATTAACCGTCAGCTGTGGACTACATCTCTAAGCTGATTAGCCAAAGCTGTCTGCTCAGTGTTTCAATTAGTAGCATTTTGTGCAGTCGGGGAGGTGGCGTTGCTCATATTCCTATTTTTCTTCAGCGTCTCAGGCAGTGCTTTAAATACAGTAATCCTAAAAGCATATTATGGCAACATGGATGAAAAAGCATTGGAAAATATATGGCAGTTTTAACACAGCAGAACAGTAATTTAAATAAATCGAATTTGTCCAGACTGCTTAACAAAAGTGATACAGACGAGAGTCCATGCAAATTAGTTTGAGCACCTCAAGAAAAGGAATTTTGGAGAGCAACATGACTTGGGCAGCAAAAAGAAAAAACATTTCCGAGATAGATCGATAGATAGACAGAACAGATTATCCAAACAGAGGATAATTGTCTAGAACTGCAGGTAAACGGTTGCATTTAAAACATCAGTTTCTGGACAAACAACTTGGGAAAATAACAAGACATCACATTTCAACCAGGAGTAAAGCCATGTGAGTGGATAGAGGGAACTCTAAGGCTGAACAGCTGCCCACAGAGTTTTACAAACCAATGTGTTTCCTCTGTTAGACATATTTTGGAAAGGATAAGATTGCAACCATGAACTTGAAAGAATGGCAGAGAAAAAGTAAAAGTGAAGGATAAGAGAGCTGGCAGAGGAGGTTATGACTGCCAGTGTTTAGATCAAAGGATATGACTTGTCCTACTGCATGCTTTTTATTATTTCTTTTGTTAGCAAAGTATGATAATCTGGGGATTTATCAGAGTCTAAGGTATGAGGCTTTACCAAATATCCAGTTGACGTAGGAGTCACCAGTGTCCTCTCATTCTGTCTCTGTGTGACTATCATTTTCAGACGCACACACACACATCTGCCCATTAATCCATTCAGCTGTTAATCCTGAAGCAGAGACGTGTCATCCATGGCTGGAAACCAAGCCAAAAGTGCTGCTGTCACACCTGTCTGTGTCTTTGCTTGTCATTGCTTGTCACTGCAGTTGATGCAAACTCCGGATCGGCTCTGCATGCAGCGCACTAAATTTACCTCTGCAGAGATTACGGGTGTCACAAACGTGTGGGTCTGCGCGACACGTTGTTGTCATGTTCTTGGTTGTGTCAATCTTGGACGACCAGACAGGCAGGCAGAGAGCACGGCATCAGTCAGGAATCAGAATCAATCAGGCAGACGATCGTGGATTTCTGCTGCATAGCATTTCTCACAACAGGTGAGGTGGGCCTTTTTGCAGGAGGCCTCACAGATGCATCTGGACAAAAGTCTATGTGTCTTTGTAAAAAGTCAGATAATATTAGTTTGTGTTTTTAATGTTCCATTTGTTCTGAGTGTGCATTGTCATAAAAAACGTTTAATTCAAATTTGTTTGAGGACGTAGTTGGTGAAGGTTCTCATTCATTAGTTCTGGGCAAAGTTTGCATCAGCATCCGGATGTGGTTCCTGGTAAAAACTGTCCAACTTCTGGTCTAAGATGAGTCTGACTTGTTGAATTCTTTCAATGAGCAGCTGTTCTTGTGCTTTTCGGAGGATCTTGTCCTCTCTGGGGCTCTTTACTGTGGAACGGAGGCCTAGACTCACTGGGAGAAGGCCTTGTTGTCTGCATCTTAGATTAAACCTCAGGTGATTCCACTAGTCTGCCATTTCCCCCAACTGTCTTCTCATATTCCTGCACCATTTTCAGGGTTTACCCCCAAAATATGTAGCAATAGGTTGGTGAAGTAGTGGGACAAAAGACTCCTAGTCTACAGGAATATTGTGAGTACTCATCTAATTAAAGTGTAATCGTTACATTTGCACCCTACATACAGCAGTGATATCAGATAAAATTATCTCTGTTATTTGGGGAATCCAGCTGTACAGTATTGAAGTAGAGATTGTTTAACTGCAGCACAAAGAAGATGCAAGCAAAGGTATTAGAGCGGTGATTCATCTTCTGCCAAACTTGCTGCAGATATCTGGAATTTCAACCCCCCCCCCGGTCAGGCAGGGTATTGGAAAGCAGCTTTCACTGGCTTCTCTTTGCTCACACTCTTTTTTCATACATGGCAATTCGACTAATTGACAAAAGTGACATAGTTATTTCTACCACTATCTTTCAGTGGATTTGGTTCAAATCTGGTGCCTCTTTTTTGTTTTAAAGACTCACTCAATGATAAAAGAAAAAAAATGTGTTTGTGGTTTTTTTAACGTTTTTTAATGTTTTTGTGGCATTTGTCTCATGGTGAAGGACATGTATAAATACAATTAAGCTAAAACATGCATTTCTGAGTATTTCTCTATTCAAATTGTTGGGAATCAGGAGCAGAAGACCATGTTTGATGTAGAAAATAAGATGGGCGAGCCACAACATCCCTACTACAAGCTCTCAGCAATGGGGAGGGGAAGGGGAGTGGGGTTGCTCTGTGCCAATAGTCCCGCCCACAACTCAGAGGTGAGTTTCTAATGAACCATTGCTGCTCTGCAGAAACTATGCCCTAGTAAACGACACAAGTTTTGATTTGGGCTAAAAATGGCATCATCATAGTTAAAAAAAAAAAGGGAACGCTTTCACAATAGATTAAAAGAAGATTATAGTGGGACTTTATGTAAATCAGATCATAATTTTGAGCATAGCTTGACTCTATGGAGGGAATCAGATACCGACTTGGCACTGGGTGTGAGGGCAAAAGAGGAAAACAAGAAAAGTATTGAATGTTCAAACACACAAAACTATATTAACCGATATGGGACAAACACTAAAGGGAAGCATGAAGAAGGGATCATGGAATGTAGATGAACAGAGTAAATGTCTTATATAGTGCTTTACAACCTTAGAAGGTCACAGTCCCATTCACCCATGCACTCACTGAGAGCAGCTCTGCTGTCGAATGCTGGCGCCAACTTGTAACCACCAGGAGCAACGTGGGGTTCAGCGTTTGGCCAAGGGCCCTTCCACAAATGGGTGGGAAATGAACCTGCGGTCTTCCTCTCAGAGATCAACTCTGCACCACAGCCGCTCCAATAAGGAAAAAGGACTGATGAAAAGAGCCCACCAGTAGCTGTGTTTCCACTGGATCAAATTGGTTTTGTGATATAAACTTGCCTAATGGAAACAAATCAATTTAAAGAAAAATTCCCATTTATTGAAAAAAGGTTTTTGTGCTTGGAGGAGGTGGTTTTTGAGGCGTGTCAAAATAACCCAACTGCAATGGAAATACTTCAAATTAAATGAGTCATGTGACCAACAACTCTGCACAGGTAGACAGTTTGTAGATAGCGATGGCAATGCACTTGTTGGTAGAAACGTGCTGACTTGGGCGCTGCACAGCGGGCGCTATAACACGTCCCACATCGTCACACGGCTCATCAAAAGTTGAGCGAGTCGTGCAGAATTGTTGAATGCACAGCTCCTCTGTAAAACGACCAACCACCATTTCCCAAAATGGCTTCATCTGTAGCCACTCTCACGTGTCAGGAGCTCTAGTGATGAGCACTAGTCTCTGCCGTAAATCAAAGTTCATATCTGTCGTCAAGTTTCGTAATGACTTATCGCCTCATTTGTGTTTATTCACATAATAACGATATAATTGAAACAGTGTAATGGCAAAATTTTGTTTTTTAGACATTTCTAGAATTTCGATAAAGTTTTGCGCATACGCGTTATGGAAACACAGCTAATGAGAATGACCAAAAAAGTAAAACTTTTACTTTTGGCTAATGCTTGTTTCCAAAGTCACTAACCAGTTTATTACATTTGCAAGAAAAGTGGGGCTAAGCAGGGACACAATGACAGCCAAGCCTGGGAATTGAACTACAGACCATCAGTAAACTAAGGCTACCACAAAAGAGAGAAGAAACTGAGAGATTAGGATTAAGTTGTGCGTTGAAGAGCAATTTTGTAGAGGAGAGAATGAGGAGCATTACTTTGACATCGTGAAAGTGGTAGATTATCAGACAAAAACCCAAGAATGTTCAGCTGAACTGGACTACGAGATGGCTTGGGAAATGCAAAGCTCACATAAAAGTAGAGGAGACACCAGATGGTGCGGATTATTCCAGACTAAAATGCTCAGGGATCCACGGAGAGGGAAGGCCGCACACATAAACTGTTACAGAACCCATCTGCCAGAAACAGACCTAAAGAAGTTGTAGGCAACCATCAACATGATGATCAAACACACGAAGACCTAAAATTGCCTTTTTTATAACAGATGAAACGAAAGATCAAATTCTGCGGCTGTTGATGAGCACAACGAAGAATTATTTAACTGCATCATCCATAAAAGCAAAAACACACCATGAATGCATTTTATGAGGAAAATTCATATCAATAAGCAGAACTGATGCCCAAATAGTGCGTCAAATAACTGCGAACAATGAAGGTGATAAGAAAAATCAGAAATACAGCCACACACACACACACACACACGCACACACACACACAACCTCACAGACAACATAAGATGGCAAAAATGCAGAAAAGTTTCAGGCTTTACCTTTCCCTGTGTGCAGATCAAACCTCCAACCTGCAAAATGAAAAAAGAAACATTATTATTATTATTATTATTATTATTATTATCATACCTGATTCAGCAAGTTTCTTTAGTGACAGAGCCACTTAAAGACCAACTCCCATCCTCTTATGAGCCATTGCTAAACACCCACTCCAATGAAAATGGTGTTTTGGATGTTTTTAACGTGTTCGTGTAGCTTTATTCTAGTGATGAAGGACATTTGTAATCTAATATAGGATCAAAACTGTGTTTCTGAGTACTTCTTTATTCAAATCCTAATGGATCAGGAACAGTTTAAAAAATTGTAGGTTTGTGACGCAGCAACTGCCATGAGCGGCCAAAGTCTCCCTTCTGCGCTATGAGACAAATAAATCCATTAACGTCCTAATTTTCCTCATCTAAGCTGGTATCTGACTCAAAACTGATGGATAGCTCAGATATTGCTCGCCTTTAATTTTAGCGTGGACTTGGGAGGTGCTAAAGGCTAGCAGGAGAGAGTGGAAACAAAGGGCTGATGGGAAATTAGCGGGAGGCTAACTTTGATGTCAACAGTCCAGCCCGCAACTTAGAAACGAATTAATGAACTAGTACTGCTTTGTAGAAAATATGTCTTGAAAAAACGACACCCGCTTTTTGATTTTGGCTAAAAGCGACATAAACTTAATTAAAAGACCACTAAGAACGCTTTTGTAATAGAGAAATTATGCTTGGAGTGGGACTTTAAAGCGGTCCCAGTGGTCTTTTAATTAGCACCTGCTTAAAATTGAAATCACGTTTTAAAAAAAAAGAGTAATTTGTTAATAAATACGAAAATCAATCCATTTTCAACTCCAGTTGAGAACATCTCTGTTTTTTTTCTCCTGTACGTCGTCCAATAACAACCTAGACTGCAGGAAATCAAAGGCAAGAAAGGCTCAATTTCTGGGTTTTATGAAGAGTTGAGATGGATAATAATCCAGTTTTTATATGACTTCCCATTCAAACACCAGTCTTGAAGTCCCATTTCCCTCTAGTCCCACTGCTTTTCAATTCCAGAGTTTCTCTGTTGTATTGACTTATTCTGTGTGCATATGTGTTATTGACTAATTATCTGCCCTGACAGTGGACGGTTAATTAAATCCCTTCCCTGGCAGAAAGCATGAAGTAATTATTGTGCATGGTTGAGTGTCTATTAAAAACAAGTCGTAAACCTCGTGTGCTAAATACATGTGCGCACAGCTGCAATGAGCCTGTAAGCGCACCTATTTCCAACTGCTGTCAGATTGCAAGCTGCCATCACATTTTTGCGTCATAAAGCTTCCGTTTGGTTATTTAAGGGGAGAAAGAAGAAGAAAAAAACAGTTTGTATAAGCACATGCACCCTGCCAGGCAAAATAAAAACAGATGGCAACTGAGTGTGCCTGCGTTGACTTGCATGCGACAAACAGCCAATGTCAACTTTCCCGCTCTCGTCAATGCAATTGGCAGCGATCTAACTTCTGCTGAAAGCTGAATGGAGGCAGCATTCAACTTAAGTTTGCTACAGATGTTCTGCCATGCGAGGACACAGAAAATGTCTTTGACCTGATAGGTGTAGTCAAACCAAAGCTAGTGAAGAAAGCTTAAATCCTTATTGTTTCCCTAAAGCAGGGCAATTGTTTCAGTTTGCTGACCTCATATTTTTTCTTTGAAAGCAGGCTAACTAGTGCCTGGTTGGTTTGTGCAACAGATGCTGCATATTCCACTGAATTTGAAGGCAGTATTGATGTCAGTAAGGTCAAGTGTGGATATAATCAGAGGAAAGCTTTTTTTCCAGCAGAAGAATGCATGTAGTTGGGCTTTTTGTTCCTCCTAAATAAGAGTCTCTACTCTGGACTTCTGATGTGCTAAATCACTCAGTCAAGAACATTTTGATGATTTTTCATTTTTGTTTTGCTTTTGGTTAATGTTCTTGCAAAAGACTGTTTTATTGTCCAACACCACGACTCCTTTGACTGTGGGCTGAAAAGAGGAGACGGACAGCTTTGGTCTTTCTTCTTCAAAAGCCTTTGATTCCTTCCGGCTGAAAACTGACCGACCACCCAGACTACAAAGCATCTGAAAACAAAAGCCTTTGTCCGTTCTGTGGAAGTTGTTTTTTTCATGCATGTTTATTGCCCAAATGTAGGTCACATTACAAAACTTCAAGCAAAGCAATTTTTCAACTATTAACACAATTTGCACTCTGCTGCATGACAAGATCAAGGCAGTTTTTTTTTAACCCTTGTGCTATCCGAGGCACTTTAACGTTGGGAGTTGGGTCATCTAGACCCACTAGACAGTGCGTTGAACCTTTTTTCTACAATGATTTGTGAACCTCGCTGGTGTCCATGGATTACATGAAATCTTTCCACCTATATACCCAATGCTTTGAAAACATTCCTGTTTTTTAACTGTTTGGCTAATAAACGGTAGATCTGACAGGTTGATCTTTCACTGTATAATCTCTACCACCTACATGTTGCCCGTTTCCACCCATAAGGGAAGATGTGGCTAAGGCTGTTTTGCTTAAGTGGTCCACAGAAAGAAGGAAGCCCTTTTTCATCTGCTCTTCTGTGGCTGACCATGATGGTTCATGGAACCGGCGGTCGAGCTGCAGGATGAAAAGTTCAAATACTTTGGGCCGTGTTCATTTCATAAGCTTTGACAGCCTGAATGGCCACATCCCTGCCTCTGAGTATATTTTTATGGAAACAGAAAGTGCGCACAAGCACAACCCAAAAGTATAATCACATGACATTTCAACAAACCCCCTTAACAAGAAACAGCCGTCAGAGACCGTCAAAGCAAGAAGTGGCTTTTCATTGAACTAAAAGTGATATTTCACAGATAGACTGGCTGTCAAGCGCGCGGAAGAAAACCAGCAGAGAAAGTGGGGAATGACAGCTACAGGCTTAAAAGTACTTCCACTGTCAGAATGCCATTAAGCTCTAGTAAATGGTGTGATTAGTCACTGCCTCAGTGCACCTGAAGCAGGCAGGACTTTATTTCAGCCTTTGAGCCGCTAAACAATGCTCTTATGTGTTGCTGGCTTTTTCGGCTTCTCTTACTGGACTCTCAAAGGATTTCCCTGCAGTGAAAGAAACACTCTGCAACCTTAAAAGACAGGCTCCGAGTACAAATTAAGGACGAAGCTTGAAAGTTTGGGAAAACAAGAGTTATCCAGAAAATCTGAAAAACTTTGACGATGGCTGAAGATGTCTGCCACAGTCCTCCTTCCCAGAATGAAACGGCCTCTCCAAGAGTCGACTCACAGCAAACTATTTGCTTCATGCAGAGTGCATTTGACCCCAAAGTACGCTTCACTGCTTTTAATGATCATTGTTGGGCTTCAAATACTTGACCTAGCATTAGCACGTTACACTTGTGCTCTTAGTCTTAGTCTTCATGGAGGTAAAGACTATTCTTCCACTTCCACACTAAAAATACATAAATTATTTCAAGAGTTTGGAATAAAGATGACATTAATATATAGCATATTCATAGTCTTTTAACTTATTCCAAATGCCAAAGATTCAAAAAAACAAACATGGCTAAATAGTACAATGTATGAAATTCCTTGATTATGTAATGTAATTTCATTATGAATTATTGACTTGCTGTGGGTGGAAAACATGAAAGAACAAATTCTGTTGTCAATTAAGACAATTTCAGCCAATAAAATGGGACCTATTGTTCCAAACAGGCCCAACGTAGGCTATTAAACTATTTGAATATTGATGAAATTACAGCATAACAGATAAGGGTTAAAGTTGAGTGCCTATAAGACTCAATGTAAAGTATCATAAATGCCTCATGTTGGTGATGTAGGGAAACTGTAGTGGAGAGATGGGTACATTTTGGATTTTGTCCAGTGTCTGTGCCGGACTGCTGCTGCTTCTGGTGCCTAAACTGTTCTTGAACCGGTGCTTCAAAGAGGTAAAAAAATGTATATTTTTTGGAAACATCGTCAAGAGTGACATGGCAGTGTCACAGAGTGAAGGAGAGGTCTTGAATGGGGCTAAGTTGTTTATCAAAGTTTATTTATTTCACAGTCTTCACTGTAGCGGTGGATCTCTGTTTTCACACATGTTGTGGTAAACATGTATGTTATCATTCCCAGCAGATTTATGTAGAAAGCCTGTGAACAGCACTTTAAAAAGCTCCGACTCCAGTTTCCGGGTTCCTTTCTGCTTGCATAGTGACGGTTCACCATTAATAATCCAAAGGTGTCAGCTATAACAAGAAATAATCCAAAGGGATCAAACAAGTTCTTCCACTTTTCTACTTTAATTGCATGGTGATGCTGCTAGTTGAAATAATTAATATCAGCTGAGTTCTCTTTCAGTTCCACACTGTAGCTGCTGCCTCTTCACGTGTCTAGCGCCGTTTGTATTCATAAACTCCACAGCAACATTTTCTGGAACGTGTTCATCCTACATACACATAAAATAAAATCATCTGTACATTTTACATTTATGCTACGAGTAAGTTCAAATCTTAGTCACACGCACCAGTACGAGGGTCGACCCAAAGGGGTGCTGCGGGCTTTTGGGTTTCCAAAGGAGATGTTAAAATAGAATAGTGCAACAATTGTAATTTCCGTTAAATAAAGTAAAAGAGGGAGAAAAAAAATTGATTAAAATTGAAATTCGAATTTGGAGGGACATTTTTTGGCCATGTCGCCCAGCTCTAATTAAAACAAAAGAAACCCAAAAATCAATCCTGTTTCATTCACAGTCGGCTGTTTGATCAACAGCAGGTGTCATTAGAAATGCAGGCTGCAAAGGAGGAGGTGTTAAATATGTTTGCCTTTATGGACAATGATTTGTTTGCTTTATATTCCAGCTCCCCAGTCTCTCAGGACATAACCTACATTACAGCACAACATCTATTAATCTTTGATGATAAGCCCTTTTAATATTAATCATATATAATGTATACACATGAATAAAAATGAATTAAGCATTCAGAAATCAGATACCTAGATTTTTTTCCCTTATATAATTTATTGTTGTCTTTAATTTCACCCCCTGTGTTTAGTCAGATTTGAGATGTGAAAGATGGTGTATTAAAATGATTATTTTCTGAACTCCATCCCTCGTAAATTTCACATCTAAAGAGAATCCAGAGGGATCAGTTAATCCAACCAATCCCCATAACTCTGCAGAAGAAATGTCTCTGGGGCTCAATTAACCTGCTGTGTGAACTGAGGAGTCCCAAAAGCCGAGATAACACAGATCCACGAAGCACAGATGCTCAAGCAAAGGCCGGCCAAAGATAATCCACACTAAGATGATAAAGAGCAAAAAGAAGCAATGGCTCCAACCTGCTGCACACACATCCACCACACACAGCCAAGCACATTGCTGTCCTGTAATCACAAGTCATGTTTTAATAGAAAGTGTGAGGAAAGTAGAAGTCGGGGTGCCTCCATCTGGCAAAAATTGACTTTGGCACTTCAGATACCTGGAGACAACTCTCGAGATTGGAAGAGGTTTTATTCTAAGAGGCAGTCAGCGGTAGCAAATCATGTTTGCATCACTCCTAATTAGAACCGCATTGTCGGAACCCAAGCGATTTACCTTTCAACTGTCAAATAAAGAAAAGATTGGTGGAAATGCTTAGAAAAACAAGTTTGTATAATTTATGTTATTATGGTAAAGTATAATATCAATAGAAAGGAAGGAAATTACTAATTTAACTACATAGCCATGGCCCAGAGGCTAATAATAAATTCCTTTTTTGCTGCTTCCTGGAGAGGTTTAGCTCCTTAAAGCTCACCTCATCTCTTCTATCTGATCAGACCGTAGAGGGTATCTTTGGGTCTCCATAATGCATGAAGCCTTTGCCACTCTGCAGTCATTTTCTGCGTTACTGCATCTGTCAAGAACATGCTCATTCACGCAGAGTTCTTAGGTGTAATGCAACCACACATTCATCCTCGACGAGTGTGCAAGCTGCTCGCAGATGCAACTCCGAGCATCCCTGAGTCGCTGGCGCAAGCACTGCAGAGCGGAATGGATGGAAAAGCAGGCGTAGAAAACATCCTTATCCACACACAGACGGGTATACCTGCAGCCCACATCGCCCTGCAAAAACAGCTCGACAACACCTTGGCTTCTGCATGTGCGAAACGGGTCGTGCTGTTAAGACCTTCGGCTACTTGGGCCTTTAAATTGGTCCCAGTGAGATGTGAGAGCGCAGGCCACAGGGCTGACCTCTAACTCTACGCCTCTGCATCATTGAATTAAACCCTGTGAGCCCAGAGCACTGCTCTGCAGCGAGAGAAGCCTGGACAGAGACTATTAAAGAGTATTAGAGAGCAGATGATGACGCTAATGGCAAAGGCCACTTGCTTGGTGGTTTTCTTTGAAGCAGACGAATGATTTTGAAGGACTGTTCCCTTCTGGCTCTTTATAGTGAAATCTTTTAAGGAACCAATTAGGAAACGGAAAAATCAGCTTAAAATGTTTGGTATTAAGGTTGTTTGTTGTTCTTGTAGGTAAATTGTTAAAACTCAACAGGTATCTAGAGATGTGTCTAAAATTAATCCAATATTTTATAACAAAATTGATCTTTAAAATGAACATTTATTCATCAAATCTATCATTTTCCTCTAGAGACTAATTGTGCCAAAGGTTTACCAGTATGAAGGTAGCATTCTTTTTTCTGTGTTGTGTTTGAACTTGCTTTAAATTGACTATAACATTTTTATGTTATTTACTTTTTTCTCAATACACAACTGAAATGGTAATTTCACCTGTGCATGTAACATGTCACAACAATAAAGCTTATTCTATTCTATTCCATTCTAAAGTATTTTTAGGTGAAAAACTGCTTTGATGTAAGAATTTATCTTTGAATTTACATCAAGTTCCACCAGCACAGGTGAGGTTGGCTGCCATCATGACTGCCCCCTTTTTGTACAATACACTTCACTGCATGTCGAACTCTGCATGTGACAAAAAAAATTGTATTTCTTAGATTAAAATGGAAGTGAAAAACAAAATTAGCTTTATAATCAAATTAACCCTTTAATTAACCATCCAAGATAAAAAATAAAAACATATATATTAAAGGGTAAAAGGGTCAAATCGTAAGTTAGAATGAATTTTAAACTTGTGAATCGAATTGTTTCAGTGTTTTGGTAGTGACACCCAGCCCTACAGGTAAATGCAGAGGTCATGGCGCTCCTGTTCCTGGTCACGGAGTCTATCCCAGCTTCTTCATCCTTTGGGCAAAGGCGAGGTACACGTAGGATGGTCTGTTAGACTCATTTGGAACCGGGCCGAACAGAAAGAGTAAATAACTTACATTACTTCCATTTTATTTATTTTGGAATGTGAAAGATGTTTTATTTTTAAAAAATTGCCAGGTTCTCTGTTACATCTGTCTGTCACTTTTGACGCAGGCCAAGGTGCTCTTCTCGGTCACATGACAGGTTACCGCTAAAATAAAACCCAGGAGCTAGCAAATTGAGTAAAAAACAAACGTCTTTGGAACGTTTCTTTGTCAAGGGGAAAAAGCCCAGCCAGGAGACAGAAGAGGAGCCTTCCACTCCCAAAAAAAAAAAAGAAAGCTACATTTAATAGACAGTACTACGTTTTTGCACCATGAGTGTGGGAAGGGGAGAGGATGATGACACCTGTGCGATGTACAATGACATGCCTTTCAAAATAAAAGCTCAGCTAAGAGTTCGTCTCATCATGTGTCTGTTCCTCCTTCATCATAAAAAATACATGTCCGTGAAAACGTTGTTGACGTCATACCGGTCCGCAGCGTTAAAAAGGTTGGGGACCACTGTGTTAGACAATCGCAGGTTTGTCGTGACAAAAGTGCTGAACACTCCACAGCATTAACTCACTGCGGAGATCAAGTGTCCTGCAAAGGAAGTCAGCACGATGAAGGGGGGTGGGGCTAGTCCACATCAATGGTCCTGCCCACAACTTAGAGCTGCATTGCTGCTGAACTACTGCTGCTCTGCAGAAACTATGTCCTAGAGAACACATTTTTTTGTATAATTTGAGCTAAAATTGACTTAATCTTAACCAAGAGACCACTGGAAGCACTTTTACATAAGATTAAAGACGATCGGCGTGGGACTTTGAATGCCTCAAACTGGTTGACACTGAGGAATGACTTTGGGTAAATTTCATGACAACATGACTGATGCTTCCACACTGTGTCTACATTAGGATTGATACAGTGTCCTACCAGTTAAAGAGAGACTTGGTTACAGCATTTTGTGACCTGCAGGCATCTCTCATAACCAAGCAGGATCATATACTTTTTTTTTTCCTTTGCATGTCTTAAAGAACAGTTAAATATTCAAATTATTTACTAATTATTAATTTAAATAATGCAAATGAGAGAAAATATGTTAACTAGGGGCGTCATGATTCATTTTAACAACGCTTCAATTCATATCCTTATTTGTGATTGTCGACACGATTCATAGTTGATTTTGGTTCAATCCTCCGATTCACTGACCTATAACAGATCCAGAACATCTTTATCCAAAACGTCAATCAGTGTGACTCAGAGAGAAATACCTGGAACTGAACAGAGCAGATGAAGTTTTCCAGATTACTTGGATTTGTTCAGGATCATCAAGTGTAAATTAAATATGTGTACAAACAAGAATGAATGTCAAATCCATTCACATTTTAGTTTCCTAAAGTTCAGCCCACTGTTGTTTTTCCACATCCAAATAATCCAAAGGGAACATTCTTAGAACATTCTAGCACACTGTATGGTCACATGACTGGACATTGGACTGGAATGATGGTTGATCGGTTTTTGATTACGTCACGTGTGTGTTGTCTGCTGTGATGCACTTGGTTGTTTTTACGTTAAAGTAAAATAAACCTACCGTGTCTCAATCCAAATGATATTTCCAACAAAGATTAAAATTGATTTATTTCATTTTGAAATGATTTTATAATGGTTTAGGTCAATTCGAATCAATTCAAATAACAACTTGCTTCAGACAGATTGATCTGGTTGAATTGTAAAAATATAAATCCATTCATCGATGAAGTCAGTTAATTATGATCATTTTGTTGTTATGAGGAATTCAAAACTAAACAGTGACATTAAAACACAGAAGCACTGTTTTGTCATGACTAGCTCGTCCTTGAGGTTTTTTTTGTTCATGTATTCTCTGAATGGAGTCCTTCCAGTTTATTCCCGCCGACTGATTCCTCGCTGGCGGCTGAGATGCCCGTACAGATGGAATGAACGAACAAGACGAGGCCAGCAGCAGTGTCTGTGGAGCTAAACTCTCTGTGAATCGTGCCAGCGAAGAACTGCACCAAGTCGAGCTCTGGACCGTGCGGCGCTCCAGCCCTGGCAGAGAGAACAGAGGGGCCCCTTGTTTGGCAGAGGCCCGTTAACTGGAAACATAATGCATTCACATGATAATGAGAAAGGAAATGCATTGGGCTCATCTCGCTCTGCTTATCTCCCATACTTGCTGTACGAGTCTCTATGAAGGCAAGGGCAAAACAAGCACACAAATCTACTTTACAGTGACGCACACACATCCGCACAGTCGCAGCAAGCATGCTGCCTCCCAGACCCCTCCATGCCGGGTGCAGAACAGGCTGATTGCTGGTCTCATCACCAAGGAGACCAGCATTAAGCGAGCGCCTGGCAGAGACAGACTGGCATTTAGCATCGAGGACCCCATAAAGCTTTCAGGCAAAGCAAGAAGGCCCTTTTCAATGAGACGACAGAGAGAGTCACATGGACAACATGCAGAGAAATGGAGAGAAAAGAGAAATGATGTCTGACAATCACATTAAAAAAGCAGAATGGTGTAGAGGAGGGAAAATAGGAAGCAAAAAGCAGGTAGAAGGGATAAACGTCCCTCCAGAGGGGAAATCAAATTGGAGTAGCTTAAAAAAAAAAAGCAATGACACAAAAAAAGTAATTATGGAAAAGAGGCAGGAAGCGATGCAAGCGGAACCAAAAGATTTTTTTTCGCCCCGTTTTATACCGACAAGTGCTTTACAGCGCTGACTAAATAACAGCTGAGCTCCTAACTATCATAAAACACCACGAGAGCGTTAAGAGGCGCATGTGTGAACTCAGCTGACGTCAGCGACGAGGGGAGCTAATAATACTTATGCCCACCTGAGTCTCCACCAGGCTGAGGAGGGAAATGCAGTGCAAATGAGCCACGAAATAGAAAGCTTTTCTTGTAGTCGTTTTCATTCACAGCTCCCCGGGCTGGGAAGGAAATAAACGGGGAGAATCAAGTAAAAAAGAGGCCTTTGCTCAGAAAGCAGGAGCATTTAAAGCAAGTGTTAAAATGTGACAAAGAGCTGGTTCTGTGTCAAGCTCTGGGTGTTTTACAGAGCAGAGCTTTGTAAGAGCGTAAAAATAAAACGAGAGCGACTAAATAATACTGAAAAACAACTAGAACTACTCTTCTCAGGAAAAACCGAGAGTTCAAAGTCCCTTAAATGAAAAATTCTCCAACCTAGGTCAACTCTCGCTATTCCAGAAAGGCACCAAAGATTTGAACACAAGTTAAGCCATTTGAGATCCCGCTCAACCAGGTTTTTTTTTTTTTTCCTCCTGAGCCAGATGTTCCTTTCAGCGTGACCTATTAAAAAATTAACCACATATTTCTGCACTTAGCTGCAGAATAAATTGGTCCCAAAACCAGAAGCTGCAATGCGACTTCAAAGGCTATTCAGCCCTTGAGTCCCCTCTGACATACATGATAACAGCAGTGCAGCAGTCTGCAGCATCACACAGGAAATGAACCGTTTTTAACCAGTCTCCCTTGGTAATATATAGATTATGTTTACAGAATACACAGTAGTAGTGACAGTTTATTGGTTTAGTTTCATATAAAAAGAGAGGACATGGAATAAAAATGTATAGAATGTAAAATAAAATTAGCTTACATTATTATCATACACTGAATACACTAGGGCTGCACGGTGGCGCAGTGGTTAGCGCTCTTGCCTCACAAGAAGGCCCCAGAACACCAATGGGGGAGCTTTCTGTGTGGAGTTTGCATGTTCTCCCTGTGCATGCGTGGGTTTTCTCCGGGGACTCTTGCTTCCTCCCACCGCCCAAAAACATGCTTCATAGGTCCACTGGTTACTCTAAAGGTGTGAATGTGAGTGTGCATGGGTGTGTGATTTGTGGCCCTGTGACAGACTGGCGACATGTCCAGGGCGTCTCCTGCCTTCACCTTGTTAGTGGGCGGGAAAGGCTCCAGCAGCCCCGTAAACACAGAAAGAAGATGATGGTGATGAATAAACTAAACGGACAATCAACCCGACTCAAGATTGCAAAATCTCTCAAGCTGCAGATCTTACAGCCTGGTCTGAAATTAAACAGGAAATATGCTAAATTCAGAAAATTTGAGGGATAAAAATGATGAGAATCAAACAAATTGCATTTATTGAACAGGTTGGTGTGATCACATATTTATTTTATTATCAGTAGACTTTACATCTCATGAAGGCAGGTGAGGAAGGTGAAGCACTGCCTGTCACCTGCCTCTCCCCAGACCGCACATCCCTGATTGAAACGTGTTTCAACCAGGAACTAAAAGCTCCCGAGCCCATCCCAATTTATGTCCATCCACCTAGAGCTCATTTTGCCCACAAAGTCTGAATAAAAACTGTCGAAAAAAAACTTTTTCCGGTCAACCAAAAACTTTTACATGACCAATCCTATGCCAGTTCAGTGATTTAGGGTGTTCATTTACAGAGTTAAAAAATGATGGACGTAAAATGTATTTTACACTTTTATTAAATGTTCAGCTCTGGGTCTCTAGAGAGTTGGGGGCCCCAGGCGATCGCCCACCTTTTTATCAAAATAATAACAGTGCACCTTACATAGCGATTAAGTCTAGTTTGACTGCTGATTTTGAGAGATACGCAGCGCTCTGTCAAAATGTTTGGATGGGGGCTTTTCTATTTACAGTAACCCAGCTAACGTGCAGCGTTGTCGGACCAACACGGATGAGAGGACGAGCCATTGGCTGTGGCTGAGGAGAGGTGACATCACACAGACAACAATGACCAAATAACAGCGAGATACGCACGGCCTTGATCAACCTGTGGTGGGCCTACCTCAGCGGAGGGTGTATTGTGATAAAAGGCCAAAAACCCTAAGATGCTGAGGTACACAACTGACGATGTGTCTCGCAGGTGAAAGTCCAAGAACCTCAAGATTTTCTGAAGTTAAAGTGGTAAAATGTTAGGGATTGCACCACCTAGTCCTTTTCTACAACAAGGTTGCAAGTTAGCGTAGTCACCGTCACATTTGTTTTAGCAGCTTAAGTGCAAACAAGGTGGTGTGCTACGGCAAAGGCTTTTAACATGGCTAACTTGTAACATGCAACAAGGAAGTTCTAGAGTTACTGTGAAGGCAGTTGATAAAGTCTGATTGACGAAGAGACCATCTCTGACTCTTTTGTCTCGCTTAGTGTTGTGTGTAGAGGGATGCAATGATTCACTTTCCCCAAAACTTTTGGGCCACAGTTTTGTTTCAGATTGATAAATGATTTGTGTTTTACAAAACAACAACAAAAACTAAAAAATTCTAAAAATTCCTTTTTTTATTTTTATGATAATAATCAAGTAAGAATGAAGAAAACCCCTTCAGTTGGCTCATACTAAGCATGTTGTTATGTCATAAAACAATAAATACAAAATCCTTCTAGAATTTAAAAACTGGTATGCAGTAGAAAAGCAACGATTACCTTTCTCCATGGTATGGTTCTATGCTGGTGTAACATTTGGTTCGGTTTTGAAACAAGAGTTGTGGCGTCCCTGCTGTACATCACCTCTCGTTTTGGTTAAGTCTTTGGTAAAAAGTCACACTATTACTCGGTTCAAGCTCGTCAAATGACGTGAGCTGTCAGAGGAAATGAGCTTGCAAACCAAACATCTTATTGGATAAAAACCTTCCATGTGCAGATGGACAGATAAGATCCATCCCGAGCTAAGCAGTGCTACAGGGAAAGGCTTATCAAAGCTGAAACATACCTAAAAAATGTTGTTGCTTTAATTAGCCTGATGTTGCAACTTTGATTTCTATCTTCTTATCTTGGTTTGCCGCCTTTACGTTGTCCCCGCTGACTTTCATGCATTTATCGTGTCTGACAGCTGAATGAAGCTTCATCAAACATGAGGCAAATCATTTACACAAGAGCCCGAGACAAAGGAGATGCTGATCAGGGAAAAAGCTTTGCTGCTTCTTTGTTAACTCAGGATAGTGTGACAAAAAAATCCCCCACTGACTAATGAAACACCCATACAGTGTTTCCCAGAACAATCAGCTGCTACATTATGAGGACAGACAGTCATGAAGAAGAAACATGTCATCCTCTAATTATAGAACATATTACCTGCACGCCGTTGTGGTCTAATGCAGATGTGTTAATTAAGTCCAGGTGGCATGAAAACAGAAACACCTGCAGTCCGATTAGCATCAATTGCCCTGCATGTCACCTGTTGGAACATCAATGTTTTGACCTGAAGTAAAGCAACAAACCCATTCTATTTATCTTTCCAGGGAGGGACAAATGTTTCTTTGACTTTTTTTTTTACCTCCATGGTTTTTCTATAGAATTTATATAACTAGTTGTAGATACAATAGCAGTATTTTTTTAAATTGTGAATCTGTCCAAAACAAGTTTTCTTCAATCTTTACTGACAAATGAGTCCAATTGCATAATGCGACACTATTCGCAGGGTGGATGTGAAAATGAAAATGCAATCCTATCTTTGCATTTTCTTTTCAATTATGACACATAATTAGCGTTTTTTAAGTAGAAAATGACAAAGCATCTAGAAGTATTGATTTTTCATTTTAATTATGAGTCATTTGATGCAGTTACATTTAGAAAATTAAAAAGCATTTCTGTTAATCCATTTTATTTGTCAAATTAGACATTTCTAAATGAATTTTGCTACACATTTAGCAGAGAACTGTTTGAAAATGAAATGTCAAATTCTATTTTCTTTATCATTTTCATTAAGTGACAGAATAAGCAGTGTTGAAGAAGAAAAAAAGCATTTTGGCGGATTGCTTTTTCATTTTAATTTGGAGTCAACAAATGCAGCTTCATTTTGAAAATGAAAAAGTCTTTCTGGTATTTACCTTTACTTTTAATTATGCTACAGAATCGCTTCCATACTATGTAGGGGTTAGGGTGGGAATTCGGACATACCCATTAAATTTGTGAAATCGATGATGTCATATCCGCCGTTTAAAAACACGCACTGCGTGTGTAGGAGGAAGTAGCGCACACGTGTGTTGGGGGTGCGTGTTGATTCTTCTGCAGTGGACCGCTCTGGAGCTGCATGCAAGGCTTCACCTGTGCTCTCTGGTACAGAAATCTTCGCAGAATATTATATATTGCCCAGTAATAAACAGACTGCAGACACTTTGTCACCTTTCTGGTAGCCATGAAGCCTGACACCCATGAAGAACGCGGGGCAGGAGGCTCTGCCTTTGTTTATACAGACACGTAACTTTGTGCTGCACAAAATAGTTCCCAAAAAAAAACATGTAGTGAAATTCATCGAAACCTAACAGTGGGCTTTCCTGTCTGGTGTTACAGAGTGACAGAGTACAGTAATAAACCCCCCCAACACAAAATCCTCTGGCGGGCGGCCGTGTCGCCCACTCAAGAACGCACACAGCTTGTAATGAAAATGAATACAATGAAAATGTATAAGTAGAACGCAGTAAATTTGTCGTATTTCCTCACGAGACGGAAACTTCTGTTGTAAAATGAGGATGTGTATGTGCTGCTGAAAGCGCGCACTAGTGTGTAATCAGAGGGAGCGCGTGCAGCGTAGAGGTAAGAGCCGCCCGCCGGCAACAGGGAGTGAAGGAGAACATTAGTAAAAGGTTTTCCCCAGAAAACCTTGATGTCTGAACACAGGACTAGCAGAAAACGTAAATTATCAGCAAAGATGAATGTGTTTATTGTAGTTCCAATCAGGCACCTTATGCTGAACTTTAAAAAAAATAACGTGCGGTGATGTAGTTATCGTCATACCCCTAGCGTGGTGTCCGAATTGCTTTTAAAATTCAGGTCACTGCATAGTGCTGCACTATACAGTTTTTTAGTAGTTTGGGGTTAGGATGGGAATTTGGACACAACCCATGTTACAAATTCCAAGCAAATTGAATGACTCTTTATTTTTAAGCACTTTACAACATCATCAGGGCACCAAGGTGCTTTACATTAGGAATAGTTAAAAGGAGAAAATTAATAAATTGAGCAAATCAAGAACAAAACTTCAAAATAAAAGCATAAAATCACAAAGGGCAGTAAAATATATAAAGAACTGTTAAAATTTAAATAAAACGAGTAAAAGAAATTTATCAGCAAAACATAGAAACTGTTGTGTTTCTTTATTTTTCATAACGCACACTATTACACATCAAAGTTTATCTTCAAACTAGCTCTGTTTTTGGTTAAAATTAATAAATCATTACAGTAAATAAATAAAACTAAAGACAACTTTGCATCTGTTGTACAAATTTTCAAAATTATTCATGCTAAAAGTTGGTCTGCTGTGTCGACTTTTATGGCTAAGCAAAGAACAGCTGCTCCTTCGTGCCAGACTTATGACAGATGGTGAAGCATTTCAGGAAGCTGTCCTAAACTTTTTTTACAATTTGATTATTCTGCTTTTCAAATTTTAAGTAAAAAAATTCTAAGGACTCTATTTCCGGCTGCAAGGCAAATTAAATATTTTTTTACAACAAGGATAGATCCATCTTGCAGGGAAATAAACGTTTTCTAAGATGTTCCAGCAGTGTGACGGTGGATCACATGGCAAAGTTATTTATAAAAAAGAATATGAGAGCTAATTTACTCTCTATAGTCACAAGACTGCAGCAGAGAGGAGAGTACTCACATAGCCACAACATGATAAACAAAGAAAACACTCTAGATCGCCTAAAAGTTTTATAAAGTGAGTCAAAACTGATCCTGAAAACGCTTCTTTTGGGCCTGAAAAACCCCAAAGTAACTACAGTGCTGCTCTGGGCTCCATCCTTTAGAATGTTAAATTCCTTTCACTATTATTTTTCTTTTGCTTTCATTTGTTCTTTTTGAAAATACCAGTCTTATTAAATGATTCTGACATCTCCTATAACTGAATTGACTTGCCTTTTGTTCTCCGTCTGCGTTGAGCTGCAATCAATACTGGTTCATAAAACAGTAGTTTAAAGAATAAAGTTGCTCTGCAATTATTTTAGATGTGAAATTAATTTGAACTGAGAATTTTTGCAACTTCCAGTGACAACATCAATAGTTGGACTTTGAGCACATTTCTATATCTTAACATAAAAATTTTAAAAAATGGTTTGTGCTGGCCGAGTTTGATCTGCAAATTGGATAAAAAAAACTGTTATGTCTTCTTTTTTGGTTGGATTTACAAAAGCACCTTTGTGGTTAATTTCAACTTAATACAGAAAAACACTTTTTTGTGTTTTTTAGTACAAAGCAACATTAAATTGATTTCCTTTTTGGGATAGACAGTAGGTCTTTTTTTTAAATTATTTTAAAAAAAAGATGATAAAGCAGAACAAGCTGAAGTTACAAAACCACTGAACACCCACAAAGCCCCACCAGCCATCGCTGATGCTCTTTTGGGAAAATTCCCAACATGCATTGCAGAGAAAAATAGAGATCAAGAGAAGAGAAGAGGTAAAGATAAAATAGCTCACATTTTAGGAGGTCATTAGAATGCAATGTCTTATTTATTAAAAACAACTGGGTCAAATGGCAAACAAATTCCTCATAAAACTGTTTTCAAAAGCAGAAAACAAACAACAGCAATGTTACGGATATATATTTCATTTTTAGTTGAAAATAAACAATAAGTTTTACTGATTTGTTCAGCCCAATCAGCTCTGCATAGCAGTTTACTAAAATGGATATACTTTAGCTCGTGGGTGGACAAACTTCTCCACTTGTGGGCCACAGAGGACTCTAATATTCGATTGAAGGACCAGGAGCAGAGGCAAGGAGTGGTTTAGTAACCGACCTTACAAAAGAAAAAAACCCAACATGGAATCTGGACGAAAACATTTTGATAAAAAATTATTATATATCTAAAAACAGAACATATTTTAGCTTTTATCTCAAAACAGTGGCCTTTGTTCTCATTTTACAGGCATTTGCACCATTTGATGTACCTGGTGTTAAACCCAAACTTAGAGACGAGCTGCTTTAAAGTAGTGTTTGAATGATAAAGAATAAAAAACAACAAATCGTCTAACTCCACATGGATGCTAAAGCAGTTTGTTAGCTAGGGCCACACAACTTTTTTCTCTCTGATGGATCTAATTTTAAACCTACTTGGACTTTCTTTTTTCTTTTTTTTTGTGAAGCACTTTGGTTTCCCTGAAGGAGTTGTAAAGGGCTTTATGAATAAAGTTTCATTCATTCATTGATGATTCATTCATTCATTCATTCATTCATTACCCTTTTAAAAAAATAAACAACACTTAATAAAAAAATAACCATAATAACTCTCTCTGTGATTTTCAAGGAAAAAACTCAGGAAAATAATAATGATAAGTTTCAGAAATATGACCAATAAATAGTCTGCCCCCTCCCATCATAGTCCCTTTGCAACTGTGGAGGGCTGCAGTTCCTCTTACAGTTTGTCCTAAACCTCACCAATAAACTGAGCAGCTGCGCTGTGTCCTGCTCCTCTGTTTCTCATCCAGTTAAAATGAAAAAAGTCAAATATATATGTCTTCTGCTGCAGCTGGACCTACAGTAGATCTGCTTTACCTTTTCACCAGTACAGTGTTTGAAAAAGATAGACAGCATAATCGCTCTAAAATAATGAGTGAAACTGCGATATATGAACTGCAACGTAGAAAGGGAACACTGTTCTGTTCTATTTGACAGGGATCTTTAGGGGTTTCAGGTCGGGACACAGACTGCAGAAGGGTGGAATAAATGTCAGGTTCTATGCAGGTCTCCATCACATGGCCAGATTGAACATAATCATGTCTCTCTGATATTGATCAGCGGGCCAAACCGAATGTGGAGGCGACCCGCATCCGGCCCACGGGCCGTAGTTTGCCCACCGCTGTTTGATATGAATTTAATCTAATATAAAGAAGGACAATAGAGGACATAAGGAAAGCTTTGTGTAGTTTCAGTCCTTTTTCACCCGAAATGACCTTTATAGGAAACAAGAAAGTAACGTATCCATTTGATATTTAGACCTATTACACAGTTGCGGGATGTCCCCAAACTGTTTGAGGCTGCAGTCAAGAGCCCCCAGAATACAAGACAGAGCAGCATCGATGAGGGTCAGGTCAAAAACGAGGAAGGGCTGGGTGGATGAAGGCTGTGACAGAACACCCTGAAGGAAAACAGCTGATTGTTCATCCAGTCAGCTGATGGCGGCCTGCCACTTTTTGTATCGTCAGCTACACAAACATTTCAATGTGGTATTGTTGGTTTACCTGAAAACTGCATCAATACGAATGGGTCCCATGCAAAAAGAGCCTCTAATTTTTGGAAACCTGAGGAAATATTATCAGAATACTTTTTTTTTTTATTATTTGCTAAAAGAAACCTTTTGTTTTCCCAATAACAGCGTCCAGTATTTCATGATCAACACAAAGTTAGTTCAGTGTGATTTTTTCAGGCTGTAAGTGTTAAGTCGCATCTGGCACTCCATTAAACTGGAAAAAACAACACTAATCCTTAACTTTGCTTCTTATCTTCCTCTCAGAAAGCCTGACGGGGATTATGATGACGTTCTCTACTGGTCTGGAGCGAAGTCTCTGCCGATCATACAAGTTGCTTGTCGGCTGTCTCAGCCTCATTTTGGCCTTCTCATCTGCAGCCCCCACCATTTTTTGTCTCACTAACACTCCTTGAGAATGAAGCCCCCCCATCCTCCAAGTGTCTGTGGCGTTTTGATAACCAGCTATTAAACCCAGTCTGCCTCACCTCATCTGCACAGCCTGCTCACACTCTCTCTCATAACTTCCATTTCTCCTCCTAACATGAAAAAGCTGTAATTATAATCATTTTTCCTCCTTGCTCTGACTGCCGGTGCCGTAATCTGTCTCTGCTTTCATTCTGCCTTTGCAACATGCATTCATGAGCTCTTATCTGCTCTGCTGTAACAATGGGGACGAGCATCCCGGGTGGCTGCGAAAGCACACTGATGGCAGTGTCATTGGGCACAGCCATTCTACACCATACCCCCAGTTAAACAAAGAGTATTTTTTCCTCCATTGTGCTCTAATACGGGGCACACATCTCCATGTCGTTCTCATCACCCGGCGCTGCAGTAATAAAGACAAGCAATATCTCTTTCTGCCTCTGCCCCGTATTCACTACCCAGGCATCAGGCTTTATGTTTCTAACAAAGCACAAAAGAGGAAGAGCCCCTCGTGTCACAATAGCCGACGGAGACCCAAATTCCAAAGCAAAATTATCCTCTAAATACGTAGATATAGTTCTAGAAAGGGAGTGTGGCCTGTGTTTTTTCAGCCCCCTTCAGCTGAGCACAATGGCTTCATTGATCATCTCAAGTCATCGTTAAAGCCCCACGTTTCATCTCACTGCCTTAATAAAAGGAAAATGTCAACCGTTTACAGGCGTGGTAAGATGAATCGCTTGATATTCTGCCATTGACCATGAGATATGATGCTGAGAAGACGGCGGCTCGCAGGCCCCAGCCAGAACACGCAGCTGTCTGCGACTCGGCTCTCCTCGGTTCCACCGAACTGTCCCTATCTGAGCGAGTACTTCATAGATCGAGGCTTCTTCGGGCCAGCAGCTATATCATCCTCACTGACATCACGGTGGAAAAGATGACAGCGAGCTGTGATCGCACACCATTGTTGCTTTGCCATAATTACTGCTGTGATAGTGCACGGGGAGAAAACGACTTAATAGTCTTTGGGTAATTACCCCAATTGGCTGGATGGTGGTTAATTGGATTGTTTGACGTTGTGTGGATGCGCACATGGGTGCACGTTGGTATGTGTATGTGACTCGCTTGGCAATACGATTGATGTTTATAGCACAACATGAGAATGTAATCAACTTTTACAAGTGGTTCCTAACTTTAACAACATTCATGCTTATCCTGCTAATCCTTTTAGAAAAATCTACTCTGTACATTTTTAATAAACACAAACAGTTTGATGAGAGAAGCCTATAGTTCCAGGACGTGATTGGTCCATATGCATTCTTGGGAAAATGCTTATATTTGTTTTATGTACCTGTGAAAATGTATATAAACCAAAGAACCAACGAAGGAAACCCAAACATTTAGTTAAGTGATGAATAAAAACAAAATTTCAAATGTATACTTTTTGTTGAAATTGTTTGATGTTTTGATCCATCCATCCATCTTCAGAATCTGCCGAATCCCTTTTGGAATCATTCCTAGGGAATCATTAGTCAACCTTTGAAGCAGGGTTTTGGACTGTTGGACGAAGCAGGAGAGCCCAGAGATGTGTGCAAATTCTGCAAAAAAAGGTCCTAGCCGGAATTTGATCCAGGGCCTTCTCTATGTAAGATGAGAGCGCTCTACAACATCTACATCGTCCTGCAGCCCCTTTGATGTTTCCACATTGGTTAAGGCAAAAAAAATGTTAAAAAATTAACAGTTAACATTGAAGTTCCAGCAAACAGTATTCATAATTTGGCCTGTTTAGAATAATTTTGGACTAGTATGGGTGGAAGAAATTTCAATGGTTGAGAATCTATTGGGATAAAACCAATAAAAAAGGTTTGCTTGCTTTGACGGGTTTGTCTTTATTCGTTGTGTATCTCCTTGGGATGAACTCAATTGTACATGTTTAGTTAATACAGCAATAAAGAAACAAAAATCAAGTTGTAAGCCTTCAAAACTTGGAAAAAGGTATTTGTTGCTACAATTCTAGAACAATAAGTTTAGCAGGTTTCTTGGCATGCTTAATTGTCCCCCCTTTTATTATTTGTCTTGTGAAATGTTTGCTATTGCTCAAGTGTATCTATGTCTTGTTTGTTAGACTACCAAATTACAAGATTTAATGTCCATCACATCAAATACTGCTTTATGAGGGCATGATCCCCCAGCAGATACCCTTCCACTGGCTTCCAGTTTGCCCCAGATCTGATTTCCAATCCCCTCTGCAAGCACAGAAATAGTAAACAAGCTTGCAAAATCATATTTATCTGATCTCATCATCCCTTATGTATCCTGTCATGATTTACAATCACAGGGAGCTGGCCGGCAGACGGTCACCAACAATCAGGAGGAAATTAGCAGGCAGTGGAGCACACGTGTCCTTTAGGAGCCACTCTGGAAGATAAAACCCGTGATATGCTCTGATCCAATCCAGTGCTTATCACACTACTACTAAAAGGTGCTGTTACATAAACCCTAGTTTAGGACCCCATTAATAGCCATCTCACTGTGGCTATGGGGTCACAGCTTTTCCTGTATGGTTTTCTGGGAAAGCAGGTCTGTTTCAGTGATTCTTTTTTGCCACTATGAAACAATGCTCTTGTAGATTCTAGAGGCATTTCTGGGGTTCTGAATGACAAAGGTTCTTATCCACCAATACTGACGTACAAAACCTAATGACTGCTTTTTTTCAACTTTTTGTGCTGAAAATACAAGGAGAAGTAGGAGTCAATGACTGCTGATCAACTGTGTGTGATGGTTGACAGCCTTTACAAAGTTACATATACCAAATTTTGAATGGTCTAGATGAGAGAAAAGACAATATTGATTATTTTAGAGTAGCAAATATTGGAATCTATTCGACTAAAATAGTATAGGAGACACAATTCTCAAGAAATGTTATCCTTTTTTCAATTAAAGAAACACAGAAGTATGTGTTCTTTGGAAAAGTTACTAAGCAAACAAGCCCACTTTCTTTAAGGGTACAATAATTTGCAAAGATATGTTTTAATGCACCATTTCAGGACGATGACCTATGCCATAGGTCCTATGGGATAGTAGGCTAAAATGAGCAATTAAGGCCATATCGCAAATATGTGTCCATCAACAAACACGTTTTGAACCCCAGTGTGAAAAACCTTTACTCCTAGTGGAGGTGCTAAGGCTTGGTTTGTGGTCACAAGAGCTGAGAACTTTAGAGCCATTGATTTGATGTTTCAGAGTTAAATTTGGGGCCATCTGTCCAGCAAACAAAGCCTGGCTGAAATTGGGTCACACACTGGACCAATAATCTCTGACCCCACCAATAGGACTCTGAACAGCAAAAACAAAACCATGAATGGGAGGGAAGCATTGACTTAACATTAAGGGTGAAGGAAGGAAGGTGGGCGTTTCGTTGAGTCCACACTTGGGTCCACTTCCCTTACAATTAAAGAAACACACACCCTATAATCCATAAATCTGGCCTCTAGAAATCAAAATCAAGAAGCATTTATTTAAAAGTAAAAACTCTAAATTTTCTCTCTTTTAACACCAGATATTCCTGGAACTGCAGTGCCTGGTATTCCCATCTTTGCACTCCAAGACTGCAATGTGGGAGTAACACAACCTGACATGGGACATAAGCACCACAGCTAAAATGTGCAAACTTCAACAAATCAATGCTACACTGCAGAGTGACCTGGCTAAAATGGCTTCCTAGTGGTGTTGGAGTCCGAAAACACGTGAACTATGTCTGCTGTTAGGTGGTCATATGCCTAACAGGTCAGCGAGATAAACACTGATATTGTGGAACATCCACAACTTTTTTGTAAGAAAACCTTAAAGTTAATTAACCTAACAAAGGTCAAGTCAATTGAATGAATCTAGCCTATAACCTTTCTATGGTACAGTTTTCCTTTACTTCACTGCTGGACAACTGTGCACGCATGAGTACTCATATTTGATATAATGCTTATCTGCTACTGATCTGATAAAATGAAACCAAAGCCACCTATAATCTCCATGAAACGAGGTCACAGAGCAATTGACAAACGTAATCTGTAGCAATGCCCATCTTGGCAGAATATTCAGGCCTTTGCTCAATAGGTTACACATGTTACCATGTTCACAAATCATCTCTTGGCAGGCACACTGGATATGGATCAGCAGCTGCAGCTCATCAGGATGAGAGCAGACCAAGCCTCCTCAGAAAACCAAAAAAGGGGGTTATTTTAGTGATACGGCTACAGGGAAAAGAGGTGGGAATATCCCATTAGACAGGGACCCATCAGCGTGAAATGAAGGAAAACAGGAAATCATTGTGGCAAAACTGTACTGTTGTCTGACAACTCATTTTTTAGATTTTTGATTAAACCAAGTCAATTTGCTTCATCGTTCTGTTTATTCTTTAAAGACCCAATCTGATCAAAACTGTGTTTTAACATATTCTTCTTGTATTTTTTTCTCATGATAGAGAACATAGAAAAGGAAAATTATGATTCAAATTTTATTTCAGGAGCGGATGAAAAAATGCTGATCCCGAGAGCCCAGAGCTCTCAGAAACGGGGAGGGGAAGTGGGGGTGGGGTAGCTGCAGGTGAATTTCTAATGAACTCTTGTTGCTCTGCAGAAACTATGTCCTAGAAAACAAAGTAGGTTTTAAGATTTCGGCTAAAAACTACACAATCATAATTAAAAGACCACTGGGAACGCTTGGAAAATAGATCCAAAGGTGATTGGAGTGGGATTTAAAAGATTTTCGAGTAATTATATCTTGCAACATTGAGGGTGTGTTCAGACTGGAAAGGTCCATTGGTCTGGACCGAGTCCTGAACCTTGAATTTGGTCTGTATTCAGACCGCCAATCAAACAGACTGTTCTGTTATGAACTAAAGCTTTTAAACATAACCATGTGACTTAAGATCTGCTTCATCATTGGCCAGGAATTACGAGTGCGGGGCAAAGCCACAAGAGAGACAATAATGAAATTCTTTTACAGTCCTTGTTGGGATAGTTCACTCTTTCAAAACTTATATTATGCTGACCATTTTAGAATGTCTAGATCAAGTTCTGGTAGAACACTTTTTGGTATGCAAGGCAGATACTGAGGAGATGATGGCTAAGAAGGCACGCTGATACGTGTTTATGACATTTAGATTGTTGGTGAAACAGTTAGAAGCACTTTTAAAAGTTGTTTTTATGAGCCAGCATTCATCCAACCACATTTCAATGAGTTGCTATGTCTTATAATCATGGTTGCTATGTTCCTATATTCCTATGTTGTGTCCTTTCCCTAACACCCGGCTACGGTGAACATTTTGGTCCAGTTGTTCCGCTCCGAGCACAGAGCATGCTCAGACTGAGGAAACTCAGACTGAACTGGAGCTCAGTCTGATTGGAAACAAACCAAGACCACCTTGAAAGATGGGTCAGAGAGCGGTTCCTGGACCCGGACCAGGGTCCACTTGGGTGTCTTCAGACTGAAAATTTGGTCTGGATTATTGGGGGGGGGGGGGCTGGTTCACTTTAGTCGAACCAAATGTGTCCAGTCTAAATAAAGCCTTACTTTTACTTTTGTCTGTTCAATCGCAGGATAGATTCAAATCCAGCTAACAAAGTAAGAAGGCGTGCAATTATTACATCCTGTTTAATTAACCATTAATACTTGATGTTTATCTTTCTTCTACTTAATTGCAAGATGTTTTCAGATACAGAAGCTTTACAAACTAATTGCAGTTATCTCAGTCATAAACAGGGATGAAGAGAGCGCCATCTCTGACATCTTTGACAGCAAACATCACTATGTATTTAATGTGGCACGTGATTTAGCCTTGAGGTGCACCAACTGGTTTTCAAAGTGCTGCATGTGTGGCAGCCGACAGCTAATAATTTGGCCACACACTGTCTACTAACGTGTTCTCATTAGCACCACGTCAGTGTTCATTCAAGATGACTCTTTGAGTGGGAGACTTTAATCGCAAAGCTATTATCCCTTTTCAGGGCGTTGTAACAGAATTTGTGTTTCTGCACAGACAAGTCTATTCAAGACAATATTCCATTTCTGTTATGCTCGTTTTATGCTCCAAGACTGGGAATTGTAAAGATACTTTCAGTGGACCAATGTGGCTAAACGCATGTCGAATCAACGTGTTATTCCTTTTCTGTGTTATTATGAGCTACATTTGTGAGCGGTTGGATGTTAACCTTTAAGAAAGATGACAGGCCTTAAAGAGTTATGATGTTTTTGTTTAGGCTTAAATGAATGATCGTGGATTTGGCTTCTCACTAACTGCTTGTGTTAGGGCTGTCACGACATAAAAACCCACCTACACGCAACTATCCACTTTAGGATAGTAACATTTTTTAAGGAAACTTAAAAACATCTAAATTCATTTATATTATTTGGTCTTTGAATGTATAGCCATTTATAGGTTGCATTCTTGGAAATAAAGAATTTGTCTAAGATGGGGTCCCGAATTCAATTCTGCAGAGACTTGAGACTCAACATCTAAGATTTTAGAATGGAGGCTCGGGACTTGTGAATGATGTCCATTTGTTTATAACTTTTTTTTAAAATATCCATGACATTGGTGATCTATTGTAAAAGCATTCCCAGTGTCATGGTGCCTCTGTCAGAATCCTCCCTCTCCAGCTCTGCTCCACTCTGCTCCTGACTTCCACCAGCTGTCGTCACTCAACTCATCAACCTCTTCTGCTCTTAAGGAGACCCAACTCCATCATTCAACGGCAGTTCGTTGCCCCTTATGGTGACTACGCCTGGTCATTTTCTCGTTCATGTTCTTGCTAAGTCTAGTTTTGTCTTGCACTAACTCTGTTGTCCGACCTCAGGAAAATCATTTCACGAGTGACGTCAATTGGATCCTCCATCAAGCTCCTGGAGAACCTGAAGATCTCTCGGCCCACGCTGACCGCGCCAACACCTCCAGCCACGCCACAGCCAAGCGCTCCAGCCACGCCACAGCCAAGCGCTCCAGCCACGCCACAAGTCTCTGTCCTGCCCGGACCTCCGCTAACACGAAGCCAAATCATTCTGGAAATAAATAAATCATTTCTTACCTGCCACTTACCTGTTGTATTTCTGGGTTCCAGCATCTGGGTTCGCCACACTCTGAAATCTAAGTTCTGGGCGGGACGGTTGGTGTAGACCAAGAAATCCCACAATTCACATCATCCATCTATTTACTCACAAAAATGGTGAGCAATATCAGAGCTATCCAGCTGTACAGTTTGGATCCAGATTCAAGCTCAGACGAGGAAAACAAAGACGTACGTGGATCTCTAGCACCGCTAAATCTGAGGCCATGAATCTCGACGGAAGAAAGGTAGTTTGCCATCGATCGTAGAGAGTTTAAATATCTGGGGGGTCTTGTTCAAGCATGAGGGAAGACCGGAGCGTGAGATTGACAGGCGGATCGGAGCAGCATCAGTAGTTATGCGGCCTCTATGTCCGTCCATTGTGGTGAATAGTGGGCTGAGCCAAAAAACAAAGCTCTCAATTTACCGGTCGATCTTCGTTCCAATTACCACCTATGGTCATGAGCTATGGGTCATGACCGAAAGAGCAAGGTCCCGAATACAAGTGGCTGAAATCAGCTTCTTCCATAGGGTGGCTGGGTGCTCCCTTAACCCTTGTGCTATCCTAGGCACTTTAACATTGGGAGTTGGGTCATCTAGACCCACTATACAGTGCTCTGAACCTTTTTTCTTCAATGATTTGTGAACCCAACTGGTGTCCATGGATTACATGAAATCTTTCCATCTTTATCCACCTTTGTCATGGTAGGGAGAACACGTCAATGTAAGGGTGGGGTCATCTAAGATAGCACAAGGGTTAAGGTGGCTCGGGGCTCTTGGACGCCTCCCTGGGGAGGTGTTCCGGGCATGTCCCACTGGGCAGAGACCCCATGGAAGACCCAGGACATGCTGGAGGGACTACGTCTCTCAGCTGGCTTGGGAACGCCTTGTGGTCCCCCCAGAGGAGCTGGAGGAAGTGGTTGGGTCGAGGGAAGTCTGGGGATCTTTACTGAAACTGCTGCCCCCACGACCCGGATAAGTGGAGGAAGATGGATGGATCTATTTGTCTGCAAGTGGATGCATCATACTGAAGCAGAGCAGGGAACTTGTGGACAGCCCAGAGTATTTTCTACGTTACCTACAAACTTTTTCAAACTGCATTTCTTCATCTGCTGCTGATTCACAAAGATTTAAATAAAGAAATCCTTAGAAACGCAATATTCTAAGGACATGTTTAAAAACGGCAAAAACACCATTTCCATTAGAGTGGATCTTTAAACAAATTTAAAGTTCTTCCGAGTGTAAAGACAAAGTGTAAAATCCTGTTTTGGCAATGCTTCCCATCAGCTTTGTATTTTTGATCCAGAGATCTTGCAGCTTTGCCTTAGCAAGTATTTTTAGTGCTCTGATTGAAGCACCGCAGCTGACTGAAGAGTCTCTTTGCTGCAATCAAAAATCTCTGGCGTTGATTGGAAATTTAAAGCCTCACATAAGACAAAATTTCCTTCCTGTGTACAACAGTTGGAAATATTTGTAAGCATTATTTATTTTTCGATAAATTACAAATTTTATTTTTTTCCTCGATCACTGTTTGTCTAATCAGATAATGAGGACAGACAATCTAGTAATTGGTACTTTGCTTCCACGGTAATGGTGCAAGCTCTGTTAACAATTTCTTTGAATTTAGTGAAAAAAATTGCAAAAACCTTTTAAAATTTGCTTTTTGAGTTTAAAATTATCATTGAAGAAAATAAAAAAATTACAAACATACAGACCAAAATTATTTTTTTAGAGTAGTAAATCTACAGTTGGGCAGCCTGTCAAATAGCTCCAATGCAAAGGCAGACTTTACAAATAAAGATTAAAACACCCAACAATATGATGTAAAAAAAAAATCAAGTTAATTCTGTTGAAAGTTGTTGAAGGCCTCAGGTGTTGCTTTGCATGCATCCGCATGACCATCCCTGCACGCACACGTATTAGGAGCGGAAAGTGTTTCTGTGAATGCTTGGATAGGCACGTGTAGGCTCTGCCAATGCCCGTCAGTGAGATCAACTCGCATGTGTGTGGAGAGCGCATGTTCCCTGCTCTGTCACAGTCCCACCTGGTGCCCCCTCCTGATCTTTTGGAGGCAGCCGAGACAATGCCACTGTGAAGTCTGCTGTAACATGCACAGATGGGATCTCCCCTCGCTTTCCCTCTCATTGTGTGCCTGCGGTGATCCGCCACTCTTCCTGGCTGTTCACATGCATCAGATTTGACATGGCTATTTGCTGTCTGCGAGGCCAGAACAACCAAGGACCACTTTTCAGTCTCCTTCTCCTCCCTGGGAAGTGATTTGTCCGTCCACGGAGTGTGTGGGAGGACGGGGCAGCGGAGGCAGGCAGCGATGGATTTCCACTGTGAGAACAGGAGGCACAAAGTGAAATCGAGGGTGAAAAAGAAAAATAGTGACACTGGAAAACAGGAGAAGCAAAAGCGGAAAGACAAATGGGAGCAAAAAAAAGTGCATAAAAGTTACAAAAAGAACCACAAAAGGTGGTGTCAAAATTCTTAATTAAAAGTAAAATAGAATATTTATGTGGCATTTGATGTGCTCACTAAACACTCCATGCATGCAGTGGTGTGGAGGTGCAACACTGTCCTACATAATTTAGAAGACAAGAAAAGAGCATGCAGTTTTAGATTTAGGGTGTATTCACACTGGGAAAATCTGTTGGTCCGGACTGAGTCTGCTTAATTTGGTCCGGATCGAGTCCTGAACCTTATGTTTGGTCGGTATTTAGACTGACTTCTGTTTTGGACCAAAGCTTGTAAACAAAACCATGTGACTAAAGATCTGTTTAATCATTGGTCAGGAATAACGAGTGCCGTTTTGGTTCAGTTGTTCCAGTCCGAGGTTGGATTGTGTCCAGACTGAGGAATCTCAGAGCAAACCGAAGCTCAGTCCCACCTCCAAAAATGGGTCAGAGAGCGGTTCCCCGACCAGGAACCGCTCTCTGACCAGGAACCTGGTCCCAGTCCAGGATCCGCTTGGGTGTATTTAGACTGAAAGATTTGTTCAGGATTATCAAGAGAAACAAACTCTGGTTCACTTAAAGCAAATCAAACGTCTCCAGTCTGTATGCACCCTTACAGCCTATACATGAACTGTCCAAAAATAAACAAATCAACAAATAAAAGTTCTATCAAATTTCAAGACCTAAAAGCCAGAACTGTAGCTATGGACACCAGCTTTTTGACTCTGCAACATCCAGAGTGAAACACGTTTGAAAATAAAACTAGCAGGTGCAGTTCATTAAGTAACAGCAAAAATGTATCACAGTAGGGGATTTGTCATCCAAATATCAGCTATTTGTGTGTCCAACTAACAATTGTATCTTTTTTGAATAGTTAAAATGTTACAGTTATAGTTTAAAAAATGTGTTTTCATGCTAGTATAGTGTACCAGCTATATAAAGCAAGGCTAATATTTCAGAGGAAATCAGAAGTATGCAGCGTTGTTTACATCACACATCATCAGGGTTCACTGAATTATTTCACTTCTCTTCAAAGCAATTACACAAAATGGAATGCTTTGATTTTTGAAAACAAGAAAGCCGTCTGAGTCTGCACTGACCATCTGGGCTTGCATAGCTGTTGCCCTGCACTTCCTTCCTCTTGGGGCTCAGCCGGTGGAGCATTTCCACCATAAAGAGGGTCAGGCTACATGTACCCAATAACCTGGTTTATAAAGGAAACCTGGTAAACCAGAAAACTTAGGATACAGGTTTGAATGAGCACCCTTCACTATGCCACATGTAGATTATCTTTTCTTTCATCCAGTTGCCTCTTCTTTTAGAAAGTTGATTGTCAGAAGTCTTTTTGTTAAGTCTCAGCCACAACTGCCCTAACTAGTGAATACAGGCTGTCTGAGGATGAAAATGGGCACACAGGTGGCCCACAGGAAATATCAATTACAAACCAGTTGGTGAAAACATGTGCATGTTTTTCTACGGACATGCTGCAGGCGACAGGTCGCGGTGAACACTTTGGACGTTTGGGGAAATAAGGGGTAGGTGGTAGGTGAGACCGGTTTTTGATTTTTTTCAATCCCCCTTGAAAACCGCACACTGCGCAAGGAGGCCATCTGTGCGTGCTTCCTCCACAACATGTTGCGTGTCCGTGCCTAAGGATGTCCCTTGATCAGAAGTCAGGTCCGTACTGTCAGACTCAATCGGAATCGGATGTTGTATCCCCATCAGGGATCGGATGTTTGTTTTTCAAATTATTTTTGGTCAATGCTGTGTATTTCAAGCTAATAATTTCAAATAAATGCTCTACTAGACATTTGCATGCATGCTACAACAAGGATTTGAAAATTAAGTCATCATATGTATTTAAAGGGTCTGTCATGCTTTGCTCAAGTATTTCAGAGTAAACTATAGCAATTCAATTCAATTCAATTTATTTGTATAGCCCAAAATCACAACAACAGTCGTCTCGATGGCCTTCGAAGTTAAACATGAACTCAAAAGGATCATGAATACAAAGAGTTCAATAGGAAAATACTAAAATGAACTAACAAACTGACTAAGCTATACTGGCATCCCTGCCCTTAGACCCCCCTTCGCGGTAAGGAAAAACTCCTAAAAAAAACGGATTCCGGAAAAAACGAAGAAACCTCAGGGGTGCCCACATGAAGGAGGGATCCTCCCCCAGGACGGACAGGTGATTTACCAGAACACTTAGAGAAGAATTAACTTATCTAATGCTACAATCACATATATAAAGTCCATATATATAAAAATATATGACCTTTGGCTCACGAAAGAACAGTTGTTTTATGAAATATGAGTTATTTTCACAGCTCATTTTTCTACCCGGCAGTAAGACGACTTGATCTCTGAGGCTCCGCCTTTTGCTACTTGTGGGTGCCGCCCATTTCATGACGTCAACCTAGAGTCGGCCTGCACAGTGTTTCTGCATTTGTCCCACGAAAACAAACAACCTCCAAACTTTTGCAAAGATGGGTGTGCATATTGTGTATATAAAAGGAAAGCGTTTTTTCACGATCACTGCTAGCTCCACAGAGAAAATCTGGTGTGGGTGTGTTAGCCTGGGGGCGGTGCCGGCAGCCCCTGTGCCTCACTTTGTGATGTCACAATGTGAGAACCCACTAGTTTCTGTGGTTTGGGAGGGGCTGGTGCTCAGAGTAATACTCAGAAATACATGAATGGATCAAAATACACCTTTGGGGTTGTTTTTGTGAGGAATGTACATTATGATACACTTTGAAGCTCAAAAAGTTGATTTTGCATCATATAGAAGCAACTGATGGAATTACAAATTATAAAGTCCCCAAACTTTCTCACATGACTAATTATTACCTATTTATACTAGTTACTAATTACAGATCTTTACTAGGTGGTAGTTTAGCTACCTTACAGAAGTGTTCTGCCTAAGTGTAAAATGATAAAAGAAGGTTAATAACAGAAAAATGACCTATATCTGTTCATTGCATTTGTTAATTTTTTAAATGTGTTCCAAAAGTACAAAATCAAACGACTCGGAACTGGTCCCAGTTAATAGGGACATCCCTATTAGAAATGAGGAAACCAGAGTGTAGTTTGTGTGGCCGTCTTACTGGCACTTGCGTATCACATCTCATGCATGCAGCATTTGTGCTCGCTCAGTAAGGAGTCTGTACACGCACCTCACTAATGACAGAGTGCAGCGTTAGCCACCATAGGACATGCGTAACTTACACTATCCTTACAAATACTTACAAAACGTTTACCACCCGCACACCAATGGTATTTTCCATTTCAATGACTTCCCATAACTCTTGAGCTATCCTAGGCACTTTAACATTGGGAGTTGGGTCATCTAGACCAGGGGTGCTCACACTTTTTTGGTGTGTGAGCTACTTTTGAATCAACAATGTCTTGAAGATCTACCTATATATATATATATATATATATATATATATATATATATATATATATATATATATATGTCTGTCTGTCTATATATGTTTATTAGTTACATGTTTATTTGAACATTATTGTTTATGTAGTGATGATTAAAAACTACACAGTAGGATTACACAAAGATACTTTTGTATTAACATATGAGGCGTTTTAAGACAGAAAGCAGCAACTATCATTAGTCATGCTCTGTTGTAAACCATGCAATGCGGGGAGCATGGCATTCCAAAGGCGCTGATGGCTGCGTACGAAGCGCTTGCTACGGACAAAAACAGCTTCTTGCTACGGACAAAAACAGCTTCCTTAATGAGCTCGTATTTATCGGGCGAGAACTGTAGAGCCGATAGCAGGAAGACACACCAATAAACACTCCGGTTTTCCGGAGTGGTTTTCTGCCGGGGACTTGACGTGCCGCGGGGCAGAGAGCGACTTTCTGATGACTGACAGAATTTGCGCTCAGTGCATTTAAACACCCATCTGCAGTGACGTATGTATCAGAGGATGTCCGATTGGCCGTTCTGCATGTCAATCATGTCCCGGTTCTCGGTGACGATTTTGATTGGCTGGTGGATTTTTCAGAAGTACTTTTTTTTTTTTATCTTTGCTGGCCTGTGATCTACCCTCATGTCCTTGAAGATCGACCGGTCGATCGCGATCGACGTAATGAGCACCCCTGATCTAGACCCACTAGACAGTGCTCTGAACCTTTTTTCTTCAATGATTTGTGATCTTCACTGGTGTCCATGGATTACATGAATTCTTTCCACCTTTATCCACCTTTGTCATGTTAGGGAGAACACGTCAACGTAAGGGTGGGGTCATCTAAGATAGCACAAGGGTTAAGGAGGCCACATGAGCCACAAAAGAACCGCAAGGCACATATGTGTTCCCCCTTAAGATGCAGCTCTACGACTCTCCATGGGTCCGGACAAACCAAAAACCGTACAGGTCAACCCCCCATACCACTGTACGTGACTAAGGCATTACTCCTGGAGGAAAACCATTGTCTCAGTGAGAACTCTCGAAAGGGACTACCAGATTTCTCTAAACTTGCCGGCTGATTACCAAAATCTAGATTCCAGTTTACATGACATTTAAAATACCAGGTTACTTAAGGGCATGTAAAGACACCCAGAAAATCTGTTTGAAAGTTCACTCTCGCCTCGGCTAAAGTCAGCGTCCTCCTCTTTGAATAGAGGCACTATGGAAAAGCTGAGAGCGATTGAGGAATTCAGTTCGTCTCGTCTAATTTGTCTGTTTACGACACGTAAACCCGCCATAAATACACAGTATACACAGTAGTTTGCTGGAAGAGCTGCTGTGTAGAAATCATCTCACTTTTGCTTAATGATTGTTGTTTTCCTCTTATGTTATGTTTTCTGTAAAGCTGACTAAAGTGACATATTTCTAGATCTTACAAATAAATACCCAATAAATGAAATTGTTTTTTTATAACTCCCTTCTGCCTTTCGAAATGATTTCCTTTTGATTGAGGTGACAGACTCGATGCTAATACAGAGAGCAGATGCACTGAGGCACATAAGGAAAGGAAATAAAACAACCGTGCGTTGCCCCGGCAGCCACTTTATGAATTACCAATGGCGGTGAAAAGCCCCGAGCATATTTAATGCAGGAGAATCTGTCCTTTTTTCCCTTTGTTCATCTCTGTTCTCCTTCTCTTTGCAGTATTCAGCTTTTTTTTTACTTCATTAGTGGCTCGGCATCAGTGAGCGTCACGGCAACAGACAAGGGGTTTGGAGCTTAGCTCATCTGCACTCTGACCACACAGCTCCCAAAGAGCAGGATTACTTCATCTTGAAAGGCACAACAAAGGATTTCTCAATCTCATGCTGCCGTCAAAGGGATAAAAACATGATTCAGGAAATTTCCTTAAGCACAAAGAGAGACTGTAGATGCGGGAGCATAAAGCTTCTTCGTGGTGCCTCATTTTCCACCCTTTAAGAAGTGGCATTGTGCTACTCCAGACCCTCAGAGGCTGCTTAAAACTCAAAGGAGGGGTCATTTTAGTCATTACACATGAGCACAAACAACCCATCCAACATTGCATCCATGTGAAACATGTCTTTATGGAGTCTGGAAAAACCTGAAAGTGTTTGCCACACGCTGGAACACAAGTTCAGGCTCTGGGTTCATCAATGGCGTTGAGGTCATTGTGTTGATTGACTAACGATCAATTTCAAATTAGTGCTGTAAAGCCAATGTACTCCAGAGGCTAAGTAAGAAAAAAATTCCAATTCACAGTCCTTGCCTAAGGACAAACTGGTGTCAGTGAGCGTTGTCCTGGAAGCAGCCGGGGGCTGAATCTGCATCCTTCCTCCCTGCTTTGAGCGGAAGCAGCTCCCATGTAACAGTCTGTCAGGAAACTGAGAGTCCTGTGCTGTTTGGTTAAGGTCTTTTAATGTAACTTTACAGACTCAGTCCGATAAAACCTGTGGTTTTGGAGTTTTTGATGTGCTCTTGTGGGATTTTTCTGATGATGAAGGACATACATAAAAAAAATTAGACTTAAAATTTCATATTCAAATGGTTGTGAATCAGGAGCAGACAAATATGTCGTTTCAAAGAGCTTATTTATGACAGAAAATAGGCTGGATGGACCACAAGCTCCCTGCTCTGCTCCATTCCGATGCATCTTCTTTCAGAAAAACTGATCGATGAGCGTCTTTGTTTTCCTCATCTGAGCTGGAGTCTAAACTGTACAGCTGGATAGCTCTGATATTGCTCACCACAATTGTTGAACCGCTAATGTTAGATTGGGGTTGTGAGGCTGCAAGCTAGTGGGAGAGAGTGTAAACACATGGATTACGGAAAGCGTAGGAGGCTTACTCTGAGCCATTGGTCCTATTCACAACTCTGAGGGGAATTCCTGATGAACTCCTGCCGCTCTGCAGAAATGAAGTGATTTTGGTTAAAAACGGCATAATCATAGTTAAAAGACAACTGGGAACACTTTGACAGTAGATCGAAAGATGACTGGAGTGGACTTTTAAAATAGCCACTTCAAAAACACCAAATAAAAAAAGAACATGATACCCTCTTTCCTTTCTACACCTCGGTTGATAGCATCCTGCTTCAAAACACTCCAGACACAAACCTATATGGCACACGTGCCAAACTCAAGGCCTGTGGGCCAAATGTGGCCCTCCATGTCATTTTATGTGGCCCGCGAGAGCAAAAAAGTTTTTCATTTCTTAAAATAATAAATAACAATTGGTGTGTATTTATTCATATCTAGAGGGAATCAGACTTGAAATACTGGAATTGCCAACTATAAATTAGGACATAAACACTGTCCATATAAGCTAACCTGACAGAATCAAATGTAAAAGGATTTATGCTAAAGTAACAAGAAAATATGTTTTATTTGCAATTTATTTAATTATGAACAACATAGGGCTCCATAATTGTCACTTTAAAAATGTATAATAAATAATGAGTTATTTAACATTAGGAGTAGGTACATTTACTTTTCATTACATTTAGTTATATGTATAAGTGATATCTGGCCCTTCAAGGACAGACACTATGCTGATGTGGCCCTCGATGAAAATAAGTTAGACACCCCTGGTATATGGTCTTTCCTAAAATCAATCAATCAGTTAATCTATTAATCAGTCAGTTAATGAATGAATCAATCAAATACATATTTACCTCATTTGGAGTTTCCACTTATTTATCCCAGTTAACTTTGAAAGCGTACTGTCAGATGCAAATGTGAGCTGTAGCCACGTTTTGTTTATTTTAGTTCGTTTTTTTTTTTTCTGAGGGCATTGTTTAGACTGCATCATTGTTATGCATTATTCATATCAAATCAGGGCAGATTAAGAAATGCAATGGCTAAAGCACAAAGATTAGACCACGATACCTTCCCTTTATTGGATTATTTAGCAGAACTGTGTGTTTCATTTGCCTATTTAAGTTTTACAAGTGAATCTAATTGTGCGTCTTTCTGAAACGACTCAAAACACAAAATGAAGCAGATTTCTCTGAGGTCATCTGACTGTGTGAACTAAACATTTGGAACGGGTGCATCAGCCGGATGAAGTCACTACCGTCTGAGAGAGACCGGCATCCTTTGGGAGGAGAGACTCTTTTTTAATCCTGTGCCACGTGGGAATCCCGTCAGCACAGACACCCCCGACTGTGAGCACACACCTGTGGGAATCACATGCACGCCGTTATCGATCTGAGCTCACACAGTCTTACAATGACAAACGCGGCGACTATTCCTGGTAACGCCGGAGAACGACTTAACAGCCCTCTGGCAGTCGTTGACGGAGAGGCGCAATATATCACTCACACACACACACACACACACGCACACACACACACACACACACACACACACACACACAAGAATGTGGCTGGTGCAGAGCTTTTGTGAATTCTAAGTCAATTAACATGGATTGTTACGGACACCAAGGCTTGAGTGGATGCCCTGCAGGAGGAGTGAACCGCACTATTTTTGTCAGGTTTAGGAGGATTAATAAGGTCCAGAAAGACCTCAATTCAACTGCAGAGGGAAGACTTTGAGAGGAACTACTGAAACGCCTCGTTGGATCCAACTTTTTAAACAAGGTTTTCATGCATTTCAGCCATTTAATTCTACGTTTTTATCTGATCATTGAGATGTTTTAAAGACACTTTTTTTTACTTTTTTGTCTGTGTAAAGCAAAGAAAACAAAAACAAAAACCTGCAGCTACAATGCTGGATTATTTTGGGTGCAAAGGAAACATATTACCATCTGACAGCTTCTGCAAACTCCAGGAGACCTGAGGAATCAGGGTGATCAGCCTGATGTTGCACCTGACTGGAGCAAACATCTCCGGAGTTACTGATGCGATAGGCAAGTGCTGACAGCAAAAGCCGTGTCAAACTCCAGCAGCCAGCAAAGCAAAAACTTCCATTTCAAAGGTGGCGTCTTCAGGATGCTTTGACATGACGAAGACATCCACTTTAAAAATGCATAAGGCCCTGACTCACAGAGACACACACACATCAGAAGCTAGAGAGGAAAATCAAGCAAAAAGATGCTCTAATTTGAGATCTACAACCTGTCACTCCCCTTTTTAATGGATAAACTGTCATCTGGGTTCACACCGCCCTCTGCAAGGCCGGATATAGGGGGGAAAAACAAATAAAATAAAATACAAAACACTAAAGGATGGACTAACCGATGGAAAAAAAGACAGACGGGAAAAAAGAAAAAAAGAAAAAGAGAAGCGCAGCCTCAACACATGACAGTGTCCTGCTTGTGCCTGTCCCAAGCCCGGTAAATGCAGAGAGTAGTGTCAGGAAGAGCATTCAACATAATAGTGATAAGACACACCAAATAGATCAAAGAAGAAGATATGGACGTTTTGAATAGTTGAATTAATATGATGATGGAACAGTTTTCTATGCATTCGGAGGGAAATGACTCCCCAAAAAACAAGCCATCCCAGACTTGATCCTGCTGATATTTTACCTGCACCCAGGGCTGAAAGTAAGTGGGTACGCTCCGGTACTGGTACCGGTATAAGACCTGGCAGAGGTACGGCGCACCGGCTGGAAGATCAGCTGTGTGGCCGCTCTTTCAATTCAATTCAATATTTTGTATCTATATAGCCCAATATTAAAAACAATAGTCGTCTCAATGGGCTTCATGCCGGTGATTGTGTAATAAACATTAATCATAACGAACATAAATCATAGAATTCAATAGCTGATTGCTAAACCAAAAAGACTAAACTAAACTGGGCATCTCTGCCCTGAGACCCTCCTTCTTTACTGCTTTAACACTCATACTAAAGTATCTGTAGGCTGATGCCACTGAAACTGGGAAGCAGGCAGCGCTTTATCTCATCTGTGGTTTTAGTGTCTTATCACTACAAACTGTGATTTACGTCCCTCTCTCCCCTCACCTTGTCCAATAATTCCGTTGCTTCCCCAAACAAACACACTGAGCATGCGCGTCTTACAGCCAGGATCCATGGACTCAAGTATGCAAATGTTTGTGCAAGTTGGAGGTTGGTTAGTTTGCAATGATTGCAAATTAATCCTACAGTTTTCTGCGATTGATAGTTCAAGATAAAACCTAATGCAATGGTAGAACTGAGACATGCAGCAAAGAAATGAATTTATGTTTGAAAAGGTTATTGAAAAAAGTAACAATGGTTAAGAGGAAATCACAAGTTAGGATGGAGATGTACAAGCTAAAATTAGTAGAGAAAAAGAAAATGAGAAAGAAGGAGGTGCATTTTCTGCATTTAAGTCCTTTAGTACGATTCAAACTTTTCCACAAAGCCTCGTCTATATTTTAGATTTATTCTCAAATCCATTTATATATATTAGTGTTGTAACGATTCATATTAATCCGATTGATCCGATTTATAGTCGATATTTGTTCATTTTGAACGATCCGTTTCTCTGACCTCAAATGGATCCAGAACATCTTTATCCAAAACTTCCCCAGTGTGACTCAGAGAGAAATTCCTGGAGCTGAACAGTGAAGTTTTCCACATTCCTTGGATTTCTTCAAGATCATCAAGTGTAAATTAAATACGTGTTCAAACAAACAAGTAAACAAGAATGAATTTTAGTTTCCTAAAGTTCAGCTCACTGTTGCTTTTCCACATCCAAATAATCCAAAGGGAACATTCTTAGAACATTCTAGCACACTTTATGGTCACATGACTCTGCTACACTCAAAGTGTTTCCACACATTGGACTGGAATGATGGACATGTATGTTGTCTGCTGTGATGTCACTTGGTCGTTTTTACCTTATAGTAAAATAAACCTACCGCACCTCAAACCAAATGGTATTTTCCGATGTTGATAAATTCAATTTTTTTAAATGATTTTTAATGGTATCGGTAAATTGATTTGATTAACAACGTGCTTCAGACAGATTTACCTGGTTGGATTTATCAATTCATCCATTAATTGGCACAGCCCTGATCTGCATTTACTAAAATAATAAATAAAAATTTTTTATGTTAACGTCGTTTTTCATAGCACTATCATAAGCAAAATCTACTTTCACCCCTGCCTGCCCTCCATAGGGGCGAAATATGGGCCTGGCCACATGTGCCTTTCAGACTTTCATGTTCAAAACTTTCACGTTGATGTGTTCTGTGCAAGTTTCCGCAACCGTTTTCAGGCTCTACGTACAAACGTCCACTAAACGCGTAGTGACAGTGAAACAGCTCAACTTTGACCAATCAAGGACTTTGATTTGGTAGTGACGTATGGATGGCGCCCCTTTTCATTAACAGACGGGTCAACTATTTGAACATTAGTCATGGAGAAACATTAATAATTGGAGTTTGTGTCCGGCTGGATGACACCAGCTGTTTCATATTGCCAAATAGAGCTGAGGAAGAAGAACCTGGAGCCGGATTTGCACCACTTTGCCATTTCACACCAAGCCTCTTGCAACTGTAGATGGAGGACATGCGCTTGTAAACAGTAGAAAAAGAAACAGAAAAATCTCCTCCCTGCTCGTTCAGTGTGAACAGCGTGTGCTGAAAGCGTGTTCAAGAACGCGCGTCATGTGCTCCGTGTGAATGGAGCTTTCCACAAAAACATGTGGATTTATTGTAATTGTAAGGAAACCCTCCTGCAGGACTCAATCACATGTCGAAAGTTTCCCTTTGTTGTTTCTTAATCAACACGAATGCTTAGAATCCCACTTTTATCACACTTAATCCACTAAGAAAAGGAGCTCTGGGCTCCAGCAAACTGAGATAAAAAACTGGCACTGGCAGCTTTTCACTCCCTAATGGAATGTCTTTAATGTCTAAGTGCCAAATTGGAAAAGTTACAAGCCCCCCACCCCCCACCCCCTTATCTGATTCTTATCAAAATTTAAAGCGGTTGGAAATAACACACCTCAAAGCAGAGCCTGCAGGAAAGTGACACCCTGAGTCCCCCAGCTGTTTTTCCTCCTCACATCCAGAAAAGAAAAAAATCTGATTACAGAGAATTGGCATCAGGCTGCTCCCATGATTTATCCCTCTCGTTAAGTTACAACTAACCCCAAAACCTCAAAGCCCCCAGCCCCCCAGACCCCTGTAAAGGCGGCCACATCCGATGTTTGGCCGTGCAGCAGAGCAGCCCCCGGACTCTTCGAGGTCTGGTTTGTGTGCTTAAGAGGCGGTGGGACGGTGCTGCTCTCTCCTCCAAATATCTGCCCATCATTTATTCATTTACACTCCTAGGACGGCCGCCGCTGCCATCATCCCAGGGCCGCGTCGTCTGAAGTCCTCCGTCGCTCAAACATGCGCGCGCACAAGCATGCACTTTGCCAGCGGTCCCAGAGGTCTTTTAATTTTTTGAGAGGCTATTTTTAGTAAGCAAAATAATCGAGGTGGAAAGTTCCATCTGTCCAACACTCTTGTTCCAGCTGCTCCTTTTTAGTAGCAGGCAGAATGAGAAGGGGGGGGGGGGGGGGGGGGCATTACTTATTAGATGGAAATGACACAGACTGGCTTTTTTTAATCACATTTTTGGTTCAGCAGAAACTGTTAGGTGCAATTCTCTACAAAAATAAGAGAGTAAAGTGGGAGCTGAGCTGCGCCACCTCTTAGAGGTAGTTTCCGTTTTAAATCCTTCCTCAATCTGCTCAGTTTTTTTTTGACTCATCACAAAAAAAGATGAATATAAACAAAATAATAACAAGAAAGGAAATAATGAACCAGAACACTGCTAAAAAGCCTGAAATAAGTCAAAGATCCTGCAAATGATAAATAACCAAAAGACAGAGAAACTCTGGTCACTAAGATCCTCACTAATTCCTAAAGTCTTCAGAATGACCCCCCCCCCCCCCCCCCCCCCAAAAACAATTAGCATTTTTTTTTATTAAAAATGTAACATAACTGTTTTTAAAAAATTTGGCTTTGAAGGTTTCGGTTGCAAACAAACATTGGAAGAAATGTGACATACAATTTTCCTTGGAATAAATCCTTGGAGCTTTGTCAATAGTTTAATGGAGCCTCGCCTGTTTTTTAGACATTTTTCACGTTGTTTTGACCTTGTCTTTGCTTTCTTTATGGATAGACATGGACACACCTTCCCATTCATTTGAATGAGAAGGTGTGTCCAAACCTTTGGTCTGTACTGTATATCCATTTTTATTTTGTCTCTACATGTTTGATCTTTTCATATGAAACACAAAAACTATTTGATCTTAATTTTTGTGAATTTTGCAGAAAGAAAATGACAAAATTTGCCACTGCACATTTGAGTGTAATATTGTGTAATATGATCAAAAATATATCTGTAAAAAAGAACCTGGGGTTGTACTAAAAAAATTGATTTCTAGCATTCAAGAAACAGTTCATTTTTCTTGAAACATTAGTCTTTTTTACTTTCTTAAGACTTTTTTCTATTGTACAACTAAGATTTTATTTCACCTACACTGCCTACACTGCATTAATTAAATAAACAACAAATCTGCCATGAATTCTTATTTTAAAACAAGACATAGTACTCACTAAGACAAATTGCTCCAAATGTACCTTAATTTAAAGCAAAGGAAATTGATTTTTTTACAGCTGGAAATAAATTATTTTCCTATTATTATATTTTTTTTAAATAAGATTGTTTGTCTTTCAAGACATAAAAAAAGACATTTTTTCTTGGAACAACCTTCTCAAGATTTTGTTTTTTTAGTGTAAAACAAAGAGGTTTTTTATCCTGACAAACTGCATGTCTGATCATAAAATCCCTTAAAATCGTCTTAATGAAAAAAAAACATTGCAGTAAAGTATACTTTAAGGATTCACTATGAGAAATGTAATCAGTAAACAAAACAAGATTGCAAACAACAGACAATCCCAGCTTGCCGTGTAATTTCATGCTGGGACGTTAAGCACAGTTTCAAAGGTTAACAGGCTTACAGTGGGAACAGGGAGGAGATTTGGCCTAAGTTCTCCTTTGATTTGTAGAGAAATGCACTGGGGGGGAACCAAAACAGTTTTTCACCCAACTTTTTGGGTCCTTTTATCCCCTCATATAAAAATGTGGAAAGCAGGATTCCAGTTTGGAGGCTGGTGTGAAGACAAACCTGCACTGTATGTGGCCAAACGCCGCAGTTGAAAAGTTCAGACCCACAAACCCGCTTGAATTTAATTTGCTGAATTGATTGAATGTCCAGATCGGTCCCTGAAACACGCTTTAGGGTTTTTTTGGGGGGGCTGTACATCATGGACAGAGCTGGTGGCGTTTGAGAGCTGTTTTGTTGTGACAACAGCTGAATCAATCAGTGTGCAAGCCTTCGCTTTACCAAAACCATGAACACTTTCCCCAGATTAAGCGCTGCATATCTGAGTGACTCAGCATTCCCTAGAAGGCAGGGATACAATATTAATGAATATCTGCCGAGCGATGACAGCTGAGGAGGACATGGCACGTCCTCTATCCTGATGCTGAGAGTCTGAGATGTCCTGTGCTGCACCCAGCAAGTCACTTAGGAGCTTTGGATCCTTCCTGAGTTCAAAGTTTGTCTGTTTTTTTTTTTGCTTTTTCAAACTTTCACCTTCAGGTTTTCCAAAAAAAAAACTGCTGCAAGAAAGTGAGCTCCTTAAAGCGTACATCAGATCTGTGAAAGCAAAGGTTCTGCTGAGCCGCCGTCTGAGAGCTCTAAGCGGTCCACTCGCATTGATCTGACCGTTCAAGTGTCGTGTCTGACATGAGGTCGGTACGTGAGTCCAAAACAAGCATCCGTGATCGATCGTGGCTTTGCTGCATCAGAGCTTATTTATAGCAACACGAGCAGCTCCCCACGCCAAGAGCCAGAGGAGGCGAGGGGAGCGCTGTCCAGCAACCGAGCCACTTCAGGAGTTAGCACAACTGCTGAGTCCTTCACTCTGCGCACTCATGAACAAGACAGACGGCCTCCATTGAGAGGATGGAAGAAACGGGAAAGGACTGCAACTCCTTCTTTCATCTTAAACCATTTAACGTCTCAGTCCTCTTTTAAATCAATTTTCAAAGTGTTCCCAGTGGTCTTTTATTTATGATTTTTAGCCTAAATCAAAAAGCTGCTGTTCTCTTGGACATAGTTTCTGCAGAGCGGTGGGCGGGACTGTTGGTGCAGAGCAACCCCGTCCCCCCTTCATGTCACCCACAACTGAGAGCTTTCTGTTAACCCTTGTGCTATCTTAGATGACCCCCCCTTACATTGACGTGTTCTCCCTACCATGACAAAGGTGGATAAAGGTGGAAAGATTTCATGTAATCCATGGACACCAGTGAAGATCACAAATCATTGAAGAAAAAAGGTTCAGAGCACTGTCTAGTGGGTCTAGATGACCCAACTCCCAACGTTAAAGTGCCTAGGATAGCACAAGGGTTACCATGTTCTCCTGCTAGCTTACAGCCCCTCACGCCTCCAACCAAAAATTGCCGCTACAAAAGAAAAAGGCCAGCAATATCGGAGCCATCCAGCCGGATGGTTTGGAGCCAGCTCAGACATGGATTAACAACAATTTGAATAAAGACATAATCAGAAATGCAATTTTAAGCTTTAATTTTCTTTATATGTGTCCTCGATCAGAAAAATGCCACAAAAACAGCAAAAAGTCCATTTTGATCTGAGCGGGTCTTTAACTTGACCAAGACGAGGGTGAAAATCTGACCGTGATGCTGCAGCACAGTTTGTGAATGGATGTGTGTGTGGTTCATGTAACCTTGAGTACAGCTGACAAGCAGCGATCCATGCCGAGACCACAGAACTGCAGCTATAAGACAGTAAACTACCAGCCAACCAGCAGCTAAATCAATTCAGCATTTGGACATTTCCAGTTTTCCGTCAAGCATTTCTTCTTCCCTTCTGACACAAATATTTGTCAATCATTTATTAGTAATGTTATTTTTTCCAGTTAATGTTATTTATTAGATAACAACAAACACACTTGCTATTAGTTTTGAGTTGTGAATAGATTTTTAATGTTTTAAAAAGTCTCCCTTTCTATAGGAAAGTGAAGAAGAGCTTAAGTGGAGATCGAGGTTTTTTTAATCAAAAAAATGAACAGATTCATGTGAACAAACTAATAAATGTATCCTAAAATCCACAGAGTGTGTACGTCTGTCCCTTCTTGAATGGCTTTTATAAACGCAAAAGCTTGACTGGATGCTATAAAAGTTTAACTCCAGAACCTAAACAACCAGAAGAAAAGAAAGCCGGAGCAAAAATGACAAACAGCTGACTGTTGCTGCTCAATAAATTGGGAAGAGGTAATAAAGCCAAATCAATTTCTAATTCCCAATTCATCAGTAAAATAGTGATTAGTTAAAAAACTCTACCCAGCTTTAAATTGGATGGATTAAGAACTAAAATAAAAAAAATGCCACTAATTAGATTCTCAAGTTTAGCTTGAAGAAGGGTTTTGATTTTTTTTTCTTTCTTTCAGAAATCTGTGTTTGTTTTAGATTTTTTTAAGCAAAATATTTAGACCTTACAGATGTGAAGTGAAATTCAGATGTTACAGGATTCATGCTTTTAAATAAACAAATGAATCAAATCAAATAAATAATATTTTTTGTGCGCGCGCGCCTCCTTTTGCTGTTTTTTCCTGCGGGGTTACCGCGCTCCACATAGCCCACTTCTCGTTAATCGGGCGGATTAGCAGCGCAGCCCTCCACCTTCTGCTCTGCTTCTATGTCAAAACACACTACTACTACAACCGCACCACGTTTCCAAGTCCAACAGAGACAGGGGTGCCCTCCAACGGACTCCTTCCTGCCCGTCTTGTGGAGTAAAAGCAGCTCAACTCGATTGTGAGACAAAGCGCGCATGGATGGATGCGATGCGCGTGACCAAAAAGCGCTTTGGACAGACATGTCGGAGAAGCAGGCAGGAGGGGGGTAAAGTCATTGAAATGGTGCTTTAGTGTTTCTGTGACTGCTGGGGATTTGCCCTTCTGATCCAAACATACTGTAGGGAAGAAGAGTGGGATCAAAGACCGTGGCACGCGCTCTTGGAGAGGCTGGACCATTGGCACAATTTAATTCCAGAGGCATCTGTTTTTGCAGGGAAACAGATAGATACGGCTGCAACAATCGTTTATCCTGGTTATAAAACATCTGTAAGCCGCTTTAAACACTTTTGCTGTCCTTTTAGTATCGTTTTGGTAAGGTAGTTCTGGGCACATTGAATAACTTACCTTCCATGCAGAAAACAACCATCCAGGCTATCCACAGGTCGGAGTTTTGAAACTTTACCATGGTTTCGCGCTGAACTGTCTGCCTCTCACTTTACGTCCAGTATCTGTTCAATTATAAAGTCACAGCTGCGCTCCCGGGCTCTTAAGGGAAAAGTAACGGTTCCTTAAAATGGCTTTTGAGATGCGAGACATCTGTTTTTTACGCAGGACACGCCGGCAGCAGTTCTTCTCGGAAATCTCCTAAAATATGTCCAAATGTGAGGAAGAAACTGCCACTGATTCACTTCTCTTCACCCAGATCTCGTCTCCACTTGTTTGGTGCTTTGCTGGCAACTCCAAGACTATTTTTTGTATCCCCGCTCGGGACCCTCCGCTCAGTTTACGCACGCGCGGACTAAACTCGGTGTCCACCTGCTGGCGTCCCCAAATCTGCCCAGTGTCCCCGGAAGAGACTTAAAGACAGATCTGGCATTGGCGCTCCTCCCGTCCGCTGTTCGAGTCCCTCCAGCGCGTCTTGTTGCGCTTCATGGTTTCTAGTCGGCTCCGCTGCTGCCGAGCAGAGCCGAGAGCAAAGCCGGACAGCGAGGCGCCACTTCCGCTGGAGCCTTTCCAGAATAAAACCCTCAGACATTACCAGAGGCCCAAATACTCTTGGTATTTTGTTTTTATTTTCTATTTTTGTTTTTATCTGATTATCAGTCCCATCGAGTCAATTTAAAAATCGAAGAAAACAAAACTTTATTTGACATAACATCCATCCATCCATCCATCCATCCATCTTCCTCCTCTTATCCGGGACCGGGTCGCGGGGGCAGCAGTCTAGGTAGAGATGCCCAGACTTCCCTCGCCCCAGTCACTTCCTCCAGCTCCTCTGGTCATAATATTTGTCATAACATAGTTTTAAAAATGTTAAAGTGAGATTTGCATCTTCAGCTTTTTCTTTCTTAATTCTGCCTAATAAATGTTTATCCACTGACTCCAATCACTGATAAAAGGTTCACTTACTAACAGTATGAAAAATGACTGGGGCTTTTATTTTATAAAAGAATCGGTCCCCTTTACTCACTTCAGCCTGACTGAGTCTGCGCAGCTTGACCGCGCTCAGCTGAAGATGATGAGGATGAGCTGTTGCTGGGAAACCGCTGACGCCAGACGAGACAGAGCCGCGCGTGCCCTCCTGTGGTTAAAGGGTCTATATCATGCTTTTCAGAGAGTCTTTCAGAGTAAACTATGTCTATTTTATGATTATATACTACCTTTGGCACTCTAAAGATTGATTTTTAAAATTAAATATTAATTATTTGTTCAGTTAATTTTCCTACTTGGAAGTAAGATGACTGAATCTCTGAGGCTCCGCCTTTTGATCCTTGTGGGTGCCCCCCATTTCATGACGTCAACCTAGAATCGACCTCGGCAGCGTGTCGTGCAAACTTTAGCAAAGATGGATGTACATATTGTGCAAAGAAAAGGAAAACGTTTAGCCGATAATCGCTAGCTCCACAGAGAAAGTGGGTGTGTTAGTCAAGGGGCGGTGCTAGCAGCTGCAGACACTTCCTGGAAGGGGTGGTTCCTCACTTTGTGACATCACAATGTTAGAACCTGCTTTTATTTGTGGTTTGGGAGGGGCTGGTGCTCAGACAGGAGGTTTTGGAGGAATACTCAAATATGCATAAGTGGATCAAAAGGCCGCTTTAGGGTTGTTTTTTGCGAGGAATTAACATTAGCATACACTTAAAGCTCAAAAAGTTGGGATTTTTCATGATATAGGCCTTAAGGCCAGACCTAGGCATGGATTCCCCCCCCCCCAAACATGATGGCACGTAAACATTAAGAATTTCCAAAATTTTTGAAGAAAAATAGAGTGTTCTCTGCTTTTTCGGGCTCCCATTCAATGTAGCGGCTGATTGGTAGATCCAAGGGAGGAAGTGGCCACTCGCTTCACACGCTTCCTGCTCCTCGTCTCACTCTTTTAACTCCGTCTTCTATCTATCGCTCTCTTTGCTATAGTTGAGAGTAAACTGAGAAACTAGTTGACCATGCGCAGGCTTCTGGTTGCTAAACCTAGCACTAGCAGTTGCAGCAAAGCTGCCATTGCCGTGGCATTGCCGACCCGTTGAGCAGCAGGCCCAAGCAAACGTGAATCCCCGTGCCCAGCCCAGTAGATCTAGTTTGTCTAGAGGCACAAGCACAGCCCCTGCTGTCCCAGTTTATCTCAGCTCTGCGGTGGCCACTGTGGATGATGTAGATTTATGCCTGAACACTGTAGCACAACCCACAGCTCTGGTTTTCTCCAAGCGTAACCTTGGTAATAACGCAGGCTTGTTCTTCCCAGGCTGGTAAAGTGGAAGACTACGGCTGGAATACTCAGCAAAGCTTGATGCATGCTTTTGGTTCTCGTGTCGTAAATTAGAAGGAAACAATGACAGGGATTTGATTTTCACAAAACAAAATTCAAGAATTGGAAAACTGCACTGGAAACAGAAAAGGGACTCACAAAGCGGGCATCAAGTCAAAAACACAAAAACCTGGTTTGAAATGTCCCAAAGAGAGGCCACAGGGGAAACATTCAGCAATCTATTAGGGTCCACTATAGATGAAAAAAATAAATATTATATCAAAAAAACAAGTTCAGTTCCTTGCAGTAAATAAACTTCTACTTAGTGGCAGTGTGGACATCTCAAATGATGAGAAGTTCTTTGATTTCTTAAAAATCAAACTAAAACTGACCCCAAGTTTCATGAAAAAGATGTGTGGTGGTCCCAAGCCCGGATAAATGCAGAGGGTGGTGTCAGGAATGGCGTCCTACACAAAACCTTGAAGACAAATTAAGTGGATCACATGAGACAATAGTTAAAATACAGTTAGTGTGTTTTTTATGCATTTTAGGGGCTTGGAAGACTATTGACACCCAACCTCTCAGTATACCAAAATGTGCCCATCCTGATATTCTCTCTACACCCCCAACCAGGGCTAATAGAATAGAATAGAATAGAATAGAATAGAATAGAATAGAATAGAATAGAATAGTACAGAGTAATTGCGGTTATACATTTTGTGGTATCCATATGGCCTAAAACTTCCGCAGACTAAATTGACTGCAGCTATAAAAAGCTAAATTAAAAATAAACTGTAATAAATCTCAAGGCTGCATTTGTTCAACAACTTCCTTCCTGCTCTAATGAAAGAACTCAGCAGCTCCTTTGATCAGTGTGTCTATTTTAGGCCTGTACAGTAGTCGTTTTCCTCATTTGGAATGTAAATAACAGCACGCTGGGACTGAAACACGCAGTCTTTAGCGAGTTTAACTCAGGTGAGATCTAAATGGCTTAAAGAAAACCATCTCTGGTAAATATTGAAAGATATTAAGAAAGGGAAAAATGAAAATTTTGTGGGTAATCAATTTGATCCAATGATTATGTTCCTCTCCATGAACCACCCCCTTCACACAGTGGAGGGGTTTGAGACCTTGAGTGATCCCAGAAGCTAAGCTGTCAAGGGCTTTTGCCCCTGGTAGAGTCTCCATGGCATACAGGTCCTGGGTAACAAGTCAGAAATCCCTCAATGAGCTACAAAAATCTTGACTCCGTTACATCGCCCACGTTGGCGTCACTGGAGAAAGACGTGAGATCCTTCTCCCGTGAGCCCACCACCTGTAGGAGAGCTCAGAAAGGGTCTGTACAATGCAGTTTAGGTGGCAGTCGAAGGTGGGTGCCCATACCCTGGTCTTTGAACTTGGCTTTTGGAACATGGAATGTCACCTCTCTGGGAGAAAAGGAGCATGAGCTTGTGCTCTTGGGTAAGAGGGTGTGGCTTACCATAAAAATATTGATTAAAAATACATTAATGAAATAGGATGAATATACTTTTTAAAATTAAAAAAAAGTAGAGAATTAATGAATTACCTGTTCAAACATAAGAAACATCAGCAGATGAGGTCCCGGCAGCCCTTGCCTACACTGCACCCAGACTGCGCTGCACACAATGCTCCAGCAGACACATGCGCTTTACTATTTCTGTTTTTCTATCATAAAAGACGCTTTATTTTTAATTACTTCATTTTTCTATTTCTCGCTAACTGTCTGATTACTTTTGTGCCAGCTTGTGACTCATTTGGTCTTTTTTTACTGCTAAAAATGTGCATTAGAAAATACACTGAGTGAGGCCTGCAGTACACCTGTCTGAAAGGGGCTATATAAATAAAACTTACTTACTTAATAGAATTAGTGGTAGCAAGACAAGTGCAGTCAAGTTATTCTTTAATATTGTTTAGCAAAATTTTACAAATGGAGGATTACATGTCTAAACTCACAAATGTGTGGAGACACGTCACTGGCAGTGATCTCCAAGAGACAGAGAGACTTTCAAAACTGCAGAAAGAAAAGGAACACTTCTACAAACAGGTTATGTGTTTTTTCAAAAGGAGCGACCCATAGATTTCTTTTAGAAGTAAAAGTGAGTCGATAAAAATTTTGAAGATTATTTTCGTTCTACAGTTTGTAAACAGATGAAAAATGTTGAAATGATAATTTTAACATCACATCTTAATTGTCACCAATGAAAAAAATGAATAAGCTACTTTGTAGGGTTCAATTGTTTGTCAATTTGACTGTTGACATCAGTGCCTCACCAGCCGTGAACCTAACCACATGTGACTGTAGTTAGATTTAGTTGGGATCACCACTACGCATAGCCTGGGCTCTGAAATTCTGTCCCTTGAGTGGGGTTTAGCTCTACTATTCAAGAGTTGCGCATGGTGAGAGGCGGTGGGCTGGTGTAGGCTAACTCGTGAGTCTCCAGCTCAGCGTTCAAGGGTCGAAGTTCACCTCAGTGGATGAGAGGGTCATGTCCCTACACCTTCGGATCCGAACCGCAGTTTGGAGTACCCAGCCGCCTTGATGTTTCTCGTAAGGATACTAGAAAGTGCCCCAACAGGGGACTCCCTTGTCTTCCTGAGGGACTTCACTGCCCATGTGAGCAACAACAGTGGCACCTGGAGGAGCGTGATTAGTAGGAATGTCCTCCCCGATCTGAACCCAAGATGGTGTTTTGTTGTTGGACATCTGTGCTCGTCATAGTTTGTCCATAACAAACACCAATTTCAAGTACAATAGTGTCCATCAATACATGTGGCCGTGGTGCAGCGGTAGGGCGGTCGACCCATGATCATAAGATTGCAGGTTCAATTCCCGCCTTGCATGCCCATGAGTCAAAGTGTCCTTGGGCAAGACACTGAACCCCACCTTGCCTCTAGTGGGAGGTTGGCACCAGCTTTCGGCAGCGGAGCCGCCACCAGTGTGTGAATGTGTGTGTGCCTGGGTGAATGGGTCTGTGACTGTAAAGCGCTTTGGGCCTTGAAGAGGTAGAATAGGTAGAATAGTGCTATGTTAGTATATGCCATTCACGGCATTTATGTGGCATCAAGACACACTCGGCAGTAGTTTGATGATTGACTTTGTAGCCGTTTGTATTCGTTTTTGACCATGTGTCTTAGACACTTAGGTAAAGACGGGCAAAGCTGTTCACTGATCTCTACCTGGTGATGAGTTGTATTTGTGAAGTGACAGACCCAAACGCCCTGTGAAGGTCGCCTGGGAACATCTGTCTGAGCCCTTAGTAAGAGGATTCTTTAAATCCGACATCCGGGAGACCTTTAAACAGGTACTGAGGGAGGCTAGGACTTTGAGTCCGAGTGGACCATGTTTTCCACCTCTGTTGTCTCTGCTGCTGTTTAAAACTGTGGTCACAAGTTCTCTGAACCACGTCATCAACACCAGAAGCAAGGGATGCTGTCAAGCTGATAAAGGAGTTTACCAGGCCTGGCTGGCTTGTTGGACTCCAAAGGCAGGTGATAGGTACCAGCAGTCTAAGCAAGCAGCGACCCAGACTGTTGTGGAGACAAAAACTCGGTCCTAGGAGGAGTTTGGTGAGGCCATGGAGAAGACTATTGTTTGGCCTCGAAAAGATTCTGGCAAACCGTCTGACGCCTTAAAATCTCAGGAGGGGAAAGCAGTTTTCTGCAGGCACCATTTTCAGTGCGGGTGTGGAGCTGTTGACTTCTACTGGGGATATTGTTGGGCCGTGGAAGAAATGCTTCAAGGATCTCCTCAATCCTGCTGATACATCAGGACCCAAAGGCTTTGGGGTGGGGCTGTTAATCACCGAGGCTGAAGTCACTGAGGTAGTCGATGAGCTCCTCAGTGGCAAGGCACCAGGAGTGGATGAAGTCCGTCCTGGGTACCTAAAGTCTCTGGAGGCTGCAGGACTGTCTTGGCTGACACATCTCTGCAGCATTGCGTGGGAGTCGGGAACTGTACCACTAGAGTTGTCGACAGAGTTGGGGTTACCCTTTTCAAGAAGGGGGACCGTAGAGTGTGTTCCAACACTCTTCACACTCCTCTTCACACTCTTCAGCCTTCATGGGAAAGTCAAACCTGCAGTTAATCTGACCTGTTCGCGGTGCATGTTAGGCCCCACCAGGGCTGGCTTTTATCACTTGTTCTGTTCATAATCTTTATAGAAAGAATTTCTAGGTATAGACAGGGAAGAAGGGCGTCTGGTTTGGGGACCACTTGACTTCCACTCTGCTCTTTGCAGATGATATTGTCCTGTTGACTCAATCGAGCCAGGACCTCCAGCATGCCTTGGGGCAGTTTGCAGCTGGGATGAGGGTCAGCACCGCTAAGTCTGTTGCCAAGATTCCTGACCAGAGAAGGGAAGTTCGTCTTCTCTGGGGGAATGGAGTAGGGATGTGTATTGGCAAGAGTCTGGCGATACGATACGTATCCCGATATTTTACCGAAACATGTTTTCTTTCTGTTTTTTTAAATATGACTTTGAAAAAACTCAACTTGAATTTTAATGTCTTCCACTGTAATAAAATGGTCAAATTCGGTTTAGTGATCACAATGTTAAGCACTGCAATTGTATCTCATATATAAGTTGCGTTTACTAAAGCAAATTCATAGTGCTTTTATTTTGGTAAGTTAAAACATAGAAAGGGAACAGTCAACATTGTCTGATTTAAAAAATATATATATTTTTTTCAGTGTAAGAAAAAACAAAGAATGAATGAGCCTTAACCAATAAGTGTCAGGCTCGACGCGTGGATGCAAAAGCAGGAACACAGAGGTACGTTGAATCAAGGTTTCTCTATCTTTCCTTTAATCTCGAAGTACAAAGAATGCAAAACGATCCCGTGACAGACACTGGGTGGAGGAACTAAAATACACAGCAATGATGAACAACAGGTGTGCGAACAGGTGCAATTCATAAACAGAAGTAAAGGTGGAGGCAACACAAACGGGAGAAACCGGAAGTAACCAAAATAAAGGCCCAAAGAACCCGGAAACCCCACAAACAATCTAGAAAGCGAAACAAACTAACCCACCCTGGCCCCTGAACCTCACAGTACCCTCCCCTCAAGGGGCGCCTCTGGGCGCACCGCCGGGCAGGTGAGGGTGCCGCCGATGGTACTCCCTGATCATGTCCTTATCCAGGATCCGGGAAGAAGGTTCCCAGGACCGCTCCTCAGGGCCATGACCCCGCCAATCAACCAGATACTGAAAACCTCGTCCCCGCCGTCTGCTGTCCATGATGCGCCGCACGGTCCACGCAGGTTTTCCGTCAATGATGCGAGGCGGCGGAGGTGGTGAGGGAGATGGGTGAAGGGGACTCGTGACATGAGGCTTCAGTTGGGAAACGTGGAAGACCGGGTGGACACGCATCGTCCGAGGTAGGCGTAGCCTGACAGCAACGGGGTTGATCACCCTCTCCACCACGAAGGGGCCAATGAACCTGGGGGAGAGCTTCCTAGACTCTGTCCGCAGCTTGATGTTGGTTGTAGAGAGCAGAACCGACTGACCTGGCGCATAGGTGGGAGCCGGACGGCGATGCCGGTCAGCCAGTCTCTTGTTGCCAGCGGACGAGCGTTGAAGCGCGGCCCGTGCCTCCCTCCAGATACGTCTACAGCGGCGGAACAGGTGCTGGACGGACGGAACCGCTGCCTCTCTCTCCTGCTCGGGAAACAATGGAGGTTGCTAACCCAGAGAACACTCGAATGGGGACATACCCGAAGCAGAGGAGGTCATGGTGTTGTGGGCGTACTCAACCCAGGGTAACATGGAGCTCCAAGTGTTCTGATTACGGGAGCAGACACACCGGAGAGCTGCTTCCAGGTCCAGGTTAGTCCTCTCGGCCTGCCCGTTGGACTGGGGATGGAACCCTGAGGAGAGACTAGCTGAAGCACCGAAAGCCGCACAGAAAGCCCTCCACACCTGGGAGACGAATTGTGGTCCCCGATCAGAAACTAGGTCCACTGGTATCCCGTGCAGCCTAAAAATGTGTTCTATTACTAGCTGAGCCGTCTCAGCGGCAGAAGGCAGTTTCTTGAGGGCCACAAAGTGAGCGGCCTTGGAAAACCTGTCCACCACGGTCATGATCACGGTCTTGCCGGCGGAGAGAGGCAGGCCGGTCACAAAATCTAAGGCGATGTGGGACCAAGGACGACTCGGAACTGGCAGAGGATGCAGGAGCCCAGCAGGCGGTTGGTTACTGACCTTGTTCTGGGCACAGACAGAACAGGCAGCGACAAACTCCTGAGCGTCCCGCGCCAGACTGGGCCACCAGAACCGCCGCCGCAGGAAGGTGATAGTCCTGCGAACACCGGGGTGGCAGGTCAGACGTGTGGCATGGGCCCACTGAAGAACCTGACTCCTACAGGTCCTAGGAACAAAAAGTCTGTTGGGCGGACCCCCTCCCGGGTCCGGCTCCTGGACCTGGGCCTCCCTGATGTCCTTCTCCAGCCTCCAGGTGAGGGCACCCAGGACACGAGACACAGGAATTACCGTCGTGGGTGTCTGGTCCCCCATGACCGGATCGTGTTGCCGAGAGAGCGCATCTGGCTTGGTGTTCTTGGAGCCAGGGCGGTACGAGACGACAAAATCGAAACGATTAAAGAATAAAGACCACCTTGCTTGTCTTGGGTTCAGCCGTTTAGCGGTCCGGATATATGACAGGTTCTTGTGGTCAGTCCAAACCACAAACGGCTGAACCGCCCCCTCTAACCAGTGCCTCCATTCCTCCAGAGCTAGTTTTATAGCCAGGAGTTCCTTATCCCCCACGTCATACCTGGCCTCAGCTGGTGTAAGCCTTCTCGAAAAAAAAGCGCAGGGATGAAGCTTATTACCTTCACCAGACCGTTGAGACAGCACCGCTCCCACCCCCGTATCAGAAGCATCAACTTCTACCACAAACTGATTGGAAGGATCAGGTTGAGCCAAGACAGGAGCAGTGGTGAACAACCGCTTGAGCTTCTTAAACGCCGAGTCAGCCGCCTCTGTCCAACAAAAGGGCGTGGAGGTGGAGGTTAGACCTGTGAGGGGCGCAGCGACGGAGCTGTAGTTACGGATGAAACGCCGCAGAAAATTGGCAAACCCCAGAAAACGCTGGAGCTGTTTTCTGTTGTTAGGGGCAGGCCAATTAACCACTGCACTCACCTTGGCCGGATCAGGCCGCAACTCCCCCCCTGCGATAACAAACCCCAAAAAGGAAACACAAGGAGAATGAAACACACATTTCTCCGCTTTAACAAATAATCTGTTCTCCAACAAGCGCTGGAGGACCAGACGAACATGCCGCCTATGTTCGCTGGGATCCCTGGAAAAAATAAGGATATCATCCAAGTACACAAAAACAAAATGCTGGAGGAAATCCCGGAGTACATCATTGATTAACCCCTGAAAAACCGCAGGAGCATTAGCCAAGCCAAAAGGCATGACCAAGTACTCGTAATGTCCGAGCGGCGTGTTGAACGCCGTCTTCCACTCGTCCCCAGCCTTGATGCGCACCAGATGATAAGCGTTCCGCAGGTCCAGCTTGGTGAAGATTCTAGCTTCCTGCAATGACTCAAACGCAGAGTTCATTAGGGGAAGAGGATACCGGTTCTTTACAGTGATGGCGTTCAAACCCCGATAGTCTATACATGGCCGTAAGGAACCATCCTTCTTCCCAACAAAAAAGAAGCCAGCCCCCAAAGGAGACGAGGAGGGTCTAATGAGGCCGGCCCTCAGTGAATCAGCAACGTACTGTTCCATAGCCTCTCTCTCCGACCTAGACAGATTATACAGGTGGCTCTTAGGTAATGGAGCTCCGGGCTGCAAGTTAATGGAACAGTCATAAGGTCTGTGGGGTGGCAGAGAAAGAGCCTGAGACTTTGAAAAGACCTCCCCCAAGTCATGGTACTCCGGTGGCACCGCGGAGAGGTCTGGTAAGGGCGGCTGCCCAACTGAGGCTGCGGGGCCAGGCTCTGGATGTCGAGCTGAGCGCAAACAGGTCTCATGGCAATGGTTACTCCAACTAGTAATACTACTAGCGGACCAATCAATGACCGGATTATGTTTCAATAACCAGGGGAACCCCAACACCACCGGGTTCTGCGGAGATGAAAACAGAAAAAAACGGGTGTACTCATGATGGTTACCAGATAAAATGAGGTGGACGGGGTCAGTCACCTTGGAAATGGTTGCAATGACCTCGCCGTTAAGCGAAACAACCTGTAATGGACGGGGAAGCAACCTGGTTACAAACCCGGCCTGTGTGGCCAGCTCGGCATCCATGAGATTCTGCTCAGAACCTGAGTCTAACAAAGCCCTGATGGGTACCCCCCCTTTCTGAAAAACTAGGTGCCCCTCCAAAAAGCAAGCATTGGTAATAGCTCTAGTGGGCGTTTCTCCGCCGCTCGTCAGTGTGCCCACTCTTAGTGACGAGCGGTGGCTTTTGGGCAGTCCCGGCAGAAATGACCCCGCTTCCCGCAGTAAAGGCACTCACCAGCCGTCATCCGTCGTCTGCGTTCGGAGGTGGTGAGAGACCCTCGACCCAATAACATCGGTTCCTCAGTAGAAGGAGCTGGGGTGTCTGTGGAAACAGGATAGTCATGAGGAGATTGTGGCGCTACTCCTCCTGCTGGGGAGAATGAGCCCACGCGTCGCTCTCGCCGGCGATCCTGCAGCCGGTTATCAATTCGGATTGCCAGCGCGATGAGGGCATCTAGGGATGACGGCAAATCCAGCGGCGCCAGCTGGTCCTTCAGCTCATCTGACAGGCCCTCCAGGAAGGCATCTGTAAGCGCTGCGGGGTTCCATGCGCTCTCTGAGGCGAGAGTCCGGAAGTCGATTGCGTAATCCGCCACTCGGCGTCCTCCCTGACGCAGCCGCATCAGCGCTCGAGCAGCCTCCCGGCCTGGTCTCGTATGCTGGAAGACCTGTGTAAAGGCTTCTAGGAAAACCGGGAGGGAATCACAGGTGGCGGCCCCACGTTGCCATTCTGCCGTAGCCCACGCTCCGGCCCTGTCCGTAAGGTGGGAGATGATGAACGCCACCTTGGCGCGATCCGTAGGGTACGTGGCTGCCTGGAGCTCAAAATGCAGTTCGCATTGCGTAATGAATGCCCGACAGTCCCCCGAAGCACCGGAAAACCTCTCAGGTCGGGCCAGCGGAACCGCAGGAGTGAGGAGCGCCGGAGCCAAAGGTATGGACGCCGAGGAAGACGGCTGAGGCGGATGGGATGGCGAAGACGATCGGATCTCTCCTGCCAGCTGATCAAGCCGATCCCCGATCGCAGACCATTGTTGCTCTTGACGGGCGGACATCTCCAGCATACCCCTCCGAAGGAAGTTTAGCTGTTCATCTTGCTGGCGGATGACCCACTCCTGGGCGTTGGAATCAGAAAGCGGACCCTCTGCTCCCGCTGCATCCATGATTGACGGGATCGTTATGTCAGGCTCGACGCGTGGATGCAAAAGCAGGAACACAGAGGTACGTTGAATCAAGGTTTCTCTATCTTTCCTTTAATCTCGAAGTACAAAGAATGCAAAACGATCCCGTGACAGACACTGGGTGGAGGAACTAAAATACACAGCAATGATGAACAACAGGTGTGCGAACAGGTGCAATTCATAAACAGAAGTAAAGGTGGAGGCAACACAAACGGGAGAAACCGGAAGTAACCAAAATAAAGGCCCAAAGAACCCGGAAACCCCACAACCAATCTAGAAAGCGAAACAAACTAACCCACCCTGGCCCCTGAACCTCACAATAAGTTTCTATTGGGGAAATAAAATGCTGTTTATTTTCAGCATTAATGTAGCTTCTCTAGTGCTTTTAAACAGTTCAGGAGCCTGAATGGTGCTTTAAAAATAAAGGGTGGGGGACACACACTGATTCTTTCCAGAAAGAATAAAGTGTGATGATGAGGCAGCATGACAGAACAAAGGAAAGTTGCTTTAATGTGACAAATAAGGGGCTTTGTTTACATATCTGCTCTGTTGCACCTGCAGCCATACTTCTCACACACGGAAGTAAACTGGTTACGCTGATCACCACAATGTCAGCCTTTTTCAGAGCATTGTACACATCCCTCTGATCCATCAGGTCCCTAAACTAGAATCCATTGCTTTGAGGTTCTGCAGAACTTTAGCCCACTTTGCTAGCATGTTAGCAGATGCTAAGCGCATGATTAGCCTATTAGCTGCTGCCGTGCTTCATTGTCTATCTTATTTATCTGAGCCGCTAAAAAGCACCACAATCCACGTTTTCATATCTTACTGGCAGCAACATGGCTCAGAGTTTCTGTTTGGTATCCATTCCAAGTAAAAACTAAGTAGTTCATGTCAATGAGTTATATCACTAGAGGAGACATCACGTGATTCCTCATGGGAGGAGAGCACCGCCATCTTGGTGAGGTCAAGTTACTGTTGCAGTGAATGCATGTGAACACATTTTTTGCCAAATTCCAGTTCATTGTGTGGGTTTCAACTGCCAAAATCAAAGATATGAGTCCACGAAGGAGGAAGGCAGAACATTTGACAGGTAAGTATTATAATGTTTTTCTTTTAATGCTGCAGGGGCTTCATTAATCGTACACATGTGGACATGCATGATGCTGCAGGGCAATTATCAACATGTAGGCATGATGTACGTATAATTTGCTGTCGACATAAATGTAAACTTTATTGTGTTAAACCTATATACAGTATACTATTTATTTATTTATTTATTTATTTATTTATTTATTTATTTATTTATTTATTTATTTGTTCCTTTCATGAAAATTGATGTTCAAAATGTTTACATGTTTCTCTTACATATAGTCCTAGGCTATTACTATAATAGCCTAGGACTAGGCTATTAGAGTAATATAGATTTATTCATTTCTGACTCAGTGACTGAACTTTTCTTGCAGGTTTCCAATGGACTCAGACTTAAGGAAAAAGTGATGCTTAGCTATCAAAAGAGCTAACCCAGATGGATCACTGTGGTACCAACTAATAATACAGTCTGGCTATGTTCAAAAGATTTTGAAACCCGGCACCAGACCATCTGTGTTACACAAATTAATCACTCACAAACCAGTAGTGTAGATATATTGTTTTTCTTTGTTTTTTGTTTTTTTTAAAGGGGAAAATCTGTTGTTGACTTTAGGACTTATTGTTGACTTATTATTGATTTATTATTATCATTTATTATTATTATTGACTTACTATTGATTTATTATTATTATTTATTATTGATTCATCATTGTTGTTATTATTATTATTAATATTAATGACTTATTATTTGTGTATTATTATTATTGACTAATAAATAATTTATTTATCAAATAATAAATAAATAATTTATTTCCAATTTTAAGAAATGAATGACACATTTATTAAAGAAAAACCAAATAATTTAAATTACATGTCAAAGTGGTCTAAAACTTCGAAATGTTTAAAAATTATTTTTAAATATTCTTTGTAATTTGCTTATTTATAAGAAGTCCTGCAACTATGCATTTTTCATTAAAGTTTGAGCTTATAAGGCTGACTGTTTCTCTTATTTAACAGCAAAAACTGATGTACATATATATAAAAATTATATACATATATTATATATTTATTTATATGTATAAATAAATAGAAATATGAATAAATCTAAATGATATAAAAGCTACTTAGATGCTACCAAAGTCTATAGAAATCATTGTCATGTGGGCGTTGTCGACCTCACCAAGATGGCGTCGCGCTCCGCCACCGTCGGCCAGGCTTCCCAAGCGGGCGTGTCTCCTCTAGCGATATAACTCATTGGTTCATGTCTTATAACAACAGAACAAGCTGCCTCTGGCTGCAGTCTTCCTGGTGTCTTGTGCAGAGTAGAGCTGCTCAAAGAGGCTCCGTGTGCTCTGCTGCCAACTAGTGGTCGGAGGGTGAAGTGGACAACAAGAGTCAGACACTGAAGGACGCTCAGAAATAATTAAATAAATATCGATCTGGCAGCATTTTGAATCGATACAAGTATTGCCAAATGACGTATTGCGATATATTGCCGAATCGATTTTTTCTTACACCCCTAGAATGGAGTGCTCCTGCCCAAGGTGGAGAAGTTCAAACATCTTGAGGTCTTGTTTACGAAAGAGGGAAGATCAGAGCATGAGACTGACAGAGAATGACAGGCGGATTGGAGCAGTGTCCGTTGTTATGAACTCTGGTTCATTACTGGGTCAGAATGAGGTCTAGAAGACAAACAACAGAAATCAGCTTCCTCTGTAGGGTGGCTGGGCACTCCCTTAGAGATAGGGTAAGAAGCTCGGTCAGATGAAGAGAGCATGGAGTAGAGACGATGCTCCTGGAGTGGTGGCTTGGGCATCAAGTCTGGATGCCTCCTGAACACTCCCTGGGGAGGTGTTCTGGGCATGTCCAACTTGGCAGAGGCCCCAGGAAGAACCTAGGCCAGCTGACCTGGAAATACCCGAGGTCCCCCCCGAGGAGCAGGAGGAAGTGGCTGTGGAGAGTGAAGTCTGGACACCTTTGCTTAGACTTGTGCCCCCGCAACCCGGTCCCAGATAAGAGGAAGAAGAAGATGGATGGATGGATGGATGGATAGATGGATGGATGGATGGATGATGATGTTGACCTCAAATCTAAAAACAGCTTTTTTGTTTTTTTATATATATTCAAAAATGTGTCATATTCACAGTGTCAGGTCAGTTTTATAGAAATTAACCCATCCCCAAAAGTTGTTTAAAATACGCTGACGTCTTTTTGCTGAATGGGCAAAAAGAATGTATCGGACACACATCTGGGAGCAGTGGCCCAGGCGGTTGAGGAGGTTGGCCAATGATCAAAGGGTTGGCGATTCAATCCTCGCTCTCGTTGTTGTATTGTTGAGATTGGATTAGGATTGTCAAGACACTTCACCTTCCCTGCCTCCAGTGTGGCTCCACTGGTGTGTGGATGTGTATGAATGTCCCGGTAATGGTCAGAGGGGCCGTAGGCAGCCAGCCACGCCTCTGTCAGTCTGCCCCAGGGCAGCTAGCTGTGGCTACAACAGTAGTTACTATCACCAAGTATGAATGAGGAGTGAATGAATAATGGTCTCATTGTAGGCGCTTTGAGCGTATGGAAAAGTACAGATAAATCCAATCCATTATTATTATACGAAGACTAAATAAATCTGGAAAAATACTTGAAAGTAAAGAAATTCAAAAGATAGACAAAAGGGTTTATGATCTGAAAATTGTTTTGGTTACCGGTAGATTTTTGCAAAAACAACTACATATGTTTCCGTCCTTGCATCACTTATTGGATGTCCAACTGTTATCACCCCAATAACATGTCACAGAACTAACACCAAAGGCACAAACAATCTATTGGGAAACATAAACAAAAACACTCTGATGAGATCCAGTGTTGAACAGTCTGTTGTACATCCATTGTTGAACCGGCGCAGCTCCTGTAGAAAAATGCTTCTGGAAATCATCCAACAATCTCTGTTTTCAGTTCTACCTTGCAGATTAAAACACAGCATGATAGATGGGTCAACATGATAGATGCGTTGCTTTCCCAGCAGCCCCAGAAAGATGCATGCTTGATTTATTATTGATTCTTCGCTGAATTCTGCTCCATTCTTCCTTTTTTTGTCTGCATCTCCATAAAAGATTTACAAAGACCTGAAGGAGATCTTCAACGCTAAATGTTCTATGTGTCCTCGACTCTCAGTCCTAAAGTTCAGCAACTTTAATATTGATGCCGAGTAAACGAACGAGCCTCTGTTTTAGTGCTGCATCATATACTCTTTCATTTGTTGGCAACAGAGCACTGACCTTTTCCCGAGCAGCAGCCTTTCTGCTGAACTGTTTGAGATGATAGGCAGGCAGGTTTGTTCATCTACATTCAAAAATCTAAAATTATGCATGAGTGCAGAAAACCTCAGGAAGGTGCAGGACAGACAGGTTTTAGTTGACTGTAGTCTGATGCAGTTTTCTGAATTTGGCCTCTGGGTTGTAGACGATCTAATAAAGATCGTTCACACCAGGCGTGTGACGCATGTTACTGAACCCGCTAAGCGCTGGTTCTTGAAAGACCATTTAGTCCATGGTTTTCACACTGGACTGTCCCGACCCGATACTTGGCGTGAAATGTCAAAGCAGTGCAAATCTAGCGAATCTTGTTCCAGGCTTTTCCTTTCTGTCTATTCCGATACATCAGTGTTTTTCAACCGGTTTGCCGTGAGAAATTACTCATTTTCACTGATCTAAAAACATTTACCATTTCCAGGATATCAGCTCTGTGTTCATCCAAACAGGCCCTGATAAAACACTGAGTAGTTAGGAATATGAAAGATCATTAAATACTTTTTTCTTTGTGTTTATTTGATTCTATTAAAGTCACTTTGATAAGAATGATGGCACCGCAATTTAGCCGCAGCTACAGCTCTGTTTCAGGATAAGTCCCGTCCCTTTAACTGTCTCCACAATCATTCTTTCAGGCTTAATCATACGTCTTCAGTCTGACCAATCAGAAGTGGTTAAAGTCCTCACTTCCTTGTTCAGATTTTGCTAGTAAAGTCTCTCAGTTCCAACAAAAATACCAGCTAGAGCTCGTTTTAGCGGTGTAGCTTTCCACAGGTGTCAGACCGTGGAAAATTGATCACAATAATAAAGCTCTGAGACGCGAGTCTGTCTGGCATCACTACATCTCCCATGATGCATTGGGTCAAGTGACAGCGTCTCAGCGTAAAATGAGTCTTCCCTGTTAAACGTCTTGAAACCACAACAAACACACAAACAGTTTTTAAATCTTGTTGATGAAATCATAGGTCAACAGTTTAGTTCTTCTTAAAGTTTTGTCCTTATAAACAGCCAAACATCCCAGAGTTTGGTCCAAGTCATCTTTCTAACTGAAACACTTTTCTAATAATGTCTGGATTATTTTATGTTAAATTTAGGAAGTAATAACAACATTTAAGAAACAGGATGAAGGTGCAGTGGCCAACAGACACAATTAAACTAAATTGAAACAATTTAATCATCTAAAAAGAAATAAAATATTTTTGTTAAAGTTTTCAAAGACTTGATGTCACAGTATTCCGGCCAGGCACAAATCGCAATCATTAATTCTCCTCGATGATCAATTTTCAAACGTCTGGGCAGATGTCACTGCCCAAGTTTAATCTGGTTTGACTTTCATTGTGTGTTTTACAGGTGCTACATTTGCATGTAGCACCTGTAAAACGGTCACAGAAATCGTAACGTGCATATTGATGCGTGGACACCAGAGGTTTGAAGCCCAAAGTGGGCCTTTACGCACGTTTACGTAGACTTTTCATGAGAAGTGGCTGCTTGAACGCTCGTTCCCAGGACGGTGTGTACAACGTAGCCTAGCAGCTTAGCACAAAGGTCATGGAGTGTGTTCACTGAATCAAAACAAAAAACCTTCAAGAATGTATTCATGGCTAAACCCAAACACATATTTATTACAATTAATTTAAAATATGTTAGCTCTCACCTCATGATGTGAAAATGCGTCCTGCAGTTTTGAATCAACTTTTTTGAAATAGCAATAAGAGATCAGGCAACTTTCAATTCTTTCAATGTCATGAGAAAACCTTTACCCTAAGATGGACTCTGATAGACATTCAGGAGGGTTAAAATGCTGTCCGGGGCGTTATTAACATGTTCTTGTGGCATTTTTCTGATGATGGAAGACATATTAAGAAAAATTTGCTCAAAATTTCATTTTTGAGTATTTGTTTATTTAAATAGTTGTAAATTAGGAGCAGTCGACAAAATGCTGTTGGAAAAAGATTGTATTTGTGATTTAGAAAGCCCCCTGCTCGGCTCCATTCTGGTACCGTTGTAGGTACCATAACCATTCGGCCTGCAATAACCGTTCGGAGTCCTTTCGACTGAGGATAACGTCACACTACGGTAGCCCCACTTGGACAAACTACGTAGCGTGGAGATCTGCTTGGGTTCTACATATTTTCAGTTCACATTTCCTTTTGTAACATAAAGTTCTTTTCCCTCTCAAGTTGTGTCTGACATTATTCTTTGTAGTGTTTATAGAGAGATTTTGCTAAAGCCCACTTTGTAAAAAGATCTGTGGCTTGGCGCTCATGTCATCCAAACACTAAGGGGTTCACCTTTTTTTCTCCAGTTCACCACTCACACTCCCGTTTAGACTATTTATTAATCAGTAAATCTCTTTTGAAAGAAATTAAAAGTTCCAACATTCATCCGATTATTATCAGTGATCATGCACCAGTCTCTGTGAATATTTCTAGGGAAATATCCACACCCTCAGGTACAACCTGGAGGTTTAATACGTCTCTGTTAAAGGACCAGGAATTTATTGAATTCTTTAAAAAAGAGTGGGCAACCTTCCTTGGATTCAACAATACTCCCGATATTTCACAGTGTCTTCTTTGGGAAACAGCAAAAGCAGTGATGAGAGGGAAAATCATTTCTTATTCAATGCATAAAAAACGCAAAGAGAAAGCAGATTTATTAGAATTAGAAAATAAAATCAAAACCCTGGAGACTACTTATGCTGCTTCTGCACAGGAACACATTCTGGGAGATCTGAAAAATTTAAAGCTGCAGTTAAATTACATCATTAATAAAAAAACACAATTTCAAATACAAAGACTCCGACTTGAAAATTTTGAAAACTCTAATAAATCTGGCAAATTTCTGGCTAATCAGCTTAAAATTAATAGAGAAAAATCAACAATCACTTCTATTATGGAACAAACAGGAAATGTCACTCACATAATTAATAACGCATTTGAAAACTTTTATAAAAACTTGTACACATCACAGATCAATCCGTCAGAGCAAAGTATTGACTCATTTCTTAATAATGTAAACCTACCCAGGCTAAATGAGGATCAAATCACAAACTTAGACTCTCCGCTTTCGCTGTCTGAACTTCATGAAGCTCTGTCACTTAAGCCCAATGATAAAGCACCAGGGCCTGACGGCTTTCCTGCTGAGTTTTATAAAGAATTCTGGGAACAGCTGGCACCAACATTTTATAAAACGGTCATATCTATCAATGAGAGCCAATCAATGCCACCTAACATGAACTCAGCCAACATAATTATTCTTCTAAAACCAGACAAAGATCCCATTAGCCCTTCAAGCTATCGCCCTATTTCTCTAATCAATGCAGATGTAAAAATTATCTGCAAAGCACTAGCACAGAGAATAGAAAAAATCACTCATCACATAATTGACTTCGACCAAACTGGATTCATCAAAGGCAGACACTCGGATGATAATGTCCGAAGACTTGTTAATATAATAGACTTTGCCACCATTAAAAACCAGGAAATGACGGTACTATCGCTGGATGCTGAAAAAGCTTTTGACAGAGTAAACTGGAAGTTCCTTATTGCTGCCCTCCATAAGTTTGGTTTTGGAGAATCATTCATCAAATGAATCAAAATATTATATCACAACCCCAATGCATCATTTAGAACTAATAAACAGACTTCCAACAGGTTTTTTCTTGGAAGAGGAACCAGACAGGGTTGCCCACTCTCTCCTTCTCTTTTTGCTATATTTATTGAGCCTCTAGCTGCAGCAATAAGACAGAATGAGAGCATTAAAGGAATTAAAACCAAACACAGCCATCATAAAATTAGTCTCTATGCAGATGACATATTACTGTTTTTAAGTAATTTACATTCTGTAAATGAAACAGCAACAATCATTAATGAATTCTCTTCCATATCAGACTATTCCATTAATTGGGGTGTCGGCGCCTCCGGGGGTGGGGCCCCTGGGCTGGGTGGGCCTGGCCCCTTTGCTGGGGGGGGGGGGCTGGGGGACAGCTGTTTGACCACCAGGGGACAGTCCACCACTACTTGGCAGTGGCCCCCCTCCTATGGTTGCCGTATGGAGTGGGCCCCCCCTCTTTTGGTTTTATTTGCACCTTAGACATGTAGGGCCCTTGGTAGGGGGGGGGTGCTTGGACATCACTGCCAGCAAGCAGCAGATGTCCTCCTAACACCCTACCTGCCAATTTTAACCACCGCACAACCCTTAGTACACACACCCCTCCCCCCTATATACATATATATATACATTCCAACATAAACACACACACATGCACACACACACCCTCTCAAACACACATACACGCACACACATTTTGCAAGGAAGGTGGGACCTAGGACCATCTGTCCCCTACCCCTTCCCTGGTGGGGGGTACGGGCCCCTTGGCAACGACGGCCGTGTCCCTTTTGACTTTTGAAGCCGGGTGCCGGCTTCCTGGGCCCGATGGTGCTCTCTCCGCGCGGGGAGGGGGTTCACATTACACCTGAGCCAGGGGTGTTCATGTCCCTGGGGGGTGGGTTCTGGTCCTTGCCCCTGATCGCTGGACCCCGCTAATTTTCCAACTGTGGCCGAGCCTGGTCGGGCCATATTTACAACACCCCTTGTGGGCGCCCTTTTTTCCCCGGGGTTCCCCCCTCCTGGGCGGTGGCGGCTGGCCCCTGGCTTGCTCCTCCCTGGACCAACCGTGGGCCGGGTGGGTGGCTGCCTGGAGTGCGGAACGGGTCTCGCTTGGGGGGTCCTGGCTCGTACCTGGGGTTGGGGCGGGGGGATGCCCGGAACTCCTGGGTGGTGATGGGGTACTCGTCTGGGGCTGTGGGCGTCCTTCTCCGGTGGGGCCCTGCGTTGGGCTCTCCCGACGCGGCGGGGGGGCTGCTCTCCTGGTTGGGCTGGGGTGGAGCTCTCTTTCCCTCCGTGCCTCCCTGCTCTCTGGCTCTGGGGGCCTCGCGGCGGTCCTGCTGGCCATGGCCTGGGTGGCGGGCTTGGTCGCCCGGGGGGCGGTTGTTCCCTGCCTGCTCCCGTGTGGAATTGGGGGGATTCCGGCTGCCGCTGCTGCGGGGGTCTTGGGGTGGGGATGGCTGGGCACTCTCCCTCCTTCTTTTCACATTCCACCATCCATTTTAGAAGAACACAAACACTCACCTGAGCACAGGTGTTAGCTCACCTTTGCACTAACAGTTTGCTTGATTGAATGACTGAAATATTTCACACTAGTTGGTTTTAAGGCATAAGTATGCATGTGAACACTGTTTTGTGTACATGTCAACATTTTTGCAGCTAGCAGGTGTGTTGATAACATTTAAGTGTGTGTGTGGACAGGCCCCGCCCTTTTTGTACTACATTTGAACCTTACCGTAATGATAAACAACCAGTAAACTTGTTGCTTTATGCTGCTTCCTATTATCACCCTCCTACCCCCCCCCCCCTCTCTAACGTCCCCCTCTCTTCTTCCCTTCTTTCCTTTTCCGTCCGGTCCAACACCCAAGATTTTCAAACATGGTTGAAATTAATAAAGTTTGGCCTCAATTACAAAAGGGGTTTATTCAGACATACCTTTGGTTTGTCTGAAGATTAATAACCCCTCTTGTTAAAGTAAAATATGTCCAACACAAGAGGCCCTCAGCTCTCATCTGCCTGCCCAGCTGTTGGACAGGAAAAGTAAAAAATAAAATAGAATTAAAAAAAAAAAAAAGATCTGTGGCTGTTAGAATGAACCTGCTGCTCTACACGAGCGAACCGTCTCTCTGATCAGAGCAGATGGAGTATCGTAGCTTAGTGTTGGCAGACAGGGAAGGTATTTTGTTATAGTGTGCTGTCCGGACACTATAACAAAGACCGAAGTCCGTTAGGCTGTAAATGCACTCAATGATAATAATTATAAAAGCACATTTAGAAGATAATCTCGCTCTGCATCGGAGCTCTGTTTGTTTACAACGGACTTCATAATATCTTCTTTGGTAGGATCATAATTTGTCCAGACTAATCACTGACACGTCATCAGACCGAAGGGCAGCCAATCACATAATGTGATGTCAGCACTAGTCCAAGGACCCTGAACGGTTGTTGCAGGCCAAATGGTTATGGTACCTGCACCAGCAAATAGATCAATGAACGTCTTTGTTTTCCTCTTCTGAACTGGAATCTGGATCCAAACTGTACGGCTGGATAGCTTCAACATTGCTCACCAAAAAACTTCAAAAATGAATAACCCCCCAAATCAGTTCATATTTGCTCAATCACATCTTTAGTTTGAAAGTTTTGACATTTTCTGAACCTTGGTTGTCTTTTGAAAGTTGTGAGGCACTGCCATCTTGTGGCAATTATAGACAACCGCAATTATAAAACGATAAAAGTCAAAAGAGAAAAAAAGATTTAAAAGACTTTATTTTAGAGAAATCTGCATCATTTTTCCTTCTTCACGTTTCTATGAATGGACAAAAAACAAAACTGGCAACAAAGATGTCATCGCTCGCTCCGCCAAAATGCAAAACAATAAAACTGCAGCAGGGATCAGTCCTGAAATTACAAAAAAAATAAATAAGTAAATTGAGTGAAATAAAACCCTATACAGCCCTTTCACAAAACCTGTAGAACAACATCATTATGTCTCCAACCAGCTACTTCCTACTTTCCCTTTGGGAGTTGATCTTTATCAAGTTGCATGAAAGCTAGCAATTTGTCTAAAAAGCTGAGAAGTTAGAAATTTGAAGAAACGTGATGACCTGAGACAGTCAGTCGGAAGAAAAGGATTTAGGAGGAAACCCAAAACCATGCAACAGTTTGAGCCGTCAATTATGCAGGTGGGTGTTTCGTGTCAGGTTCATTTCAAAACCAGCATCCCTGGTTGATCAGGTTCTCCAACGTTCAGACAAAAGACAGTTTGGAAAAAAAAAAGTTTGGATGTTATCTATTGAACTAAGGTGCGACTGGTATGTTTCGTAACCCTTGTGCTATCCTAGGCACTTTAACGTTGGGAATTGGGTCATCTAGACCCACTAGACAGTACGCTAAACCTTTTTTCTTCAATGATTTGTGATCTTCACTGGTGTCCATGGATAACATGAAATCTTTCCACCCTTATCCACTTTTGTCATGGTAGGAACAACAGGGCATTGTAAGGGTGGGGTCATCTAAGATAGCACAAGGTTTCACTGTTTGAATCATTTGAGGTCCTAAAAAAAACAGGATATTTAGACAAAAAAGGTTGTCCTGAACCATACAGACAAGAAATCTGAGATAGTTCCTCATGTCAATAATTCCCCAAATTAAACAGAGAGCTGCTTTACCTCATCACTGCTGGAGGATCCATGTTTTTTTCCTCCTTCACCCTTTTTCTTCTCTTTCTTGTCCTTCTTTTTCTTATCACCTCCATGTTTGTCTTTGTCCTTGTGGTCAGACTTGTCCTTGTGGTCAGACTTGTCCTTGTGGTCAGACTTGTGTTTGTCATCACTCTACATACAACACAAAGTGCATTGCAACACATCAAAGTGTGTGGGACAGAAGTGTCTTGAAAGCAAACTTCCATTAGCAAAATTTGTACATTTGAGTACAAGTATACTTTAGACCAGTGTCTTTCAACCTTTTTTGAGCCAAGGCACACTGCATCTTGACAAAAATCCTGTGGCAGAACAGCATCCAAAAGTTATAAAAAGGAGAAACTCTATAGTCTGTATTGATCTACAGTCCCTCCATAATCTTACAGGCATTTTTGTGATAATTGTGGCAGAAAAAGCTGGAACTTGCAGCTGTTTTTTTTCTAAAAGTTATTATAAATTTGTTAGTTTTCAGTAATAATTTTCAACTAAATTATTTGAATAGTGATTATATCTCTATATCCATCTATATCAATAATAGTGCAAATGCAAATGTATTTTTTCGAACTGATATATATATTTTATTAAAAAATTATAATATAATCAAAATATGATAAAATTTACACAAAAATAATATTCATGTTTTCTGTAGTTACACAAAAAGCGAACATGAAGTTTTATTAGTTTTTCGTTTGTCTTAATCAAAGATGAAGTATTTTAAAACTTTAACAAAAATGTTTTATTTCTTTTTAGATGATTAAATGTTTTCAATTTAGTTCAATTGTGTCTGTTGGCCACTTCACCTTAATCCTGTTTCTTAAATGTTATTACTTCCTAAATTTAACATAAAATAATCCAGACATTATTGGTTGAATGCTGTAAAGCATTCAACCCTTTGTTTTCCTGTTTCTCTTTATTTCTTTATTATTATTTATACTATCTTCCGCCGTTTTTTGACACTTAACTACTTCTACAATTTTTAACCTATTTTAACCATTCAACTTTTAAACTCTTCAGCTCCTTTAACTTATTCCAGCTATGACTTTTGGTTTTTCTAATCCTTGTACTTTTTAAGATATTCCAGTTTTTCCGGGAATTTTTGCCCTATTAAAATGCATTGGGAAGTTATGGTACATGAGGTTCTGGGTTCGACACCCGGTTCGGACCCTTAAATTTTTTTTTACCATTTTACTTTTAAAATGTTGAGCTCTTTCAACTTATTACAGTTATTACTTTTGGTCTTTCAAATCTTTGAACTTTTCAAGATATTCCAGGATTTTCCAGGATTTTTGCTCTATTAAATTACATAGGGAATTCTTGTGCTTAACCTCTTTTACAGGTTTTCACCTATTTTAACCATTTTACTTTTAAAATGTTAAGCTCTTTCAGCTCAGTTCAGCCATTCCTTTTACAAATTAAGCTTTCTTTCAGCAATACAGCATTCAACCCTGCATTTTCTTCTGGAAATGCAGCTCCTTCTAGTTAGAAAAGTGTTTCAGTTAGAAAGTTGACTTGGACCAAACTCTGGGATGTTTGGCGGTTTATAAACACAAACCTCGAAGGAGAACTAAACTGTTGACCTGTGATTTCATCAAAAAGAATTAAAAACTGTTTGATGTGTCTTAGTTGTGGTTTCAAGACGTTTAACAGGGAAGACTTGTTTTACGCCAAGACGCTGTCACTTTAACCCAATGCATCATGGGAGATGTAGTGAAGACCGACAGACTCGCGTCTCAGAGGTTTATTATTTTGGTCACTTGTTCAACGGTCTGATACCGGATTCTGTGGAAAGTTACACTGCTAAAGAAGAGCTTTAGCTGGTATTTTTGTTGGAACTGAGAGACTTTAGGAGCAAAATTGAAACAAGGAAGTGAAGACTTTAACCACTTCTGATTGGTCAGACCGATGACGTAGGGAGTATGACGCCTGCAAGAATGATTGGTGGAGTTAAAGGGGCGGGACTTTTCCTGAAACAGAGCTGTAGCTGCGGCTGAATCGCGGTGCCGTCATTCTTATATAAGTATCTTTAATAGAATAAAATAAACACGAAGAAAAACGGATCTTACGATCTTTAATAATCCTAACTACTCGGTCTTTTATCAGGGCCTGTTTGGATGAAGACAAAGCTGATATCCTGGAGATTGTAAATGTTTTAGATGAGTGAAAATGGATAATTTCTCACGACACTGGTTTGAAAAACACTGCTTTAGAACATGTAGATGTAGGGGGAATAATTTTTTTAGAGGAAATTTACAATTTATAGGTACTATAAAGCAAAAGCTTCTATAATACTGCCTCACCTCACTCAATGGACTTCTTTTTGTCAAGGGATTTCTTGAAATTTCAAAGTTGACAGTAAAACTGTTTTAAAAATTCCTTACCTTGCCCTTATCCTTGCCCTTGCCCTTATCCTGGTCCTTCTTTTTGCTCCAAGGTAAGCTTAGCTCATCCTTCTGTGCATCCTTCTTCTTCACCTGCTCCTCACCAACAGCTGCAAACAAACCAGGAAGAGTGGAGATTCTTGACAGATTGTGCAAAAACTGTGCATAAACAAAAGCTCGCAGATAAAAATTGCGTCATATTTTAGTTTTTGATTGTCAAACATGTCGGGGGAAAAAGCAACTCTGAGGAAAAGTTCCTTACCGTCTTTGAGGTCCATGATGAGCTAGTCTGGAGTGTTTTTCCTGAAGTACCTGCGTGCGACTGACTTTCAACCCCTTTAAAGTGCCAGGAAATGTGGCCACACCCAAAACGCCGGAGAGGAAAAAGCATAACCAGAACAACACCTCTAAAACAACAAAAAAAACAAACCCATGAAGTCATCACCTGATCCTTCTCAGCCGTTTGAAATGATGCGTTCACTGGAATTGGGAAATGTCAGCGTCACATTCACCCACTGACCGTAAAACTTTCTCAGGAATTTCTACACATTAAACATAGAGGTTTAAAAAAACAAGGGGGAGGAATACACATATTTTACTTATTGTCAAAGCTATGAAGTTGAACAAAGTTGGATACTTTAGTGGAACCCCTCCCCAGTTAAAGGCGGGGTGGGCGGGTCCTGCAGCCAAAACAATGACTGTGCTCACCTTCAGCACAGATTTTTAGGATTCCTGCTATCAGTAACACTTTTACATTCAGTCACACCCTGGTTCTGTTTTTGCTCATACTGTTGCTTAGCAAAACATAAAAACACTTGGAGTGTATTTTAGAAAGTATACCTGAGCATAAGTATAGCAAGTAAGTAGTGTGGGATGGATACTAACCGAATACTTCTTCAGACTAAATCGAAAGCCATTATTTTGTAGTGATTAAAATAATCATTTTTGAATGCATTTATTAAAATTATTCTGTGGGGGAAAAAAGGAAATAAAAAGGAACTATATTATGAGTCTGGTGGGCGGAACCTTCGGCGCTCTGGCAGCGCCTCCAAGTGGCTGAAGACGGATCAACTTCCTGTTTCCGTTAGAAGTGATTTAAAAAAAAATTGAAATAAAATCATTACAAAACTCTCGCAGACACAACCACACAATGATGCAAGGCACAACTCTTCACAAAAACAAAGACAAAACAAAAACAAGAATGTATACAGATATAAGAAATATTAAAAACTTTCAGCATAAATTAAAATACAAGGCAATTAACAATCTGGATCCTAGATTTGTAACCATTCTGTAGCAGATTTACAAATGTCATCACTGAAAGGACTTGAGTTGTGAATACATTTCAATGAGGATAAATACAATCTGACTTCATTTTTAAAACACAGGAAATTCGTTCGATCCTTTTTTCACTTTTTCTCATGAATGTATTTTCCCCAAATTAGGAGGATGTTCACTAATTTTGTTGTCTCTTTTGCCAACTTACTGTTATAAATCAAAATATATTTTTCTGTGAATTGTATGTTTTTAATTTTTTGATTAAGCCAATTATAAAAATCTTGCCAGAATCTTTGGATCACTGGACATGAAAAAAACAGGTGTCTGCGTGTTTCTGGGGCTGTATGACAGAAATCAAATGGATCAACCTCAAAGCCAAATCTACTCTCAATATCTGTAGTGGGTAGTAATTGTTTATAATTTTGAACTGCATTTCTTTAATTTTGGGGACCACTGGCCATTTTATGACAAAAGTGTCTCAGTTAATTTATATTTCACTTTTCTATTTAAGTCATGGTATAATTTACCTTTAAGTAATTTGTTCAGGTATTTATTGTCACTTTTTTTCATTAAGTTTTATTTCTCCTATTACTAAATTTGGTAGACAATATTGTATTTTTTATTAACTGTATTAAAGCAATTGGAATTGCTCTGCAGGTTTTCTGAAATTCCTTGGTTAAGTATTCTGTCACATTCAACTCGTAGTCTCGGAGTCCATCATCATGGTAGAAGCACAGGCGGCGTCTCAGGATTTGGGTTTAGCTCTAACTTTATTTTCCAATTTCTTCTGTTGGCATTTCACAGTCATGCCCCAAGCTCTAACCAACAACAACCCTCCAAATGGTTACAACTCCCACCTTTATAGGATTTCTCCTTTGGGAGCTACCATCCACCCCGGTTCCCACAGATAATTATTTACACAAAATATTAAAATATGTACATTCAAAGTTTCCCCAACCTCTATAAAAAAGATAAATTCCCCCTACAAAAATAGAACTCACTAACTGTTCCTAAACCATTTAAAAAATTCACTCAAATAATAAAATTAATACTCTAAATCTCCCCTGTTAACTTTACTATGATTTTGGTTCCCTTCCCGGAAAAAAATATAAGGTTCTTGTACCCTTAGGGACCTCTTTTGCTGGCGGACCATTCCTGCCATAGGAAAAAGAGGTGAGTCACCACAATCAGACTAGGCATACACAGACATGCAGCTGCTGTAAAAGCTTAATATTTAAATCTATGTGCTTTCACAGGTGCTCCTGACCTAGAAGAACTTTGCTGCTGCTGCTTAACTTTAGTTGCGTTAAACTTATAACCGTCTCTGCCTGTTTCTTTAATGTAACAATTGCTCGTTGTGACAATTCATTATCATATTTACTAAAGTCTCTTAACTGAAGAATTTCTCCATATATCATTTTCCAGTGGAAAAGTACTTGTTTGTGAAATTCTGAAATCTTTATAGGAAGTTTTGAAATTTCAAAGTCGCATCTCAGCAAAAAATCTAATAGACCGACTTTTTTTTGAAGATGTTTTTGGCAATATGAAACCATATTGAGTCAGGGTTGGCCATAAAGTCTTTAAACCATTTTATTCTAAAGGTTCCAACCATTGATTCAAAATCAGTCGTCTTTATACCTCCCAAGATTTTATGATGTAATGGTTCTTATTTCTCCAAATAAATTTATATATAACTGAGTTAATTTTTTTACATTCTTTGAGTTAATGTAGAGACATTGGCATGGATATATTAATTTTGAAATTCCTTCTGATTTGGATGACAAATTTCTTCCAAAAATCGTTAAATCTTTTATTAACCAATGATTTCTGCATTTGCTTAATTTTTTCCATCATGTTTTTTTCTTCTTCTTTTTCATATCTAATTAATTTAATTCCTAAATATTTCACTTCGTGTTTTACTGGGATTGAAAACATTTCTTTTTCCAGACAAGAGTACAGGGGGAGTAATTCACATTTTTGTAAGTTTAGTCGAAGACCAGAAGCTTTTGAGAAAATGGAAATAATTTGCAGGGCTTTCCTTACCACGTTTTTGTCTTTTAGAAAAAAAAACTATGTCATCTGCAAACGGGCTAACTAAAAGTCAGTTTGAAATTGAAATGTAATTTATTTGAAAATAGAGAGTAATTACTGATGTGAGACATCCGTCAGATATTTAATTTAGAGGTCAAATTGTACGTTGGACGATAACATGCACTGAAATAAAATTGTTAATGTGTTGAAACAGTTAAATTGAATGGATTTGGACAATGACAGATAGTTTTCGTGTTGTTTCTGCTCTGAGACTCGTTTTAAATTTTCACAGACACAATTCCTTCAGGACCCGTAACATATACACTACGTGTATTAGCATTCACTTTAGCTTTTTCCTAAGGGATTGCTACCATAAGCTAATATTTACGTTTTAAATGGCCCATACCATGCTATTAGGCCTTTATTAGTAAACAATATCCATGTATATGATAGTATGTAACCTTTGACACACAAAATCATGAATTCTTAAATGAAATATGAGTTATTTTCACAGCTCATTGTCTTACCTGGAGGTAAGACGGCCTCTGCAGTGCATCTGCGTTTCTCCCATGAAAACAAACCACATCCCAACTTTTGCAAAGATGGATGTGCATATTGTGCATAGAAAAGGAAATGGTTTAGCCGATCACCTCTAGCTCAGCTGAAAAAGTGGGTGTGTTCGTCTGGGAGGCGGTGCTGGCAGCACGGACTCTTCCTGGAAGGGGCGGTTCCTCACTTTGTGATGTCATAATGTGAGAACCCACTAGTTTTTGTGGTTTGGGAGGGGCTGGTGGATTTTAGAGGAACAGTCAGAAATGCATGAATGGATCAAAATACCAGTTTGGGGTTGTGTTTTTAGCAACGAATGAACATTATAAAATAATTAAAAGCTCAAAAAGTTGATTCAGCATGATACAAGCCCCTTAATAATGTGTTGTAATGATTTTAAAAAGCAAAATATTTGTTATACACCTTTAAAGTTATGAAACATTTTTCTTGCTGGAAGTCTACAGTAGAGTTTGGATAAAATCAAATAATGCAAAGTTCTCTTATTGTAATAATTATCGTCATTATTATATTCTAAAAAATTTGGACCATTTCTCAGAATTCTGACTTTATAATCTAAATTGGAATTCTAATCTCATGATTTCTGACTTTAACCCTTGTGCTATCTTAGATGACCCCACCCTTGCATTGACGTGTTCTCTCTACCTTGACAAAGGTGGATAAAGGTGGAAAGATTTCATGTAATCCATGGACACCAGTGAAGATCACAAATCATTGAAGAAAAAAGGTTCAGAGCACTGTCTAGTGGGTCTAGATGACCCAACTCCCAATGTTAAAGTGCCTAGGATAGCTCAAGGGTTAATCCCACGCATCACTCAATTTTACTTATTCTGACATGTTGATATCTAACAATTGATCATATTACAGGCTTTTCTTTTACTAGCTGTTATCCAAAATGTTGAGACCCAATTTTAATAGAAAAGGTTTTATTTTGAACTCTGTCTACTTTCCTAAAATGTTTTACTTCTTGTTAGAAAAATGCTAAATTAATCTCAATTTGTTTTTTTTTCTCAGAACTGTCTTTTTTTTGTCTTTTGTCAAACTCTCTTCAAAAACCACTTCATGACTTATCAAATTATTATTTTGAATTTTCGGACAAAGAAATGTAAACAAAGAAAGCCAGCCACAATAAAATCTAACAGCTTTATTTCACACACAAAAAACTGTTATTTTATGATTTATTTTTATGTTATTTTATGATTCCAACTTTAATTGTGTTTTTCCCTCAAATGAACCACATGTGGAACAGAAATCATGTTTTTCTCAGCCTCTTAACCCTGGTAAAGCAAGCACATATGGTGAATAACAATATTTGAATCCAAACCAAAACCCAAAACCCTCTTATGCCTCAAACTTTATGTTTTTGCATTTCTTTTTCTTTAATCAGAATGGTTTTTTATAACTGGAATCTACTGATCTATAAACTCTGGGGCCTCTGAGAAATTCAGATGCGCTGAGGGGGGTGGAGGTGCGGGTGGTTCCATCCCTGACCCTCGTGCCCCCCATCAGAGGCTCCATGGGGCTGCTGGCGGAGGTTTGGACTCCAGAGGACTCGGACGGCTTCCCAGGATCCAGCTGGCCTTCACGTTTGGGAGGAACGGACGTGCCGGAGAGGCTCGGAGCGCCGCTCGGCTTGGAGCTTCCATCACTGGATGCAGACGGCCCGCCGCTGGTTGAACCGGACGCCTCCGTCTTTGGATCCCCGCTCTGCTGACCATCAGGGACTTCCTGGAAGGTGATAAAACAGGAGATGTTCACAGAAAACACTCACTGAAATCTATATAATACTTTGAAAGATTTCAGACCTTATTCTCAGACACTCAGGATGTTTGACCAGGTTTGAATTCTGTTTGCTCTAAACCTTTGCAAGCTTTTCTAATAAATCAGGACAGTTGAGATTTTTTGTCTCATAAAGAGCTAAGATCTAGAAATAAGGAAATTATGATTAAAATGAATCAAAATGCCTTTGCTCCAAGACTCAAAATAACTCAAACTGGACTGTAACCTTTGCTTTACTTTTTAAGTTCAATAAATGTTGAATTTTGGAAACAAATTTTTGGATTTATGTTAGGCCTGCACAATAAATCACAAATTCATCGTTATCTCGATTTCAAGATGTGCAATACGCATATTGCAAAAGATGGCGAAGATTGCAATCAGTGGTTACTTAAATGTGCTAAAACAATCCTACAGCAGCTTGAAGAATTTAACGGATCAAATAAATCCATTTATGCATTTGACCAATCACATGGACCCTATCATGTTAGATTCACGCCTCCAATGAAGAGGGTCATTTGGAGTGGTGCCAGTGGCTCAGGCGGTTGAGCCATTGATCAAAGTGTCGGCGGTTCAATCCCCCCAGCCAACTGTCGTTGTGTCCTTGAGCCAGACACTTCCTGCCTCCAGTGTGGCTCCACTGGTGTGTGAATGTGCATGAGTGTCCCGGTGATGGTCAGAGGGGCCGTAGGCGCAAACTGGCAGCCACGCCTCTGTCAGTCTGCCCCAGGGCAGCTGTGGCTACAACAGTAGCTACTTTGAGCGTTTGGAAAAAACGCAGATAAATCCAATCCATTATTATTTAAGTTATGTTGACTCTTATTTAAATTAAACTGTTGCAGTGAAATGGAAATTACGTTTTTAGTTGTTTTGCTGTTTGCTCAAGTTATATTGTCATCTCAATACTGATCACTAAAATCGTGCAGCCCTAGTTTATCTTCTATCTAAGTTGTAGTTTAGATTTTATGAGGATTTATTAGGATGGATCAACTGGTGCTAAAATGGTATTCACATTTTGTTCATATTTAGTTCTAAAATGAGTCATTTCCACTTATTACACTAGTTTTTCACCCCCAAAGACGCTGAGCGTCTCTGGGGGTGAGACAATGGGGAGTGGGCTGGCCCGGACTCCGAGCTTCTGCGTGATGATTGGAGGGTCTGTCGAAAGACTGCATCTCCTCTTGACTGACAGCGATTCTGTACTATGAGGAATCACTGAAGTTATTCGCGCTCAGTCCCATTGTGGATTCCTCAAGTTCAGTCGAAATAAAAACTGCTGCAATCCGTTTCTTTGATATTTGCTTGGAGAAATTGCTTGATTTTTTACTTTTAAATAAATAGAAAATTTTATGATGTAGGCCGAAAATGAGCTTCCCCTCTCTGACAGACCAGTAGCCGCCACTGCCACAAAGTCTATCCGTGGCGCAAAGCCAGCGCAGTAATGACCCACGATCGGAATAAACTGTTTATTTGAACCACGATCGGATCAACAATCGGCATAACTAGCCTATCTCGAACAGAAAGAAATTTTGATCCGAATATGTCTGATTGGGGCAGAGTATTCGGAACGGCGTGTTTACATGACGCAATTTTATTCTGATCAGGCGTTTGTTCCGATTACTTTTGTGTTTGCAGCTACTGCTTCTCCCATAAAAGCAAGCAACATACAAACTTTTGTAAGGATGGATCTGCGTATTGTCCAAATAAATTGAAAGCATTTATCTGAAAGTGTGAGTGTGTGTTAGCCTGGGGGCGGGGCTGGCAGCACAGATTCTTCCTGGAAGGGGCGGTTCCCCACTTTGTGATGTCACAATGTGAGAACCTGCTCGTTTTTGCGGATTGGGAGGAGCTGGTGCTCAAACTGCAGGTTTTTAGAGGAATACTCAAATATGTGTGAATGGATGGAAAATACCACTTTGGGGTCGTTTATTGTGTGGAATGAATATTTTAACACGTTTGATTTTGCATCATGTAGGCCCTTTAACATTAGTGTTCTTTTCACGCATTTCTGAAAAAAATTGTTTCACAAAGAAATTGTCTTGTTTTTCTGTCGTGCAAGAATATAATCTTGTTAAGAAAAATTTTCAACAGCAAAATAATCTTAGTTTGAGAAAACATGTATAAGTGACTAAAATCTTTTTCTTAAAATAAGAAATCTCAGTAAGACTTATTATTTTTTACAGACTTCTTTGCTTGTTATAAAGAAAATATGTTAATGTTGTTGGAAAAAAGATGTTTCTAACAAGTTAAAAAAGTAATAAATGCAAAATATTTTCCTTGGTAAAAGTGAAAAATGCCCAAGGTCTGGTGATTGGAAATATGAAAGTATTAAACTGGACATATACAGTATATGAGTATATTTATGTCTCTCCTTGTACTTTAACCCTATTTTGAGCATTACAACAGTCAGTCCATCCTTTCCAAATCAAAGTAGGACTATAATTACATATTTTAAGATAGAATTGTCACATTTATACGTAAATAATGAGGAAAAAAGTTTTATCAGAGATTTAACCTAAAATAGCATGTTTTAGAAATCAAAAGGGGATATTTAAGATTTCAAATTACTCCATCCAAGTTCCTAGTAGGGTAGTTCTAAGTGTTTTAGGTGTAATAATATAGTTAGACAAAAATACTTTGATATTTTGTGTTTTTGCTGTGTGGTCACAATTTTTTTGGAATCATTTCTGTTTTTACAGTGTAGTGAGAAAAACAAGCGTTATTCCTGTTTCTTGGAGTTTGTTTTTTTACCTTTTCCTTGTCTCCCTCGTCCTTCTTTTCTTTGTTTTCCTTGCCGCTGTCATTTGAATCAGAGGCTTCCTGCTCACACACAAGCAAAGATCCATCAGTTAGCTTTTGCAGAAACTTGCTTCATCTTTCTTTTTCTCGTCATCATCACTCCCAGAACACTCAAAGTCTTTGGTGTTACTGAAGAGTTTAAACCCTAACACAGCATCAGAAAATCTTTACTTTTTTCTTGTCTTTCTTTTTCTTCTTCTTTTTATCCTTTTTCTTCTTTTTCTTCTTGTCCTCACCAGAAGAATCGCTGGAAGAAGATGAATCCTGAACGGAAGAAACATCATTTCATTCTCATTGTTCATTTGTGTTTTAGTGACCCACACATTTCATATTCACAAATTCAACCAAAAAGATGCAATAAAACAATTAAAAAAAGGCCCCGCCTTCTTCTTCTTCTTCTTATCCTTCTTTTTCTTCTTCTTATCATCCTTCTTTTTCTTCTTCTTCTTGTCTTTCATCTTCTTTTTCTTCTTTTTCTGTAAATTGAAGGCAGGATTTACAGATGGTTTGTTTACGTAGCGGTCACGCCGCGCTGGAGATGGCACTGGCGTGTCTCACCTCATGATCACTATCAGAGGAAGATGAAGAGCTTTCCTCAGAGGAGCTGCAGCTCTAAAACACAATTCAGTCCATTAGAGACACGGCTGTGATCAAACCACTGCTTTTTGAAAACACTCGTGTATCTTAAGTTTACCTTCTTCTTCTTTTTCTTCTTCTTTTTCTTGTCATCGTCACTATCAGAGGAGGAGGAGCTTGAGTCCTTTAAAAAGACAGCAGAGGAAGGTTATTGTGAATTTCAGTGAAATATGCAACCATTATTCTGGTATTTTCATTCCTTTTGCATTTTTCTGATGATGGAAGACATATGGAAAGAATGCATTTCTGAGTATTTTTTTTTTGCTCAAATTGTTGTGAATCAGGAGCAGATAACAAATTTGCGACGTAGAAAAAACACTGGGCGGGCCCCGAACCCTCAGCAACAGTGAAGGGAAGGGGGGATGGGGTTGCACTGAGGCAATGGTCTTCTCCACAGTCAATTTTGCTCATCATTTAGTGGTTGGTGGGGTGAGGGGCTGTGAGCTAACGGCAAAGAGTGTAAACAAAGAGCTCTCGGTTATGGGTGACAGGAAGGGGGAGTTGCGCCACACCAATGACCCCACCTACAACTCAACTAATGATCTACTGCCTCTCTGTGCTCGAAAACGGTTTTTTTTTATTGTGGTTAAAAATAGTTTCATATAAAAACCACTGGGAACACTTTGAAAATGGATCAAAAGATGATTGGAGTGAGACTTTGAAGAACTTTATTACAAAATAAAAAAAATGCAAACCTTGTCCTTCTTCTTCTTTGCCTTTTTCTTCTTCTTCTTCTTCTTGTCATCCTCACTATCACTACCAGAAGAAGAGGAGCTTGAGTCCTTCAAAAAAAGAGCAGATGAGGTTTATTCAGATTTCAGTGAAATATCCAACCATAAAGGCCTTCTTTACGAACAAAAACAATCAGATGCAAACCTTGTCCTTCTTCTTTTTTCCCTTCTTTTTTTTCCCCTTCTTCTTCTTCTTCTTCTTGTCATCCTCACTATCAGAAGAGGAGCTTGAGTCCTTCAAAAAGAGAGCAGAAGAGTGTTTAGAGTGGATCGCAATGACATAAAAGAATGTAAAAGTTCCTTAATTAAATGTTCAGACAAAGGCAAACCTTATCCTTCTTCTTCTTTGCCTTTTTCTTCTTCTTCTTCTTCTTGTCATCCTCACTTTCACTATCAGAAGAAGAAGAGGAGCTCGAGTCCTTCAAAAAGAGAGCAGAAGAGTGTTTAAAGTGGATTGCAATGACATAAAAAATAATTATCATAAGGTTCAGACAGAGGCGAACCTTATCCTTCTTCTTCTTTGCCTTTTTCTTCTTCTTCTTCTTCTTGTCATCTTCACTATCAGAGGAGGAAGAGGAGCTGGAATCCTGTCAAACAGAGGAGTCCACAACAAACATTTTTGAGTTTCAGTCAAATACAAACAAAAGAAAAGACCAAAGCAAATATGAGGTTTGACCTTCTTCTTCTTTTTCTTTTTTTTCTTTTTCTTGTCATCTTCACTGTCTGAAGAAGAGCTTGAATCCTGAAAAAGAAGAGTGTCGAGAACACAATGAAGAGTGCGACCCAGCAGCTAGAGAAAGACATCCGGAGGATGACCAGCTCTCTTCTAACGCATGATCACCTTCTTGTCCTTTTTCTTCTTCAGCTTTTTCTTCTTCTTCTTTTCTTTCTCGTCCTTCTCTCCTTCCCCCTCATCGTCACTCAGGTGGCCCTCTTCATTGCAATCAGTGGACGCCTTCATCCCCCCTGCTGGACAGGAAACATTACCACACCTGAAACTCTGCAAAGAGTGTCGTAATCTCAGCGGGATGACACTGCAGGAAACGTATGTTTGCAGAAATAATAAAACATTCTGTAGCAGCCTTTAGTGTGTATTCAAATGTTGACTTTTAGGGTGTTTCTGGGCAGACTTTGATGCCCAAATGAGGAAGATAAGATTGCAGATTTTTCTGATAAGAATTCTGATAAGTAAATCAAACCTTTCATCAAAGGAATTAAACGTAAGTACCACCACAATTAAATTTCATAATAAATTTATCTGTGCTTTTTAAGTTTCACATAAGGAAGCTCTACCTCTCATCAATTAACCTTAGCTCTAAACCGGCGGTCTGCAACCTTTCATGCTAAAAGAGCCAGTTTCCCACTGACTAAAACCTACCAGGAGCCACAAAATCCCTCTTCATCGTCTAGAAAAGTACACGTTTCTGCCTTAATAGTCACTTTCACAAATGTAATGACATTTTTAACAATTGCAATAATTGAATTACAAGTGTTACATTTTGTTTTATACATGTTTTACTTCTGTTAGTTTTGACAAGTCAAAATAAATACATCCTGTTTCAAACAAGATCCTCCTGCTGCAGCAGATTCTTTGGACTTAAAATAGCAAAAAAGCCGAGCCAAACATAGCCTTTTATATCATCTTTAATGTGTCTATATGATGCAAAATCGACTTTTTGAGCTTCTAAGTGTATTATAATGTTCATTACTCATGATGAAGAACCCCAAAGCAGCATTTTGATCTGTTCCCGCATTTCTGAATATTCCTCTAAAAACCTGAGCTCTGAGCACCAGCCCCTCCCAATCCACAAAAAGCTGTGGGTTCTCACATTGTGACATCACAAAGGGAGGAACCGCCCCTTCCAGGGAGATTCTGCAATGCCAGCCCCGCCCCCAGGCTAACTCACACAAACACTGAGCTAGCGGTGTTTGGCAAAACGCTTTCCTTTAATGTGCACAATATGCAGATCCATCTTTGCAAAAGTTCAGATGTTTTTTTCGTGGGCGAAAGGCAGACGCACTACCGCTGCCGACTCTAGGATGATGTCATGAAATGGGCGGACCCACAAGGAGAGAAATAATAAAGGGATCGACTTATCCTACTTCTGGGTTGAAAAATGTGCTGTGAAAATAACTCATATTTCATTCAAAAATCGTTCTGTCGTGTTCCAAAGGTAACATATGATCATATATATAGATATAATTTACTTTGAAATACTTAAGAACAGCATGATATAGGCCCTTAAAGACTTTAGCCCGCCTTCATCCTTTCTCTTCTTTTACTATTGTAATAAACATGACAACATTGGTGTTAATTCCAATTAACAAAACTATAAATTAAAATTCATTTGTGTAGTTTAAGAACTTTGCCTCTGAAAAGCATCTTCACAATATTGGGCAGCAGAAGATAAGAATATTCTAATGATAAAACAATCTGACAATAAATTAAATCTTTTACAGTCATTTTGATCATCGGACATTTTGAAATTGTAAACACTAAACTGCCAATTAGCCAAGACCTCATTAAAACATTTTTTTTTTTTTAAAGTTGACTGTTTATCCCACAATGGGGAAATTTGTTCTCTGCATTTGACCCATCCTCTGGGGAGCAGTGCGCTGCAGGCAAGCCACACATTTGGTGGATTTAACCCCCCATCAAACCCCTTAACCCTTGTGCTTTCTTAGATGAGCCCACCCTTCCATTGACGTGTTCTCCCTACCATGACAAAGGTGGATAAAGGTGGAAAGATTTCATGTAATCCATGGACACCAGTGAAGATCACAAATCATTGAAGAAAAAAGGTTCAGAGCACTGTCTAGTGGGTCTAGATGACCCAACTCCCAATGGTAAAGTGCCTAGGATAGCACAAGGCTAATTTGTCGAGTCAGCTGGGAGTCTGAGTCCCATTTCTAAAGTCTTTGGTATGACTGGGTTTGAACCCACAACCTTACAGTTACAGGGCAGACACTCTAACCACAAGGCCACTGAGCTGGTTATACATTTATTTAATACCTATTTAACTCATTAGAATTTCTCTACAAAGCCAAAGAATCACAGTAAAAGAGCCACATGTGGTTCCAGGGCCTCAGGTTGCAGACCCCTGCTCCAGACCAACAGCTAAGTTCCGCCGCCTTTTCTTCTCATTCAATCACGATTAGATTTTTGCTTTCAATTCTTGGACATTTATTTGTCTACAGTCTAGACATTTTTGCAGTCAGCTTCTGGGGTTCATTCATCTTTGAACTGAGCTTATACCACGTGCATGCAGGACGCCAACGGCCCAGAGCCTAACTTACTTCATGCGCATCTTTTGTATCACAGATCTATCTTTTATTTTATTCACATTCTTCAGATCTGTCCTTAAATCTGCTTGATAAAGGTATGAGTTGGACCCTGTCTTGTCATTGATAAACGTTTTGTCATGCTCACTGATTTGGTTCAGCATCTTATAAAGTTTCCTTCTTCTGGCAAAAACTAGTTCTTAATCACAAAAGATTTGTTTTGATTGAAATTCCAGTTTGTCGTCTTCTCCAGTATTTGTAGTTCTGACATCTATTTGCCTGAATAAAAGATGTCTTGTTGTTTTGCTCATTTTGATGATATTTTCTCTGCAAACTGTGCACAGTCCGCATTCAGAGTCCTTACCGGGCAATGTGGAGAAGAGCTGTCCCTCCTCAACTTCCATGGCCTGACAGAAAGAAAGACAGCAGTCACTTCCTGTCTACACGTTTAAATAGCGTGTGATTTGTACGTGTGCGTCAACAGTTCACCTGGTCTTCCTTGTCTTTTTTCTCATCTCCATCATGGCCTTGTTCTGCTTTGTCCCCACCTGGAGAGAACATTTTGCATGAACACTGTAAGCTGCATTAAAGTGACTTTTCAATCTTCCTGTTTGAGTCTTAAACACAACGCTTACTTGCTGCTGAAAGGCCAGAAGAACTACAGGGTTCCTTCCCCTCATCCTGCATCAGAAGACATGCGGTAACGTTTTTGTAAGGCTCGTTACACTTTTATTAAATACTCGTGGAAAAAAATCCTCACCTTTTTCTTGTCCTTCTTTTTCTTCTCTTTCTTGTCTTTCTTCTTCTTTTTCTCACTATCAGAAGAAGAGCTGGAATCCTGCATCAAAAACAAATACTATTTATTTAGAAATGATGGCACTTTCATGATTTTTCACCCCTAAAAACTAAATCCTGAAAAACCCTTCTGAACAGACTCAATTCATTACATTAAGTAGAAAATAACAGAGCAGAGCAGCAGGAGTTCAGTAGAAATTCACCTCTGAATTGTGGGCGGGACCGTTGGCAGGGAGCAAGCCTGCTCCTCTTCCCATCACCCATCTGTTCACACGCTCTCCCACTACCTCACAGCCTCTCAAAAACCCAAGCTAATAATGCCTCTGCAACAAATGGCAGCAATATCAGAGCTGTCCAGCCGTACAGTTTAGATCCAGATTCCAGCTCAGTCAGGACAACAAAGACGCTCATGGATCTGTTTGTCTGCAAGTGGATGATCAGAATGGAGCAGAGCAGGAAGCTTGATGCTCACCAATTGAAGCTTCTACGTCACAAATATGCTCTTTGTTAAAGGGTTTTTTGCCTCTTAAATGACGACTGCTTTTGATTTGTTTTTCACACTGAGAAAAATGCTACAAAGACATGTTAAAAACTCAGAAAACTGAAAAAAATTGCACTAATAGTTTGCATGATTGAATGACTGAAATATTTCACACTAGTTGGTTTAAAGGCATAGGTATGCGTGTGTGAACACTATCTGTTTTGTGTACATGTTGACATGTGAACATTTTTTGCAGCTAGCAGGTGTGTTGATAATATTTGAGTGTGTGTGAACAGGCCCCGCCCTTTTTGTACTACATTTGAACCGTACCGTAACGATAAACAACCAGTAAACCTGTCTGCTCTATGCTGCTTCATGGTCTTACCCCCCCCCTCACTATCACCCCCCCCCCCCCCCCCCTCTAACATCCCTCTCTCTTCTTCCCTTCTTTCCTTTTCCGTCCGGTCCAACACCAAAGATTTTCAAACATGATTGAAATTAATAAAGTTTGGCCTCAATTACAAAAGGGGTTTATTCAGACATGCCTTTGGTTTGTCTGAAGATTAATAACCCCTCTTGTTAAAGTAAAATATGTCCAACACAAGAGGCCTTCAGTTCTCATCTGTCTGCCTAGCTGTTGGACAGGACAAGTTAAAAAAAAAAAAAAACTCAGAAAACACCATTTTGACGGTCTGTAATGATAAAAACTAAACACAAAATAATCTTGCATTTTTTTTACATATGGCCCACTAAAGGAAAATGTAGCCTCTGCCCTCATGGAGCTCCGGTGAACACCTGTTTCCAGCAGAAAAGTGTTGTATATACATGAATGACTCCTGGCTCCTTTTCTGTGTCCAGCATCCTCAGGTTTCACCACAGGCTGTGTTGAGTTTCAGAGCTTTGCCAAGTCACTACAGAGCCTCACTGACCACAGATGCAGATCAGTTACTAAGCAAGGGCTTCAGTATCAATATATGACACAGTAAAGTAGAAAAGATAGAGGTTTCAGACACTTCAGAAACTATAAATTCTTCACCTAAAACATACATTTTCTTCAATTTACCAAACCGTAGTCACCTCATCTTCTATCATCCACTAATGGATTTCTTTTTGTTTAAATTTACCAAAGTGTTTCACCATTTTCATCAGAAAAAAGTCCCACCAACAACTCCTGACCAGCTCTCCAAACAGAAGTAAGAAAAAGGAAGAGTTTCCCACCAGATTCAGTAAAATTATTCCATTCAAATTCACTTGAAAGGTTGTTTTGCTTTAGAAATGAAACAGTGCTGAGTAACAAAACACTTTTCTGTCTGTTACCTTCTTTTTGTCTTTCTTTTTCTTGTCTTTCTTCTTCTTTTTCTTCTTCTTGTCATCCTCGCTGTCAGAAGATGATGATGAAGAGGAAGAAGAGCTGGAGTCCTAGGTGAAAAAATGAAATGAGATGTCACATCGTGAATCCGATTGGTTTGAACAGACACACAAGTGGAGAAATGACAAGTAAATCAGTAAATGCAGTGACGCTTTCAAGATATTGTGCAGGTAAAACAATTGGTGTTTATTGTGTGACGTTGTTAAAATGATGCAATAATAACCGTAAAACATTTGACTGTAATCATTGACTGTAGAAGAGAACTGGACTGAATAAGTGTGATGTCATCCATTAACAAAAATGAATGGCTTCAGGTTCCAGGAAAATGATGTGAATTCAGCTGCCATTTTTCCGTGGGACCGACGTCCCCATGTTGGAGCCAGACATCGCAAGTAAGCTGTGATTGGCCTCAGCCGATCTGAATCAACACTTCCATGGCAACCACTCTCACCAATCAGGACGCAGCTTGTTGGAAGTCCCCGCTCCACTTGGGAGAATCTGTCACTCCAAGGATTTGAACATTTGATGTCAGACCACATACTTTTAGTGAGGCATCTGACTAGTCAGTTTATAACTGGAATAACTTGCAATAAAGAAAAAATATGGAAATAACGGGATTGGCATGAACATGTTAAAGAGCAAGAATTGTTATTCTGACAAATATGAGTAAAAGCTGTTTATTTCTCTATAGAGGTCTGTATGGTTTTGGCTTTTTGGGATCAGCAGGTACTTCCTGTTTGGAACACGGAGGGGGGAGAGGGTCCCTCAGTCCAGCTCTCATATACAGTCAATGGTTGTAATGTAACAAAATAAACCCAGTCATTCAAAAATCACCTGTGATACAATACCACCTGTACAATTTAATGGACTCCACAGTGCCCCCAGTGGTAGACTAAAAATCTACATCATGGTGTAATAAAATGTAAAATACTGTATAGAAATACCGACAAAAAAGAACTGAACCAAGTTATAATCCAAACCAAAAACAAGTTTGGCTCCTTCCATTTTCACACCTTCTTTTGCTTCTTCTTCTTTTTCTTCTTTTTGTCATCCTCACTATCAGAAGAAGAGGAAGAAGAAGAAGAAGAACTGTCTGAAGAGCTGCTGGAGTCCTGCAAAACAATTTAGAAATAAATTAAGTTTATCCTCGTGTAACTTCCATAAACGTTTTTTAGCATATTGAAAGGTGGAGTACCTTCTTCTTTTTCTTTTTGGATGTTTTTTTCTTCTTCTTTTTCTTCTTCTTATCATCCTCACTATCAGAAGAACTGTCTGAAGAACTGCTGGAGTCCTGCAAAACAATTCAGACGTACATTAAGTTTATCTTCCCAGAACGTTTTTCGTCTATTTGCATATTGAAAGGTGGACTACCTTCTTCTTTTTCTTTTTAGTTGTCTTTTTTTTCTTCTTCTTTTTCTTCTTCTTTTCATCTTCGCTGTCAGAAGATGAACTATCAGAGGATGCCTCCTGTGACGGATAAAGCAGGCCATTTTTGTGGAAGCTTCTGATTGGGCGTTTGTTTGCATCACTTGTATGTAAAAAGTCAGACAGTAAAGAAATAATAATAATAATTGGTACTTTATCGATCCCACAATGGGGAAATTCTTCTCCGCATTTGATCCATCCCCTGGGGGAGCAGTGAACTGCAGTCTAACTGCGCTCAGGAGGCAGTAGCGTTAAGGATCTAGCCTAAGGACCATCACTAGGTGACGTTAATTGCTCGCCATTGATATGGTAATTAACTCAGTACCATTGTTTATCCCCCTCCGGGAATCGAACCCTGGCTTACTGCATGGTAGCTTCTCGCCTTACCAACCGAGCTAACAACAGCAAGATAAAATGACAAAGTTTACGCATCATTTATTCTGATTTTACCCACATACATGTAATCTTGTTCACATCTGTGGTTTTCAACAGATACTGCTGTGACTTGCAAAACTAGATCAATGTTTCGATGCGTCTTTGTCTCCGTATTTTCTAGATCGTCTCATGGAAAGTATCACTTGAAGGTAGACAAGCGGCCATGTTTGGAGAGAAATTCGTTTTCGGAAAACCCTACATCGTTTTAAAAAGTGAAACTGCAAACAAAACAAATGTAAGAAAAAGACCCAATGAGGTTGAGGAATGCCAGAGGAGACAGATGTGGTTACTGACTTTGCGGTTTATTCAAATTTTTGTTTAACATTAAATAGATACATTTGAAATCATAGTATTTTGACTTTTTTTTTGACAAATTCAACTTATGAGGATGTCCTTTTTATGTGATCTGCTGTGACTCACCCCACTATCACTGTCAGAGGAGCTACTGGATGAAGAAGAGGAAGAGGATGAAGATGATGAGCTGGAGTCCTGACAAGAGAGGTTAATTAGTTGTCATTCGAAACTCTGAAATCGCTGACATCTGCTCCGCTGTTGTGGAACACAAGAATTCAAAACAGATGAGTCACTGAACTGTGAAACAGGACCCTAAGGGAGGAGGGATGTCAGTCACCAGCATGAGGGTGGAGCACCTCAAACACCTAGTTACACACTAAAGGAAAATCACAATGCACTCACCCACTGGAAAGAAGCAGTAAACCATTGTTGCAAAAGCAACCGCTCGTTACCTGTCACTCCTGTCGGCAGGAGTGGCATTTTCTACATACATGAAAAGAGGCCACGCCTTAAACTGACAAGGCCATCCAGTCCTGACATGACATGATCATGAGCAGAGTGTAGATATTAAGCAACACCACTTGAACCTGAATTAGATTTGGCTCCGGGATTGGCTCCGGGATTGGCCCCGGCGGCCCCGTGACCCTGACAGGGTCAAAACGGGCTTAGGAGATGAATGAGTGAAAGAAAGAATGAACTTACTTTCTTCTTCTTTTTCTTCAGCTTCTTTTCCTTCTTCTTTTCTTTTCCGCATATATTCTCATCATCACTGTCGGGGGAGCTATCACATGAATACATGTCCTGTAGAAAAAGAAAATGACATACTTTCTTAAGTCCTCCGTTTGCAATATGTTTTTGAGATCACGTCCAAACGATTCATTTGAACTCACCACTCCATCGTCTACGTTGGAGCTACCATCCAGATCCTTCTTCTTCTCCGCCTTTTCTTGGCCCGCCAGCTCCGGAAAGTCACCTGAGGAAACCTCTGCTGACTGGAGGTTGGCTCCATCTGGAGCTTTATTTATAAGAAGAAATAGGACGTGTAAAGACGACGGACAGCATTAAGCCCAACAGTTCTTCATAGTTTATTTCATTTTTAACTCCTGAGGGTCAAATAAGATGGTCAGAATTTAGAGGGAACTAAAGGAAATTCAGATACTGTGATAGCACAAAGCCAGAGACAACATTCAACTTCCTTGTTCTCCAACTACCTTAAAGGATGGGATTAAAGCGCAAAGAAATACAAGTCAGCTATTTCATTTTTTTTTTGCGGCTCTTCTCCACAAATCCTGTTTGCAACCTATGAGTTGAATGTATTTAACTTGCTCTTTCCACTTTTAAAACTGGAATCAACATTTTTTTTGTTCTTAGCTATTATCATTATTAACAAATAGAATAGGAAAACCTAAAAAAAACAATTTTCTGTATTCATTTTACTGGTTTTTTTTTCTCATCCAAAAAGTCCTCAAGTCAACCTTAGAGTAACAGTTTCACATTTTAAAAGGGCATTTTACAAAATACAACATATTGCAATAAAACACAGTCTGCAGACCTTTGGGGGGTGTGGACGCCATCCGGCCCGGTCCAGTCCTCTATCCAGTAGGGCTGGGTCTCCTGTGAGACCTGTGTGCTCGGATGCAAGACTGTGGAGTGCAAGACGGTGGAAAACTGAGGTGGGTGGGAACCAAAGCAGAGTTTCAAAATAAATCCTCATTGAAAAGACCAACCAAGCTTTTTTATAAAAGAATGTCAGCAGAATTCTTTTTCTTTTTCTTTTGTTTACCTTTAGCATTAGTTTTTCCAGCATACAATGATTTTGGTTACATATTTGTCTAATGTGGACTAAAGTTGATTTTACTTTGAAAAAGGCTTGTGTGTGTGACGCAGATGTTTACGGTGTGGCTTGTAGATCCTGTGCAAACAGGTAGTGCCTGTCGTAATGTTCACTCACTCCATCCTCATTCTGTGGTTCAGATGGAAGAGCTGCAGGCGTTTAGGTCAAACAGGTTCACACTTTCTTGAAGCAAAATTAGGTACGCTTGGTGGAAATTTGATTTCAAATGACCTTCTAAGAGAAGCAGAAGATTGTACTTTTTTTTAATCAAAATTTCCATCCTTCCTGTGTTTATAAAAAGACAGTCACGGCAGAACACAGGGCTGGACTCAGATGCAGAGTTTTAAGGGATTTTAATCTCTGAAAAAGCTTTAGCTATGGCTCATGAATTAACCAAACAAACTGGCACAGGACAAAGGGAGACTCAGACTATTTAAGACATGACGAAGGGAAACACAGGTGGAAACAGGAAAGATTACACAGTCACACCTGTAGGGACCAGACAAGGGCAGGAAGAAGCAAGGCCTGAAACGAGAGGAGAGTTAGTGTATCAAAATAAAACAGGTAGTGCAACACGAGACAACACAGGTGACAGACACAGACCAAAAGATCACAACTCAGGACATAGGATAAGATTGACGAGACATGACAAAGACAAGAAAAGATTCAAAAGTTGGTTTACCGTATTGTTTAGAGCCATGAAGAGAATTATCTTTGGAGCATGCAACATTGACTCTTCTGCTTTATCTGTTGACTCTTGTGTGGTGTTTAGATAAACTTGAAGAAACCAAGAAATGTTTCAAATATTAGTTACTTTTTTGGACAGTAAGGATCCTGATCAGCATGTGGCACAACCAAATACTGCCAGGGCAGCCAGCCTGACACCTCAGGCTCACCACCACTGCTGTGCAATGGCGTCGCACTCTTCAACCAAGATTCGTTGCAAGTCAGCAAGCACGGTTATGTTACAGACTGCACCGTAAAAGCCCTCCCTAGCTGGTTCCCTAAGTATTCAGCGAGGTTTTGGAATAACACATTAAGCTACATTGGACAGATGCACTGACTGTATAAGAGAACTGGAACAAATGAGTGTGACGTCGCCCATTGAAAATGGCTTAATTCCAGCTACAACGAAACAAAGTGACTCCAGTCAATTTTTTTCGAGAGATGGATGCTCTCAATGAGCAGATTGTGTCAGGACAGAACACAGATGCAGAGTTGAGAACTTTTAATCTCAGGACTGGGCTTTTGCTGTAAAAAGGAATAAGACCAACTACACTGGAACAGGACAAAGGGAAATTCAGGCTAGTAACCCTTGTGCTATCCTAGACACTTTAACATTGGGAGTTGGGTCATCTAGACCCACTAGACAGTGCGCTGAACCTTTTTTCTTCAATGAATTGTTTAACCTCACTGATGTCCATGGATTACATGAAATCTATCCAACTTTATCCACCTTTGTCATGGTAGGAATAACATGTCAATGTAAGGGTGGGGTCATCTAACATAGTACAAGGGTTAAGACATGAGGGAGGGAATCATAAGTGGAAACAATCAGGGAGGATTAGAGAGTCAAGAAGAAGTAACAAGGCCTGAAACAAGAGGAGCGTTAGTGTTTCAAAATAAAACTGGAAGTGCAACACAAGCCAACACAGGTGACAGACATTAACCAAAAGTGCACAACTCAGTACATAGTACATAGGTTGGTTCAAGTTTGTCTGAGTCATTGTTTCCATGGCAACCACTCTGGCTAGTCAGAAATGAGCTTGTTGGAAGTCCACACCATACTTAAAAATGCAATCGGGAGAATCAATCAAATGTTTTGAATGTGAGACATGAGACCACGTACTTTTATTGAGGTATCTGATTGGCCAGTTTATACCATGAATAGCTTGGACTATAGAGAAATATGAAAAAAGGTATGGCAATTCTGACTAATAGAATGACTGAGTAACAGCTGTTTATTTGTCTATAGAAGTTTATGGGATTTTAGATTCTTGGAGCCAGCAGGTACTTCCTGTTTGGAACACCATGGGGAAAGGTTAAACAAGTCCAGTTCTCCTTGACAGTCACTAGGCAGATCATCCGTGGAATCACTCAAAGGGATTCTGATCAGCAAAATCGCAGCCCACAAAGAGTGGGGCACAATAACTGATATTTATTCTGTCCATTTCAACAATGTTCCAACAATGTGTGATTGAGTGAGACAAAGCAAAGTCAAATCTTTTTATTGAGTTCTTTCTTCGCTGCACCTGCCGGTCAATCATAAAAAAGACCCTAATAATTTGAACCTAAATAAAATCAAAGTAGCTAATGGGAGTCAGACTGATGAAGCCTCTTGGATGAGTAGGGGAATGTTTCAAGAAAGATTTTAAAGGGCTCATACCACGCTAAATCAACTTTTTGAGATTTTAAGTGTATTAAAACATTAATTCCTCACTATAAACAACCACAATTTGGTATTTTGCTCCATTCACAACGCGGCAAGACAGAAGGATGTGGTGAACAGAATCCAATAGTTTTCTGAAATAAAACTCCCCTCTGAATCCAAAAGGAGAAAACCAGAAAGAATTAAAGTTAGCGTTCGCATTTTTTCCTTGTCTGTGGCCCGGTACCAAGCAGACCGCAGTACAGGGGTTGGGGACCCCTGATTTAATGGGAGAGGGCAGGACATTGAAAAACGACGAGTTGGACACACCAAAAATGTCAAAAAGTGACCCAGAGGGGGCTCCAAAAATACATGACAAGTTGGGATTGAGAATGTTTGATTTCAATGACAACAAGAGCTGCAACATATAATTAGAGGCACCCATCGTAATACTTTTGCATCAAGTTAGGATCTAGGTCCGGGTCTGGGTTCGCATGACTCAGTATTTGGGTTTGGATCCGGACCGCAGTCCCCTAGTTAGTGACCCCTGATGAAGGCCCTTGAGGTCTGGATGTCATGACTCAAGAAATTGTCATCTAGACAAGTGAGAACCTTCACCAATATGAGGAAGTCCAGAGAAAAATGCTCCCTTCTGAAATCCGTCTTTTGAGGAGCTTTAATAATTTGGGACTTGTTGACATTGATTATCATTGTTCTGTGGATGAGACTCAGCTCTATATGTCCAGTAGACCCAACTCTTCTCTACCACCTGCCTCCCTTTCCTCCTGCCTATCTGTAATACAAACCTGTTTCACATTGAACTTCCTCAAACTTAACAACGATGAAACCAAATTACTCCTTGTAGGTTCCAAATCCACCATTTCCAAAGTTTCCAATTATACACTTTCCATTGATTCCTCTTCAGTTTTTCTTCCCCTCAAGTTAAGAGTCTGGGTATCATCCTTGACAGTACACTATCCTTTCAATCCCACATCAATAGCATTACTCAGTCTGCCTACTTTCAGTTACGCAAAATGAATCGTCTCCTCTGAAAAACTTCTTCAGCTGCCCGGATTATCAATTCAATTAAATTCAATTCAATTTTAATTGTATAGCCCAAATTCACATCAACAGTCGTCTCAAGGGGCTTTGTTTCGGTAATTGTAAGGTAAACATACAATCAAAAAGGATGATAAATGCATCAAATTCAATAGGATAATACTAAACTTTAACTAAACAGACTAAACTAAACTGGCATCCCTGCCCTTAGACCCTCCTTCGTGGAGGGAAGGAGGGTCTTCCTTCCATTCCATCACTCCAGTACTCCAGCAGCTGCACTGGCCTCAAGTAGATTTCAGTACTCAATTCAAACGTCTTCTCTAAACTTCCAAAGCCCTCCATAACCTGACTCCTTCTGATCTTTCTAATCTCCTACATATTAACACTCCATCTCTCTCCGGTCTTCTTCCTCCCTTCACCTTTCCGTCCCATGGTGAGCTGTACCTTATGCTGCTAGGCTCCCCAATTCCTGAACTCTCTCCCCCCTGACCTCCGTAACGATGACTTATTTTCAATTTTTAAATCCAGACTCAAAACCTGTCTGTTTAAATTTGCTCTTCCAAATCCCAATTTTTCTTCATCTGTTATCTGATTTTATTAAGATGCCCATTTTGAAGTGATTTTGTTGTTTTTTACTTTTGAATCTCTACAGTGTCCTTTAGGATTTTAAAAAGGCTCTTTTAAATCTAATGTATTATTATTATTATTATAAAATGTAAAATGTCCGTAGGAACATTCCACGCTCTCAGCTAAGCTGCTCAGCAATTAATGGGTTTCATTGGGAGACATCCGGTTACACAAGTTAGTTTATGTCCGTTAGCAACAACAAAACCTTAACTTCCTTCACTCACGTACCTGTGACAGCTTGGATTGCTATTTTTCCGTAGTTTTAACATGCACTGGATTCAATTTGAGACAACTTTATTCCTCAAAACAACAAACAAATAGGTTTAAAGTCCCCCATGACATTTTTTTTCACAGTGTTTTTTTTTTAAAATTATGATTCTGAAGTTTTGAACCAAAATCTATCAACTAATTCAAGTCTCAATAATCAGAAATGCACACAACCTGTTTCACAAATACACACGCTCTGAGGCTATGCAACACTTAAAGGTCCATTTTTCACTAACAACAACCCAGAGGGAGTGAGAAAGTCTTACTTTACATCCTAACAGGACACTGATTTGTACGTTTTTGTGACTATAATGACAAATATGAAAGAACTGTTTGTTTTTTCGGCATAAATCTAACATAATTATAAAGAGAAGGTAGCCTTTTTTCAAGATATAAAAACGTTCATGGCTTTTGTGATGTCAGCAGGGATTTTATAAAACAAACAAAAAAAAAACAGTTTATTTTACCAACTGTGATGTCGCTCAGTGAAAACATAGTCAATCTGACCAACCAAAATTAAATCAGAGCTAATTCAGTGAACCTTACTGAATTCTGTAACCATAAGGTCCTCTTTAAATCGTGGAATCTGTTGAAAAATAGGAAATGAGCCTTATAATTATGTGTGCCTTCATTCTAGTTGTGCTTCTTTACCCTTTAGTTGATTTCTGGGGTACTTAGCGTAGGACTCGAATGAAGTTTAAGTAACTGTACTTTTTTGTACTGAACTAATTACTTACATTTTCATTTGCATTTGTTTTTTGTAATGAAAAAAAAACGTTTTCCTTTACTAGAGAGCCACAGTGGAAAGAGGTAAAGGACTCAGATGTGGCTGGGGGGCCACGGGTTGCAGACCCCTGGCCCATGCGTTCTGATTGGCTGTGGAGTTCTTCTGTCGCTTCTGTTCCAGTTTTGATAGAGACTGTTTTCATGTCGATGGAACTCCTGAACGTGGGGTTGAAGTTTCTACCAAAACTGACTAAAAGGCCAAAATAATCTAGATGAAAACTGTACTGTGTGCTTCCCTTTTAAGACATTTTAAAGCTCTAAAAAAATAATAAAAAAAAGTTGTTTTTCCTGCCGGGTTGGAAGAAGACACAAATATACAGAGAGAAATAACTGTTGCCATACAGGAAAAATGGTAATTTCTTGTTTTAAAATGTATTTTCAGGTGTGATTTTAGAAAAGCAAGGCAGTGGTTTCTTAATATCCAGTTGTTGTAATGTTTTTTTATTGTATGTACAAATATGTATGACTCAGCCAATGGCTATAAGTTACATGTGTGTGGATACGTATTTATTTTCCTTTCAAATTGTTGTTTTCCAATCAAATAATGACTAGTCACCTTAAGTTCGACACGTATCGATGAATCTCTGTCCTTGGTCTTCTTTTGTGCTTTTATTATTTTGATTGCTTGATATTCCATTGTCCGCTTTATTTTGAAATGCCCCCGGAAGTAGTATCTTCCAGACAAAGTCATCTGCACCGTCTCGACTCTTATTTTGTAGTTTATTCACTCAGTGTTGGTGTCATTTAATGAGTTTAGGGTGTTTTCCCATAGAAAACAGAGCGTAGCTGGGTGAAAAAGGAGTTTCTTATAACGTTTGTGCGGCGCGAGGATCATGTGACGCTTTTATTGCTTTGCACTGCAGCCATGTTTTGGGAAATGTTGCGTCTTTCGGGCTCACGTTCGTTTCCTGGATATAAGCGAGCGAGAGTGGGCGGCTATGACGGGCATTTGGGGGAAAGTTGGCGTTCTCCCTTCGTCTGAGTGACCGGGAACCTCCGCCATGGCAGCCCGAGCCGTGGCCGTGGGTGTGCTGGCCGCGCTGTGGGTGTGTTTGGGGCCGCGCGCGCGCTCCTCCGCGGCGGCTGCATTCTGTGATACTGGAAAGGTAATGGACGCAGAAGATGAGGGAGAGCCACGTTCCGTCCTTTTCTGTGCTCTCGTTCATGAAGACGTGCTTTGTGTAGCTCTTTGTGGACAGAGACCTGCCTCCGGCTGCAGCTACTGAGGACTGTGGGCTTCTCACCTGGCCAGATTCCACTCAGGTAAACAAAAATTAAGAAGGATGGGTCCCAAACTGGTGCAATTTTCAAATCCTTTTGGAACCACTACAGTCATAGTTCTTTAAAAAGTTATGCCAAACAATAACCAAAAACTGTAAAAACAATATTTACCAAAAATACAATCAAAACACATAAAAAAAAGCCAAAGTGAGGCAACTGCCAACTTAAATAAATCGCAGGAAGACAGTTGGAAGGTTTGCAGCAGAGAAACTCTTCAACCTTTTGTCAGTTTGGGGTGAAACTTGAAGAACTTGATTTTGAGGAATGTGCAGATGTGATGGGTGGAGCAGATCAGAAAGGTGAAGGAGCGGCCGGGGATGTAGACAGCGGCTCTTAACCCTTGTGCTATCTTGTGGGGTCCAGATGACCCCACCCTTACATTGATGTGTTCTCCCTACCATGACAAAGGTGGATAAAGGTGGAGAGGATTTCATGTAATCCATGGACACCAGTGAAGATCACAAATCAATGAAGAAAAAAGGTTCAGTGCACTGTCTTGTGGGGTCCGGCTGACCCCACAAGACAGCACAAGGGTTAAAGTATATAGGAAGCCAGTGAGGAAATGCCAGTTCTGGACAGTGCCGTCCTTTATGGCTGCGTTTGAAGCTACAATCGCAGACTCGACCATAAAAATGCATCGCAAAGTGAGCTGTGACGAATGAGTTCAAGAGTTTACAAGATCTTCAATGTTGGCCTGATTTCACAACTGTAGTTATCTGTTCGTGACGACTGGGATCTGGGTCAATCTTTACTCTTACATTGGTGGCTAAAGACTTCTAAAAAGGTAGTAAGTAGGGCTGTAATGACTAACAACAGTTCATTTAGACTTAGTTCATTTTGAACAATCCGATTCACTGACCTAAAACGGATCCAGGACATCTTTATCCAAAACTTCCACCAGTCTGACTCAGAGAGGAATACCTGGAACTGAACAGCGCAGATGAAGTTTTCCACATTCACCTCAGCTTATTCCTTATTAGGGCTAAAAGTTGCCAACTGTTGATGCTTAAAATGGTTTGTGTTTTTTTTTTCTTTGTCTTTAGACACTCCCAAGTATTGAAAATGTATATGACCCCGAGGTAAGTTAACATTTTTACTTCTGAACACTCAAACCTGATAGTAAACTCTAAGAAATAGATGAGATTGCTAGAGTATACAATAATACAAAAATGTGTAGACCTTTTGACAGACTCGTATTTTCACGACCATGGGGCGCACTGGGTTATTGGGCGCAGTTAAGGGTGCTTTTTCTGTATTTAACATGTTTAAAAGGCACACCGGGCTTTAAGGCGCAGGAACGTTAAGACAGTCAGGTAAAACATGCTTGCTAGTGTGTGTTTAAAAAAGGCAGCGGGAGCAAAACTGAGTTGGTTGTGATTTATTTTTCATTTTTTCCGTCGTCAATCAGCATCCAGAAATCCATCAAAGTCTTCATCTTCTGGATCTGAACCAGTTTTTAGTACTTTATTCTTGTTATTTTTTCTTTTTTGGATGGTTTTTATCACAGAAAGCGGTCCATTTGTTGCGTGTTGCGGCGACGCGGGTGAGTCCGTGTTGTTGCCGTGCGGTTCCTCACGAATGAGGCCGGATTTTCGGCACTTTGACAGCAGTGCAAGCAGACACGTTAGCCCAAGCTTCTACAATCCATTCACAAACTGTGGCATAACTCGCCCGGCGCTGCCTCCCACAACAACAAAAGCCGTGCCCCGTTGTGCGTGTCCCACCGTCCTCCTCCCGTTCATCTCGACATTGTGACTCACCGGGATGTTGAAAGTGAGCGACGCCTCGTCCATGTTGGTGATGTGGCTGGATTGGAGGTGTTTGTCGGCATTCTTTTTACTGCAGTATGAGCAGAAGATGAACATCTTTTCATTGTGATGCGCTGGAAGTCACTGCGGCACCGTAATCCTCGCCCAGATGGAAAGATGACGGCGCTTCATAAAATGAAAGACAAAAGCTTCCTCTGTAAGCGTTACTGCCATCAGTCGAATGGTGACTGCAGAGATCGTTAATCCATCACTCCAGTCGCCTTTTTTTCCGCAGAAACTCCGCTGCGCCTTCTTGACTGTCGGAGTTCGTTTTCCAGCTTCCTCCACTTGTAAACCATGGATTCATTCATCTTGAATCCTCTGGCAGCTGCTCTATTCCCATGGTCCTCCGCGTAGCTGATAGCTTGCAGTTTCAACTGCCTCAGTGTTCTGTTGTGCACGCCCACGCTTCCCTCCCCCGCTCTCATGCCGTCTTCTTCTACGTACCACAACAACACCTTAGGCGGCCGTCTCATAGAACGCCCCCTACAGTTTGGAGAAAATGTAAGACCTTTAAGTGCGCCTCATGGTCGTGAAAAGTACTTATTTATTTGACTTCCTCTGCGTCTTTGTGTCCCCCTTTTTCGCCAAACAATTCAAACATCATATTTATTAGATCATTGCGATTATTTATTCATTTGTTTGTTCTTTTAGCCAGCCAGGAAAATCTGCATGGATGAGTCTATATCCTACAGTCACGCCATCCCTAGCAGGTAAATCCTGTAACTGGTAGTTCTGAAGCCTGAGGATGAGATCACACGTTACATGTAGTACCTTTTCTTGCAGCGGAGCGTTCAGACCCGTTGGCGCACAGAGTGGAGAGTATGTGTACTGCCCCCCTCAACGCTGGCTCAATAACCTATATGTAAGTGTCTCCTTATGCTCAGAACAGGTTGGGACAGCAGACGGCAAACACCTAGGCCGAATCTGAACTCCTCCCCGACGACTTCTATCTTCCCCCACATTTAACCCTTTAGATAGAGCTATGAAAAATAGTCTCACTCCCACTCCATGACGTCATCCACAGTCGAAGGTCATCTGCGTTAGCGAGTAGCTGCTAGCGCTTAGAACATGCACAAAAGCATCAGTTTTATCACTTTAAAAAGTCATGCTAAAGCAAAAAAGTCATTGCTTATATTTACATGTAAACTGTGCATCAGAGCACACCCACGTGAAGAAATGTGCTTCTTCTCCTCGGCACAGCGTATCCCTCCGCCGCGAGGGTTTCCCCTTCAATAAAAGATTTCAGACACCCCATCCCTCCAAATGCCCCATAAGATAGGAGGGATAGGGAGAAGCCGGAGGGGGAGAAGAAGAATTTGGATTCTGCCCGATAGTTTTTTTTGTCTGTGCACAAAGGGTGGGAGAGGTTCTGTCATTAAAGTTAAAGCCGGATCGCAATCATGTCAGCTGTAACAGTCAAATATTGACCCATAAATGTTACGACTATAATGTAAATATGTGATGGGTTGGATAGAGATGCTGACCTGCAGCATGGATGTCTCTGCCTGAGGTCTCAGGTTTTACTTCAACTCAGCTGGATGAGCCTCCGCAGTTCACAGATTTCTGCATCCAACCTTTTCTGGATTCTTCTCTTGTGTTTTCTTTGGCTTTTGGCTGCTCCCTTCAGGGGTGTCCACAGCAATTCACCTGTTTCCATCTAATCCTATCTTCAGTATCCTCCTCGCTCACACCATCCACCCTCATGTCCTCTTTGGCTACATCCATGAACCTCCTCTTTGGTCTACCTTCCCGGTAGCTCCAAACTCAGCATCTTTTACCAACGTGTCCAAACCACCTGCTTCCCTGCATTGATCTCCAAAAACCTCTACCATGAGCTTTTTCTCTGATGCTCCGTGCTCGTCATTCCTAACAAGAACCTCAACGCCCTCATTTCTGCTACCTCCAGCTCTGCTTCCTGTCTCTGCATCAGTCTCTACACCAACAACATGGCTGCTCTCACCAGCCTCACATTCCTTTCCCTTCATTCTTGCTGACAGTCTTTAGTCACACGTCACACCTTCCTCCGTCCATTCTAACCTGCTCGGACACGCCTCTTCACCTCTTTAATGCCTTAGTAACAACTGCCCTTGCGGGTGGATCCGGGCTGTCTGCAGGTCAATAGGGCAAACCTTTATGAGACACGCGTGTATGAAATCTGAAGGTTGCCGGTGCTGCAAGCAACCGGTCATAGCCAACAATGAAACTACATGTAAGGGTGAGATGCAGGCACTTCGCGTGAATTTATCATTTTTTCAACCTTCCCGATTCCTGTGCACCGCACTGTTCAAGTGCTGTTAGAATTTAGGAAATAAGACAATCAAAGCATAGTTGGTGTGGGCGGCGGCCTCCGGGTGTCCAAAGGGCAGTTCCACATCATTCGCACATCCTGTGGGTTTGCCGTAAGGACACCTTACTAATGACTAGAGTGCAGCTTTAAGGCAAGTGAGTGTAACTTCCATTATCCTCACAAAGATTTCCTGATACATTTACCACACTCACGACAATGGGACGTTCCATTTTCATGACGTCCCTTAAGGAGGCCGCATGAGCCTCAAAGGAACGACAAGACACACATGCTCCCCTTAAGATGAAGCCGCTCCTCTCTATGACCCTCCACGGGCCCGGACACCCTAAAACCCCACAGCACCCATCCGTACACGGGGCAACCCCCCACACGGGTGCATGGGACTATGTTTACCAACCTATTCATGCTGATTCATTCAGTAACTGAATGTTACTGCATCTTCCTTGGTTTAAAACTGACAATTTGTGACAGGACCACATCCATTTCATTGTAAGGTTTAATATTTTAGACTCTAGTTGTCCTTCAACCCAAAGACTCGATACTTGACTTGGACTTGTGCATCAGATTCGGTCAGAAACCTTATTCGCCTAAACTCAGGTCAGAAATTCATTTCAGTGTCAAACCAACATTTCTAGCCATTGCTTTGCTACTACGAACAGAGTTTCACGAAATCTGTCCGCTGAGGAAAAAAGCTAGTAGAATCAAAATCTACTGTGAACCCCACCAGATCTTTTGTTGTACTTTTCTACATAGAGGAAAGCAGACTTTAGTTCTGCAAGGAGAAAAGCTGAGTTTAAACATCCTTTCTGTTCTTCTGCAGCACGGAGCTGCTGTTTTGCTTTACCATCCTTGTGCAGAGCCCGGCGAGCGTCATCTCCTGTCTGGACTGGCGCACTCCTGTCTGCGAGACTACATCATCACGTCCCACCCACAGCTCAGCAGACACAGGGTGAGACGTGCATGGATCAGCACCCTTCAGAACCTGAAGCTGTGACGCCCGGGTTCACCGTTTGTTCTAATCTCAGCCCATAGCCGTGGTGTCGTGGGGTCACACTTTGGAACTGATCAGTGCCGCCTCTCTGGACGTCTGCGATTGGCTGGAAAGCACAAACGGCAGAAGACGGGAGTCGGACCGTGGGATTCCGACCCAGAAATATGATCTCCTGCTGACTAGACCTGCAGCGTCGCACCAGCAGCGACTAAACAAGACGAAGGTTGGAATCCTGATTTGATTAAATGTCACAGTTACCTTAGAAAGCTTAAAGAAATAATGACTAACGGCTCCTCAGGGTTCTCTGAAGCAGTGCTGTGTCCAGACCATCTCCTCTTTGCTGGAAGGAGCTGCAGAGGTCAACACGAAGGAGGTGCAGTCCACGCAGATCAATGCCAGGAAGAGAAGAAGTGCCCTGGAGAGCAACCCGGACACATGGGGGAAAGCCTCCAGCTTTTTAACCAATCCAACCCAGAGAATGCTCCGAGATTCCAGAGGTGGGAGCAGCTCATATGGATCATCCGTGGATTCCCTTCTAACTACTTCTTTCCCAAGACGAGGTCATGATTCTGAAGACCTCACACAAACCAAGGCCTCTACACCCCTACCCTTCATGAGGAGTACACCGGGAGCCAACTCGTTGGGTTTGGGGGGTCTTCGGTTTCAGAAAAGCGAGCCGGAAGCAGAGAAGCACGCTCGCAGTGACGATGATCTTAGACCAGCAGACGTTGCTGCTGGAAAACATCGTTCTGCCGATAGTGAGCAAAGTGCAAATGCAGCCATTTTGAAAACCGTGGAGACCGCAAAACAGAAAGCAGAGGAGAAGAAGTTAAGTCGGCCGATGAAGATCAACAAAGCATTTGAAGGGGGGGAAAGGCAAAGACTCAGCCCCACACATTCTCGCCACATAAGTGGAACGGACAGGGTGGAGTCTGCCTCCAAATCCCAGTCAGAATCTCCCAAGCAGCAAGACCTGCAGCAGGTGGATCACAGCCGCCCCCATAACTTGGACTGCGGCGTCTGTGAGAAAGACAAACCCTGCGCCTGCACCTCAGGCGGCAGCAAACGTCCCGCAGCTGTGAATAGAGGGCTACCCAGGACCCCGAGGACGGACGAGGCCGTGTGGGCCGCAGGAGCCTTGGGCTTCCTGCTGGTCCTTCTCACGCTGTCGGTTCTTCACACTCGCCTGTACCGCCACTGGAGGACCTCGGCGAGCCTCTACTGGCACGACCCGCAGAGGGACTATGACACCGTGGCAGGTGGGTGCGCCCAGTGATTGACCACACGACGCCATCGCCCTTTCTCCTTCCCTCAAAGCGTTCCGTCTTCTTTCCTGCAGATGTGATCCGCAGGAGGCTGAGGAATGTGAAACCAAGACGGAAAAGAGGAAGAAGGCAGGAATGCGTTCTGCTTCCGAGCTCCTCCAGCTCAGATGAAGAGCCGTAGAACCGGACGGTCCAGAAGGACAGTGTTCTGCACCTGCCTCTGTCTGATACCTGTCTGGATATTTACTGTGACTTGACTGCAAAATGGGACAACAGTGCCGAGTTTATTGAGCCTGATGTGTTCTTAGAGAGGATTAGGAAGCTTCCAATGCCTTTGTGTTTACCGTGTTAGAATGACAACAAAGGAAAACACAGCCAGAGCTTTGCCTCCATGTGCTGCAGGTGGAGCAGCCATCGTTGTTTCCAAACTCCAAAACCCTTTTAGGCCAAATCTGTTGTTTTTATATCTGTATGGGGCTACAGCGTAACACATTGCTGTTGTAAGCAATGCACTGCTGGATTTTTATTTGACCTCCATTTTTAAAGAAAATCTCTCCAAAACTGCCGCGTTTCTTGTTTAAAGAAGGGGTTTCTGCTTTGTCAGTGCAGCGGAGCACGGCTCATGTTCTTGCTGCAGGTAAGGTGTGGTTCCTGGGGCCTGTTTCAGAAAGGAGGTTAAGTGTAAACTCTGAGTGCGTTAACCCTGAAATCAGGGAAACCCTGGGTTTTCCGTTTCAGAATGGGAGGTTTGTTAAACCAGAGAAAGCAGAGTAAGTCAAACCCGTTTCTGAAAGAGAGGTAACTTCTACTCGGAGTCCGTATCCATGGTTACTTATGCTGTGAACCTAACCTGGTCGGGAGCAGGTTTTATTCTCTAAACTCAAGGTTTCTGCCGGTCCCCTCCCCTTTTTAAAGACGAAGCGGTATTTTTTACTTTAACCTTCATTGCCCACATTTCCGTCACACAGAGACAAGTGACAAGAATGGCTTGTCCTTTTTTGGTGGACCCAATAGACGAGGAGGCTGCATTCATTCGTAGAGAATTACATTTACGTTGTGTGAGGATTTTGAGACCTAGACTCGATTTTTTGTCATTTCTCCATACGTTTTTGTTTGAGCGTTACTGTTTTTCGTTGCAGTCAATTACATATATGCAATGAAAACAACATTAGTTATTGCTATGTAGATGTTTCATATGTCAAATATTGTCAACAAAGCCTACATCCATGACATGCTCACATTTGACCTGATTGAATTATGTTTTTATACTTCATTTTTAGCTGCTGCCATGTTCTTTTAATTCCTGCAGGATTGCATCTACATGAAAATGAAATCAGGGACATTGAATTAGATTAATGTAACAATTACTTTTTGGAAACACAATTTGCTAAAACTGCTTACTTTCTTAATCCCATATAAACCTATACCACTCGATCAATACAAGGGTAGACAAAAGTTCACTTTTAAAAACACAATTGCATGTATTAATATTAAACTGACCAACGTTTGCAAGAGGGGAAGGTTAACAAAAAGTCCTCTAAACATTACCGACGTTAAATGCATTTTCCCCCCGATTGGTTCTGTACACTATGCAGAATTTCATGCAATTACACCAGGAATAACGCTTCAAAAGTACACCTAAATTTCGCCATTTTTTATTTCACACCTTACGCTATTTAAAAAGTTATTAAAGCCAATATTTTATAACAATATTTAAATGCAAACTTACGCATTAACTTGAGCAGCTATGTTTTTCCACGCTAACTGTCTCTGTTTTGCAGATGCAGCGGTGTTGCTTTTCTTCTGGAATATGTGCTCATATTCACTGTAACTCTGCAGCAGCACGTCAAGTTCAGCTGGTGAAAAATATGCAGACCTCTTTTTTTCACGGTTGCCATGGTGACTCGTAATATCTGCGCTCCATTGATAATGGCTTCTTATAGTCGCGGTGCACACGCTCACCTCCGAATCAGTCCACTCAGAGTTGATTGATCAAACTCGGATCAGCTTCTCTGAAACAAAACTCAGAGTTGTTAATCTCTCGATTGACCAACTCAGAGTTCAAGTTTAACCTCATTGTTGGTTGAACCTCCTTTCTGAAACAGGCCCCTGATGTCCAGAGCCTCCAGTTTGTGGTGGTTTGCAAACAGAATCTAAAAAGCTAAGAGAAAGGGGTTCAGCTCCAACCGAAGGTCAAAACGCTTCTCCATAGCTTTTATTTAAGGCTCTTATTACTGCTTTGATTTTGTAAGATGAACATTTCACTGAAATGGCAACAAAAGGAAAAAACATTACAACTAACAAAACCCTATATATGAGTCATGTTTGATCCAGACATTTTTGAAACCACTGTCTCTTTAACCATTGTGTTATCCTAGGCACTTTAACGTTGTGAGTTGGGTCATCTAGACCCACTAGACAGTGCGCTGAACCTTTTTTCTTCAATGATTTGTGATCTTCACTGGTGTCCATGGATTACATGAAATCTTTCCACCTTTGTCATGGTAGGGAGAACACGTAAGTGTAAGGGTGGGGTCATCTAAGATGGCACAAGGGTTAAAGAGAACATTCAAGTTTTAGAAATGATTCAAACATAACCTTAAAAATCATGAATATAGTCATCAAAAGGGTAGTATATTATAATAATCCTTATATAAGTAAAAATGTACTAAATAGGGAAAACAAAACAAATAATTCAGCAAGAGCCAGGTTAAAACCTACCATGACAAAGGTGGAGACGGTTTCCTGTCATCCACCAGTGAAGAAAAAAGGTTTAGCGCACTGTCTTTTGGGGTCCAGATGACCCCACACCCATCATTAACGTGCCTTAGATAGCACAAGTGTTTATAAATGAGTAAAAAATCGATTCAAACTAGTGGCTAAACACGACGGGAAGCTGCAAAGGTCAAAAAGCCAAAGCAGCTGGACTGAAGTGGCAGCTTCTGTTCACCTTCAAAGCAGAATCAAGTTCATCAGAAGAACAAAACGGAGCCTTATGACAATTAAATTGTTTTATTTTATTACAAATGTACAGCTTATGAGTTTCCATTACAAGTGACCTTTTTTTAAAGTCAGTCATTCTTTATAAGTCTTCTGTTAAAAGATCTCTCTGCCACTCCCCATCTCCCAAAGCGTAGAGCTGTGAAAAACGAACACCCGCCAGCACAGGCCACGCCCCCTTCACAGGGGTTTGGGAGGTCTGGCAGCATTTTTGGAGAGTTACTAACTTGCATGTGGATTGGTCAAACTGATGAGCTTCGGGTGTGTCTAAACGCTGAACAGTATGTGCTAAATTTCTGGGCATGAGAGCGTAGAAGGTCCAGGCAGATGGGCGCCGTTCCCGCTTGACGAGCGCCCTGCGTAGTGTCTAGGCCGTGTGCGTTCTTGAGATGACTCTAGTCCTGAGCTTAAGTGTGCTGCAGGTCTTTTCCCAAAATCTGATGCTGTGTGTACTTGGAACCGCACACTTTAAATCGGCTAGTGTTTGAAAAGTAGTGCAACAAAGACCACAACGCTCGGCGCTCATGGGTCCGTCCTTTGGCTCCTCCTCCTAGCTTCCTGTGGATTCCAGTAGGACTGAACATGTACTGTATGACCACACAGGAGGGGGGTGGACACCACGGCGTGGTACCTGAAACGTCTACAGGTACGTCAACTTGGGAGATTTCAGGTACTACGTTGTATCCCCCCTCCCCGCTTTGAGGCCAAGAAAAAACAAACATTTGATATGGCTCTAATTTGAACTATTGGCCTTTGCGAGTTCAGGCTTTGTTTGAGACTTTTCAGTCAGGAGATGAAGTTCAAACGGCTTAAAAAAACAAACAAAACTAAAGTCCCCACAGAAACGAGCATGAAGCCACGGCAGGAAACCATTAAAACATCGGGGAAGGGATCTGTAAATCAAACACGGCTAAAATCCAGTAACGGTGCCTTGCTAAAAGGCGGCGCATTCTGAGGCGCAGCTGCTGTGATCCCATCAGTGTTTTGGTTCGAGGTCCTGAAAGCACGAGCACTTGGAAAACGGGTTCAAGTCGAATCTGCAGTGGAGGAAGACAATCGCGGAAGCTGGAAAACAAAAACAAAAAGGCATCTTGGACCAAACCGCCATATTGGTTTGGCAGAGCACAACCAGCTGGAAACGCTGACATGTGGGTCAAAGCATGAGATGAGATCTGTTCCTAATGATGCCCCCTGCTGGCAGAGTTCAGTCACCTGGAGCTTCGAGTGTCTGTGGACTGTTTGCGGGTTCGACCACCAAACAGCCTTAAAGCAAAACTCTTTTTTTCCCAAGAAAAAAAGGTTTGCAGTTTTTATGCCAGATCTTTCACTTCCCAGGAGTTACTTTAATAAAAAACGTACCTGCAACTGTCTGCCACTGTTAACTAACATGCACGCAAAAGGATGGCGGCTGTGTAAATGGAGGGGCGGAGCCAGCAAAAGGGCACAGGTTTCATCCTCATGCGAAAAACTGGACCGTCGTTCTCCTACTTGGCACCGATCGCCAGATCCTGAGATGATTCCACTGGCTCTCTTAAGTGAGACACATTTTTAAGAGTAATCAAGTACAAAATAAACAAACAAAAGAGTGTTGAGGGACAACATGAACGGCCTCTGCCGTCCCCCTTCCACACCATGAGGGGTTAAGAAATCAGAGTGGGTGTGGAAGGAGCGCCTGGTTCCCAGGTTCTTTAGCGTCTGCAACGTCCCTCCCCCCCCTGCTCTGCATCGGAACCAATATTAACAATGAACTCAAAGAGACAGTCAGTAAAATGATCAATACAAAAAGAAAAAAATGACAGACATGAACAATAATTCACAATGATTCCAGTGTTAAGTGTTGTTTGAGTCAGTACAAAAGAAAACAACAAAGTTTGACTTCGAAGGTGCAAATCGAACCGATCTGCAAATGAAAGGAGAGGAAGGAGGGGAAACATGCCAGATCATGCTGGGTACCACCAGAGGTCGAGAAGCTGTCGGGGCGGGGGGCGGGGGGCGGAGCTACACGGGTCCTCCTCTGCCGCGGGGCTCAAACTGCCAGAGGAGAGGGGACAGAGAATAAATAAAGCGGTAACTTTGCAGGATCCGGGTCACTGTACACCTCCCAGCGTGGTTCTTCCTGTACGCTCCTCAGGTTCAGCGGCTATTCATACATTCCCACTCTGAGGTCGCTGCAGGCTATAACTCCCACAATCCCACTCTCCCTTCCAGTCCATTGTAGTGTTCTGTGGCTTGTATGGGGTTATTTCTCATGCATCGTGTCTTTGGCCCGTCCACGATGCCACCATCGGCTCCGCCTCCTCCGTCCTCCCAGCTACTGTGCGATTACGACGTCCCTCTCCTCCACGGATCCCTTCTCGCCATCTTTCCATCTGCTGCGTCACTGCTTCTTCTCCCGAGTGGTGATGGTGACCAGCTGCTTGGCGGCCTTGGCTATGTCGTAGGCGCACTGGATGACCTGCTGCGTGAGGAGCTGGTAGTCCACCGCCGGCGCCCCGGACTCCGACGGCACCGCCTTGCGACACTCCACCTGCAGCCGCGAGGCGCTGGAGGCCAGCAGGCGCAGGGAGCAGTGGACCGCGTCCAGGGCCGGCCGCTGCACACACGCACGCACACACACACAGGTGACACGTCAGCTCCTCCCACTTCCAGAAAAGACCACAGTGAACAGACAGATGAAGGGCTTGAAAGGGAACAACACCTACTTTAGGAAAGAGGGAAGCCATCTCAGTGACTGCAGAGTGGATCTTCTCAGAACAAGGGACAAAGCTGGAGAGACATTTGCCGTCTTTAGTCTCATGTAGTTTCTGGAGAGCTAATCTAATCTAAAATAGCTGCTAATCCGTGGGGGGGGGGTTCAGCCACCTACCTGTCGTGTTTGAACTCCTGCGCCGCTCTGAGGAGCTCCTGAATGTTCTTGGTCACCTGCTCCGTCTTCAATATGACGTCCTCGGTGCAGGGTAGGGTGGGGTCCGGCTCTCCCCCCTCCCCGCCTCCTCCGTCCTCAGACTCGCCGCGACTTTCTTCCTCACTGCTGCGACCCACACTTTAAAAAAACCCCAAAGCAGTTTTCCATTCAAAACCCTTTCAGAGTCATGGTTGGGGTTCCTTAAACCCTTCAGAGATGCCAGTAGAACCCTGTCAAATGCTACGTTCACACCAAATGCTACTTGGGCAGCGTGCCGGCGTCCTGCACCTCTGTTTTGACCAGTGTGGAATTTGCTGCTCGTCTGTAAACATGCCGCGGCGTGTGGGAGGAGCTAAACATTTGAGCTCCATTGCTCCATTGTGGAAGGCATGGATGATGCTGAGAGATCAGGGTTATTTAAAAAGCATCAGCAATCATCACTTCTTGATGAACAGCCAAACTTTCTGAAGTTGATAAGTTCTGTTTCAGAATAAAGTGGATAAATAATTAATAAGAATGTACAAAATAACTGAGATCACCCCAAAAATGACACTGGGCCTTGATTATTTACGCTACTTCATAGAAATGCTCTGTTTAAAAGTTAAATGATAAAATAAAATAATAAAATAAAAATTGCAGACTGGAAAAAAAATCTAGAAAATTGATTACATTTGTCTATTTTTAATTAATGTTTCACAAAAGTATCGGATCAAGACTCAAAATAAAAGCACTCAGAGTCAGATCTGTGCCAAAAAACCCGATCGGGAGGGACATCTCTACAAATAAACACAGTGATCCGCTTTTTCTCCTTGTTAGTGTCATGGCTCCTCCCACTGATTACATCATCAGCATGCCACGGGCCAAACCGACTTCCTGATTGGGTGACTTAACATTGAAATGGAACGCCGCGCCAATCGCGTTCGGTGGGAAAGTGGCTTCAAAAACTGACCTCAGTGAAGGGTCATACATGTGCGTGTTGTCATAGTCGCTGTCTGTGCCACTGCCGTGCTTCTCTGGTTTAGGCACCTGCAAATAGAATCATTAGAAGAGATCAGAGGCCATCCAGCCTAATGCACAATCCCAGCAGAAACAGGGTTTTCCTTCAGTTCAAACCCAAGTATCCAGAGAAGCTCAGAGGCTGAAGATCATCCACAGGAAGAGCCGTACACCTGACCTTTAGTGCCTCTCACTCATCCTTTTACAGGACAAGAAACTGCACAGTCATGCTTATCCGCCCACCACTTCTATGGGTTTCCAAGAAGATTTTGGTAAATGGCGTGTACTTGTATAGAGCTTTTCTACCTACAAGGCCCAAAGCGCTTTACAGTCACTCACACATTCACACACTGGTGGCGGCTCCGCTGCCGAACACTGGGCACCAACCTTCCACCAGAGGCAAGGTGGGGTTCAGTGTCTTGCCCAAGGACACATCGAGGCATGGGTGTGCAAGGCGGGAATCGAACCTACAATCTTACGCTCATGTCTCGACCGCCCTACCACTGCACCACAGCCGCCCCCATTTTCTTCATTGCTGAGCTGAAACTTGATAGTGTTATCTTATTTTTTGGGGCGGGTTGTTGAACTCCAGCATCCTCCTACTGATTACCTGCATCAGGTGTGTTTTGCCAACAGGAAGCTGCCTATTGGCCAGGTTTGTTGTATAACAGCTGTGCTTCAGACGGTTTTACAAAATAAAAGCCCGGCGGCCATCAATAAACAAGAAGAGATGACTTCAGAACAGTGACCCCTCCCCCGTCACATTCTAAACAGGAAGTACCTGCTGTCTCCAAGAATACAAGATCTTAAAAACGTCTATAGAGAAATAAACAGCTGCTACTCAGTCATTCTATTAGTCAGAATAACCCTTCTTGATCTGATACCTTCTTTTTTTTCCATATTCCCGCTGATTCTATGTTTCTGGTTCACTTAAGCCCACGTTCAGTGGAAGGGGTGTGGACTTCCAACAAGCTTACTTCTGGTTGCCGTAGAAATGATGACTCAGACCAATCACAATGGTTGTGCCCACATTCCTTCACTACTCACTGCATAGTGCACTCGTCAGTCATTTTGTAACTGTCCCAATCTACGATTCCAAAATCCAGTCCCCTAAAAAAATTCCCACGTCTCTGCAGAGAAGCTAGTGTGCATCAAGGCTCGATAGACTGGTAAATATAGACCACAATGCATTGCATTTTAATATTTTTTATCTGAAAAAAGTATTCCAATTCATTTGTTATTGATTAGGGCTGCACGAAATGAGAAAAACTTGCCATTTTAGTGATCAATATTGCGATGACCATTTAACTTGCGATACATGAATAAATATTAAAACAACCAAAGTCATCATTTCCATTTCACTGCGACAGTTTAATTTAAATACGAGTCCAAATAACTTAAATCAGACTCCAATTTACCCAGTCTGACATCAAAGCTGTGATTGGTCAACAACATCCCATTGGTCAAACGCATAAATGGATTAAATACTTCAAGCTGCCATAAGATTGTTTTGGCACATTTAAGTAACCATTTATTGCAGTTTTCTCCGACTTTTGCGGTATGCGTTTAGCACAGCTTGACATCACCAGAACGATCAATTTGAGATTTATTGTGCAGCCTACAAAATAAATGATCCAAGTTCTCATCAACAAAAAATGGTGGATTTGTGGATTAGTCTGTGTAAAGTGTTCATGAAATTTGGCTTTTACTTCGGCAAAATTGGTGACATTATATTTGGGGTTAAAAACAAAAATGTGGCCCCAACATGGCAGCTTCCATTTCACACAAAACATGGAGACTAAACTATTTCCTGTTTCTATCCAGTTCTAGTAGACGGTCTATGGCTCCAACAGATAAACGCAGCTATAGACTCACCATGTATCTGCCCACCTCTGTGGAGCCGGACAGAGGCTGGCCTCCGTAGGTCACTGCACCCCCCGTGCCACCTTTTCTCACCTGGGAAGATGAAGGAACACACGCATGAAGAGTTGACATGTTGACATAGAACAGACGTGACTAACAAGCCAGAATTCTAATTGGGACTAAGGAAAGGACCAAAGACGGCAAGAAACAGGATGAGGAAGCACCGGATCATAAGAGCAGCTCTGACATCACCTCATCATGAGCGGCACTGATCGTCTAACAAACCAGCTCTAACTATACTGGCCATTATTTCACTACAAACATCTACAAAACCAGATCACTTGAGTTGATTTCAAGCTCTGAGATGAGCAGATGAACTCAACCTCCTTAGATGAAGTGGTGAACAAAGCAGTGGCAGACAGAATGCTTCCATCCAGAGGATGCACGGTCGCACCGCAGTGAGCAAAGGAGAGACGGGCCAAAACAGACAAAACCAAAGACAGAAAGAAAGTGTCAGAAGACGGTCAGTAGAAAACTGGATTAGCAACACAGTGGCCTCCAGTGAGTCGCTTCTCTACCCAAATACTGATCAGAAACCTAACCAAAAACCATCATTTTCAGACTTTTTGCTAGAGATTCAATAGTGAAGTAGAGATGAGGACATGCTCCTTAGATGAGTGGGAGACGTTCAGGTGAAGCAGCAGTCAGGGAGCCATGTCAGAGGTTATGAAAGGGCTGGAAAAGGTGCAGGGAAGAGAGCAGAGAAAAGTCCAGTCCCCCCCCCCCCCCCCTGCCCCCCCCCATCTCTGCTCATGTTTGTGCACTTCACCCTTTATGCAGCTAAAAAGCCCGGATCCCTTTTCTAGAGTAGACTGGGTGATGTGCACATCATGACCTTTCAATGGAAGCAGCGGTAACGGAGTGACAGAGCAGGAGGAACGGGGGGGGGGGGGGGGGGGAAGGATTTTCCCACATCGCCTCGGCCGACGGCGGTCGATCGGGAAGAAAACCGGGAAGTGGAAAAAGTTCCGGAGGGGGCGGGGTTCTAACTTACGCTAGGTGTGTTGAGGGGCTGCAGGCGAGCTGCCAGGGAGTCCAGGGCTGGGGGGCCATGGGCTATGGGGCCAGGAACGGCTCCGGGCACGTACATTGAAAAAGCCTGGCGCTCCCTCCAGTGGGGGTGGGAGTGAGAGGCGGTTGAGGAGGGCACAAAGAGCGATGGGGAGACCATTCCTGGTCCAGCTGAGCCTCCTCCGTCTACTTGATTTCCTCCCCCTGGCCAGTGTCCTCCTCCTCCTCCTCCTCCTCCTCCTCCACCAGGCCCTCCTAACCCATGGCCAGCTGCCCCCCCAGCCTGCTGGCACCCCCGCAGCACGCTGTTCTCTGTCTGCATCCGGGTAATCTATAAGAGGCAAGGAAGGGAGCAAGGGGGGGATGACAGGATGGAGGGAGGAACATGGGGAGGGTGTAGGAATGGAAGGGGGGGGCATAAACTGAATGGTGAAAAACATGCTGGAAAAAGCTCACAATCATTAAAAAACAGGGGGTTTCACACAGTAACATCAGTTCTACAGTATATTTCTCTCATTTGTATTGGGGACCTGCCTGAGCCTGATGAAGGAACGGCTCGTTTGCAGAGCGCTGCTGCTGGATGGTCTGATAGTTGAATGTTTGCTTCTGAGCTTTTGTTCTCAACACTCAGTGAAAAGTCCAAATAAAAGATGACAGACGAATGAGGCGCGTCAAAACTCAACCAAAATGTGGGACGTTGTCTGCAGCCTCTCAGCAAGAACACTGGAGGTTTCGAAAAGCTGCCCTGCAAATCAATCTCCCCCCAAAAAGGGCGCTTAACCCTTGTGCTATCTTAGATGACCCCACCCTTACGTTGACCTGTTCTCCCTACCATGACAAAGGTGGATAAAGGTGGAAAGATTTCATGTAATCCATGGACACCAGTGAAGGTCACAAATCATTGAAGAAAAAAGGTTCAGAGCACTGTCTATTGGGTCTAGATCAGTGTTTTTCAACCTTTTTTGAGCCACGGCACACTTTAACCCTGACAAAGACCCCGCGGCACACCAGCATCCAAAAAAAAAAAAAAAATAAGTCTGTATTGATCGATTCAATGTTTTGTTCACTTGTTCCACGGTCTGATACCGGATTCTGTGGAAAGCTACACCGCTAAAGACGAGCTTTGGCTGGTATTTTCCTTTAGAACGGAGAGACTTTATGAGCTAAATCGGAACAAGGAAGTGGAGACTTTAACCACTTGTGATTGGTCAGACTGATGACATGTGATTAAGCCGTCAAGAATGATTGGCGTAGACAGTCAGAGGGGCGGGACTTTGCCGCAAGCGGCTTTAGCTGCAGCTAAATCGCGGTACCGTCATTCTTATCAAAATGTCTTTAATTGAATAAAATGAACACAAAGAAAAAATAATTTTATGATCTTTTATATTCCTAACTACTCAGTGTTTTATCAGGGCCTGTTTGGATGAACACAGAGCTGAATCCTGGAGATGGGAAATGTTTTTAGATCAGTTAATGAGGGCAATTTCCCACGGCACACTTGACCATCTCTGGTCTCTGATTGAAAAACACTGGACTAGATGACCCAACTCCCAATGTTGAAGTGCCTAGGATAGCACAAGGGTTACGTGACATCTTTTCACTAATGAACAACAAAGACGTATGAAAACATCCATTTTTGAGAATCAATTTCACATCATTATTGCTTTAAAATGAACAAAAAGTGGCGTAAAATTGTTGAACCCTTGGGCTTAAAAATACGACTTTTATAACCTAAAACAAATACAAACAAACAGCTTTAAATGAAAACGGATAATCAGATCATTTGGTTTCCTGTAACTCCGTGACTCCACTGCCTCCTCGTACCTCCTTCTGGAGGCGCCGGAGCTCCTCACTCAAGTTGTTGTTGACCTTCATCAGCTGTTGCACCTTGGCTTCTGAGGAGGCCAGAGCTTTCTTCACCTCCAGGTACTCCTGCAGGGTTATGGGACCATCGGACAAGTCTGACGAGTCCATACTCTGCAAAGGACCAGAGGACGAGCGAGTGAGAGGACAGACAGGTGGACACGACAACAGGGAAGTCCATGCTGCATGAAGTTATGGGGAAACTGAGCCTCAGGCTGTGTACGAGGCAGAGGGTTAGTCCTCAGCTGGAGTCACAGGGAGATAGTAGAGCCTCAGTTCTGGCTCTCAGAGCCCCATCCTCCCCCGCTTCCTGTGTCTGAAGGACGCTCAGACTCCAGGGCCAAACCACTGAAATGTCTTTCATAGACTAGTTTTTCTAAATGGTTCAGCTCCACTGTTTACAACCCAATCACTGCAGTCTTGACTTTTTAAGGCCCTTCCAGTGAAAATGCTGTGTCTGAACAGCAAAGGATGATCCCTCAGTTAGCTTGTTTGCCTCTGAACAGAACTCTTTTCTTTTCTAACCCTCCATCTCTTCTTTTTTTCCCCCCTCGCACTCCAAATGACACAAACTCACGCTGAAGGAACAAAGCCTCTTTGAGGAGGACTCGGAATAGCTGATGATGTCAGTCAGGAGCTATGTGGCAGTCCCCGACTGTGGCCACTTCCCACAAAGCATTCTGGGAAAGGTAGTCTCTCAGGAGAACGTTACACAAAATGTATGAATGCCTCCGTTTAGCTTTTAGTTGAAGCTGCTGAAGCAGCAACATGTGAGGATTTTTAACAGGATCCAGACAGAAGTGGATGATGAAGCTGTTGGACTTACAGCATCAACAGAAAGTTGAATAAAAAGTGTTGATTCTGGGACAGCGGTGACGTTAAAACACTGATGCTACCATGCTGAATCCTGTCATGCTATGCTAATCAGCTGCTCTGTTTGTCGCCTACATTTAACCACATTTGAAGTCAGACTATCTTTTCAGGAGGGAAAGGGAACTTTCCGGGGAGGGAGGGAACTTTAAGACGCGGCGGATAAATGTAACTACGGTAAATGATTTCTAAGAACATTTATAAAAACTGTGTATGAAACAAGGTTATAATAGTTTCAAATTTTTTATTAGTTTTAGTTTTTATTTCGTTTTGAATTTTTGTTTTTAAATTTATTTAGTTTTAATTAGTTTTTAGAGGCAGCTTTACTAGTTTTTATTTTTTGAAATTGCTTCGTTTTAGTTTAGTTTGTATTAGTTTTAGTGTTAGTTTTAGTTTTTTCCTTTTTTTTTTGTAAATTAGGATATTTGTCAGGTGCATGATTCAAAATCACCAGAGTAAGTATTTTATAATAAAAACTCAATCAAAGATACATTTTGAAACATTTATTATTCAGAGGACTCAAGGACAACCATCCTTAAATGAAAATACAACAGCCGATGACAGCATTACGTTACCTGCTCTCGCTTCTTTTTCGGGGGAGGGCGGGCGACAGGCTAGCTTGTCTAGGTACTGTTGATTTGCGTTTTAGTGTGCGCTTTTTAAATGTACTTTTAGATTCGTAGGGTTTTTCCCTTTGAGGAGCGTTCCACAAACTTTGTCTCCTGCTTCGACTACAAGGCACTTACTTTTGTTTTCGACGCTGTTATATTCAAAACAGTCCCAAATAGGACTCTCCCGCTTTCTCCCAACTTTTAATGCAGCCATCACGCTCATGTAAATGTCTATGACCACGCTAGCCGGCAGTGTCTGACAGACATCATGTGACGTCACAGACAACGTGATGCCGTAAGGTTCAGAAGATACACAGTAAAACTAGCAGCGTGAAGTAAATAGATTTTATTTCAACCCAAAAGACTTATGTATTAACAAAGACGAAAACGAAGGATTTTTTGGGGTTAATATTAGTTAGTTTCAGTTCGTTTTATTCACACAAACAGTTTTAGTTAGTTTTCGTTTTTTTTTAAAACTCTCGTTTTTATTTTTATTTCAGTTAACGAAAATGTTTTTTCAGTTCTAGTTTGAGTTTTTTCGTTCGTTTTCGTTAACTATCATAACCTTGGTATGAACTTTTCCCCTCATGACAGCGCTGCGTCTTTACTGTCAATGACATCACAAAGCACCAGCTCCTTTGTTCTGCCAACACGTTTACAGCTTGTATTTAGCAGAATTTTGTATCTTTCATCCAATTTCCAAAGGAAATGTTCAACTGAAAATAGTTTGGTTAAAAAGATTCTGTCATTTGGGATTTTTGTTAAAGAAAATAAAAAGGAGGGAGAAAAAACCCCGGATTAAACTCAAAAATCAAATTTGTAATGAAAAAACGAGGTAGGTTTTCTCATGACTTTCTAAATTGCTGCATCAACACTGGAGAACTAACAGACAAGCGGGAAATGCTCAAGTTAGCATCAGCTAAGAAAAACAAAGAGAAGTATAAATGGGGGCAACATTTAAACAGAAAACGGGGTTTTGCACCTTTGCACGGTTGCTGCGTTGCGTGTTGTTGTTGTTGTGGGTGGCGAGCTCGCTGTCTGTATCTTCATCAGATGCTACGCTGTCGTAGTCGTGCTGATCATCATCAATAGCCAGGTCCAACGGGTCTGAAAAAGAAAAAAAGCTTTAGAACCTTTAGAGGTCTCTCCACTTGTCTCTAGTGTGGATGATCAGAACTAAAACGAAAAAAAGACAACAGATTTTCAATCAGACACTAAAAGCTTTTCCTTTTTCTGATGAAACCGCCTGCTCTGGTTTATTATCTGGCAGTTAGCAGATATCATTAGGAGAGACTTCCTGTTTGATGTCTTCTTATGTTGTGTAAACTGCAGGTCTGTAATCAGGTTAACACAGAAACTTCAGCTCCAGTGCTGCCGTTCTCTGAATTAACCAAACTTTTCAATCCTTTACTTAAACAATTGAATTCCAATTGTTTCATAAAACGGTGCTAACATGCAATATTTTACACTACCAAAGAGTTTACGCAATGAATGGAGAGCCACTGAAACAAGAGCAGCTTTGTGCTGATATGCAACACTTTACAGGGCTGCATTTTACACGTCATTAGCATGAGCCAACTGATTTGGACACAGAAAAGAGCAATTCTATGCTGATGAACAAAACTTTTCAATAGGAAAGAACTTTACGCAATTAACGTTAACCGACTGATTCTGACTCAAAAAAACAAAACAACATTTCACAGCAGGAAAGTGTTTCCACAATTAGCCTAAAGCGACGGTTTCTGACGCGGGGAAAAAGCGGCTTACTTCCCAGCAGTAACATTTTGACGCAGAACAGAGAAGATTTACGCCAATATTGACGCCTCAACGCTGCTTTTCTCCTGATGGAAATAAGTTCATTGCACAAATGACTGAAGGATTATGGTGCTTCATAGAGCGTGTGTCATTTCTCTGGCATTACAGCTTTCAGTCACGTGACCTCACCAGAACAAGCTTACAGCAGTCAGTCAGTCAGTCAGTCAGTCAGTCAGTCAGTCAGTCAGTCAGTCAGTGAGTCTCACCAGTAGGGCTCAGGCCCTTCCCCTGCTGCCTCCGTTTGGCGTCGCTCAGAATGTCGATGATGAGCGTGGCAAACTCCCGGGCGTTGAACCGGGCCAGTTTCTGGCGTCCCTGAGCCACAAACAAAACCAGCACTTAATGTTTAAGTGGATTCACACGAGGATGCTAAAACAAAGTCTGCACACAGTCAGCAGCTAGCAAAGAAAAAGAGGCGTTTCATTCTTCCCAGCTGTGATTCCAGCACGAATAGCTGGTATCTCCCAACCGCAGCGGCCGACCCAACGTGGGCCAAAGAAACCGCGGCGACGCGTTTCCGGGTGTGCATGCTCAATTTCAGAGTCCGTGTTTACGCCAAGAGCTGCACACATGTGGAGGAGCTGTGCAAGTGGCCATGTGGCATTTTTTACTCCCCAGCACAGAGGCAGGAGGAGAGGAGGGGGATTGTGGGAAATCGCTGTCGAACAGCTGAAGCCCATCCAGCACTCCTTCTCGCCCCGCCGTCATAAATACTTTGCAGCCTCATTGTTCCCCCCCCCCCCCCCTCGCCCTTCCAGTTTTAAAACAAAACACGTCGACATCAATCAGTCCTTCTGCAGGTTGGCTCAGTCTACACAAACAAACGCGCCGCCACAGAGACGTGAGTCTGAGCAGAGCACTGACCTGGTTGCGTGTGGCGGAGTATTCGGGGTTGACTGGCAGGAAAGGAACGGCGCTTCGTTCTGTTACCAGAGTGCTGTGGTTCTGTGTCGTCAACCACACTGCAGACAGACAGACAGAGGGCAAAAATACACAAGACTAAACACGGCTCTTTAAAAACACAAATGAGGGTCATTTTGTCCCAACAAGCATCCACACTTCCCCCTCTTTCCACTCACGCGTACACGACCACATCCAGGAAGTCAAATCTGAATCCAGATCATAGTTTTGCTCTTAGCTAATCACACAGCACACAGCTGGAGTGTGTGTGGGTGTGTGTGTGTGTGTGTGTGTATCCTTCCCACTTACCTGTGGCGTTCAGTCAAAAAGCACAAATCTACCAGCAGTTGTTACCGAAGGACAGACGGAGAAGAAAAAGAGAGCAGAGGAGGAGAGACTGGAGCTTGTGTGGCCCTTCCTTGCTCCGACTCTCCTCCTTCTCCACTCCGTCTTCCCTCTCCGGCTCACTTTGGAGTGTTTTGTCAAAGCGTCTCCTGGTGTGGAGGAGTTTCCACCGTTAAACTAAAGCACTGCCATAACGGAGGAGCTGTGGCTCACCGGCATCGTTTTCTCTGCGGTCCACCTCATCGTAGACGTCCATGGCTAGCTCCTCGAACAAACGGTTGTTCAGCTGAACACAGAAACATGAGCTCAGCACATCATCAGACCTGGGCTCTACATATGCACTTCTTATTTCAGATTTATGACAGATAATACATAAATACAGAAGATGAGATGTTTTCAATACATGTGAAGCCTTTCACAGTTGTCTTTTGGTTTTCAGATAAACTGTGTTGGGAAAATTTAGGCGTTAACTAGATTTAGATTGATGAATTACAACCAGATGATCATGAAGTGAAGATTAGCAGAAGCTCCCTTTAGAAACCAAACATGACTCCAAACAGGAACAGAAGCTACAGTGTTCCCTCGTTCATGACAGGCGTCCGGTTCTAAATATAACCCGGGATAGGTGTGATCCACGATGTTTAAGTCTGCAAAATCCCTCAATTTATTCACTTTTCTCAGACAGACATTGACATTGTAGGAAAACAGATTCCAAAGCTTTACGGAACCCTGGCTAGCTGAACACGTTGTGTGCAGGAAACACGCCACAGCACACGGAATAACAAGGTCTACAGCCAATCAGGGCACAGAACACAAGGCGCTTTAAAAATAAATCAATATATTTAAAAGGCAAACTGAACAGAAAGAAAAAATCTGTGAGACTGTGAAAGGTGATCCACGATGCAGCAAGAAAACGATAGTATATATACATAAAAATATATTATAATATATGTTTATGTATAATTTTAGATGACAGGAAGTAACTATAGAGACTCATCTACTTTATTATTTTTTTAAATAAAAGATTTGATTTTTCCCCCCACAGATTTAGGAAAATATAGTATTTTAGAATTAATGAATAAAATGCATCATAATTGTTTATTTAGTATAGGAAATACATTTGAAAAGAGACAATAATTACAATTTAAGAGGGCATGAATTTTTCTGGTAACCTTAACTTCCAACTAAAGTTAAAGAAAGATGTTTTAATAAAGGGCATCAGGTTGAAATAAAATGCTAAAAATGCAATATTCCAGAAATAAGAACAATAGTACATGTTGGTTATTTTGAAGTTGTATTACATGTCTAATTTGTTGCTGTTCTCCATCTTTTGTTTTGTTTTTTCTCTTTTTTCAGAGACAGAAATGAACTTTACCAACAGCTTTATTAATTTAGTAAAAGGGGCAGAAATAATACGTTCTCTTCTTTCAGTTTCCCTTTTATTGCCACAAAAAGGTTTGTGTGCTGTAAAGAAATTATGATGATGAACAAACTTGATTGTCTAAAACCGTTCTTGAAAGTAATTTAATCCTAATCCATCTTAATCTTCCCAATGATCCTTTAATCTAGTCATTTCAAAAATGTAGCTCACCGCTTGAAGCTTCTTCTTGGCGGCCTTTGCTAGCTCTGAGAGGTCCAAACTTCAGGAGGAAAGCAGAAAACACAGAACCATGAGCAGCATCGAAGCAAAAGGACGAGTGCTGTCGGGGGCGGGGAGAGCGGGAGAAAAGCGGGAAGACGGCGACTCAAAGCGGGACGAGGGACAGGAAAGGGGGAAGGAAGTCTGCTACCATGGAGAGGGCAGAGGTGCTGGATCCTGAGAGGGGGGGGGCTACTGATGGAGCAGGTAGGAAGCAAAAAATATGAAATAGGCAAATTTTAGAAACCGCTTAAAAAACAAATTTGAGCATTTGGGCTGAATCTCTGCATCATCTTGATCCCTAAAGGCCTTTTGGAGGCTTAAATGAAATAAACCTGTGGATGCAGCATGAACTGCCCCCCCCCCCTCAAGGTAGATGAGAAAAATAAAAGCCATCTAAAGCAATCTAAACTAAGAAAAAAGAGAACATTAGGATTTGGGAATCATTTCCGATTCCTTTTTTGTCTGGCTGGATCATCTTAAATTGGCTCCAAGCTAAGGATAATAAAGGAGAGCACTCTGATGAGGTCTAGAGCTCCAGAATGCTAAAAGTGCCACGTTAAAGGTGTATTCGCGCCTTTAACCCATGGTGTTCACACTGGATGGACGCTACCCAATACTCGCGGGTGTCCGCCACCGATGGCTGGAAGAGCTTTGCTGTGAAATGTTGAAGCGGTGCAAATCTGATAAATCTCGCTCCAGACTTTTTTCTGATCTATGAAAGACCTGGTGTCGTAAAATTCCAATTCCAATTCCAATCATTCATTTTCTCCTCCATGATCGATTTTCAAACGGTTTTCACTGCTGTGTATTAAAAGAGACGCCATCCAAAGCATCACTACCAAATCAGAGTCCCTGATTGGTCAAAGTTCAACCTGGCTTAACGTGTGTTCAGGGGCCGCATGTTTTGTAGGAAGAACCCAAAAAGTCTTTAAAAAAGTTGGAGTTTTGGCCCGAAACCAGCATCTATGCACTTTTTGAATGACCACTGCTGAGGGCGGTGTGACCACCGTGGCTTAAGACAAGTATTTCAATGAAATATACATGAATCAAACTCTGGGCTTTTGTATTGGAACCAGAAAGGAGGGACAGATTTCAGTCATGAAGCAGACCTGAGAGGCTTTATCCAGCAGTCAATAATAGCTTTTGAAGTAAATATTCCTCTGAAATATTACTTTTTTTTTTAATGCCACACAGGTGAAAAAAACCTTTTAATAACCACAAGTTTCAGAAACTTTTAGATGCCAGAAGAAAGATATAATAGCTCTTCTCCCTTATCAGGTTTATCAAGAGATCCCATTCATATGTAGATGATACAAATGTATATTTTACTCTAAATAAATAAAAAAAGAATCCAGCACAGTGGGGGGGGAAGTTCAAATACAGAGTGCTACTTTTAGGAAAAAAGAAAGTGAAGATACCTCTGTGTGGGGCACTTAGGACGAGCTCTGGCTCCGCCAAGCGCAGCAAAATGGAGAGAACAGAAGACGAGTGAGAAAAGGAGGAGAAACTGATGGAAAGGAAAAATAACCTACTGCAAGACAGGACAGAAAAGCAACATCAAAACAGTCTTCACAAAGGAACCGGTCACCAGATCAGAACAGACGCAGGCAGAGAGGGAAGACCCACTGCAGGTCACAGCTGCTCCAGCTGCAAGAATCCAGGCTTTCTGGGATTCTTTTATTAACTCTCCTCAACGGAAAACTAAACAGGATTCTGCCTTTTCCAAGTCATGATCAAGTAGAATCATTCCCAACCTTAAAAAGATCCAAAGGTTGGATTCTGCTTTCATGCTAAACAGCAGTTTGACTGAACACCAGCGTCTCCCTGACCGAACCCCCCCCCCCCCCCCAAACTGCAAATATCATCATCATAACAAGCAATAGAAAAAAGCTTATGCCTTAGTCACAATGACCATTACGGGTGGATCCGGGTTAGGCATGCACGATGTGAGAAAAAACTCGCCATTTGTGATATTAGTGATCAATATCGCAATAACAATATAACTTGTGATACATCAACAAATAGCAAAACAATAAAAAACAGAATTTCCATTTTACTGCAACAGTTTAATTTAAATAAGAGTTAACCCTCGTCTACATAGGAGGCCGACGTCTAACATGAAAGAGCTTCATCCGATTGGTCAACAACGTGAAGGCGTCCATCTGGTTGGTCAAATGGATAAATGGATTTATTTATTTCGTTAAATATTTCAAGCTGACATAAGATTGTTTTCTGCCCATTAAAGAAACCATTTATTGCAATTTTTGCCAACTTTTGCAAAATGCAGATTGCACAGCTTGACATCACAATAACGATAAATGTGGGATTTACTGTGCAGGCCTAATCCGGGTATAGCCACACTTGTACGAGGCGTGCAGGTGACCCGCACCAGGTGAAATATCAAGGTCATGAACTATGCCTGGGTGAGCCCACACAGAGAAAATGTTCATGCATGCATGTCGTAAGTGAACTCTTATCAACACTCAAGGGTAAAGTCACTGTGAAGGAGGTGAGAAGCAGGCATGTCATTCAAATTTGACATTTTTTCAACCTCCCATATTCTGCAGACTGCACAAGTGCTGCTCATGTAATAAGTGCGGGCTCCTTGCATGTAGCCTGACTGTTACGCTACATACACACTGAAAGGACATGTGATGCCCTTTCAAAGCCCTAACCAGGCATTCTTCAACACGCTTTTAGCATATGGTGTTCACACTGTACCTGTGCTACCAGATACTAGCTCACAGACTCACAGCTTGAAGAGGCTTGGTGTGAAATGTCAAAGCGGTGCAACTCTGGCTCCAGGCTTCGTCTTTCACAGCTCTATTCCAATATACGAAAGACTTGGTGTCATAGAACTCCACTCTGACAGAAACCGCATCTACTTTCTCCTTCATTAACACTACCGCTAACGCTACCCATACATCACTACCAAATCAGAGATCCTGATTGGTCAAACTTCCACTGGTTTATTTTTTTAACACACCTTCAACGGCCACAAGTTTGTAAGGAGAGCCCTGAAACAGTCTTTAAGGCCTATATCATGCTTTTCTAAAGGCCTTCAAAATAAACTATATCCATATTTATGACCATATATTACATTTGGCACAAAGACATTTTTTGTAAAGAAATGAGTTACTTTAGCCGTTCATTTTCCTACTGAGAAGTAAGACGACTTGATCTCTGAGGCGCCCCCTTTCGCTCTATGTTGATGCCGCCCATTTCGTGTCATAAACCTGAAGTTGGCCTCAGCAGCGTTTCTCCCACGAAAACAAACAACATCCGAACTTCTGATGGATGTGCAGATTTTTTATATAAAAGGAAAACGTTGAGCTGATCACTGCTAGCTCCGTGGAGAAAGTGGGTGTGTGTGTTAGCCTGGGGGCGGTGCCGGCAGCACAGACTCTTCCTGGAAGGGGCAGTTCCTCACTTTGTGATGTCACAATGTGAGAACCTGCTCGTGTTTGCAGATTGGAAAGGGCTGGTGCTCAGAGCACAGGTTTTTAGAGAAATACTCAGATGCGTGAATGGATCAAAATACTGCTTTGGGGTTGTTTATAGAGAGGAATGAACATTTTGATCCACTTAAAAGCTCAAAAAGTTGATTTTGCATGATATAAGCCTTTTAAAAACTTGTGTAGCAACACTTGAACGCAAGAGTCTTAAACACGGAAGCCTGAAACACACATTTCTGCGCATTTACATAGACTTTTTGTTATAAGTTGTCACTAGAAGGTGCGTTTTCCAGCCCGGCGTGAATGTAGGTCAGACAATCAGAGCATAGTTTGCGTGGGCATTCTACAGGCATCCTTCAGACACTTGCGTATCTTGTGCGCACCTTGTAGTTGCAGTAGTAAAGGGTCAGTACTTGCACCTTACCAATGACTACAGTGTGGCGTAAGGCCATCGTATGACAGCATCACTCGTACTCGAACACAAGGGTGTGTGTGACTTGCATGTAACTAACACTAACCTTCAAAATACCTCACTATACACTTAGCACACGCGCAACAATCTGACATTCCATATACATAATGTCCCTTAAGGTGCTTGTATACTTCTCAAGGGAACTGCAAGACACACCTGTGTTCCACTTCAGTTGGGGCCACTCCTCTCTACAACCCTCCACTGTGCATGTCATCCCCCCCGTATGGGTGCATGGGACTAAGGCTTTAGCGAACAAGGCGACTGCAAGCAACAGATGTTTTGAATCCATAGACAGAAAAAAAAAACTTTTCCTACCTGTCTGCCATCTGAGGAATGATATAATGGCCATTTTTGTGATCTGGGGAGAGATCAGAGAAACGTTGTCTCAAAGACTCGACAAAAGCAACAAGACTTGGTTAGTGGAGTTCCCCGGTATTCACCCAAGGGGGGCTCCGACTGACACAAAGGGTTACCTGGACGCCGGCCACACAGGTAGAAAGCTAGCCTGTCGGTCAGTTCATACTGACACTCTACCAGACGTTCTGCTAATTCTATGTGGCCCGCCTGCCTGCAACACACAGAAGTCATCGTATTGACATATGTTCTTCATTAGTCCATTTCAGAGCCATTTCCTCTGGTTTAAATCTGTAGACGTCTTTTTCACTTGTACCTAGCGTAGTCCATTGGCGTGCGCCCATTGATGTCAGGTGCTCCAGGATCTGCACCGTACACAACAAGCAACTCCGCTTGCAGGATTTGCCCAGCTTTGGCTGCCACGTGGAGTGGGGTAGTGCCTTTCTCCTGCAGAATCATAAAAGGTCAGTGAGCAAAGCATATGAAAAGAATAACTCCACAGCATTTTTAATGGCTTAGATAAGAGCGTCAAGCGAGGAGATTTTTCCCTACCGGATGGAAGAAGTTTGCCTGAGCACCGAGGGACAAAAGGCGAAGACAGGTCTCTAAGCTCCCAGTCCGCACACTCGAATGAAGTTGCTAACATGAAAAAAAAAGCACAAGAAATAAGGGAAGTCAATTAAAAAAAAAAAAGCCAGAGTGGATAGAAATAGACAAGTCTGGCTAATCCCAGAAGACTGCAGAGCTGCATCATCCAGATAACTTCCTGTCAGAATTCATGTGGGCGTTCTCTGTTTATGAGGACTCAAATTTGATTTAATGTCAAACCTGCAAGAAAAACAATCTGTCTCCGTGTGTGGACACAAAAATCCCAAATACCTACAAGCAAATCCTGAAGATGAAGCCTTACAGCAATTTCATGGTGGTTTCCATGTGAACGATTGAAAGTCTCTAAAATATCCCTTAAGTTGAATAAAAGACATTACAAACCCTCTCTGATGAAAACTGTGTTTTTTGTGCTTTTAACATGTTCTTGTGGCATTTTTCTGACAATAGAGGACAGATATAAAGGAAATTTGGCCTTGTGATAGAGTGTCTGCCCTGAGACTGGAAGGTTGTGAGTTCAAATCCATGACTGAGTACTACTAGCAAAGACTAAAAGATGGGCCCAATGTCTTGACACTCAGCATTGAGGGTTGGATTGGGGAGTTAAATCAACAAATGGTTCCTGAGTGCGGCTGTGTCTGCGGCTAACCGCTCCTCCAGGGGAAGGGTCGAGTGCAGAGAGCAAATGTCACACACCTGGGTGTGGGACGACTACTGGGACTTTAACTTAATATTAAGCTGCAAATTACATTTCTGAATATGTCTTTATTCAAATCCTTTTAATCAGGAGCAGATGAAAAAAATGCCGGTTTGAAAAAAAGCATGGTAGTGGCATAGAAAATACACTGGGTGGGCCTCATGCTCCCCGTGACGCTCCACTCTGATCATCCACTTGCAGACAAATAGATCCATGAACGTCTTTGTTTTCCTCATCTGAGCTGGAATCTGGATCTAAACTGTACGGCTGGACAGCTCGGATATTGCTTGCCATTTTTGTAGCACTGCTGATGTTAGAGTGTGAGGGGCTGTAAGCTAGAAGGAGAACATAGACAGCTCTGAGCAATGAGGAGAGGAAGTGGGGGCAGGGTTACTCTGCGCCAAAAGTCCTTCCTACAACTCACAGGGGAATTTCTTATACTGCTGCCGCTGTGCAGAAACTAGGTCCTAGAAAACGACAGCTTTTTAATTTTATTTTTTTGGGCTAAAAATAGCATAATAAGAATTAAAAGTGAAAATAGATCTTTGAAAATAGATTAAAAGATGATCAGAGTGGGTCATTAAAACTGAAATTTCTGCTTATTGCTATGCACTCAATACATTTAGTAAAAAAATGACTGAGAGGAGGTAGCAGTTTATGTTTTTTTGGCTCTAAAAATAACACCATCTGTAAACAATGTACCGCTGTTATGTCTAATAACAGGATTTTATGTGTGCAGAAGCGAAAGTATGCATGAAAAAGGTTGTGCAAACAGTTGCTTTTGTCCCGACAACCCCTGACATTATGGTTCCTGAATGACTGAGTAAATAGGAACACTTACCCCGTGTCCCAATTCCTACCCTACCCCCTACATAGTGCCCTTCGCCATTTTGTAGTGCTGGATCTACAATTTCAAAATTGAGTGCCCAGGAAATTTCCCAGAAGTCTCTGCAAAAAACCAGTGTGCATCGATGCTCACTAGATCGGCGAATATAGACCACAATGCATCGGAACAATTTTTGCCAAAATAAAAATGTATTTAAATGTATTTTTTTAATAAATCATCAAGATTTTTACCTTCAGAACACAGTGGACCCATAAATAATTGTCCCAAAACGGTCACATTAATGAGATTTTCACTTCGTGAAATCGACGACGTCATATCCGCCGTTTAAAAAAACAAAAAAAAAGTAGTGAGCACAGTGTCCGAATTGCTTTTAAAATTCAGGGCACTACGTAGTGCTGCACAATGTAGATTTTAGTAGTTAGGGGCTAGGAAGGGAATTCAGACAGAGCTTAAATGTCTGCTTACCTTTTTAATGGCGACTCATACTAATTAAACCCAAAGGTAGACAGAAAATAGATCTGGTCCTGGCTTTTACTTTCTTCAACACGAACTACAAATGATGGAATATGTTTAACAAAAACTATTTTATTCTAACATCTCCTTTAGAAATTGTCTCTAACTTAAAGTTTATTTAAATAGAAGCTGTAAAAATGTTTGCAGATCAATGCAGCAGATGTTTTGGAGCTACCGCTAGCTTGATCATCTCATAAAGAGAAATACTAGAACGCACTGGGCAGAGTTTTTTGGTAGAAGCAGCTTTGAAACAGATTTTGCTGTTTGTGGTTTGATGCTTTGAAGTCACAACCCCAGAGACCAAAATCTCATTTTTGACTGACCAGACAAATAGACTGGTAGATTAAAAAAAAAAATCTACCAACCGAATGATTCAATTATTTTACAAAGACAAACTATAGGTGTTATTTTACAAAAGAATATTAAGTTAAATGCAAACAGAGAAGAAGTCACAACATCATGAAAACATCAGATAAAAACTGTTTTTTTAATCTAAGGAACTCCTGGATTGATTTTTTTCTTTGCTTTTGCTGTTTTCACGGCGTCTATGAAATGTTTAATTTTCAATCAGAAATCCGTCGTTTCTGTCTTCTTCCTGAAAAACGGCCCATGAGAAAAGGGCTTTCAGTCAGTCACCTGTAGTCTGAACCAGCTGTAAAGGGCAGCAGATTGACAGAAAAACACTTTTTTTCCCTAATTATACCTCCGGTTGATTCATTTTTACATGAAATCATAACAAAAACATGATCATGTTTTGGATTCTTGTCATTGACAGTAAAGATGCAGGACTCTCATGGGGGGAGGAGGGCTTTTTCAGCTCAACATCAGCTCTGTAATGTTACAAAGGCACTACTAATAAAGTTTTATACAAAGTGCCTCTTATTATATTTATAAAATACAGTTTTTATAAATGTTCTATGAATTAATTTAGTTGTATTAATCCGCCATGACTTAAAGTCTGCTCCGTGAAAATATAGTCTGACTTTAAACCGTAATCAAATGTAGGCGCCACACGGAACAGCACGTTAGCATAGCGTCATAGCATCGTAGCATCAGCGTGTAACGACACCGCTTTGTTTTATCTCAGCCTCGCAGAAGTATCTCCTCTTTGCTTGCTGCTGTTTTCACATCTGCACACTGGGACAGACCGGGGGACTGACTTTACTCTGAACAACGGAAGCACAAGAGAGGGGAGAGCTGGGAAAATAAAATCACAAAAAAACAACAACAAACGACTAAAAACAAAAAAATTGAAATAATCAATAAAATTGAATAATTGCCCAGCCCTACGATTTATTCTATTTCAAATGCTAACATTTCTCTTCCTAGGATTTGTGTCAAACTGCGCGGACAAACTTCCATTTTTGTGCAGAAATCCAACAGAGGGGCCCTTACCTTACTGAGATCCTTGGTAGTGACGCCATCATCATCACGACAGGGAAGCTTGTGCACAAATGCCAGCATCTGGTACTTAGCTCTGATGAACTCTGACTTAGTGGGACTGAAAAAAAGCAGAAGATGATAAGCAAAGTAAAGCAGCTAAGCCACAACTCGGACAGATCATGTACAGATTTTTGGGGAAACCAAAAGGGCTTAAAAGAAAAGTTCCAAAGAAACATGAGTCTAAAAAGAAAAGGAAACTTGGTTAAGCACGAGAGCTCATACCGTCTATACTAAAAGACATCTAGGTAATTTATAGTTGAGAATGAGCACTTTTTAAAATAATTGTTGCTAAATTTTGAATCTAAATTAGAGTTTAAATGCCAGCCACAAGTCTTGTTTCTATTGAGCATGAAATAAAAGGGACCATTTCACATGTCAGCTTAGTTGTGGAGCAGATCTCCGCTCACTGAAGGGACACTTATGAGGTCCAGCTTGTTTTAGATGCAAATTGACAAACTCTGAAGAGGCTGAACATACAGCGCTTCTAAATTTGTGGAATCAAAAATAAATGACATTAATTTTGTTGCCAACCACAAAAAAAAAAAAAAAAAAAAAAGAAAGTAACTGATAACAGAAGAAGCTATCATAGCAGAGCATTGATAGGTAGCGCAGGGCAGAACTATGTTAGGTCTGAACAGTTTGCTTTTGCTGTTTACTACAGAGTGAATCAATACTCTTCAGAGGACTACTTTATTGTTTGCTTTTGTGTGAATTATTGGGGCTTCACTTACTGGACCTTGTCCTGAGGGTTTGGTTTCCTACGGCCGCTCTGCACCTGTGCCGGGTCGAGGAGACTGTGCTCCCATATGGAGTTGGCCCCGTTACTCGCCAGGGTTTGAACCATCTGAGGCACAAGCAAAGCCTTTTATCAGTGATAGTTCATTCAAACGAGAATTCACAAAGCCAAGCAAAAAAATGCATACAGGCTTGTGAATGTTGGATTGTTTCTTCTTGTGTCACACCACCTTACCTGCAGTAATGTGGGAGGCCATCCGCTGTGCCTTAAGTGTTTGACTATTGAGATATGGCGGCCTAAGCTGCGGTGTACCGAACAGCACTCGTCACATATCAGGACCCCTCTGTTTATGCTCGTCCACCCCGGGTCTAAAAACAAAAACAAAAAAACACAGAAAGATCTTGAGACGATCTAACGACTCTGCTAGTGACTTAATCGCCGTGACAACACAGGAATTTGGGATTCTCGTACAAATAAAAGCAACAACTATCAGTGTCTTTTATAATGTGATGCTAGAACTGTTAAAAGGGTTTGCTTTGGCACCATTATGGAGAATGGTTCCAGAACTATTTGGTAAGCATGACAACAGTCATACACCTTTTGTTAAAGTCCTGGATGTGTGGAAAGCTTTTATTGAGGTTAAGAACAGTATCAACTTTGACCTTATTCTTTTCCAGAAACACCAAAAGGTCCGTCCCGCTTATTAAATGTTGGTTTTGCAATCAAGTGAAAGTAAACACTGGTGCTTGAGGCAAAACAGCTTCATGTGTGTCGGTAGCCATAGCTGTGGCTGAACGGCACTAAATTTGACATTTTATGGAGCTGCAAATAGGTAGTAAATAGGATCAGGCCAGGGGTGCCATCAAACAGTAGGAATAAGAGGACGGGTTAATGAGAACATGTCATTGTAACAGGAGAAGTCAGATTTATGAAAAATAAAAGAAGTTTGGAATCTTTTTTTTATTGTTATGTTAAGAAACACATTCACTTCTAATCAAAAGTCTATGTAAACGCGGTTATAAGTGCGTTTTGGGATTCTGCATTCAAAACTCTCGCATTCATGCATCAAGCAGGTTTTTAGTTCTGTTTTCGGGCTCTTTGTATTAAACGCACAGCCATTAAACAAGGGTTGAAAGGCTGAACCAGTTGAAGTTTGATCAATCAGGGATTTGGTAGGGACATGTGGGTAGCGTGCTTTTCAATCCATGGAAGTTTGGGAATAGAGCTGTGAAAGAAAAAGCCTGGAGATAGATTCACAAGATTGGCACCACTTCCGACACTTCACACCAAGCCTCTTCCAACTGGACGTATATGCGCTAGTATGGGGCGACAGTGCAGTGTGAACACCATCTATATAAAAAGTGTGTTTACTACATTCTGGAACGAGCATCACATGCCTGGTGTGTACATAGCATGATAGGTGTTGGCAGCAATGGAAACAATAAAGGCTCATGTTATGCAAGCAACAGAATCATTTAATAAAGCTGTGCAAAAATGTGGATTAATTTCTCATACTTTTTTTTAGGGACCACTTCAATTCAAATTTGAAACAGCGTGTATATAGGAAATCTTGTTTACGTCTAGATTAGCATTATTTGTGTCCATAACCCTAATAAATCATATTTTAAGAGAACTGAACTATCCCAAGTTCAAACTTTAAACAAGTTTAAAGATATAATCAGTGATGTCCTGAAAATTTATATTTGATTTGATTTGATTTGAAATAGTTTATTTCAAGCAATCAAATACAATGACGCATCAAATTTAGGATTATTAGACATATTAATAAATATTGCTTGAAAGGGAGTGGAAGGAAGCAAATTTACATAATCCCACCCCGGTTCTACTGTAACCATTTTATTACATGACTTATCATTATCTGGTTTATAACTTTATCAGACAGAATTAAGAAAATTAACTTTTAAGTCACTTGAAGATCGTTGTGTAGCCGCCGTGAGCCATGCACGTCCGAGCTGGAACCTGGAACCGGAACCGGATTAGAAGTGTTATCAGGGGAAAAAAATATTGAAATAGTGCTTTTTGCTCCAGAGGACTTTCTTTAAAAGTTTTAACCCTACTAATAATCATTTTCCAGCTGTTTCATGTTAAAACATCTTTAATGCACCAATTCATTTCCAGTCACATTAATTGATGGGCTAGCTGGTGAGAAATTCTATATGACCACTTCCAAAACATGTAGTCAATGTATCCTAAATATTTTTAATTTGCTTTGGAAAAGATTGCAGATTATATTCACCTACAAGACAGAAAATTAGAGAAATCATTTAGTCTGCATTTAAGACAATTCAATGTGTTTTGAGGTTGTTACACCCCTGTTTAGGGGCTTGTAAAAGGATGTAACATAAAGGTAAAAGGAACTAAAAATGAAATACCACAACGACTCAAAACGTCTCACAAACAACCCCAGGTGGAAAATAAGCTGGAAATTTATTTACAGAAACACTCAAAACTACGCAAAAACAACCAAAATACAAGGACCAAAGCCTCTAACAACCAAACAAAGTAACAATTTGTGCACCAATCTGCAAGCAAACACAGGAGGGAAAAAAAGAAAAGACAGAAAGAACCTCCCACTACAGCAGACAACAAAAGAAAACAGTCCAAATGCACACAAAAAAGCTAAATTACGGCCTCAGCCGTAACAGAGGTTTCGTTCTCTTTACTAGCACGCTCTAGGTGTGTCTACTGTCCACACAGACGGTCTCTTCACAAAAGTAAAGGCTATATGATGAACAAAAGAGATATGACAAGTAAGAACACTGCTGTGGTGTCATGAAGAAGAAGTTATGCCTTTTCTCCCTAAATATACCTGGAAGACACTTCAAAAAACAGTAAGGTTCTCTAGTAAAAGAAAAACTGAACCATTTTATTTAAGTATTTATACAGAGATTTACATATCAGGGCCATTAGTTGGAGTGTATTTGGATTTTTTGTTGTTCTATAGTCAAGAAAATGATTATTTATTATAAATATTTCGCTAAAGTCCACATAGTAAAGCAGGAGTGGTCATACCAACGACCACTATCAGCAGGAATCTAATGGAGAGTTGACAATGCCAATCCTATGTATTCAGGTGACGCAAGACTTCTTTTGGTCCTCCCACAACAAAGCCCTGGTGTAGAAAGACCAACGACTGCACCACCTGAGATGCCTGAGGGAAATCAGCTTCGTTTCCACTGAGTGGTACGGTCCGGACCAGTCCAGTTCAGTGTTGTTTGAGCGTTTCTATTATTAAATGGACTTATTAAGCCGGACAGATCCGCACCATTTTGGGACCACAGTTGGTTCTAGGTCCGTAGAAAAATGAAATGGACTGGTTAGGGCGGAGCTAACATTGTCACACGATGAAACCCGTTGATTGGCGGAAGGTCATTACAACAATAGAAAACACAAACTAGCACCAATCTTTTTAGGCTGTATTCCTCCGCCATCTTCTCTCAAACAACATTAAATGGTTTGTATTTACAAAGAACCAAAAGCCAAGCAAATGAATAAGTAGTCGCACTACTATGACACAACGCTATGCAATCAGTCTACACCCACATGCTCCGTGACGGTCCAACACTCACCTGAACTGCCTAGACCATCCTAAACCAACCAGACCGTACCATACGTTCAGTGAAAACTAGGCATTAGACTTCCCCCTCAGGGGCTAAAAACCTTTTATACCTTCACAACAGACAAGCAGCATCACTTCCTGGTATGAGAACAGCACCATGCAGGACAGTAGAGCCCTGAGAGAGTGGAAGGTCCAGCTGAACATACCATCCAAATTGAGCTCCTTGACCTGTAGGGTATCTACAACAAGCAGAAGATTGTGAAGGACTTCAGCCCTCAAACAATGGACTCTTCGGTCAGTTGCGTTTAAAAAAGAGCTTTCCCTCCCTGTAGGCAGACACAGAGAAAATGAGGAGGAGCTTCTTCCCTCAAGCCATTCAGAATGTGACTTTACATATTGTATATGCCACCACAGCATATGAATTTTCTAATTTGACATTCTTGGCCTTTTTTTAATGTTATTGAATTTTGTCGGTTTCACTCCTGCAATTGAAATTTATCTACAACAAACTACAAAAATAAACATACTTTAAAATAAGTAAAAACATCACGCCTCTTCCGCATCTTAATGCTAATAATGTTCTACAACTTTAATAACTCACATTTTCATCTGGCAGTACGACAGGAACTTTTTATTTGTAACGTAAAGAATCTTGTTTTCAAATTGGTTTCAGTTAAGTTATTTTTAGAAAAAAATGACGACAGCACTCAAAGGAGGGGGCTCTTATAAAGTACACGTTGAAAATATTTGGAACTTTTTAAGGATCTGCGGACATCCTACCGTAAGGATTAATAGATTATTCCAGGGCTAAACTGAAACTTAAAACTTTACTGATGTGATAAGTAGCTTACACCTTCCTCCAATCTCTGCAATATTACAGAAAATATATGCACAGGATGAATTATGCACAGGCATGTGTGTGGCCACCATAGGCATAAGTCAGTCCCAGGTGCAGATAAAACTGTCTCCGCTTAGAGTATTAATGAGCTAAAAGAGTCCATCATCTGATGAACGGAGAGGCTTTGTGACTTTTCGCCAGCAGAATAAATAAATACAAAACGGCTTTGACGAGTGCCACTGCCCAGTCTTTTACTGCCATTCAATTCCTTAATTTGTGGGATGCATCTAAAAAATCTGGGCCATCTGCTTGGCCCCCCCAGATTGATATGATGGGACACCATTAGACTTGGATAGACTATTAGCAGAGTTTTAATGGCCCAACCTTCAGCACAACATCATTTTGCCCAAAGTTGGTCTGATATGTCAATAAAGTATTGATGGGTGTTTTTTTATGTCACTTAACCCCCCACAAAATGCGTAACAGTGTTTATTAGTGGTGAAATGTCACATGCAGAATTACAGACATTTACAGATCACTTCCAGTTCCGGGTTAACGCCAACAATCAAGCGCTTGCAGTGCTCAGCAGTTAGCACTGCCTCAAAAGTCAATTTATTTAAAAAGATTATTGCTGAAAATAAGCCGACTACGGCCCTGAAGAGAAGCCCAGTGACTATCGAAGACCTCAAAACTTGGCTGAGAGTGTGACATGTAACAGCTGTCAATGTTGACTAATCGATAGCTGTCAACACTACAGTAATTTGGTATTGTCGACGCGTTTTCTTTGTAATTTCGGTTTTATAAACACGCATCCAGCCGAATGTGTTCACATCGCATAAGCGACAGACACGCAGGTATGAACAGAAAGAAGATTCTTCTTCTTTTGTGTATTTACCGTTTATTAGCGCTCACCTGCCATCTACAACAGGAAGAGGCTCGGTGTACAGTTAAAGTGAAAGCGATGCAAATCTTGCTCCAGATCTTTTGTCTTCACAGAGCTGTTCCTATAAATGTCCATCTTGGAGTCCCATTGATTCAACCAGACACAAACCGCAATAAACATGTCTTAATGATCATGTTTACAATTGCTGGTACTTCCGTATCTTGAACCGCATGCCACCTACACATCACTACTAAATCCGAGTCCCCTATTGGTCACAGTGTTGTGTTGCTGCAATTCAACAAGAAAAAGTTCAACTGGTTGAACTGTCAGCGAGCGATCAATGATTGCCCCTATGTTCGTAGAGCTCGCAACCGGACTTAAAAACCTGATAGCGACGTGCGATCATGGGTCTTCTGGATGCGGAAGCTCGAAATTCTGGTCTGTGCCATCGACTTCAGACTGGAGAGAAGTAAGTGCACACTAGAGATGGCTGCAACACTTAACACAAAGCATACTTAACATGTTTCTAAAAGGAATGAGACTTCTGTCAATGGTTGAAGGGGATGGATTTAAAGAATGATTGGGGTGCTGCAGCATGGATACCACCTGAGTCACATTTGCAAACTAATGGAGGAAAAATTATTGTAGAATATTTCACTGTTCACTAATAGCAATAAAGTAAAACCCTTGATCACAAAAACATTTCTTATCATTTCTATGGGAAGTTTAGACAACGATTTAGTGCATAGATCAGGAACCATACAGCTTGCGAGCCAATTATGGCTTTTTTTGTGCAAGCATATAGCTTACCTGGGACCTTAAACTTTTTATCTTTTATAAGGTGATTTTGAAATACTTGAACTGTTCATGTAAAATTTCCATTTCTGTGAACACACCATCGCTGAGCGTAAGCAGTACCATACATGATGCGAACCTCCACAGACTGAGTAACAGCACCACCACCTTTTGTGGGAAAAAAACTGCCAATCATCTTTTATAAACAATAATCTTTGACTAAGCGACCACAGAAATAATCGTTGAGACATCATCAAAATTCAACCGAAGCAGCTTCTGGAGCTTAACGAACAAGTCAGAGTTTCCTCCCACTCCTTTTCAAGCAATTAAACAAAGTCTTTTTAAAGAATCAATAAGTGATGCAAATCTGTCCATTTTTGATTAGAGTCACTCTAAAGGCATCATTTACATTTATATATATATATATATATATATATATATATATATATATATATATATGGATGTCTTAATATTCCAATAGTCACATTCATCAAGAGTATTCTATATGTCCAGCTGTATCTCTCTTTTTTTGTCTTTACTATTCATTTTATTGCTTGAAATTAATCACTTCCAAATCAAAAACAACTTAATAGACAAAATCCTATTGCCAATTGGTTTTAATAGCAATTGTTTAGTTTTGAATGACTGTTCTAACATTCAACACAAGAATAATAGTCAGCCTTCTGAAAAAAAAACTGAAATATACTTGTTTTCACTTCTTATTTTTTGTTATAAAATATCACCAAAAAGAATTCTCAATATTTAGTTAGAACTTCAACATTTAAAAATAATTTTGACACTCCGCACAAAACTCAAACTCTCAGACAACGGCTTAGTTCCTGATTGTAGAAAACCTTGGCATTGTGACAAGTGGTGGAGCAAGTCTCAAAGAGAATGAATGAATAGTGTCAGCTGTGATTTGTAACCATGGCAGCAAGATAACCCCCTCCTCCCCATGACACAAAGCTGGGTAGTGGGGAGGTGGCCTGTCACTAGAAGCCAGGTCAGCATTTTTGAAGATGAAGTAGGTGTCATTGCAAAGAAAGGTTACATACAATAAGCAGCTGCTTATAAGTACAAGGGCACAAACGCATCATAATAGTGAAATATTTGCACTTCTTTTTTTACTTTTACAGTCGTGCTCCAGCAAACAATGTGGTTCTTAGTTATTGATATACAGTAAACAACTGTAGGTGAAAAGGTTACAAATCAAATGAACAAAAAGGGCCAATACAAGCCAACTGCCTTTCTTGATGCCATTCCTGTCTATAGGTGGCCACAGGTGGATTTGTGGGTGTACTATGCGCCTATAGAATATGAGCGTAGAACTTTGTGATTAGAGTGTTCTAGAAAAACAGTTTGATTTGTATTTAAAGAAAATCTGATTAAGGTTTGGAGACACCTGGTAGGACTGTTTTGGTCTTGTTTACCACCCAAGATGCATTTCCTCTGCCATTTATTTACATTCACCCATCCATTAGTTTTTGATTTTCTTTCAGTTCATTTTATTATTAGTTTGCAACCTTACATTTTCAAAAGCATTGAATAAACCTTTTGTCCTTTGATAGAGCTCAATTCATTGTATCTGAATAACAATATTCAATGCTTAAAGAGCTAAATACCAACAGCATTTTAGCACAGAATTATTACATCAATAGTCAAGCTTGGCGGTGAAGAATAAGAGTTTGGACTTTCTTTACAGCAAATACAGAACTTTAGAAATTTTGCAGATGATAAAACCAGCACAACACAATATTTCAGATTCTGGTGAATTGATCTGTCTGACGCATAAAGCTCAGATAAAACTGAGCAAGTAAAAAAAAAGATGGCAAATCTAAAAAGAAGGGGATATCTATTAAAGCAAAGGTGTGCCATGAGAGATGGTCTGGTGCGTCATGGGAAATGACTCACTTTCACTGGTCTAAAAACATTTACCATCACCAGAACATCACCTCAGTGTTCATAAACACACGTCCCGGTTTCACACCGGGTAGTTTGCCGACGCCTTTGTGGAGCTCTTCAATATAAATTCACCGAATCTTTCAACATTGTCAGTGTTTTTCATAAAGAATGCAAGAAAAACTTTTGAAAGTAGCTCCGCCCACACATGGTGGGAGCGTCAGATTTATAAAACACTTTCAGGCAAACGTCCAACAGTGACTTTGACGCGAGTTAAAACAGAAGCAGAGGAAGCAAATTTGATGCATGAATCGCGTTTGGTGTGAACGGACAATTGATTGAAATGAACTGTGGCTAGTGATCCGTATTGGACAGTAGCTTCCTGTGGGATCCGGTGTTAGACCTTGTAAAAAGTGAAAAAAATAATGAAGCTAGGAGATTTGAATCTACCCAACACCACCGCTTTTCACTACATCTCCCATGATGCATTGGATAATTGAGACGCCGTCTCTTTCTGTGCTGCTGTTAACTGCCATGAAGCGCAACTAATGCAAACATCTGTTTTTAAAAGCTTGTAAATCTTCCTGATGAAATCAGACAAAAACTGTTTATTTCTCCTTCAAGGTTTGTGCTGAAGAAAAAAATCATTAAGAGTCAAAGATTCCAGTGTTTGGTCAAAGTCTTCTTTCTAAAGGAAACAGCTGCTTTCTAATGTCTTTGAAGGACAAATTCTGTTTCAGACTTCAGTCACTTCTGAAAAATTGAAAGTTGAGTTTAAATAAAACTAATAACAACATAAAGAAACCGATTTAAGGTGAAGTGACCAACAGACCAATTTAATCTAAAAAGAAACTTATTCACCCAAAATTGATTCAATTTTTTTTGTTAAAGTTACATTTTTGATTTAGACAAAAGCAAAACAAATAAACCTTCAGCATGTTCATGAATATAATGTTGATCTCTTTTGTGTAAAATGTGTCACTCGTGTTGTGATTATTATATTTGTTCAAAAACTACAGTTGCACTCATGACAACAAAGACATTTTTTTAAATCACTGTTCTAAAAGATTATACTTTTGTTTTTTATTTTTGGGTTACATATAATTTAAACTGGAGGGAAAAACAAATACCTGGGTAAAGTTATAACTAGTTACGTTGAAAATTATTTAAACCTATTGCGACTTTTAGGAAAAACAGCTGCAACTTCCAGCTTTTTGTGCTTCAATTGTTACAAAAAACGCATGTGAGATCGTGGAGGGACTGTACATCAATACAGACTACAGAGTTTCTCTTTTTTACATTTTTGGGCGCTGGTTTTCCTTGTGGTTTTTGACAAGGAAAATCTGGAGCTTGGCTAAAAAAGAAATGGTTGAAAAACATCATTCTAAATAAAAATTCCAAATTTGAATGCAAGCTTTGCAAAAAAATGTTACATTAAAATTCCAAATCTGTCACATTATATCAACATCTTCAAAGCAGTAAACCCACAAATATGAGATAAGAGTTGTGAAAAAAGGGAGCATAACTTTGAATTCTGAAACTTCAAGGTGTCATACAAAAAAACATCAATACGTCATGGCTAATATAAGGTCAAACCATGTTATACACTGACCAATACCGTGAATAAAGATCCTGCTTTTTCCTAAATAAACTTATAACATGACAGCTTTCTGAGTAACAAAAATTTGAAAAGAAAGATACGACACTTAAGTTAAAGCATGAACTTATTTTCATGAATTCAGTTTAAGTTTGATGAATTTAGTCTTACTTTTGAGTTACTTAACTAGTGTCAAGTCCATAAGTCTAGTTTAAAATGGCCGATAAGATAAATATCAACTAAAAGAACATTTTTTAAAAGAGTTTGGTGTAATAATAGATGACCGTTAGCCATCAAAAATCCTCGCGCGGAGCTAGCTTGGTGGGAACTTGTCGTAGCAAAAGTTAGCTGGAGTAGCTAGCGTCCGGCGCTAGCCTAGCTAGCCTGGTCACGAAAACTTCAACCTTATAGAAGATTTTAAAAAAGGAATATTAACACGGTGATAGCTGTGCAAAGGCAACATATTAAAACTTACTCCATCTAGATCGTGTTAAAACAGAATGCTAGAACGAAAGTCAAATAATTTGGTACCTTGCTAACCTCCATGCTACGCTAAGAAGTCTGTCCCAGTCACGAAAATCAAAACAAACGCTTTTTTCCTTAGACTGGCTCCTGCTTTGGAGCATCGGTAACTTCAGCACGCAGAGGAGGGGCACATAAAGTCTAAATCACCGCTGTTCCTTCTATGAAATCAACTTTATCAGCTGGTGGCTAAAGGCACTCTCCGTGGTTTAACACGCCTATTTTTCGCTGTTTATTTTGGGCCTAACCCAGGCTCAGGAGCCCTGGCCGCTTTCCTGCTCTGGAGACCCGCGGACAGTGACAGCATCTTCGGCTCCGTTAGCCCACCGTACAGCCGTTCCCATGTATTGTTTCGCCACAGTGGTCTATTTCTACGTATTTACCCCCCTCCTCCCTACCTGGCGCACTGCAGTCAGCGCAGACTTCTGTCCTTTGTAGCTTTCTTGACATCTCGAAAGAGGCTGCGGAGATCGAGAGGTGGATGCCTCCGCCGATGTTGGGTATTCTCCCCCCTGAGCGAGCGAGCGACCGACGTCTGCCGTCAACCGCAGCGGCCCCGGAATCCCCGGAAGCCGGGTGGTGTGTTCGGCTTTCCCGGCCAGCTGAGGACTGATTTTTCTTTTTTTTTTGTCTCTCCGCTCAATAGTCTCCTCGGCCACGTTCCCTCCGGAGGAGCAGATCTAGATTAAAGTTGTGCATGAATCTGCACACACGCAGCGCGTGCCACGGGACCGCTTCATTAAAATCCGGTCCCTGCGTTGCCATCAAGTCGCCGAGAGACGGCGGCTCTCTACCTGCCAGTCTGCGCGCGCGCACACACCCTTCAGCCCCGCAGCCCACCTACCGAGAACCGGGGCGGGTCGAACGACAATTCAGTAGGAAGAAAACAACAAAAAGTTGACCGGAAGAGTGTGTTATGTTTGATTTAAATAAAAAAAAACAATAATTTCACGAGAGAAGGCTAATTTTTTAGATATGAGGCTAAATAAATATCAAACAAAAAATACGGATGTTATTTTCTACCTTTTTTAATTTTATTTTTAACTGTTGTGTTTTTCTGTATTTCCAGTCTGAATGTGTTCCTGCTCGTATATCTACTTGATGTCTTCTTTACATCAATTAAAAAATGTGTTTGGTCACAGCTACTAATTCGTTAAAGTCCAGTAGTTGTTTTTTTTCCAGCATTGTTGCTGCTGTTTGGGATCACGTGATTTGTTGTAATAATTACAAATATTATTATTATTTATTTATTTCATGGGACATGTTTAATCTCAGGTTTAATCTCCCCATCCCTGACTGCGGATTGGCTGATTGCGCGCACATTTCATTGCATCTTGTCAGCGCATCTTTCTCAGTCACCACCCGATGGGAGGAGGAAGAGGAGGAGGGTGGATGTGTTGGAGTAGGAAGAGGAGAAAGACAGAAAAGCTTTTGGGTGGAGGAAGGGATGGTGGAGGAAGAAAGACAGACAGACAGAAAGGTGTAGCTTCATTCTCCGAAACAATCAAAGGGGGGAGGAGGAGGGGGGGGGGGGGGGTGTTTGGATGCACTTTATCCTGAACGGAGGGGCAGAGTGGCTCATTTACGCGGCAGCCTAACACACGCCTTTGGGCATCACCGCCGGGTGAAGGATGCGAGGATCGATCAAATAGAGCAAATTGACGACCAAAGTATTCGTCCAAAGCCCAAAGTGAAGAGCGGGGACGTGGCAAACTATGATACGAGGATGATTTCTGCAAAGAAAACTCCGGAGGAGAGTCGGTATCCTATCCACTATCTGGTGTGGCACAATAAGCACCGTCAGCTGGAGAAGGAGCTGGAAACGAGCAAGCAGGTGAGGCAAAGACGTGCACCTATGGGGGGGGAATCTGTTCTGTTTTTTATATTTTTTATTCCTGGTGGCTGTCATGGGTGTGTGAGTCTCCAAATGATGTGGATCATGGTGCCAGACGCATGGAGATTCCCCTCCATCAACAACCTGGACAATGATACCGCAGTTCAATCGGACTGGACTCATTTATTCATTCATTGAAGTATTCCAAAAATAAATGACATGCCCAGCTAATATACATTGTGAAGCTGTTTGAAGCTGCTATCCTGCTAGCAGTTTCATGCTGCATGGGGAGTTTTGTCAGTTTTTTTTCTTTCTTTTTTTATTTCCTTTCCTGGATCTGGACTGTACTTCAACATGTTTCATTCCTTTATTTCCCCATCCACCCCAAAATACCTCACCTGCATCCACAGCCATTTGTGAGTGGGTGAGACAATGCAGATCCACTAGCTATGGTGTGGGTGAGAAACAAAAGCTCCACAAACCAAAAAAAAGAAAACTGCAATGGAAGGGAACAGAATCGTCTGCTGAAATTCTCCCACTCCATGTGCAGTAAACAGTAATGTGGGTAATTATTAATCTGCAGTGGTAAAACCTGAGTCCTTTGGCCCTGAGCGAAGGATCAAATTATATAAATGGAATTTGTCTGTGAGTTTAAACAGACAGCGACAAATTCCTTATAGCTTGTTTAATATGTTTATTTACTGCAAATAAATTAACACTTTTTTTTGCAGATATTTAAGTTGCTAATTCTGTTTTTGGTAGACTGTTCCATAGGAAGACAAGAGCAAGTACAACATTTTTTTTTCTGTTTTTAAAAATCAAAAGCCTTGGAAGACGTTTCAGTGGATAAAAAAATTAGTAGTTGGCATTGAAGCAGTCTGGAGCCAACAAATAGTGCACAACAGTCACTTTTTACTGACATTTGTGCAACATGGAAAAAAAGATACAAGACAAAGACTTATGGCAAACACCTGAACAACACGGGAAACTACATTCATACTGCCCTCTGCGACGCGCATTCAAGCGACCACTTCCAATGACAATTCTATGTAAACACACGTAAACGCACGTTCAACATTCTCACGTAGCTACACAACGTACGAAACACATGGCCATTGGACGCACTTTTCAAATTAAACCGATCAGGAGTGATGTCACTTAAGTATTAAAATTGATCACAGAGGAGAAAGTAATCACAGCGGTATTCATCTGGACGGATTCTATGGCATTAAGTGTTTCATATGTCAGAATAGAGCCGTGAAAGAAAAAAACCTGCAGCAAGATTTGCTAGATTTGCACATTTTCGACATTTGGCACTAAACCTCTTCCAATCATAGATGGTGGACATGCACTAGTAAACAGTAGTAAAAGAAAAGGAAGAAGAAGCCCCTCCCTGCTTGTCCAGTGTGAACACTATGGGCTGAACACGGTTTCAAGAATGTGCGTTTAGTGTGTTCTTGAATGTGCGTCACTTGCCCGATATCAATGTATCGTTAGAAATGAGAAAATTAGACAATCAGAGTGTAGGGAGCCAGTTTAGCTCGTGCTGGTTTGCTGCGCCTTCCGTCCGTGAAACCAGGGTTCGAATCCAGGCTGCTCCCTATTCCCTTCTCTGCTTCTGTGCCGGTCCCAAGCCCAGATAAATTAAGAGGGTTGTGTCAGTAATGGCATCCGGCGTAAAACATTGCCAAGATAACCATGGGACTCATCCTCAAAAGCGAGGTTGTTTTGCTGTGGTGACCCCTGATGGGAAGAGAAAGAAGAGACAATCAGAGTGTAGTTTGTGTGGACCTTCTACATACAGGTGTCCTACGGGCACTTTCGTATCACCTTCACACCCATGCATGCAGCATTCGCCCACAGTCAGTAAGGAGCCAGTGTGCAGACTTCACTAATGACTAGGGCACTGTACGACAGCATCACTTGTACGTGTAACTTTGTGTGTGTAAATAACATTATTCTTACAGTTACATCACGACACACTTACCACTCACACAACAGTGTTACATTCCATTTTTGTGAAATACCTTGAGGTGGTGGCACAATAGAAAGGGGAACTGCAAGACACACCTGCGCTCTCTTTCAGATGCCGCCACTCCTGTCTAGGACCCTCCACGGGTCCGGACAACCCAAAAACCTGCATCACCCAAACGGTCAGCCCTCGTAAGGGGTCATGTGACTAAGACCTTACGCTGTCAAGTGGTGGTTCACTGTATTTGAGAAGATCTTGCAAAACCAACCTGTCACATTAACCATGAAAGGCGATTTAATGAGTTTATGCCACACACTCTTGTTTTTTCAAGAAATGTCTCAGTCCTTTCACAATAAAAGCCCTGGTTGACATCACGCAAATTTGGTATTTCCATCCCAATTTATTTGCTAAATGCTGGGACTCTCCAAGAAATGCCTCTTACACCTAAAAGTAATCTATGGCATCATCCACTTAATGCTAGCAAAATGTACTTGTATGCATCTACAATGAGCCCCAATATAAAAATGTGAAACGGTTAGTTTTTGACTTTTTATGAATTTGAGCTCCTTGATTGTTTCAAGTCAGAACTTGGGATATTGTGAGATTGCAAGCCTCATTTACCAAAGATCTCTGTTTGATGACAGAGCAGAGTAATTTAAAAGGAAACGGGCAATGGAGAGAAGCAAAATTACCCTTCTTCACACTCTCTTCTGCCTATGCTGGTGAGTCTTTTGTTCCCATATGAGCTCATTTGCATCACCGGACTACACAACTTGCACAACTCTCTATATATTTTTGCATATTCAAACTTTATACAGCATTCGTGGACACAGTCTTGCCACTGCGGAACTTTGAAAAATGACCCCCCCCCCCCCCCCCCCCCCGGCTGTCCACAGGTATGAGACGAGGAAAAATTACCGTTGTTGTTGCAGTTGATGTTTTAGCTCCAAAATCTGTCAGCTACATTAACAGATATAAAAAAAAACAATTAAAAAAAATATATATAATTTTTTGTGTTTGGAAAAACGGTGACCACATCAGGAAACTGAGATCACCGTGGTAAGTATGTCAAACACCCGCTTGGCATCTGTGCCATGCAGAACCAGGACAGAAGCGACCCAGACTTACATGGCCATCTTTAGAATTGGAAAAGTTTATGCATAAAAATCAGGCTTCGACCTACATTTCTCACTGGCCTACTGTCACAATGCCCAGTTTGATCAACTCAGTGAAAGAGACCGCCCTAAAGCCACAAATAAACAGTGAAGACTGGTTCCAAATGCACAAGGTATTTGGATGTGGGTAGCTGTAGGAGTAGTTGTACTATTTTTGAGCGTCAGCCAGTGAAAACTGATGGTATATCCTGTCTGTCACTTTGTAAAAACAGTTTAAATAGTAATCTTATCATGTTCTTGTATAATGAAGCGGAAAAAAACCCACCAAACACGGAACATTTAGTGATTATTTTGTTTCCTAAAATATTTTTGTTGCTTTTTAAAATCTTTTCAATACTTTTTCTGCCCTATATGGATTCTGATCCTCTGATAATACACTCGGAAAGTCTTTGTTTTGGTGCATGTTCTCCTCATTCGTGTTTACCTGAACAGTTAACATCATTTGACCGCCATGTGAGTTTGTGATCCATGAAATCAGGCAGACTCTGGAGAGGAAAAAACAGGTACATCCGATGTGTGTGTGTGTTTATTTTAACAGTACAGAGGGTTTCGCCGGGGTTTATAACATCCCACGCTGTCACAGCCCAGCAATGAAAATGAAGTGCCGTGCCCTGAAAATGAATGGTCTGCCTTTGACATGCTGTATGTGTGCAAATGTTTGGACTCCTGGGCTTCTGTCACTCATGACTCAGGGGAAAGAGACAACAACAGAGGCTCAGATGGAAAGAAGGAGGAGAAATGAAAGCAGCTATAAGAGCACTGATGGTGGGGAAGAATCAAGCAGACAGACTTTGAGCATAAGCAGAGTCTGTCTGGTTGCAAATGGATGTAAAAGAACAGTATAATTGACAAAGAACAGGGCAGTGAGAGGAGTGAAGTGGCATGTCGGGACCAAGGCAGGAAATGAGAAAAAGTTTGTCTGTTTCTTCTCCGTGTGTGTCGGAAAAGCTCTGCTGTTTGATTATGATGCCTGCAGCTAGAGGCAAATGTTAGATCAGCATTCTACATCTAAAGCGGCGCTGCTGGCTGCTGGGAACAACACCATAAACTTAAGAGTTGATGGTTAATTGCCCTCATTTTGAGCTTAAATTCGTTCTCCAACGGTCTGTTATCGGCCCACACCTGCACATCCATCAGCCTTTTCCTCCTACTAAGTTGGTTCTTCATCCCTCTTTTGATTCATTTTAAAAGTGTTCCCAGTGGCATTTAGATGTTGATTCTGCCGTTTTTAGCCACAAAAGCCCTGTGTCGTTGTCTAGGAGCAGCAGTAGTTCATTTGGAATTTGCCTCTGAGTTGTAGGCAGGCCTGTTGGTGTGGAGCAACCCAGACCCCTGCTCTTCCCCGCTGCTGAGAGATCTCTGTTTACATGCACAGTCCGTCAAACTCTCAAGTTAACATTACTGGTGCATTGAAAACAAAGACGTACACGGATCTAGTCGTCTGCAAGTGGATGCATCAGAATGGAGCGGAGCAGGGAGCTCCTGGCCCGCCCAGCAGAGTCTCTATTTAACAAACAATCTTTTTCAAACAGCATTTGTGTTGTCTGCTCCTGATTCACAATGATTTGAATAAAGAAATACAAAATGCTATTTCAAACTTCTTTATCTATTCCCACAACATTGGAAAAATGCCACAAGAACATGTTGAAAGCACTATTTTCATTAGAGTGGGTCTTTAAGCCCTCCTGCTCTCAGCCCACAATCCTCAAACATCACATGGGGTGCAAAGACAGATTTTCACACATTTTGATTGCGCCTAAGAGCATCTTTTTTGTGTACTGTTATTGTCATTCATCAGGCGATGACAAAACGCGGGCACCACTTTGACTTAGTTAAGGGTTTGTGAGCTGCTGTTCAAATCTTTGTGCCCTGCTGCGGCTCACAATACCTTCCATGAGAGGGAGAAAGCAAACAATTCACAATTTCTAATAGTACTATCATGTTTCTTCCTCATTCCCTCTCTGAAAACATTTTTAAAATTGTCTACATGTGTTAAAGTTAGTTACCCCCCAAAAAAAGGTACCATGGGATTGTGGTTTCCTTTGTGCAGCTGATACACTGTGACCAAATCCTACAAGGGAAATAAAACTCTATTCTCCTCTGTGCCGCATTCGCCTGTCTGGGTGTTGATGAGTTTGAGCTGCAGCAAGTAAGATAAGTGTTCTCCTATATACTAGACCTGCTTTTCCTCATGGGAAAAGGATAGGACAACTTGGTCCATTAAAATCAGGGGGTTAGCATTTGTGCCTGGTGGAAAAGTTAACATCTCCAGAGAGAGCAGCTGTTCCTTGACCTTGGCTGTCAGTGTGCAGGATGGGGTTAGTGCTAAAAAAACAAAAAAAATTTGTTTAAGGCCGATAATTTGTCCATTATTTCTTGAGGCAAATAACACTTTGAATTTACTTAAGTCCCCCAAAATACACACTAATTCAGTATTTCCATGCTTTCTTTTTTTTTTTTGTTATGAAGAGTCATCAGGTGTGTCGGGCAAAGTTGAACAATAATTATATGATAATTATATAATAATAATATAAAATTATATATTTGACAAAAAGTGATAGTATAGAAAAATTTTAATGATAAATGTTCTGTCCCATACTAATTTTTGTAACTTGTCCCATCCATCCATCTATCATTTTAAACCAACTCAATTCCTTTCAAGGTCACTGGACTGCTGGAGCCTATCCCACCTACTGTTAGGCAAAGGCACAGTGCACCCTGGACAGGTTGCCAGTCGATCACAGGGCCAATTTGCCATATGAATAACTTTATTAACTATTTATTTTTCATGTACTGTTTAATTTTTTAATATTTGCACAGCTACATACATAAAAAGCATATGAAGGTGTGTATGGCACATGCAAAAATGTTTGTATACATTAAAAAAAACAAAACAAAAAAAAAAAACGCCCCTCTCACCTGCCCCCCGGGTGGTTTCTCCTCCAAGCTCGGGTCCTCTACCAGAGGTCTGGGAGCTTGAGGGTCCTGCAGTATCTTAGCTGTTCCTAGCACTGCGCTTTTCTGGACTGAGAGGTCTGAGGTCTTTCCAGGTATCTGTTGTAGCCACTCCTCCAGCTTGGAGGTTACTTACCCCGAGTCCCCCAATTACCACAGGCACCACTGTCACCTTCACTTTCCAGGCTTTCTCCAGTTCTTCTCTGAGTCCCTGCTATTTCTCCAGTTTCTCATGTTACTTCTTCCTGATGTTTCCATCGCTTGGCACTGCCACATCCACCACAATGGCTTTCTTGTGCTCTTTATCCACCACTACAATGTCTGGTTGGTTCGCCATTACCATCCTGTCAGTCTGGATCTGGAAGTCCCACACGATCTTTGCTCTCTCATTCTCTACCCTGTTCGGACCCTCAGAGCCTCTAGAGTGGGTTAATAAAAGAACCAGTCTCTGTTCTTTCTTTTTTTTGTTACTATTCTCCCTAACTGAGTAACACAAACTGAATGTGCGATCACAGACTCGCTTGTGTTCAACGCATGAACCCCCTCCTTGTTCTTCATGCGGGTGCGTCTGCTTTCCTCCTTCCGACACACATGCTAGCCAATACGCAGCTTAAGCACACACACATACACTCAGTAGCTGCGTTTACATGGAGAAAAGTAATCGGAAAGAACGCCTGATCGGAAGAAATATGCGTCATGTAAACACGCCGTTCAGAATACTCTGTCCCGATCAGACTCATTCGGATCAAAATTTCTTTCTGATCGAGATAGGTGGGTTATGCCGATTGATTATCCATTCGTGTTGCATGTAAACAGTTTATTCTGATCGTGTGTCACTACTGCTCTGGTTTACATCACGCATAGTAGGTGCGGTGCTTCAGAGAAAGCTTTGGAGCGCACACTGGACCGGCCGGCTGCTCCGCACGAGTGAATCGTGTCTGTGAGCAGAGCAGCCGGACTTATAGCTTTGTGTTTGCGGACAGGGGGGTGCTGCTTTGTTACATGTGCGCTCCGGGGGGAGGCTTCCGACCCGCCGCTCTGGGTTAGCGGCTGCCGGACTCAGGAGAACTGTGTCTCCCAGAGCTCCGGCCGCCAGCACACACAGTGGCTTTGGGGCGGTGTGTGAGCAAAGCAGGAATGCAGCTCATTCCTTAGAAACTGTTCAAACAATCACGTGGATTTGTGTTTCCGGTCGTTACCCGACTACATAAAGGCTGATTTTATTCCCACATATTTACGTACTGCCAAGATGCAGATTGCAGCATTTCCTGCATGGATTTTGTGTTCATCAAACAAGGCTAATGTTGTTAACGTGTGTTAGCCTTCTCATAACCCTGGCTTCTTCCAGCTCCGTTCTTTCACAAAAAAAAAGCACTGACCACACAGATTTAAAATAAAATGATGAGCGAACGGGCGCTTCATAATAATCATTACATTATTAAAAGCACTTTTAGAAGATCTTGTATATTACAGAGCTGCTGCATAAATGTATATGGACTAATTTCCTCTTCCGATATTTTCAACACTACTGCGCATGCCCAAATGATTCATTCCGACCGAAAGTGTGACCATGTGAACGTTTGTTATAATCTGAAAACGTTTTTTCTGGGCCCATGTACACAGTTGAATTCTAATCCGACCATTGATCCGATCAAGATATTTTGCCCATGTAACTGCGACTAGTGTGAGTTTAAAAAATGCAGCAGGAGCAAATCTGAGTTTTTATTTTTGATTTTTTATTTTTTCAGTCATAAAACAGCATCTAAAGATCCATCAATCCACGTAGCTGATGGCTGCAGTTTAAACAGGGCTTCAGGCCCATGGCCACTAAGACTCATGGGAAGTGTTAATTCCCACACCATGAGTTAAGGAGCTGTGAAGAGAAGTGATGCTCACGTTGTTACAGTTTTTGTGTATGTAAAAAAGAAATGGACTTTAGTGGTACAAACAAATTTGACCCCCCCTTACTTAACCTGTCAAGGGTTGTGACATGTGCAGAGCACAGACAGCTTGCTATTACAGTCAATTAAATGGCAGTTTCACTTTCACCACCGTGCCAAGAATGATGCTCCAACTGGTCCATACTTCTCTCCCCCTTCCCACCTTCTTCTACGCCCCACAACTACACATTAGGCGCACCGCGTCATAGGGCACCCCCCAAAGTTTGGAGAAAATTTTAGACTTTCAAGTGCGCCTCAGTCGTGAAAATACGGTATGCTCTCCCTGCCAGCAACAGGAGTTATGTGCTGGATTGATTCAGGCGCCTCTATGCACAGTCTACATCTTGTCTGGTGTGGTAGATCTGAGCCTCTATGGCTCTGATGCTCAGGGCTTGTTCCTGAGCTGCCAGGATGAGTGCTTCAGTGCTGTCTTGTAGGCCAGCCCTTTCTAGCCATTGGTAGGAATTCTTGATATTAGCCACTTCAGTTTTGTTATGGTCCGGTGGTACATCCCATGCAGGGATTTGTCCTCCCATGAGGATCTGTCTTTCAGCACTGCATCCTCTGCTCTCCATTGCCTGAGACATTCACTGAGCACACTGTCAGTTGAGCTTGATGTACTCATGCATCTTGGAGGTTTCATCCAGGATAGTGGCTTCAATGATCACTAGTCCTCAGCCTCCTTCCTTTCTGTGATTGTTGTGGTAGGAATTGCCCACAATGCTTTATTCACAGCTTCCAGGAGACTTTCAGGGGGTACATCACTTAACCGTTGTAGCTGGTGTCGGGGTTGCCTAGTGTTCATTCTAGACATGATCTTGTCTTTCAGGTCAGTTGCTGCCTCGCTCAGCAAATCTGTAGTTGTTGGGGCTGTGTACCCAAGCTCAGGGTGGGAGTGTGGTATTGCCTCCTTCCTGACCTGCTATTCTGGCTCTCCCGTGGTGGTATTGCAATTGGATTGTACCGCTTCAATCTCAAGTTGTGATAGGTTCTCTCTCTCTCTCTCTCTCTCTCTCTCTCTCTCTCTATGTGTATATAAAAATATATACATATGTGTGTGTGTGTGTGTGTGTGTGTGCATTGTGGCACGCCTGTGAAGCTGTTTTTACTTTGAAATCAACCACGATCTGAAGTTGCACACCTTCGCTCTCATACTAATGAGCAAGCAGTTATCAAATTTGAAGTGGAGAACAAAACAAAATCAATACTCTGACATTTTAAATGTATGCATTTGCTGAGCCGCCTTCTCTTTAGTTTTCAAGGAGAAATGCTAATTGTGTTTTATTCCCCGCTTGAGCACAAAAAGACACTTGAACCTGACAATAAAGATACGAAACATATTAGGGGAAAAAAAGATTATCGGCCAAAGCTTTCTGTCACATGCTTGGGGTTTTACCTGGGATCTCTATATAACATCACAAGACACACTCAAAAACAGGGGTGTTTTTCCTCCGCAAGTTACATTATGTGATTAACCTTTTGTCTTGCATACCTGCTCGATTCAAGTAATTTGTTCTGCCAGTCTGGTAACTCCTATGCTCATTGGGAGTCTGCGTGCAAGGTCTTTCTGGTGTTTTGATGTGCTTTGTCTGCCGAGTGCATGAAATATGTGTCATGTTCATTAGATCATCATTCGCTTTCTCCTTCCCACTGCTTTCATTCTCACAGATCAATGGGAGCTAAGGCAGACATTACTTTTAGCCCCTGTGCCATCTTAGATGACCCCACCCTTGCATTGACGTGTTCTCCCTACCATGACAAAGGTGGATAAAGGTGGAAAGATTTCATGTAATCCATGGACACCAGTGAAGATCACAAATCATTGATGAAAAAAGGTTCAGAGCACTGTCTAGTGCAGGGGTCGGGAACCTTTTTGACCAAGAGAGCCATAAACGCCACATATTTTTAAATGTAATTTTGAAAGAGCCATACAATAATGTAGCGTCCCTTTCCCACACTGAGGCACGGAGACTTAACCTCTTTTAAGGTTCTTTGTTCTGGTTACTGCAGACCCCTAACAAACGCCGTACAATTAATTCAGCAACTCCTTATTCTCGCCCGCCGAGACGAGACGAGAGCGCTTCTCTCAACTTTTTATTCCCCTGCTCCAGCCCTCCCATTTCCCTTATTCGGCCCATTGCTGAACCCCATTGGTCCAAACTCCCTAACAACAGGCTGAGCGACAGAACAAAGGGCCAATCAGATCACTGCTTGATCGATGCGTTCCATGAACTCCAGAACTTTTAACGAGGCCCAACAGCCAAGTTAAACTCAGTCCGCGACAATATTTTTAAAACTAAAAATACAAATGAATGTGTGCATTTGATGTAATTTTAACACTTTTAAAGTACAATAAGTCATCGTTATGCTGTTGCTAATAAATGATTCGTGGTAGTTTTGCTGATGGTCTTGTCCGGTTGATACGTGGTGAGTTTCTGCTTCATGCAGGCGTTGAGACTTTAAACGTGATCTTAGGTCTGAATGTTCTGTAGATGTGAGACAGACTGATCACATGCAGACCTGGAGCCAAACACACACTCACACGCTGCAGTGAGTGACGGGCAGCGGGGTTTACGTTTTTGCCATCCCTGCGCGATTCACCTGCTGCCCCCCCCCCCCCCCCCCCCTTCTCCCTCACACATCCCGTCCCCGCAACTGCGCGCTCTTTCTCAGAGACGGGAGCGCGCCGTTTTAGGCACGGCAATTCACAGGTTTCCGGGTGGTACAAACTCTGTGAAATAATAGATAATAGTAAACTGATAGTTTTCTCTCTAAGCACCGCTACTACTGCGCGCATCTGGCTTCGCCCAGCGCCCGAGAAGGACTGGTCTAATGAAAAAAAAAGTATAATTAAAGATTTGTCTGCGAGCCACATGTGACCATCAAAAGAGCCATATATGGCTCGCGAGCCATAGGTTCCCGACCCCTGGTCTAGTGGGTCTAGATGACCCCACTCCCAATGTTAAAGTGCCTAGGATAGCACAAGGGTTACACAAAGGTCACTGAAGGCTTTAAGTTGGAGAACCCCCCAGTCAAACTTATAAAATGTATTTTGGTATTATTTTTAAACATTAGCTTGCTGTAAGACCATTGACTATATAATGAAAACTGGACTGAGTGACCCCTCTCCCACAGACTTCTATTGAGAAATAAACAGCTAGTAAAGCTATGAGCAGCGCTGTATGGCCTCCAGGCCCCTTTTGACCCTCCCTCATTGCCTGAGCGGCAGCTACACGCCCCTCACTCCCCCCTCTGCCCTTACCACCCTGGTCAAAGCATCATGTGTCAAATTCATATAAAAACTCACTTCTTTAAAAAAGGCAGCTTTTCTGTTGGCTTAAACTCCATTGACACCGAATATTTTTTGGTTGCCTGGGACTGACGAACAGATCGATGTAAATTTTAGAAGAATTGGCAAAAGCAAATTTGTAGATTTGCTTAGCGATGGAGGTTTTTTGTTCACCACGCCCACATTCCTAATATGTTCATATCCTCTTAGATTGTTTTGTTCAGCTTGAGCCAACAACTCATGTATTCAATTCTCACAGTATTTTATTAAAAAATGTGTGATCAACAGGGGTTGCTAATCATTCAAGTTATAAACTGACCAATCAGATGCCTCAGTAAAAGCATGTGGTCAAAATGTTTGATTGACAGCCCATTAGGCACAGGATATCTATTAGAAACCAAATATACATCTACTGTTGATGTCTACAGGACAATATTTGGAATAATTTAGACAATGATGTCAAACAGTCTGCTACAATATACTGTACATATTTAAAAGGAAACTAAAATTGCAATTATTGTCAACTTATTTTATATAATGTTACCGAAACCACTTATTAATATGCCTGTTATTTCTCTCTGTTTGTGACGTGTACATGGATACGCATCTGAGTTTACGTTCTTCAAGCTTATTGACTTATATACCAACACTTTCCACTAATATCACCATCACATTTCTTATGTTACTATTTTATTTATTTAATTATTATATTTTGAGTTTTCTGCCACTCATTTTCATTCTTTTATGATTGGCTAAAATGATGGACCCCTGATAATAAGCATCTGGTTCGGGGGTGTCCATTTTTTCCATATTTGTATTGAAAGGTGATTTTTTTGTTTGTGACACATTGTTGAAAACTCAACTAAATTAAACTATCAACTAAAACAAAAACGAGAAAAAACAACAACTTTATTTTGTTATTCGATTGGATCTCTACCAATATTGTTCTACAAATGGCGGTCTACTAGACATCTACCTGTGTAGACATGTGATATTTGGATATTTTGAGATGTCTATTAGATGACTTTTAAAAAACATTTACTAGTTAAAAAAAGAAACACTACAATTTTACATTTTTCCGTTCATCTTCAGGACCCACTGAATCCCTTTTGAGCTCACAGGTTTGCTGGTTCCAACCCAGCTACTGTTGAAGGGGGGAGTACACCCTAAACAGGTCACCAGTTCGTTACAGGGCCACACAAACACACATAGTTCAGGAAAACAAGTGTATTCTCCACCACTGTTGTCAGGTTTATATTTCATAGTAAAAGGAGAAAAAGGATGAAACACATATTGCCATGATAGAAATAAGTTTGACTTGGCTTTTCTATTTCACAAATAGTAAATGTTTAAACAAGTTCTCTAATTTAAAAATATCGCTAGATATCATGTCTACAGGTAGATGTGTAGGAGAGCTCTATATACAGAACCCTGTTGTTAGACATAGAGTGACAAAATAGAGTTGTCTGAGAAGTCCAGTAGACATCTGCTGTAGATGTCCATAAGTTATGATGGGCATGATGGGACACCGACACTATTAGGTGTAGTAAAGTCTTCTAGAGATTGAAACTGCGATGTGCAATAGACCTCTATGAATCGATGTCTATCAGATGCATAATGCATATCTATAGCTGTGATCTTTGAAATAGCCAGGATTTACATGTCTAATAGATGTGTCTGTGACCAGTGGTAGATTCTCCAAAAGCCCATGTTCAAGTGGTGGAGGTGATGACTTCCAACAAGCTCACTCCTGACTGGCGAAAGTGGTTGCCACAGAAACGTTGACTTGGAGTAATTACTGTTTACTAGCATCGTCTGGTTCCAACATAATGGTATTCATATAGAATAAAACCAGGACTGAATTGATTTCATTTCATTGGAACTGGATGTGAGTCATTGTCTAGGGGTGGCGTCACACTTACTTGGTCCAGTTCTCATAAACAGTCAATGTGTGAAACTCTTTTTCTGTTTTATTGTTTACAGTTTTATTGTGTATTTTCTTTCCTTTTCTTCTTATTTTCGTATCATTCAGTTGTGTCTTTTTAAAATTAACAATAACTTATGATTATGAGTCACAATTGTAGCCATTAAAATAAATTATAACAGCAAAACTTAAGAAGTGCTGAAAAAGAAGGATAACCGTGGCCCCATCAGTGTTTTCTTTAGTCCCAAAAGTTACCCGATCATTGGATTTTATTTTTGTTCTGCATCTTTTTATCTGTCTGTTCAAAAGGTTGTCAGCTGTAAACAGGCAAAGTGCATCAAAACAGAAAAAGATGAAATACGCTGGAATTTAGGTCAGCATTTCTCCATAGTGGCCTTTTTCTGTTGGTTTGAGATCACAGGTCTTGAATACCTCTGCGCGAATGGAAAGGCATCACAGTCGAGTTGAGATGGATGTCAGACCTTTAATAGGGGTTTTGTTCTTTATGTAGTTTATCATCAAAATTTGCTCTGCTCCCTGTGCCTCTTGACACGCAGATTATGTGCTGTTCTTTAATTCTGAAAGCTTTCACAGTGGAAGGAGATTGGGGTTTTACACTGTTCCAGCATTTGTCTTTCTGCTCTTGATGCGAGAATTAAAGAGGCGAGAAGGCAGGCAGGAGGAGGGGGGGGGGGTGGGAGTTATTTTTACAGCCACCCCTTCTATGGCCCCCCGTCTGTGCCTATGCACCCCGTGCACAAACATTTTGTGGAGGCTGTTGTGTGTGCTATAGCGCAGCTTTGTGTGTGTCTGTTGTGTTTGTATGAAAGATTGATGGTGGTTTAAGTACCTGCCAAGCTGCATCAGGCCACGCGCATGCTGAGCGAGGAAGGGGGAGAAGATAACGAAGAAGAAGAGAAGGGGGGAGTGGGAGAGGCAGCAGATGCCACAGATAGAGATGCCTATCAATAATGCAACCTTCGCTGACCTCACTACTGTGGAGGGATAGGAAGAAATGGCACAGAGAGACGCAGCACATGTGAAATAATAGCAGAACTGCTTTTCATGACAAGGAATGGCTTCCCAGTGTTGAGTGGGAGAAAGGGATGAAAGGAGGAGTAAAGGTTGGAACGGATTCAATGGTTAACCTTTTTGGATTCTGGGTGGGGTGTTGAAAGAGAAGGGGGCAGGGTTTTGTTATTTAAGATCCATGCTGGGTCTTTAAGAAACAAAATAAATTAGAAGAGTAATCAAAGGGGGACATTTGCATTGCATTGTGATGAGTTTTTTATCAAATATTTATAAGCTGAAGATGTGTTGCCATGGAAACGACGTGAAAAAGGTTTTTAGCAAGCACAAAACTTGGCTGTTTGTTTGCCGCTGTTTTGTAGATTCATTTTCACAATGATTCGATTCATATAATAGTTTTTTGTTGCTGGTCCGATTCACTGACCTAAAATGGATCCAGAACATCTTTATCTTCCACCAGTGTGGCTCAGACAGAGATTCCTGGTACTGAACAGTGAAATTTTCCACATTTCTTGTATTTCTTCAAGATAATCAAGTGTAAATTAAATATGTGTACAAACACGTAAACAAGAATGAATGTCAAATCCATTCACATTTTAGTTTCCTAAAGTTCAGCCCACTGTTGTTTTTCCACATCCAAATAATCCAAAGGGAACATTCTTAGAACATTCTAGCACACTTTAAGGTCACATGACTTGCTAAATTCAGTGTTTCCACACATTGGACTGGAATGATGGACGGATCCGTTTTTCCTGACATCACGTGTCTTTTGTCCGCTGTGATGCATGTGGTTGTTTTTACGTTAAAGTAAAATAAATCTACCATGTCTCATTCTATATGGCATTTACAAAAACCAATATAAATCAATTTAGTTTATTTTGACACGAATTTACAATGTAATAGAAGTCACTTTGATTAACAATTTGCCTCAGACAGATCGTTCCGGTTGGATCGATCGTAATCTATTCATGAATTAGTCAATCAATCAATTTTGTCCACTTCACAGGTCCAGGAACGTTCCTGGGTTCGTGTTGTTTTTGTAATATAAACCTGCATGTTTCTTATTCATCAAAATTCAATGATCCAACAAAAAAGTTCTGAATTTGAGCTTTAAAATAAAAGCTATCCCCTCCCTTCTGAATATATGGGGTCTGGTAGTCTCACAGCCACAGGGATTGGTTGTGATGCCAAGAGACAAGGTTTTTGCTGGATCCACACACAGCTAATACTGTTTTTGATGAAAATAGAGCTTTTGATGTGGAATACATTCAGACAGAAAGGGGTAGTCCCTTAGAAGAAACTTGATAGCTTTGAAAACATTTCAAAGCCTGAACATTGTGATTTAGTTTTAGACAGCCATTGGTAAACTATGTTTTATTAACAATAATAACAGTAATCATTGTAATAACTTAAGTTGTTTGATTTAAACTTCATTTATTTTTTACAGAAGCACTGAAAACAGTGGGGAAAGCCAATCCTTCACTTTGTCACAATGTACCAGTGTTTTGCTGTCTAATAACTCTTTAATACAACTTACTAAACAGAAAGAGTTACTCATTTTAAACCCAGAGCTCTAATGTAACACACAAATGACTCTAAAAAGATGTTTTAATGTTGAGCAATTCCCACTTGAGCAACAACCACCCTGGCCTCCTCATAATCATTGAAAGATACAATATATTTTTTTTTTGAAATGGTGTCAGATTTGAGAGAAACAGGTTTTATGAAAGAGCAGAAGAGATAAGCAGGCTGATTGAGCCAGTATAGAAAAAACAAAGTACATTTTGAGAATCCCAAGAGGTTTTGCCTGCTACTGGTTCTTGTTTTATTTCCGACAGGTTAGCCGTAAAAACAAAAACTTTCCAAGGGCAGGGCTCGGGTCTAGGTTCCCTAAGGCTTCCTAAAACCATGGTCTTTGTCTGACCCCTCTCTGAACAAGATACTTTTGTCTTTCTCCACACAGTTGATGAGGCTTGGAAAGACTTGAAATTAGGATGCAGTTATGGAATCAGATCTGTTGAATCAGATTAAAACAAAAATTTGAACTTTATGTGGATTCAGCTTGAGTGAAACAATGCTGTTTTTAACCCTTGTGCTATCTTAGATGACCCCACCCTTCCATTGACGTGTTCTCCCTACCATGACAAAGGTGGATAAAGGTGGAAAGATTTCATGTAATCCATGGACACCAGTGAAGATCACAAATCATTGAAGAAAAAAGGTTCAGAGCACTGTCTAGTGGGTCTAGATGACCCAACTCCCAATGGTTAAGTACCTAGGATAGCACAAGGGCTACATGATAAACATGGAACTCCAGACCCTCTCTTACCTCTGATGAAGATGCTGGTGGCTGGGTTTGAGTTTCCCTAGCAGTCTTGATGTGTTTTGTGGACTTTGTGGAAGATTTATGACCATGTCTGTTGTTGGGTCAAGGCCTGCACAAATAGATTCAAATTTGATCGTCATCGTGATATCAGGTTGTGCAATCCGTGTATCGCAAAAGACGGCGTACACCGCGATAAATGCTTATCTTATACATTTACACCCATACATAGACGGAGAACAAATCCAAGCACACAAACATTATTCTTAATTGTAGTCCATGTCAGTTTTAGCTAGAACGGTGGATAATTGTTTAATGTGGTCTTTTCCTGACATACAAGCTGTTAACTGTCTCCTATTGAGATTAGTCGCAGTCAAATTCAAGTTGACTTTTATTTTTTTTCAATTGTTGCTGCAGAATGGAACTGACATTAGTTGTTTGTTTTGCCAAGTCTTCATGTATCACAAGGCATATTGCCATCACTTATACAGGTAGGTAGGTGGATCTTTTGGAGCTGGTTGTCTCAAAAGTTGCTCACATGCCAAAAATTGTGGGCCCCCCTGGTCTAGATTATGGCACGCCGTTGTCTGTGGATTATTCCATACACAAACAGGACTAAACAAGAATTACTCCAGGATGCTGTCGTTCTTTTGGTTTCAGCAAGTGCTGAGGAGGTTTGCAGTCACTGTGGGACTATCTGAGAATAGCCTCTTCAGCACTGGCAGCATTACACTCACTATAGTAAAAACAAATGTCCCTATTTTGGGTTGAAAAGCCCTCAAGTGGGTTAGTAGCATGTTAGTAGCAAGGCAGTGGGCTCACACAAAAGTCGCCGCTGACCTAAAAAGGACCTAATTGCATAAATGTTACGATTGATTCATGTTATTTATCTTCTTTTCTTCAGAAAAAATGCTTAATTTTACCTAACTGGCTATTCTTTTTTGGAGAAATCTTCACAAATGATCCTTCCCTCAGCAGCCAGCCTGCACTTTGCTGCAGATGTAAGAAGAAAATACCCACATGCACTCTCTGTGCCTCTTGCTGCAAAGAGGGAGTTACAAAGCCAGTCAGCCCTGCTGAAGTGTTCTTTGTCATTTTTTTTTTCTTTTTGTCATGCAACTTGATTCTTGCAAGATTCATGAGATTACAGTCACAGGAGAACCCTTTTTTTCAAAATGTCCAAATAAAGCCTGAAAATTGAGATTTATAGATATCAACAAACTGACAGGTAAGACGTTTTTTTAGTGTTGCCCACCAACAGATTCACAAATTGGATTCAAAGACTCAAAAATACCCCAACTTACAATCGTTTCTGATGTCCGTTTCAATATAATTTTTTTTTTTTTTTTTTAATCGGTTAGAAACCAGCAGGAAATGTAAAAAACTTCACCATGTTTTCTGGCTAAAAACTGTATAATCATAATCAAAAGACTACTAGGAACACGTTTAGAATACATCAAAAGAGTGGTTCTTTGGTGTATTCCATGTTCGTGTTGCATCCACTAATGGCTTCTTTGGACGAGGGATAATGGAGGACTTTGGATTACTTGTTGACAATAACAGTCCCAGCTATCACACCAACCCTGGACGGTCACTTTGATATCAGGGCACCAAAGTCCAGGTCAATAAGAGGGATCTGGGTCAGGAGTGTTAAGAGAGGTTGCTTAATGATTTTAAGACACCCTGAATGAGAAAATAAATTTATAATGTTTTAGATTTTGCTTCACTAGATTACTCGAAAATGATGCCGTCAACTGGTTGCAACCTAATGATTTCTCTGACTGTCTTGGAACGTCTGTCTAACGATGTGATAGAAAGATGATGAGGAGCTTTGTGAAGTACTGCTACAATCTGAAAGCTGAGTTCTACATGGAATATACTAACCTACTGCTTGATCTGTCCTACGCTTCTGAATGCAGTACAAGCAGTTGTGGAGTGCAAAAAAAAAAAAAAAAACCAAAACAAAGAATTCCAGCAGCAGACTTGGAGGAAGAGCGAAAAAAAAAAAAAAAGAAACAAAAACAGGCCTGAAGACTGTTTCAGGAGTCTGTCAGGTAGTGGAGGGCTGATGAGCGTGAAGGGCCCAAAATGCAGAGACGGGAGGCACACGGTTCCAGGGCAAGGGGTTTATTCAACTAACAAAAAGCGCTGCAGAGCAGGAAAACAAAACTAAACGTTACTTACTGTGGGCAGAGCATGAAAACATGGCAGAAGGGAGTCAGGGAAGAGACGTTAATGGACCAGCACAAGAGGAAGGCAGAGACAAGACTAATATACAGACAGGACTGACAAGACACAGGTGAACATGATCAGGAGAGATTGGGACCAAGGAAGTAAAACTCAAAAGCATGACAAAACAGGAAACCTTTCAAAATAAAACAGGAAGCAGAACCTAAATCATGACAGTGACATAATGGAAGCAAAAAAGTAATACAAAGAAACCCAAACCATGACAGTGTCAGCACCTGTTAAACCAGTGTTTTTCAATCATGTGTGCTGCGGAACACTAGACTACGGGGATTGATGGTCAGGTGTGCCGTAGGAAATGACTTCTTTTCACTGATCTAAAAACCTTTACCATCCCCAGAATATCAGCTCTGTGTTCATCAAAAAATGTCCAGGTTTCACACTGATTAAATATCAATCAATATAGTACAATATAAATACATGGATCTCTCATCATTTTCAATGCCTTTCAGAAGGGCGGCGAGAAAAACTTTTGACGGTAGCTCCTCCCACAAGGAGCATTATTTTTCTATACTTTCAGACAAGCGTCGAGCAGTGACTTTAATGCATGACATTATTATAATTATTATTGTTTTAGGTTACATATAATTTAAACTGGACGGAAAAATAAATACCTGGGCGAAATTAAAACTAGTTTAGTTGAAAATTATTATACAAAACTATTGCAACTTTTAGGAAAAACAGCTGCAACTTCCAGCTTTTTTTGCCTCAATTGTTGCAAAAAATTCTACATCAATAGACTACAGAGTTTCTGTTTTTTACATTTTCGGCTGCTGGTGTGCCTGTTGGTTTTTTTGTCAAGGAAACAGTGAACCTTGGCTCAAAAGGGTCAAAAAGCACTGTCTTAAACCTTTGCCACTCCAGACTTGTGGGAGAGTGCTGGAAATGGTTTGTTAAAGAGATTAAGCTCAGCACACATGTTCTAAATGATCTGCTTTTAAAAGTAAGAGCTGAACGCTCTGAGACACATGCAAAACAGAAATTACACTTCAGGTTTCCAGAGCTCCACAAAATGCTCCTCCAGCAGCTACAATGTTATATAATGTCTCAGAATTTAGCAACAACCCAGAAATGTCTTTTTGTGTGCGCTGTTGTATTTTTTCTGCATTTTGTGCAGCTAAGAGAGGACCAGGCTTTTATTGTCCTGTTTAGTTGTTGCGTTTCCATGCTCAGCCTCTGTGGAGAGTTTCAAACTTGTAATATATGGTTCCAAGTGGTCAAGGTTTTGTTTTTTTAAATGGATGGAAAAACCTATTTGGTCAAAATACTAGTTTTCATGTGCACAAAGCCTTAGACATGAGCACCAATCAGTCCTGTGAGACCTTCCAGTGCTCATATGTGTGAGGTAGATAGTAGTTGGTTGCCCATTAGTAGTAAACTGTATTTTCTCCTGAGAGATCCTGTTTGGTTCATGCGAGATGTAGAGACGCATTCATTATGATGAAATTCTAATGATGTTTGTGTGCTTTGATTCTCAACTGAACTTTGTTTACATTGGACTGAGTTATTAAGACGGGACGTCTGCAGTACGTCTGCAGGTACTAAGTGGAGGGTTGCTCCCAAAGGACTGTTGAGGCGCTCTAGAGTGTTTGCCAGGTTTGCACTACCAACACAGAAATCCACCAAGAAAAACCCTACATTTAGAAAATCCTTAATTGATCACTTGGAGATACCTCTAAAATGGAGATGTTGACTGTGAATAAACTGTATGGGGTCATCTCAAAATAACAAAAGCTCTTCTACATATATCATAATATACTGTTGACTTCTCAAACAACGTGAATCAGCTGATTCTGACGCAGAGAAAAGCGGATTTTCATTTCAGCAACACATCACCAACATTAAGTGTTGCATTGCGGCACAAAGCTGCTTTCCACCGCAACAGAATCCGTTACGTTGATCGCGTAAACACGTCACTGCTGTAAAGTGTGGCATGTCAACGCAAGGCTGCTTTTCTTCGCTTCAGAATCCACTGGACTTACGTTAATTCTGTAAACGGTTGAAGAGTTATGGTATTCCAAAGAATGACGATGACTGATTGACAATGCAACAGAAGTTAAAGTGACGCCATTCTGCTCCAGAACAGCGTCTGTTGTTGGCGCTGCCTGTTTCATCACTCCTCTGATGTGGCGTACAGTAGTGAGAATGCTCTCCCAAAGTTTGATACTATACTTCCTGTTACAATACTTTCTGTTACTCTGAAGAGAGTGACACGTCCTGACCTGCTGATATTTGGCCCCAATTTCTGTGCACAAAGCAGAAAAATAAGTTACACTACTTTGGGAATACATTCATGCAGTTCATACATGCGGGGGGAAAACAGTTCAATTCACTGAATGACGTTGCAAACTGTACACAAATATGCTTGAGCTGGAATTCAAACCATCACCTCTGTGCACTGATGATAAAGTGAAAATCCCTCCACAACGCAACCGCAAAGCATGTTTGGGAGGTTTGGCCAAATGTGGCTCTACATAGTATTAATAAAAGATGAAAACATGAAAATGATAAACCCTTTCACCCCGGATTGACAATTTAATTGGCAATTTGATCAAGGAATTTGAAATTTTCAAATTTCTGTTTCATGTTAACTACATGGCTAGTTAAGCTGAGTAAGCTGTTTGTATCACTGTGCGTAACAGGTTGGTCTTCCTTCTGTGGGTAAAGTCTGTTCTGCATAAGCTTTTTCTTCCGAGTTCACAGTTCTAATCAGAACATGTCTTTGTTCTCTGCTGATTACATTGAGTTTCAATGGCAGCCACAGTTTCTTCATGTCTTGGCCTCCTCTGTGCCGCTCCTCACTAAAGCTGAGACTGACACAGTTTACTGGAACGACTTGAATGTGTCATCACAGCTAATTTATCACATGCGGACTCATGCCAGCTTGAAGATTTGATGAACTCTTTGCAGTCGGTTTTAAGCTTTTGCTTCTAAGAACAGCTGGTAATTGAGGGACTATACATACAGTACAATGAAAATCAATGTTAACTGTTTGCCTTTGTTAATAAGGTAGCATCAAGTCCAAAGATAACAGTGACGGCACCAGGAAACCTCTGAACAAGCATCTCAGATGGTCTGGCTATGAAAAAAGTACCAAAGAAAGGTGTGAGGTAAGAGACCGTTAGCTGAAACTGAGAGCAGTTAGAAAATACAGTCAGTAAGCTACAGCTGGAACTGACTGAAATGATAAGAATTGATTATTCTTTGGTCAGTTGTAGTTTTCTCTATACATTTCTCTTTGGGTGTATTGATCAATAGTTTTCTTTCTCTTCCCCTGGGCGAGCCAGAATTGACATTTCCACCAAAAGATGGAAAACTGGGAGTAATCATATTTTTTTCAAATTGGCTGTATAAATCAAATCTTTAGAGAAATTTTGGTCTTTTAGCTGATTTATTTCAGAGAACGCCAGAGAATGTCATGACCTAACCTCACACTCCCTGGTACTTTTCAGACCTTCAGCTGGTTTGTTTTTAGTAAACATGATATTAACTGTCTTGGGGCCAAAAATGGGCAAATCAAGCCATTTCTTTCTGCAGGCAACGGGTTGTAGTGAACTCTAATGCAACACATACAGTAAGAGTAAAAGTAGGTGAGACGCAGGCGTGTCATGTGGATTTGTTCTTTTTTCGACCCCCCCCAAATCCTGTGGACAGCGCAAAGTATGGACGTGATAAATCCACGGTCCTTTTTTTGCAGCCTGACAGTAAAAAATCAGGAAATTAGACAATCAGAGTGTAGTGTGTGTGGATATCCTACAGGCTCTTATGTATCACCTGGACATCCCCTGGGGGCGGCATTTGTGTGCGATCAGCAGGGAACCAGTACTCACACCTTACTAACGATGAGAGTGTAGTGTAAGGGCACCGTCATAAGTGTGTGCAACTAACGTTATCCTTACAAATACTTCATGATACACTGAACGTGCGCTTTACAGTCACAGTCCCATTCACACGCAGGTGCTAAACTATAATCACCAGGAGCAGTGCGGGGTGAAGTGTCTTGGCCAAGGACACTTCGACACATGGGCGGGCAGAGCAGGAGTCGAGCCTGCGATCCTCTACACAAAGGACAATCGCTCTACCTCTGCACCACGGCCGCCCCATGGTCACCGCACAAGCCTCAAGAGAACTCCAAGACACACCTGTGCTACCCTTGAAGCCTTAGTCACATGATCCCATACTGGAGTGGACCTGTGGGGTTGTTGCAGGTTTTTGAGTAGTCTGGGCCTGTGCAGGGTCCATCTGCATCTTAAGATAAGATAAGAAAAGATAAGATAAGATATTCTTTATTGATCCCACGTTGGGGAAATTCAATTGCTACAGCAGTTTAGTGCAAAAAAGAGAAAGAGAAAAGAAGAGAACAACAGCAATGTGCAAAAGAATGAAGGGTGTTCAAAATGTGCAAAAAGACAAAAACAAAATGTGCAAAAACAAAAACAAAAAGTAATACTTATGTACACTATTACGACATAACGTATGTTATGCGGAATAATAAAATTAAATAAATAAAGTAAAAAAACAGAATATTCGGACGGGTTATGGATGCACGATAACCGGTTTGTACATGCATATTTAAACTGTGGCATTGTAAAATCTAACAGCTTAAAATTGTGTCTTGTCTTGTGGTCCCGTGAGGCTTGTGTGGCCACCTTAAGGGACGTCATATAAACGGACCTTAAAATTATCGTGCATCTTATGAAGTACAAGTGATGCTCTCGTACAGCGTAGGTCATATGTAAGTGCCAGTAGGATGTCCAAACAAACTACACTCTGATTATCTAATTTCCTCATTTCTAACAGTCAGCCTGGGTGCAAAGGGGGGCACACTTTTTACTTGAACTGGACTAACAGGCTCCCTGCACAGTGCGTAGGGTTTGGGGGGGACTGAAAAAAATGAATAATCAGTATGAAATGCTAGCGTCTAACCTACTTCACCCTAACTTGCCATTATTTGTTCTTTAAGACTTCACCATGACCTGTCCCTCCCTACAAAATATTTTGAAAATGAAGTTGGATATTTGCAGGGAAGTGTTAGCTTTTTTGGCCAGAAATCTAGGTGCTCACCCTTGTGCTATCTTGTGGGGTCCAGATGACCCCACCCTTATATTGACGTGTTCTCCCTACCATGACAAAGGTGGATAAAGGTGGAAAGATTTCATGTAATCCATGGACACCAGTGAAGATCACAAATCATTGAAGAAAAAAGGTTCAGAGCATTGTCTAGTGGGTCTAGATGACCCAACTACCAATGTCAAAGTGCCTCGGATAGCACAAGGTTTTAATCCGACATCTTATTACTCATCAAGTGCCATCATCAAATCATCCTATTGAAAAATCGTATGATTCAAGAAATCAGATAATGTGAGTGTAAACAGACTCATTGCAGTGTCCTGCGACACTCTTAGAGACTGCCCTTTTTAAACCCACAAAAACACTCAGCATGGAGAGTGACAGTGTCTGCGTGTCGGTTCTTGCCTCTGTTTGTCTCCAGCAAAACAAGAACCAAGGCCAACATTTGGAAGGTGTTGGTTGCTACAGTGCTCCCCACTTGGTCCCTCCCTCTGTTCCCCTGCCTGCACAGCTCCTCAGGGATTCCCCCCATACTGCTGAGTTCCTCATCTCTTTTTTATCAGACTCTCATCCATTGTCTTTCGTCTTCCCACACCCTATCCAGTACAGCGCCTTTGTTTTACCACAAACAGCTCCCTTTCTTTCCTTGAGCTCTGGGAGAGCTGTGGAAGATTTGTTATCTAAAGATTTAGCAATAGAGCAGAGAAAGTGCCTGCATTAGCACACAGTATAACCGTAGAATGATGGTCGATTTGATTGAGTTATGCTTTTTACAGTAGCCACAATTATTTTTGTTATTCATGTTTTGGGTTGTGTTCTCGTTTATGTGTCTTCCGTGTTGCTTTCCTCATTTCCCTTGCAAATACCGATCGCTCCAGTAACTGTAGGTGAAATAATTTTAGCAACAGCACATATTTTATTTACCGTGCTCTCTGGATTGTTTTTTTATGTATCCCTTATGAAAAGCTGCAGTAACCTGTTCATTTTATTTATTTATTTTTAATTTAACCTTCATTGATCCTGACAGGACAGATTAAGAACAATATTCTTCTTTACAACGGTGGCCTGATGAAGGAAAGAGGTTACAAGAACAAGAAAACATAAATGGAATATAATTAGAAGAAAAAATACAATCTAGAAATGTAAAACTCTAAAATCTGATGACATGTTTGCCTCAGTGAAGAATCTTTCATTGGAACCAAGCCTGCTTTTACAACTGATCAAAAGAGGATTGGACTGGGATTGTTTTTTTGTTGCTAGTGACAGACATGGACTAACCTTAAATCAACTTATATTTGCTCTGGATGTAGATGAGCGTCAATTATTTATATAATACTAAAGTTAATATTGAGTAAATATTGCTGTAAAACGGGCCAGTACCAAGTCACTGGATTGACCCTGTAAGACTCACCACATCAAAGAGTTGGTATAAAATAGTTTTAGGAATTCCACAAAATATTTAATTTTTTATGTAGATTATATCAATTGTGATAGGCTGGGAGATTTGGGAAATTTCTGCTCACAACAATGTTTTTATTGAAATATTGACTTGAGTTTTCAGGAAAAATATTTATCCTACCGACCGTCTTAAATTTAATCCACATATTTTTAAGATGGTGTCACTGTATTATAAAGACTTCACTCTCAACAGTTTTTGCATTTTTTCCAAATCCAAAGTGGTCATTTAAAAAACTTAATAACAATAGATAAGTTATTCTCAGCATTAAGTTTTGAAATTTAGCAAAACTTTTCCCGGTAATAGAGTTTTTGAATTGAGCAGGAAAAGCCCCTTTGACTGCCCCTAGTGGAATGACGATGAACTACAGGGCAGACAAAATGGACAGCAGTGGGTTTGTGAGGAAAGTGTTGACCGTGCTAATGAGATAGGGGTCTCAGAAATATGATACCCGTGGTTATACAGGGTTAGCAACATTGTTGTCTCTGTTTTTAAGGCGCTGCTTGACAAATAATTAGCATTTTTTGTTGTTGTTGCTTTTGCCAGTAACTACATTTTTTTTGGAGTAATACTCTGGCTTTGTTTTCAGTGTTTGGATATTAGCAGAGTTACAGTTTGTGACTTGTAAGAAATCCTCCTTGCTTAAACAGCCCCTTGGGAAACTTCCTCTCAGTTGTCCATACCAGAGTTTTCCATCTTTCCTTCTCCAGTATTATTGAAAAACTGATGAGCAGCTGTTGCCGTTTATTTGTAGAACACCTTCTTGGTTTAAACCGCAACCTTTTTGTTGAGACAGCCATGTCTGTCTGTGAATCACACACACTGCAGTCAGAAAAGGAGAACATCCCTATGGATGATCGAAGCTCACCTGCTTTTTCCTGTCAGCAGATCTCATCCTGGGACAATGTGTTTCTAAACTGAGGTGTTTTTACTAACTAAACCTGCCAAAAGTTTGCAATGTTCTTCAATGTTCTTGACGGAAAGCTCTCAGATGGGTTTCTTTTTCTGAAGCACAGAGATTTGAAATGGCAGGAAGGGAAACCTGATGCTTCTTTAGGGGCAAAGCCTACAGACATCCTAGAAAACGTTTCCTCTAATGTTGGTCAGTTATTATTCTTCCTTTTAATGCGTTTGGTCAGAGTAGGAAATCCAGTGCTTTCTAATGGCGTTATAACTGGATCAGTAGGACAGTCAGTGCTTTGAGTATTTTTCATCTGCTCTTCCGTGTTTATTGATATCAGGAAGAAGTGATGAGAGTTCTCTTTAGGCAGTAAAAACAATGCACTGGAAAGCACCTGTATACTATTGGTTGGGTTTAGGTAATTCCCTTTTTTCTTTTCTTTTTCTTTCCCTGGGAAAAATTGGGGTTGTTTGTCTGTTTGCTGCATTGTTATTTCCTAGGAGTCTGAATGTGATTTTTTTTCTTCAGACACAAAGACGTATTTTACTTTTTGGAGGGGGTACCATCTATGTTGTGGAGTTGCCTGCTGGATTTAACTAAGTTATTTAGTCTGGGAATATGTTCAAGTTAGCATTTTCAACTAACTTGGTGAATGCTAGGTTCTTCTCTATTCAAGCTGCTTTGTTTCACCTCATCCAGGTAAAGAGTTTCCATCCAGCTCTCATCTTTTAATTCATCAGGGATCCTCACTCCTCTCAGCTGCTGGCTTGGTCCTTGAGGTCAATTCTTTTTCTTGCAGGGTTTTTTCCCCCCGTTGTGTTTCAGGTCTCTATCATGTAAATTTGTGGAGCATAAGATATGAGTCATTGTCCTTGCTATCTATCTGCTATCCTGCTGGCCTCACCACCTGCACTGCAGTTTTCAATAGAAAGTTGGGCTGAAGCTGCCGTTGTCTCTAGGTGCACACTTCCATTGACAGGATGGTTTCTAACTGTGGCCGTGAATAGTACGCCTCATTCGGCAGGTGTGTAAACTTGGCTGAACTCTGGTGCAGATCAAATAAGCAAAGATGGTCCACCTTAAGGCACGTTCACACCAATCATGAGACGCGCTAAGAGTCTAGCATATGGTGTTTGCACCGGACAACCGGGTTCAACGGACACGCATGCCGTGGGCAGTCGTAAAAACTTGCGTAGCTACGAGTGAAGCCGAAAGTTTTGAACGCAGAAGCCCAAAATGTGTTAACATAAATTTAATTTCTGAGGGCGGTGTGAACACAGCTTCAGAACGAGGGTCTACAATGATGTGTAAACTGGCTTTGGTGGGCTTCACTTTAGGCTGAATGGTTAAAAGAAAAATTGTGTGGCTCAAAGAAAAAAAGTGAACCAAGGACAGTAAATTCACATTAGAAGCAGTAAACACAGGCCACCAACAGAATAAGAATAAACATAAACCTCCAAAAATGTCTGGTAGGTAAACATGGAGGAGATGGAGATAACCCGCCAAAATAAAACGTTTTTTTTGTTTATCTGAATGGGACCCTTTCTTATTGCATCTCGACCTATTGCCTTCTCTTCTTAAAACATTTGGCCATGACTCAACTGGATCAATGAGAATATAAATTGACATACATGTGATCTTGTGATATAAACGTACTACTTTCTGACATACATAACTTGCACATACCTTTAAATAATCACAATACAGGTTGTCCTAGACTCTCTCTCATTTTGTTTTGTTGTGTCTGATCGTCTACAGACCGACATAGAGACAGTGGACCCCCGTGGCCGGACGCCTCTCCACCTGGCTGTCACTCTAGACCACCTGGACTGTGCCAAGGTTCTGCTTCAGCATGGAGCTGATGTTAGCAAAGAGAACCGCAACGGATGGACCGGTGAGTGTGTTTGTGCGCAGGTAACTCTGCAGTGATGGATCTGAAAGGAAATGGGATACGTTTCATGATAAATATGTTATGAGGAGCATTTAATAGTCTAATCTGTCATAGTCAGTGCAAGTGCAACCCTGAATTACAGTTAAAGATTGGATCAAAAACCCTATATTTTTTTTATTCAAACAATAGTAAAAAAATACATTTTAGAAATGTGTTTTGGGGTTTTATTTTAAAGATCCACTCCAATCATCTTTTGATCTATTGCCAAAAGGTTCCCAGTGGTCTTTTAATTATTATTATGCCATTTTTAGCCAAAAAGCAAAACCTGCATCCTTTTCTAGGAAATAGTTTCTGCTGAGCGAAAGTAGTTCATTAGAAGTTCACCTCTGAATAGTGAGCGGGACTGTTGGCACATAGCACCCCCGCTCCCCTTCTCCTTCCCGTTGCTGAGAGCTCTCTGTTTACACGCTCTACTGCTAGCTTGCAGCGCCTCACACCCCCAACCTCACATTACTGTTGTAATAAAAATGTTACAGATGTACAGTTTAGATCCAGACTCCAGCTCAGACGAGGAAAACAAAGACGTTCACGGATCTATTGGTTCACATGTGGAAGCATCAGAATGGAGCGGAGCAGGGAACTTGTGGCCGGCTCAGCGTATTTTCTACATCACAGATATTTCAAAGGACATTTTTTCATCTTTTTCTGATTCACAGCAATTAGTAGAACTCAGAAATGCAAATCTAAGCTTAATTTTGTTTTTATAGTGCCCTTCGCTGAAGCCCCAAAACATATATGAATCATGTCTTAATTATATTCTGTCTATGCATATGGTCTGTCCGTTCTCTTTTATTGTGTTTATGATGGTTATGGTGCATCCAGACAGACGTATTTTGAAATTGGAGCATTTAACCAATCACATTTCAGCTGTAATTTGTTGCCAGGCAGGATAAGGGCCTTCACCATGAGTTGTGAAGGCCTCCTAATGCAAAATCAATGTCGGTTATTCATTTCTTTCAACCAATCAGGTTTTGAGTTGGTGTCAGCAGGGCTGTCTAACAAGCTGACATCACAGTAGTCAGACCTTCTGATTGGACAGAAGTTTCAGGAAGTCACATGCAGCCTTGTCCAGTTTGACACAGAGCCGTGGAGCACTTTTCGATCCGTCTCAGTTAAAAACCGAGCTGACTGTAATGTACGCCATGGATGATTTAGCAGGAAAATCTCCCACTGATCTCCTTGACTTCTTTCATCAGAAAAATCTGAGTGAGATCATGAAGCAGCCGTACAGATTTGTGTGTTTGGCGCTGACCATCCCTGCGTCCACTGTGTGTGTCGAGCGGACATTTTCGTCTCTAAAGCGATTTAAAACCTACCCAGAAACACAACTGGACAGACTGGGCTCTCAACACTGGCCTTGATGGAATAGAAAAGGACTTCATGATGGAACTGAAGACGATAATCTACATGACAGGGGGATGGAACTGTTTATGAGGAAAGACGTAGCACTACTGAAGGCCCAGGTGTGTAATCCACGGTCCGCTACTGATGTAACATGAGTCTTTTTTATTTGATTAAGCCCTATACTGCAGAAAAAACAGTATATAAAACTATTTAAAGACCTACTCCAATATAATTTGTGTTTTTGGTGTTTTTAACATGTTCTTGTGGCATTTTTCTGATGATGGAGGACAAATATAAGGAAAATTAAACTTAAAATTGCATTTCTGAGTATTTCTTTATTTAAATCAGTCTGACTCAGAAACTGGCATTTGAAAAAGAGATGTAGAAAATACCTCGGGCAGGCTTGCGTGATCACCGTGAACCAGCTGATTCTGCAGTGGAGTAAAGCGGCTTTTCTTACCGGCTTTGCACCGATATGCAAGGTTTTAGAAACATGAAGTGTTGCAGAACTTTGAGGATTGAAAACTGTGGAGAACATTTCCAAGATCTGTTGTTAGATGATCCAAAACAACAGCAATGGTTATGTGTTCTATGTTGTTTGTGTTACTGCTGAACCTAACCAGAAGCTTGACGGTTTAGAAAATGTCTGTCTGCCTAAATCTTTGTGTTTTGTTTGGTTGATTCTGATCTTCTGCTCTAAATAAAAGTATAAATGATGGTAATTTGATATTTATTTTTTTAGTTTTCATACTAAAAAGACAGACATGTAGCAACTGTACGAACATTTTCTATTAAAAAGTAAGAATCGTGGTTCTATCTGTGAATCAGTGAGCTTGATTCGTGAATGGAGTCGGGTCGACACCTAAATAACAACCCACAGTCCTGGTAATATTCCTACAGAACTGTTGGCCCCAACACCAAAACATGGAATGTGTTTTTAAAAATCTAACATAAGGATTCCAGAGAGGTGCTACATCTGTTTCACAATACATGTCAGTCTCTCCAGAGCTAGACATGTCCTGACTTCTTTTATCAATAGAAGGTGTATTCGTGCTTGGTTATGCGACACAATAAAAATAAAATACTTTACACACTAAGTCTAGCACTCAAAGGAACTCTCGTTTTTTTAATCATATATCTAATATGTAGACATACAATCCTCCAAAATCACTGTATCGTTGTACATTCCCATTAGCAATAGATTCATGTTTTAAGTTTTATTAATTTTTAGCTTGTTAGGTTTAGTTTTGATCCATGCGTGCTCCTCACGAAATTATTCTAATTAAGTTTTTATATTTGCAAATTCAATTCCCTCTGTGCTGCTGCATCTACTGCAAAGTTCAGCTGCGATTCCAATTTTTCATGCAAATGTATTTGAATTGTTTCATGAAAAATACTTTGGAAGTTGTGAATGAGGCTTCAGTCAGAGCCTCATTCTGGGCCTCATTTAGAGCTGGAACAGAGAGTGAACCTTTCCTCAGAGTCTGCTTATGGAAACGGAATGAATGTTTTGACCAGCAAAGACACTTTTAGTGTGGGTATGGTCTTTTAGCCATGAGAGCTTTTTCCAGAAATCTTGTTTTTTGTTCAGGGAAGGCATTTTATATCAGCAGGTTTTTGAAAGTCTTAATGCAATCATCTTTTGATCTATTTTAAAAGTGTTCCCAGTGGTCTTTTGACTATGATGATGATGGTTTTGGGGGGAAAAAAAGGCCTGTGTCGTTTTCTGGGACATATTTTCTGCAGAGCGGCAGCAGTTCATTAGAAATTTGTCTCTGAGTTGTGAACTGTTGGCACGGAGCAATCCCGCCCCTCTTCCCCTCTTACTGAGAGCTCTCTGTTTATACTAATGTTACAATGAGCAATATCAGAGCTATCCATCCGTGCAGTTTAGATCCAGATTCCAGCTCAGAAGAGAAAAACAAAGACGTTCATGGATCTATTTCTATAAGTGGATGATCAGAATGGAGCGGAGCAGGGAGCCTAGCGAATTTTCTACGTAAAATTTTCAATTTTTTCCTGATTTACAACTAATTGTGTAAAGAAAGGCTCAGAAGCTGAATTCTAAGCTGAATATTCTTTATATATATGTCCTCCATCATGAGAAAAATGCTACATGTCAAAAACATCAAAAACACCATTTCCATCAGAGTCCGTCTTTAAGAATTGATGCTTTATCCCGCTCTCTGCTACATTCTTACTTCTGTATTACAAACTTAGGCATTTCAAATGATAGGATGAAGAAGAGATGAAGCTCTTCTTTTTATTTATTTTTGCTAATGCGTCTCTGATCTGCAGCTGTTTGGACATCCTCTTCTGCAAAGATTTGCTCATATTTTTAAAAATATCTGTTAATCAAAGGCCTTTCAGGTCATTCAGTCATTTGAGAGCATGTTTAACCCTTGTGCTATCTTAGATGACCCCACCTTTACATTGACGTGTTCTCCCTACCATGACAAAGGTGGATAAAGGTGGAAAGATTTCATGTAATCCATGGACACCAGTGAAGATCACAAATCATTGAAGAAAAAAGGTTCAGAGCACTGTCTAGTGGGTCTAGATGACCCAACTCCCAATGTTAAAGTGCCTAGGATAGCACAAGGGTTAGGTGATCAGGTCCAAATAAGACCAAGCCATGCCCTTTTTACTATTATGATGGCAGAAACATTGTAAATCAGTTATTTACCAGAAACTTCAATAGTTCTATAAGTCAACAATATCTTTATGATCTAGATTTACAATTGTTTTTACAGCCTCTGAATAGTCAAAAACTGTCTTTTTTTGTTTCCCTTCTTTTTTGCTAAAAATCCCGTCAGTTCTTTCTAACACATTATAGTCAGGCTCTGCCAGACAATGTTTCTCTTTTGGCTGTGCAACTGTAGTGTGAACCTCTGGTAAAGGGAGGAAGTGGGTGTGAAAAATAACATATTTCAAGCTTGATTTATTTGTGTTATCAACAGTTTAAATGTTATAAAGAAGAGATAGTGTGCACGGACATCCAACTGTTAGTGTTATCTTTTTGCACTGGATTTTTAAGTCTTTTTATGGCAACGTTTTCTTGTATTTAATTAAATATTTGCTTCCTTTTACAGTGAAAAGCACCTAATGGGGCTTTGGTGAAACACAAAATCAAAGCAGGATTCATCTACCTTTACTTACTGCTTTAAATAAGAGTCTGGGACTTGTTTCCACAACCTAAAAAGCTGACTGGAACGTTTTTGGACACAAACACTTGTTGTGGATGTGGCTCTAGAGTGAAACAATAATTCATACTTGTTCAAAAATATTGAACCACACGATTTCTAACACTTCTTCTTCATTTTTTGTGTGGAAATATGATCATTTCATATGGAGGAAAACGCTTGACCATGAAGGAAAAATGTTTCAATGCTGTGAAACCACAATGATCTGCTCTAGCCCCCTAAGAATGGGTAAACATCATCAAGTAATAAAGAGAGAATAAAGTGAGAATGCCGTTCAAGCGACTCATTATATGCAAAATTATATGCTTCAATAAAATCTTAACAGCTAAATTCTAAATTGCATCCTTCTGAAACCAGCTTCAGGTGGCTGCTGTAGAAACTATACTGAATAAAAGCTTTAGTTTTTGCTCCCATTTGTCATGAGATGAACCATTTTCTACAAACACAAAATAACCATTTATCTCAAATATTGCTCACAATTTGTGACAGTGGGCACTTCTCCTTTGCTGAGATAATCCACCCCACCTCACAGGTGTGCCAAGCTGGTTAGAAAACAGGATTATTGCACAGGTGTGCCTTAGACTGGCCCCTCTGAAACGTGCCGTTTTGTTTTACTGGGGTGTTCGGGGACTCAGAAAACCGGTCAGCATTTGCCGTGACCATCATTTGCCTGATGCCGGCCATTTTCCAGCACATTTCAGAACATGGATTACAGTGCTCACTATCACAGATTTGTGAACCATATTTGAGAGAAATGTTTTTTTTGTGTGTGTTTGGAGAAAATGTTTCAGATCTTTGAGGTCATCGCATGATAAACAGAGCAAAAACAAAATTGTGTTCATGTTTTTGTTCAGTGCAACATTTGACGCTTCCTGGTTGGCTTCATTTTAGAAAATGTGTGGGATTGACTTCCAGTTAAATTTTCTGCCATCCTTTTTTTATTCTTAAAAATATTTTTGAATAATTTAATAATAATTAAATGAAGAATAAAGACAAAAATGCTGTGCTCTGCAGAAACTAGGACATCGTTTCATATGGAGGATTTTTGGATGCAGAAATGTATCTCTTGAGTTGTAAGCATGAACGTTGGCCCAATACAACTGTGCCCCCGCTTCCCCATTGCAGAGCTCCACATTTACATTTCCCTGCTGGCTTACAGCCGCTCACACCCCCAAGTTCCATTACTGGTGAACAAAAATGGTGAGCGATATCAGAGCTTTCCAGCCGTACAGTTTACAGCGGTGAGCTTGTGTCCCGCCCAGCACATTTTTTACGTAACAAATACGACATTATTTTTTCATTTGCTCCTGATTCACAACAATTTGAATAAAAAAAATACTCTGAGGTGTAATTTTAAGCTTAATTTTCTTTATATATGTCCTCCATCATCAGAAATGTGCTACAGGCACATGTTACAAACACCAAAAAGATGATTTTTTTAATCAGAATTGATCTTTATTCTTTAGTCAGTTTTTTTTTCTTGTTTGTCAGTGCAGACCTGACTCACTTTAGTTTTTCCTAATTGTGTTTTTAATTCCAGGCGTTAGTTAGATTTATGTACAGACTGTATTGGACTTAACCTACAAACAATAAAGGATCAAGCTTTCCAGTGTGAAACAGCTTGGAAGATTACATTCAGAGCAGCTATTTGATGAATGATGGACGGGTTTCAGTGATTAATCCGTCCAGCTTTCATCTGGCCTACTTCACTTTTGGCAGTTCCCGCTGCCGCCCTCAATTGCTTATTGGCATCAATTTTGGATGAAGCCGAGCAGATTTTTTTTTTTCAACCGTCCGTTCCTTCTTCTCCTCCAGTTCTGCAGGAGGCGGTGAGCACCAGAGACCCGGAGCTGGTGCGGCTTGTGCTTCGTTACCGTGACTACCAAAGGACTGCCAAGAGGCTGGCGGGCATCCCTGTCCTTCTGGAACGATTGCGCCAAGTGGGATTTCACACACAGCTACAACAACTAATCCCCAAAGACCCCACACACAAAAACAAAGCACACAGACTCAAAGTGTACATCTGAGTTAGACGACATTTCCAAGCAGGTGGACATCAAAGGGAGTTGATCTGGGCTTTCATTTGAGCTGAAGATAAATCGTTATTTCGGCATAAATCAATTTCTTTGATGGTATTTATAACTTCGTTTACTGTTCAAGAAGGAAAACGCATCAAAAGGATGTGGCATTCTGGGTAATCGTGAGTCATACCTAACCCCTTAAGGGGCAATGATTGCAACCATTAAAGGTGCTGCAGTATAGCGGAAAGCCCTGGAGTGTGTGGTTCAAATCCTGAGCTAATGTTGCTCACAGTAGCAGAGATGCAACCAAAAAAAAAAAAAAAAAACATTACAAGAAAGATCAAACTGTTTTTCACTGGCTGCTTTTAATCTGTTAAGCCTTTATTTATCCAGGTAAGTCTATTGAGAACAGTGTCTCATTTACAACAAGGACCTGAGTTTGCAGCCACAATACAACAGAATGATAATGTAATATAAGTGACATACAAATAAAACATGACATATTCACACATCAATATTTACAATAACCCTTGTGCTATCTTGTGGGGTCCAGATGACCCCACCCTTACATTGACGTGTTCTCCCTACCATGACAAAGGTGGATAAAGGTGGAAAGATTTCATGTAATCCATGGACACCAGTGAAGATCACATATCATTGAAGAAAAAAGGTTCAGCGCACTGTCTAGTGGGTCTAGATGACCCCACTCCCAACGGTAGAGTGGAGTGGGCTAAAAAGTCTACGGGAGCTACTAAGTTAATGTTTATGATAAAAAGACAGAAGTAGACTCATAAAAACATGGAAAAAACATCTGCATTCATTTTAAACCTTATCTATTAAATAGGTTTTAGATGCAGCTAAGGAGACCAAGGTACACGCAACTTCATTCCAGTCATAGGGGAAAAAAAAAAAGGAATGATGAGCATCCCAGGGGGGTACGAACCCTGGGTACAACCGTAGGGAGAAAATCAATAGAACGCAAACTACAAGTACTGATAGAGATGTTAAGAAGGGTAAGACGGTAAAATTGAGTTTTACCAGTTAGAGTCTTGTAAATGAAATGATACCAATGCAACCGCCTGCAAGAGTGAGCAACGACCATTTGACAAGACCATTGAATCGCAGGGATGGGTATTAAAGAGAACAGCAGTGACAAAATGAAAACAAGCGTGATAAAGGAGATCCAATTTATGAAGGAAAGTTTGGGAAGCTGATCTGTAGATAACTTCACCATAATCTAAGATAGGATGGACTGTCATTTTTACCAGATTATACTTTGCAGAATGAGTGAATGGTGATTTATTTCGGTAAAGAAAGCCAGTTCTTGATTTAATCTTAGCTGCTATTGTGTTAATATTAGAGTCAAACTGTGAAGCCATACACCCAAATATTTTTATGAACAGTCATGTTGCATTGTTGTGTCGTTGAAGGTTGAAATACTGCCCTCACAAGGTGTCTGAGCTGACTGATGATTGTGAATCATATATTTAGTTTTGTTAGTATTGATTCGAAGGCGTAGACTGGAGAAGGTATGCTGCAAATCATTAGAAACTATTTTGAAGAGATGACATGGCAGTCTCTACGGAAGGGCTGGATGTGTATACAAAACGGTGTCATCAGCGTAAAAATGAATGAAGGAATTTCCAGCAGCATGATCTATATTGTTTATATAGATATCCAACAAAGTTGGTCCCAAGATAGACCCCTGAGGGTCCCCCATGGTTACCGGGAGTGGAGAAGATTGGTAGCCAACCGTACACATAACTTGTACGCAGTCAGTGATCTTACTTTTGAACCAAGCAGCACAATCCAGTGAGAGACCTATATGATGGATCCACTTAACCCTTGTGCAATCGTAGGCACTTTAACATTGGGAGTTGGGTCATCTAGACCCACTAGACAGTGCTCTGAACCTTTTTTCTTCAATGATTTGTGATCTTCACTGGTGTCCATGGATTACATGAAATCTTTCCACCTTTATCCACCTTTGTCATGGTAGGGAGAACACGTCAATGTAAGGGTGGGGTCATCTAGGATAGCACAAGGCTTTTGCCAAGTCGACAAACAGCCACACAGAGAGGGGGGACAGCTGCTGATTTTCCACTAAAGGGGAAATTCACACGTCTGCAACGAAAGGTTAAAAAGATATGTGATTGGTGATGCAATTATGTGCGCATCCAGCTTTAAGAAAAATGGATCCAGAGCAATCATCGCCCTCTCTGTCCCTCCATCCATCAGCTGTGACTCCTCCACATCACAGCCCACGCAAGCATCTCTGTGCCAACCACCCACCACCACCTTCAGCTCAAACGATGACACAGCCAGACTCTACCTCTTTTCTTTTTGGTTTCTTCTCCTTATTTCTTTTCTGCAAGACCAGTTTCCTCAACCACATGCTCATCTCTCTTCATCTCCTCAGCTGTGTTTCCTCTATCTTCCTCTTCATCACTACTCCGTGCTCTCTCATCTGTCTCACGCTCTCCATTTCCTGTTCTCGTCCAGGCGGAAGACTTCTATGTGGAGATGAAATGGGAGTTCACCAGCTGGGGTGAGTCCAGTCCCCGCATCCTTTCAGATTATAGGCTGCTCCTCCTCAGATAATCTAGATTTCATTCTTCTTTTGAGATTATGGATGTCCCTTTCTTTCTCTTAGACTGAACAGCAATATGTTTTTGTGTACACTTTGAGTTCAACAGTTTCCGCATTTGCCCGCAGTGCCTCTGGTGTCGCGGATCTGCCCCAGCGACACCTACAGAGTGTGGAAGAGCGGTCAGTGTCTGCGTGTGGACACAACCCTCATGGGATTTGAACAGATGACTTGGCAAAGAGGAAACCGAAGCTTCATTTTCAGAGGACGAGGTACAAAAAAGTCCAACTTGAACCTCCTCTTTTCTAGATAAACAAATGCCAAGTTACTTCTTAGATTTTTTTAGACCATGATGGTGTGAGATAAGAAATATTATTATTATTATTAATATTAAAAAATATTTGCTATTTTTAGCCAAAATCAAAAACGTGTGACGTTTTCAAGGACGTAGTTTCTGCAGAGCAGCAGGAGTTCATTAGAAATTCACCGCCGACTTACGGAGCAATCCCACCGCCCTTCCCATCATCCACCTTTTTACACTCTCTCCTTCTAGCTTACACCTCTTCACAACTCCTTTCTAACATCAGCAGTGCAACAGAAATGGCGAGCAATGTCGGAGCTATTTAGCCGTACAATTTAGATCCAGATTCCAGCTCAGACGAGGAAAACAAGTGGATGCATCAGAATGAAGCGGAGGGAGCTTGTGGCCCGCCGATTGAAGATTTCTACAAGTTTTTTCAGTCTGCATTTTTCCATCTGTTTCTGGTTAACAACAATTTAGATAAGAAATACTCAGAAATGCCATTTGTATTCAATTTTTCTTATTCATGTCCCCTATCGTTAGAAAAATATCTCAAGAACATGCTGAAAATGTCAAAAACATCATTTTCGTATGAGTGGGTCTTTAACCTTCACATAGGCTTCAGGAAAAATGTAATGTCGAGACACTGCACCCTTATGAAAGAAGGCTTTACTTTTAGTTATACTACACATCTCTTTTCTTTGTCCTGGTACTTTTTCCAGCCTGTCTTTCATGTTTAATCTTTATTGTCCCTCTCTTTGACCTTTTGCCCTTCCCACTCTCCCTGTTCCTTTGTACTTTAAACGGCCCATATGGAACCTAACTGGTTTTGCCCTGCCTTCACCCATCTGCAGTGTCTTGACATTAATTCTTAAACTAACAGAGCTTTCTAGCGATGTGAAATCTCAGTTTCTCCTCCATTTGTCCGCTACCCTGAGGATGCTCCTTGTTTCCTCTGGCTCCCCTTCCTCCAGACTCCAGTGCAGAGGTGATGGAGGTTGACCATGACAGGCAGCTGGTGTTCTGCGAGACCTTGTGCGTCTCTTCGCTCGCAGCGCTCTCACCTGGCCGGGGAAGAGGCGGGGCCAGCTGCAGCACCGTGGCCGGGTTGGGTCTTCTGGGAGCGATGAAGCCCACCAACGAGCAGGTTGCAGCCCGGCTGTCTGCCCCGGTGGTGACCACTCAGCTGGACACACGCAACATCACTTTTGAGAGGTACTTATGCACACCTGATCTAATCAGGGATCTCAATGCAAAAAAATCTAACTTCTACTGTTTGTAAACCTGCAGCCTCAGACCACCAGCAGACATTGACTCCTTTTTCAAGAAAAAGAAATATAATTCAGCGATAACTTGACTCAATAAAATGAAAAAAGGAGGTCAGCCACAGGACTGAATGTGTTTCATTTTTGAAATTTCTTGCCAGCACAAAGGAGGAAAACCGTTTTCTCCTCACTAGCTGAACTTCCATCATCGTTCCTCTATTCCCTGACGCTGCAGCTAAGGGGAACGGGTTCAGGCGGGTTTTCTGATGGCTGTCAAGATGCTTTTGACAGCCGGCATGAAAACACAATCAGAAGCAGCACCACTGTGAGGACATCAGAGCTGAAGCGGATTTTCAGGCTCTGTCGTAGCTTTAAAGGGAAAACCACTTCTGCTATTGTGACGGATGGCGTTTAGGCCGGGCTGTTTGACTGCAGTCGGGATTCGGTTGCTGTACTATACGTCCTTGGTAGAATGCAACATTTTCATTTAAATAGTTTGTTCTGTTAGAACACTTTGTGCTAAAGGTTAGTCTTGACGGGAACATAATGACATGTCAGTCAACGCAGAGATATGGCCAAACAAGGAAATGCAGAGATGCATGGACTTTCAGAGGATACAAAGAAAAAGTATAAAAATAAGTGTAACCAAAATATAATTTGAAGGAGAACATGCAATATGAAATGAGATTCATCAATACAACTGAAACAGGGGCTCTGCAATAGAGTTTTAGCTTTGGTGTCAGATGTACTTTTAAATGAGCATTATAGAATATAACAAAAATAGATCAAATCTATAATTACTGTACATATCAGTCCAACATGCTTTCATTTTCCTTTGAAATTTGACAACAGAATTGTTTAAAGTGGCTCAGACTCAGGGGTTCCTTTCTGGTTCACAGCATTTTCCCACCCTGCCTGTTGGCAAGAAGCTGCTCCACACAGAAGCACAAAATCTGGGAGTAATTATAGTTTTCCAGGCAGGAAAGATAAAACAGGGAAAAAAAATCAACTGTGTATAAAAAAACCCTCTGAGAGACGAGCAGGAAGAAGATGGAGAGGAGAGCAGTTCAGTTAAGGAGAGCAGGGAGGGGTGCTCCAAGCATAATCATCTCCCTGTCAGACTTCCGCCACAGTGTCACCCCTGTGCGTTTCTCCCTGCTCAGCACTCCTGTATACATGCCAATAATCTATTTATGATGCTTTGGAGCAAACCACTTTGTCAGGCACCTCTGACAGGACATCCATCTTTGGAGTTCATTTTTTCCCACTCCAGAATCTGGAGTCCAAAATTCATTTTCACCTTGTACTTGTGTAACAATTCACCAGGATAACTAGTCCTGTTACTAAAGAATAAACCAGAAAATGGATTAAACACAAAAGAGTGTCTTAATGTGGAGAAACAATTTGCAGATAAACACAACAACTGACATTTTCAGACACAATCCGTGCATCATTCCATACCTTAAATAAAATTAGAGAGTTCAAATTAAAAGATCATTGAATAGGTCAGTTCATGAGAAAAACATTTGAGATGAGGCGTGCTCAGTTTCAATTCAGTCTAAGATGGTTCAGAATGAACTCAGAACGTTATTCCAAAAAAATAGGAGACTCAATAAAAAGAAAGACATCCCTAAAGCAATCGCTGTGCTCTGGTATACCAGTAACTACAAAAAATGGTTTGATCTCACCAGCGTTGAATCTGAGATCTCTGGCATGGCCTCTCGCAGTCTCGTCACCACCCTCTTGTAGTCTTTTGATGAAGTTCCCCAATTGTTTAGTTTTGTTTCTTTTTCTTTTAAAGAGTAATTTCCATGTTAAAAAAACAGGCAACCACCTTTTTCCACAGCAGGAATACATACATACATTTGTTAAATTCATGGTACCTTGTCTTAAGAATTGCTCTCAAACTATGTTTTGTACAACATCCGTGTTTTGTGACATTTTTTTTGTTTTTTGAGTATGTGGAGCACAACTGCTGCATAAATAATTTAATCTCCACAAACTATGATCATCTTTAGAATTTATTCTGTATGTCATGATTTTTTTTTATTACAATATCACTCAAACATATATGGGGCAGTAAATTAGGAAAAAAACGTTTATGAAAGCCCTGAACTTTTCCACATGTGTTGAATGGATGATGATTTGACATGCATCTCATGGACAGGTCTCCTGGTTTTACTAACAGGAACTAGAAACAACTTGAAGAAAGAGCACCCGCCTCATCAAAGTCCACTTTGATCCTACTTAAGGCTTTCAAATTGTCAGATGAATAATCTGGGAAATATGAATATGCTGTTGCAGGAATAAGACGGGCATCCTTGGTTGGAGGAGTGAGAAGACTGAGATGGTGAATGGATACGAAGCTAAGGTAGAACTCCAACAGCCTTCAACAATGTCCAGAAACTTTATGTAAGGGTTAATGGCCGACAAAGTGCTTCCACGAAGTGGAAAAAGCTGATAATGCATACTTCGAAGGCCAGTAACCCGCTTCTGCCATGGTCACTTATAAAAGAAATAAATTTTAACCAGTTTTTAGTCCTTAATTCTTGGGTTTTTTTTCCGATTTGGATCGCTTTTCTCACAAAAAGTGGACTATTTGTTACGTGGTGCAGCGCCTTGTCATGGTAACGTGACAAGGCGCCACACCACTGCTGCAGTCAAGATTCAGCAGTATAAATATGCTGATCATCACAATGGATTAAATAAAGCATCAACTCAGAGAGAAAGTTCACTTCTTACCGCTTGTTTTTGTCCAAATGATGAAGCAAAAGGTTGTTTTAAAGAAGCCGGCGCAGTGATACAAAACATTTAAGATAAGATGACCAGAACTTCTTTTTGGGACGTGCGGTTACCACTTTTTTAAGCACACCCAGCAGCCAATCGGAATCCAGTATTCACCTGGACCATGGTATAATTGTTTATGTGGTACTCAAATTCATACTCTCTGTCTAGAATGCTTTAGAACATTTCTGATGTTATCTACAGTTGTGCTCAGAAGTTTACACACCTGGAAGAAATGTCTTGGTTGATTTTCAGAGAATACGAATGAAAACACAAAAACGTTTTTTTCCACTCTCAGTTAGTGGTTGGGTGAAGCCAGTTTTTGTCAAAAAAAATCTGTTTAACCCTTTTTAAATCATAATGACAACAGAAACTTCCCAAATGACCCTGTTCAAAAGTTTGATGACTTTGTTCTGAAAACATGCAGACAAGCTGATATAAAAGGGTTTGACTGACAGCTAAAGGTGTGTGCACAAAATGTCTTAAGCTGCGTTCCCATTGAAGGTTCTGTTGGCCACGGGCGGCCGTGGTGCAGCGGTAGGGCAGTCGACCTCTGATCAGAAGATTGCAGGTTAGATTCTGGCCTTGTCCGCCCATGTGTCGAAGTGTCCTTGGGCAAGGCACTGAACCCCACCTTGCCTCTGGTGGGAGGTTGGCGCCAGTGTTCAGCATCATTGTGTGAATGGGACAGTGACTGTAAAGCGCTTTGAGCCTTCGAAGAAGATAGAAAAGCGCTAAACAAGTATTTACCATTTTCTTATTCTCTGAAAAATAATCAAGAAATCATACTTTCTTCCAGGTTTGTAAACTTATGAGCACATTTGTATAAATAGCTGGGCAAAAAAAGTTTGGAGTTTGGTCTGTAATGGTTATCATGGATACAATTCAACTGTGTGGGACTGAATGTAAAAATAAAAAGAAAGTATCCAGGAAACTCCATTATATTATTAAAAATCTATTTTGGCACAAGTTAGGAGTGCAACTTGTCCTTTCAGGTGTATGCAGCATCAAATGTTGAGCTGATCACCAGAACCAGAAGTGACCATCTGACGGACAAGAACAAGACAAAAGGTGATCGTCTTCATTGGGAAGGCTGTACCCAAAAGCTGGGTACTAACAAGTTATGCCTTTGTCACAACTGCCCTCACGGGTTGATATGGGCTGTCTGCAAGCAAAAAAACCTGTAGGGGCAAGCGGGGGGGCCAACACGAAATTTTAACATAGACCACATGGTGGGCCTGCAGAACCAAAGTGTTTAGGCACATTAATTTCAACCGTGGGCATTAGTTGGTAACAAAGATGGAGGGGGGGGGGGGGGGGGTAAATGAGGGAGAAGTTGGTGAGATGCCGACGTGTTGTACGGATTTTTCATCCCAAATCCTGCAGACTGCAAGGAGCGAGGCGTTAGTGCTGGTCATGGGAATGCACTGCAGCCCGACTGACTCAAATTAGACAGAGTGTAGTTTGTGTAAGCATCCTACTGGCATCTTACAGGTACTTGCACGTCACCTGCACACCCCATGTGTTTTTGGCATTCGCTCTCTGTCAATAAGGATCAAGAGCAATGATGCGGTCAACCGCACGTCCTAAGTGCGTGCAATTTCCATTAGCCTTACGAATCCTTTACGATACACTTACCAAACGCATGACAATGGTACGTTCCTTTCTCATGACGTCCCTTTAGGTGGCCAACCAAGCCACAAGGGAACTGCAAGACACCTGCGAACACCTAGACATTCTGACATTCCCCTCTATGACCCTCCAGGGGCCAGGACAATCCAAAAACCTGCAGGACCTGTACGGATCAACTGCCGTACGGCTGGATGGGACTAAGCCTATGATCTATTTTGAATCCTTCAGGGGTTTTTTGTTGTCTCAGGGGCTGTGTTTTTCTTTTCTCCACTTGCATTCACTTTAGTAAATATACAGTACTTCATATGCTGACAATAATGACTTGGTTTGATGTTTTTTTTTTTTTTGCAAATGTAAACCACACAGGTTCAAAACTGCTGATACTTACATGACTGCACTCCTACTTGAGTTAAGTTGATGGCGTCTCGACCTCCCTCTAGTGATGGCGAAACCAAAGATGAGCAATTCCTTGACCCGAGTTGAATGAGCTCCTCCTGGAGGCTCCGGTTACTGACACAAAGGAGTTGACAGAACACTCGTCAACAGGCAAAACCTCTGGCAGTTTTTCTCCCTTGGTTTGGCTCATTTCTTGAAACTGAATGACATTCTCCAAACTAAAAGGTCATTAGGGACCTCTTATTCCATCCTCACTCCTCCTGCTCCTCTTCTTCTTCTTCCAGTAGGAAGTTGACCGTGCTCATTTTGTTGGTGAGGTACCTCCATGTTCGTACTACAAATGGTACTGGCCCTGGCCTACTTAAACATATTTGCCAGCATTCACAATCATAGACAGCACCTGAGAGGTAACAGTTAGCTGGCTAAAATGTGGAAAACTCTTTATTTACTAGTGAAGTTTTCATTTCACATAAGCGCCAACAATTCACTCGAATTCAACAATTGTTCCAACAAATGTACGCATGTTGGTCACAACAGTTTCTTGATGAATTTTTTAAAATCGAACAAATGATTGTGCAAATGACGGCTCCCACATTAAAATCCTGCTGACATGTTTTGAAGAGAATGGCTATTAGACTGAGAATAGGGTAATCGGTTCAGATCTTGTAAAATGTCCTAAAGCTGGGTTCACTGTGCTAACTTCTGATTGAACTTAGATGGAAGCAATGAGAAATGACATTCTGTTGTGTTTGGAGATTTGTCCATGAAAGTTTGAGAATGTCATTTCAGTTTCAAGAAATGAGCCAATCCAACAGAAAAAAACTGTTAAAAAAACTTAGACACCCATTAAAAACCTCTTTTGGATAAATCATTCTCTGATTTGTCGGAAAAATAATAATAATAATAATAAATTAAAGCCGCAAGCGGCGTTGTATGGCCCGCAGACGCAACCCGCCCTCCACGCCCAACTCTACGCACCACCGCCCTCACCGCTCACTTTTGATAATGGCTAGTCAAAACTGCATATGCTAATTATGCTAACTATGCTATCTATGCTAATGTGGCTAAAAGTGCTAGCATTGCGATCAGCATCATCAACTGACTCACAAAAACACATTACCTAAAATGCTAATTATGCTAACTATGCTAATGTGGCTAAAAGTGCTAGCATAGCGATCAGCATCATCAACTGACTCAGAAAAACACATTATCTAAAATGCTAATTATGCTAACTATGCTAGCTATGCTAATGTGGCTAAAATTGCTAGCATAGCGATCAGCATCATCAACTGACTCAGAAAAACACATTACCTAAAATGCTAATTATGCTAACTATGCTAATGTGGCTAAAAGTGCTAGCATAGCGATCAGCATCATCAACTGACTCAGAAAAACACATTACCTAAAATGCTAATTCTGCTAACTATGCTAGCTATGCTAATGTGGCTAAAAGTGCTAGCATAGCGATCAGCATCATCAACTGACTCAGAAAAACACATTACCTAAAATGCTAATTATGCTAACTATGCTAGCTAAGCTAATGTGGCTAAAATTGCTAGCATAGCGATCAGCATCATCAACTGACTCAGAAAAACACATTACCTAAAATGCTAATTATGCTAACGATGTTAGCTATGCTAATGTGGCTAAAAGTGCTAGCATAGCGATCAGCATCATCAACTGACTCAGAAAAACACATTACCTAAAATGCTTATTATGTTAGCTATGCTAGCTATGCTAATGTGGCTAAAAGTGCTAGCATAGCGATCAGCATCATCAACTGACTCAGAAAAACACATTACCTAAAATGCTAATTCTGCTAACTATGCTAGCTATGCTAATGTGGCTAAAAGTGCTAGCATAGCAATCAGCATCATCAACTGACTCAGAAAAACACATTACCTAAAATGCTAATTATGCTAACTATGCTAAATATGCTAAATATGCTAACATAGCTAAAAGTGCTAGCATAGCGATCAGCATCATCAACTGACTCAGAAAAACACATTCCTCCATTGGTGAGAGCTATATGCCATAAGTTGATAAAAAAAAAACACTTTTTCCAAAATGGCGGCTTTTTTATTTATTTTTTCTCCATAGCAACCATTTTATGTTTTGGTCCCCTTGAGAAGACGAACAGATTGACGTCAGTTTCGGACAAATCGGTAAAAGTAAAGTTTTTGTCGTCCTTAGCAACAGTGGTTTTATGCTAACCACGCCCACTTTCCTTATATGTCCATATCCAGTGTTTTTCAATGTATTCAGTTTCAGGCATGAATGCATGCATTCAATTTTCACTGTATTGTATTGAAAGACATGGGAGTTATAACAGGGCGCCACTTTGCTAGCTTGCCACGCGCACGCCGTTCAAAATCTACAACTTCTAATTCCAACATTTTTTCCACAGTAGCTTGCCGTTGATGCCCAAAAAGTTTTGAGACGATCGATGAAAATTCCAACGACAAGTTTACGTTTGAATCCGGTGGTAAAGGTGTTTTTTATAGAAAATTCAAGATGGCCGCCTTTTCCCGAGGTCAAAGGTCGACGAAACTCCAGAGGTGATTGTGGACTTACGCTAGGGACATGCGCGTCAAATTTCGTGAAAATCGCTCAAAAAAAAGTTCATTTTTCCATATTGTGTAAAAACGCGAAAAACTCAAAATGGCAGATTTTGGCACAAAATGGCCGCCAAACCGTAGGTCGTGTCGCCATCACGTAATGATTTCAAAGCTTTCTTTCGATATACCCGACAAAGTTATCTGGGTTTCGTTAGCCGATTCTTAAAAATAAAATCCGTCGGGGCCCCCGGTCGCTCTGGGTATCACCCGCTTCGGCTGCGGGGTCTGGGGTGGGGTGGGATGGGGGGCTTGTCGGCCCTGTCCTGTGGGGGGGCGTTCTGGGGGGGAGGGGGGGCCCATTATTAGTACGGGTCGGGGGGGCTAGCGGGTCGGGGTCTCCGCTGAGGCAATCAGTGGTTGCCTCGGCCGGTTGGCCTCCTCGGTCCCGTCGAGGCCTGACCAGAGCTCTTCTAGGGCCGGCGTCTGGGGGTGGGGGCCTGGGCTTGCTCCGGGGGGGGGCGACGCTTTCTGGCTCCTCTCTCTCTGTGTGGGGTGGGTGGTGCCGGGCCTGGGGTGTCGGCGCCTCCGGGGGTGGGCCCCTGGGCTGGGTGGCCCTGGCCCCTTTGCTGGGGGTGGGCTGGGGGACGGCTGTTTGACCACCGGGGGACAGTCTACCAGCTGTCCCCAACTTACCCCCTTCCTTATATAACCTCATATTAGGGTGAGGGGGTGGGGGGTTTAGCCTGCGATGCGCCTTGGGGGGGGGCTACTTGGGAGTGGCCCCCCTCCTATGGTTGCCGTATGGAGTGGGCCCCCCCTCTTTCGGTTTTATTTGCACCTTAGACACGTAGGGTCCTTGGTAGGGGGGGTGCTTGGACATCACTGCAAGCAAGCAGCAGATGTCCTCCTGGCACCCTACCCGCCAATTTTAACCGCACCTTAGACATTTAGGGCCCCTTGGTGTGGAGGGTGAGGGGACATCACTGTGAGTAATCAGGAGATGTCCCCTTAGTGCCCTACTCGCCAATTTTAACTGCACCCCCCTTAGTACACACACCCCTCCCCCTTCAATATATACATTCAAACATAAACACACACACATGCACACAAACACCCTCTCAAACACCCATACACGCACACACATTTTACAAGGAAGGTGGGACCTGGGTCCATCTGTCCCCTACCCCGTCCCTGGTGGGGGGTGCGGGCCTCTTGGCGATGGCGGCCGTGTCCCTTGGGTGCCGGCTCCCTGGGCCCGGCGGTGCTCTCTCCGCGCGGTGGGGGGGTTCATATTACACCTGAGCCGGGGGTGTTCGTGTCCCTGGGGGGTGGGTCCTGGTCCTTGCCCCTGGGCGCTGGGCCCCGCCAAACTTCCAACATGGCCGAGCCTGGTCGGGCCATATTTATAACATCCCTTATGGGCCGCCCTTTTTTCCCCGGGGTTCCCCCCTCCTGGGCGGGGGCGGCGGGCCCCTGCCTTGCTCCTACCTGGACCAACCGTGGGCCGGGTGGGTGGCTGCCTGGAGTGCGGAGCGGGTCTCCCTTGGGGGGTCCTGGCTCGTACCTGGGGTCGGGGCGGGGGGATGCCCGGAACTCCTGGGTGGTGGTGGGGTGCTCGTCTGGGGCTGTGGGCGTCCCTCTCCGGTGGGGCCCTGCGTTGGGCTCTTCCGGCGCGGCGGGGGGCTGCTTTCCTGGCTGGGCTGGGGCGGCGCTCTCTTTCCCTCTGCGCCTCCCTGCTCTCTGGCTCTGGGGGCCTCGCGGCGGTCCTGCTGGCCCTGGCCTGGGTGGCGGTCTTGGTCGCCCGGGGGGCGGTTGTTCCCTGCCTGTTCCCGTGTGGCGCTGGGGGAATTCCGGCTGCCGCTGCTGCTGCGGCGGGGGTATGGGTGTGGGGGTGGCTGGGCGCTCCTCCTCCTTCTTTTCACATTCCACCATCCATTTTAGAAGAACATAAACACTCACCTGAGCACAGGTGTTAGCTCACCTTTGCACTAATAGTTTGCATGATTGAATGAATGAAAGATTTCACACTAGTTGGTTTAAAGGCATAGGTATGCGTTCGTGAACACTATCTGTTTTGTGTGCATGTTGACATGTGGACATTTCTGCGGCTAGCAGGTGTGTTGATAATATTTGAGTGTGTGTGAACAGGCCCCGCCCTTTTTGTACTACATTTGAACCGTACCGTAACGATAAACAACCAGTAAACCTGTCTGCTCTATGCTGCTTCATGGTCTTACCCCCCTTCCCCTCCTATTATCACCCTCCTACCCCCCCCTCTCTCTAACGTCCCTCTCTCTTGTTCCACTCTTTCCTTTTCCGTCCGGTCCAACACCAAAGATTTTCAAACATGATTGAAATTAATAAAGTTTGGCCTCAATTACAAAAGGGGTTTATTCAGACATACCTTTGGTTTGTCTGAAGATGAATAACCCCTCTTGTTAGAATAAAATATGTCCAACACAAGAGGCCCTCAGCTCTCATCTGTTTGCCTAGCTGTTGGACAGGACAAGTTAAAAAAAAAAAAAAAATCCGAAAAAAATTTTTTTTGCCGAGTCAGCACTTTTTTTTGCGACCGTTTTTTGGTTACCACGGCCACATTCCTATATGGATTTTGTCGTATGTGACATCGTTTTGTTCAGTGTGGGCCAGGGTATCGCATATTTCAGTTTCAGGCTATTCCGATAAAATATGTGCGAGCTAGCTAAAATGGCGACGGTTGCGAATTCGCCACGCGCACGCGTTTCAAATTCTACAACTTCTAATTCCAACATTTTGTCTACAGTAGCTTGCCATTGATGCCCGAGAAATTTCAAAAAGATCGATAAAAATCCCTAGGACGAGTTTTCGTTTGTATCCGTTACTAAAGGTGCTTTTTTTTGAAAATTCAAGATGGCCGCCCCTTGCCAAGGTCAAAGGTCAACGAAACTTCTTTGTTTATTGTAGAATCATGGTCTTGGCATGTGTGTGCAATTTCGTGAAAATCGCTTAAACAAAAGTCTCGTTTTCCCATATTGTCAAAAAACACGAAATTCGCCATTTCTCTGAGTTCGCCACAAAATGGCCGCCAAGCCGTAGGTCGTGTGGCCATCCCATAATGATTTCAGAACTTCTTTGGGATATCTCCAACACGCGTGTTTTGGTTTCGTACCTGTATTTCAAAATATTTTTTTTTGGCCCCATAAGCGATTTTCGGCCCATTCATCTTTTTTTACGGGAACGCTCGCCGTGATGTCATCGTCGTGGGGGGGGTGACGTTCTCTTTGCCGAAAATTCATTTTCAATTTATCCCAGGTGTGTGCCAATTTTGGTGAGTTTTCGGGTATGTGGCGGGGGTCAAATTTGAGCTCAAAGGCGCGATAAGAAAGCGGAATAATAATGAAACAAAGCAGAAACAATATAGAAGTTTTTGCGGTTAGGATTTCCTATGTATTTCAATGCGGCCTGTCTTTTTCTATAGGCTGGGCATGTCTTTTTGGCTTTAAACCTGTCTTTTGAGGGCTTTTTGGGGCTTTTTTGTGTTTTTGTCGTCATTTTTGCGACTACAATTTTGTCGTTTTTGCGTTGGTGTTGTGCGTGTGTGTGTGTATTTTTGTTGAGTTACACAATTGTCGTGTCGTTTTGTGCTTTGGGCGACTTTTGACCCCATTTTTTGGCGTTTTGACGCGTTTTTTTGACGTTTTGGACCTTTTTGAGTGTTCGACCCTCGTAGCAGTTACAATATGGTCCTTGCAGTCTGTGACTGCTGCGGGCCATAATTAAATACATAAAAAAAGGACAAAAAAGGAATTCTGCAAACCAGTCTACTATTTACATTTCAAACACATCAAGATCTTTGGAAAATATTAAAGATAAATGGCCTTTCTTTGTAAAATTGTGTTGGTTTTCTCCACCTTCATGGATACGTTCAGAGAGATAGAGATAAAAGATTCATAAAAGCGGATAAATTACAATTTTCTACTAAATACACTTTACTAAAAAGGTAACAACAAAATAAAAGACTGTGCAGATTAACATAAGGTTTGTGAAAAATGATGCTTATTGGATAAATGAAGAATGTCTCAGTTGTTTGATCTGGTTTTTTTTTCTTATGCAAAAATATAAATTGTGACTTTTTTATGAATAGTCACACTTATTTCATGAAATGAGTTGATAAGTTTCAGAATAGAATGGATAAATAATTCAATATATGGAACAAGAACATACAAATAACTGAAACCCCCCCTAAAAATAATAGACACCGGGGCTTTTTTCCTTTGACGACCACAGAGAAAGTTATTTAGTTACTGTTATTTTATTTCATAAATAGTTTTGTTTCTTTAATTAAAAGAAATTGTATTTATTTCCTGACTATTTGTTCTGTGAAGATCCCAAAGTCAGTTATTCATAGTCGGTTATGTTTAGAAACACCCTGTGATTGTTACACTTTTTCTGTTAACCTTCAAAATGACCCCGGCCCCACATCAGAGAAGAAAGATGTTGCGTGAAAGTATTTGTGGACCCATGGTCTAACCCACTGACTGTTTATGAGAACTGGACCAATGAGAGTGACATCACCTAAAGAAAATGACTTTCTTCTGGCTCCAACAGTCAACAAATCTTTTGCCTCCATGTTGGAGCCACACGACTGAGCCACAGTTTCTCGCTTGTTAGAAGTCCACACCTGTCAATCAAATGTTTTGAACTCTGACATAGTTTTAATGAGACATCCGATTGGTCTGTTTGTAACTTGACTAATGTTTTTGTCCACTTTTCGGAACACGTTGTTAGGGGTGGCCACAGCGGAGTAGCTTTCAGTGATTCCCAGAGGCGATTCCTGACACAACCCTGTACTTTCAAGGCACAGGGAGACCCAGACAGGCAGCAGCCCGAAGATCCAGACTGAAGCTCATTGCGAAACGAACCCAGGCTTCCTGCACACCAGTCCAATACCCAACAAACAGAGCCATGCAGCCACTGCTAACTTGAATAACTTAAAATAAAGAAAAAGAATAATTTAAAAAAGCATTTGCTAAACAAAAGTATAGGAGCAAGAATGGTTATTCTGTCCAATGACGGATTATTAATAACCGTTTATTTCCCAATAGAAGTCTATGGGATCTAAGGGATCTTGGCTTCTTGGTGTGGGTCCTGTTTGGGACCCCAGGGGGGAGGGGCCACTCAGTCCAGTTCTCATATACAGTCAATGGTCTGACCCCACATTCATCTATACCTTTGCTGCTAGTTTTCCTTTAAGCTTTTTGTTTAGATCAGGGGTCAGCGACCTGAACCTCTCAAGGAGCCATTTGGATCAGTTTCCCACTGAGGGGAAAGCACAGGGAGCCGCAACACTAGATGTGTTAGAAAAAATGTTTTTGCCGATATGTCGCAATAGTTCATTTGGCAATAATTGTATTGATCCAAAAAGTTGTCAGGATATTTATTTAATTTTTTTTTTTAATTATTTTTTTATCTTTATTAGCGTGATGATTACTTTGATCTTTTGTCCATTTTCCACAACCGTGAATAGACTTTTCCATCTTTCAAAACAAATTCACTTTGATTCAGACTCGTTTCTATTTTCTTTTTCTTTAAATCCAGTAAACCCAATAAATTATATTAAATTATGGATGACAACTATTTTTTCTTAGGAAGCAGCTGTTAGTTTGTCTGGAATGAGTCTAAGCCCCGCCCCCGCCTCTCTACCTGTTCGTTGTTTCCCCCCTGCGTGCACGCATCAACTGTGTTATACACAGACAGCGCAACATACGGTCATCGTAGCAGCAAGGTGACATGATAGTAGGGGCACCCTGACTCAATTTTAATTAATTTTACGCGGAAATGGGTGGTTTTAGTCTAGGGGGAAAAAAAGCTTTTTTTGGGGCGTTCACGTGTCGCCTAACTGACTGTCTTTCCAGAAAAACCTCTGGTCGGCATTCATAGCTGCAGACACGCCCCCTCCACGTGCTTAATCTGCTCTCTTCCTCCTGCCAGCTCGCACTACCTGACAGTGTTAAAGGCACCAAGACATTCTGAAAACATGATAGTTATTTTATAAAAACACAGAGAGCCGCAGCACAGGGAGGGACGAGCCGCATGCGGCTCCGGAGCCACCGGTTACCGACCCCTGGTCTAGATGATGATATTTTAATGCTTGCACATACTTTTTGGAGGTATTCGTAACTTGAAAAAATACATTCAAATTGTAGAACGGTTGCAAGTTAAAAACTCTGTGCACTTCATCCATCTGCATGAACTTGTGTGTATTAGTTGTGACTCATTGATGTTGTGTGGTCTTAGGCGGGAAGACTCCGCTGCAGAACTTCCTCGGGATCGCTGAGCAACACATGGGACCCAACAATGGGGTGAGTAAATGTGCTCCGCGGCTCATTTTTTCTTTTGCAGTTTGTTGGCTTTTTTAAAATGCCCACTGTCCATTTCTGAATTTGTCCCAAACCAGGAAGTAATAAATGTTGTAGTTCCCGAAATGACCCCCAAAGGGGGAAAAAAACAATTCCCCACTTCCCACAACCCCGCCCCACTTCCTGTCACCAATGTGTTAACACACTCTCCCAATAGCTAACAGCCCTTCACTACCCCAAGCTAGCATTACAAGTGCAACAAAAATAAGCAATATCAGAGCTATCATCAGCCGCCATCAGTGTGTGAATGTGTGTGTGACTGTGTGTGTGACTGGGTGAATGGGTCCGTGACTGTAAAGCGCTTTGTCCTTGTAGGAAGAAAGGCGCTATATAAGTATACGCCATTTACCAAAATAACGGATTTTTTGTAGATGTTTGTTCGGGCCAACATTGAACCAGTCCAACCCTTGACTCTTTAATGTTGACCCCTAAATCTCTTTTTCTTGGTTATTCCGTGTTCAACATGATTATAGTGTGTGAACTTACGCTGCATCCCATAATAGTTGATTAAAGTTCCACAGTGAACCTTGCTACATTGGTCTTGGTAGTTTGGTTGAACCGGTTGGTTGGTTTGTGTGAGTCTGAGAAGAGCTCTGACTCACAGCTCCGTCCTTATGCTCCCAGCAGTCCATCTCTTCACTCGCTCCCACTCATTCCAGCCTTTGCTCCTCCACGCTTTTGCGCCCTCCTTTAATGCCACTCAGACAGCCCCCCCTCCCCTTTCCACTAGATTAGCAGTTTTTTTCTTTATGTAACTTTAAAGCTGTCCTCTGCTCATTCTGAGTGTTTAAACTAAAGTAAGTCTTTCTTTCCAAGTAGTAGCTCCTTTTACAAGCTTGTGATTATGTACAAACCTTTGCTAATTTAAGGAACTTAAAAACATATTTTCTATTAGGTTAAGTCTTTGAACTTCTCAAGTTTCCCTTTCCCCCCCCCCCACTCAATTTATTTCCCGTCTTTTGGTTTCTCTCAAACATGAATTATTCAGATGTTTATTTTTTCCAGGCACTGGTGACCCAGATGTCGTCTCCTGCGGTGACAAACCCTGCGGCGCTGACGGTTGAAGAATACTTTAACCCGGGCTCCACCCCCACTTTGAGGGACATAGGCCACCCGTGCCACCTCACTACCAAGACCCAGAGGTGAGGCGGGTAGGCGGGGGACGCAGGCAGGCAGGCGGCGCCACAGGCACTCTGAATTCATGGCAGAGGCAAAATGATGGACTAAAAAGAGCCCTGCATGGGGGCCCACCACCATGATCCTGAGGCAAAACACACATAACGGTGCAAACCTGTCACACATACTCATACATGTGGAGAGCCGGACAATTAGTGTCTCCCTACGGTGATGATAACTCACGGCACATCCTCTTCCCTTCTTTTTTATTAAAAAGACACAAAAATGAAAGATGCAGTGACGAAATTTGGGTTAAAAAGAAGAAACTGAAAAATACTGGGATGCGCGGCTCCCTGTCAGACCGCTGGGTCGTGTTCAGCTGACAGCTCCATCCTTCTTTCCCGTTAAATGAAAAGTGGCAGGACACGATGAGGATTAATTGTTTGAGAAGCACGAGCTGCCTCTCAATCCAGCGTTCATTATCGCGCAAATTAGAGAAAAAATTGATTGGCCGCCTCTTAGCGCCAGTCATCAACTCATAGAGATGCTATCAGCCTCCTGCTGACCAAAGTACGGCCTTAGCGTTCCTCTGAGATGTTCCTCAACAGGCCCCTTTTGTTCGGCTGCATCATTAAGAATTCTCCTGATTTTCAGGTTTAAAGCCAAGATTTGGCTGTGCGAGTCGCATCCGCTGTCCCTGGCTGAGCAAGTAGTGCCCATCATCGACCTCATGGCCATTTCCAACGCTCTCTTCGCCAAGCTGCGTGACTTCATCACCCTGCGGTTGCCTCCTGGATTTCCTGTCAAGATCGGTGAGCGCCGCAGGAGCGAGAACCAAAGAGGAACCGAGAGGAAATGGCGGTTAAGTGACGTTCTACATCCCTTGATGCTCTCTCTGCAGAAATCCCCCTGTACCACATCCTGAACGCCAGGATCACCTTCAGCAACCTGAACGGTTGCGAGGCGGGAGCCAACGTCCGCTCTGACGGCGAGATGGGGGTGGACAGAGACGGACAGAGGGACGCGCCGACGATAGACACGCCTTCACCCAGCAGCGACTCCTCCAGCGTTTCCAGCTCCAGCTCCACCAGTAAGATGAACACGTGTTAAAGTCCCACTCCAGTCATCTTTTGTTCTATTTTCAATGCTTTCTCAGAGGTCGTTTCATTGTGGTGATGTCATTTTCACCCAAACGTCTATCTGTCTCGTTTTCGTGAACCTAGTTTCTACAGAGCAGCAAGAATTCATTAGAAATTCATCTCTAAGTTGTAGGCAGGACTGTTGCCATGGAGTGAGCCATGCCGTCACTTCCCATTAACCCTTTGTTTACACGCTTTCCCACTAGCTTACAGCCCTTTAAAACCCCACCCTAACATCACTGGTGCGACAAAAAGGTTGAGCAAAATTATTTCAATTCAATTTTTTTTGTACTGCCCAAATTCACAACAACAGTCGACTCGATGGGCTTCGTACCGGTAATTGTAAAGTAAACATAAAATCAAAGAAATCCAAAATGCATATAATTCAAGAGGATAATACTAAACTTGAAATAAACAGACTAAATTAACTGCGCATCCCTGGCCTTAGACCCTCCTTCTCTGTACGGAAAAACTCCTGAAAAAACGGATTCTGGAAAAACGAAGAAACCTTGGGGGTGTCCACATGAAGAGGGATCCTCCCCCAGGACGGACAGACGTCTAAAGCTATCCAGCTGTACAGTTTAGATCCAGATTCCAGACGAGGAAAACAGAGACGTTCATGGATCTATATGTCTGTAAGTGAATGCATCAGACTGGGGTGGAGCAGGAAGTTTGTGGAATGTAGTTTTTACAAACAGCATTTTTTTTTTTGGCTGCTTCTGAGTCACAACTGTGTGAATAAAGACATTCTCAGAAGCTTCATTTTCTTTGTAGATCTCCTCTGTCTTGACAAAAATGCTGCAAGGAACATGTTCTGTCAGTCATCGATTCTGCAAGTCGTCCCACTTATACACCCATTCCAATAAAAATCACATTTTCTGTGTTTTGATTGCGTCATTTTCTGATGATGGAGGACTTGGGTAACAGAAATGAAGCTCAAAATTACATTTCTGAGTATGTCTTTATTAAAATTGTCCTGAATCATCTGAAAAATGCTGTTTGAAAAAGAGGCTACTGGGCTTGAAGCTCCCAGCATCAAGGAGGGAAGGGGGGCGGGGTTGCTCCGCACCACAACTCAGAGGTGAATTTCTAATGAACTTTTGCCACTCTGCAGAAACTTTGTCCGGAAAAAACATCGACACTGTTTTTTTTGCTGTTATCTGAAAACAACATAATAATAATTAAAACAATAGATCAAAAGACGACCGGATTGGGACTTTAAAGACAGCCCCCACCTTTGGCCCATTATCGTACTGTTCCCTCCCCATCTGCTGGGTTTGAATCCCCATCAAAATCTTTAAAGGAAAGCCCTCAGAAATGTCTCTGAAAGCCCTCAGAGTGGAGCGAAAGGATCCGTCCCTGAAAATGAGGGCGTAAAGCGTCTTCCCCTTTCGAATTCTTCACTGTTTTATGAAAAATGTATTCCTCTGCTTTCCCTCTTCCATTCTTCTCTTTTCTTTCCCCTAACTGTCAGTTAACGCTCCCTCCCATCTTTTGCCCTTTTCCCCCCCGCTCCATCCCTGCCCCCCTGTGACACAGCGTCATGCCGAGCCGGAGACATTCCCCCGTGCGTGTTCGAGCCCCCGCCAGGATACACCATGCTCGCGGGCAAACCGAGAGACAGCATGCGGGAGGAGGAGGAAGACCTGCTGCAGTTTGCCATCCAGCAGAGCCTGCTGGAGGCCGGATCTGAATACGATCAGGTGAAAGGCGGTGCAGACGCGGCGAAACTTAAAGCAGCAGCAGCACGGGGTCAGCATGACGACTCCACAAATAACGTCCAGCCGAGGCGTGTTGGGTCACAGTGGTCCACAGATTCCTGTTTATTATTAGAAAATTATACATAAATAAACAATAAACGTTAAAAAAACGTTTGCCGCCTGAAATGATGGAGATTACCTGATGTGTCAAACGTGATGGGCAGAAGAATTTTCACAATATTAGACAGAAAATAAAGCTGGAACAGCCGGAGGAAATAGGAAAACAAGCGCTACACAGCAGAAAGCCTGAGCGTAACCCTTGTGCTATCCTAAGCACTTTAACATTGGGAGTTGGGTCATCTAGACCCACTACACAGTGCTCTGAACCTTTTTTCTTCAATGATTTGTGATCTTCACTGGTGTCCATGGATTACATGAAATCTTTTCACCTTTATCCACCTTTGTCATGGTAGGGAGAACACGTCAATGTAAGGGTGGGGTCATCTAAGATAGAACAAGGGTTAAAGAAAAGCTGGATGGTGGAAAACGTTCCTCCTGCAGACCATGTAGTTAGTAAACATGATCAATTCTGTTATCTGGAGATTTTGGCTGCAGATGTTCCATCTGTCTGAAAATAATCAATGAAATTTGAGAAAACTTCTTGACTGAACAGTTCCCTTTGGATTGTTGGACCCCGACGGATCAAATATTCCGTTTACACGACTTACGAATGTCTGGCGCCATCAGTCGCTGCTTATCCCACAAATAATTATTGGAATAGATTCAATAAGTCAAACAAGAGCAAACGTGCTGAAGTAGGGAAAAAGCAGAACAAAAACAGATCAATAGTGAAGTTAAGACGATAAGTTGAATGAATCGCTTCTGATGTGTGGAGCCCGGAGCCACGTTATCTGCCAGCTCCTCAGGACACGACGGCAAATCCTGGAGATGCTGACGGTCTGTGGAATTTCTCACCAGACCGGTCTGACTGTGCGGTCAGACCAAGACCTCACCAAACCAATCAAATCAATTATGGGATTTTCAAAATAAATCTTGTATCTTAAAGGGCCTATATCAAGCAAAATCAACTTTTTGAGCTTTTAACTGTATTATAAGGTTTGTTACTCACAAAAAACAACCCCAAAGTGGTATTTTGATCCATTCACGCATTTCTGATTATTTCTCTAAAACCCTGCGCTCTGAGCACCAGCCCCTCCCAATCCATGAAAACGAGCGGGGTTCTCGCATCGTGACATATGAGTGAAGAACCGCCCCATGCTAACACACACACAGCCCCCCCCCACACACACACTTTCTCTGCTAAGCTAGCGGTGATCAACAAAAACACTTTCATTTTTTATGCACAACATGCATAGAGAACGTCATCCATCATTGCAAACGTTTGGATGTTGTTTGTTTTCATAGAAATAAATGCAGACACGCTGCCAAGGCTGGCTATAGGTTGGCGTCATGAAATGGGCGGCACCCACCAGGAGAGAAAGGCGGAGCCTCAGAGATCTAGTCGTCTTACTTCTCAGTATGAAAATGAGCTGCCAAAAAATTAATTTCATTGAAAAATGTGTTCTTTAGTGTGCTAAAGGTAAAATACGATCATATATATGGATATAGTTTACTCTGAAAGGCTTAGGAAAAGCATGATATAAGCCCTTTAAAAGTTTTCCTCAACTTTTGTTGCAAAAAACGTGGCCTGAAATGTCATTTCTTCTTTTAAAAATGTGACTTTTTGATGGCGTTAAACCCTGGTTCAACCCTCATCCTCCTAAGCCATGTACTTTCCTTTCCAATTTTCACTTTTTTGTCAAATTTGTGCAGTTTTTGGACAAATGTTCAACCTTGTTGGTAAACAAACATCCTCAAAAGATTTTCTATTTTTTGGTTTTTCATTTATTTAGGGTTTTTGCCCATCATTATCCTTTTGGCACAACTTCTCAAACCCTTTAAACATTTTCCAAAAAGCTAAATCTTGATCGGGTATCTAGTTATTTTTTATGGAAATCTTTGACATTTTTATTTAAAAATGTGTTGTTGTTTTTTTTTTAAATAACAATTTCTCTTAGATCGATTTTGATGCATATTTTATTTTCATTGGTAGATTACATTTTTTAAAAATAGCTTCTAAAAGTCTTCATGTAGAAAGGCAATACTACAAAGGAGTAACCTTGAGAAACTCTACGGTGGCCCTGATGTCCAAATCACACCGACAAACCACTCAACACAAAAACATGTTAAAAATCACAATGATAATTGAAAAAATCAAAACAAAACAATAGTATCAAAATCAAAACAAAATTCCCCCAAAATTAAACGAAATAAAAATGTTTGGAAAACAAAAGTCATTTCCTGAAATGAAAAAAAAAAAAAATATATATATATATATATATATATATATATATATATATATATATATATATATATATATATATATATATATATATATATATATATATATATATATATATATATAGAAAAAACACATGAAGAAGCTGAAAAAGGTAATCTTTTTTCAAATGCCTCTTCAATGTCCGCATACTGATGAAAATGGTAGAATTTGTATAATCCATCCATTTTTATTTCATGCAAAATAACTTTTAGTTGAAATGATCGACAAACGTCATTAGATTTCTTTTTAATTCCTGGAAATCACTTTTGTTTTCTGAAACGTTTCATTTTTATATCATTTCATTTTTTGGAATCGTATATTTATTTCTGAAACGTTTTTTTTTTTCTTGTTTGCTTTTTTACTCATGGTTGTGACGTTTAATATGTATTTGAGTGATTGGTTGGTGTGGTTTGAACTTCAGGACTACCGTACTCTACTTATCCTTAAAACAAACCAAAACAAAAGCCAAAAAATGTCTTAATCACTCGTTTCCTCCAGTTTATTTCCAAATGAACTGGAGGAAACGAGCGATTAAGACATTTGTGCAGAAAAGTTCATTTATTTCAAATGGCTAATATTGTCTGTGTTAAAGGAAGACAATTTCCACTGGGAAGGAAGATGCTGAGTCTGTCTTCCTGTGCCCGCCCTCTAACTTCCTCTTCCTTTGTGTTTAGGTGACCATCTGGGAGGCGCTGACCAACAGCAAGCCAGGAGCGCACCCCCTCTCCTGTGACCCCAGTCGCGTGGAGAGGTGGGCGGTGCATGTTTCACTCCGAACAGATAACGTTTCAGTGGGATTTTCAGCTCAGACAGATGGACGTCCCTCTGTGACTTCCTCTGGGCTGCGGCGTTAACTCTCCTTCAGATCCTCCACTGTGTTCCTTTCAAACCCTTCTGCTGCACTTTCCTTCCATCCCTGACTCACTTCCTGGATCTCTGTCCTTTCCTCCTCGCCTCCATTATCTCATCCATCCTGCTTTTCTTCTCTCATCTCCTATCAGCTCTGTGTGTGTGAGGAGAGGAAGATGCTTGTTTCCTGTTGCCGCAGTGGGCAGATCTTTTCAGAAGCTGCTTTTTCTCTGGGTTTGTAACAATGACTGTACAGGAAAACTGGACTAAGTGATCCTTCCATCCTGGCGTTCCAAACAGGAAGTACCAGCTGGCTCCAAGAAACCAAAATCCCATAGACTTCAATAGAGAAAAAAACAGCCATTACTCAGTCATTCTAATGGTCACAATGAGCATTTTTGCTCTAATATCTTTTTTCTCTCTCCATATTTTTGACTTCTTTCATGATATTTTTCTCTGTAGTTATTCAAGTCATAACCTGAGCAACCAGAGGCCTCAATTCAAGTATCTGGTCTTACGTCAAACGTTTAACATATTCTCTCACGCCAACCTCTAAGTGGTAGGGGTGTGGTCTTCCAACAACCTCACCCCTGATTGGTGGAAAGCTTCCAAGAGGAACGATGACTCAGAATGATCACTGCTCCACACGATGGCATCTGTATCGAGAGAAAATGGCGACGGAATTGACCTCATTTGGTTGAAGTCCAGAAGTGAACCATTTTCTGGGGCTGACGTCACCCTCGCTCTCTCACTCCAGGTCTCTCATCCAGTCAAGAGTTCCAACAAGATGAAGCCTATTCTGTTGCCTTTTTATTGGGATGCAGATGTCGTCAGTTAGTAGTGGTTGGTTTGAGTCCTTGTTGCTATGGTAACCACTCTTACCAATCAGGCGTGAGTTTGTTGGGAGTTCACATCCCTACCACTGGAAGGGGGGCTCGAAAGAATCTCCCAGTCAAATGATTTTTTGAATGTTCAACATTGGGCCACCTGCTTTTATTGAGGAATCTGATTGGTCAGTTTATAACTTGAATAACTAAGACTACAGAAAAATATCGTGAACGTTTTTTTGGGATTTTTTTAAGCACTTCCTTCTATTACATTGAGGTTCAGGTTGAACTGGATTATTTATCATTAGTCGGTTTTATTTTCTCTGAAACACAAATTTGTCTTCAACCGCTGTTCTTCCCTGTGCTGCTGCATCTCTGACCAGGACCCCGCAGCACAAGCCCCGCCCCCCAACCAGCCTACACTCCACACCCGCCAAGAAGCAGCCGCCCGCCTGCAGCTACGACAGGCAGCTGCGCATCGCCATGGAGATCTCAGCCCGCGAGCAAGAGGAGGCGGATCTCAGGCGGCGGCGAGAGGAGGAGGACCTGCAGCGCATCATTCAGCTGTCACTCATGGAGAAATGAGACGGCTCACCTGGAGAGGAGGACGAGGGGAGAAGGTCTGGAGCTGGGGTGCTTGGGAGAGAAGGGCAGAACCGGCCACCATAGAAGCTTCGGAACCAGTGGTTCTGTCCGATATTGTTCTCCCATCACCTCCACCAGATCTTCCCCCTGAAGCCATGCGGCTGAATTCAGACAGCTAACAAAGGAACACCAGGTTCCCCTCTATGGTGCCACATGGTACTTCATGGACCAGCGCCAGTTTACAACCAACACATCCAGAACAAGTTTAGTGGAACACTTCTGTGGGTTTGCAGGTTTGTGACTCTGCACCGAAGGCCCCCAAACAAACACAACCAGGGAGCCCATTTCCACTGAGAGGTTCCTCCAGTTTACACTGGATCCATTCAGGGGCCGGCACTCTTCCTAAAAGCAGAGACAAAATAAATGTATAAAACAAAATCAGACTTCTCTGGGGGTTTTTTTATAAAATTTTGAAAAGTCTGCTTCAACTTGATTGATTTTGGGTTCGCACAAAATCCAGATGTACTGTACTTAGCTGGTGGGTTTATCACATATATGACTGTTAATGGATGTTGATGAGTTTGAGCACAAAGTCAGGACAGTTTTAGCCAACACAGGGTGCACTAACTTTACTGTATGCCAATGAATTTGTCCCAAACCCTGCGTGTTGTGAGTTGAATTGAGGGACAGGGCCGGTGTTTTCACAGCGCTGAGACGCAGGAACCACAGACGCTCATTTCTTCACGCCACATCACCTGAACGATGTTTCTGCATGATGTGCATCCACTCTGATTCACGGTTCCACTCACTTAACCAATAGGGTTTAAAGTGACCCAGACATTTATTTTAAAGGAGCTTCAGGCTACTGAAGCCATGAAAAGGAGGACTTTTCCCTTGTTTTTCCTTTTATTGGTCATTTTAAGATGAGCACAATCTGAGGTGATCCAGCTCTGCCTCAGTGGGTTTTTCCCAAAAAAACTTAACTGGTTTATAAACTTTTTTTTTTTTTACTTTTTAAAAAATCTCTCAGAAGGACGGATGTGTTACGATGTTTCTCGATGTACGCTGAGAAGTGGATTTCAATTAATCAAATAAAGAAGAATCTTTTGGAAAAGCTGTTTTGTTTTGTCCAATTTATGGGATGTCTATAACCCTTGTGCTATCCTAGGCACTTTAACGTTGGGAGTTGGGTCATCTAGACCCACTAGAAAGTGCTCTGAACCTTTTTTCTTCAATGATTTGTGATCTTCACTGGTGTCCATGGATTACATGAAATCTTTCCACCTTTATCCACCTTTGTCATGGTAGGGAGAACACGTCAATGTAAGGATCGGGTCATCTGGACCCCATGGCACAAGGGTTAATATCTATATATTTGTATCTTCTGATGGCTATTTCCAGCAGGATAAGGTGCCATGTCATAAAGCTGGAGTCATCTCTGGTTTCTTGAACATGAAAATGAGTCACTGGACTCAAATGGCCTCCATAGTCACCAGATCTGAACCCAGTAGATCACCTTTTGGATGTGGCTGAACAGGAGATTGGCATCATGGATGAGCAGCCGACAAATCTGCAGCAACTGCATGATGCTGTCATGTCAATATGGACCAAACTCTCTGAGAAATGTTTCCAGTACCTTGTTAAATCTATGCCACCAAGGATCATGGCAGTTCTGAAGGCAAGGGGGTCCAACCCAGTACTAGTAATAGATTTTTTCCTGTCATCTACAGAGAAGGCAGCGTTCCCAAGCGGAGCAGGTTTTTTATTTTAGCATTTGCAACCTCCACCATCTTCCCTGTGACACGGATTCCCGGCGTCTCTGTCTGAGTCATGCAGGTCTGTTTGCATTGACAGCAGAGGATGAGGAGGGGAAAAATGGAACAAAAAGACTGTAAATTCTAAAAAATATAATATGGACAGTAAAATAAGAAAAATGCTGCAAAATCTTGTGAATGAGGGGCCACCTGTAGACCATCTGGAGTGTGTGCACATGCTGGGCTGAAAGTATGTGAAATGAATTCCTACAGAGCCAGTGACAGAAAATCAGATGCTCATCAGAGAAAAAAAGAGAAGCCGAGACATTTAATGTCCTTTACAGCAACTATTGTCCATTATTGGTTTTCCTTTTTCCAGTAACTTTGTGCAGAGTTGAAGCTTTTAAACTCAGATCTCTCTCATTTTTCAAAATGTTACAAATACAAAGATTAAACAAGAATGCCATGCAGCATTTGTTTGTTAGGATCAAACCTCCAGTTTCCATACAAACCTTTAGAAAAGACTTTTTCTGTCGCAGCAGGGCTTCCAGCGCCCTACATCCCAGGGTTTAATTACCCACATGAAACAGTAGGTAAAATGCCAGCCCGAAATGAAATCCACTGGAGGCTTTTCCCACAGGGGCAGCTGGGATGTGCTCTTAGATAAAGTTGATTAAAATACCAACCTAAACTGATTTTCTATCATCCAGATGGAGATTAACTTAATCTGACAAAATTAAAGGTGATTTTTACCTGCAGATCTGACCGCTAAAGAGTAACTCCAGCCTGAATAGAGCTCTGCAGACAAAAATGCGGAAAAATACTCAACTTAGCCAGCAGGTGGCAGTATATGCAGCTTCCTGTAACTTCTTTTTTTAAATGGACTTTTATGGAAAGTGTTTCAAAAAAATAAAAAAAGAGAAACAAGATGAAATCTTTGTTATGGTTTAATAAAAAATCTGAATAAAGACATGTCTGTGCACGTAGGAAACAAAACCACAGAGACGAGTTTATTGAGAAAACAGTGCAAAAGAATCCTCCCCACGCAGAAACATTTCAAAATAAAAGACAACTCATTCAATCAGTAAAGTGCGTTTTCTGAGAAAAAAGCCCCGTCTGGTTGAAGTTCTGGAGACTCTGAAGAGGCAGCGAGGGTCACACGAGAACAAACAAACACGCTTTCATGAAAAACAAAAACAAGACAGAGTCAACAGGGGGCCTGATATGCACCGTCAGTCAGTTCAGTTTCCAGGACACGGCTGTGCAGGCAGACCTGTCCACAGCTCACACACATATCCAGTGGTTTACATGCAAACATTGAGTTCACCATTTATGTCTCCCGTTCACACACATCATGCCGTCTCGCTCACACGTGTGCTCGGCTCCGGGTGCATCCGGTCCATTGCACGGAAGTTACATAGTGTTGTACATGAGAGCGGCCGCTCGTTTCTTCTCTGCGGCTCTGCGGGAACGTCTGGCGTGACCTCTGCCCTGCTGGCGGGATGCAGGGCTGCATCTCCCATCTGCCTCGTCCGCCTCGCCTTTGTCGTCTTTTGAGTTGTCGTGGGCGGAGAGGCGCGGCGGCGGTGGTGAGGGCGTGTCACAGTTGGACGAGGCGGTGCTTTGAGACAGCACCTTCTGCTTCTTCCAGGCGTCGTCGGGGTGAGACTGGGAGACGAGGTGGGAGTTCTGGGGGTGCGACCGGGTCCTGGCGTGTGGCCTCAGGTCCAAGTCGCTGAGGTCGTTAGCCGACAGCTCAAGGAAGTCCAGTTTAGCTAAGGAGGCGGATCGCTTCATGAGAGAAGGGGTGGTGAGGCCTGCCTGGCGGATCCGAGCCTCGAGCTCCAAGGCCCTGGGCCACGCCATCTGCTCAACATGACCCCGCCTTTCTCCTGTGTGTCTTGAAGGGCTCGCTTCAGAACTCTGTCCTTTAGAACCCTCTGGTTCCGTGTCCATCGCGTCTCGGAGTCTCTGCGGCTGCTCCGGCTCTTGCTCTGTACTGACCCCCTCGTGCAGGAAGGCCTGCAGCTCCTGCAGCGTCTGCTGGATGCACTCCAACTCCTGCGTGCTGCGAGCCAGGCTGCTTAAGGCCTCACACCCAGCGCCGCGGCCCTGTGGGCCAGAGTCCGACCTTTCATCCGTGTGCGATTCCTGCAGAGTAACTCCATGCACAGATACTTTGTGTGAAACAGCCTGGGAGGCAGCGGGACACTGCAGAGCTTGAAAGGCTCGTCTTTGGGAATGGGTTGAGGTATCTTGTAGGGACTCTTTTAAAGGACTGGTGGGGGTCAGGGATGGCGCCCCCACACAGCTTTCTTTGGATGTGTGCACTGTTTTGGGTTCAGCACCTGGGACTTGGCTGGATGGTGGGCTGGAGGGGCGTGAACGTTGGGTGGGGTTCAGCTCAGAGTGAGATGCTGTCTGCTCCACAACATCTTTGGATTTAGCGGCGGCACAAACCGCCGTGGTCTCTCCCCGAGTAGTCCTTAGCTCTGGAGGTGGGGCTGACCGGACAGGAGGCGGTTCTGGGCTTCGAGGGCTCGGGGACAGTCTGACGGGAGCGTGCTCAGCGCTGGGAGACTGCAGCGGAGACCGCTCCTGCTTAATCTTTTGCTCCAGTTGCTCGGTGGCTCGCCGCACCGAGCCGGCCGGCCTGTCGCGAGGCACCGTGGAGACAAGCGGAGAAGATGAAATGATGTGCATAGCTTTAGGAGGCTCCACCTCCTCTACGAGATCCAGTCGCAGGAGCTGGGAGCTCTGAGATGACACAGATAACGACGAAGAGGATGAGGTAGTGATGTGGGGGGAAGTCGAGGGGTTGGATATGGCTTCGATCTCTGTGACAATATGGCGGACTGATATTCCGTTGTCATGGTGATTGGGAGCAGACTGGTCAACAATGATTTTATGGTCGCTGACTTCATCCTGAGGATTGAAGCAAAAAAAAAAAAAAAACATAAAGTACACACACAAACATCAGAATCACATAACTGGCTAAAAAACTCTGTGGTTACTCTTCTATTCCACTAGGTGTCAGTCTCATAAACACTGATGCTTCTGCTGAATTTTAGAGCTGCTAACATCTATAACAACCAACATCTGCTGTCACACGATTCTCTGATAACACAAAAAGTTAACAGGAAGGGATCTCATTTGACTTAAAAAATAAATATGCACATATATATATATATTGTTAATTACTTCCTGTCACAGGACGATATTAGACAGAATATGACGCTTCAAATAGCCAGATTTCTTTTACCAATTTCAAAAACTTTGATTGGTAAAAGCAAGAAGCCATCTTTACCTGATTCTTCCCATTTCCCTGCTCGTCTTCCTCACTGGCTTCTTCCTCTCCGTCAGATGATGGCGGCGTTTTCTGTTGTAGCTGCTCTGAAGGTGTCTGAATCTGCCCGTCTTGCGCCAGGCCCAGGAACTTTTCCCGCGCTGTAAAGAAGTCGATGCTGTCTGCGCTGTGGTTGGACGAGCCGTCCGCCTCGCCGCGGCTTTCGGAGGAACTGCCGGTGTGCAGCTCGCTGAGATTGTTGTTGTCGTCGCTGGCGGGCAGTGTTGTGGGGCTGTCAGGGCTGAGGGGCGTGTACGTTTCACTAGATTTGTCTGAAACGGAAGGAGATGCTGAGTCCGAGTCGCCGGATCCCAGAGACAGAGAGCAAATGTCCTCCGGGGCGGCGCCGTTGGGTAAATTCAGCAGCAGCTCTGTGGGTTTGCGTTTGGGCCCTGAAAGGGGCAGATGTGAGGGAGGACTGCGGCGAACTCGCTGCAGTTGAGGCGTCGGCGGCAGGATTAGCAGGGCCGGAGGGGGATGCGGCAGAGCAACGGGCACGGTGACGGCCACGCTGGCAGAACAGTCCAGCCTTTCCTCTGGGATGACGGTGGCGGCGCGGGGTCGGGGGAGGGGCAGGACGACGGGCTTTCCGGACTCTGACAGCAGCTCCCCTTGGAGCAGCGACTCGCAGCTACCAGCGGAGAGCGTGTGCGAGTCGCTGATGTGCGCGTCATCAGACTTGCCGGATTCTTCAGATTCAGCACCAAGGGCTTGCAGCACGGCCACACCCAGGAAGTGATGCAATGATGTGGAGGTATTGTTGTTGTGGGAGTCGGCGCGGACCAAAGACGGACACGGAGCTTTGCAGATGGATCCTGGGCGGTCTGACAGCTCACTGTCGGAGTGGGAGCGCCATAGCTTATTGTGCCTTTGTTTACTGCGGAGAAAAGGAAAAACAAAATTGGGTTGGTGACACAGCCCTGCCGAGTGTCACTCACACACTGGTGTCCCCCCGCCCACCTTGCCAGCAGAATTCCCTGATACTCCTCCAGCTGTTTCATGAAGGACGGGTTGGGCTTGGTGACGGCGCGCCTCTCCTTCACATAGTCGAAGGCCGTGTCCAGATCCCAGCCGTACTCTTTCATGGCGTAAGCGATCACGGTGGAGGCAGAGCGGCTCACTCCCATCTTACAGTGGACTAGAACCTTCACGCCGGCTTTCCTGAAGGCGGAGCAGAAAGACGGACGCTCTTACCGCATCACTGCAAAGCTGAGGGATTTGCGTGCGCTCCGAGTGCGGCGTTGCTTACTTGGCTTTAGTGATGAACTTGTACGTTTCGTTCCAATACTCCAGCAGGTTGGTGGCCTCCTCGTCATAAACCCGGATGTTGTGGTACTCAAACATTCCCGGGAAAAAGTTGTCTATTTCTCTGGTGACGTTGAGGATGTAACGCACTCTATATAAAGAGAAACAGAGGGGAGCGTTTATACCCTCACACGTAACTATGACGATAAAACACACAGCATCATCTCTCCACTTGTTGTTGATCAGACGTGTACGCTGAGTTGCTTCTCTTACCCGCTGCTCTGAAGCTCCTCCAGGTTGGAGGCATTCCACTCTGAGCCCTGCAACCCAAACAAGCGTTGATCAATCTATGTGCAACTTCATCGAATGAGGGGCAACCAATTAAGGATAAATGTTGCCTAGGAATGGGTACAGAAACTAAGTTGGTACCGGTACCGATGTACACGGTACTACCAGCACTGTATAAAACATAGATGTTCCTCGCTTCATTTCGGAAATATTTAGTTTTGCTGTACAGCATATGAAGTACTACCGGTATTGACCTGTGCAGTACTACTAGTACTACATAAAGCATGGGTATCTGTGCTTCATTTTGGACTTGTTAATCACCTGTTCTCTACTTAGTATTGGCGTGCAATTCTAGCCAATCATTTCACCTTTCCGGTGATTGTGGGCGGGCTCATATAAGAATGGGTGAGACCTTGAGGGTCAAACTGCCGAAGGCAAAACAAGAGAAACTTTGGCTGAACTTCACAGCAAAATCTTCCAATTCAGCGACCTGAGTTCGATCCTCTCGAATAAGGCCGACATCATGAATGACGAACTACGGTTCCCATGCCTCCAGAAACTGATTCGTTGCCAGACCTTCCTAATTCTTACCAGAAAGACGTGGTCAAATATTTCCGTGGGGCTGTCCATCTGTCCCAGGATGATGATCATTTCGTTGTCGATGAACTCCTTAAACTCCCTCAGATTACAGACCATCTGTATCTCCAGCTCTGTTCGGATCTAAGAAACAATGAAACTAAATCACTTGATGGAATTTTTTGGAAACATTTAAAGTAGCAAAAACGGTCGAGTTCAAAGGTCACTTTCGGTTGCATGCTGCCTGCTGCACTGGTGTAAAGGGTTAAAAAACGGAGATGCCCAGAACTTTACCTCTTTGCATGTGACATTTTCCAGGTCTTTCTGCATCATGATCTCTCTGAGACGCATCCTGATGAGTCTCTCTGTGCGTTCCCGTTCTGTGGGCCTACAAACACACACACACACACACACACACACACACACCTTTAATATGCTGACTCCCTATAGGCCCAAACCCCAGGGACAGAAAACAACCCCGTCACACTTCCTGCCTCGACCCTCGCCTCCTGTTGATTCCTATCCGTAGACTCAACGAAAAGCCTTTTTCAAGTGGAGAATTGACACTTTGTCAGGATTCTCAGAACAGAAAAATCTGCGTGTGCGGCCTTTCTGCCATCTTCAACAAAGTCCTCCTGGAGAAAATCTCTGTTGTGCCGCCTGGCTTTGTTTATACCCTCACTGCTGGGAGACGCATTTAGCCTTTGGACGTCACACGGATCATACCAACAACTGCTTTAATTACCTCTCAGGAGAGGAGCACAGATAGACTTGAAAAACAATAAAAGCCTGTTTATCTAAATGCTAAAAGTTCTGCTCTGAACTTGGGAGAACCAGTTTTAAAGTTGGGAGGGTAAAAAGGCTTTTACCATCACAAATTAAAAGCAGGTTAGTTACCATCAGTCAGGGGTTCCTATACAACATAAAACACATCCAAACTGTGAGTGTAATAAGTTATGGATAAAGAAAACCCCAATGGGAGGAACTGTTCATACGGACACCAGAATAAAGGGAATCGTGCCGATGATAATGTTTATGACACTTCTTTGAAACGCCAATAAAAGGTGGCTATTTACAGTCATAACAATTCATCAAGCAGAAAAACAAGCTCTTATCAGGTTTACAGGGAAACAGTCTGATATGTCAACAGACAGGTCTTGAAGCTCTGGCAGCCACACTGTACGGGAAGACAGAAGGAAGCTCATAAAGCCTCCTAACAATGGCTTAAGAGGCCATGTTTCTATGAGGGATGACAGATGTCAAACCTCTTTTTTCTGTCCAGCTCCACTCCAATTCTTCCACATTCTTTCGATTCAGAGAAATCAGGTGCAGAGATGCTCGCCACCTGTTTCAGTCCGTTTGCCGCTTCGCTCCAGCATTTCAATTTTTCCAAAAGTAAATTGAGACCTAAGCTATTTTGGACACTCCAGGATCTCTGAAGAGAAGAGTGTGTGTTAAGGAGACGCTCCAAATATATAGTGAAGCATGTGACTCAAGCAGCAGTAAGGGCTGGGTTGACATTAAAGACAGATCTAGAAGCCCTAGAATTCCCATTTCTTGAAGTTAAAGCTTAAGTTTTCTAAACATCTGGACATGTTCTTACTCGTTGTGGTTAAACCGGAACATCTGAGACATCAGCTTATCCGAGCTGAAGCCCACTGGTCTGCTTCAAAGAAAGGCAACACTTCCCCCAGGAGTAGCAGTTGGGCGACGGCCCGTCATTTCTGACCTTGTGTGCATGCAGCTCCAGTGAAACACCTTGCACTTTCTCTGAATCTTTGATGTAAGCCTGCACTGCAGCTGGAACGCCTCTGAGGCCCGTTCACACCTGACAGGTGCAGCGTTCACACTCAAAAAAAAAAAAAAAAAGCTTTTACAGAACCAATCAGAAGCCGGATCTAAACACTGCCGGATTCATGTGCTCCACACATTAGTGGGGCTTTTGGAGCCCCACTAATGTGAATCTGTTTAACATAAAGGTGTAAAGTATGTGCAGGATAATTTACGAGTTTTCTTTCAATTGAAACTATTTAGGGCAGAGCATTTATGCTGCAGGAATTTGACGCCCCAGTACGGAGACATACTGAGCCTTTGGATTCAAGTCCCTGCTCCACAACCATCAAACTGTTCAGATGCTTGAGTGTGCGGCGGCTATGCTTCTTTTCCACTCACAGGTCTGTGAAGAGGATGGGGGAATTGGCACGATATGACTCCACATCCTGCATGGCGTTCCATTCGTTGATGCAGAACTGGCTGGAGGACACTCTGCTCTGGTAGTAGCTGACCCAGGTCAGGAACAGGCTGCCTGGGTAGTAGTTATGGCAACGAGCCACCTCGCAGGCTTTGTGGAGCGACTGCAGGGCGGACCTGGGGACCGCGAGAGAGAAGATTCACACTCTGCTGTTCTCTGGATCAGACAGGATCCATTTTGAACGTCAGCCGAGATAAGCTAATGCAGCACAACTGCAGAGGATTCAGAGGAAGTAAGGGGGGGGTCAGAGGAAAGGCAGAAGAATGGAGGGATGAGGAAATGTGAACACAGCATCGGCATGTGAGATTAGGAAGAATGGAGGGTGAGCTCAAAGATAATTCACAGGAAGAGGGAAGGGAAGGAGGCTAAAACTTTCTCTGAAGATTGAAACCACCGCTCACCACATGGCCTGGACCGACACCGGCTTAAAGACATGAACTCTGTTGACGGTGGACACGCTGAAGCCGCTGCGGGGGGGGAGCACAGGGACAGATTAGAGACGGCGGCCGTAAACAACAAAGCTTTAAACAAGACCGGCCCAAGAGGAAGGTGGAGGAGAGCGCCGCCTCACCCGTCTCCGTCCAAGTGGATCATGGTGTCACTCCACAGAGGTAGAACCATCCCCACCGTGCAGCAGCTGGAGGGCAGCATCAAGAAAGAAACAATCAGAGCCTGGCTGAGCATGATAAAAGAGACGGCATAAGAGAGGCCCACATGTAGAGTTTAGCCTCAGAAACTTTGACTAAACATATGGATGTGCTCTACATCTGACCATTAATGCGACTCCATAGCATTTTCACTCCAACAACCACAACTAAACACAAATTTAAGCTAAAACACACAAAAAAAACCCAACTACTATCAATAAACGTGTGCTTCCAGAATAAGATTTCTGCCGTCTTGATGGCACAACAGGGTTCCTGCGGCACCCACCTATCAGAGGAGACAAAGTCGATGCCCAGCACAACGCTCTCCTCTGTGTCCTGTCTGCCGTTGGTGGAGACCACCACCATGTAGCGGGTTACCTGAGGATACGCACTCTCCAGACGCACAGCCTGTGGGAACAGGAGCACAAAGACTGAAATGAAAAGGCAGACAGCAAGTCAAAGTCTTCCTCAATTTAAAAATAAAACCTTTAAGTATTTCTGCTGTCAAGAAGGTGCTGCCTCGGATTGGAAATATCCAGAATTTATACACTAAACTGGTCGGGTTCAAAGCATCCGACTGTAACTGAGCCACTTTCACTTTTATTTCCAAAAATTTTGTGGTTTCTCGAAGAGGGCAGACAGCTTTGGCGGTATATCAAAAATAGTTTGTACTTCTAGGAGTATTAATGTTTTTATTGGTGTCTGTGCAGATGAAACTGGAGTTCTTTTTTTCTTCTTTTTTTTTTGAAAACAGGCCAAGTTTCAGTTATTTCGGTTTCTGAGCAAAGAACTGAAACCAGACACTCTAGAGGGCGAGCTCCCAGACTGCACCACCACCCTGCGGCCTAACTACCATGAACACACGCAGCCTGTGGGACACTCACCAGACGGATGTTGTCTTCAGGACGCAGCACAGTGAACATGGTCTGAAGATGCTTCTGAAGGTCGCCTGGATAAAAAGGATCCCCAAACTCCATTTTAGAATCAACACAGGAGCAAAAGAGTCTCAATAAGACAAACGCACAGCGTTCCCTTGTGTACCTCAGGGGTTACGTTCTAAAGTCTGTAATAGGGGGAAAATTGTGAAGTAGGACTATGGATGTTAAGACCATAAAACCCCTCATGACACACTTAATATTCTTTTTTTTTAAAACATTTTTACACTTTTCTTTCTTGTTTAAACTCTTAAAGTTCAAACCATTGTTGAAAAATATATTGTTTTACAGAATGAAAACAAAGTTCTGATCACAATCGACAATCTATGTAGATTTGGCAAACTGAAAGCATTAAAGGAGACACGGCGGAGATTGATTGACAAGGTCTACAGCTTGTAGATCACAGTGCGCCTTAAAAATAAAAAAGTATGCAAAATTGTTCTGAAAAAAGTCTGCATAGCAGCGCGACTGTGAAAGGTGAATCATGATGAATGAGGGGACACTGCGTCATTTCTCCTGAACCTCAGAAACGCTGTTTTATCATAAGCATGTTGTGTTGCGTGTGGTGTGCGTCGTGCCAACATGCTTTTACCAGTGTGTTTGTTCCTGCGCTGGCTGCTGCGAGGCCCAGAGTTCGGCGCGGGGCTTTTACCCCGGGGGAGGAAGAGGGCCGCGCCTTTCACAGTGAGGAAACTCTCACTGATGCTGAAGAGGGAAAAGAGGGGAAGGAGAAATGAGACGTGTGCAGTAAAAATAAAATCTTATGATTCGGGTTTGAAGATTTGATTTTGAATAACGCACATTCATGGTGGCTTTCTTGGACGGACTGTCCTCCACTCATGAACAACAAGGCGACTTTGTCAGTGTCACAATGCTCCTTTGAGCTGACTGGAGCTGAAAACACGACCCGGGCCTGGATGTGAACTGGGAACACAATGTTCTCTGCTCCTCCACACAGCTGGACTGCACGCACAAACTCACAGCAACAGCTGCCAGCAGGGAGGGATGCATGGGAGGAGGCCAGGGGAGCAAGAGGGAAGTCGAAGCTGAACCCCCACCTCCTTTCCAAAATGTTTCAGCAAAGATAAGAGCTGGCAAGCAAACAGGGCTCCACAATTAAGGGGCTAGTAATAACTGGGGGGTCTGTTCCTTTCTAGAACGCTCAATCTCAGAAGGTGTGACTGAGGCTGTAGAGGACACCCAAGGAATTGAGGTCAGTGTTTTAACCACATAGCAAAAAAAAAAAAAAAAAGGTGCGTTGCGACTACATGACTCACACACACAACTTACAAAACTAGTTGGAAGACCTTATTGCGTAACCAGTTGTGAAAATATGGGATTAATAAAAAAATACAATTATCTGGAGCTGAACTCATGAGTCAGAAGACAAAAACCGCAACCAATATTAGGAATCCAGCAGAGACGAGCGGATATCCTACAGAATAACAACAATACAAGGCTTTCAGGTGGTGACACAACTGAAAGAAATGTTAATATTCTTCCAAATGCGACTCTTTATTAAATAGAAAACCACTTTTAGCTACTTTGATTTTTTTACTTCTCCGTTTAAAAACATAATAAAGGCTAATGGTAGAGAAGGTCAAATGTAAAGTTATGCCACCCCAACAGTGATGTGTCCAAAGCAAAATGGAACAATTGGCACTACTGTTACAAGAGGAATCACTGATTCACCGTAAGCCAACCTGTTCAGGCCTAAACAAAAGGTTAGTTTCATAGCCTCTGGCAAGGGGATGACGTCGACACCACGCACATCTTTCTGGATTATGCAAACATCTGAGGTTTTGGACACTCAATTTAAATACACATCACACAGGAAAGCTAATAAAAGCTCATGAAGAGCATCTTTATACGCAGAGGCCTTTGGTGTTCTCAGTCACATGGTTTTCCTGTCATTTCCCTCTTCCATCTGATCCTCCATCTAGCTGACTTCCCAAAGAAATGCTGGATCAGAGTAAAAACAACCCCCCCCCCCCCCCCCCCTGCTTTGCGCGGACCTCATTTCCCATCATCCACCCCCCCTGGACCCAGCTGTTTCCTCCTGCTCCTCCCCTCAGTTTGGCCTTTGTCTGTACTTCTCGGAGCTCCGTCCCACTTTCAGCTCCTGACATTCTCCTCCACCCCCTGCTGTGTCATGCCGTCCTCTGCTTCCACCCCTCACCCCGACATACTGCCCTCCGCAGTGACCATGTAAAGCAACACTGCCGCTCTCTCTGAAAATCCTTCATGGAGAGCGTGCATGCACACACCTGCAGGCAGGACGCACACAAATCTGAGCCTGACGGTGAGAAGGCCGGGGGCTGCCAAAGACAAAAAAAGCTGCTAAAAATACACCAAGTCCTTTAAAAGTTGAAGCTATTGATAGAGCGCATACATGAGAACACAGACGGCTTACTGTACTGACAGCAGAGTGGACTACCTGGAAGACCTCTGATGAGACTGCTGTCAGGCCCCCCAGCAGAGGAAATTATGCGGGCTCAGCTGGGTCCCCAAACGGGAAACAAACCCCGGGAAGACCAGGAAGGAATATTAATTCTAAGCAATCCAAAATAAAGTCATTACGTCTCTTCATGATGAAAAAGTGCTAAAACAGCTGAGGATTCACAAATTCAGTTATTCTGACACAGAATTTCTCCACATGCTATAAAAAGGCAATAAGTCAGATTTTGTGTAACCTTCATGCATTTTATGAATATAAAATGTTGAATTATAAATTAAGTCAAATATAGCTGGTTTAGGAAGTATGATAAAAGCAGTACTAATGATTACTAATCATTGTAAAAACGAGCTAAATATCTTCAAAATGAATACAGCTGAAGATAATAAAAAGAAAAAAGTGAGGACAGCTTAATAAAAACAACTATCTGAAAATAAAGCAAACAAATAGAACGATGAAACAAGCTGGAAGAAGCAAAATAGGGCAACAAGTTCACTTTAAGTCCTATTGATACAGTGTGAGAGGGAGGGGTTGGACTGTGGCAGATGGGGGGGGGGGGGTGTCAGGTGGGAGGCTGGTCTTTCCACAAGAACACAATCCGGTTTTTGAACTGAAAAGAGCGGGCATCATGACAGACACAATCATCACTATGTAAGGACCAGTCTTCACTGTGGGCAGATGACCAGGGTGACCCCCTCCTTCAGCCCCTCTCCATATTAGTCAGTCTGCAGAGAGGAGAGTGGGCTAAATATAAAGCTGGCTCCAAACTGGGATTGCGCTAAAGGCCAGAAGAGTTTGCCATCGTGTCAGAAACGCACATATGGGAAGGAGTCGGTCGACCTGCTGTGAGCGTCTGAGCTGGAGTTCAATGCAAACATACCAAATCTAATGAGTTTTGGTTCTGACCCCCCCCCCCCCCCCCATCTGGTTCTCTTCATGACTGAATTATAATAAATTCAGTCATAGATCTAAATTTGTATCCAAACTGTCATAGCTGAACCAATAATCGAGTTACGAATACCTGGATTTAGCCAACTATTCATTTTAATTGAAGAAATCTGAGACTTTCATAAAATGTATTAGCTCTTACATTTACATTGCCAAAATTTAGATGAAAGAACCAGTTTGTAGTTAGAAATATTGGTAGAATCTGCTTTAAAGGAAAATCAGCCCACTGATTTGATTAGTAAGTTAGAAGAATTGGATGACGCCTATATCAGAAGACAATAAATGGACAAAAGAGAGCAGAGTATTCAAACTTGTGGATTCCACTCTCCACAAATTCTAAAACGACATTCACACCAGAGCTTTAGCTCCAGACTTGAAAGTCTGTCAACTACCTAAACCTTTTAACTGATTCGCATTGATTGCATAAAGGTCTAAAAAGCTACAGGGCAGTTTGATGTATTTAAAGAATTAAACAGAGCCTCTTTATGTTAGTGCCCAATTAGACAGAGCCCTTCCCATCGTTGACCAATCCAATGGTAGTACCCCCTTTTATGTTAGCCTCCAACACATTTTGAGTGTATAATGTAGGTTATATCAACTTTTATTTAAATAAAACTGTTGCGGTGTCATGAAAATAATGTATTTGCCGTTTTTGTTTTGCTATTTACTCACGTTTCGCAAGTCATATCGTCATCGCAATATGAATCACTTTTATTGTACCTCACAATTTATCCTTATATTGTGCCCTAGTCATAGTGCATGTTATTTAGGTGCCGCCTGCAACATCCCTAGTGATAAAAAGTTAAATAAAACATAATTCTACATGTACTTTACGGGCATCAATAGTTCCTGGAGCAGACAAGGTCTTCAATTATGTCGCCAACGTTATTGACATTTACTGTCTTCTAATCAGCCGTACTGACAAAGATAACAGTTTGGCACGCCTGATTTCACCGCTAAAGAGTAACAACACAAAAATATTATATACTACTTCCACATTTCCCCCTATGCTCACTTCCTCATTGCGTCTTCATCAGTGTTCTTTGGAAAACACAAACATGCAGAGCGGAAGAGAGTTGACCAGCATTTCCAGAACTGGTGTCATCACAGTGTTCCAGTTGCCACAGGTAACACTTAAGTCTAGCAGTAGTTGCAAGGTTTGTCATTATCCAGAGAGAGGGTGGAAAAAACATGGGTCCATAAAAAATATTTTATAAACAAGTGTGCATAAGCCCTGAATTTCCAAGAATGCATGTGTGCACACCCGTGCACAGCATTACAGACCTGAACCTCAAAATGTTCCAACTCATTTCTGCTTTCTTTACCATTAGAACATGGTCTTAAACGAATATTTAACAAACAAACAAAATATCTAACTTGGGTACACCCTAAAAAAAACTGAAAGACAAGCATATTCAATAGCTTCACCAGAACATCATATGCAAAATAGTTTAAAAAAAACAATGCGACTGGAACAATCACCTTCCTCTGCTCCACAGAAAAACCCAAATCACCCATACTGCACTTCACTGGAAAAGGCAAAGATGAATATTCCACATAAATTGATTGTGATTGAAGCAAAATTTGTTTAATCCGTACATGATATTGATTTCTTTTGTCTTCTTTAAAAAATAGAGATGTATGAGTACTAAGAAATGCAAGAACAGACTAGCCTTTGATCTGTGCTTGAGGGCAGACCACATGTACAAGTCAATAAAGCCCTAGCCCATTCACAAACAAAAAGGAGGCACTTTTCTTAGGAGTCTGCAGACGCAGAGATGACAGATAAGACAACAGAATGCATTCCCACAACAGATCTTCGCTTTGGTTTGAGATGCGCCACAAACGTTACAATACCAGCTAAAAAACCAAAACAAGATATGTTATCTTTTATTTACATATTTAGATTGCAGTCTCACTGGTGGTGATTAGTTACATTAATTCAAAGTGCAAACAAGCTGCTCGGTTCTGCTTTACCCACCTTTGCCTGGCAACAGAAGAGCCATGATTATCCAAAGCTATAGCACCAAAAAAATAAAAATAACTTAAGAGTTGGATCAAACATCACTGGCATCACCTCTTGGTTGAGGAAGAAAGTAATGTGTTTGAGTGGAGCATTAGTCATGGAGGTAGAACTTTATCACCTGTGTTTCTGAACCTGCGTGACAGGTATGGTGACTCACAGGAAATTTGGAGCAAATGGGTTTTTCAGGACTGAGGAGAAAATCCCTGCTGCGTCACCGGACACAAACGGATACAGTCAGTCTTTTTTTTATGGCTGACAACTAACTAAAGTGCAACTATCCAGGCACCGTGTTAAAGCTGTTTTACACTAGATTTCCTCTGGTTTCTCGTTGAAAACAGGTCAGATCACAACACAAAAGCGGAGTTTACAATTATAGTTTAACTTTGAAACTTACAGCTGGTTGATCTGATTTTTGGACACCACCGCGTCGTCGCCGAGGTCCGGCACCATCTTGGCTCCGCAGCACGAGCAAAAGCTGACCGCCGACCTGTCGTCGGAGCCGGTAACCGAGCCAAGGGTCATGCCGGCAGGGATTCCGAGGAGCGAGAGAGGGGTGTCAGGTGCTCCCCCCCCTGGGAGAACTTTTCCTTCTCCTACAACAAGATCATGTGCTCCGGCGGGACACGAAGAGAGACTAGTCCCGTCTTTCTTGGAGCTTTGGGGTCGGTTAGAAGCTAAATAATCCTCAAATTGAAGGAGCTAGCTCTCCGTAACTTGAAGTTCAGCAGGGCGGGTTTTGGAAGTTTCTGCTTCCGACAGCAAAGTGTGGCTCCTCAAGAAAGCGACCGAAGAGCTCATGTTAGAGCCGCTTCTAAAGCGTTCACTCGACATTATTCATCGCTGCCGAAGCCTCGGTGAGCCTTCCCCGCGTGCGGTACCGACACTAACGACTTTAGCCGACTCCGTCCCGGGGAAGGGACGGAGGACGGAGGGGAGGAGCCTGCTGACATGTGCTTTCGGGAAAAAAACAGTAGGGACCCTGGGAGGGGGAGGAGCTTGGAAGAAGGGCCGCCCAGGCCAGCAGCTCCTCTCAGCTGAAGCGTCCAGCGGCTTTGCTTCCCCCCCAACACTGGCCAGCATTTCATTAGCCCCTCCCCATTGATGACCGCGTGCTAACAGGGAGCATGCCCGCCGGGTAAATGCTTTCATGAATTCCTGCCTGTTGGCCCACAGCAGTCAAACTCTATCCTAGAGCCCAAAAGGGTGTGAATGTTATTATTATTATCCTTGAAGCTAATGTAACCAGGTCAATTAAACCCATATGGGATTTGAGTTTGGCAATCAGACTCTGTGTCTGCTCCCACGTGTCTGGCACACAAACTCCGTGGCTGTGGTTACACAAATAAATAAATAACAACAAAGAAATGATATAAAACAGGCAGATTGAGATGCTGCAGCAATGCTGGGGGAAGTTTATCACATTAAAAATCCACTTCCAACCATCTTTTGATCCGTTTTCAAATAGTTCCTAGTGGTCTTTTAATTATGATTACACAATTTTTAGCCTCAATAAGAAAATTTTAAAAAAGCCTGTGTCATTTTCCTGGACAAAGTTTCTGCAGAGTGGCAGTAGATCATTAAAACTTCGTCTGTGGGCAGAACCATTGGTGAAGAGCAACCCTGCCCCCTTCCTTTTTCCGATGCTCAGAGCTCTCCGTTTATGCACTCTCTGCTAGCTTACAGCCCCTCATTAGAACTCTTTAGACCGTGGTGTTTACACTTTTCTACTGTTTACGAGCGCATGTCTACCACCAACAGTTGGAAGAGGGTTGGCGCGAAATATCAAAGCAGTGCAAATCTCGCGAATCTTGTGCAATAAAGTTCACAGTGTCTGTATTGTTAACTGACATGTTTCGACGGACGTCTTCGTCAGAGTTGTCAACTCTGACGTAGATGGAAGACGTCCGCTGTAACATGTCAGGTATGAGAAAAACGGAACCCGCGTCTGATAACAAAAGAACCAAGAAGTCTTGTAAATCTTGTTCCAGGCTTTTTCTGTCACAGCTCTATTCTGATATATGAAAAACTTGGTGACATAGATTCCTGGCCGGGAACAAAGTGCAATTATTAATGTCACTGGAAGTGGTAGCTTGAAAGCGCATTCACACCCCAATGCTAACAATACAGGTGCAACAAAAATGGCGAGTAATTTCGGAGCTCTCTAGCTGTACAGTTGTAACCCTTGTGCTAGCCAAGGCACGTTAAGTTGGGAGTGGGGTCATCTGGACCCCACAAGACAGTGCGCTGCCCCTTTTTTTTTTCAATGATTCTTGATCTTCTATGGTGTCCATGGATTACATAAAATCCTCTTCACCTTTATCCACCTATGTCATGGTATGGATAACATGTCTGTGTAAGGGTAGGGTCATCTGGACCCCATAAGATAGCACAAGGGAAAAGATGGCAGCACAGACGAAGAAAACAAAGACGTACATGGATCTAGTCGTATACAAGTGGATGCATACGAAGGGAGCAGATCAGGTAGCTCGTGGTATTTTCTACGTCACAAATAAGCTCTTTTTCAAACAGCACTTTATCGTCTGCTCCTGATTTACAACCATTTGAATAAAGCAATACTCAATATGCAATTTTAATGATTATATATATTTATATGTCTTCAATCATCAGAAAAATCCCACAAGAACAGGTTAAAAACACCTAAATGATTTTATCAGTGAGGCTCAAATGAAGGCATCAAGTACAGATTCTTCAAACTCTGTGATGGCAACACTGTTTTGATTCGTTTTATAGTCAATAAAGATTTTACATTCTAGGGGGCGTGCCAACGAGCCCTGGTTGTGTGTGAGCCTGCAACAATTTGAAAACACAATAAAAACTGCAGCCCTCCTCATCATATACCGACACCAGTGTGCACCAAGTGCAGTAAATTGTGAACCAAAACATCTGCTGCAGACGACTTGCGACTCAGAGCACAGCCGCTTTTGCCTTATGTTTCTCAAGAAGGGCTCATTTGAGTGTTTGAACAGTTTTCCAAAACACTGGAATCATCAATAGCATTTCTGACTGAGAAGTTGTGTTATGCAACAAAAGTTTGGCTAAATAAACAAGGACATTCCAGTTCACGCTTACTCACCGTCTCTTGTGAGGTTGGGATCTAAGACATTTGTGAGCCTTTGATGATTATAGACTTCCTTGAAACAAACATTTTATTGTACCTTCTTCTTCCTGATAATAATTATTAATGAAAGTTTAAAAAAAAATTTAACGTCAGTATATCTTCTCCAACAAGCATGATCACCATTTGTTTTTCTGGCAGTGCTGGTGATTTATTTTTTTAAAAGTGTCAAAAATAATGTCAAGTAGTAGTAGTCATGTAGTAGTAGCATGTAGTCAATGCAATCCAAGTTTGGTTAAGTTTAAGTTTGATTTTCTTTAGAAAAGCAAAACAAAGGAAAAAGTCACTACTAAAATTGAAAGCCAAAGCATTTTCACTTTTTAAAATTAATCTGCATTTTTAACCAAAACCTAATATCTAAGATCTAGCAGCTTCCATATGTAAATACTCCCACTAATTAATCACTTTGAACCCGCTATGGGCTACTGCTGTTAGAAAATGCTTGACATTTCAAGAAGTTTTTTTTATTCTACAACAGCGCTAGATTGCGTGTTTAAACTCGAAACTATGAATGCTTTCTGCCGGGAGCGCTCCAACGCTTTGTCTAACTGTAACTTTATGCAAAACCTGCGTCCCGCAGAAGGCCGTCTAGTGAGTTCTGTCGATAACTTTTTCCTGCGCGTTTGGAACACAAACACAGATACTCAGGTGCTCCAGTCAGGTGTTTAGTGTCATCATGTTTACAGCTTGGAGGGGACTTATGATTTGTCGACAGGGAAACTTGAGAGGAATGTGGTGGTGTGTACAACTCACACAGTTGCCTTCCACAACCTGTTTTCCGTTACCACTCGAAGGGTATGGGCGTAAATATTTAGGTGGAATATTTATGCCCGTCTGCGCATACGCATGTGCTTGTGCGCGTGAGAGAGAAAAAGAGTCTAGTCATCCTACTACCCTCTTAAATAAGTAAATAATGCCAGCTGTTGAGCTGGAAATGGGTTACTCTTGACATTGTCTTTTAAGGTAAGAAATGCACACAAACACAACATGCATATGTTAGACAAATTCATATCTAAGATCCATAAAGTTTTACTGTACCAGGCCCCTTCCATAAATGAAAGCAACAACAGGGGAGGCAATAACCTGTGTTATATGTTCAAATATGAAAATAAAGCAAGTGAGCAACATCTTGCTTTCAGTTCAAATGTTTGCTGACAACATGGCTCACTTAACCTAAGCAGAAGCACTTACCAAGAAGAAACAAGGAACCATCTTAACAGCAAGATAAGAGGGAGCCACCTGTTCAAAAGATACACCAGCTAAATATGTTTCTGTGAACATGTTGAGGGCAGTTTACCTGTAACCTTTAACACCTTCATGTCTATTTCCCATTTTAGCCACATTTAAATTATACCTGACACCATTCTAAGTGTTTGTAAGACGTATGTCAATACACTAAATTAAATCAATTTTTTTATGAAAAACTCGATTTAGGATTTTTTTTCTCTACATCCACATATTTAAAGTTTTTCCAGAACTTGTGATTTGTTAAACCTCCTACATAAATAAGGCACATGTACAGTCAGGACCATAAATATTTGGACATTTTTTCTAATTTACATTACCTTTTACATTACATAATTGTGAATTTTAAATAAAACAACTCAGATGCCATTGAAGTGCAGACTTTCAGCTTTTATTCCATGGGTTGAACAAAAAGATTGCATAAAAATGTGAAAAACTAAAGCATTTTTTAAACACAATCCCTTCACTTCATTTCATGGGCTCGTAAGTAATTGGACAAATTAAATAACTGAAAACAAAATGGTCATTACTAATATTTGGTTGAAAAGCCTTTGTTGGCAATGACAGCCTGAAGTCTTGAACTCATGGACATCAACAGATGCTTGGTTTTCTCCTTCTGAATGCTCTGCCATGCCTTTACTGCAGCGGCTTTCAGTTGCTATTGGTTTGTGGGCCTTTCTGTCTGAAGTTTAGTCTTCAACAAGTGAAATGCAGCCCAATTGGGTTAAGATCAGGTGACTGACTTGGCCATTCAATCGAAATGATCCTGCCATCATCCACCACTGTTGTCTTCCATGGACGTCCAGGTCTTTTAGCGTTGCTGAGTTCACCAGTGCTTTCTTTCTGTCTCAGGATGTACCACACTGTTGATTTTGCCACCTCTAATACTGTAGCAATTTCTGGCATGGTTTTTTTCTGTTTTCTCAGCCTAAACGCCCGTACACACCGGGACGAATTTCGCGCGTGATTTTCGCCGACGTTTAACGCCTCGTGACTAAACAAAGGGCACCAATGAGAGTGTGCACACCGACGCGAAAAAACGACACGCGTCAAAACGTCAAAAAAAACAAAAACGCCTCTGGTTCGTTTTTTTTTTGACGCGTCGCGTCGAAATCTATTCGACCAATGAGAACGGCGCTTTTGCACACGTGTCTGGAGCCTCTGAAGTTACCCTAAAACACAACTTGGGGGCGCTCAAACACAAAACTGCCTTTCTGAGCACACATACCAGCAAAGAAGATAGACGCCAAGTAGCGTCTACACTGCCGCGAAGTAATAATGACGGACATTCTAAAATATCCCCGAACCAAGCACCAGTTGGAGCTACTGGTGCTTGAAATATTCAGGTTTTCTTTGTTTGATTCTGACAAGCGCGTAAATACTTGCTCTCTTCTTCTGAGTGAAAAGCGAGTTTAAGAAGCGTAAAGTTGCGCAGCGCCACCTTGTGTACAGGAGTATTTCTGTTTACATTAAGCGCCATCTAATGTCAGGGAATGAAATTGCATGTTCGCTCGGCTCATCGTCGGCGAAAATCGCCTGGGTGTGAACACAAAAAACATGGTGAAAAACGCTGGCGAATATTCGTCCCGGTGTGTACGGGCCTTAATGATGGCTCTTTTCACCTTCATGGAGATTTCTTTTGACCGCATGTTGTCTGTTCACAGCAAAATCTTCCAAATGCAAGGACGAGTCCTATAATCAACACCTTTTATCTGCTTCACTCATAATGACATAAGGGAACTGCCCACACCTGCCCATGCAATAGCATGGAAAGCAATTGTCCAATTACTTACGACTCCATGAAATGAAGGGATTGTGTTTAAAAAATGCTTTAGTTTTTCACATTTTTATGCAATCTTTTAGTTCAACCCATGGAATAAAAGCTGAAAGTCTGCACTTCAATGGCATCTGAGTTGTTTTATTTAATATTCACCGTGGTAATGTTCAGAAAGTAAATTAGAAAGAATGTGTCTCTGTCCAAATATTTATGGTCCTGACTGTATGTATTCAATATCTTCAACAACATATACTACATTTTATATTTACAAAAATGTTATGCTTTATATACCGTACTTCCTATTTGAGCAAATGATGTACACTAAAACTGTTAGTACTTTTTCCTTGTTTTCAATTACTTGTTTGAAAAAAGAAAGGAATTTAGACAAAGAATCGGTTTTCCTTCATAACAGTACCAACCTTGTACTTTCTCATTTGGTAAAATCTTACACTACTGTGCTTCCAAAAAAAAAAAAAAATATAGAAGCCTGCTTTAGTCTCATAGAATGTCCTGAATAACAACAATAATTACATTTTTAAGAGGATTGTTATGTTAATTCTTTAACACCAGAGCTTTAGCTCCAACATTGGCATCCTTTGGACTACCGTAACTCTTTGACCGTTTACACAACTAACATCATTCCAACAGATTCTGTTGTGGAGAAAAGCGGCTTTATGCCATTATGCAACACTTTACTAATGTAAAGTCACTAATGTAAAGGGTTGCATACCCGCCCAAAGCCAATCTTCAAACCTGCCATCTTCCACCTCAGAATCCATTGGAATTACATTAACTGCATAAATGGTTGAAGTGTTACAACACGTAAAGATCGTGTGTTATTTAAGTGTCGCCAGCAACATCTCCAGTGTTAAAGGGTTAAAGACTTTTATTTTATAAACTTAATATATAAACAGTTCTTTGTATTTATAAAATAAGGAATAAAAAATGTCCAAAAAAGTTACCTTAAGTTCTGGTTCGACTCCTAGTTTTTGGGCCGTCTGTATGGAGCTTGCTCATTTCACTTTACGGGTAAGTATTCTGCGATATACTTCTTCTTAAAGTCCAAAAAAACCAGAAGTTTCATCTGGAGATTTTAACGTTTTTGCTAAGATTAGGTTGTTGTTTTCTTGTTTTTTTCTTCTGTAGCCCTTTAGTGAAGACGTCCTTTCTTTTATTTTACCAGATTAGATAGGTAAAATGTAAAATTGTGCTTCTTTGATGTCGCCTGTATTCCCCAGTTTTTTTTCAGTGGTACAAACAATGTTTATTGATGCAAATGCTAAGTAGAGTAATGTCTGCATCTATTCATAGCTAAAAATGGGATTGCAAATCAGGCATGCATGCATCACCTTGTCATTGTATGCCTGTACAATGATAAGGTGACAGCTTTTGCAAGTGGTACGTACAGCCCAGTTATCAAATCTAAAGAAAGACATGCACAGAAACAACAGAGCCATATGTATGCGGTTCTATATGTAAAGTAAGACCAGTTCAGTCATCAAACCTAAAGTATGAATGACAGCTAACTGAAAAAGGGCCATGCCTTTGCATGAGAAGAGCATGTCAGAAACATTTTCTTTGGTTTAGCATTTGTCACATCATCTTGCCCTTCTTGTTCCAGACTTTTCTAAATACTTGGCTGGATGAACCTGTTTTGCTTGTAAGCCTCAGCAGTTGGAGCAAAGATTTTGAAGGAGGGATATAAACAGATCAAAGCATTGTGTGGTTAGGCAACCCCAACGAAGACAAAAAGTCAGATTTACCTCCTATAACTGACGTAAGATGTTTTTGTACTACACACTGACAAAGTTTGATTAAATGCCCAGCATAAATCAGCTCCAACCCAACAATACCTTGACATGAAGTGTATTAGGTAACAGGACATACTTCACAGAGTGACAAGGCAAAAGCACACACAAACTCAAAGAGCCTCTTTCTTCCTCAGTCTTTGCACACAAATGGGAGAAATAGTGCTGCTGAATCTGGATATCAATGAAATCCTGAGCAAACATGTACCGGTATATTTTGAATGTAGCTGCACAAGGCTAATGGGTTTCTGCTAGAAGTGTGGGCTGAACAAATTTGATGACTTTAGACTCGACAAAATGTAAAAACTTGACTTGGACCAGATTAGATAGTTGAGTTGGACTTTCCATTGACATCACAGTAGCTTTTGACTAAAAAGACTTGCTACTTTCCCCAATACCCAAAGGTGAAAAAGTACGTTGACATAGACCCCTCTGTCTCTATTTGTATATGTGAATCTGTGTGTGCACTTGGGGCAATACCTATCAAATCCAACACCATCTAGCCAATCAAATTGTAGGACAGTCATTGAAGACAATCTGTCAAACAAGGCGCCAGTTTCTGTTTACAAAAGTTTGTCCTCATGTTCAAACATTTGGATATTAAAATAATACAATTTTCAACAAAACATGGTTTGCAGTTTGGGGAACATGTAGTTTGAAGGTAAAGGGCCTACTTCATGCTTTTCTTAAGCCTTTCAGAGTAAACTATATCTATATAAATAATTATCATATATTATCTTTGGCGCACTAAAGAGCAATTTTTAAATGAAATATGAGTTTTTTTTCACAAACTCATTTTCCTACACACGCCAATGACAATTAGAAGCACAGACAACAAAATTATAAGCATGCTAACTAATGTGTTTGAAAAAAAAGGTGGTTCCATTCGGACGGCAAACAGCGTATTTGGTTATAAGAGAGACTTCAGTAAAACAGTCAGACCTCTCTCAATGTGTTGAGAAACTGAAAGAGGGGAAACATTTTCTAGCTATTAGCGCAAAAAAAAATCCTTTATGCCTCTGTCCTTGACAGCCATTGTCAGCACTGAAGCAGCGGTGTGTGGCAGAGATTCATTATTGCACCGCTTTACTTCAGTGCTAGGGAGCTGCAGGCTTGCACAGCTGTATGAGGAGAGGAAAACAAAGCACTGCAGTAAAACCTGCCTACACACTCTGCAGTTCCAACAAGATCCTAGACCTGCTGCCCCTAAATTGTTGGGAGCTGTTCTCAGTTATCTGGTTCAGGCCCCTTATATAACCCACATCAAAGGTCACCCAGCCAGCCCCCCCTTCGGCTACACCCTACGTTTCAGTTAGGTCAGGGTGAAATTGAGAACTTGGTGACTGTGCCAAAAGGTAACACATTTTTCAATAAGGAGGGGGAAGCTATGAGCTGTTATAAGTATGTGTGTTTGCAGGCACTCATCCATGAGTATGACTTCAACAGATAATGGGGACCACATGGCTCTGTAATCACTATTGGGCTGCATTGGAGGGCAGGGGTGATGTACCGGGTACTCATGTTTCAAAAATCAAGCATGTGACGCAACCTTCAATCCTTTCCAGCAGGTTCCATAGAGAGTTAAACGAGTATGATATACATAACTTTATAATTCACCACAAAAAAAAAAGTACAACTCGAGAGGAATTTTACTTTCGGATTGTGACTCCCTGAGAGAAAGTTTTATGATTTCAGCGGGACTCTATGCAAGCAACACCCTTACTTTACTTCCAGCTCCAACCAAATGAGGTCAAATCAATCACCATTTTTTTGCAATACAGATGCTGCCATGTTGGAGCCAGATGACATCATTGAGCAGCGATTGGTCTGAGTTGGGCTGCACCATTGCTTCTATGGCAACCACTTTCAGAAGTTAGATTGTCTGATTGGCCAGTTTATAACTTGAACAACTTCAGGTCAAGAATGGTTACTCTGACAAATCAGTAATAGCCGTTTATTTAGCTGAAGAAGTCTTTGGGGTTTTGAAACCAGCGGGCACTTCCTATTTGGAACATGATAGGGGAGGGTTCATTCAGTCCAGTTCTCATATGCAGCCAATGTTTTAGAAGCATTTTTTCAATGCATTGTCCTAATGAAGTCCCTACAGTTCCCCTCCAATTGTCTTTTGATCCATTGTAAAAGCACTCCCAGTGGTCTTTTAATTATGATGATGCAGTTGTTAGCCAAAATAAAAAAAACGGCGCCGTTTTCTAGGACAATTTCTGAAGAGTGGCAGTAATTCACCTCTGAGTTGTTGGATCAGAGTAAGCCCACCCCCTTCATATCATCCCTCTGTCTATCATCTCACTAGCTTACAGCCCCCTACAACCCCAACCTAACATTAGCAGTGCAACAAAAACTATCCAGTGGTACAGTTTAGATCCAGATGCCAGCTGAGACGAGGAAAACTAAGACGCTAATGTTTGTTTACAGATGGATGCATCGGAAGGGGGCGGAGCAGGGAACTTTTAGCTTTCGGATTTTCATTTGTACGTCACAACAAAAGCTTTTCCAAACTGTATTTTTTTGTCTGCTGCTGATTCACGATGATTTGAATACAGAAATACTCAGAAATACAATTTTAATCTTAATTTTCTTTATATATGTCCTCAATTACGAGAGAAATGCCACAAGAACATGTTAAAAACACAGTAAGGCAAATCTTCATTGCAATAAATCTCTCCCTGTAAATTGTTGTTGTGACCAAAACCAGGGATCCGTGTGAATACCTTTGCTTATTTACACAGACTAAATGAAATTGCCAAAATAAATAAGCAACTGTCAACCCACTTCCTGATAGCACTGTATGTATAACTAAATGCTAACCGCCCATATCAGCCAGCTAATGTAATGTAAATGAGATCCAATTAGCATTAAAGAAAAAGTGATTCTAGACCAAATCCTTGTGGTAAAAACAAAGTTAAAATTCTCTCAAGAAGAGCTAAGATTGTAAAAATCTATTTTTTGTTTTCAAACCATGTTTCCCTCTTGTTGTTAAACATCAACTCAACCAACCAGTTCTCCCATGTGAAACCTCACATGTCCTGAAATCTTGGTAACACATTCATCTTTAATGTTATACCTTATTATCCGAAGTGTTAAACAGTACGTATTGTAATGAAAGGGGTTGATATAAAAATGAGCAATACCTGATAAAAGCATCACAAAGACAATTATATGACAAACTTCGTCTACTCTTCAAAGGATGGATTAGTTTACAAAGCCCTCCCCTTTACAAAGTCCATTTATGATGGACAGCCTGCAAAGGCTTTGATGTAGCACTCCCTCTGCAGCGCCTGGGTTTGGGCCTCCCCAGGAGCACACCGTAAATTAAATGTGCTCAGAAAACACAATGTTTTGGCCTTCCTAAATAAACAAAGAAAAAAAAAAGGGCAGACAAACTGTCTGGGTATGTCATGTGAGCTGCAGGGGGCTCTGGCCCCACACTGTCGTCCAAGTGATCAAAACAAAAGGACAATCTTTTATGAAACGTCCAGACGTGCACGTCAAAAGCAAATCAACTCGACCACAGCCGTCAAATTGTATCATGCAAATCAACCACAGAGGTTGACATCATGAGGCCAAACAAATATTTACCAAAACTGAAACAAAGAGACAATGTGTTTACTCCGTCAGCAGTGAAAAAAGTATTCAAAACATGTTACCGTGCCAACTAACGTCTATACAGTCCTTGGAAAAAAAATATAGGCGTTGCAGATGAAAATATCAGAAAAGCAAAAGCAAAGAACGGAGCACTGTTAGACTGACATTTGACTATATTCTGCTACCATTAGGTCTGACATTCATTATAGGATATTAAGTTGACTGAGCTTTAGATTTTAAATATTTTAAAAAATGTTGTAAAGACTTAAAAAAAATGTTTTAGAAGAAAAAAAGGGCGCCAGAGTGACCATTTCTCTAAACTCCCAGGCAAGGATCATTTCTTTATGCCAAATTTACAAGACATAAGCAGTTTAATATTTGCTTACAAATTGTTATTTTCTTAATTAAGTAACACCTTATTAAATTAAAGGAAATATTGTCCCCAAGAGAAAAAATTCTCACAACTAAGTATCAACACAATACTTTCCATACGCACAGTGATGTCTAAGCTCCCCCTAGTGGCCTTTGTTCATAATTACAGATCATCATCAGTGTAAAGATGAAGCAGTGGTCTCACCTCCAGGGCTGAGAGCGGCGTTCATCCTCACCGCAGCCCGACTCCTGTGGGGACACAGACACAGTTGCAGATGTATTTAGTCGATACCATCACCTATTCCTTCTAAATGAATACATTTGAATCACGTTTGACATGTCCTCAACAGTTGGTCTTTTAATTGTGATTTTGCTGTTTTTTAAGGAAACATCAAAAACCCTGTGTCATTTTCTAGGACATAGTTTCTGCAGAGCGCCAGGAGATCATTAAAAATTTGCCTTTGAGCTGTCGGCAGAACCATTAGCGCAGAGTGCGCCTGCCCTCACTTCCAATGATCCCTTTGTTCACACCCTCTCCCGCTAGCTTACAGCCCCTACTACCCTCAATCTAACATTAGCGGTGCAACAAAAATGGAGAGCAGTATCAGAGCTATCCAGCCGTACAGTTTAGATCCAGATTCCAGCTCAGACGAGGAAAACAAAGAGACGCTCATGGATCTATCTGGTTACAAACTGGTGCCTGAAATATTGACAGCTAAAGTGCCTGCAGGAAGCCGCCACATCTCCTCACAGTAAAATGCGCTCACTTCTCTTTTCCTGTTGCCAACATTTGAAAAATAAAAACAATCATACAGTGTTGTTTTCAGTCTATTTTCATTGTGTGTAACAGAAACAATAATATACAGTGTTGCATTTAAGTGTTCTTTTATTTTTCTGTGCTGTAATCCAGTCGGGGGAAGCTCTCTGTTGAGAAAAACACAAATTCATGTGAACACAGAGTTATCCGCTGTTTAAAAGGCTCCAACAGTCGTAAAGGAAGCCGAGCTGTCAGGAAATGCTACAGGGAACTGATCTTATTATATATTTTTATTCATAGTTATTTAATTTATCTTTTTAGGGCAGAGTAGCGTGCTTTTCTTATGAAATACCACATTCAATAATCAATAGGAAACGTTATCTTCCAATTTTTGTCATTTGGGGCGGCTCATTCAAAGATTTGAGCAGTTAATAATGCAAAATACTGTTTGAATTACATGTAAATAATGAATATGTGTCTATGTGTTCATGATCACTGGAATAGTTCATGTTTTCATATTTTGGTAGTAAATGCCCAAGTTTTTACTTGTCAGTGAATGCACCCAGCTGGAAGCTCCCAGCCTCATCGTTGTGATTGGTCCTTCATTTAAGCACCGCCCCCACGTGCCAGAAGGGGGCCAAATATTAAAACTGGGGAAAAAAAGTTGAAAGTAAAAAAAAAAAACATTTGAAAGTTAAAATTTGAGTTTTAAAACTTAAGAGAAAATGAAAAACAGAGAAATAAAAAAAGTAGATTCTACATCACACCTACAGGCTTTTTCGAACGGCATTTTTTTTGTCTGCTCCTGGTTCACATTGATATGAATGGAGAAAAACTCAGAAATTCAATTTTAGGCCTCATTATCTTAATTTATTTTCTAATTTATATCCTCTGTCCTCATAAAAATGCCACAAGAACATATTAAAAACACCAAAAACATGATTATCATCTGAGTGGGTCATTAAACCGGTTAGCAGGAGGTGTTTCGGGTGGTGCTTAATGCTCAATAACTTAATAATTTTTGGAAGTCCCCCTCCGATGGAAATCATGTTTTTTGAGTTTTGACATATACGTCTGGCATTTTTCCAGACATACATGAACAAATGTAATAAAAAATTATTTTGTTTTTGCATTTCCGATCATTTTCTCCTCCAATCAAACTGTCACGAAGACGGTGGGTTTGAATTAACTAGTTGTTGTGATGTCACAACGGCCCAGTAGCACATGCGCATTGTGCGAGCTCCCTGATGTGCTCCATCCAGCGTGCACATCAGCTCAGGTGCAGGACAAGAGAAGACAGCACATCACTGCATTCCCCGCATGTATTATAAGTGCGGCCAAGGCTGGATTTTGTTCTTTGGCCGCACATGTTTTCAAATTAAAGTTAAAGCTCCAAATGTGTTTTCTGCATTTGTGTTTTCTCTCTGACCGACTTTGAAGGCTTGCTGTCTGGCATTAAACCAGAGAGGGTAAAAATAGAAACAGGGATAAAATCAGTGGACCTTTTTGTTAGCATTGCCTCGATGAAAATTAAAAAAAAAAAAATCATAGAGTTCATGAGGCCCGAGCAGGCTGGCTCCCCATCCCACAGCGGTTCTTTTTGGTGTGTAATTTTATTAAACAGCAGGGTCCAGTACACACATTCATTTTGTCATTCCGCACATTCTTCAAAAATCCATTTGGAACCAAAAATGTGTCACTTTTCAACCCCCCCCCCCCCCCCCCCCCCCCCCCCCCCCCCCCGTGTCAAGCTCTTCACTCATGCAGGACACAGCTATCATCATCAGAAAGGAGGGATCCTCTACATGGGTGTGGCCATGTAGAGATTTTGAAAACCGAGGCTTCAGTTAAATGTGAAATATAGCTTTTTAAGTCATTTAGTTTGTGGAATTTTGCTTAAAAACTTTATAATCATAATTAAAACAGCACTGGAAAGGTGTTTATTTTAAACATTTGTCATAGGGGGGACTTTAATTGTATTTTTAGATTTTTATGATCCATCTGCTGTTTTTATTAGAGTTATTATTAGAAGGTAATTTCCCCTTTGTGAAATCAAAGTGTTGTTCAATTCTATTCAATGCAAAGAGAAGGAATAAGGCCATAAAAGTCTAACATGTTTCACTATTTTCTCAAATGCCATCATCACCTTTGCTCACTGCTCCAGACAGTGTCATTTAGAATGAACCGACAGGCGATCTGAACCCGAGAGGAAGCTGGATGACTGATGCTCTGAGCAGCAGAACACAGATTTGAGGAAAAAGAATCATTTCTCTCAGGAGAAACTGGAGTCTATGCTTTGAAAGCTCAACAAAAAAGCATCTTCACCAGATTTCAACACCTTAGGTTGAGCTGGGATATCTACACAAAGCTGCCCCCCCAAGACATTTTGTTGTAGTGGTGTAGATGTCACTTGTTCCATTACAACAACCAGGATTTACCTCAGTATATGCTGATCTCCATGGTTACCATGCGGCTGGATGCATTTCTAGGGAGTGGCGGTAGAGCCAATAAAAACAGACTACTCAGACTGCTGCTAGGTAGATCACTATAAGCGAACGCTGATAAAGAAGCGCTACTGCAGACAGGAACGAATGCTGGAGATCCATGACAACAATCCCAAAAGTACAGACAAAAGCTGATTTAAAATAAACCAAACTATCCTCTTAGGGTGTGTTTTTTTTTTTTTTTTTGTAAATGTATATTGTTCTTCTCTGTATGCTGCTTTGTTATGCAGTCTTTTTTTACCCTGCTCTCCACTCCAGCATCACACAACTCACAAGAGGACTCACATGTCTGCTTCCAATCAGAAACAGGTCTCATGACAAGCAGCCGGTAACCTCAGCCTGGGATCCAGCCTCGCAGCCACAAGCCCTGACTTTAGAGCTGCAGAATTTGCAGAATCAGCTTAAACAATGGCAAGTGTTGTGTGTTGATTTTGGCCCACAGTGGTCCAAGTTCAACCAGAGCAGCTAATGTTTTAACCGCTGCCACTAAAAAAAGAGAAAAGATTTGAGGGTTATAGTTGTTATTGTTTACCCAGCAACAAGGGTAGTTTCTGCTTACTTTAAATGCATTACTTTTTTGGGGTATGGTTTCCTTTGCAATTGTGACAATAGTCAAACTGTAGAGATAGTGTATATTAAGCTGCACGTGACCTAATGTTTTTGGAAAACCATAGCAGATTTTTCTTAATATCACCTCTGACAGCTATCCCAGCTAACCCTGGTCTGTCACACTAACTTTAAGAGTCCCTTCATAACATAGCTTTAATGCGAACATAAAGTTAAGTCTAAGGGTGGTGGCTCTCATGGGTCAAACATGAGTACAAATTGGACGGATATAAGCTGGTTTACAAGAAGAAGAAGAAAAGTTTTGGCAGGTTTCGGAAGGAGGTTGTGTTATCAGCAAGCTATGAGATCAATTTTATTAGAAAACGTTTTAAAGTTTAAACTTTTACTGTGTGAAAGTCGGAGTGCTGCTCAAAGCTGACATGCTGGGGAGAAAAGTTTTCGTCAACAAAGTACTTTCAAGAGGTTAAACACAGGGTTACAATGCAATGCTAGTAGCTAGTTAAGCTAGCCACCCATTTACATGGACCAAAAAACTGGGGCTAATGGTGGGTCTTCCTGGGACAAACAGACAGAATGATAAAGCAGTTCATGTCTACTTACAGACACGCAGGGGCTGGATGTGGTGCTCTGTGTTGGCGAACGCTGGACGGTGACCAGCGCCATCCTGGCGGCGGCTCCTCCGACTCTCTGGTCACCTCCGGGAGAGAAGCTCCGGGAAACCGGACATTATTTTAGGCAGGAACTACAGTAGGAAGAGGTCCCATTGAGATTGTTTCCCCAAGAGGTTGGTGAGATGCTAACGTCAATTAGCATGCAACCGTTTTCAGTATCCGGCGTGTCATTTCAAATTAAATTGTTTATCAAAGAAGTGCTTACTAAAACTTAAGAGATGATACATTTTCAGGGTTATCGTTTTAATAAATATTTAAATGTATCTAAAAAAACAATATTTTTCTCCTACGGTAAACATGCAAACGTTTATTTTGCATGATTTTTTTCAGGGTTGGCTTTTATTCTGATAGGTAATTATTATTGTGTTTCCTAACAACCAAAACTTCACGTTTTAGTTCAAAGCGCCCGTATTCGGCGCATGCGCACTCTCAACCGGCTGTCAAACGCTAATAGTTGCTAGTAGTTGATCAATCTTCACACTCTCGTTTATCGTGTCTGGTGATAATCTATTTGATTTGACATTCAATACTTTATTAATTTCTGGAAAAAAATTATTCATAAGAGCAGATTTTCAAAAACCTAACCATTATTCAATACATTTCATAAAGAGATCAGTTTATATTTTAAATCTCTGAAATTAATGAAAACAAAAATGCAATAAAACTGTCTATTTTCATTGAAGATCACATGTTGTATGATAATCCGTAGTATTGTAAACTACAATTCTAATGTTATTTTTTATTTTTTTTATATATCTATATATATTTATTTATTTGAATTTTATTCTTTTTTCTTTCTTTCTGTTGTAGCTATGTGTATGCGTTTGTTTGAAGTTCAATAAAAAAATTAAAATTAAAAAATCATTTATCGTGAGGACACCGTGCATCACCAGATTAAAATAAGATAACAAAGCACAGTGGAGCCGGAAGCCATAGTAAGAACTCCACTTAGATGTTAAAGCGCGACTGTCTTTGAAGCTCAATAAATCGACTTAAAAGTGATAAATAATGAATGGGTGTGTTCTTACACGGGATCTGCAGCAGAATATGACCTGACCTGACATTCATTTCCTCCAGCCTTCAGTTCTCCTTTGGGGGAAGAGATGTGGCGGAGGTGAGAAAGGAAAGGAGGTGCAAGTGAAGGATTACTGTGAAAGGACAGGAGACAGGACGAGGTGAAAAGATGTGAGGAGGGGATAACAACCCCATCTCTGGAGGAGCTTGAAAAGCATGACTTGCATGGCCAGATGTAGGCATGGGCAAAGGGGGGCAATGCCCCCCAAATGCAGTGACTACTCTCAAAAATCCTAAATTAATTAACAAAAAAGTCACAAACAACAAAATGCAAAAAATAAAATAAAAGACTGAAAAAATGAATGGATGGACAGATGGGTAAATAGAAATACATAGTAAAAAAATACCCTGACCCTGGCTTGTCACCTTGACAGGGCCCTTAACAGGACACACACCAGTGTTCCACTTGTGCTGGTCCCAGCCCCGTAAATGCAGAGATAAGTGTCAGGAACAGCATTCAACATAGAAAGCACAAGACAATCCAAATAGATCAAAGGAGAGGATGGCTTCATGGATAGATGAACTGATATGATGATAGCATGAGTTTCTATCCATTTTTAGGGACTGAAAAGGTGTTACGGGGAGCGGATGGGGGAGTACCCAGGCGCAGAGAGGAGAGGAGGCAGGAGGTTGCTGGGAAACAGGAGCTTTAATAACTTAAACTAAGGAAACCAAAAACCACTGCAAAAGCAGGCAAACCACAACTCGAAACTCGAAACAACCCTTTATCTGTTTTGGATTATATGCTAATACCACCCTGAGAGTGGAGACAAATGAGGTTAAAAAGCAGAATATTATCCAATGGACTCGTGGAAAAAAAATTGTTTCTTGGAGATAGGAGGGGGAAAAATGAAAGAGAGAATGGATAGAGGTAATAGAGAAAAAATGTCTGGAAGAACACTAGATATGGATCAGAGCAGAGAGGAGAGCTTTATTCAAAGACTCACTCAAGACGGAGGTGTTTAGACTAAAGACAATCCTTTAATCATTTAAAGCTCTGTTACAGAGATGGTATCAAGCACCAATGAGTCTTGGTGGGAACCGATAAGAGCAAGAATATTACCAGGCGCCACACATGCATTTAATTATTGCTAGTTATTCTGATCTGATTGAATCAAACACACCAGAGAAATGTCCTCTGATGATTATGAAGCTGGCGTCACTCCCGTCACTCCTCTGAGTTGAGAAGGAGTCCACCTGCAGACGTTGCAGATCAGATCTTCAATCGTGATACTCTCTGAAACCAATAGGGGGTGATATGACCTCACTGAAAACTCAGGGAGTTTTGAGTGACAGCTGATGATGGACTTAATAGTCACCTTGAGTGCAAATCCCCCTACCAAAAAAAAATGACAATGTAAACACACACAAAAATACATTCATTTATTTATTTTTAAATTGAATTGAATTGAATTTAATATTTATTGATTGATTTTGGACACATTTTGATTTTTAAACTTATCAATAATATATAGTATAATAAAGATAGTTCACATTTAGTTTTGGCAAATGATTTTGTCCATACCAAATTATCCTAATTTTCTTCCTTTTGATTCAAATATTTAAACTGTTTATCTTAATTTTTCTCTGACCTAAAGAGTTTGTATTTTATCATTTGCATCCGAACTGTCAACTAATATATAACTAATAAATTTAGTCCTCAATGATGAAGTCAGTGGTCTAAAATTAGAATCACAGTCAACAATTATTCATTTATTTGTTTATTTTACTTTGAAGGGTAGTTAAGAAATGATTAAATTTGTAAAAACTTAAGTTGAAAGCATAATTCAGGAGAATTCAAAAAAAAAATCTGGCCCCCAAACATGTTTTTTTTATTTTATTTCCAAAAACAGATGATTTCAAATAGATATAAGCCATTTTCTTCAACAGATTAAAATTACTTCTAAAGTAAAAAAAAAAGTCCTCAGTCTTCAAAGAAATGCATAGTGTCTTTTTAACAAAAACAACATTCTTAGAAATTCAATTTTTATTTTATTTGTATAGCCCTTCTCCCGCTACAAAGCATCTCAAAGTGCTTTCCAAAGTAAAATAGATAACAGTAAGATAAAAAAATTATAGTTAAAAAAGCAAACATAGAAAAAAAAACATCCCACAAGTACAATCAAAATAAATCAAATTAATTGTAAAAAAATTTTTGATAAAATCAAATGAAAACATGTAGACAAAAAAAACTACATAAAGGCTTTACTAAAAAGATGAGTGTTGAGTTTTTTCTTAAAAACCTCCACAGTGAATGAACCCCTCACGTCCTCAGGCAGGCTGTTCCACAGACGAGGCCCACGGTGCTGAAATGTGGCCTGGGTTTTAGTTCTGACCTTTGGGACCACCAGCAGACCTGCACCTGTGGACCTGAGAACTCTGGGAGGGTCATGAACTAAAAGTAAATCTGATAAAAATGGAGGGCCAGTTCTATTAGATAGATAGATAGATAGATAGATAGATAGATAGATAGATAGATAGATAGATAGATAGATAGATAGATAGATAGATAGATAGATAGATAGATAGATAGATAGATAGATAGATAGATAGATAGATAGATAGATAAACAGATAGATAGATAGACAGACAGACAGACAGACAGACAGACAGACAGACAGACAGACAGACAGACAGACAGACAGACAGACAGACAGACAGATAGATAGATAGATAGATAGATAGATAGATAGATAGATAGATAGATAGATAGATAGATAGATAGATAGATAGATAGATAGATAGATAGATAGATAGATAGATAGATAGATAGATAGATAGATAGATAGATAGATAGATAGATAGATAGAATTTATTCCAGACTCATGGTCCAATCAGTAAAAAGGAGTGCACGGCCCCACTACATTGAAAAAAAACACAGTGTCAAGAATACACAAGTTGAGGTAGTCTATAGTTACAGTTAATAAAAAAGTTAATAACAAATACTTAATAAAAATAAATTAATTATAAAGGATAAGAATAAATACCAAGATAAAAAGATTACATATACATACCACACCATAAAAACATTAATTACAAAGACAAATAAAAAGACAGTCCCTCCAGTGTTTCCATAAATTTGACTGGAAACGTGTGGCACTAAATCTAATGTTACTTATAGCCAAGATGAGAAAAAATTCTCTGAAGCGTTTAATCTCCAGATAAATTTGAACATAAGCGAGCGCATGCAAGCCCAGAGAGTGTTAATTCTGAGAGAAACCAAAAGCTCACTAGTACTCGTCCTCTTTGGCTTATTTAAAAGCACTCTTAGAGCAAAACCTTTCTCATACTGGCACTTTTATAGTTCGCCCAAAGATGAGCTGTAGACAGAGGAGTGCAAAATGCTTAAAATAATGTCACCTTGACTCCTTCTGTACACATACCAAACTTTCGAGAAAGAGTGTTGGCTTGGCCATGTACCACATGACACTGCCTGTAGATGTGTGCGTCATCTGACAAGTCTTCTGAAATAGCATGCCCAAGACACTTGATCTTATTTATACACACAAGCACAGCATTTGATAAGTAAAAATCAGGGAATTTTTGGTGTTTGTCTTCTTTTGTCCGATAAATCATAATCAGACTTTTTTGTGCATTAAATATGATGTCATTATCAAGCCCATAAGCTGAACAGATGTTAAGCAATTGTTGAAGACCAGCAGTACTTGGACTCAACACAACTAGATCGTCATCAAATCGTTCATAATGAGATCTCCAGCCACACAACCAGTGTGACAGACGTTAAGTTTAAGAGACAATTTATCCAAATATAAATTAAACAGAATAGGAGAGAGAATGCCCCCTTGTCTCACCCCATTGGTGGATTTAAAAGTTTCTGACACCTGGTTTCCCCATTTAACCTGCATTGTCTGTTGAGCATATTAAAACTTTTGTAAACTAATAAAAGAATCTTGAAATCCAGTGCAAAGTGTCATAGTCCCTGTCAGACTCCTCCCTCTCCAGCTCTGCCTGCTGCTCCTCCTGATTACCACCAGCTGACTCCACTCTCATCATCTGCTCTGCTGCTTAAAAGGAGACCCATGGCCACAGTTCAATGCCACTTCGTTGCCCTTTATGGTGACTGGCCCTGGTCAAAGTTATGCTCAGTTACTCTATGCCTTGCGTTGTTCTCGCACTAACTTTATGCTCCTTGTCCCAGGATCATCAACCTACCACGAGTGAAGTCAGCGTGGCTCATCCGCTCAGCCACCCAGGAACCCGAAAGACACTACGGCAATCGCTAACCGCAATTAAGCCCTCCAGCCACGCCATCTGTCACGACCACGTCCGGACCGCTTCCTGCCTCGATCAACCTCATCTCCGGAGAAACAAAACTCTTACCTCAAAACTCACCTGTCTTTGTTCTGGGTTACAGCATCTGGGCCCCACCCACCTGCAGTATCATGAGACAAAGATCTCATAATTGGAGCAATGTGCTCCTTCTTTCTGGTTCTAGTTAAAAGGCATGCAGCCAAGTTTAACAAGGTGCAGCTTATTGAAAGTATTTTTCTTAATACCAGAACAGCATTACAATCGATTCTAGATGTTATAAAAGCATGGATTAATATTTCAGCACTGGCTTTGGCGAAAAAAGGGTCTCACTTGAGCAATATTTCTGAGATGATAAAATGCAGTCTTTGTAAGTTGGTTTGTGCGCTGCGAAGATAAGATTTCCATCTAAAATCACAGAGGTTTCTGACTTTACTGTAAACAGTCAGTTTAAAAGTTGATAGGATTGGACCCTTTCTCTCACAGCTTAATGATCTCTGTCTTGATTGAGCTTTAAAAAGTTCTCTCCCATCCACGTTTCAAGTTCTAAAATACAACTGAAAAGGTCATCAATGGGTCCCAAGTCAATAAAATGAGAATACTTGGTCATTACCATGTGTCAGTCAGATTCTATTGGTGGACACACAGATGGTTCACTTGGCTGTGTATAGGACTTGTCACTTGCACATAGGAAACCAGCATTTGATTCAGGTGTTGGTCCTTGGGTAAGACCCTAAAGGCTACTGCCTAACTATGTAGCCACAGGGGGGCCTCTCTTGGTCTCCCTGTGGCAGACCCCAGTCGCTGCCAAATCAGTGAAAGCTCATTTGCTGTGGTGATCCCTGACAGAATATCCCAAAAGTATAAACTTCAACCAGAATATGTAAGTATGGTAAACCTTCAGCAACTTGCAATTCTGAATCCCCAAAGCTGTCAACCATCTAAAACCCTGAATGTTGAGTCCATTAGTCCTGTTAGTCTCATTTAAGTTGTCCAAGTTCTCTTGCAGAAGCTCCCAATGGCTGAAAGACCAGAAAATATCTACCCATCTGAAAAACATCACGAAGAAAAACATTCGTCACAGCTGCCCTTACAGGTGGGCTGTCTGAGTGAAAAATTGGCAAACGGGGCACGTATGTGTCTCTCGTGAAGAATCAAGGTAGTAGACCGCTTTGTGAGCCTGAGTGAAAATGTTTGTGCAGATTTTTTTTCTAAAGGCGTGCTTCCGGCTACAGGTTGTAGGGAACACTTACACTCTGTGCAAGGATAGGTAGGGGGGAAAAACAATGTTTTTGGACTGTGAGAGGAAGCTGGAGACCCCAGAAAAAACCCCAGACGTGCACGGGGAGAACATGCAATCTCCACAGAGAGGGGACACAGCTGGGACTTGAATCACAGCCTTCTTGCTGTGAGGCGAGAGCACTAACCACTACGCCACTGTGTAGCCCCACTGGGAGATCTATAATCTTTAAAGTCCATGCAGGCCACCTGCATGCTACGTGCAGATTTGCCCATTTTCCACCCAGAAGGGCAGTTGGGACTAAGGCCTAAGATGCAGTCGCTCCTCTCCGCGTTCCTTTTTTAGTTGGTTACCCAAAAACCTACAGCATGTGTACGGGTCAACCCCCCTTATTGGTGTATAGGCTAAAGCACTCATTGTTATCTCTCTTTTGTTTCTGATTTGTACTTTCTCAAATTAAATAATCATGTAATGGAAAAACAAAAACAAAAGGTGCCAAAAACATGAAGTATCTCAATGATCTTAATGTGGCCTTTTGTAAATGCTGTCTTTCTCTTGTTGGTACATAGGCAGAGAAATAAAATATATTTTTTCTTTCAGGACGTTCCAATCAATTTTCTTTTTAATCCATTAGTTATAGAGCTGGTGCTTTTCAGAGTTTACACTGGCCACTATTGGCTTTGGCTTTTCCCAATCGCCATCATCCCCTCTCCAGCATATGAAAACAACAGATCAAGGAGCTCTTTGCGTATCTTGGCAACACCTATGTGAATCAAGAAGACGGCAGGAGGCAGTAATGGAGAAAAGATGGTCTCAAAGAGAGTGGAGGGAAACCTACCCTGCAGAGATAAGACAATATTTTTCCTCCGTGGAAAATAAGTTCATCGGGGGGAGGGGGGAGTAACAGAATGGAGGTTTCGGTGCGATAAAGGGGTTGGAGCTACAGATTGAAAATATGAGAAAAAAAGAGTTTCATTTCCTGTTCTTCAGAGGCACCGGTGATATCAGAAAATCAGTAGAGACTGGATACGGGGAGAAAAAGGAGAGGCAGGGTAAGGAGAGTAAGAAAGCAAGCTGGAAAGGTAAATGCCAGGATTTTTTTTTTTTTTTTTACTGTCAGAATGAAACAGCTGACCCTCCGGCTAGCTGTCACAAAAACATTTAGAAGTACTGACAGAAGTGAGACAGAACCAGAGTTGAAAGATATGTCAAGCCAGCTGCTCTCTGAAAAAAGAAAAGTTGTGGAAATGTGGCCTTTATCTTAGCTCAAGTGCTATTTTGATCCCATGTGGGACTCCTCGGAGTGACAGCAGGCACACGTTTGAGGGAAAGGAGCAGGCCCACACTAACAGAGCGAATCTAGTTCACCCAGATGAATATAAGAAGGAAGCTGATAGGAAGAGAGGCTGGCAGACAAATAGTTGAGCAGATGTGAAGATGACAGGTACACCAGAGGTGGAAGGATTTGCTGGCTGTGCCACGCTGTTTAATATAGATCTGCATAGATAAGAACACACACACACACAGAAAACACAGGATCACCAGTCAAGGAAGAAGACTTTAGAGGACATTGCCATAATGCCATAAAGTACCACTGACACACAGCTTGGTGACATAAAATCCAACCCTAAGATGCACATTTGAAATTTTATGGCAGACCAAACAACTAGAGCAACAGCCAATTCAATGCTTTTCCTTTTTGTAATTTTCAAGACTACAAATTATGCACTGTAGGTTATTGTTGCAGGTTGTGGACCAAAGCCTCGCCCCACAGTTTTGTCCTGTCTGGTTAGCGGAGCTGCTGATTGCTGATTTTACTGCAGGATACATGACAAAAAGCTGTCATGTTGCACACTTTTTAGCAAAGATACTTTGACTGACCTGACAGGTTAAGACAACCAGACTTTAAAGAAGCTCAAACTTTATCTTTGATCTACTTCAAGACCCACTCTGATAAAAAATTGTGTGTTTGGCGTTTTTAACATGTTCATGTTCTTGTTTTTAAATAGAGGAATGAAATATAAAAACCAAGCGTACAATTGCATTTCTGAGTTGTCCTTTATTCAAACTGTGACATAAAAAATACGTTGGGCGGGACGCAAGCTCCCTGCTCCGTTCCATATTGATGCCTCCACTTGTAGAGTCCCTCTGAATTATAGAGGCATTAGCCTTCTAAGTACCGTGTATAAAGAGTTTTCTAGTATTCTAAATAATCGGTTATCTGAATATCTAGAAACAAACCAAGTCCTTGTAGAGGAGCAGAATGGATTCAGGAGAAATACAGTAGAGCGTGTATTGACAATATTTATGTTCTGTCCTCGGTGGTGAGAGCTAGACTGCAAGAAAGTAAAAATACCTTTGTTTGTTTTGTGGATTTTAAAAAAGCATTTGACACGATAGATGGAGATCTTCTTGAATATAAATTACTTATGTATGGTATTAATGGTCAATTTTATAAAGCAATTAAAGCTCTGTACAAGGCTCCATTAGCCTGTGTTCAGGTGAATGACCTAAAAACAGGATGGTTTTCCACACCATTTGGAGTTAAACAAGGAGATGTTCTCGCACCAACTCTTTTTGCTATCTATGTCAATGATTTGGCTCAAGAAATTAAGAAAACTAACTTGGGTATTGATATCAACAATTTGAACTTGAGCATATTACTTTATGCTGATGATATTGTTTTGATAACTGATGAGGAAATAAAATGACAAGGAATGTTAAATACAATGACTGAATGGTGTAACAAATGGAGACTCACTATCAATGGTGATAAAACACAGATAGTTCATTTTAGAAAGCCTTTTGTACCTCAAAGTAATTTTCTGTTTTATTTTGGTAAAACTACTCTTATGTAAACTGATACCTATAAATATTTTGGTTTTGTTTTTCATAAAAATATGATGTTCTCAGAAGGAAAGCAGCTGTTATCAGATTCTGCTGGGAGGGCACTTGGCGCAGTGATAAATAAGATGAAGGTCTGTCCTGAGTTGAGTTTTGACACGTTTAGTAAATTGTATGATGCCATGGTGGGATCTGTCTTATTTTATTCTGCAGGAGTCTGGGGTTATGCAGACGCTCCTGAGTGTGATAAGGTTCAAAACAGGGCAATGAGATATTTTCTGGGTGTACACAGGTTCACCACTAAAACCGCCATAGAGGGGGACATGGGGTGGAAACCTTGTGTGATCAAACAGAGAACAGAAGTTCTCAGATTATGGAACCGGCTGGTGACTTTACCTGCAGAGAGACTTGCACGTCAAATATTTGATTGGGATAGAGCTCATATTTATCCCTGGTGTAAAGATGTGTTGAGCATTCTGTCCTCTGTGAACCTACAATCATTTTTTTTTAATTGTTTGAAATGTAAGATAGGTAGATATTCTTTATTGATCCCACATTGGGGAAATTCAATTGTCACAGCAGTTCCAAAGAGAAGAGAAAAGAAAAGTGACAGCAATGTGCAAAAGTGAGGGGTGTTCCCAAATGTGCAAGTATTCAAATACAAAAAAAAAAAAAAAAATGTGCAAAAATAGAAAAAAGTAAGTAAGTAATAAATTATGTACACTATAACAACATAACACATGTTATGCCTAATAATAAAATTAAATAAATAAAGTAAAGACACAGAATATACAGATTAGCTATGGATGTATGAAAAACCGGTTTGTACATGCATTTTTAAACTGTGGCATTGTACAGTCTTACAGCTGTTGGGATGAATGACCCCCTGAACCGTTCCTTCTGCATGGGGGGTGTAACAGTCTGCCACTGAAGGAGCTGTTCAGTGCCTCCACTGTCTGATGTAGTGGGTGAGAGGTGTTGTCCATGATGGATGTTAACTTGGTCAACATCCTCCTTTCACCCACTTCCTCCACAAAGTCCAGTGGGCAGCCCCAGGACAGAACTGGCCCTCCTGACTAGCTTGTTCAGTCTCTTCCTGTCCCGGTCTGTGCTGCCTGCTCCCCAACAGGCCACGGCGTATATAACAGTGGCTACCACAGAGTCATAAAATGTCCATAAGAGAGGCCTGCACACTCCAAAGGACCTCAGTCTCCTCAGAAGGTGGAGGCGACTTTGGCCCTTCTTATACAGGGCATCGGTGTTTTGAGTCCAGTCCAATTTCTTGTTAAGGTGAACACCCAGGTACTTAAAACTGTCCACTACCTCAATGTCCGAGCCCTGGATGCTCACCGGTGTGTATTGTGGTGTTCTCCTCCGGAAATCAATCACCATCTCCTTTGTTTTACTGGTGTTCTAGCACAGGTGATTACGCTCACACCAGTCCACAAAGTCCTTGATGACTGACCTGTACTCCGGCTCGTCCCCCCCGACACACAGCCGACAATGGCCGAGTCGTCAGAGAACTTCTGGAGGTGACAACTGCCAGTGTTGTATGTAAAATCCGAGGTATAGAGGGTGAAGAGGAACGGTGAGAGCACCGTCCCCTGAGGAGCACCAGTGCTGGAGACCACCACCTCCGACACACAGTTGTGTAGCCTCACATACTGTGGTCTGTTGGTGAGGTAGTCGGTCGTCCATGCAGTCAGTCGTCTGTCCACTCCAGCCCCTTCCAGCTTCTCTCTCAGCAGAGCTGGCCGGATGGTGTTGAAGGCGCTGGACAAGTCAAAGAACATGACCCTCACAGCGGTTCCAGCGTCCTCCAGATGAGTCAACGCCCGGTGCAGCAGGTAGATGACAGCGTCATCCACCCCGATGTTCGGCCTGTAGGCAAACTGCAGCGGGTCCGTTGCGGTGCTGACCACTGAGCGAAGGTGGCTGAGGATGAGCCTCTCCATGGTCTTCATCAGGTGGGAGGTCAGGGCTACTGGTCTGTAGTGGTTTGGTTCCTTAGCGTGCGCCATCTTAGGAACCGGAACCACACAGGAGGTCTTCCACAGGACTGGGACCGTCTCCAGACTCAGGCTCAGGTTGAAGATGTAAGTGACCACCTCACAGAGCTGGTCAGCACAGTCCCTGAGCAGTCCAGGTCCGATGCCGTCTGGACCTGCAGCTTTCCTGGTCTTAAGTCGCCTCAGTTCCCTCCTCACCTGATCAGAAGTGAGGCAAAGGGGGGTGGAGGTGTGGGGCAGAGATGGTACGGCTGTGGATGGGGGTGGTGTGCAGTGATGAGTGTGATTGGGGGTGGGGGTTGGTTTAGCTGCTGGGCTGGAGATGTGTGAAGTGGAGGGGGGAGGGCTGGAGTCAAACCTGTTGAAGAACAGATTTAACTCGTTGGCCAAGCCCTGGTCTTCATCAGATGCCACCGTGTCTGCTCTCTGTCCGTGACCACTGATGGTCTTTAGACCTCTCCACACACCTCGAACGTTGTTGTTCTCCAGCCGCTCCTCCAGCTTCCTCCTGTAGCTGTTCTTGGCCTGTCTGATCTTGTATTTGAGTTCATGCTGAACCTTCCTCTGCTCCTCTCTGTCCCCTGAAATAAAAGCCCTCCTCTTCTCCTTCAGTAGGGCTCTCAGCTCAGGGGTCACCCAGGGCTTGCTGTTGGAGAAACACCGCACCCTCTGAGTTGGTACAGTGTTCTCTACACAGAAGCTGATGAAGTCAGTGATGCAGTGGGTCAGGCTGTCGATGTCATCTCCATGAGAGCTGCAGAGTGTCTCCCAGTCCGTGGTCTGGAAACAGTCTCTCAGTCTCTCCCTGGCCTCATCAGTCCACGCTCTCACTGACTTCTTCTTCTGGGGTGGCTCTCTTTTTGCCCTGGGTTTGTAGTCAGGGAGCAGATGCACCAGGTTGTGATCAGAGCGGCCGAGTGGGGGGAGGGGGTTGGAGTCATATGCGTCCTTAACGTTAGCATACATTAAGTCCAGCGTCTTGTTCTCCCTAGTGTGGCACTTAACATACTGAGTGAAAGTGGGGAGAATGGAGGAGAGCGAGGCATGGTTGAAGTCCCCGCTGATGAGAAGCAGCGCCTGCGGGTGCCGGGTCTGCATGCGCGTCACCGCTCCGTGCAATCGCTCGCAGGCTGCCTCCGCATCGGCCGATGGAGGGATGTACACGTTAAGAATTATAACATGACAAAACTCCCTCGGGATGTAATACGGCCGAATGCCCACAGCTCGATGTCACGGGAGCAAAACTGTTCCTTCACAGAGACGTGCGCCGGGTTGCACCATCTCTCGTTAATAAACACCGCCAGTCCTCCTCCCTTCTTCTTACCACTGTCTCTCAAACTCCTGTCCGCCCGAACCAGTTTGAATCCATCCAGTGCGACCACGGAGTCCGGTGTCGATTCATTCAGCCACGTCTCAGTGAAACACATGAGGCTACACTCCCTGTACTCCTGCTGTAACCGGGTCAGCGCCGTCAGCTCGTCCATCTTGTTGGAGAGGGAACGGACGTTTCCCATAATGATGGATGGAACGTATGGTTTGTACCTCCATCTCCTCTCCCGAAGCCTACGTCCTGCTCTGCAGCCTCTCCGTTTCCTCCGAATTTCAGGTGGAACTTCAGGTCTTTCGGTGTAGAAAGGTGCAGAGCCGCGCAGAGCTAACAGCTGATCCCTGGAGTAAACAATGGAGCCATGTGCGAAGCTGAGGGGGTCCGCCGACACACTCCCAAACAAGTTAAAAAACATCGAAAAACAGAATGCAAAAATAATAGAATTGGTCTCCTTATGTGCAGACTTGCAAAAGGCATTGACCACATAAAAGAAAAGCCGTAGAGTGGGCCAAAAAACAATAGAAAAGAGAAGAAAAGAGAGAGCTGCTGTAACTAGCTGCTGCTCCTGCAGCGCCATCTTGGATTAAGATAGATAATGTTAAGGAAACTTTAGTTGGTTATTATGAAAAAGAATATAACATGAAACTGCTTCAAAAACCAAAATTACGAAACTTATTCGCAAATTAAGGACACATTTTCTGCTGAGCCATATGTTATGTATAACTTAAAAAGAGGACAAAGATCCTTAAGTTCTCAACTTAGAGCAGGAGTGCTCCCCGTACAGGTGGAAGTAGGGTGTTTTAAAGGCCCTCCTGAGGAGGAAAGACTCTGTGAGGCCTGTGAGCTGCAAGTGGTGGAGGATGAATTTCATTTTTTGTTTTATTGTCATTTGTATGAAAAACAGAGACTTTGTCTGTATGAGGTGATAGAAAAGAAATGTCCTGATTTGTTTTGGTTATATGAAGATAAGATTTTACGTTGGCTTTTTGAAAATTAAATCTTTTGTTTGGCAAATTTTGTGTCAAAGGCATGGAGAATAAGAAAGGACACTTTGTATTCTGTTATACTCTGTTTAGGGGGGTTATTGGATTTTTGTGATGGGCCTTTATGTATTATGTATTATGTCTTTCAGTGTCATATAAGCCCATGTGGGCTGGGCAGATTAGTGCATGACACTTAAATAAATCAATCAAAAATCAAAATGTAGACAAATAGATCCATATACAGAACATCTAAGTTTTCCTCGTCTGAACTGGAATCTGGCCCAAACTGTCATGCTGGATAGCTCCAATATTGCTCGCCATTTTGTTGCGCCGCTAATGTTAGGTTGGGGTTGTGAGAGGCTGTAAGCTAGCAGGAGAGCTTGTAAAACAAATGATGAGAAATGGGGTGGCTTTACTCTGCCCCAATGGTCCCCCCCAAAATGTAAAGGTGAATTTTGAATTAACTCCTGCCGCTCTGCAGAATTATATCTAAGAAAACCACACAACTTTTATTATTTTGGCTAAAATCTACATTATAATAATTAGAAGACCACTTTGAAAATACAGATGAAAAACCTGGACTCTGAGCACCAGCCTCAGCCAATCCAGAAAAACTAGTGGGTTCCCCATTTTTGACATACAAAAAAGAGTAACAACCCCTTCCAGGTAGAGTCTGCGCTGCCAGCACCGAGCCCAGGTTAACACATACCAACATTCTCAGCAGGGCAGTTTACAATATGCACATGTATCTTTGCAAAAGTTCTGATGTTTTCATGGGCAAAACGCAAACACGTTTAGGCTGACGTCATGAAATGGGCAGCACCCACAAGGAGAGAAAGGCAGTGTTCATAGTTCAAGTCATCTTACTTTTAGGTAGGAAAATGAGATGTCGAAATTACTTATATTTTATTAAAAAAATAATGTGTTCTTTAGTGTACCAAAGGTAATATATTATGATATACATGGATATATTTTACTCTGAAAGGCTTAAGAAAAGCATGTTATAGACTAGGCCATTTAAAAAAATACCATTTATTTGTTTTACAAGGACCTGATCATTTCTTATATTGTTATTGTGATAAATTTCCACTGGCATGGAGTCCCATCTTAGCCATATCCATATATGTTTAAAACAACTTCCATGTATGCTTATGAAGAAAAAAAAAACCTCAGTAGGAATTTTCAATTAAGAGAATCCGGGAAGCAAATGTTTTAAGTTTTGTTTGAATGACTTAATTAACCAAGTTTGTAGGTAATGTTACTGGACATAGAATAAAGAGAACGTTATTTTGATTCAATTCAGTTCAATTCAATTCATTCAATTTTATTTGTATAGCCCAAATTCACAACAACAGTTATCTCAATGGGCTTCGTACCGGTAATTGTAATGTAAAAATACAATCAAAAAGGATCAGAAATGCATAGAATTCAATAGGATAATACTAAACTTTAACTAAACAGACTAAACTTAACTGGACATCCCTGCCAGTGGAGCCTTCTTCGTGGTAAGGAAAAACTCCTAAAAAAATCAGATTCGGGAAAAAATGAAGAAACCTCAGGGGTGCCCACATGAAGGAGGGATCCTCCCCCAGGATGGACAGGCGATTTACCAGAACTCATAGAGAAAAATTAACTTAGCTAACTCTACAACTACATATTTAAAGTCCAGCAAATGATCTTCATCCAGATGAATTTGGGGGCGGCTGGGGGCGCGAGTCGAGCCGGAGACAGGATCCACAACCAGGTGTAGAAGCAGTAATAGAGGCGAGCCAGAAACGAGGTACACGGTCAGGTACAGGAGCACGGATGAGCCAACAAGGAGGAAAGTAGGAAAGAGGGACATTACATGACTCGCACTGCACCAAACAGAGGCATGGAGAACTAAATGATAAGTAATGATCAAGAATAGAGGAGAGAAGGAGAGTACAAATAGGCAAGAATAGAGGACAGAATCCCAGTGTACCATAGTTTCCCCAGCTTCGATCTTCAAGTAGCCTACTAATAACCAATTCTTATTGTTAAGTTTAATTTAAACAAATTAAAGGTAATTAAAGGTAAATATTATCTGAACACTAGCCAGTCTGACAAAAAGCCTGTCCAAAGAGAAATTTTTTCAGTCTAACTTTGAATATGGAAACTGTTTCTGCCTCTCTTATATGAGCCATAAAACAGGGTCAGGACAGCATTACTTATGGAAAAAATATACAAGATCTCAGTAGTTTTAGATCAATAGAGTGAAAATAGACTGCTTAGCCTTTGGTTGATTTGTTGAAAATCTGACAAAAACATCAAGAGCTAATAAAGCAAGTTTTGTTACTGGTCAGCAGATATATGGCAGACTTTATTTGAAGAGGACAGCAGTAGGAATTATAGTAATCAGAATGTCAGAAGTAGAATTTGAACCCACACCTCTTACAAGAATACAACCTAAACGCAGTGCCTTGGACCGCTCGGCCATCCGGACATTCTCTGTGCAAGTAAAAGTCGCTTCTGGCAACGTGTTTCAACTCCTAATGACTTAGTGAAACAGTCAAGCACTTGTAGCCTTCGCTCAGTGTTGTAATCACAAATGTCTGTTAGGGTTATGTAATTATCATTTGCTTACACGCTATTATCACCATGATATGGTTGTCTAAGTTCTATCTTTCAGTAAGAAAACAATGACTTGAAAAGTTCTGATTATACAAGAATATGATTTTCCTGTACTGCTTGATTGAATGACCTACTTTTATGTTATCAACCCTGGCCACCAATAAAACCAGACTGGATACACTGGGAAGGCAGAACTCCTCTGTGACATCTCCTGTGTGGTTCTTCTCTTTATTAAGGAAAAGTCAGAACCCTGACAATGTCAGCCATATTTGCAATAATCAACAATGACTTTATGAATACCAGATTTGTTTATGACTGAACTATTTATGTTAAATAGACTGTCTGTTTTACAATATATGTGCAGATGTAAACCATCAGTGCTTGTGTCTTATATGGCACCACTAACAATTGTGCTTCTTTTGTGTAGCAGCATTGAAAGGAAGGCATGACAGACTAGATTTTGATGGAGTTTCAAGAAAGGATTTTGTAAGTGGACCAAGATGCCCGACTTTGCATTAGGGCTAAGTTGTCAGAGTGATTTTTTCAAATGCAATGACTTGACACGTTTCTCGATAGCATGCAATGGTAAGCAGGTAACCATTAATCTCCGCTGCCTTGGTTTGAGGACAAATACAATGTATTTGTGTTACATTGACCTGATAATTTATGACCTTGGTCTTGAGATAAATTGTCAGTGGCATGGAATCCCATCTTACATATCCAGATACGTTGAAAACAACTTCCATAAATGCTTATGGAAAAAACAGATAAAATATCAGTAGGAGTTTTTAATGAATAGATTGATAACATATTGATTTGGCTTTGGTTAACTTGAGGCATGTGTGACAACAACGCTGAGAGCAAATAAAGGGAAATTTGTCAGAATAAGTTGAAATCAAACAAGCTATTAGGTGATGTTAGTGAAGAACAAATGCAGAGCAAAAGTCCATTAATGAGGACACCAATAGCCAGTGTAGAAGGTGCCTGACTGTTAGCTGAATTTCAGAAGTGGGATTTGAACCCACGCCTCTTACCAGACTGCGACCTGAACGCAGCGCCTTGAACCGCTCGGCCATCCTGACAACCTCTACAAAAAACAATGGCGAGTGCAATACAAAGAAGACCTATGTGCTTAACAACTACTTGTCTGTTATGCCCAATGGTAAAGCACCAGGGCCTGACGGCTTTCCTGCTGAGTTTTATAAAGAATTCTGGGAACAACTGGCACCAACATTTTATAAAACGGTCACATCTATTAATGAGAGCCAACCAATGCCACCTAACATGAACTCAGCCAACATAATTCTTCTTCTAAAACCAGACAAAGATCCCACTAGCCCTTCAAGGTATCGCCCTATTTCTCTAATCAATGCAGATGTAAAAATCATCTGCAAAGCACTAGCACAGAGAATAGAAAAAATCACTCCTCACATAATTCACCAAACTGGATTCATCAAAGGCAGACACTCGGATGATAATGTCCGTAGACTAGTTAATATAATAGACTTTGCTACCATTGAAAACCAGGAAATGACGGTACTATCGCTGGATGCTGAAAAAGCCTAAGTCTACCAGTTGTCCCCAACTTACCCCCTTCCTCATATAACCTCATATTAGGGTGAGGGGGTGGGGGGTCTAGCCTGCGATGCGCCTTGGGGGGGGGCTACTTGGCAGTGGCCCCCCTCCTATGGTTGCCGTATGGAGTGGGCTCCCCCTCTTTCGGTTTTATTTGCACCTTAGACATGTAGGGTCCTTGGTAGGGGGGGTGCTTGGACATCACTGCCAGCAAGCAGCAGATGTCCTCCTGGCACCCTACCCGCCAATTTTAACCGCACCTTAGACATTTAGGGCCCCTTGGTGGGGAGGGTGAGGGGACATCACTGTGAGTAATCAGGAGATGTCCCCTCAGTGCCCTACTTGCCAATTTTAACTGCACCCCCCTTAGTACACACACCCCTCCCCCTTCAATATATACATTCCAACATAAACACACACACATGCACACACACACCCTCTCAAAAACACATACACGCACACACATTTTGCAAGGAAGGTGGGACCTGGGTCCATCTGTCCCCTACCCCTTCCCTGGTGGGGGGTGCGGGCCCCTTGGCGATGGCGGCCGTGTCCCTTGGGTGCCGGCTCCCTGGGCCCGGCGGTGCTCTCTCCGCATGGTGGGGGGGTTCATATTACACCTGAGCCGGGGGGTGTTCGTGTCCCTGGGGGGTGGGTCCTGGTCCTTGGCCCTGAGCGCTGGGCCCCGCCAAACTTCCAACATGGCCGAGCCTGGTCGGGCCGTATTTATAACACCCCTTGTGGGCCACCCTTTTTTCCCCGGGGTTCCCCCCTCCTGGGCGGGGGCGGCGGGCCCCTGCCTTGCTCCTCCCTGGACCAACCGTGGGCCGGGTGGGTGGCTGCCTGGAGTGCGGAGCGGGTCTCCCTTGGGGGGTCCTGGCTCGTACCTGGGGTTGGGGCGGGGGGATGCCCGGAACTCCTGGGTGGTGGTGGGGTGCTCGTCTGGGGCTGTGGGCGTCCTTCTCCGGTGGGGCCCTGCGTTGGGCTCTTCCGGCGCGGCGGGGGGGCTGCTTTCATGGTTGGGCTGGGGCGGCGCTCTCTTTCCCTCCGTGCCTCCCTGCTCTCAGGCTCTGGGGGCCTTGCGGCGGTCCTGCTGGCCCTGGCCTGGGTGGCGGTCTTGGTCGCCCGGGGGGCGGTTGTTCCCTGCCTGTTCCCGTGTGGCGTTGGGGGATTTCCGGCTGCTGCTGCGGCGGGGGTCTGGGTGTGGGGGTGGCTAGGCGCTCCTCCTCCTTCTTTTCACATTCCACCATCCATTTTAGAAGAACATAAACACTCACCTGAGCACAGGTGTTAGCTCACCTTTGCACTTATAGTTTGCATGATTGAATGAATGAAAGATTTCACACTAGTTGGTTTAAAGGAATAGGTATGCGTTCGTGAACACTATCTGTTTTGTGTACATGTTGACATGTGAACATTTTTTGAAGCTAGCAGGTGTGTTGATAATATTTGAGTGTGTGTGAACAGGCCCCGCCCTATTTGTACTACATTTGAACTGTACCGTAATGATAAACAACCAGTAAACCTGTCTGCTTCATGCTGCTTCATGGTCTTACCCCCACCCGCCCTCTCTCACTATAGCCCCCCCCCTCTGACATCCCTCCCTCTTCTTCCCTTCTTTCCTTTTCCGTCCGGTCCAACACCAAAGATTTTCAATCATGGTTGAAATGAATAAAGTTTGGCCTCAATTACAAAAGGGGTTTGTTCAGTCACACCTTTGGTTTGTCTGAAGATTAATAACCCCTCTTGTTAAAGTAAAATATGTCCAACACAAGAGTCCATCAGCTCTCATCTGCCTGCCCAGTTGTTGGACTGGACAAGTTTAAAAAAATAGTAAAAAAAAAATAATAATAATAATAAAAAATAAATAAATGAAAGATGGGAGTAATTGTCACCTCTGGCAACCAGTTTCAACTCCTAATGACTAAGTGAAAAAGCCAAGAACTTGTACCAGTATACAATGTCGTGGAACTCTTTTCTGGTGGTAGCACCAGGATGTTCCGCAGTCTACGGTATTGAGGAAACCTTGAATGTTGATAGAAATGAATAGCCACTGTGTTTCAGCTCCACATTAAATGCTGCTTCTTTGTTTGCTTTGCAATTTCAAAGCACGTATCTCCTTCTTTGTGTCCATTCTTACATTTTTATGACTCTGGTAGAAGATTTGGATTTGATTGTAAATAGAACAAAGTACAGAGGAACATATAGAGTAAGTGGCAAGTTGGCACATGAGGTGTAAGGCAGCCTGGATAGGAGATCCAGACTTTGATTGAATGAAAGATGGGAGTAATTGTCACCTCTGGTAACCAGTTTCAACTCCTAATGACTAAGTGAAACAGTCAAGAACTCGTAGCCTTCGCTCAGTGTTGTAATCACAAATATGTCAGCCATATTTGCAATAATCAACAATGACTTTATGAATACCAGATTTGTTGAAAACAACTTCCATAAATGCTTATGGAAAAAAACAGAAAAAATATCAGGAGGAGTTTTTAATGAATAGATTGATAACATATTGATTTGCCTTTGGTTAATATGTAGCATGTGTGACAACAATGTTGAGAGCAAATAAAGGAAGTTTTGTCTGAATAAGTTAAAATGAAGCAAGCTATTAGTTGATGTTAATAGAGAACAAATGCAGAGCAGAGTTCCATTGATGTAGACACCAATAGCTAGTGTAGAAGTAGCCTGACTGTTGGCTGAATGTCAGAAGTGGGATTTGAACCCACGCCTCTTACGAGACTGCGACCTGAACGCAGCGCCTTGGACCGCTCGGCCATCCTGACATCCTCTACAAAAGCCAATGGGGCGTGCAATACAAAGATGACCTATGTGCTTAACAACTGCTTGTCTGTTCAGAAGGCAAAGATTGATTGGTGAAAACGGCCTTTCCCTTTTTAACTGAATTTACACTACTGAGATGTTTGTGTTGGTAAGGACCCATGATACTCAACAGTTACAATGTCGTGGAACTCTTGTCTGGTGGTAGCACCAGGATGTTCCGCAGTCTACGGTATTGAGGAAACTTTGAGTGTTGATAGAAATGAACAGCCACTGTGTTTCAGCTCCACATTAAGTGCTGCTTCTTTGTTTGCTTTGAAATTTAAAAGCACGTGTCTCCCTTTTTGTGTACATTCTTACATTTTTATGACTCTGGTAGAAGATTTGGATTAGATTGTAAATAGAACAAAGTACAGAAGAACATATAGAGTAAGTGGCAAGTTGGCACATGAGGTGTAAGGCAGTCTGGATGGGAGATCCAGACTTTGATTGAATGAAAGATGGGAGTAATTGTCACCTCTGGCAACCAGTTTCAACTCCTAATGACTAAGTGAAACAGTCATTCGCTCAGTGTTGTAATCACAAATATGTCAGCCATATTTGCAATAATCAACAATGACTTTATGAATACCAGATTTGTTGAAAACAACTTCCATAAATGCTTATGGAAAAAAACAGACAAAATATAAGGAGGAGTTTTTAATGAATAGATTGATAACATATTGATTTGCCTTTGGTTAATTTGTAGCATGTGTGACAACAATGTTGAGAGCAAATAAAGTAAGTTTTGTCTGAATAAGATCAAATCAAACAAGCTATTAGGTGATGTTAATAGAGAGTAAATGCACAGCAGAGTTCCATTGATGAGAACGCCAATAGCTAGTGTAGAAGTAGCTTGCCTGTTGGTTGAATGTCAGAAGTGGGATTTGAACCCACGCCTCTTACGAGACTGCGACCTGAACGCAGCGCCTTGGACCGCTCGGCCATCCTGACATCCTCTACAAAAAACAATGGCGAGTGCAATACAAAGAAGACCTATGCGCTTAACAACTGCTTGTCTGCTCAGAAGGCAAAGATTGATTGGTGAAAACGGCCTTTCCTTTTTTAACTGAATTTACACTACTGAGATGTTTGTTTTGGTAATGACCCATGATACTCAACAGTTACAATGTTGTGGAACTCTTGTCTGGTGGTAGCACCAGGATGTTCTGCAGTCTACGGTATTGAGGAAACCTTGAATGTTGATAGAAATGAACAGCCACTGTGTTTCAGCTCCACATTAAATGCTGCTTCTTTGTTTGCTTTGAAATTTCAAAGCACGTATCTCCTTCTTTGTGTCTATTCTTACATTTTTATGACTCTGGTAGAAGATTTGGATTTGATTGTAAATAGAACAAAGTACAGAGGAACATATAGAGTAAGTGGCAAGTTGGCACATGAGGTGTAAGCCAGCCTGGAAGGGAGATCCAGACTTTGATTGAATGAAAGATGGGAGTAATTGTCACCTCTGGCAACCAGTTTCAACTCGACTAAGTGAAAAAGCCAAGAACTTGTAGCCTCCGCTCAGTGTTGTAATCACAAATATGTGAGCCATATCTGCAATAATCAACAATGACTTTTTGAATACCAGATTTGTTGAAAACAACTTCCATAAATGCTTATGGAAAAAAACAGACAAAATATCAGGAGGAGTTTTTAATGAATAGATTGATAACATATTGATTTGCCTTTGGTTAATTTGTAGCATGTGTGACAACAATGTTGAGAGCAAATAAAGTAAGTTTTGTCTGAATAAGTTAAAATGAAGCAAGCTATCAGTTGATGTTAATAGAGAACAAATGCAGAGCAGAGTTCCATTGATGAGAACACCAATAGCTAGTGTAGAAGTAGCCTGCCTGTTGGCCGAATGTCAGAGGTGGGATTTGAACCCACGCCTCTTACAAGACTGCGACCTGAACGCAGCGCCTTGGACCGCTCGGCCATCCTGACATCCTCTACAGAAGCCAATGGCGAGTGCAATACAAAGAAGACCTATGTGCTTAACAGCTGCTTGTCTGTTCAGAAGGCAAAGATTGATTGGTGAAAACGGCCTTTCCTTTTTTAATTGAATTTACACTACTGAGAAGTTTTTTCTTGGTAAGGACCCATGACACTCAACAGTTACAATGTCGTGGAACTCTTGTCTGGTGGTAGCACCAGGATGTTCCGCAGTCTACGGTATTGAGGAAACTTTGAGTGTTGATAGAAATGAACAGCCACTGTGTTTCAGCTCCACATTAAGTGCTGCTTCTTTGTTTGCTTTGAAATTTCAAAGCACGTGTCTCCCTCTTTGTGTCCATTCTTACATTTTTATGACTCTGGTAGAAGATTTGGATTTGATTGTAAATAGAACAAAGTACAGAGGAACATATAGAGTAAGTGGCAAGTTGGTACATGAGGTGTAAGCCAGCCTGGATAGGAGATCCAGACTTTGATTGAATGAAAGATGGGAGTAATTGTCACCTCTGGCAACCAGTTTCAACTCCTAATGACTAAGTGAAACAGTCAAGAACTTGTAGCCTTCGCTCAGTGTTGTAATCACAAATATGTCAGCCATATTTGCAATAGACAACAATGACTTTATGAATACCAGATTTGTTGAAAACAACTTCCATAAATGCTTATGGAAAAAAACAGACAAAATATCAGGAGGAGTTTTTAATGAAAAGATTGATAACATATTGATTTGCATTAGGTTAATTTGTAGCATGTGTGACAACAATGTTGAGAGCAAATAAAGTAAGTTTTGTCTGAATAAGTTAAAATGAAAAAAGCTATTAGTTAATGTTAATAGAGAATAAATGCAGAGCAGAGTTCCATTGATGAGAACGCCAATAGCTAGTGTAGAAGTAGCCTGACTGTTGGCTGAATGTCAGAAGTGGGATTTGAACCCATGCCTTTTACGAGACTGCGACCTGAACGCAGCGCCTTGGACCGCTCGTCCATCCTGACATCCTCTACAAAAACCAATGGCGAGTGCAATACAAAGAAGACCTATGTGCTTAACAACTGCTTGTCTGTTCAGAAGGCAAAGATTGATTGATGAAAACAGCCTTTCCTTTTTTAACAGAATTTACACTACTGAGAAGTTTTTTTTTGGTAAGGACCCATGATACTCAACAGTTATAATGTCGTGGAACTCTTGTCTGGTGGTAGCACCAGGATGTTCCGCAGTCTACGGTATTGAGGAAACTTTGAGTGTTGATAGAAATGAACAGCCACTGTGTTTCAGCTCCACATTAAGTGCTGCTTCTTTGTTTGCTTTGAAATTTCAAAGCACGTGTCTCCCTCTTTGTGTCCATTCTTACATTTTTATGACTCTGGTAGAAGATTTGGATTTGATTGTAAATAGAACAAAGTACAGAGGAACATATAGAGTAAGTGGCAAGTTGGCACATGAGGTGTAAGGCAGCCTGGATAGGAGATCCAGACTTTGATTGAATGAAAGATGGGAGTAATTGTCACCTCTGGCAACCAGTTTCAACTCCTAATGACTAAGTGAAAAAACCAAGAACTTGTAGCCTTCGCTCAGTGTTGTAATCACAAATATGTCAGCCATATTTGCAATAGACAACAATGACTTTATGAATACCAGATTTGTTGAAAACAACTTCCATAAATGCTTATGGAAAAAAACAGACAAAATATCAGGAGGAGTTTTTAATGAATAGATTGATAACATATTGATTTGCCTTTGGTTAATATGTAGCATGTGTGACAACAATGTTGAGAGCAAATAAAGTAAGTTTTGTCTGAATAAGTTAAAATGAAGCAAGCTATTAGTTGATGTTAATAGAGAATAAATGCAGAGCAGAGTTCCATTGATGAGGACACCAATAGGTAGTGTAGAAGTAGCCTGACTGTTGGCTGAATGTCAGAAGTGGGATTTGAACCCACGCCTCTTACGAGACTGCGACCTGAACGCAGCGCCTTGGACCGCTCGTCCATCCTGACATCCTCTGCAAAAGCCAATGGTGAGTGCAATACAAAGAAGACCTATGTGCTTAACAACTGCTCGTCTGTTCAGAAGGCAAAGATTGATTGGTGAAAATGGCCTTTACTTTTTTAACTCAATTTACACTACTGAGATGTTTGTCTTGGTAATGACCCATGATACTCAACAGTTACAATGTCGTTGAACTCTTGTCTGGTGGTAGCACCAGGATGTTCTGCAGTCTACGGTATTGAGGAAACCTTGAATGTTGATAGAAATGAACAGCCACTGTGTTTCAGCTCCACATTAAATGCTGCTTTTTTGTTTGCTTTGAAATTTCAAAGCACGTGTCTCCCTCTTTGTGTCCATTCTTACATTTTTATGACTCTGGTAGAAGATTTGGATTTGATTCTAAATAGAACAAAGTACAGAGGAACATATAGAGTAAGTGGCAAGTTGGCACATGAGGTGTAAGGCAGCCTGGATGGGAGATCCAGACTTTGATTGAATGAAAGATGGGAGTAAGTGTCACCTCTGGCAACCAGTTTCAACTCCTAATGACTAAGTGAAAAAGCCAAGAACTTGTAGCCTTCGCTCAGTGTTGTAATCACAAATATGTCAGCCATATTTGCAATAATCAACAATGACTTTATGAATACCAGATTTGTTGAAAACAACTTCCATAAATGCTTATGGAAAAAAACAGACAAATATCAGGAGGAGTTTTTAATGAAAAGATTGATAACATATTGATTTGCCTTTGGTTAATTTGTAGCATGTGTGACAACAATGTTGAGAGCAAATAAAGTAAGTTTAGTCTGAATAAGTTAAAATGAAGCAAGCTATTAGTTGATGTTAATAGAGAATAAATGCACAGCAGAGTTCCATTGATGAGAACACCAATACCTAGTGTAAAAGTAGCCTTACTGTTGGCTGAATGTCAGAAGTGGGATTTGAACACACGCCTCTTACGAGACTGCGCCCTGAACACAGGGCCTTAGACCGCTCGGCCATCCTGACATCCTCTACAAAAGCCAATGGCGAGTGCAATACAAAGAAGACCTATGTGCTTAACAATTGCTTGTCTGTTCAGAAGGCAAAGATTGATTGGTGAAAACGGCCTTTCCTTTTTTAACTGAGATGTTTGTCTTGGTAATGACCCATGATACTCAACAGTTACAATGTTGTGGAACTCTTGTCTGGTGGTAGCACCAGGATGTTCTGCAGTCTACGGTATTGAGGAAACCTTGAATGTTGATAGAAATTAACAGCCACTGTGTTTCAGCTCCACATTAAATGCTGCTTTTTTGTTTTCTTTGAAATTTCAAAGCTCGTGTCTCCCTCTTTGTGTTCAATTCAATTCAATTCAATTTTATTTGTATAGCCCAAAATCACAACAACAGTCGTCTCGATGGGCTTCGAAGTAAAACATGAAATCAAGACAAGAGTTCAATAGAAAAATACTAAAATGAACTAACAAACTGACTAAGCTATACTGGCATCCCTGCCCTTAGACCCCCCTTCGCGGTAAGGAAAAACTCCCAAAAAAAACGGATTCCGGAAAAAACGAAGAAACCTCAGGGGTGCGCACATGAAGGAGGGATCCTCCCCCAGGACGGACAGGCGATTTACCAGAAATCTTAGAGAAGAATTAACTTATCTAAATCTACAACTACATATATAAAAGTCCAGCAGACGAGCTTCATCCAGCCGTGGTTGTGGGGACAGTCAAAGGCGCGAGTCGAGCCGGAGACAGGAACCACAGCCAGGTGTAGGAGCAGGAGCAGAGGCGAGGTACTCGGTCAGGTACAGAGCAGAGACGAGCCAGAGATGAGCCAGAGGCAGGATCCACAGCCAGGTGTAGGAGCAGGAGCAAAGGCGAGGTAAACGGTCAGGAACTGGAGCACGGATGAGCCAACTGGAGTCTGGAAGCACTCCCACTCCCCAGGAGGGGAGAGGAAAAGAGGGACAATACATGAATCGCACTGCACCAAACAGAGGCATGGAGAACTAAATGATAAATTATGATCAAGAATAGAGGAGAGGAAGGGTAGAAGTAAAAACAGGAAAGAGGACAGAACCCCAGTGCACCATAGTTACCCCAGCTTCAACTTCTAGCAGCCTTTTAAAAGAAATAGTTATTATTAAGTTTAATTTAAACAAATTAACATTAAGTTAAATAATCTCTGAATACTAACTAGTCTGACAATAAGCCTGTCCAAAGAGGAATGTTTTCAGTCTAGCTTTGAATGTAGAAACTGAGTCGGCCTCTCTTACATGAGCTAGGAGTTTATTCCATAAGACAGGGGCTTGGTGACTAAACGCTCTACCTCCAACCGTACTTTTACTAATTCTAGGAACCACAAGCAGTCCTGCATTTTGCGAGCGAAGTGTTCTCATTGGATGGTAAGGGACTATGAGGTCCTTAATATAGGACGGGGCCATTCCATGTAAGGCCTTATAGGTTAACAGGAAAATCTTGAACTTGATTCTGGAATCAACTGGGAGCCAATGGAGCGAAACTAACACAGGAGTGATGTGATCTCTTCTGCTAGTTCCAGCTAACAATCTAGCTGTTGCGTTCTGAACAAGCTGGAGACTTCTTAAGGAACTCTTAGGACACGCTGCTAACAAGGAGTTACAGTAATCCAGCCTCGACGTAACAAACGCATGGATGAGTTTTTCAGCATCACTCTTAGAAAGTATATTTCTGATCTTAGCAATATTCCGCAGGTGAAAAAAGGCAGTTCTGCACGCCTGAGATATGTGAGCCTTAAATGATAAATCCTGGTCAAGTAAAACCCCAAGGTTTCTAACTGTGGAATTGGGGGCTATACTTATGCCATCCAGGGAGACTATCTGAGCAGACAGAGTATCTCTGAGGTTTTTAGGACCAAGTATAATGACCTCAGTTTTTTCTGGGTTCAAGAGGAGGTAATTAATTGTCATCCAGGTCTTGATGTCACTGATGCAGGCGTTCAGTTTCTCTATCTGGTCATTCTGGTCAGGCTTCATAGATAAATACAACTGCGTATCGTCGGCATAACAATGAAAATTAATGCTGTGTTTCCTGATTATGTTTCCTAGGGGTAGCATATAAAGCGTAAACAGGATCGGTCCCAAGACTGAGCCCTGTGGGACTCCATAGTTGACTCGAGTGCACTGAGAGGAATGGCCATTTACATTAACGAACTGATACCTATCGGACAGATAGGATTTAAACCACTGGAGAGCAGATCCTCTGATCTCTATGTCCTGCTCTAATCTATGGAGTAAAATACCGTGGTCGATAGTGTCAAAGGCTGCACTGAGGTCCAACAGGACCAGAATAGAAAGTAGTCCCTTTTCTGAGGCCAATAACAAGTCATTAGAGACTCTAACTAGTGCAGTTTCCGTACTGTGGTGAGGTCTAAACCCCGACTGAAAGTCTTCAAAGTGGCTGTTGTCCTGTAGGTGGCAGTAAAGCTGCTTAACTACAACTCTTTCTAGGATTTTAGAAATAAAGGGCAGGTTTGATATCGGTCTATAGTTGGCCAAGATGCTAGGATCCAAACTGGGCTTTTTCAGAAGAGGTTTAACAACTGCATATTTAAAAGACTGTGGCACGTAACCCGTTTCCAGAGAGGCATTTATCATTGTTAATATGGGATCATTAATTAGGGGAAAAGTTTTTTTAAAAAGTCTAGTGGGAATTGGGTCTAACAGACACGTTGAGGATTTGGAGGACGTAATAATTGATGTTATTTCCGCTTGATCCACAGCAGTGAAGCAGTCTAATGTTACAGAGGTTTCTATGGATGCCTCCACTTCTACCGCTTCAGCCTGCTCTGGGCTGATAGTAGGAATAACTTGATTTAACTTATGTCTAATATTTGAGATTTTACTGTCGAAAAATGTAAGAAAATCATCAGAGCTGAGAGAAACAGGAACATGTGGTTCTACTGAGCTCTGACTGCGAGTTAATTTAGCAATAGTGCTAAAAAGAAATCTTGGATTATTTCCATTCTCTGATATTAAGGTTGAATAGTACTGGCTTCTAGCTCTACGCAGGGCTTTTTTATAATTTAAAAGGCTATGTTTCCAGGTATTCAGAGACTGCTCTGAACCGGAGCGGCGCCATTCCCTTTCCAACTTACGGGTTTCTTGTTTAAGAGAACGAGTTTCAGCGTTAAACCACGGTGCTACTCGGTTTTGTCTGACGAACTTAGGTTTCAAGGGGGCAACAACATCGAGTGTACTCCTGAGGGCTTGTAAGGCATCATTAACAAAGTGGTCATTTATATTAGGACTGATAATATGGGAGCTGGTCTCAGAGTATTTTCTCAGAATATCACTAAGTACTGGCTGAACTGTGTGTTTAAACTCAGACACAGAACGGTCAGTTAAGGTTCTTCTAAGCTGTTTCTTATTCACTGGGACAGAAGGATGTTCCAGTGTAAACTGGAAGGTAATCAGAAAGTGATCAGAAATGATGGGGTTAAGAGGAAGGACACTCAGCTGGCTGATCTCTATACCATGGGTTAGAACAAGGTCCAGGGTGTGCTTATGAGAGTGAGTGGGTTCATTCACACTTTGGGTGAAACCAGCATCATCTAATAAAGTTGCAAAAGCCTTTCCTAGGCAGTCACTGGGGTCATCAACATGAATATTAAAATCCCCTAATATTATAGTTTGATCAGAATCTAAGACAATAGTCGATAGGAAGTCGGAAAACTCAGTTAAAAATTCTGAATATGGGCCGGGGGGGCGATAAATAATTATGAGTAAAACAGGTTTTCGAGTTTTCCTGTTTGGGTGACTTAAAGACAATATGATGTTTTCAAATGAATTATAAGCATTTTTAACTTTAGGGCTGAGAAGTAAGCTAGACTGTGATATTACTGCCAAACCACCTCCTTTCCCTGAAATCCTGGATTTCTGATAGTTAGCATAAGTGGGGGGGGGTTGCTTCATTCAAACTAACATAGTCATCCTGATGGAGCCAAGTTTCTGTTAAGGCTAAAAGACTAAGGTTTTTATCAGTAATTAACTCGTTGACTAAGAGGGACTTGGAGGAAATGGATCTAATGTTTAATAACCCGCATTTAATTGCATCATAATTCTGCTTGTGAGAACTGCTGTCTGTCACTTTAAGGTTTCTATGACGCGCTCCTTTCATTTGTCTTTCAGCACATAAGCTAAAGCTAGGACCTGCTTGACTTTCCCTGCATGGGTTTTGCACCGGCACTAACCCTAAGGGAGGCTCAGAGGAGCGTTTTACACTGCTGCTCTGCGCCCGGGTCTCGTCTCTGGATTGTCAGGTTAACAGACTAAGGCTAGCAGAAATGTTTCTAGAAAGAAGAGCGGCACCGTCCCGGGTGGGATGGACGCCGTCTCTCCGCATGAGACCGGGCTTCCCCCAAAACGCGCTCCAGTTATCCACAAAACCAACGCCGTTTTCTGGGCACCATCTAGAAAGCCAGCGGTTAAATGATGAAAAGCGGCTGTACATTTCATCACTGACTAAGTTCGGCAGGGGACCAGAGAAAATTACAGTGTCGGACATCGTCTTAGCCAGTTTACACACCGAAGTTACGTTTAACTTAACCACCTCTGACTGTCTCTGTCGGGCATCATTACCGCCTGCGTGATACACGACTCGACGGAACCTGGACTTACTCTGAGCTAACATCATAAGGTTCCCCTCGATGTCACCAACTCTGGCCCCCGGATAACACCTGACTGTAGCCGCTGGGAGCTCCACGTTTCTAACTTCAGAAGAGCCTATAACCAGAGTTGAGTGTTCAGCGGGTGTGTCGCCGAGGGGGGATAACCTATTACTAACGTGGAGTCTCGGGTGCTCTAAGTTTTTGCGTTTAGCACTATGTTTCCTCCCAACCGGTACAAACCCCTGACTGTCTCCCGGCTGTTGGGAGGGCGCTGGGGTACTAGCTAAGTTAGCCCTGGTAGCGCGGCCCGCGCTACGAGTAACGACCTGGCTAGCCGGCTTAGCTTCCACTGTGCGGAGCCGCGCTTCTAACTGCTCCAGCCTGGCCTCCAAGTCTAACACAAGACTACACTTAACACAACTACCGCTATTTTCACTAAAGGAGGCAGGATCATCACTAAACATATGGCACATGGGGCAGGAGAGAGGAGGAGAGGCGGAAGGAGTGGTGGCCATGCCAGGTTTTAAGCTAAGGCTAGCGGTGTTTAGGTAAAGAGAAGTGGTCTATTTAGCAAAATGAGAAAGTGAACAGCAAGCGGTTTAACAGTGGTGAATTCGCTAATAAAAGGTACTAGATGTGAATATTAACCCAGATAACCCTTAGAGTAAGCAATAGTAGTAAGGCTAATGCCAAACAAGAGGACAGCAGTCACACATGACTAGCACTGGGAATAGCTCACCCGGAAATGACGTCACAGTCCAACGTGTTCTCAATTACAACATTCTTACATTTTTATGACTCTGGTAGAAGATTTGGATTTGATTGTAAATAGAACAAAGTACAGAGGAACAGATAGAGTAAGTGGCAAGTTGGCACATGAGGTGTAAGGCAGCCTGGATAGGAGATCCATGAGGACACCAATAGCCAGTGTAGAAGTAGCCTGACTGTTGGGTGATTGTCAGAAGTGGGATTTGAACCCACGCCTCTCACGAGACTGCGACCTGAACGCAGTGCCTTGGATCGGGACGTGATGCTGTAGTATCGCGAGACCCAGCGAGACGAGTGTGGTGAGTCGACTTGGCGGCGCACAAGCATTTGAACAAACATTTTCGATCTTGTTTCATTTTTCCGCCATATTAAAATATTTCCTGCAAACTAACATAACCTGTTAAGAGTATTAAGCTTCTGTCAGCCTGGAGGACCTGGAGAATTTCATTGACGAGTGTTTTAAAACCTGCAACATGGTGAAGCCCAGAACCGCCACCACCACCCCCTCCGCCAAGCGTGAACGGCCTGAGGACTCTCCCGGGGCTGTGTCCTCTCCAGGCAGCGGAGTGAGCGATATCCTGGATTCGATTGACAAAAAGCTCTCCAGCTTTGATTGCCGCCTCAATTTGCTGGAGATCCTCCATGGAGAATTTCAAGGTCTGCGGGAGTCTCTGGAATTCAGCCAGCAGCAGGTGCGGGAGCTTGCAGCGGAGAACCAGGCCCTCAGAGAGACCGTCAAGACTCTGGGCAATGACACCGCCCGTCTCTCCGAGGAGAACCGATCCATCAAGGAAACCCTCCTGGATCTTCAGTCGAGGAGCATGAGGGACAATCTAGTGGTCGCGGGGGTTCCAGAGGAGGCAGGAGAAGACCCCGAGGCCACCGTGAGGTCCTTTTTAGAGGTCCACCTGAAGCTCCCCAAGGAGGAGGTGCAGAAGATCTCTTTCCACAGGGTTCACCGCCTCGGAGGAAGAAGGTCCGACCACCAGCGCCCGCGTCCTATTGTGGCTAAATTCGAACATTTCAAACAGAAGGAGTTGGTGAAGGGCCGCGGACGGGAACTGAAAGGCACGCATTACAGCGTTAATGACCAGTTCCCGGCAGAAATCCTCCTTAGAAGGAAGATCCTGTTCCCGCTGAGGAGGAAGCATCTTGCTGCTGGTTCGAGAGCGATTGTGACCGTTGACAAACTGTATGTGGACGGACGGCTGTTCCGGGACCCGGAGATCACCCCCTGGCTGTGCTGAAGGCTTTCAGACCCGCGCTGAGAACATCTGCGCTGCCCAGAAGAAACCCGCTAAACTTACTTCAATGAATGAAAAACCGGATCATCAATAATCCACACCTCGATCTCAGGAAAACAGTCTTTTTTCTTCACCTCAGTCCCACTCATGTTTCCATTGTTGTTTTGTTGTTGTTTTCGTTTTCCCTTTTATCTCTTTTTTTCTTTCCTTTACTCTCCCCCCCCCCCCCGCTCCCCCCTCATCATATGTAAATCACCTGGAAGCAACTCATCCTAAGTATTTATTTATGCACGGAACGGGCGCGCGCGCACACTAGCGCACATACGGGCGTGCACATGCGATCCCGCACACACACGCCGACATACTGCAAACACCTCACACAGGCTCTCATAGGACGCACGCGACACGCAGCTCACATAGCCAGAAAACGTTCACGTGCACAGCGCTTCTCAATGCGGGCACGCGCACACGGACTGGTACACAAGCACTACTTAGCTTTACACCTTTTCAGTCAGAGCAGTTATGAACAGTCTTAACATCGTTAGCTGGAATGTGCGTGGACTTGGCTCTGAGCCAAAGAGATTGAAAGTGTTAAATCACCTGTGTGGTCTAAAAGCAGATATAGCTCTACTGCAGGAGACCCATTTATCGGATTCATTGAATCACCTCCTGTGCTGCTTACAATTTCCAGTTATATACTCTGCCAGTTACAACTCCAAACAACAAGGAGTTGCTGTTTTAATTAATAAAAATCTTAATTTTACTCATAAGGATACAGTTACTGACCCAGAAGGCAGATTTGTAATCATTAATATATCCATTCAGAATAAGGACTTTTGTATAGCGAGTGTTTACGGCCCTAATTTTGACGACTCTTCCTTCTTTCACAGATTCTTCACCTCACTCTCAGTTCACTCTGACTCCACAATCATTATAGGAGGAGACTTCAACCTTGTTTTGGACCCTGAACTTGACAGACTCAGCACAGCAGCAAATCAGCGTACATGGCGATCTGCAAGTATTCTAAAGCAGTACATGAATGATTTGGGTCTCTGCGACGCGTGGCGCTCATGTCACCCAAACACTAAGGGGTTCACCTTTTTCTCTCCAGTTCACCACTCACACTCCCGTTTAGACTATTTATTAATCAGTAACTCCCTTTTGAAAAATATTCAAAGCTCCAATATCCATCCAATTATTATCAGTGATCATGCACCAGTCTCTGTAAACATTTCTAGGGAAAAATCCACACCCTCTGGTACAACCTGGAGGTTTAATACGTCTCTGTTAAAGGACCAGGAATTTCTTGAATTCTTTAAAAAAGAGTGGGCAACCTTCTTAGACTTCAACAATACTCCAGACATCCCACCGTGCATTCTTTGGGAAACAGCAAAGGCAGTCATGAGAGGGAAAATCATTTCTTATTCAACGCACAAAAAACGCAAAGAGAAAGCAGATTTATTAGAATTAGAAAATAAAATCAAAACCCTGGAGACTGCTTATGCTGCTTCTGCACAGGAACACATACTGGGAGATCTGAAAAATTTAAAGCTGCAGTTAAATGACATCATTAATAAACAAACACAATTTCAAATACAAAGGCTACGACTTGAAAGATTTGAAAACTCTAATAAATCTGGCAAATTTCTGGCTAATCAGCTTAAAATTAATAGAGAAAAATCATCAATCACCTCTATTACGGACCAAACAGGAAATGTCACTCATGACCCGGTCAAGATTAATAAAGCATTTGAAAACTTTTATAAAAACTTGTACACACCGCAGATCAATCCGTCAGAGCAAAGTATTGACTCATTTCTTAATAATGTAAACCTACCCAGGCTAAATGAGGATCAAATCATAAACTTAGATTCTCCGCTCTCGCCGTCTGAACTTCATGAAGCTCTGTTACTTATGCCCAATGGTAAAGCACCAGGGCCTGACGGCTTTCCTGCTGAGTTTTAAAAGGAATTCTGGGAACAACTGGCACCAACATTTTTTAAAACTGTCACATCTATTAATGAGAGCTAATCAATGCCACCTAACATGAACTCAGCCAACATAATTCTTCTTCTAAAACCAGACAAAGATCCCACTAGTCCTTCAAGCTATCGCCCTATTTCTCTAATCAATGCAGATGTAAAAATTATCTGCAAAGCACTAGCACAGAGAATAGAAAAAATCACTCCTCACATAATTCACTTCGACCAAACTGGATTCATCAAAGGCAGACACTCGGATGATAATGTCCGTAGACTAGTTAATATAATAGACTTTGCCACCATTGAAAACCAGGAAATGACGGTACTATCGCTGGATGCTGAAAAAGCCTTTGACAGAGTAAATTGGAAGTTCCTTATTGCCGCCCTCCATAAGTTTGGTTTTGGAGAAGCATTCATCAATTGGATCAAAATATTATATGACAACCCCAATGCATCAGTTAGAACTAACAAACAGACTTCAAACAGGTTTTTTTCTTGGAAGAGGAACCAGACAGGGCTGCCCACTCTCTCCTTCTCTTTTTGCTATATTCATTGAGCCTTTAGCTGCAGCAATAAGACAGAATAAGAGCATTATAGGAACAAAAACCAAACACAGCCATCATAAAATTAGTCTTTATGCGGATGACATATTACTGTTTTTAAGGAATTTACATTCTGTAAATGAAACAGCAATGATCATAAATGAATTCTCCTCCATATCAGACTATTCCATTAATTGGAATAAGTCTGTTTTATTACCACTCAACAGGAATATGGAACAAAGACCCACAATTCCAGTTAAAACAGGAAATATCAAATATCTGGGTATCTACTTTTCCCCCAAACTATCAGAACTGGTGCAGCTAAACCACACCCCATTACTGAAAAGCATACAGGACGATCTAACACGCTGGACCAACCTGCCTCTGTCCCTTATGGCAAGGTAGCCACAGTTAAAATGAAAATCTTACCCAAGGTTAATTTTCTCTTCTCAATGATTCCCACACAACCGCCATTAAAATGGTTCAAAACATTAGACTCATCCATATCAAGCTTTCTATGGAACAACAAACCTGCAAGAATTAGTCTAAAAACTTTAAAATCTGCAAAAAACTGTGGAGGATTAGAATTACCTAACTTCCACAAATACTTTCTTGCAAATAGATTACAATACATCTTAAAATGGTTAAAAATAATCCAGAAACCAACTCATGGTTAGACTTGGAACAGGCGTTATGTGGAAAGATCAACCTGTCACAGCTACCATTTATTAGCCAAACAGTTAAAAAACAGGATTGTTTCAAAAGCATTAATATAAATGCCACTTTAATAGCCTGGTGGGAATTTCTCAAAAAATCAAAATCATCAATTCAACTGTGCAAAATGACACCCATCTGGAACAATCCGGACATCCTTATTAACAAAAAAATGATTCACTTCCCAGCTTGGCAAGCAGGGGGCATAAAACAACTAGAGCACGTAATTATTGATAGAAGATTCATAACTCCCCAGGAACTTCAAGACAAACATGGAATAAATAACTTCTTGGAATATCAGCAACTTAAATCAAGTATTACTAAAAAGTATAAATTTAAAGACGACAATTTAAAGCTACCAGATGTAGTTACCACTCTGATTAATTTTTCAATGAATAGAACTCTCTCCAAAATATACAAACTTTTATGTAATTTAGATAACAATATTGCCCTTCCAACAAAAAAATGGGAAGCAGATTTGAGCATCAGCACAGATGAAAGCTTCTGGTCAGAACTCTGTCTAAACACCTTTAAACTGACAAAAAGTCCAAGGGCCTCATTTATAAAACTTTGCGTAGGATTTGCGTCAGAAGTGGCGTACGGATGAAACATAGGACGTGCGTACGCACAGAAATATTCGGAGTTATAAAACCGTGCGCACGCACATCCTACGCATCTTTCTCTTAATAAATCACAACCAATTCTAAATGCTGCGCAGCTTTTGCGGCCTCGTGACACGCCTATAGTTGCCCATAAATAGTCCATGAAACGCCCACAAATGAATATTCATTGATTGCGAAACCATGCCAAACACGGAGAGAAAATCAAAAAAACGTAACTTCACTCAATGTGAAGTAGAAGTTATCGTTGGCGAGGTGGAAAAGAGGAGAATACTGTTGTTTGGAGGGCACAGTGTGGGCATTACTAATGCCAAAAAGGCACGTGAGTGGCAGACGGCGGCAGACGCCGAAAATGCTGTAGGCTCACATCCTCGGACCGTGGCCGAAATAAAAAAGAAAAGGTCGGACATCAAAGTCGAGGCAAAAAAACGTCTAGCGCTGACCCCCCCACCCCCACCTCCACACACACACACCCACCCACCCGTGTCTGCCACGGGTGTGGGGGGGGGACACCGGAGCTGACCCCTCCTGATGAGAGACTGGCGGCAATAATTGGGGAATCCCTTTTAAGTGGAGTGGTGACTGAGGCGCAGGGGGACACCGACGAGCCAGATGCACCGGGTGACACACCCCCAAAAGCCCGCAGAGGAAGTCGGAACCGGCTCATAAGCCACTCGTCCTCGTTTGCCAACAAGTCTCCTTGCTGTCTAAAGATGCGTTCACTCCGAATTCTTCCATTTGCCACATCTTCTAAGAGCGCAAGATCAGCCATTGTGCGTCATTACGCATTGTGATGGGGCATTTTATTTCCCTCCATTTAATTACATCTGACAAGCTACAGATGTCGGGAATAATCGACGTGGAAATGGGAAATTGTTCAGCGCAAATGTAATTTCTTGTTGCTTTCTGAATGGTTGAGACATACGCCATACATTGTTTTATCAAAAATAAAACAAACTAAAGGCATATGCATGAATACCATAATTCTGTAGTTTATGAAGAAATGTTTTACTATGAAAACAACTTTCCCTAGTGGACAATTAATGCATCTCTCTCTATCTATCCATCTGTCTGTCTGATTGCACCTATATCTGCTCCGCCAGACGGACACATTGACGGGAATATCAGTTTTGTACATTATTTCGTTCTGTTAAATATATTATTTATGAGGATGAATTGCACAACATGCCAATATTGCAGAAAATATTTCACTTTTCTTTTTGCAAATATGTGTTCATTTGAATTTCTGTTGTAATTTTCGTTTGATTTTTTTTTTGTTTGTTTCACTGCTGATCGGTCCAACGGGTGTTCGTGTAGGCTGTTAATTGTAAGACTTGCTTTGTGAAGTCTTCATGTTATTTCTGAGAGGCAGTATTGTCATTTTCACTTTCACGTGTTTCTTCCATCTGCCGACGGCGTCGCCGTTTCTCCTTTCACTCGTTTTTGTGCGTACGCCTGGGTCAGAGCTTGCGTGAAGGACCGCACATTTTCCCGTCAAGTTTGCTTTTTATAAATCTCAACTATTGCGTAGAGAGTGGCGTACGCCTTCTTTTGTGCGTACGCAACGTTTATAAATGAGGCCCCAAATCTGCAGCTAATCCATCTCAAAACTCATCACAGATTTTACTACACTGGACAGAGGATATTCAAGATGGGTCTCAGTAACTCAGACATTTGCGAGCACTGTGATAATAATCTATCCGATAGCTACATGCACGCACTGTGGTTCTGCACTACTGTCCAGGCTCTCTGGCAGCAGGTATGTGCCGATTTATCAGTCTGGCTTAAGGTTTCAATCACGGCCTCACCGTCACTTTGTGTGCTTGGTGACATGAGTGCCATCGATATAGAAGAAGGATTAGCATCTATCATTTTCATAACTCTTTGTATTGCCAAAAAAACTATTTTAATAAATTGGAAAAACAAGAAAAATATAAACATAAGTCAACACAGAAATCTGCTGTTTGATCATATCGGCTTGGAAAAAATGTCAGCCCAAAGCTCAAGTAACTTTAAAACAATTCAGTCTCTCTGGTCTCCTGTGGTTGACTCCATGACTTAGGGGGTGGGGGGCTTGGTCGTCGCTGCTCCTTGCCCTTCTGCCGTGATTTGGGGTGGGGGTCGGGGCTTCCGGTGCCTGGCGGGGGCGGTGGGGGCTCCGTTGGTCGGGGGGTCGGTACCGGTGCCTGGGTGGGGCAGGCTGGGGCGCTGCGTGGTCCTCTGGGCTTGGGTGTGGGGGTGCGTGGTGGGGGGGTGGGTTGGTGGTCTGGCTTGGCTTGGGGGGGTGGTCCCTTTGCCTGTGCTGGGGGGGGTTGGCGGGGGGCCCTGCTCGGGGGGGCCAGCGACACCTGCCGCCCATCTGCACCTGGGGCTGGGATCGGCCCTTCCCTGGCTCTGGGACGGGACGGGACAACCCTCTCGGGGCCCCCGGTCACTCTGGGTGTCATCCACTTCGGCTGCGGGGTCTGGGGTGGGGTGGGGGGCTTGTCGGCCCTGTCCTGTGGGGGGGCGTTCTGGGGAGGAGGGGGGGCCATTATTGGTACGGGTCGGGGGGGCTAGCGGGTCGGGGTCTCCGCTGAGGCAATCAGTGGTTGCCTCGGCCGGTTGGTCTCCTCGGTCCCGTCAAGGCCTGACCAGAGCTCCTCTAGGGCCGGCGTCTGGGGGTGGGGGCCTGGGCTTGCTCCGGGGGGGGGGGGGGGGGGGGGGGGGGGCAACGTTTTCTGGCTCCTCTCTCTCTGTGTGGGGTGGGTGGTGCCGGGCCTGGGGTGTCGGCGCCTCCGGGGGTGGGGCCCCTGGGCTGGGTGGCCCTGGCCCCTTTGCTGGGGGGGGGGGCTGGGGGACGGCTGTTTGACCACCGGGGGACAGTCTACCAGCTGTCTCCAACTTACCCCCTTCCTCATATAACCTCATATTAGGGTGAGGGGGTGGGGGGTCCAGCCTGAGATGCGCCTTGGGGGGGGGCTACATGGCAGTGGCCCCCCTCCTATGGTTGCCGTATGAGTGGGCCCCCCCTCTTTCGGTTTTATTTGCACCTTAGACATGTAGGGTCCTTGGTAGGGGGGGTGCTTGGACATCACTGCCAGCAAGCAGCAGATGTCCTCCTGGCACCCTACCCGCCAATTTTAACCACACCTTAGACATTTAGGGCCCCTTGGTGGGAAGGGTGAGGGGACATCACTGTGAGTAATCAGGAGATGTCCCCTTAGTGCCCTACTCGCCAATTTTAACTGCACCCCCCTTAGTACACACACCCCTCCCCCTTCAATATATACATTCCAACATAAACACACACACATGCACACACACACCCTCTCAAACACACATACACGCACACACATTTTGCAAGGAAGGTGGGACCTGGGTCCATCTGTCCCCTACCCCTTCCCTGGTGGGGGTTGCAGGCCCCTTGGCGATGGCGGCCGTGTCCCTTTGGGTGCCGGCTCCCTGGGCCCGGCGGTGCTTTCTCCGCACGGTGGGAGGGTTCATATTACACCTGAGCCGGGGGTGTTCGTGTCCCTGGGGGGTGGGTCCTGGTCCTTGCCCCTGAGCGCTGGGCCCCGCCAAACTTCCAACATGGCCGAGCCTGGTCGGGCCATATTTATAACACCCCTTGTGGGCCGCCCTTTTTTCCCCGGGGTTCCCCCCTCCTGGGCGGGGGCGGCGGGCCCCCACCTTGCTCCTCCCTGGACCAACCGTGGGCCGGGTGGGTGGCTGCCTGGAGTAATGAGCGGGTCTCCCTTGGGGGGTCCTGGCTCGTACCCGGGGTTGGGGCGGGGGGGATGCCCGGAACTCCTGGGTGGTGGTGGGGTGATTGTCTGGTGCTGTGGGCGTCCTTCTCCGGTGGGGCCCTGCGTTGGGCTATTCCGGCGCGGCGGGGGGGCTGCTTTCCTGGCTGGGCTGGGGCGGCGCTCTCTTTCCCTCCGCGCCTCCCTGCTCTCTGGCTCTGGGGGCCTCGCGGTGGTCCTGCTGGCCCTGGCCTGGGTGGCGCTCTTGGTCGCCCGGGGGACGGTTGTTCCCTGCCTGTTCCCGTGTGGCGTTGGGGGAATTCCGGCTGCCGCTGCTGCTGCGGCGGGGGTCTGGGTGTGGGGGTGGCTGGGCGCTCCTCCTCCTTCTTTTCACATTCCACCATCCATTTTAGAAGAACATGAACACTCACCTGAGCACAGGTGTTAGCTCACCTTTGCACATATAGTTTGCATGATTGAATGAATGAAAGATTTCACACTAGTTGGTTTAAAGGTATTGGTATGCGTTCGTGAACACTATCTGTTTTGTGTACATGTTGACATGTGAACATTTTTTGCAGCTAGCAGGTGTGTTGATAGTATTTGAGTGTGTGTGAACAGGCCCCGCCCTTTTTGTACTACATTTGAACCGTACCGTAATGATAAACAACCAGTGAACCTGTCTGCTTTATGCTGCTTCATGTTCTTACCCACCCCTCTCACTATTCCCCCCCTCTGACATCCCTCCCTCTTCTTCCCTTCTTTCCTTTTCCGTCCGGTCCAACACCAAAGATTTTCAATCATGGTTGAAATGAATAAAGTTTGGCCTCAATTACAAAAGGGGTTTATTCAGTCATACCTTTGGTTTGTCTGAAGATTAATAACCCCTCTTGTTAAAGTAAAACATGTCCAACACTAGAGGCCCTCAGCTCTCATCTGCCTGCCTAGCTGTTGGACAGGACAAGTAAAAAAAAAAAAAAAATAACAGTTACAATGTCGTGGAACTCTTGTCTGGTGGTAGCACCAGGATGTTCCGCAGTCTACGGTATTGAGGAAACCTTGAATGTTGATAGAAATGAATAGCCACTGTGTTTCAGCTCCACATTAAATGCTGCTTCTTTGTTTGCTTTGCAATTTCAAAGCACGTATCTCCTTCTTTGTGTCCATTCTTACATTTTTATGACTCTGGTAGAAGATTTGGATTTGATTGTAAATAGAAAAAAGTACAGAGGAACATATAGAGTAAGTGGCAAGTTGGCACATGAGGTGTAAGGCAGCCTGGATAGGAGATCCAGACTTTGATTGAATGAAAGATGGGAGTAATTGTCACCTCTGGTAACCAGTTTCAACTCCTAATGACTAAGTGAAACAGTCAAGAACTCGTAGCCTTCGCTCAGTGTTGTAATCACAAATATGTCAGCCATATTTGCAATAATCAACAATGACTTTATGAATACCAGATTTGTTGAAAACAAATTCCATAAATGCTTATGGAAAAAAACAGACAAAATATCAGGAGGAGTTTTTAATGAATAGATTGATAACATATTGATTTGCCTTTGGTTAATATGTAGCATGTGTGACAACAATGTTGAGAGCAAATAAAGTAAGTTTTGTCTGAATAAGTTCAAATCAAGCAAGCTTTTAGGTGATGTTAATAGAGAACAAATGCAGAGCAGAGTTCCATTGATGAGGACACCAATAGCCAGTATAGAAGTAGCCTGACTGTTGGCTGAATGTCAGAAGTGGGATTTGAACCCACGCCTCTTACGAGACTGCGACCTGAACGCAGTGCCTTGGACCGCTCGGCCATCCTGACATGCTCTACAAAAGCCAATGGCGAGTGCAATACAAAGAAGACCTATGTGCTTAACAACTGCTTGTCTGTTCAGAAGGCAAAGATTGATTGGTGAAAACGGCCTTTCCTTTTTTAACTGAATTTACACTACTGAGAAGTTTTTTCTTGGTAAGGACCCATGATACTCAACAGTTACAATGTCGTGGAACTCTTGTCTGGTGGTAGCACCAGGATGTTCCGCAGTCTACGGTATTGAGGAAACCTTGAATGTTGATAGAAATGAATAGCCACTGTGTTTCAGCTCCACATTAAATGCTGCTTCTTTGTTTGCTTTGCAATTTCAAAGCACGTATCTCCTTCTTTGTGTCCATTCTTACATTTTTATGACTCTGGTAGAAGATTTGGATTTGATTGTAAATAGAACAAAGTACAGAGGAACATATAAAGTAAATGGCAAGTTGGCACATGAGGTGTAAGGCAGCCTGGATAGGAGATCCAGACTTTGATTGAATGAAAGATGGGAGTAATTGTCACCTCTGGCAACCAGTTTCAACTCTTGATGACTTAGTGAAACAGTCAAGAACTCGTAGCCTTCGCTCAGTGTTGTAATCACAAATATGTCAGCCATATTTGCAATAATCAACAATGACTTTATGAATACCAGATTTGTTGAATACAACTTCCATAAATGCTTATGGAAAAAAACAGACAAAATATCAGGAGGAGTTTTTAATGAATAGATTGATAACATATTGATTTGCCTTTGGTTAATTTGTAGCATGTGTGACAACAATGTTGAGAGCAAATAAAGTAAGTTTTGTCTGAATAAGTTCAAATCAAGCAAGGTATTAGTTGATGTTAATAGAGAATAAATGCAGAGGAGAGTTCCATTGATGAGGACACCAAGAGCCAGTATAGAAGTAGCCTGCCTGTTGGCTGAATGTCAGAAGTGGGATTTGAACCCACCACTCTTACGAGACTGCGAACTGAACGCAGCGCCTTGGACCGCTCGGCCATCCTGACATCCTCTACAAAAGCCAATGGCGAGTGCAATACAAAGAAGACCTATGTGCTTACCAACTGCTTGTCTGTTCAGAAGGCAAAGATTGATTGGTGAAAACGGCCTTTCCTTTTGTTACTGAATTTACACTACTGAGAAGTTTTTTCTTGGTAAGGACCCATGATACTCAACAGTTACAATGTCGTGGAACTCTTGTCTGGTGGTAGCACCAGGATGTTCCGCAGTCTACGGTATTGAGGAAACCTTGAATGTTGATAGAAATGAATAGCCACTGTGTTTCAGCTCCACATTAAATGCTGCTTCTTTGTTTGCTTTGCAATTTCAAAGCACGTATCTCCTTCTTTGTGTCCATTCTTACATTTTTAAGACTCTGGTAGAAGATTTGGATTTGATTGTAAATAGAACAAAGTACAGAGGAACATATAGAGTAAGTGGCAAGTTGGCACATGAGGTGTAAGGCAGCCTGGATAGGAGATCCAGACTTTGATTGAATGAAAGATGGGAGTAATTGTCACCTCTGGCAACCAGTTTCAACTCTTGATGACTTAGTGAAACAGTCAAGAACTCGTAGCCTTCGCTCAGTGTTGTAATCACAAATATGTCAGTCATATTTGCAATAATCAACAATGACTTTATGAATACCAGATTTGTTGAATACAACTTCCATAAATGCTTATGGAAAAAAACAGACAAAATATCAGGAGGAGTTTTTAATGAATAGATTGATAACATATTGATTTGCCTTTGGTTAATTTGTAGCATGTGTGACAACAATGTTGAGAGCAAATAAAGTAAGTTTTGTCTGAATAAGTTAAAATGAAGCAAGCTATTAGTTGATGTTAACAGAGAATAAATGCAGAGCAGAGTTCCATTGATGAGGACACCAAGAGCCAGTATAGAAGTAGCCTGACTGTTGGCTGAATGTCAGAAGTGGGATTTGAACCCACGCCTCTTACGAGACTGCGACCTAAACGCAGCGCCTTGGAACGCTCGGCCATCCTGACATCCTCTACAAAAACCCAATGGTGAGTGCAATACAAAGAAGACCTATGCGCTTAACAACTGCTTGTCTGCTCAGAAGGCAAAGAATGATTGGTGAAAACGGCCTTTCCTTTTTTAACTGAATTTACACTACTGAGAAGTTTTTTCTTGGTAAGGACCCATGATACTCAACAGTTACAATGTCGTGGAACTCTTGTCTGGTGGTAGCACCAGGATGTTCTGCAGTCTACGGTATTGAGGAAACTTTGAGTGTTGATAGAAATGAACAGCCACTGTGTTTCAGCTCCACATTAAATGCTGCTTCTTTGTTTGCTTTGCAATTTCAAAGCACGTATCTCCTTCTTTGTGTCCATTCTTACATTTTTATGACTCTGGTAGAAGATTTGGATTTGATTGTAAATAGAACAAAGTATAGAGGAACATATAGAGTAAGTGGCAAGTTGGCACATGAGGTGTAAGGCAGCCTGGATAGGAGATCCAGACTTTGATTGAATGAAAGATGGGAGTAATTGTCACCTCTGGCAACCAGTTTCAACTCCTAATGACTAAGTGAAACAGTCAAGAACTCGTAGCCTTCGCTCAGTGTTGTAATCACAAATATGTCAGCCATATCTGCAATAGACAACAATGACTTTATGAATACCAGATTTGTTGAAAACAACTTCCATAAATGCTTATGGAAAAAAACAGACAAAATATCGAAGAGTTTTTAATGAATAGATTGATAACATATTGATTTGCCTTTGGTTAATATGTAGCATGTGTGACAACAATGTTGAGAGCAAATAAAGTAAGTTTTGTCTGAATAAGTTCAAATCAAGCAAGCTTTTAGGTGATGTTAATAGAGAACAAATGCAGAGCAGAGTTCCATTGATGAGGACACCAAGAGCCAGTATAGAAGTAGCCTGACTGTTGGCTGAATGTCAGAAGTGGGATTTGAACCCACGCCTCTTACGAGACTGCGACCTAAACACAGCGCCTTGGACCGCTCGGCCATCCTGACATCCTCTACAAAAGCCAATGGCGAGTGCAATACAAAGAAGACCTATGTGCTTACCAACTGCTTGTCTGTTCAGAAGGCAAAGATTGATTGGTGAAAACGGCCTTTCCTTTTGTTACTGAATTTACACTACTGAGAAGTTTTTTCTTGGTAAGGACCCATGATACTCAACAGTTACAATGTCGTGGAACTCTTGTCTGGTGGTAGCACCAGGATGTTCCGCAGTCTACGGTATTGAGGAAACCTTGAATGTTGATAGAAATGAATAGCCACTGTGTTTCAGCTCCACATTAAGTGCTGCTTCTTTGTTTGCTTTGCAATTTCAAAGCACGTATCTCCTTCTTTGTGTCCATTCTTACATTTTTAAGACTCTGGTAGAAGATTTGGATTTGATTGTAAATAGAACAAAGTACAGAGGAACATATAGAGTAAGTGGCAAGTTGGCACATGAGGTGTAAGGCAGCCTGGATAGGAGATCCAGACTTTGATTGAATGAAAGATGGGAGTAATTGTCACCTCTGGCAACCAGTTTCAACTCTTGATGACTTAGTGAAACAGTCAAGAACTCGTAGCCTTCGCTCAGTGTTGTAATCACAAATATGTCAGCCATATTTGCAATAATCAACAATGACTTTATGAATACCAGATTTGTTGAATACAACTTCCATAAATGCTTATGGAAAAAAACAGACAAAATATCAGGAGGAGTTTTTAATGAATAGATTGATAACATATTGATTTGCCTTTGGTTAATTTGTAGCATGTGTGACAACAATGTTGAGAGCAAATAAAGTAAGTTTTGTCTGAATAAGTTAAAATGAAGCAAGCTATTAGTTGATGTTAACAGAGAATAAATGCAGAGCAGAGTTCCATTGATGAGGACACCAAGAGCCAGTATAGAAGTAGCCTGACTGTTGGCTGAATGTCAGAAGTGGGATTTGAACCCACGCCTCTTACGAGACTGCGACCTAAACACAGCGCCTTGGAACGCTCGGCCATCCTGACATCCTCTACAAAAGCCAATGGCGAGTGCAATACAAAGAAGACCTATGCGCTTACCAACTGCTTGTCTGTTCAGAAGGCAAAGATTGATTGGTGAAAACGGCCTTTCCTTTTTTAACTGAATTTACACTACTGAGAAGTCTTTTCTTGGTAAGGACCCATGATACTCAACAGTTACAATGTCGTGGAACTCTTGTCTGGTGGTAGCACCAGGATGTTCTGCAGTCTACGGTATTGAGGAAACTTTGAGTGTTGATAGAAATGAACAGCCACTGTGTTTCAGCTCCACATTAAATGCTGCTTCTTTGTTTGCTTTGCAATTTCAAAGCACCTTTCTCTCTTCTTTGTGTCCATTCTTACATTTTTATGACTCTGGTAGAAGATTTGGATTTGATTGTAAATAGAACAAAGTACAGAGGAACATATAGAGTAAGTGGCAAGTTGGCACATGAGGTGTAAGGCAGCCTGGATAGGAGATCCAGACTTTGATTGAATGAAAGATGGGAGTAATTGTCACCTCTGGTAACCAGTTTCAACTCCTAATGACTAAGTGAAACAGTCAAGAACTCGTAGCCATCGCTCAGTGTTGTAATCACAAATATGTCAGCCATATCTGCAATAGACAACAATGACTTTATGAATACCAGATTTGTTGAAAACAACTTCCATAAATGCTTATGGAAAAAAACAGACAAAATATCAGGAGGAGTTTTTAATGAATAGATTGATAACATATTGATTTGCCTTTGGTTAATATGTAGCATGTGTGACAACAATGTTGAGAGCAAATAAAGTAAGTTTTGTCTGAATAAGTTCAAATCAAGCAAGCTTTTAGGTGATGTTAATAGAGAACAAATGCAGAGCAGAGTTCCATTGATGAGGACACCAATAGCCAGTATAGAAGTAGCCTGACTGTTGGCTGAATGTCAGAAGTGGGATTTGAACCCACGCCTCTTACGAGACTGCGACCTAAACACAGCGCCTTGGACCGCTCGGCCATCCTGACATCCTCTACAAAAGCCAATGGCGAGTGCAATACAAAGAAGACCTATGCGCTTACCAACTGCTTGTCTGCTCAGAAGGCAAAGAATGATTGGTGAAAACGGCCTTTCCTTTTTTAACTGAATTTACACTACTGAGAAGTTTTTTTTTGGTAAGGACCCATGATACTCAACAGTTACAATGTCGTGGAACTCTTGTCTGGTGGTAGCACCAGGATGTTCCGCAGTTTACGGTATTGAGGAAACCTTGAATGTTGATAGAAATGAATAGCCACTGTGTTTCAGCTCCACATTAAATGCTGCTTCTTTGTTTGCTTTGCAATTTCAAAGCACGTATCTCCTTCTTTGTGTCCATTCTTACATTTTTATGACTCTGGTAGAAGATTTGGATTTGATTGTAAATAGAACAAAGTACAGAGGAACATATAGAGTAAGTGGCAAGTTGGCACATGAGGTGTAAGGCAGCCTGGATAGGAGATCCAGACTTTGATTGAATGAAAGATGGGAGTAATTGTCACCTCTGGTAACCAGTTTCAACTCCTAATGACTAATTGAAAAAGCCAAGAACTTGTAGCCTTCGCTCAGTGTTGTAATCACAAATATGTCAGCCATATCTGCAATAGACAACAATGACTTTATGAATACCAGATTTGTTGAAAACAACTTCCATAAATGCTTATGGAAAAAAACAGACAAAATATCAGGAGGAGTTTTTAATGAATAGATTGATAACATATTGATTTGCCTTTGGTTAATATGTAGCATGTGTGACAACAATGTTGGGAGCAAATAAAGTAAGTTTTGTCTGAATAAGTTCAAATCAAGCAAGCTATTAAGTGATGTTAATAGAGAATAAATGCAGAGCAGAGTTCCATTGTTGAGGACACCAATAGCCAGTATAGAAGTAGCCTGACTGTTGGCTGAATGTCAGAAGTGGGATTTGAACCCACGCCTCTTACGAGACTGCGACCTGAACGCAGCGCCTTGGACCGCTCGGCCATCCTGACATGCTCTACAAAAGCCAATGGCGAGTGCAATACAAAGAAGACCTATGCGCTTACCAACTGCTTGTCTGTTCAGAAGGCAAAGATTGATTGGTGAACACGGCCTTTCCTTTTTTAACTGAATTTAAACTACTGAGAAGTCTTTTCTTGGTAAGGACCCATGATACTCAACAGTTACAATGTCGTGGAACTCTTGTCTGGTGGTAGCACCAGGATGTTCCGCAGTCTACGGTATTGAGGAAACCTTGAATGTTGATAGAAATGAATAGCCACTGTGTTTCAGCTCCACATTAAATGCTGCTTCTTTGTTTGTTTTGCAATTTCAAAGCACGTATCTCCTTCTTTGTGTCCATTCTTACATTTTTATGACTCTGGTAGAAGATTTGGATTTGATTGTAAATAGAACAAAGTACAGAGGAACATATAGAGTAAGTGGCAAGTTGGCACATGAGGTGTAAGGCAGCCTGGATAGGAGATCCAGACTTTGATTGAATGAAAGATGGGAGTAATTGTCACCTCTGGTAACCAGTTTCAACTCCTAATGACTAATTGAAAAAGCCAAGAACTCGTAGCCTTCGCTCAGTGTTGTAATCACAAATATGTCAGCCATATCTGCAATAGACAACAATGACTTTATGAATACCAGATTTGTTGAAAACAACTTCCATAAATGCTTATGGAAAAAAACAGACAAAATATCAGGAGGAGTTTTTAATGAATAGATTGATAACATATTGATTTGCCTTTGGTTAATATGTAGCATGTGTGACAACAATGTTGGGAGCAAATAAAGTAAGTTTTGTCTGAATAAGTTCAAATCAAGCAAGCTATTAAGTGATGTTAATAGAGAATAAATGCAGAGCAGAGTTCCATTGATGAGGACACCAATAGCCAGTATAGAAGTAGCCTGACTGTTGGCTGAATGTCAGAAGTGGGATTTGAACCCACGCCTCTTACGAGACTGCGACCTGAACGCAGCGCCTTGGACCACTCGGCCATCCTGACATGCTCTACAAAAGCCAATGGCGAGTGCAATACAAAGAAGACCTATGTGCTTACCAACTGCTTGTCTGTTCAGAAGGCAAAGATTGATTGGTGAAAACGGCCTTTCCTTTTGTTACTGAATTTACACTACTGAGAAGTCTTTTCTTGGTAAGGACCCATGATACTCAACAGTTACAATGTCGTGGAACTCTTGTCTGGTGGTAGCACCAGGATGTTCCGCAGTCTACGGTATTGAGGAAACCTTGAATGTTGATAGAAATGAATAGCCACTGTGTTTCAGCTCCACATTAAATGCTGCTTCTTTGTTTGCTTTGCAATTTCAAAGCACGTATCTCCTTCTTTGTGTCCATTCTTACATTTTTATGACTCTGGTAGAAGATTTGGATTTGATTGTAAATAGAACAAAGTACAGAGGAACATATAGAGTAAGTGGCAAGTTGGCACATGAGGTGTAAGGCAGCCTGGATAGGAGATCCAGACTTTGATTGAATGAAAGATGGGAGTAATTGTCACCTCTGGTAACCAGTTTCAACTCCTAATGACTAATTGAAAAAGCCAAGAACTCGTAGCCTTCGCTCAGTGTTGTAATCACAAATATGTCAGCCATATCTGCAATAGACAACAATGACTTTATGAATACCAGATTTGTTGAAAACAACTTCCATAAATGCTTATGGAAAAAAACAGACAAAATATCAGGAGGAGTTTTTAATGAATAGATTGATAACATATTGATTTGCCTTTGGTTAATATGTAGCATGTGTGACAACAATGTTGGGAGCAAATAAAGTAAGTTTTGTCTGAATAAGTTCAAATCAAGCAAGCTATTAAGTGATGTTAATAGAGAATAAATGCAGAGCAGAGTTCCATTGATGAGGACACCAATAGCCAGTATAGAAGAAGCCTGACTGTTGGCTGAATGTCAGAAGTGGGATTTGAACCCACGCCTCTTACGAGACTGCGACCTGAACGCAGCGCCTTGGACCACTCGGCCATCCTGACATGCTCTACAAAAGCCAATGGCGAGTGCAATACAAAGAAGACCTATGTGCTTAACAACTGCTTGTCTGTTCAGAAGGCAAAGATTGATTGGTGAAAACGGCCTTTCCTTTTTTAACTGAATTTACACTACTGAGAAGTCTTTTCTTGGTAAGGACCCATGATACTCAACAGTTACAATGTTGTGGAACTCTTGTCTGGTGGTAGCACCAGGATGTTCCGCAGTCTACGGTATTGAGGAAACCTTGAATGTTGATAGAAATGAATAGCCACTGTGTTTCAGCTCCACATTAAATGCTGCTTCTTTGTTTGCTTTGCAATTTCAAAGCACGTATCTCCTTCTTTGTGTCCATTCTTACATTTTTATGACTCTGGTAGAAGATTTGGATTTGATTGTAAATAGAACAAAGTACAGAGGAACATATAGAGTAAGTGGCAAGTTGGCACATGAGGTGTAAGGCAGCCTGGATAGGAGATCCAGACTTTGATTGAATGAAAGATGGGAGTAATTGTCACCTCTGGTAACCAGATTCAACTCCTAATGACTAAGTGAAAAAGCCAAGAACTTGTAGCCTTCGCTCAGTGTTGTAATCACAAATATGTCAGCCATATCTGCAATAGACAACAATGACTTTATGAATACCAGATTTGTTGAAAACAACTTCCATAAATGCTTATGGAAAAAAACAGACAAAATATCAGGAGGAGTTTTTAATGAATAGATTGATAACATAATGATTTGCCTTTGGTTAATTTGTAGCATGTGTGACAACAATGTTGAGAGCAAATAAAGGAAGTTTTGTCTGAATAAGTTCAAATCAAGCAAGCTATTAGGTGATGTTAATAGAGAACAAATGCAGAGCAGAGTTCCATTGATGAGGACACCAATAGCCAGTATAGAAGTAGCCTGCCTGTTGGCTGAATGTCAGAAGTGGGATTTGAACAAACGCCTCTTTCAAGACTGCGACCTGAACGCAGCGCCTTGGACCGGTCGGCCATCCTGACATCCTTTACAAAAGCCAATGGCGAGTGCAATACAAAGAAGACCTATGTGCTTACCAACTGTCTGTTCAGAAGGCAAAGATTGATTGGTGAAAACAGCCTTTCCTTTTTTAACTGAATTTAGACTACTGAGAAGTTTTTTCTTGGTAAGGACCCATGAAACTTAACAGTTACAATGTCGTGGAACTCTTGTCTGGTGGTAGCACCAGGATGTTCCGCAGTCTACGGTATTGAACAAACCTTGAGTGTTGATAGAAATGAACAGCCACTGTGTTTCAGCTCCACATTAAATGCTGCTTCTTTGTTTGCTTTGCAATTTCACAGCACTTGTCTCCCTCTTTGTGTCCATTCTTACATTTTTATGACTCTGGTAGAAGATTTGGATTTGATTGTAAATAGAACAAAGTACAGAGGAACATATAGAGTAAGTGGCAAGTTGGCACATGAGGTGTAAGGCAGCCTGGATAGGAGATCCAGACTTTGATTGAATGAAAAATGGGAGTAATTGTCACCTCTGGCAACCAGTTTCAACTCTTTATGACTTAGTGAAACAGTCAAGAACTCGTAGCCTTCGGTCAGTGTTGTAATCACAAATATGTCAGCCATATCTGCAATAGACAACAATGACTTTATGAATACCAGATTTGTTGAAAACAACTTCCATAAATGCTTATGGAAAAAAAAAATATCAGGAGGAGTTTTTAATGAATAGATTGCTAACATATTGATTTGCCTTTGGTTAATATGTAGCATGTGTGACAACAATGTTGGGAGCAAATAAAGTAAGTTTTGTCTGAATAAGTTCAAATCAAGCAAGCTATTAAGTGATGTTAATAGAGAATAAATGCAGAGCAGAGTTCCATTGATGAGGACACCAATAGCCAGTATAGAAGTAGCCTGCCTGTTGGCTGAATGTCAGAAGTGGGATTTGAACCCACGCCTCTTACGAGACTGCGACCTGAACGCAGCGCCTTGGACCGCTCGGCCATCCTGACATGCTCTACAAAAGCCAATGGCGAGTGCAATACAAAGAAGACCTATGTGCTTACCAACTGCTTGTCTGTTCAGAAGGCAAAGATTGATTGGTGAAAACGGCCTTTCCTTTTTTAGCTGAATTTAGACTACTGAGAAGTTTTTTCTTGGTAAGGACCCATGAAACTTAACAGTTACAATGTCGTGGAACTCTTGTCTGGTGGTAGCACCAGGATGTTCCGCAGTCTACGGTATTGAACAAACCTTGAGTGTTGATAGAAATGAACAGCCACTGTGTTTCAGCTCCACATTAAATGCTGCTTCTTTGTTTGCTTTGCAATTTCAAAGCACTTGTCTCCCTCTTTGTGTCCATTCTTACATTTTTATGACTCTGGTAGAAGATTTGGATTTGATTGTAAATAGAACAAAGTACAGAGGAACATATAGAGTAAGTGGCAAGTTGGCACATGAGGTGTAAGGCAGCCTGGATAGGAGATCCAGACTTTGATTGAATGAAAAATGGGAGTAATTGTCACCTCTGGCAACCAGTTTCAACTCTTTATGACTTAGTGAAACAGTCAAGAACTCGTAGCCTTCGCTCAGTGTTGTAATCACAAATATGTCAGCCATATCTGCAATAGACAACAATGACTTTATGAATACCAGATTTGTTGAAAACAACTTCCATAAATGCTTATGGAAAAAAACAGACAAAATATCAGGAGGAGTTTTTAATGAATAGATTGATAACATATTGATTTGCCTTTGGTTAATTTGTAGCATGTGTGACAACAATGTTGAGAGCAAGTAAAGTAAGTTTTGTCTGAATAAGTTAAAATGAAGCAAGCTATTAGTTGATGTTAACAGAGAATAAATGCAGCGCAGAGTTCCATTGATGAGGACACCAATAGCCAGCATAGAAGTAGCCTGACTGTCAGAAGTGGGATTTGAACCCACGCCTCTTACGAGACTGCGACCTAAACGCAGCGCCTTGGACCGCTCGGCCATCCTGACATCCTCTACAAAAGCCAATGGCGAGTGCAATACAAAGAAGACCTATGTGCTTAACAACTGCTTGTCTGTTCAGAAGGCAAAGATTGATTGGTGAAAACGGCCTTTCCTTTTTTAACTGAATTTACACTACTGAGAAGTCTTTTCTTGGTAAGGACCCATGATACTCAACAGTTACAATGTCGTGGAACTCTTGTCTGGTGGTAGCACCAGGATGTTCCGCAGTCTACGGTATTGAGGAAACTTTGAATGTTGATAGAAATGAATAGCCACTGTGTTTCAGCTCCACATTAAATGCTGCTTCTTTGTTTGCTTTGCAATTTCAAAGCACGTATCTCCTTCTTTGTGTCCATTCTTACATTTTTATGACTCTGGTAGAAGATTTGGATTTGATTGTAAATAGAACAAAGTACAGAGGAACATATAGAGTAAGTGGCAAGTTGGCACATGAGGTGTAAGGCAGCCTGGATAGGAGATCCAGACTTTGATTGAATGAAAGATGGGAGTAATTGTCACCTCTGGTAACCAGTTTCAACTCCTAATGACTAAGTGAAAAAGCCAAGAACTCGTAGCCTTCGCTCAGTGTTGTAATCACAAATATGTCAGCCATATCTGCAATAGACAACAATGACTTTATGAATACCAGATTTGTTGAAAACAACTTCCATAAATGCTTATGGAAAAAAACAGACAAAATATCAGGAGGAGTTTTTAATGAATAGATTGATAACATAATGATTTGCCTTTGGTTAATTTGTAGCATGTGTGACAACAATGTTGAGAGCAAATAAAGGAAGTTTTGTCTGAATAAGTTCAAATCAAGCAAGCTATTAGGTGATGTTAATAGAGAACAAATGCAGAGCAGAGTTCCATTGATGAGGACACCAATAGCCAGTATAGAAGTAGCCTGCCTGTTGGCTGAATGTCAGAAGTGGGATTTGAACACACGCCTCTTTCAAGACTGCGACCTGAACGCAGCGCCTTGGACCGGTCGGCCATCCTGACATCCTTTACAAAAGCCAATGGCGAGTGCAATACAAAGAAGACCTATGTGCTTACCAACTGCTTGTCTGTTCAGAAGGCAAAGATTGATTGGTGAAAACGGCCTTTCCTTTTTTAGCTGAATTTAGACTACTGAGAAGTTTTTTCTTGGTAAGGACCCATGAAACTTAACAGTTACAATGTCGTGGAACTCTTGTCTGGTGGTAGCACCAGGATGTTCCGCAGTCTACGGTATTGAACAAACCTTGAGTGTTGATAGAAATGAACAGCCACTGTGTTTCAGCTCCACATTAAATGCTGCTTCTTTGTTTGCTTTGCAATTTCAAAGCACTTGTCTCCCTCTTTGTGTCCATTCTTACATTTTTATGACTCTGGTAGAAGATTTGGATTTGATTGTAAATAGAACAAAGTACAGAGGAACATATAGAGTAAGTGGCAAGTTGGCACATGAGGTGTAAGGCAGCCTGGATAGGAGATCCAGACTTTGATTGAATGAAAAATGGGAGTAATTGTCACCTCTGGCAACCAGTTTCAACTCTTTATGACTTAGTGAAACAGTCAAGAACTCGTAGCCTTCGCTCAGTGTTGTAATCACAAATATGTCAGCCATATCTGCAATAGACAACAATGACTTTATGAATACCAGATTTGTTGAAAACAACTTCCATAAATGCTTATGGAAAAAAACAGACAAAATATCAGGAGGAGTTTTTAATGAATAGATTGATAACATATTGATTTGCCTTTGGTTAATTTGTAGCATGTGTGACAACAATGTTGAGAGCAAGTAAAGTAAGTTTTGTCTGAATAAGTTAAAATGAAGCAAGCTATTAGTTGATGTTAACAGAGAATAAATGCAGCGCAGAGTTCCATTGATGAGGACACCAATAGCCAGCATAGAAGTAGCCTGACTGTCAGAAGTGGGATTTGAACCCACGCCTCTTACGAGACTGCGACCTAAACGCAGCGCCTTGGACCGCTCGGCCATCCTGACATCCTCTACAAAAGCCAATGGCGAGTGCAATACAAAGAAGACCTATGTGCTTAACAACTGCTTGTCTGTTCAGAAGGCAAAGATTGATTGGTGAAAACGGCCTTTCCTTTTTTAACTGAATTTACACTACTGAGAAGTTTTTTCTTGGTAAGGACCCATGATACTCAACAGTTACAATGTCGTGGAACTCTTGTCTGGTGGTAGCACCAGGATGTTCCGCAGTCTACGGTATTGAGGAAACTTTGAATGTTGATAGAAATGAATAGCCACTGTGTTTCAGCTCCACATTAAATGCTGCTTCTTTGTTTGCTTTGCAATTTCAAAGCACGTATCTCCTTCTTTGTGTCCATTCTTACATTTTTATGACTCTGGTAGAAGATTTGGATTTGATTGTAAATAGAACAAAGTACAGAGGAACATATAAAGTAAGTGGCAAGTTGGCACATGAGGTGTAAGGCAGCCTGGATAGGAGATCCAGACTTTGATTGAATGAAAGATGGGAGTAATTGTCACCTCTGGTAACCAGTTTCAACTCCTAATGACTAAGTGAAACAGTCAAGAACTTGTAGCCTTCCCCCAGTGTTGTAATCACAAATATGTCAGCCATATTTGCAATAATCAACAATGACTTTATGAATAACAGATTTGTTGAAAACAACTTCCATAAATGCTTATGGAAAAAAACAGACAAAATATCAGGAGGAGTTTTTAATGAATAGATTGATAAGATATTGATTTGCCTTTGGTTAATTTGTAGCATGTGTGACAACAATGTTGAGAGCAAATAAAGGAAGTTTTGTCTGAATAAGTTCAAATCAAGCAAGCTATTAGGTGATGTTAATAGAGAACAAATGCAGAGCAGAGTTCCATTGATGAGGACACCAATAGCCAGTATAGAAGTAGCCTGCCTGTTGGCTGAATGTCAGAAGTGGGATTTGAACAAACGCCTCTTTCAAGACTGCGACCTGAACGCAGCGCCTTGGACCGGTCGGCCATCCTGACATCCTTTACAAAAGCCAATGGCGAGTGCAATACAAAGAAGACCTATGTGCTTACCAACTGCTTGTCTGTTCAGAAGGCAAAGATTGATTGGTGAAAACGGCCTTTCCTTTTTTAACTGAATTTAGACTACTGAGAAGTTTTTTCTTGGTAAGGACCCATGAAACTTAACAGTTACAATGTCGTGGAACTCTTGTCTGGTGGTAGCACCAGGATGTTCCGCAGTCTACGGTATTGAACAAACCTTGAGTGTTGATAGAAATGAACAGCCACTGTGTTTCAGCTCCACATTAAATGCTGCTTCTTTGTTTGCTTTGCAATTTCACAGCACTTGTCTCCCTCTTTGTGTCCATTCTTACATTTTTATGACTCTGGTAGAAGATTTGGATTTGATTGTAAATAGAACAAAGTACAGAGGAACATATAGAGTAAGTGGCAAGTTGGCACATGAGGTGTAAGGCAGCCTGGATAGGAGATCCAGACTTTGATTGAATGAAAAATGGGAGTAATTGTCACCTCTGGCAACCAGTTTCAACTCTTTATGACTTAGTGAAACAGTCAAGAACTCGTAGCCTTCGCTCAGTGTTGTAATCACAAATATGTCAGCCATATCTGCAATAGACAACAATGACTTTATGAATACCAGATTTGTTGAAAACAACTTCCATAAATGCTTATGGAAAAAAAAAATATCAGGAGGAGTTTTTAATGAATAGATTGCTAACATATTGATTTGCCTTTGGTTAATATGTAGCATGTGTGACAACAATGTTGGGAGCAAATAAAGTAAGTTTTGTCTGAATAAGTTCAAATCAAGCAAGCTATTAAGTGATGTTAATAGAGAATAAATGCAGAGCAGAGTTCCATTGATGAGGACACCAATAGCCAGTATAGAAGTAGCCTGCCTGTTGGCTGAATGTCAGAAGTGGGATTTGAACCCACGCCTCTTACGAGACTGCGACCTGAACGCAGCGCCTTGGACCGCTCGGCCATCCTGACATGCTCTACAAAAGCCAATGGCGAGTGCAATACAAAGAAGACCTATGTGCTTACCAACTGCTTGTCTGTTCAGAAGGCAAAGATTGATTGGTGAAAACGGCCTTTCCTTTTTTAACTGAATTTACACTACTGAGAAGTCTTTTCTTGGTAAGGACCCATGATACTCAACAGTTACAATGTCGTGGAACTCTTGTCTGGTGGTAGCACCAGGATGTTCCGCAGTCTACGGTATTGAGGAAACTTTGAATGTTGATAGAAATGAATAGCCACTGTGTTTCAGCTCCACATTAAATGCTGCTTATTTGTTTGCTTTGCAATTTCAAAGCACGTATCTCCTTCTTTGTGTCCATTCTTACATTTTTATGACTCTGGTAGAAGATTTGGATTTGATTGTAAATAGAACAAAGTACAGAGGAACATATAGAGTAAGTGGCAAGTTGGCACATGAGGTGTAAGGCAGCCTGGATAGGAGATCCAGACTTTGATTGAATGAAAGATGGGAGTAATTGTCACCTCTGGTAACCAGTTTCAACTCCTAATGACTAAGTGAAAAAGCCAAGAACTCGTAGCCTTCGCTCAGTGTTGTAATCACAAATATGTCAGCCATATCTGCAATAGACAACAATGACTTTATGAATACCAGATTTGTTGAAAACAACTTCCATAAATGCTTATGGAAAAAAACAGACAAAATATCAGGAGGAGTTTTTAATGAATAGATTGATAACATAATGATTTGCCTTTGGTTAATTTGTAGCATGTGTGACAACAATGTTGAGAGCAAATAAAGGAAGTTTTGTCTGAATAAGTTCAAATCAAGCAAGCTATTAGGTGATGTTAATAGAGAACAAATGCAGAGCAGAGTTCCATTGATGAGGACACCAATAGCCAGTATAGAAGTAGCCTGCCTGTTGGCTGAATGTCAGAAGTGGGATTTGAACACACGCCTCTTTCAAGACTGCGACCTGAACGCAGCGCCTTGGACCGGTCGGCCATCCTGACATCCTTTACAAAAGCCAATGGCGAGTGCAATACAAAGAAGACCTATGTGCTTACCAACTGCTTGTCTGTTCAGAAGGCAAAGATTGATTGGTGAAAACGGCCTTTCCTTTTTTAGCTGAATTTAGACTACTGAGAAGTTTTTTCTTGGTAAGGACCCATGAAACTTAACAGTTACAATGTCGTGGAACTCTTGTCTGGTGGTAGCACCAGGATGTTCCGCAGTCTACGGTATTGAACAAACCTTGAGTGTTGATAGAAATGAACAGCCACTGTGTTTCAGCTCCACATTAAATGCTGCTTCTTTGTTTGCTTTGCAATTTCAAAGCACTTGTCTCCCTCTTTGTGTCCATTCTTACATTTTTATGACTCTGGTAGAAGATTTGGATTTGATTGTAAATAGAACAAAGTACAGAGGAACATATAGAGTAAGTGGCAAGTTGGCACATGAGGTGTAAGGCAGCCTGGATAGGAGATCCAGACTTTGATTGAATGAAAAATGGGAGTAATTGTCACCTCTGGCAACCAGTTTCAACTCTTTATGACTTAGTGAAACAGTCAAGAACTCGTAGCCTTCGCTCAGTGTTGTAATCACAAATATGTCAGCCATATCTGCAATAGACAACAATGACTTTATGAATACCAGATTTGTTGAAAACAACTTCCATAAATGCTTATGGAAAAAAAAAATATCAGGAGGAGTTTTTAATGAATAGATTGCTAACATATTGATTTGCCTTCGGTTAATATGTAGCATGTGTGACAACAATGTTGGGAGCAAATAAAGTAAGTTTTGTCTGAATAAGTTCAAATCAAGCAAGCTATTAAGTGATGTTAATAGAGAATAAATGCAGAGCAGAGTTCCATTGATGAGGACACCAATAGCCAGTATAGAAGTATCCTGCATGTTGGCTGAATGTCAGAAGTGGGATTTGAACCCACGCCTCTTACGAGACTGCGACCTGAACGCAGCACCTTGGACCGCTCGGCCATCCTGACATGCTCTACAAAAGCCAATGGCGAGTGCAATACAAAGAAGACCTATGTGCTTACCAACTGCTTGTCTGTTCAGAAGGCAAAGATTGATTGGTGAAAACGGCCTTTCCTTTTGTTACTGAATTTACACTACTGAGAAGTCTTTTCTTGGTAAGGACCCATGATACTCAACAGTTACAATGTCGTGGAACTCTTGTCTGGTGGTAGCACCAGGATGTTCCGCAGTCTACGGTATTGAGGAAACCTTGAATGTTGATAGAAATGAATAGCCACTGTGTTTCAGCTCCACATTAAATGCTGCTTCTTTGTTTGCTTTGCAATTTCAAAGCACGTATCTCCTTCTTTGTGTCCATTCTTACATTTTTATGACTCTGGTAGAAGATTTGGATTTGATTGTAAATAGAACAAAGTACAGACGAACATATAGAGTAAGTGGCAAGTTGGCACATGAGGTGTAAGGCAGCCTGGATAGGAGATCCAGACTTTGATTGAATGAAAGATGGGAGTAATTGTCACCTCTGGTAACCAGTTTCAACTCCTAATGACTAAGTGAAAAAGCCAAGAACTGGTAGCCTTCGCTCAGTGTTGTAATCACAAATATGTCAGCCATATCTGCAATAGACAACAATGACTTTAAGAATACCAGATTTGTTGAAAACAACTTCCATAAATGCTTATGGAAAAAAACAGACAAAATATCAGGAGGAGTTTTTAATGAATAGATTGATAACATATTGATTTGCCTTTGGTTAATTTGTAGCATGTGTGACAACAATGTTGAGAGCAAGTAAAGTAAGTTTTGTCTGAATAAGTTAAAATGAAGCAAGCTATTAGTTGATGTTAACAGAGAATAAATGCGGAGCAGAGTTCCATTGATGAGAACACCAATAGCCAGTATAGAAGTAGCCTGACTGTTGGCTGAATGTCAGAAGTGGGATTTGAACCCACGCCTCTTACGAGACTGCGACCTAAACGCACCGCCTTGGACCGCACGGCCATCCTGACATCCTTTACAAAAACCAATGCCGAGTGCAATACAAAGAAGACCTATGTGCTTAACAACTGCTTGTCTGTTCAGAAGGCAAAGATTGATTGGTGAAAACGGCCTTTCCTTTTTTAACTGAATTTACACTACTGAGAAGTTTTTTCTTGGTAAGGACCCATGATACTCAACAGTTACAATGTCGTGGAACTCTTGTCTGGTGGTAGCACCAGGATGTTCCGCAGTCTACGGTATTGAGGAAACCTTGAATGTTGATAGAAATGAATAGCCACTGTGTTTCAGCTCCACATTAAATGCTGCTTCTTTGTTTGCTTTGCAATTTCAAAGCACGTATCTCCTTCTTTGTGTCCATTCTTACATTTTTATGACTCTGGTAGAAGATTTGGATTTGATTGTAAATAGAACAAAGTACAGACGAACATATAGAGTAAGTGGCAAGTTGGCACATGAGGTGTAAGGCAGCCTGGATAGGAGATCCAGACTTTGATTGAATGAAAGATGGGAGTAATTGTCACCTCTGGTAACCAGTTTCAACTCCTAATGACTAAGTGAAAAAGCCAAGAACTTGTAGCCTTCGCTCAGTGTTGTTATCACAAATATGTCAGCCATATCTGCAATAGACAACAATGACTTTATGAATACCAGATTTGTTGAAAACAACTTCCATAAATGCTTATGGAAAAAAACAGACAAAATATCAGGAGGAGTTTTTAATGAATAGATTGATAACATATTGATTTGCCTTTGGTTAATTGGTAGCATGTGTGACAACAATGTTGAGAGCAAATAAAGAAAGTTTTGTCTGAATAAGTTCAAATCAAGCAAGCTATTAGGTGATGTTAATAGAGAACAAATGCAGAGCAGAGTTCCATTGATGAGGACACCAATAGCCAGTATAGAAGTAGCCTGCCTGTTGGCTGAATGTCAGAAGTGGGATTTGAACACACGCCTCTTTCAAGACTGCGACCTGAACGCAGCGCCTTGGACCGGTCGGCCATCCTGACATCCTTTGCAAAAGCCAATGGCGAGTGCAATACAAAGAAGACCTATGTGCTTACCAACTGCTTGTCTGTTCAGAAGGCAAAGATTGATTGGTGAAAACGGCCTTTCCTTTTTTAACTGAATTTAGACTACTGAGAAGTTTTTTCTTGGTAAGGACCCATGAAACTTAACAGTTACAATGTCATGGAACTCTTGTCTGGTGGTAGCACCAGGATGTTCCGCAGTCTACGGTATTGAACAAACCTTGAGTGTTGATAGAAATGAACAGCCACTGTGTTTCAGCTCCACATTAAATGCTGCTTCTTTGTTTGCTTTGCAATTTCAAAGCACTTGTCTCCCTCTTTGTGTCCATTCTTACATTTTTATGACTCTGGTAGAAGATTTGGATTTGATTGTAAATAGAACAAAGTACAGAGGAACATATAGAGTAAGTGGCAAGTTGGCACATGAGGTGTAAGGCAGCCTGGATAGGAGATCCAGACTTTGATTGAATGAAAGATGGGAGTAATTGTCACCTCTGGTAACCAGTTTCAACTCCTAATGACTAAGTGAAAAAGCCAAGAACTCGTAGCCTTCGCTCAGTGTTGTAATCACAAATATGTCAGCCATATCTGCAATAGACAACAATGACTTTATGAATACCAGATTTGTTGAAAACAACTTCCATAAATGCTTATGGAAAAAAAAAATATCAGGAGGAGTTTTTAATGAATAGATTGCTAACATATTGATTTGCCTTCGGTTAATATGTAGCATGTGTGACAACAATGTTGGGAGCAAATAAAGTAAGTTTTGTCTGAATAAGTTCAAATCAAGCAAGCTATTAAGTGATGTTAATAGAGAATAAATGCAGAGCAGAGTTCCATTGATGAGGACACCAAAGCCAGTATAGAAGTAGCCTGCCTGTTGGCTGAATGTCAGAAGTGGGATTTGAACCCACGCCTCTTACGAGACTGCGACCTGAACGCAGCGCCTTGGACCGCTCGGCCATCCTGACATGCTCTACAAAAGCCAATGGCGAGTGCAATACAAAGAAGACCTATGTGCTTACCAACTGCTTGTCTGTTCAGAAGGCAAAGATTGATTGGTGAAAACGGCCTTTCCTTTTTTAGCTGAATTTAGACTACTGAGAAGTTTTTTCTTGGTAAGGACCCATGAAACTTAACAGTTACAATGTCGTGGAACTCTTGTCTGGTGGTAGCACCAGGATGTTCCGCAGTCTACGGTATTGAGGAAACTTTGAATGTTGATAGAAATGAATAGCCACTGTGTTTCAGCTCCACATTAAATGCTGCTTCTTTGTTTGCTTTGCAATTTCAAAGCACGTATCTCCTTCTTTGTGTCCATTCTTACATTTTTATGACTCTGGTAGAAGATTTGGATTTGATTGTAAATAGAACAAAGTACAGAGGAACATATAAAGTAAGTGGCAAGTTGGCACATGAGGTGTAAGGCAGCCTGGATAGGAGATCCAGACTTTGATTGAATGAAAGATGGGAGTAATTGTCACCTCTGGCAACCAGTTTCAACTCTTTATGACTTAGTGAAACAGTCAAGAACTCGTAGCCTTCGCTCAGTGTTGTAATCACAAATATGTCAGCCATATCTGCAATAGACAACAATGACTTTATGAATACCAGATTTGTTGAAAACAACTTCCATAAATGCTTATGGAAAAAAAAAATATCAGGAGGAGTTTTTAATGAATAGATTGCTAACATATTGATTTGCCTTCGGTTAATATGTAGCATGTGTGACAACAATGTTGGGAGCAAATAAAGTAAGTTTTGTCTGAATAAGTTCAAATCAAGCAAGCTATTAAGTGATGTTAATAGAGAATAAATGCAGAGCAGAGTTCCATTGATGAGGACACCAATAGCCAGTATAGAAGTAGCCTGCCTGTTGGCTGAATGTCAGAAGTGGGATTTGAACCCACGCCTCTTACGAGACTGCGACCTGAACGCAGCGCCTTGGACCGCTCGGCCATCCTGACATGCTCTACAAAAGCCAATGGCGAGTGCAATACAAAGAAGACCTATGTGCTTACCAACTGCTTGTCTGTTCAGAAGGCAAAGATTGATTGGTGAAAACGGCCTTTCCTTTTGTTACTGAATTTACACTACTGAGAAGTCTTTTCTTGGTAAGGACCCATGATACTCAACAGTTACAATGTCGTGGAACTCTTGTCTGGTGGTAGCACCAGGATGTTCCGCAGTCTACGGTATTGAGGAAACCTTGAATGTTGATAGAAATGAATAGCCACTGTGTTTCAGCTCCACATTAAATGCTGCTTCTTTGTTTGCTTTGCAATTTCAAAGCACGTATCTCCTTCTTTGTGTCCATTCTTACATTTTTATGACTCTGGTAGAAGATTTGGATTTGATTGTAAATAGAACAAAGTACAGACGAACATATAGAGTAAGTGGCAAGTTGGCACATGAGGTGTAAGGCAGCCTGGATAGGAGATCCAGACTTTGATTGAATGAAAGATGGGAGTAATTGTCACCTCTGGTAACCAGTTTCAACTCCTAATGACTAAGTGAAAAAGCCAAGAACTTGTAGCCTTCGCTCAGTGTTGTTATCACAAATATGTCAGCCATATCTGCAATAGACAACAATGACTTTATGAATACCAGATTTGTTGAAAACAACTTCCATAAATGCTTATGGAAAAAAACAGACAAAATATCAGGAGGAGTTTTTAATGAATAGATTGATAACTGAAGGAATTTATATTTTTTGGTAAATTCATTAGGGTTTTCAGTCTTAAATTTTATTACATTGAAGATAAGTCATTTGCTGAAGTGTGTGCTTTAACATCATTTGAACCTTGAAGAAGTTTCTTTAAGTTGCATATGTGAGGGGCTTCAGGAATGCAGCTCCAACCTCCAACCCCCTTCAGGAGAAAACAGTCTTTGATCTTCTAAGACCATCTGGAAGCCTTAACTGTAGATCTGTCATGGACCAGAATTAAATTGTCTCCAGGATTCAATTTAAATCCTGGGAAACCCTGGAGGTGTCAACTCACATGAAAAGGACAAAGAGTTGGGACTGATTGCCTGCGGAGAAGGATACGGGCGACGGTGCTGGACCCCCATGGGGACACTGTTGGTGGTCGGACAGTGGTCCGTCTTTGAAATAACCCCCCTGGACGTTTGAAGCAGGAAGCTAGGACCAAATGCTGTAACTCCTAACATGGGCTGAAGGAAGTAGGCGGGCTCCCCTGCCAGCCAATCTCTAGCGACCAGAGGCGGAGATTCGGCGGCCATCTTGCTCCCGGGGGAGGATGTTCTGCCCACATGCTTAAAAGTCTGAACTCAAGGAATTTTCCTGTGTCTCCAGACAAGCTGCATGTGAATTCGGAATGTAACCTCTTGCGTATTGCAGGCCTTGATTTTGGACACCCAGATCGATCTGTTTTTATTTTGCTCTGTTTTTACTCTGTTTTTTAGAAATATTGTTAGGGAATAAATTTGTTAATCTTTAATCCGGACGAATCCCGTGGTTTTCTTCTTCTCGACTTTATTGAACATGCAACAAGGAAAGTAATCTCAAAGCGACAGATTATATTTTCCAACATTAATTGGTGACCCCTGAACGTGAAAAGTGGGGAAGAAACGCGGAAGCGCAACGCGGGTAAGAGGACCGATAGTGGTTTATTATGAGATGAGATTTCTGGGACTTTCGGCGAAAAGTCGGTGACGCTCCCCCCACGTGCTTGACTTCCCTCGAGGCCTCACAAACAAAAGGTAAAGCAGGAACCTGTTCGTAAATTCTGCATATTGTTTACGTTATTCTTTTAGTGAATAACTCAAATTGTGGGGAAGTGAAGTATGTGGACGGCATAGCGCACCTGTATAAGTTTTGTGGTTCACCCTCCTGAAACAGCAGATTGGATTTAGGAAATTTATGAAATTGAATCTAAGAAAATTGTGCAGGTTTTGTGTCTGTTCAGCCTGTCAAAAATTGAATAAACACTAAATTGGGAGCGGGTGATATTTGGATTACGTTAAAATTTAGGAGGTTTTGCGTCTGTTTGAGCCTGTACGAAATCCCGTACGAAAACAACAGTGTTACTATAGGAACTAATTTTGCGCGTTTTAGGATTTTCGGAAAAACCAGGAAGGCAGCGAACCTTCACAAATTATTTTTAATGCGTAGAGAAACCACAGAGAGATTCACAATAAAAATGAAAGGTGCACTAGGCAGAAGAAATGAGGAAACCGGTGAATTTTCTTTTGACGACAGACGACGCTGACGACTTGACTTGACAACAGCGGTGAAAATTGCTTGAATGAGAATGAATGGAATGAAATGTATGCGATTTTGGAAAGAATGGGATGAAAATGTTTAAAATCTGTGTATTTTAACTGTATTTTCCACATTTCCCTGTGTATTGTCTGCTCCATGGACGCAGCCATCTTGTTCATCATGTTTACATCGAACGGACCAATGACGGGACGTTTTACTTGTTTTCGAATGTGTAGACGACTGTGATTGGGTTTGTCTGTACCACGTGGTAAGCGTGACGGAGTCCTAGCCAAAATGGCGACGTGTGGCTGTGATTGGCTTTGTTTGTACCATGTGGTCGGCGAAACGCGTCCCTGACGACCAAATATGACGGAACGTGCTGAACTTTTTCACGATGAAAATTTGAAGAGTTTGGGATGTAATTTGCGGTAAAATCATGATCGTCGTTATCGAGCTTGGTAATGACCTCGGTTGTAGTTTAAAAACAAATTTCAGTGGGTTTTCGGTTCGCCGAAAAAGGTTTTTTATGTTGCAATGCGCCTCCGACGGGAGCCTCTGCCGCAACGGCGAGATCAACGTGCATGGTTGCAGGGTCTAATACATTTGGGGTAAAATAATTTTGTAATTATTTCGGTTTTCTTATTGTGAATACGTGTCTCTAATTTGTTTGTATGTCCTAATAACCGCGATTAAGTTCAGCTTTGTTCGAAGAAGTATTATTGACATTTTTAATTTGTTTAAGTTCGTTTTTCTGTTTGTTTTGATCTTGTGCACTGAATGAGAAGCGAATGAGTGGCGGTTTTGTTTGTTTGAATCATAATCAATAGTATTTGAAAATTGTTATCAGAATGGGGAAAAGGACGAGGTAAAGGAAAGGGAAACATGGTTTTTGAGGATTTGGAAGGATGTTGCAATGCAGAGACAAGAAATGTAAGGTGACAAGCAGGAGAAATTAAAAGGCATTGTAAGTAAAATGGAGGGTCTGTGGGCATGGAAAGGTGTGGTATGAAAGTGCAGGGTCTGGTAGAACAGGAGAAGAGGGAACATGAATGTTAAAACGCTAGTTATGAACGATTCATTTCAGTGAAATGGTTTAATTTTGTTTGTGTAAGGTACCTAATTTGTTGTGTTATGTCTTTTGCAAAAACGGTTAAAAGTTCTTGTCTTTGTATTGATTGTCTGTGTTTTAGAGTGTGAATTGTGTTTTTGGTTAAATAAGGAAAACCTTAAATTGTGGGATTTTGTTGCTTTTAGTACTTCTCCAAATTCTTTTTGTAGGGCAAAAACAGTCCTTAAGGGTAAGTCAAAACAATTTGTCTTTATTTTTTGATTAAGAGTGAATGATTAGCGGCCAGAATGCATGTAATACAATATATTTTCCAAAGACTTTGCTCCAGGTCCGTCATATCGGACAAAGAAAATTTTAGGGATTTTTCCCTTTGCTGGTTTTCATTACTGATCAACTGACGGTGTTGGAGACGGTGAAGACTGAACATGACTAATACATTTCTAAATCTCTTTCCAAGCAGAAGAGCAGACCTCATAAATCTTTACGCAGAAAACCACCCTCTGCTTCAAACCCCCCCTCTGCTACGTGGGTGAGTGACAAAGGCGCATAAGTTTACCATCCTCCGCAGCTCTATACCTTCACAGGAGGGAGCCGAGTCAGCAGTGACTGACCCCCAGAGCACATTTGAAGAAACAGGACAGGAGAGAGGGGGAGGTTGAGCAACTGAAGAAAAACAATTCTTTACCTTGATGAAATAATTCACACAGGATAAAAGGTGTTTTAAAAAAGAAAAGGAAACTAACATGAATTTTGACTTTTGATGCCCTCAGAGACAGCAGTAATGACGTGTCATGCTCAGCCATTCGGAGACCAAAACAGGAGGACGGGTGGAAAAAATCCTGGGAGAAGCAGGCCACCCAGGGGAACCCAGCAGCAGTTGGAAATGGCATCTATGGCGCTCTGAACCCTGACAGCCCACAACGAGGTGCCCAACAGCAGAATGTACAGACCAAGAGGCAGAGGGTCTGGAGGAAAAATGAACAGTACCCATGACCACTCCAAGCCCTCCTCCACCGTGGCGAGGACCACAGGGCAAGTCGGACAACACCACTTGATGCAGGAGCCATTGTCTTTTTCAAGCTCAAAGGTAACCACTGATGAGTCTACTGGACACTCTACCTGCTCTGACAAATGAACAGATGACTCCTCAAAACCTGCAAAAGACCATCCGACTGACTTTTGACCAGATGGTGGAAGATTCATGCGTGCGTTCACCAAACACGCCTGTGAATCTGTTGGGATGAGACAGTCTTGTCAAAACAGGAGACAACAGACTGGATGCCATGCCGGACACCACAGCCGACCCCCACTGCAGACATGTAAAGGGCCCTGAAACGCCAGGTGGTTTCGTTAATTTCAGGTTTGAAGCCTGGACTCCTGTGTTTGAAGCCTCCGAATGGTCTGACCTGTACACTCCATTATGACAGAGAGCATGATTAACAGTAAGAAGTATTTCAGCAGGTAGAAGACCACACGTGGCATTTGAACTATACTGACATATATTAACCCTGAGGGCGAGCGGCTTATTGTGCATTCATACACTCACAAATGCAATGATACTAGCTGTCAGACACAGCTGTATCTCACACAGGATTAGACTAAACAGGACATTAACAACACATTGGTTAGGTTGTGTTTTTTCAGGTGTTCACTTTCCTCCCTCAATAAAAATGTACAGGTTAATTTTGCCGTTCAACAACTGAGCAGAGAGGAGACGGCTCATGAAGATGCAGAGGTGATGTTAAAACGCTCTCTGATGCTTCATGGTCCACAGGTTCAGTTGATGTTGGTTCATTCTTCATCGTCCCCCCGGTGGTGATCCAGGTAACTGCAGGAGCACAGGTTTTTAGATCTCAGTGCAGCTGAGTGAAAGATGCAGATGAAGGAAACTCAGTCTGGGCTGTGGAACTATGGTGTCATTGAATATTCGTATTCTTCATGGTGTACTTCTTTGAAACCGGTTTTAAAAGTAGATGGATTGCATATGATTTAAGCTAATGTTAATTTGAGTTGATGACGTCACCATTATTATAAAACCTATACGTCCCTGATCCATATTGCATGCTGTCACCTTTAACCTCACAAGGTGTGTTGTTTGTTGCTATTGTCTTAGCACACGTTTTCTTTTAATGGAATCATTACATAATAATAGCAGACCATTGTTCGCATTATAGTACAGAGGGGTTCATAAAATCCTTCTTGCATTTTTGATCACTGTTCAAAGTCTCTCTGACAGAACATTATGCTATAAGAGGTTTGTGTTTTGCTAATACAGGTTGATGACATCTGCCTGGAATTAATGAAAGATCTTCTGTTGCAGTTGTATTATTTCTTCTTGTGACCTTGCCTTTTACAGGAGCGTGGACAGGACGCCTGTTCACCTTATCGATGCACCAAACTTTTTATTGTTTTTATGTTCTTGCTTTACATTTAATTTGTTTTATGTGTTTGTCCTGGAGCTTAGCCCCAGGCCAAGAGAGGGAGGTAGACAAAAGAGGTCTTAATGATTATGAAAAGGACATTATTTTATTATCGTTTAAATGTATTTGTCTAGAAAGAATGTTTTAATAGTAACACAGATTGACCATTTTTAAAATTTTAAAGCTTTGTGTGTCTGTTCATCTGATTTTCTCTCATCCACAGCAAGGATGAGTAGGTTCTACGACTGGGTCATTAGACAACAGCCCATAATAAACTTTTTTCTTTTTCTTGAATTTGTATTTTCCCCAATGTTGAGAGCAAATAAAGAAAGTTTTGTCTGAATAAGTTCAAATCAAGCAAGCTATTAGGTGATGTTAATAGAGAACAAATGCAGAGCAGAGTTCCATTGATGAGGACACCAATAGCCAGCATAGAAGTAGCCTGACTGTCAGAAGTGGGATTTGAACCCACGCCTCTTACGAGACTGCAACCTAAACGCAGCGCCTTGGACCGCTCGGCCATCCTGACATCCTCTACAAAAACCCAATGGTGAGTGCAATATAAAGAAGACCTATGCGCTTAACAACTGCTTGTCTGTTCAGAAGGCAAAGATTGATTGGTGAAAACGGCCTTTCCTTTTTTAACTGAATTTACACTACTGAGAAGTTTTTTCTTGGTAAGGACCCATGATACTCAACAGTTACAATGTCGTGGAACTCTTGTCTGGTGGTAGCACCAGGATGTTCCGCAGTCTACGGTATTGAAGAAACCTTGAATGTTGATAGAAATGAATAGCCACTGTGTTTCAGCTCCACATTAAATGCTGCTTCTTTGTTTGCTTTGCAATTTCAAAGCACCTTTTTCTCTTCTTTGTGTCCATTCTTACATTTTTATGACTCTGGTAGAAGATTTGGATTTGATTGTGAATAGAACAAAGTACAGAGGAACATATAAAGAAAGTGGCAAGTTGGCACATGAGGTGTAAGGCAGCCTGGATAGGAGATCCAGACTTTGATTGAATGAAAGATGGGAGTAATTGTCACCTCTGGTAACCAGTTTCAACTCCTAATGACTAAGTGAAACAGTCAAGAACTTGTAGCCTTCGCTCAGTGTTGTAATCACAAATATGTCAGCCATATTTGCAATAATCAACAATGACTTTATGAATACCAGATTTGTTGAAAACAACTTCCATAAATGCTTATGGAAAAAAAACGACAAAATATCAGGAGGAGTTTTTAATGAATAGATTGATAACATATTGATTTGCCTTTGGTTAATATGTAGCATGTGTGACAACAATGTTGAGAGCAAGTAAAGTAAGTTTTGTCTGAATAAGTTAAAATGAAGCAAGCTATTAGTTGATGTTAACAGAGAATAAATGCAGCGCAGAGTTCCATTGATGAGGACACTATTAGCCAGTATAGAAGTAGCCTGACTGTTGGCTGAATGTCAGAAGTGGGATTTGAACCCACGCCTCTTACGAGACTGCGACCTGAAAGCAGCGCCTTGGACCGCTCGGCCATCCTGACATGCTCTACAAAAGCCAATGGCGAGTGCAATACAAAGAAGACCTATGTTCTTACCAACTGCTTGTCTGTTCAGAAGGCAAAGATTGATTGGTGAAAACGGCCTTTCCTTTTTTAACTGAATTTACACTACTGAGAAGTTTTTTCTTGGTAAGGACCCATGATACTCAACAGTTACAATGTCGTGGAACTCTTGTCTGGTGGTAGCACCAGGATGTTCCGCAGTCTACGGTATTGAGGAAACTTTGAATGTTGATAGAAATGAATAGCCACTGTGTTTCAGCTCCCCATTAAATGCTGCTTCTTTGTTTGCTTTGCAATTTCAAAGCACGTATCTCCTTCTTTGTGTCCATTCTTACATTTTTATGACTCTGGTAGAAGATTTGGATTTGATTGTAAATAGAACAAAGTACAGAGGAACATATAAAGTAAGTGGCAAGTTGGCACATGAGGTGTAAGGCAGCCTGGATAGGAGATCCAGACTTTGATTGAATGAAAGATGGGAGTAATTGTCACCTCTGGTAACCAGTTTCAACTCCTAATGACTAAGTGAAACAGTCAAGAACTCGTAGCCTTCGCTCAGTGTTGTAATCACAAATATGTCAGCCATATCTGCAATAGACAACAATGACTTTATGAATACCAGATTTGTTGAAAACAACTTCCATAAATGCTTATGGAAAAAAACAGACAAAATATCAGGAGGAGTTTTTAATGAATAGATTGATAACATATTGATTTGCCTTTGGTTAATTTGTAGCATGTGTGACAACAATGTTGAGAGCAAGTAAAGTAAGTTTTGTCTGAATAAGTTAAAATGAAGCAAGCTATTAGTTGATGTTAACAGAGAATAAATGCAGCGCAGAGTTCCATTGATGAGGACACCAATAGCCAGCATAGAAGTAGCCTGACTGTCAGAAGTGGGATTTGAACCCACGCCTCTTACGAGACTGCGACCTAAACGCAGCGCCTCGGACCGCTCGGCCATCCTGACATCCTCTACAAAAACCCAATGGTGAGTGCAATACAAAGAAGACCTATGCGCTTAACAACTGCTTGTCTGTTCAGAAGGCAAAGATTGATTGGTGAAAACGGCCTTTCCTTTTTTAACTGAATTTACACTACTGAGAAGTTTTTTCTTGGTAAGGACCCATGATACTCAACAGTTACAATGTCGTGGAACTCTTGTGTGGTGGTAGCACCAGGATGTTCCGCAGTCTACGGTATTGAAGAAACCTTGAATGTTGATAGAAATGAATAGCCACTGTGTTTCAGCTCCACATTAAATGCTGCTTCTTTGTTTGCTTTGCAATTTCAAAGCACCTTTTTCTCTTCTTTGTGTCCATTCTTACATTTTTATGACTCTGGTAGAAGATTTGGATTTGATTGTGAATAGAACAAAGTACAGAGGAACATATAAAGAAAGTGGCAAGTTGGCACATGAGGTGTAAGGCAGCCTGGATAGGAGATCCAGACTTTGATTGAATGAAAGATGGGAGTAATTGTCACCTCTGGTAACCAGTTTCAACTCCTAATGACTAAGTGAAACAGTCAAGAACTTGTAGCCTTCGCTCAGTGTTGTAATCACAAATATGTCAGCCATATTTGCAATAATCAACAATGACTTTATGAATACCAGATTTGTTGAAAACAACTTCCATAAATGCTTATGGAAAAAAACAGACAAAATATCAGGAGGAGTTTTTAATGAATAGATTGATAACATATTGATTTGCCTTTGGTTAATTTGTAGCATGTGTGACAACAATGTTGAGAGCAAGTAAAGTAAGTTTTGTCTGAATAAGTTAAAATGAAGCAAGCTATTAGTTGATGTTAACAGAGAATAAATGCAGCGCAGAGTTCCATTGATGAGGACACCAATAGCCAGTATAGAAGTAGCCTGACTGTTGGCTGAATGTCAGAAGTGGGATTTGAACCCACGCCTCTTACGAGACTGCGACCTAAACGCACCGCCTTGGACCGCACGGCCATCCTGACATCCTTTACAAAAACCAATGCCGAGTGCAATACAAAGAAGACCTATGTGCTTAACAACTGCTTGTCTGTTCAGAAGGCAAAGATTGATTGGTGAAAACGGCCTTTCCTTTTTTAACTGAATTTACACTACTGAGAAGTTTTTTCTTGGTAAGGACCCATGATACTCAACAGTTACAATGTCGTGGAACTCTTGTCTGGTGGTAGCACCAGGATGTTCCGCAGTCTACGGTATTGAGGAAACCTTGAATGTTGATAGAAATGAATAGCCACTGTGTTTCAGCTCCACATTAAATGCTGCTTCTTTGTTTGCTTTGCAATTTCAAAGCACGTATCTCCTTCTTTGTGTCCATTCTTACATTTTTATGACTCTGGTAGAAGATTTGGATTTGATTGTAAATAGAACAAAGTACAGACGAACATATAGAGTAAGTGGCAAGTTGGCACATGAGGTGTAAGGCAGCCTGGATAGGAGATCCAGACTTTGATTGAATGAAAGATGGGAGTAATTGTCACCTCTGGTAACCAGTTTCAACTCCTAATGACTAAGTGAAAAAGCCAAGAACTTGTAGCCTTCGCTCAGTGTTGTTATCACAAATATGTCAGCCATATCTGCAATAGACAACAATGACTTTATGAATACCAGATTTGTTGAAAACAACTTCCATAAATGCTTATGGAAAAAAAACGACAAAATATCAGGAGGAGTTTTTAATGAATAGATTGATAACATATTGATTTGCCTTTGGTTAATATGTAGTATGTGTGACAACAATGTTGAGAGCAAGTAAAGTAAGTTTTGTCTGAATAAGTTAAAATGAAGCAAGCTATTAGTTGATGTTAACAGAGAATAAATGCAGAGCAGAGTTCCATTGATGAGGACACCAATAGCCAGTATAGATGTAGCCTGACTGTTGGCTTAATGTCAGAAGTGGGATTTGAACCCACGCCTCTTACGAGACTGCGACCTGAATGCAGCGCCTTGGACCGCTCGGCCATCCTGACATGCTCTACAAAAGCCAATGGCGAGTGCAATACAAAGAAGACCTATGTTCTTACCAACTGCTTGTCTGTTCAGAAGGCAAAGATTGATTGGTGAAAACGGCCTTTCCTTTTTTAACTGAATTTACACTACTGAGAAGTTTTTTCTTGGTAAGGACCCATGATACTCAACAGTTACAATGTCGTGGAACTCTTGTCTGGTGGTAGCACCAGGATGTTCCGCAGTCTACGGTATTGAGGAAACTTTGAATGTTGATAGAAATGAATAGCCACTGTGTTTCAGCTCCCCATTAAATGCTGCTTCTTTGTTTGCTTTGCAATTTCAAAGCACGTATCTCCTTCTTTGTGTCCATTCTTACATTTTTATGACTCTGGTAGAAGATTTGGATTTGATTGTAAATAGAACAAAGTACAGAGGAACATATAAAGTAAGTGGCAAGTTGGCACATGAGGTGTAAGGCAGCCTGGATAGGAGATCCAGACTTTGATTGAATGAAAGATGGGAGTAATTGTCACATCTGGTAACCAGTTTCAACTCCTAATGACTAATTGAAAAAGCCAAGAACTCGTAGCCTTCGCTCAGTGTTGTAATCACAAATATGTCAGCCATATCTGCAATAGACAACAATGACTTTATGAATACCAGATTTGTTGAAAACAACTTCCATAAATGCTTATGGAAAAAAACAGACAAAATATCAGGAGGAGTTTTTAATGAATAGATTGATAACATATTGATTTGCCTTTGGTTAATATGTAGTATGTGTGACAACAATGTTGAGAGCAAGTAAAGTAAGTTTTGTCTGAATAAGTTAAAATGAAGCAAGCTATTAGTTGATGTTAACAGAGAATAAATGCAGAGCAGAGTTCCATTGATGAGGACACCAATAGCCAGTATAGAAGTAGCCTGACTGTTGGCTGAATGTCAGAAGTGGGATTTGAACCCACGCCTCTTACGAGACTGCGACCTGAACGCAGCGCCTTGGACCGCTCGGCCATCCTGACATGCTCTACAAAAGCCAATGGCGAGTGCAATACAAAGAAGACCTATGTTCTTACCAACTGCTTGTCTGTTCAGAAGGCAAAGATTGATTGGTGAAAACGGCCTTTCCTTTTTTAACTGAATTTACACTACTGAGAAGTTTTTTCTTGGTAAGGACCCATGATACTCAACAGTTACAATGTCGTGGAACTCTTGTCTGGGGGTAGCACCAGGATGTTCCGCAGTCTACGGTATTGAGGAAACTTTGAATGTTGATAGAAATGAATAGCCACTGTGTTTCAGCTCCCCATTAAATGCTGCTTCTTTGTTTGCTTTGCAATTTCAAAGCACGTATCTCCTTCTTTGTGTCCATTCTTACATTTTTATGACTCTGGTAGAAGATTTGGATTTGATTGTAAATAGAACAAAGTACAGAGGAACATATAAAGTAAGTGGCAAGTTGGCACATGAGGTGTAAGGCAGCCTGGATAGGAGATCCAGACTTTGATTGAATGAAAGATGGGAGTAATTGTCACCTCTGGTAACCAGTTTCAACTCCTAATGACTAATTGAAAAAGCCAAGAACTCGTAGCTTTCGCTCAGTGTTGTAATCACAAATATGTCAGCCATATCTGCAATAGACAACAATGACTTTATGAATACCAGATTTGTTGAAAACAACTTCCATAAATGCTTATGGAAAAAAAACGACAAAATATCAGGAGGAGTTTTTAATGAATAGATTGATAACATATTGATTTGCCTTTGGTTAATTTGTAGCATGTGTGACAACAATGTTGAGAGCAAGTAAAGTAAGTTTTGTCTGAATAAGTTAAAATGAAGCAAGCTATTAGTTGATGTTAACAGAGAATAAATGCAGCGCAGAGTTCCATTGATGAGGACACCAATAGCCAGCATAGAAGTAGCCTGACTGTCAGAAGTGGGATTTGAACCCACGCCTCTTACGAGACTGCAACCTAAACGCAGCGCCTTGGACCGCTCGGCCATCTTGACATCCTCTACAAAAACCCAATGGTGAGTGCAATACAAAGAAGACCTATGCGCTTAACAACTGCTTGTCTGTTCAGAAGGCAAAGATTGATTGGTGAAAACGGCCTTTCCTTTTTTAACTGAATTTACACTACTGAGAAGTTTTTTCTTGGTAAGGACCCATGATACTCAACAGTTACAATGTCGTGGAACTCTTGTCTGGTGGTAGCACCAGGATGTTCCGCAGTCTACGGTATTGAAGAAACCTTGAATGTTGATAGAAATGAATAGCCACTGTGTTTCAGCTCCACATTAAATGCTGCTTCTTTGTTTGCTTTGCAATTTCAAAGCACGTATCTCCTTCTTTGTGTCCATTCTTACATTTTTATGACTCTGGTAGAAGATTTGGATTTGATTGTAAATAGAACAAAGTACAGAAGAACATATAAAGTAAGTGGCAAGTTGGCACATGAGGTGTAAGGCAGCCTGGATAGGAGATCCAGACTTTGATTGAATGAAAGATGGGAGTAATTGTCACCTCTGGTAACCAGTTTCAACTCCTAATGACTAAGTGAAACAGTCAAGAACTTGTAGCCTTCGCTCAGTGTTGTAATCACAAATATGTCAGCCATATTTGCAATAATCAACAATGACTTTATGAATACCAGATTTTTTGAAAACAACTTCCATAAATGCTTATGGAAAAAAACAGACAAAATATCAGGAGGAGTTTTTAATGAATAGATTGATAAGATATTGATTCGCCTTTGGTTAATATGTAGCATGTGTGACAACAATGTTGAGAGCAAATAAAGTAAGTTTTGTCTGAATAAGTTCAAATCAAGCAAGCTATTAGGTGATGTCAATAGAGAACAAATGCAGAGCAGAGTTCCATTGATGAGGACACTATTAGCCAGTATAGAAGTAGCCTGACTGTTGGCTGAATGTGAGAAGTGGGATTTGAACCCACGCCTCTTACGAGACTGCGACCTGAACGCAGCGCCTTGGACCGCTCGGCCATCCTGACATGCTCTACAAAAGCCAATGGCGAGTGCAATACAAAGAAGACCTATCTTCTTACCAACTGCTTGTCTGTTCAGAAGGCAAAGATTGATTGGTGAAAACGGCCTTTCCTTTTTTAACTGAATTTACACTACTGAGAAGTTTTTTCTTGGTAAGGACCCATGATACTCAACAGTTACAATGTCGTGGAACTCTTGTCTGGTGGTAGCACCAGGATGTTCCGCAGTCTACGGTATTGAGGAAACTTTGAATGTTGATAGAAATGAATAGCCACTGTGTTTCAGCTCCACATTAAATGCTGCTTCTTTGTTTGCTTTGCAATTTCAAAGCACGTATCTCCTTCTTTGTGTCCATTCTTACATTTTTATGACTCTGGTAGAAGATTTGGATTTGATTGTAAATAGAACAAAGTACAGAGGAACATATAAAGTAAGTGGCAAGTTGGCACATGAGGTGTAAGGCAGCCTGGATAGGAGATCCAGACTTTGATTGAATGAAAGATGGGAGTAATTGTCACCTCTGGTAACCAGTTTCAACTCCTAATGACTAAGTGAAACAGTCAAGAACTCGTAGCCTTCGCTCAGTGTTGTAATCACAAATATGTCAGCCATATTTGCAATAATCAACAATGACTTTATGAATACCAGATTTGTTGAAAACAACTTCCATAAATGCTTATGGAAAAAAACAGACAAAATATCAGGAGGAGTTTTTAATGAATAGATTGATAACATATTGATTTGCCTTTGGTTAATTTGTAGCATGTGTGACAACAATGTTGAGAGCAAGTAAAGTAAGTTTTGTCTGAATAAGTTAAAATGAAGCAAGCTATTAGTTGATGTTAACAGAGTATAAAAACAGCGCAGAGTTCCATTGATGAGGACACCAATAGCCAGCATAGAAGTAACCTGACTGTCAGAAGTGGAATTTGAACCCACGCCTCTTACGAGACTGCGACCTAAACGCAGCGCCTTGGACCGCTCGGCCATCCTGACATCCTCTACAAAAACCCAATGGTGAGTGCAATACAAAAAAGACCTATGCGCTTAACAACTGCTTGTCTGTTCAGAAGGCAAAGATTGATTGGTGAAAACGGCCTTTCCTTTTTTAACTGAATTTACACTACTGAGAAGTTTTTTCTTGGTAAGGACCCATGATACTCAACAGTTACAATGTCGTGGAACTCTTGTCTGGTGGTAGCACCAGGATGTTCCGCAGTCTACGGTATTGAAGAAACCTTGAATGTTGATAGAAATGAATAGCCACTGTGTTTCAGCTCCACATTAAATGCTGCTTCTTTGTTTGCTTTGCAATTTCAAAGCACCTTTCTCTCTTCTTTGTGTCCATTCTTACATTTTTATGACTCTGGTAGAAGATTTGGATTTGATTGTGAATAGAACAAAGTACAGAGGAACATATAAAGAAAGTGGCAAGTTGGCACATGAGGTGTAAGGCAGCCTGGATAGGAGATCCAGACTTTGATTGAATGAAAGATGGGAGTAATTGTCACCTCTGGTAACCAGTTTCAACTCCTAATGACTAAGTGAAACAGTCAAGAACTCGTAGCCTTCGCTCAGTGTTGTAATCACAAATATGTCAGCCATATCTGCAATAGACAACAATGACTTTATGAATACCAGATTTGTTGAAAACAACTTCCATAAATGCTTATGGAAAAAAACAGACAAAATATCAGGAGGAGTTTTTAATGAATAGATTGATAACATATTGATTTGGCTTTGGTTAATTTGTAGCATGTGTGACAACAATGTTGAGAGCAAGTAAAGTAAGTTTTGTCTGAATAAGTTAAAATGAAGCAAGCTATTAGTTGATGTTAATAGAGAATAAATGCAGCGCAGAGTTCCATTGATGAGGACACCAATAGCCAGTATAGAAGTAGCCTGACTGTTGGCTGAATGTCAGAAGTGGGATTTGAACCCACGCCTCTTACGAGACTGCGACCTGAACGCAGCGCCTTGGACCGCTCGGCCATCCTGACATGCTCTACAAAAGCCAATGGCGAGTGCAATACAAAGAAGACCTATGTTCTTACCAACTGCTTGTCTGTTCAGAAGGCAAAGATTGATTGGTGAAAACGGCCTTTCCTTTTTTAACTGAATTTACACTACTGAGAAGTTTTTTCTTGGTAAGGACCCATGATACTCAACAGTTACAATGTCGTGGAACTCTTGTCTGGTGGTAGCACCAGGATGTTCCGCAGTCTACGGTATTGAGGAAACTTTGAATGTTGATAGAAATGAATAGCCACTGTGTTTCAGCTCCACATTAAATGCTGCTTCTTTGTTTGCTTTGCAATTTCAAAGCACGTATCTCCTTCTTTGTGTCCATTCTTACATTTTTATGACTCTGGTAGAAGATTTGGATTTGATTGTAAATAGAACAAAGTACAGAGGAACATATAAAGTAAGTGGCAAGTTGGCACATGAGGTGTAAGGCAGCCTGGATAGGAGATCCAGACTTTGATTGAATGAAAGATGGGAGTAATTGTCACCTCTGGTAACCAGTTTCAACTCCTAATGACTAATTGAAAAAGCCAAGAACTCGTAGCCTTCGCTCAGTGTTGTAATCACAAATATGTCAGCCATATCTGCAATAGACAACAATGACTTTATGAATACCAGATTTGTTGAAAACAACTTCCATAAATGCTTATGGAAAAAAAACGACAAAATATCAGGAGGAGTTTTTAATGAATAGATTGATAACATATTGATTTGCCTTTGGTTAATTTGTAGCATGTGTGACAACAATGTTGAGAGCAAGTAAAGTAAGTTTTGTCTGAATAAGTTAAAATGAAGCAAGCTATTAGTTGATGTTAATAGAGAATAAATGCAGCGCAGAGTTCCATTGATGAGGACACCAATAGCCAGTATAGAAGTAGCCTGACTGTTGGCTGAATGTCAGAAGTGGGATTTGAACCCACGCCTCTTACGAGACTGCGACCTGAACGCAGCGCCTTGGACCGCTCGGCCATCCTGACATGCTCTACAAAAGCCAATGGCGAGTGCAATACAAAGAAGACCTATGTTCTTACCAACTGCTTGTCTGTTCAGAAGGCAAAGATTGATTGGTGAAAACGGCCTTTCCTTTTTTAACTGAATTTACACTACTGAGAAGTTTTTTCTTGGTAAGGACCCATGATACTCAACAGTTACAATGTCGTGGAACTCTTGTCTGGTGGTAGCACCAGGATGTTCCGCAGTCTACGGTATTGAGGAAACTTTGAATGTTGATAGAAATGAATAGCCACTGTGTTTCAGCTCCACATTAAATGCTGCTTCTTTGTTTGCTTTGCAATTTCAAAGCACGTATCTCCTTCTTTGTGTCCATTCTTACATTTTTATGACTCTGGTAGAAGATTTGGATTTGATTGTAAATAGAACAAAGTACAGAGGAACATATAAAGTAAGTGGCAAGTTGGCACATGAGGTGTAAGGCAGCCTGGATAGGAGATCCAGACTTTGATTGAATGAAAGATGGGAGTAATTGTCACCTCTGGTAACCAGTTTCAACTCCTAATGACTAAGTGAAACAGTCAAGAACTCGTAGCCTTCGCTCAGTGTTGTAATCACAAATATGTCAGCCATATTTGCAATAATCAACAATGACTTTATGAATACCAGATTTGTTGAAAACAACTTCCATAAATGCTTATGGAAAAAAACAGACAAAATATCAGGAGGAGTTTTTAATGAATAGATTGATAACATATTGATTTGCCTTTGGTTAATTTGTAGCATGTGTGACAACAATGTTGAGAGCAAGTAAAGTAAGTTTTGTCTGAATAAGTTAAAATGAAGCAAGCTATTAGTTGATGTTAACAGAGTATAAAAACAGCGCAGAGTTCCATTGATGAGGACACCAATAGCCAGCATAGAAGTAACCTGACTGTCAGAAGTGGAATTTGAACCCACGCCTCTTACGAGACTGCGACCTAAACGCAGCGCCTTGGACCGCTCGGCCATCCTGACATCCTCTACAAAAACCCAATGGTGAGTGCAATACAAAAAAGACCTATGCGCTTAACAACTGCTTGTCTGTTCAGAAGGCAAAGATTGATTGGTGAAAACGGCCTTTCCTTTTTTAACTGAATTTACACTACTGAGAAGTTTTTTCTTGGTAAGGACCCATGATACTCAACAGTTACAATGTCGTGGAACTCTTGTCTGGTGGTAGCACCAGGATGTTCCGCAGTCTACGGTATTGAAGAAACCTTGAATGTTGATAGAAATGAATAGCCACTGTGTTTCAGCTCCACATTAAATGCTGCTTCTTTGTTTGCTTTGCAATTTCAAAGCACCTTTCTCTCTTCTTTGTGTCCATTCTTACATTTTTATGACTCTGGTAGAAGATTTGGATTTGATTGTGAATAGAACAAAGTACAGAGGAACATATAAAGAAAGTGGCAAGTTGGCACATGAGGTGTAAGGCAGCCTGGATAGGAGATCCAGACTTTGATTGAATGAAAGATGGGAGTAATTGTCACCTCTGGTAACCAGTTTCAACTCCTAATGACTAAGTGAAACAGTCAAGAACTCGTAGCCTTCGCTCAGTGTTGTAATCACAAATATGTCAGCCATATCTGCAATAGACAACAATGACTTTATGAATACCAGATTTGTTGAAAACAACTTCCATAAATGCTTATGGAAAAAAAACGACAAAATATCAGGAGGAGTTTTTAATGAATAGATTGATAACATATTGATTTGCCTTTGGTTAATATGTAGTATGTGTGACAACAATGTTGAGAGCAAGTAAAGTAAGTTTTGTCTGAATAAGTTAAAATGAAGCAAGCTATTAATTGATGTTAACAGAGAATAAATGCAGAGCATAGTTCCATTGATGAGGACACCAATAGCCAGTATAGAAGTAGCCTGACTGTTGGCTGAATGTCAGAAGTGGGATTTGAACCCACGCCTCTTACGAGACTGCGACCTGAACGCAGCGCCTTGGACCGCTCGGCCATCCTGACATGCTCTACAAAAGCCAATGGCGAGTGCAATACAAAGAAGACCTATGTTCTTACCAACTGCTTGTCTGTTCAGAAGGCAAAGATTGATTGGTGAAAACGGCCTTTCCTTTTTTAACTGAATTTACACTACTGAGAAGTTTTTTCTTGGTAAGGACCCATGATACTCAACAGTTACAATGTCGTGGAACTCTTGTCTGGGGGTAGCACCAGGATGTTCCGCAGTCTACGGTATTGAGGAAACTTTGAATGTTGATAGAAATGAATAGCCACTGTGTTTCAGCTCCCCATTAAATGCTGCTTCTTTGTTTGCTTTGCAATTTCAAAGCACGTATCTCCTTCTTTGTGTCCATTCTTACATTTTTATGACTCTGGTAGAAGATTTGGATTTGATTGTAAATAGAACAAAGTACAGAGGAACATATAAAGTAAGTGGCAAGTTGGCACATGAGGTGTAAGGCAGCCTGGATAGGAGATCCAGACTTTGATTGAATGAAAGATGGGAGTAATTGTCACCTCTGGTAACCAGTTTCAACTCCTAATGACTAAGTGAAACAGTCAAGAACTCGTAGCCTTCGCTCAGTGTTGTAATCACAAATATGTCAGCCATATCTGCAATAGACAACAATGACTTTATGAATACCAGATTTGTTGAAAACAACTTCCATAAATGCTTATGGAAAAAAAACGACAAAATATCAGGAGGAGTTTTTAATGAATAGATTGATAACATATTGATTTGCCTTTGGTTAATTTGTAGCATGTGTGACAACAATGTTGAGAGCAAGTAAAGTAAGTTTTGTCTGAATAAGTTAAAATGAAGCAAGCTATTAGTTGATGTTAACAGAGAATAAATGCAGCGCAGAGTTCCATTGATGAGGACACCAATAGCCAGCATAGAAGTAGCCTGACTGTCAGAAGTGGGATTTGAACCCACGCCTCTTACGAGACTGCAACCTAAACGCAGCGCCTTGGACCGCTCGGCCATCTTGACATCCTCTACAAAAACCCAATGGTGAGTGCAATACAAAGAAGACCTATGCGCTTAACAACTGCTTGTCTGTTCAGAAGGCAAAGATTGATTGGTGAAAACGGCCTTTCCTTTTTTAACTGAATTTACACTACTGAGAAGTTTTTTCTTGGTAAGGACCCATGATACTCAACAGTTACAATGTCGTGGAACTCTTGTCTGGTGGTAGCACCAGGATGTTCCGCAGTCTACGGTATTGAGGAAACTTTGAATGTTGATAGAAATGAATAGCCACTGTGTTTCAGCTCCACATTAAATGCTGCTTCTTTGTTTGCTTTGCAATTTCAAAGCACGTATCTCCTTCTTTGTGTCCATTCTTACATTTTTATGACTCTGGTAGAAGATTTGGATTTGATTGTAAATAGAACAAAGTACAGAGGAACATATAAAGTAAGTGGCAAGTTGGCACATGAGGTGTAAGGCAGCCTGGATAGGAGATCCAGACTTTGATTGAATGAAAGATGGGAGTAATTGTCACCTCTGGTAACCAGTTTCAACTCCTAATGACTAAGTGAAACAGTCAAGAACTCGTAGCCTTCGCTCAGTGTTGTAATCACAAATATGTCAGCCATATCTGCAATAGACAACAATGACTTTATGAATACCAGATTTGTTGAAAACAACTTCCATAAATGCTTATGGAAAAAAACAGACAAAATATCAGGAGGAGTTTTTAATGAATAGATTGATAACATATTGATTTGGCTTTGGTTAATTTGTAGCATGTGTGACAACAATGTTGAGAGCAAGTAAAGTAAGTTTTGTCTGAATAAGTTAAAATGAAGCAAGCTATTAGTTGATGTTAACAGAGAATAAATGCAGCGCAGAGTTCCATTGATGAGGACACCAATAGCCAGCATAGAAGTAGCCTGACTGTCAGAAGTGGGATTTGAACCCACGCCTCTTACGAGACTGCGAACTAAACGCAGCGCCTCGGACCGCTCGGCCATCCTGACATCCTCTACAAAAACCCAATGGTGAGTGCAATACAAAGAAGACCTATGCGCTTAACAACTGCTTGTCTGTTCAGAAGGCAAAGATTGATTGGTGAAAACGGCCTTTCCTTTTTTAACTGAATTTACACTACTGAGAAGTTTTTTCTTGGTAAGGACCCATGATACTTAACAGTTACAATGTCGTGGAACTCTTGTGTGGTGGTAGCACCAGGATGTTCCGCAGTCTACGGTATTGAAGAAACCTTGAATGTTGATAGAAATGAATAGCCACTGTGTTTCAGCTCCACATTAAATGCTGCTTCTTTGTTTGCTTTGCAATTTCAAAGCACGTATCTCCTTCTTTGTGTCCATTCTTACATTTTTATGACTCTGGTAGAAGATTTGGATTTGATTGTAAATAGAACAAAGTACAGAGGAACATATAAAGTAAGTGGCAAGTTGGCACATGAGGTGTAAGGCAGCCTGGATAGGAGATCCAGACTTTGATTGAATGAAAGATGGGAGTAATTGTCACCTCTGGTAACCAGTTTCAACTCCTAATGACTAAGTGAAACAGTCAAGAAATTGTAGCCTTCGCTCAGTGTTGTAATCACAAATATGTCAGCCATATCTGCAATAGACAACAATGACTTTATGAATACCAGATTTGTTGAAAACAACTTCCATAAATGCTTATGGAAAAAAACAGACAAAATATCAGGAGGAGTTTTTAATGAATAGATTGATAACATATTGATTTGCCTTTGGTTAATTTGTAGCATGTGTGACAACAATGTTGAGAGCAAGTAAAGTAAGTTTTGTCTGAATAAGTTAAAATGAAGCAAGCTATTAGTTGATGTTAACAGAGAATAAATGCAGCGCAGAGTTCCATTGATGAGGACACCAATAGCCAGCATAGAAGTAGCCTGACTGTCAGAAGTGGGATTTGAACCCACGCCTCTTACGAGACTGCAACCTAAACGCAGCGCCTTGGACCGCTCGGCCATCCTGACATCCTCTACAAAAACCCAATGGTGAGTGCAATACAAAGAAGACCTATGCGCTTAACAACTGCTTGTCTGTTCAGAAGGCAAAGATTGATTGGTGAAAACGGCCTTTCCTTTTTTAACTGAATTTACACTACAGAGAAGTTTTTTCTTGGTAAGGACCCATGATACTCAACAGTTACAATGTCGTGGAACTCTTGTCTGGTGGTAGCACCAGGATGTTCCGCAGTCTACGGTATTGAGGAAACCTTGAATGTTGATAGAAATGAATAGCCACTGTGTTTCAGCTCCACATTAAATGCTGCTTCTTTGTTTGCTTTGCAATTTCAAAGCACGTATCTCCTTCTTTGTGTCCATTCTTACATTTTTATGACTCTGGTAGAAGATTTGGATTTGATTGTAAATAGAACAAAGTACAGACGAACATATAGAGTAAGTGGCAAGTTGGCACATGAGGTGTAAGGCAGCCTGGATAGGAGATCCAGACTTTGATTGAATGAAAGATGGGAGTAATTGTCACCTCTGGTAACCAGTTTCAACTCCTAATGACTAAGTGAAAAAGCCAAGAACTTGTAGCCTTCGCTCAGTGTTGTTATCACAAATATGTCAGCCATATCTGCAATAGACAACAATGACTTTATGAATACCAGATTTGTTGAAAACAACTTCCATAAATGCTTATGGAAAAAAAACGACAAAATATCAGGAGGAGTTTTTAATGAATAGATTGATAACATATTGATTTGCCTTTGGTTAATATGTAGTATGTGTGACAACAATGTTGAGAGCAAGTAAAGTAAGTTTTGTCTGAATAAGTTAAAATGAAGCAAGCTATTAGTTGATGTTAACAGAGAATAAATGCAGAGCAGAGTTCCATTGATGAGGACACCAATAGCCAGTATAGATGTAGCCTGACTGTTGGCTTAATGTCAGAAGTGGGATTTGAACCCACGCCTCTTACGAGACTGCGACCTGAACGCAGCGCCTTGGACCGCTCGGCCATCCTGACATGCTCTACAAAAGCCAATGGCGAGTGCAATACAAAGAAGACCTATGTTCTTACCAACTGCTTGTCTGTTCAGAAGGCAAAGATTGATTGGTGAAAACGGCCTTTCCTTTTTTAACTGAATTTACACTACTGAGAAGTTTTTTCTTGGTAAGGACCCATGATACTCAACAGTTACAATGTCGTGGAACTCTTGTCTGGTGGTAGCACCAGGATGTTCCGCAGTCTACGGTATTGAGGAAACTTTGAATGTTGATAGAAATGAATAGCCACTGTGTTTCAGCTCCCCATTAAATGCTGCTTCTTTGTTTGCTTTGCAATTTCAAAGCACGTATCTCCTTCTTTGTGTCCATTCTTACATTTTTATGACTCTGGTAGAAGATTTGGATTTGATTGTAAATAGAACAAAGTACAGAGGAACATATAAAGTAAGTGGCAAGTTGGCACATGAGGTGTAAGGCAGCCTGGATAGGAGATCCAGACTTTGATTGAATGAAAGATGGGAGTAATTGTCACCTCTGGTAACCAGTTTCAACTCCTAATGACTAATTGAAAAAGCCAAGAACTCGTAGCCTTCGCTCAGTGTTGTAATCACAAATATGTCAGCCATATCTGCAATAGACAACAATGACTTTATGAATACCAGATTTGTTGAAAACAACTTCCATAAATGCTTATGGAAAAAAAACGACAAAATATCAGGAGGAGTTTTTAATGAATAGATTGATAACATATTGATTTGCCTTTGGTTAATATGTAGTATGTGTGACAACAATGTTGAGAGCAAGTAAAGTAAGTTTTGTCTGAATAAGTTAAAATGAAGCAAGCTATTAGTTGATGTTAACAGAGAATAAATGCAGAGCAGAGTTCCATTGATGAGGACACCAATAGCCAGTATAGAAGTAGCCTGACTGTTGGCTGAATGTCAGAAGTGGGATTTGAACCCACGCCTCTTACGAGACTGCGACCTGAACGCAGCGCCTTGGACCGCTCGGCCATCCTGACATGCTCTACAAAAGCCAATGGCGAGTGCAATACAAAGAAGACCTATGTTCTTACCAACTGCTTGTCTGTTCAGAAGGCAAAGATTGATTGGTGAAAACGGCCTTTCCTTTTTTAACTGAATTTACACTACTGAGAAGTTTTTTCTTGGTAAGGACCCATGATACTCAACAGTTACAATGTCGTGGAACTCTTGTCTGGGGGTAGCACCAGGATGTTCCGCAGTCTACGGTATTGAGGAAACTTTGAATGTTGATAGAAATGAATAGCCACTGTGTTTCAGCTCCCCATTAAATGCTGCTTCTTTGTTTGCTTTGCAATTTCAAAGCACGTATCTCCTTCTTTGTGTCCATTCTTACATTTTTATGACTCTGGTAGAAGATTTGGATTTGATTGTAAATAGAACAAAGTACAGAGGAACATATAAAGTAAGTGGCAAGTTGGCACATGAGGTGTAAGGCAGCCTGGATAGGAGATCCAGACTTTGATTGAATGAAAGATGGGAGTAATTGTCACCTCTGGTAACCAGTTTCAACTCCTAATGACTAATTGAAAAAGCCAAGAACTCGTAGCCTTCGCTCAGTGTTGTAATCACAAATATGTCAGCCATATCTGCAATAGACAACAATGACTTTATGAATACCAGATTTGTTGAAAACAACTTCCATAAATGCTTATGGAAAAAAAACGACAAAATATCAGGAGGAGTTTTTAATGAATAGATTGATAACATATTGATTTGCCTTTGGTTAATTTGTAGCATGTGTGACAACAATGTTGAGAGCAAGTAAAGTAAGTTTTGTCTGAATAAGTTAAAATGAAGCAAGCTATTAGTTGATGTTAACAGAGAATAAATGCAGCGCAGAGTTCCATTGATGAGGACACCAATAGCCAGCATAGAAGTAGCCTGACTGTCAGAAGTGGGATTTGAACCCACGCCTCTTACGAGACTGCAACCTAAACGCAGCGCCTTGGACCGCTCGGCCATCTTGACATCCTCTACAAAAACCCAATGGTGAGTGCAATACAAAGAAGACCTATGCGCTTAACAACTGCTTGTCTGTTCAGAAGGCAAAGATTGATTGGTGAAAACGGCCTTTCCTTTTTTAACTGAATTTACACTACTGAGAAGTTTTTTCTTGGTAAGGACCCATGATACTCAACAGTTACAATGTCGTGGAACTCTTGTCTGGTGGTAGCACCAGGATGTTCCGCAGTCTACGGTATTGAGGAAACTTTGAATGTTGATAGAAATGAATAGCCACTGTGTTTCAGCTCCACATTAAATGCTGCTTCTTTGTTTGCTTTGCAATTTCAAAGCACGTATCTCCTTCTTTGTGTCCATTCTTACATTTTTATGACTCTGGTAGAAGATTTGGATTTGATTGTAAATAGAACAAAGTACAGAGGAACATATAAAGTAAGTGGCAAGTTGGCACATGAGGTGTAAGGCAGCCTGGATAGGAGATCCAGACTTTGATTGAATGAAAGATGGGAGTAATTGTCACCTCTGGTAACCAGTTTCAACTCCTAATGACTAAGTGAAACAGTCAAGAACTCGTAGCCTTCGCTCAGTGTTGTAATCACAAATATGTCAGCCATATTTGCAATAATCAACAATGACTTTATGAATACCAGATTTGTTGAAAACAACTTCCATAAATGCTTATGGAAAAAAACAGACAAAATATCAGGAGGAGTTTTTAATGAATAGATTGATAACATATTGATTTGCCTTTGGTTAATTTGTAGCATGTGTGACAACAATGTTGAGAGCAAGTAAAGTAAGTTTTGTCTGAATAAGTTAAAATGAAGCAAGCTATTAGTTGATGTTAACAGAGTATAAAAACAGTGCAGAGTTCCATTGATGAGGACACCAATAGCCAGCATAGAAGTAACCTGACTGTCAGAAGTGGAATTTGAACCCACGCCTCTTACGAGACTGCGACCTAAACGCAGCGCCTTGGACCGCTCGGCCATCCTGACATCCTCTACAAAAACCCAATGGTGAGTGCAATACAAAAAAGACCTATGCGCTTAACAACTGCTTGTCTGTTCAGAAGGCAAAGATTGATTGGTGAAAACGGCCTTTCCTTTTTTAACTGAATTTACACTACTGAGAAGTTTTTTCTTGGTAAGGACCCATGATACTCAACAGTTACAATGTCGTGGAACTCTTGTCTGGTGGTAGCACCAGGATGTTCCGCAGTCTACGGTATTGAAGAAACCTTGAATGTTGATAGAAATGAATAGCCACTGTGTTTCAGCTCCACATTAAATGCTGCTTCTTTGTTTGCTTTGCAATTTCAAAGCACCTTTCTCTCTTCTTTGTGTCCATTCTTACATTTTTATGACTCTGGTAGAAGATTTGGATTTGATTGTGAATAGAACAAAGTACAGAGGAACATATAAAGAAAGTGGCAAGTTGGCACATGAGGTGTAAGGCAGCCTGGATAGGAGATCCAGACTTTGATTGAATGAAAGATGGGAGTAATTGTCACCTCTGGTAACCAGTTTCAACTCCTAATGACTAAGTGAAACAGTCAAGAACTCGTAGCCTTCGCTCAGTGTTGTAATCACAAATATGTCAGCCATATCTGCAATAGACAACAATGACTTTATGAATACCAGATTTGTTGAAAACAACTTCCATAAATGCTTATGGAAAAAAAACGACAAAATATCAGGAGGAGTTTTTAATGAATAGATTGATAACATATTGATTTGCCTTTGGTTAATATGTAGTATGTGTGACAACAATGTTGAGAGCAAGTAAAGTAAGTTTTGTCTGAATAAGTTAAAATGAAGCAAGCTATTAGTTGATGTTAACAGAGAATAAATGCAGAGCATAGTTCCATTGATGAGGACACCAATAGCCAGTATAGAAGTAGCCTGACTGTTGGCTGAATGTCAGAAGTGGGATTTGAACCCACGCCTCTTACGAGACTGCGACCTGAACGCAGCGCCTTGGACCGCTCGGCCATCCTGACATGCTCTACAAAAGCCAATGGCGAGTGCAATACAAAGAAGACCTATGTTTTTACCAACTGCTTGTCTGTTCAGAAGGCAAAGATTGATTGGTGAAAACGGCCTTTCCTTTTTTAACTGAATTTACACTACTGAGAAGTTTTTTCTTGGTAAGGACCCATGATACTCAACAGTTACAATGTCGTGGAACTCTTGTCTGGGGGTAGCACCAGGATGTTCCGCAGTCTACGGTATTGAGGAAACTTTGAATGTTGATAGAAATGAATAGCCACTGTGTTTCAGCTCCCCATTAAATGCTGCTTCTTTGTTTGCTTTGCAATTTCAAAGCACGTATCTCCTTCTTTGTGTCCATTCTTACATTTTTATGACTCTGGTAGAAGATTTGGATTTGATTGTAAATAGAACAAAGTACAGAGGAACATATAAAGTAAGTGGCAAGTTGGCACATGAGGTGTAAGGCAGCCTGGATAGGAGATCCAGACTTTGATTGAATGAAAGATGGGAGTAATTGTCACCTCTGGTAACCAGTTTCAACTCCTAATGACTAATTGAAAAAGCCAAGAACTCGTAGCCTTCGCTCAGTGTTGTAATCACAAATATGTCAGCCATATCTGCAATAGACAACAATGACTTTATGAATACCAGATTTGTTGAAAACAACTTCCATAAATGCTTATGGAAAAAAAACGACAAAATATCAGGAGGAGTTTTTAATGAATAGATTGATAACATATTGATTTGCCTTTGGTTAATTTGTAGCATGTGTGACAACAATGTTGAGAGCAAGTAAAGTAAGTTTTGTCTGAATAAGTTAAAATGAAGCAAGCTATTAGTTGATGTTAACAGAGAATAAATGCAGCGCAGAGTTCCATTGATGAGGACACCAATAGCCAGCATAGAAGTAGCCTGACTGTTGGCTGAATGTCAGAAGTGGGATTTGAACCCACGCCTCTTACGAGACTGCGACCTGAACGCAGCGCCTTGGACCGCTCGGCCATCCTGACATGCTCTACAAAAGCCAATGGCGAGTGCAATACAAAGAAGACCTATGTTCTTACCAACTGCTTGTCTGTTCAGAAGGCAAAGATTGATTGGTGAAAACGGCCTTTCCTTTTTTAACTGAATTTACACTACTGAGAAGTTTTTTCTTGGTAAGGACCCATGATACTCAACAGTTACAATGTCGTGGAACTCTTGTCTGGTGGTAGCACCAGGATGTTCCGCAGTCTACGGTATTGAGGAAACTTTGAATGTTGATAGAAATGAATAGCCACTGTGTTTCAGCTCCACATTAAATGCTGCTTCTTTGTTTGCTTTGCAATTTCAAAGCACGTATCTCCTTCTTTGTGTCCATTCTTACATTTTTATGACTCTGGTAGAAGATTTGGATTTGATTGTAAATAGAACAAAGTACAGAGGAACATATAAAGTAAGTGGCAAGTTGGCACATGAGGTGTAAGGCAGCCTGGATAGGAGATCCAGACTTTGATTGAATGAAAGATGGGAGTAATTGTCACCTCTGGTAACCAGTTTCAACTCCTAATGACTAAGTGAAACAGTCAAGAACTCGTAGCCTTCGCTCAGTGTTGTAATCACAAATATGTCAGCCATATTTGCAATAATCAACAATGACTTTATGAATACCAGATTTGTTGAAAACAACTTCCATAAATGCTTATGGAAAAAAACAGACAAAATATCAGGAGGAGTTTTTAATGAATAGATTGATAACATATTGATTTGCCTTTGGTTAATTTGTAGCATGTGTGACAACAATGTTGAGAGCAAGTAAAGTAAGTTTTGTCTGAATAAGTTAAAATGAAGCAAGCTATTAGTTGATGTTAACAGAGTATAAAAACAGCGCAGAGTTCCATTGATGAGGACACCAATAGCCAGCATAGAAGTAACCTGACTGTCAGAAGTGGAATTTGAACCCACGCCTCTTACGAGACTGCGACCTAAACGCAGCGCCTTGGACCGCTCGGCCATCCTGACATCCTCTACAAAAACCCAATGGTGAGTGCAATACAAAAAAGACCTATGCGCTTAACAACTGCTTGTCTGTTCAGAAGGCAAAGATTGATTGGTGAAAACGGCCTTTCCTTTTTTAACTGAATTTACACTACTGAGAAGTTTTTTCTTGGTAAGGACCCATGATACTCAACAGTTACAATGTCGTGGAACTCTTGTCTGGTGGTAGCACCAGGATGTTCCGCAGTCTACGGTATTGAAGAAACCTTGAATGTTGATAGAAATGAATAGCCACTGTGTTTCAGCTCCACATTAAATGCTGCTTCTTTGTTTGCTTTGCAATTTCAAAGCACCTTTCTCTCTTCTTTGTGTCCATTCTTACATTTTTATGACTCTGGTAGAAGATTTGGATTTGATTGTGAATAGAACAAAGTACAGAGGAACATATAAAGAAAGTGGCAAGTTGGCACATGAGGTGTAAGGCAGCCTGGATAGGAGATCCAGACTTTGATTGAATGAAAGATGGGAGTAATTGTCACCTCTGGTAACCAGTTTCAACTCCTAATGACTAAGTGAAACAGTCAAGAACTCGTAGCCTTCGCTCAGTGTTGTAATCACAAATATGTCAGCCATATCTGCAATAGACAACAATGACTTTATGAATACCAGATTTGTTGAAAACAACTTCCATAAATGCTTATGGAAAAAAAACGACAAAATATCAGGAGGAGTTTTTAATGAATAGATTGATAACATATTGATTTGCCTTTGGTTAATATGTAGTATGTGTGACAACAATGTTGAGAGCAAGTAAAGTAAGTTTTGTCTGAATAAGTTAAAATGAAGCAAGCTATTAGTTGATGTTAACAGAGAATAAATGCAGAGCATAGTTCCATTGATGAGGACACCAATAGCCAGTATAGAAGTAGCCTGACTGTTGGCTGAATGTCAGAAGTGGGATTTGAACCCACGCCTCTTACGAGACTGCGACCTGAACGCAGCGCCTTGGACCGCTCGGCCATCCTGACATGCTCTACAAAAGCCAATGGCGAGTGCAATACAAAGAAGACCTATGTTTTTACCAACTGCTTGTCTGTTCAGAAGGCAAAGATTGATTGGTGAAAACGGCCTTTCCTTTTTTAACTGAATTTACACTACTGAGAAGTTTTTTCTTGGTAAGGACCCATGATACTCAACAGTTACAATGTCGTGGAACTCTTGTCTGGGGGTAGCACCAGGATGTTCCGCAGTCTACGGTATTGAGGAAACTTTGAATGTTGATAGAAATGAATAGCCACTGTGTTTCAGCTCCCCATTAAATGCTGCTTCTTTGTTTGCTTTGCAATTTCAAAGCACGTATCTCCTTCTTTGTGTCCATTCTTACATTTTTATGACTCTGGTAGAAGATTTGGATTTGATTGTAAATAGAACAAAGTACAGAGGAACATATAAAGTAAGTGGCAAGTTGGCACATGAGGTGTAAGGCAGCCTGGATAGGAGATCCAGACTTTGATTGAATGAAAGATGGGAGTAATTGTCACCTCTGGTAACCAGTTTCAACTCCTAATGACTAATTGAAAAAGCCAAGAACTCGTAGCCTTCGCTCAGTGTTGTAATCACAAATATGTCAGCCATATCTGCAATAGACAACAATGACTTTATGAATACCAGATTTGTTGAAAACAACTTCCATAAATGCTTATGGAAAAAAAACGACAAAATATCAGGAGGAGTTTTTAATGAATAGATTGATAACATATTGATTTGCCTTTGGTTAATTTGTAGCATGTGTGACAACAATGTTGAGAGCAAGTAAAGTAAGTTTTGTCTGAATAAGTTAAAATGAAGCAAGCTATTAGTTGATGTTAACAGAGAATAAATGCAGCGCAGAGTTCCATTGATGAGGACACCAATAGCCAGCATAGAAGTAGCCTGACTGTCAGAAGTGGGATTTGAACCCACGCCTCTTACGAGACTGCAACCTAAACGCAGCGCCTTGGACCGCTCGGCCATCTTGACATCCTCTACAAAAACCCAATGGTGAGTGCAATACAAAGAAGACCTATGCGCTTAACAACTGCTTGTCTGTTCAGAAGGCAAAGATTGATTGGTGAAAACGGCCTTTCCTTTTTTAACTGAATTTACACTACTGAGAAGTTTTTTCTTGGTAAGGACCCATGATACTCAACAGTTACAATGTCGTGGAACTCTTGTCTGGTGGTAGCACCAGGATGTTCCGCAGTCTACGGTATTGAGGAAACTTTGAATGTTGATAGAAATGAATAGCCACTGTGTTTCAGCTCCACATTAAATGCTGCTTCTTTGTTTGCTTTGCAATTTCAAAGCACGTATCTCCTTCTTTGTGTCCATTCTTACATTTTTATGACTCTGGTAGAAGATTTGGATTTGATTGTAAATAGAACAAAGTACAGAGGAACATATAAAGTAAGTGGCAAGATGGCACATGAGGTGTAAGGCAGCCTGGATAGGAGATCCAGACTTTGATTGAATGAAAGATGGGAGTAATTGTCACCTCTGGTAACCAGTTTCAACTCCTAATGACTAAGTGAAACAGTCAAGAACTCGTAGCCTTCGCTCAGTGTTGTAATCACAAATATGTCAGCCATATCTGCAATAGACAACAATGACTTTATGAATACCAGATTTGTTGAAAACAACTTCCATAAATGCTTATGGAAAAAAACAGACAAAATATCAGGAGGAGTTTTTAATGAATAGATTGATAACATATTGATTTGGCTTTGGTTAATTTGTAGCATGTGTGACAACAATGTTGAGAGCAAGTAAAGTAAGTTTTGTCTGAATAAGTTAAAATGAAGCAAGCTATTAGTTGATGTTAACAGAGAATAAATGCAGCGCAGAGTTCCATTGATGAGGACACCAATAGCCAGCATAGAAGTAGCCTGACTGTCAGAAGTGGGATTTGAACCCACGTCTCTTACGAGACTGCGAACTAAACGCAGCGCCTCGGACCGCTCGGCCATCCTGACATCCTCTACAAAAACCCAATGGTGAGTGCAATACAAAGAAGACCTATGCGCTTAACAACTGCTTGTCTGTTCAGAAGGCAAAGATTGATTGGTGAAAACGGCCTTTCCTTTTTTAACTGAATTTACACTACTGAGAAGTTTTTTCTTGGTAAGGACCCATGATACTTAACAGTTACAATGTCGTGGAACTCTTGTGTGGTGGTAGCACCAGGATGTTCCGCAGTCTACGGTATTGAAGAAACCTTGAATGTTGATAGAAATGAATAGCCACTGTGTTTCAGCTCCACATTAAATGCTGCTTCTTTGTTTGCTTTGCAATTTCAAAGCACGTATCTCCTTCTTTGTGTCCATTCTTACATTTTTATGACTCTGGTAGAAGATTTGGATTTGATTGTAAATAGAACAAAGTACAGAGGAACATATAAAGTAAGTGGCAAGTTGGCACATGAGGTGTAAGGCAGCCTGGATAGGAGATCCAGACTTTGATTGAATGAAAGATGGGAGTAATTGTCACCTCTGGTAACCAGTTTCAACTCCTAATGACTAAGTGAAACAGTCAAGAAATTGTAGCCTTCGCTCAGTGTTGTAATCACAAATATGTCAGCCATATCTGCAATAGACAACAATGACTTTATGAATACCAGATTTGTTGAAAACAACTTCCATAAATGCTTATGGAAAAAAACAGACAAAATATCAGGAGGAGTTTTTAATGAATAGATTGATAACATATTGATTTGCCTTTGGTTAATTTGTAGCATGTGTGACAACAATGTTGAGAGCAAGTAAAGTAAGTTTTGTCTGAATAAGTTAAAATGAAGCAAGCTATTAGTTGATGTTAACAGAGAATAAATGCAGCGCAGAGTTCCATTGATGAGGACACCAATAGCCAGCATAGAAGTAGCCTGACTGTCAGAAGTGGGATTTGAACCCACGCCTCTTACGAGACTGCAACCTAAACGCAGCGCCTTGGACCGCTCGGCCATCCTGACATCCTCTACAAAAACCCAATGGTGAGTGCAATACAAAGAAGACCTATGCGCTTAACAACTGCTTGTCTGTTCAGAAGGCAAAGATTGATTGGTGAAAACGGCCTTTCCTTTTTTAACTGAATTTACACTACAGAGAAGTTTTTTCTTGGTAAGGACCCATGATACTCAACAGTTACAATGTCGTGGAACTCTTGTCTGGTGGTAGCACCAGGATGTTCCGCAGTCTACGGTATTGAAGAAACCTTGAATGTTGATAGAAATGAATAGCCACTGTGTTTCAGCTCCACATTAAATGCTGCTTCTTTGTTTGCTTTGCAATTTCAAAGCACGTATCTCCTTCTTTGTGTCCATTCTTACAGTTTTATGACTCTGGTAGAAGATTTGGATTTGATTGTAAATAGAACAAAGTACAGAGGAACATATAAAGAAAGTGGCAAGTTGGCACATGAGGTGTAAGGCACCCTGGATAGGAGATCCAGACTTTGATTGAATGAAAGATGGGAGTAATTGTCACCTCTGGTAACCAGTTTCAACTCCTAATGACTAAGTGAAACAGTCAAGAACTTGTAGCCTTCGCTCAGTGTTGTAATCACAAATATGTCAGCCATATTTGCAATAATCAACAATGACTTTATGAATACCAGATTTTTTGAAAACAACTTCCATAAATGCTTATGGAAAAAAACAGACAAAATATCAGGAGGAGTTTTTAATGAATAGATTGATAAGATATTGATTCGCCTTTGGTTAATATGTAGCATGTGTGACAACAATGTTGAGAGCAAATAAAGTAAGTTTTGTCTGAATAAGTTCAAATCAAGCAAGCTATTAGGTGATGTTAATAGAGAACAAATGCAGAGCAGAGTTCCATTGATGAGGACACTATTATCCAGTATAGAAGTAGCCTGACTGTTGGCTGAATGTCAGAAGTGGGATTTGAACCCACGCCTCTTACGAGACTGCGACCTGAACGCAGCGCCTTGGACCGCTCGGCCATCCTGACATGCTCTGCAAAAGCCAATGGCGAGTGCAATACAAAGAAGACCTATGTTCTTACCAACTGCTTGTCTGTTCAGAAGGCAAAGATTGATTGGTGAAAACGGCCTTTCCTTTTTTAACTGAATTTACACTACAGAGAAGTTTTTTCTTGGTAAGGACCCATGATACTCAACAGTTACAATGTCGTGGAACTCTTGTCTGGTGGTAGCACCAGGATGTTCCGCAGTCTACGGTATTGAAGAAACCTTGAATGTTGATAGAAATGAATAGCCACTGTGTTTCAGCTCCACATTAAATGCTGCTTCTTTGTTTGCTTTGCAATTTCAAAGCACGTATCTCCTTCTTTGTGTCCATTCTTACATTTTTATGACTCTGGTAGAAGATTTGGATTTGATTGTGAATAGAACAAAGTACAGAGGAACATATAAAGAAAGTGGCAAGTTGGCACATGAGGTGTAAGGCAGCCTGGATAGGAGATCCAGACTTTGATTGAATGAAAGATGGGAGTAATTGTCACCTCTGGTAACCAGTTTCAACTCCTAATGACTAAGTGAAACAGTCAAGAACTTGTAGCCTTCGCTCAGTGTTGTAATCACAAATATGTCAGCCATATTTGCAATAATCAACAATGACTTTATGAATACCAGATTTGTTGAAAACAACTTCCATAAATGCTTATGGAAAAAAACAGACAAAATATCAGGAGGAGTTTTTAATGAATAGATTGATAACATATTGATTTGCCTTTGGTTAATTTGTAGCATGTGTGACAACAATGTTGAGAGCAAGTAAAGTAAGTTTTGTCTGAATAAGTTAAAATGAAGCAAGCTATTAGTTGATGTTAACAGAGAATAAATGCAGCGCAGAGTTCCATTGATGAGGACACCAATAGCCAGTATAGAAGTAGCCTGACTGTTGGCTGAATGTCAGAAGTGGGATTTGAACCCACGCCTCTTACGAGACTGCGACCTGAACGCAGCGCCTTGGACCGCTCGGCCATCCTGACATGCTCTACAAAAGCCAATGGCGAGTGCAATACAAAGAAGACCTATGTTCTTACCAACTGCTTGTCTGTTCAGAAGGCAAAGATTGATTGGTGAAAACGGCCTTTCCTTTTTTAACTGAATTTACACTACTGAGAAGTTTTTTCTTGGTAAGGACCCATGATACTCAACAGTTACAATGTCGTGGAACTCTTGTCTGGTGGTAGCACCAGGATGTTCCGCAGTCTACGGTATTGAGGAAACTTTGAATGTTGATAGAAATGAATAGCCACTGTGTTTCAGCTCCACATTAAATGCTGCTTCTTTGTTTGCTTTGCAATTTCAAAGCACGTATCTCCTTCTTTGTGTCCATTCTTACATTTTTATGACTCTGGTAGAAGATTTGGATTTGATTGTAAATAGAACAAAGTACAGAGGAACATATAAAGTAAGTGGCAAGTTGGCACATGAGGTGTAAGGCAGCCTGGATAGGAGATCCAGACTTTGATTGAATGAAAGATGGGAGTAATTGTCACCTCTGGTAACCAGTTTCAACTCCTAATGACTAAGTGAAACAGTCAAGAACTCGTAGCCTTCGCTCAGTGTTGTAATCACAAATATGTCAGCCATATCTGCAATAGACAACAATGACTTTATGAATACCAGATTTGTTGAAAACAACTTCCATAAATGCTTATGGAAAAAAACAGACAAAATATCAGGAGGAGTTTTTAATGAATAGATTGATAACATATTGATTTGCCTTTGGTTAATTTGTAGCATGTGTGACAACAATGTTAAGAGCAAGTAAAGTAAGTTTTGTCTGAATAAGTTAAAATGAAGCAAGCTATTAGTTGATGTTAACAGAGAATAAATGCAGCGCAGAGTTCCATTGATGAGGACACCAATAGCCAGCATAGAAGTAGCCTGACTGTCAGAAGTGGGATTTGAACCCACGCCTCTTACGAGACTGCGACCTAAACGCAGCGCCTCGGACCGCTCGGCCATCCTGACATCCTCTACAAAAACCCAATGGTGAGTGCAATACAAAGAAGACCTATGCGCTTAACAACTGCTTGTCTGTTCAGAAGGCAAAGATTGATTGGTGAAAACGGCCTTTCCTTTTTTAACTGAATTTACACTACTGAGAAGTTTTTTCTTGGTAAGGACCCATGATACTCAACAGTTACAATGTCGTGGAACTCTTGTGTGGTGGTAGCACCAGGATGTTCCGCAGTCTACGGTATTGAAGAAACCTTGAATGTTGATAGAAATGAATAGCCACTGTGTTTCAGCTCCACATTAAATGCTGCTTCTTTGTTTGCTTTGAAATTTCAAAGCACGTATCTCCTTCTTTGTGTCCATTCTTACATTTTTATGACTCTGGTAGAAGATTTGGATTTGATTGTGAATAGAACAAAGTACAGAGGAACATATAAAGAAAGTGGCAAGTTGGCACATGAGGTGTAAGGCAGCCTGGATAGGAGATCCAGACTTTGATTGAATGAAAGATGGGAGTAATTGTCACCTCTGGTAACCAGTTTCAACTCCTAATGACTAAGTGAAACAGTCAAGAACTTGTAGCCTTCGCTCAGTGTTGTAATCACAAATATGTCAGCCATATTTGCAATAATCAACAATGACTTTATGAATACCAGATTTGTTGAAAACAACTTCCATAAATGCTTATGGAAAAAAACAGACAAAATATCAGGAGGAGTTTTTAATGAATAGATTGATAACATATTGATTTGCCTTTGGTTAATTTGTAGCATGTGTGACAACAATGTTGAGAGCAAGTAAAGTAAGTTTTGTCTGAATAAGTTAAAATGAAGCAAGCTATTAGTTGATGTTAACAGAGAATAAATGCAGCGCAGAGTTCCATTGATGAGGACACCAATAGCCAGTATAGAAGTAGCCTGACTGTTGGCTGAATGTCAGAAGTGGGATTTGAACCCACGCCTCTTACGAGACTGCGACCTGAACGCAGCGCCTTGGACCGCTCGGCCATCCTGACATGCTCTACAAAAGCCAATGGCGAGTGCAATACAAAGAAGACCTATGTTCTTACCAACTGCTTGTCTGTTCAGAAGGCAAAGATTGATTGGTGAAAACGGCCTTTCCTTTTTTAACTGAATTTACACTACTGAGAAGTTTTTTCTTGGTAAGGACCCATGATACTCAACAGTTACAATGTCGTGGAACTCTTGTCTGGTGGTAGCACCAGGATGTTCCGCAGTCTACGGTATTGAGGAAACTTTGAATGTTGATAGAAATGAATAGCCACTGTGTTTCAGCTCCCCATTAAATGCTGCTTCTTTGTTTGCTTTGCAATTTCAAAGCACGTATCTCCTTCTTTGTGTCCATTCTTACATTTTTATGACTCTGGTAGAAGATTTGGATTTGATTGTAAATAGAACAAAGTACAGAGGAACATATAAAGTAAGTGGCAAGTTGGCACATGAGGTGTAAGGCAGCCTGGATAGGAGATCCAGACTTTGATTGAATGAAAGATGGGAGTAATTGTCACCTCTGGTAACCAGTTTCAACTCCTAATGACTAATTGAAAAAGCCAAGAACTCGTAGCCTTCGCTCAGTGTTGTAATCACAAATATGTCAGCCATATCTGCAATAGACAACAATGACTTTATGAATACCAGATTTGTTGAAAACAACTTCCATAAATGCTTATGGAAAAAAAACGACAAAATATCAGGAGGAGTTTTTAATGAATAGATTGATAACATATTGATTTGCCTTTGGTTAATTTGTAGCATGTGTGACAACAATGTTGAGAGCAAGTAAAGTAAGTTTTGTCTGAATAAGTTAAAATGAAGCAAGCTATTAGTTGATGTTAACAGAGAATAAATGCAGCGCAGAGTTCCATTGATGAGGACACCAATAGCCAGCATAGAAGTAGCCTGACTGTCAGAAGTGGGATTTGAACCCACGCCTCTTACGAGACTGCAACCTAAACGCAGCGCCTTGGACCGCTCGGCCATCCTGACATCCTCTACAAAAACCCAATGGTGAGTGCAATATAAAAAAGACCTATGCGCTTAACAACTGCTTGTCTGTTCAGAAGGCAAAGATTGATTGGTGAAAACGGCCTTTCCTTTTTTAACTGAATTTACACTACTGAGAAGTTTTTTCTTGGTAAGGACCCATGATACTCAACAGTTACAATGTCGTGGAACTCTTGTCTGGTGGTAGCACCAGGATGTTCCGCAGTCTACGGTATTGAAGAAACCTTGAATGTTGATAGAAATGAATAGCCACTGTGTTTCAGCTCCACATTAAATGCTGCTTCTTTGTTTGCTTTGCAATTTCAAAGCACCTTTCTCTCTTCTTTGTGTCCATTCTTACATTTTTATGACTCTGGTAGAAGATTTGGATTTGATTTTGAATAGAACAAAGTACAGAGGAACATATAAAGAAAGTGGCAAGTTGGCACATGAGGTGTAAGGCAGCCTGGATAGGAGATCCAGACTTTGATTGAATGAAAGATGGGAGTAATTGTCACCTCTGGTAACCAGTTTCAACTCCTAATGACTAAGTGAAACAGTCAAGAACTTGTAGCCTTCGCTCAGTGTTGTAATCACAAATATGTCAGCCATATTTGCAATAATCAACAATGACTTTATGAATACCAGATTTGTTGAAAACAACTTCCATAAATGCTTATGGAAAAAAACAGACAAAATATCAGGAGGAGTTTTTAATGAATAGATTGATAACATATTGATTTGCCTTTGGTTAATTTGTAGCATGTGTGACAACAATGTTGAGAGCAAGTAAAGTAAGTTTTGTCTGAATAAGTTAAAATGAAGCAAGCTATTAGTTGATGTTAACAGAGAATAAATGCAGCGCAGAGTTCCATTGATGAGGACACCAATAGCCAGTATAGAAGTAGCCTGACTGTTGGCTGAATGTCAGAAGTGGGATTTGAACCCACGCCTCTTACGAGACTGCGACCTGAACGCAGCGCCTTGGACCGCTCGGCCATCCTGACATGCTCTACAAAAGCCAATGGCGAGTGCAATACAAAGAAGACCTATGTTCTTACCAACTGCTTGTCTGTTCAGAAGGCAAAGATTGATTGGTGAAAACGGCCTTTCCTTTTTTAACTGAATTTACACTACTGAGAAGTTTTTTCTTGGTAAGGACCCATGATACTCAACAGTTACAATGTCGTGGAACTCTTGTCTGGTGGTAGCACCAGGATGTTCCGCAGTCTACGGTATTGAGGAAACTTTGAATGTTGATAGAAATGAATAGCCACTGTGTTTCAGCTCCACATTAAATGCTGCTTCTTTGTTTGCTTTGCAATTTCAAAGCACGTATCTCCTTCTTTGTGTCCATTCTTACATTTTTATGACTCTGGTAGAAGATTTGGATTTGATTGTAAATAGAACAAAGTACAGAGGAACATATAAAGTAAGTGGCAAGTTGGCACATGAGGTGTAAGGCAGCCTGGATAGGAGATCCAGACTTTGATTGAATGAAAGATGGGAGTAATTGTCACCTCTGGTAACCAGTTTCAACTCCTAATGACTAAGTGAAACAGTCAAGAACTCGTAGCCTTCGCTCAGTGTTGTAATCACAAATATGTCAGCCATATCTGCAATAGACAACAATGACTTTATGAATACCAGATTTGTTGAAAACAACTTCCATAAATGCTTATGGAAAAAAACAGACAAAATATCAGGAGGAGTTTTTAATGAATAGATTGATAACATATTGATTTGCCTTTGGTTAATTTGTAGCATGTGTGACAACAATGTTGAGAGCAAGTAAAGTAAGTTTTGTCTGAATAAGTTAAAATGAAGCAAGCTATTAGTTGATGTTAACAGAGAATAAATGCAGCGCAGAGTTCCATTGATGAGGACACCAATAGCCAGCATAGCAGTAGCCTGACTGTCAGAAGTGGGATTTGAACCCACGCCTCTTACGAGACTGCAACCTAAACGCAGCGCCTTGGACCGCTCGGCCATCTTGACATCCTCTACAAAAACCCAATGGTGAGTGCAATACAAAGAAGACCTATGCGCTTAACAACTGCTTGTCTGTTCAGAAGGCAAAGATTGATTGGTGAAAACGGCCTTTCCTTTTTTAACTGAATTTACACTACTGAGAAGTTTTTTCTTGGTAAGGACCCATGATACTCAACAGTTACAATGTCGTGGAACTCTTGTCTGGTGGTAGCACCAGGATGTTCCGCAGTCTACGGTATTGAGGAAACTTTGAATGTTGATAGAAATGAATAGCCACTGTGTTTCAGCTCCACATTAAATGCTGCTTCTTTGTTTGCTTTGCAATTTCAAAGCACGTATCTCCTTCTTTGTGTCCATTCTTACATTTTTATGACTCTGGTAGAAGATTTGGATTTGATTGTAAATAGAACAAAGTACAGAGGAACATATAAAGTAAGTGGCAAGTTGGCACATGAGGTGTAAGGCAGCCTGGATAGGAGATCCAGACTTTGATTGAATGAAAGATGGGAGTAATTGTCACCTCTGGTAACCAGTTTCAACTCCTAATGACTAAGTGAAACAGTCAAGAACTCGTAGCCTTCGCTCAGTGTTGTAATCACAAATATGTCAGCCATATCTGCAATAGACAACAATGACTTTATGAATACCAGATTTGTTGAAAACAACTTCCATAAATGCTTATGGAAAAAAACAGACAAAATATCAGGAGGAGTTTTTAATGAATAGATTGATAACATATTGATTTGGCTTTGGTTAATTTGTAGCATGTGTGACAACAATGTTGAGAGCAAGTAAAGTAAGTTTTGTCTGAATAAGTTAAAATGAAGCAAGCTATTAGTTGATGTTAACAGAGAATAAATGCAGCGCAGAGTTCCATTGATGAGGACACCAATAGCCAGCATAGAAGTAGCCTGACTGTCAGAAGTGGGATTTGAACCCACGCCTCTTACGAGACTGCGAACTAAACGCAGCGCCTCGGACCGCTCGGCCATCCTGACATCCTCTACAAAAACCCAATGGTGAGTGCAATACAAAGAAGACCTATGCGCTTAACAACTGCTTGTCTGTTCAGAAGGCAAAGATTGATTGGTGAAAACGGCCTTTCCTTTTTTAACTGAATTTACACTACAGAGAAGTTTTTTCTTGGTAAGGACCCATGATACTCAACAGTTACAATGTCGTGGAACTCTTGTCTGGTGGTAGCACCAGGATGTTCCGCAGTCTACGGTATTGAAGAAACCTTGAATGTTGATAGAAATGAATAGCCACTGTGTTTCAGCTCCACATTAAATGCTGCTTCTTTGTTTGCTTTGCAATTTCAAAGCACGTATCTCCTTCTTTGTGTCCATTCTTACAGTTTTATGACTCTGGTAGAAGATTTGGATTTGATTGTAAATAGAACAAAGTACAGAGGAACATATAAAGAAAGTGGCAAGTTGGCACATGAGGTGTAAGGCACCCTGGATAGGAGATCCAGACTTTGATTGAATGAAAGATGGGAGTAATTGTCACCTCTGGTAACCAGTTTCAACTCCTAATGACTAAGTGAAACAGTCAAGAACTTGTAGCCTTCGCTCAGTGTTGTAATCACAAATATGTCAGCCATATTTGCAATAATCAACAATGACTTTATGAATACCAGATTTGTTGAAAACAACTTCCATAAATGCTTATGGAAAAAAACAGACAAAATATCAGGAGGAGTTTTTAATGAATAGATTGATAAGATATTGATTCGCCTTTGGTTAATATGTAGCATGTGTGACAACAATGTTGAGAGCAAATAAAGTAAGTTTTGTCTGAATAAGTTCAAATCAAGCAAGCTATTAGGTGATGTTAATAGAGAACAAATGCAGAGCAGAGTTCCATTGATGAGGACACTATTATCCAGTATAGAAGTAGCCTGACTGTTGGCTGAATGTCAGAAGTGGGATTTGAACCCACGCCTCTTACGAGACTGCGACCTGAACGCAGCGCCTTGGACCGCTCGGCCATCCTGACATGCTCTGCAAAAGCCAATGGCGAGTGCAATACAAAGAAGACCTATGTTCTTACCAACTGCTTGTCTGTTCAGAAGGCAAAGATTGATTGGTGAAAACGGCCTTTCCTTTTTTAACTGAATTTACACTACTGAGAAGTTTTTTCTTGGTAAGGACCCATGATACTCAACAGTTACAATGTCGTGGAACTCTTGTCTGGTGGTAGCACCAGGATGTTCCGCAGTCTACGGTATTGAGGAAACTTTGAATGTTGATAGAAATGAATAGCCACTGTGTTTCAGCTCCCCATTAAATGCTGCTTCTTTGTTTGCTTTGCAATTTCAAAGCACGTATCTCCTTCTTTGTGTCCATTCTTACATTTTTATGACTCTGGTAGAAGATTTGGATTTGATTGTAAATAGAACAAAGTACAGAGGAACATATAAAGTAAGTGGCAAGTTGGCACATGAGGTGTAAGGCAGCCTGGATAGGAGATCCAGACTTTGATTGAATGAAAGATGGGAGTAATTGTCACCTCTGGTAACCAGTTTCAACTCCTAATGACTAATTGAAAAAGCCAAGAACTCGTAGCCTTCGCTCAGTGTTGTAATCACAAATATGTCAGCCATATTTGCAATAGACAACAATGACTTTATGAATACCAGATTTGTTGAAAACAACTTCCATAAATGCTTATGGAAAAAAAACGACAAAATATCAGGAGGAGTTTTTAATGAATAGATTGATAACATATTGATTTGCCTTTGGTTAATTTGTAGCATGTGTGACAACAATGTTGAGAGCAAGTAAAGTAAGTTTTGTCTGAATAAGTTAAAATGAAGCAAGCTATTAGTTGATGTTAACAGAGAATAAATGCAGCGCAGAGTTCCATTGATGAGGACACCAATAGCCAGCATAGAAGTAGCCTGACTGTCAGAAGTGGGATTTGAACCCACGCCTCTTACGAGACTGCAACCTAAACGCAGCGCCTTGGACCGCTCGGCCATCCTGACATCCTCTAAAAAAACCCAATGGTGAGTGCAATATAAAGAAGACCTATGCGCTTAACAACTGCTTGTCTGTTCAGAAGGCAAAGATTGATTGGTGAAAACGGCCTTTCCTTTTTTAACTGAATTTACACTACTGAGAAGTTTTTTCTTGGTAAGGACCCATGATACTCAACAGTCACAATGTCGTGGAACTCTTGTCTGGTGGTAGCACCAGGATGTTCCGCAGTCTACGGTATTGAAGAAACCTTGAATGTTGATAGAAATGAATAGCCACTGTGTTTCAGCTCCACATTAAATGCTGCTTCTTTGTTTGCTTTGCAATTTCAAAGCACCTTTCTCTCTTCTTTGTGTCCATTCTTACATTTTTATGACTCTGGTAGAAGATTTGGATTTGATTGTGAATAGAACAAAGTACAGAGGAACATATAAAGAAAGTGGCAAGTTGGCACATGAGGTGTAAGGCAGCCTGGATAGGAGATCCAGACTTTGATTGAATGAAAGATGGGAGTAATTGTCACCTCTGGTAACCAGTTTCAACTCCTAATGACTAAGTGAAACAGTCAAGAACTTGTAGCCTTCGCTCAGTGTTGAAATCACAAATATGTCAGCCATATTTGCAATAATCAACAATGACTTTATGAATACCAGATTTGTTGAAAACAACTTCCATAAATGCTTATGGAAAAAAACAGACAAAATATCAGGAGGAGTTTTTAATGAATAGATTGATAAGATATTGATTCGCCTTTGGTTAATATGTAGCATGTGTGACAACAATGTTGAGAGCAAATAAAGTAAGTTTTGTCTGAATAAGTTCAAATCAAGCAAGCTATTAGGTGATGTTAATAGAGAACAAATGCAGAGCAGAGTTCCATTGATGAGGACACTATTAGCCAGTATAGAAGTAGCCTGACTGTTGGCTGAATGTCAGAAGTGGGATTTGAACCCACGCCTCTTACGAGACTGCGACCTGAACGCAGCGCCTTGGACCGCTCGGCCATCCTGACATGCTCTACAAAAGCCAATGGCGAGTGCAATACAAAGAAGACCTATGTGCTTAACAACTGCTTGTCTGCTCAGAAGGCAAAGATTGATTGGTGAAAACGGCCTTTCCTTTTTTAACTGAATTTACACTACTGAGAAGTTTTTTCTTGGTAAGGACCCATGATACTCAACAGTCACAATGTCGTGGAACTCTTGTCTGGTGGTAGCACCAGGATGTTCCGCAGTCTACGGTATTGAGGAAACTTTGAATGTTGATAGAAATGAATAGCCACTGTGTTTCAGCTCCACATTAAATGCTGCTTCTTTGTTTGCTTTGCAATTTCAAAGCACGTATCTCCTTCTTTGTGTCCATTCTTACATTTTTATGACTCTGGTAGAAGATTTGGATTTGATTGTAAATAGAACAAAGTACAGAGGAACATATAAAGTAAGTGGCAAGTTGGCACATGAGGTGTAAGGCAGCCTGGATAGGAGATCCAGACTTTGATTGAATGAAAGATGGGAGTAATTGTCACCTCTGGTAACCAGTTTCAACTCCTAATGACTAATTGAAAAAGCCAAGAACTCGTAGCCTTCGCTCAGTGTTGTAATCACAAATATGTCAGCCATATCTGCAATAGACAACAATGACTTTATGAATACCAGATTTGTTGAAAACAACTTCCATAAATGCTTATGGAAAAAAAACGACAAAATATCAGGAGGAGTTTTTAATGAATAGATTGATAACATATTGATTTGCCTTTGGTTAATTTGTAGCATGTGTGACAACAATGTTGAGAGCAAGTAAAGTAAGTTTTGTCTGAATAAGTTAAAATGAAGCAAGCTATTAGTTGATGTTAACAGAGAATAAATGCAGCGCAGAGTTCCATTGATGAGGACACCAATAGCCAGCATAGAAGTAGCCTGACTGTCAGAAGTGGGATTTGAACCCACGCCTCTTACGAGACTGCAACCTAAACGCAGCGCCTTGGACCGCTCGGCCATCCTGACATCCTCTACAAAAACCCAATGGTGAGTGCAATATAAAGAAGACCTATGCGCTTAACAACTGCTTGTCTGTTCAGAAGGCAAAGATTGATTGGTGAAAACGGCCTTTCCTTTTTTAACTGAATTTACACTACTGAGAAGTTTTTTCTTGGTAAGGACCCATGATACTCAACAGTTACAATGTCGTGGAACTCTTGTCTGGTGGTAGCACCAGGATGTTCCGCAGTCTACGGTATTGAAGAAACCTTGAATGTTGATAGAAATGAATAGCCACTGTGTTTCAGCTCCACATTAAATGCTGCTTCTTTGTTTGCTTTGCAATTTCAAAGCACCTTTCTCTCTTCTTTGTGTCCATTCTTACATTTTTATGACTCTGGTAGAAGATTTGGATTTGATTGTGAATAGAACAAAGTACAGAGGAACATATAAAGAAAGTGGCAAGTTGGCACATGAGGTGTAAGGCAGCCTGGATAGGAGATCCAGACTTTGATTGAATGAAAGATGGGAGTAATTGTCACCTCTGGTAACCAGTTTCAACTCCTAATGACTAAGTGAAACAGTCAAGAACTTGTAGCCTTCGCTCAGTGTTGTAATCACAAATATGTCAGCCATATTTGCAATAATCAACAATGACTTTATGAATACCAGATTTGTTGAAAACAACTTCCATAAATGCTTATGGAAAAAAACAGACAAAATATCAGGAGGAGTTTTTAATGAATAGATTGATAACATATTGATTTGCCTTTGGTTAATTTGTAGCATGTGTGACAACAATGTTGAGAGCAAGTAAAGTAAGTTTTGTCTGAATAAGTTAAAATGAAGCAAGCTATTAGTTGATGTTAACAGAGAATAAATGCAGCGCAGAGTTCCATTGATGAGGACACCAATAGCCAGTATAGAAGTAGCCTGACTGTTGGCTGAATGTCAGAAGTGGGATTTGAACCCACGCCTCTTACGAGACTGCGACCTGAACGCAGCGCCTTGGACCGCTCGGCCATCCTGACATGCTCTACAAAAGCCAATGGCGAGTGCAATACAAAGAAGACCTATGTTCTTACCAACTGCTTGTCTGTTCAGAAGGCAAAGATTGATTGGTGAAAACGGCCTTTCCTTTTTTAACTGAATTTACACTACTGAGAAGTTTTTTCTTGGTAAGGACCCATGATACTCAACAGTTACAATGTCGTGGAACTCTTGTCTGGTGGTAGCACCAGGATGTTCCACAGTCTACGGTATTGAGGAAACTTTGAATGTTGATAGAAATGAATAGCCACTGTGTTTCAGCTCCACATTAAATGCTGCTTCTTTGTTTGCTTTGCAATTTCAAAGCACGTATCTCCTTCTTTGTGTCCATTCTTACATTTTTATGACTCTGGTAGAAGATTTGGATTTGATTGTAAATAGAACAAAGTACAGAGGAACATATAAAGTAAGTGGCAAGTTGGCACATGAGGTGTAAGGCAGCCTGGATAGGAGATCCAGACTTTGATTGAATGAAAGATGGGAGTAATTGTCACCTCTGGTAACCAGTTTCAACTCCTAATGACTAAGTGAAACAGTCAAGAACTCGTAGCCTTCGCTCAGTGTTGTAATCACAAATATGTCAGCCATATCTGCAATAGACAACAATGACTTTATGAATACCAGATTTGTTGAAAACAACTTCCATAAATGCTTATGGAAAAAAACAGACAAAATATCAGGAGGAGTTTTTAATGAATAGATTGATAACATATTGATTTGCCTTTGGTTAATTTGTAGCATGTGTGACAACAATGTTGAGAGCAAGTAAAGTAAGTTTTGTCTGAATAAGTTAAAATGAAGCAAGCTATTAGTTGATGTTAACAGAGAATAAATGCAGCGCAGAGTTCCATTGATGAGGACACCAATAGCCAGCATAGAAGTAGCCTGACTGTCAGAAGTGGGATTTGAACCCACGCCTCTTACGAGACTGCGACCTAAACGCAGCGCCTCGGACCGCTCGGCCATCCTGACATCCTCTACAAAAACCCAATGGTGAGTGCAATACAAAGAAGACCTATGCGCTTAACAACTGCTTGTCTGTTCAGAAGGCAAAGATTGATTGGTGAAAACGGCCTTTCCTTTTTTAACTGAATTTACACTACTGAGAAGTTTTTTCTTGGTAAGGACCCATGATACTCAACAGTTACAATGTCGTGGAACTCTTGTGTGGTGGTAGCACCAGGATGTTCCGCAGTCTACGGTATTGAAGAAACCTTGAATGTTGATAGAAATGAATAGCCACTGTGTTTCAGCTCCACATTAAATGCTGCTTCTTTGTTTGCTTTGAAATTTCAAAGCACGTATCTCCTTCTTTGTGTCCATTCTTACATTTTTATGACTCTGGTAGAAGATTTGGATTTGATTGTGAATAGAACAAAGTACAGAGGAACATATAAAGAAAGTGGCAAGTTGGCACATGAGGTGTAAGGCAGCCTGGATAGGAGATCCAGACTTTGATTGAATGAAAGATGGGAGTAATTGTCACCTCTGGTAACCAGTTTCAACTCCTAATGACTAAGTGAAACAGTCAAGAACTTGTAGCCTTCGCTCAGTGTTGTAATCACAAATATGTCAGCCATATTTGCAATAATCAACAATGACTTTATGAATACCAGATTTGTTGAAAACAACTTCCATAAATGCTTATGGAAAAAAACAGACAAAATATCAGGAGGAGTTTTTAATGAATAGATTGATAACATATTGATTTGCCTTTGGTTAATTTGTAGCATGTGTGACAACAATGTTGAGAGCAAGTAAAGTAAGTTTTGTCTGAATAAGTTAAAATGAAGCAAGCTATTACTTGATGTTAACAGAGAATAAATGCAGCGCAGAGTTCCATTGATGAGGACACCAATAGCCAGTATAGAAGTAGCCTGACTGTTGGCTGAATGTCAGAAGTGGGATTTGAACCCAAGCCTCTTACGAGACTGCGACCTGAACGCAGCGCCTTGGACCGCTCGGCCATCCTGACATCCTCTACAAAAACCCAATGGTGAGTGCAATACAAAGAAGACCTATGCGCTTAACAACTGCTTGTCTGTTCAGAAGGCAAAGATTGATTGGTGAAAACGGCCTTTCCTTTTTTAACTGAATTTACACTACTGAGAAGTTTTTTCTTGGTAAGGACCCATGATACTCAACAGTTACAATGTCGTGGAACTCTTGTCTGGTGGTAGCACCAGGATGTTCCGCAATCTACGGTATTGAGGAAACTTTGAATGTTGATAGAAATGAATAGCCACTGTGTTTCAGCTCCACATTAAATGCTGCTTCTTTGTTTGCTTTGCAATTTCAAAGCACGTATCTCCTTCTTTGTGTCCATTCTTACATTTTTATGACTCTGGTAGAAGATTTGGATTTGATTGTAAATAGAACAAAGTACAGAGGAACATATAAAGTAAGTGGCAAGTTGGCACATGAGGTGTAAGGCAGCCTGGATAGGAGATCCAGACTTTGATTGAATGAAAGATGGGAGTAATTGTCACCTCTGGTAACCAGTTTCAACTCCTAATGACTAAGTGAAACAGTCAAGAACTTGTAGCCTTCGCTCAGTGTTGTAATCACAAATATGTCAGCCATATTTGCAATAATCAACAATGACTTTATGAATACCAGATTTGTTGAAAACAACTTCCATAAATGCTTATGGAAAAAAACAGACAAAATATCAGGAGGAGTTTTTAATGAATAGATTGATAAGATATTGATTCGCCTTTGGTTAATATGTAGCATGTGTGACAACAATGTTGAGAGCAAATAAAGTAAGTTTTGTCTGAATAAGTTCAAATCAAGCAAGCTATTAGGTGATGTTAATAGAGAACAAATGCAGAGCAGAGTTCCATTGATGAGGACACTATTAGCCAGTATAGAAGTAGCCTGACTGTTGGCTGAATGTCAGAAGTGGGATTTGAACCCACGCCTCTTACGAGACTGCGACCTGAACGCAGCGCCTTGGACCGCTCGGCCATCCTGACATGCTCTACAAAAGCCAATGGCGAGAGCAATACAAAGAAGACCTATGTTCTTACCAACTGCTTGTCTGTTCAGAAGGCAAAGATTGATTGGTGAAAACGGCCTTTCCTTTTTTAACTGAATTTACACTACTGAGAAGTTTTTTCTTGGTAAGGACCCATGATACTCAACAGTTACAATGTCGTGGAACTCTTGTCTGGTGGTAGCACCAGGATGTTCCGCAATCTACGGTATTGAGGAAACTTTGAATGTTGATAGAAATGAATAGCCACTGTGTTTCAGCTCCACATTAAATGCTGCTTCTTTGTTTGCTTTGCAATTTCAAAGCACGTATCTCCTTCTTTGTGTCCATTCTTACATTTTTATGACTCTGGTAGAAGATTTGGATTTGATTGTAAATAGAACAAAGTACAGAGGAACATATAAAGTAAGTGGCAAGTTGGCACATGAGGTGTAAGGCAGCCTGGATAGGAGATCCAGACTTTGATTGAATGAAAGATGGGAGTAATTGTCACCTCTGGTAACCAGTTTCAACTCCTAATGACTAAGTGAAACAGTCAAGAACTCGTAGCCTTCGCTCAGTGTTGTAATCACAAATATGTCAGCCATATCTGCAATAGACAACAATGACTTTATGAATACCAGATTTGTTGAAAACAACTTCCATAAATGCTTATGGAAAAAAACAGACAAAATATCAGGAGGAGTTTTTAATGAATAGATTGATAACATATTGATTTGCCTTTGGTTAATTTGTAGCATGTGTGACAACAATGTTGAGAGCAAGTAAAGTAAGTTTTGTCTGAATAAGTTAAAATGAAGCAAGCTATTAGTTGATGTTAACAGAGAATAAATGCAGCGCAGAGTTCCATTGATGAGGACACCAATAGCCAGCATAGAAGTAGCCTGACTGTCAGAAGTGGGATTTGAACCCACGCCTCTTACGAGACTGCGACCTAAACGCAGCGCCTTGGACCGCTCGGCCATCCTGACATCCTCTACAAAAGCCAATGGCGAGTGCAATACAAAGAAGACCTATGTGCTTAACAACTGCTTGTCTGTTCAGAAGGCAAAGATTGATTGGTGAAAACGGCCTTTCCTTTTTTAACTGAATTTACACTACTGAGAAGTTTTTTCTTGGTAAGGACCCATGATACTCAACAGTTACAATGTCGTGGAACTCTTGTCTGGTGGTAGCACCAGGATGTTCCGCAGTCTACGGTATTGAGGAAACTTTGAATGTTGATAGAAATGAATAGCCACTGTGTTTCAGCTCCACATTAAATGCTGCTTCTTTGTTTGCTTTGCAATTTCAAAGCACGTATCTCCTTCTTTGTGTCCATTCTTACATTTTTATGACTCTGGTAGAAGATTTGGATTTGATTGTAAATAGAACAAAGTACAGAGGAACATATAAAGTAAGTGGCAAGTTGGCACATGAGGTGTAAGGCAGCCTGGATAGGAGATCCAGACTTTGATTGAATGAAAGATGGGAGTAATTGTCACCTCTGGTAACCAGTTTCAACTCCTAATGACTAAGTGAAACAGTCAAGAACTTGTAGCCTTCCCCCAGTGTTGTAATCACAAATATGTCAGCCATATTTGCAATAATCAACAATGACTTTATGAATAACAGATTTGTTGAAAACAACTTCCATAAATGCTTATGGAAAAAAACAGACAAAATATCAGGAGGAGTTTTTAATGAATAGATTGATAAGATATTGATTCGCCTTTGGTTAATATGTAGCATGTGTGACAACAATGTTGAGAGCAAATAAAGTAAGTTTTGTCTGAATAAGTTCAAATCAAGCAAGCTATTAGGTGATGTTAATAGAGAACAAATGCAGAGCAGAGTTCCATTGATGAGGACACTATTAGCCAGTATAGAAGTAGCCTGACTGTTGGCTGAATGTCAGAAGTGGGATTTGAACCCACGCCTCTTACGAGACTGCGACCTGAACGCAGCGCCTTGGACCTCTCGGCCATCCTGACATGCTCTCAAAAAGCCAATGGCGAGTGCAATACAAAGAAGACCTATGTTCTTACCAACTGCTTGTCTGTTCAGAAGGCAAAGATTGATTGGTGAAAACGGCCTTTCCTTTTTTAACTGAATTTACACTACTGAGAAGTTTTTTCTTGGTAAGGACCCATGATACTCAACAGTTACAATGTCGTGGAACTCTTGTCTGGTGGTAGCACCAGGATGTTCCGCAGTCTACGGTATTGAGGAAACTTTGAATGTTGATAGAAATGAATAGCCACTGTGTTTCAGCTCCACATTAAATGCTGCTTCTTTGTTTGCTTTGCAATTTCAAAGCACGTATCTCCTTCTTTGTGTCCATTCTTACATTTTTATGACTCTGGTAGAAGATTTGGATTTGATTGTAAATAGAACAAAGTACAGAGGAACATATAAAGTAAGTGGCAAGTTGGCACATGAGGTGTAAGGCAGCCTGGATAGGAGATCCAGACTTTGATTGAATGAAAGATGGGAGTAATTGTCACCTCTGGTAACCAGTTTCAACTCCTAATGACTAATTGAAAAAGCCAAGAACTCGTAGCCTTCGCTCAGTGTTGTAATCACAAATATGTCAGCCATATCTGCAATAGACAACAATGACTTTATGAATACCAGATTTGTTGAAAACAACTTCCATAAATGCTTATGGAAAAAAAACGACAAAATATCAGGAGGAGTTTTTAATGAATAGATTGATAACATATTGATTTGCCTTTGGTTAATATGTAGCATGTGTGACAACAATGTTGAGAGCAAGTAAAGTAAGTTTTGTCTGAATAAGTTCAAATCAAGCAAGCTATTAGGTGATGTTAATAGAGAACAAATGCAGAGCAGAGTTCCATTGATGAGGACACTATTAGCCAGTATAGAAGTAGCCTGACTGTCAGAAGTGGGATTTGAACCCACGCCTCTTACGAGACTGCGACCTAAACGCAGCGCCTTGGACCGCTCGGCCATCCTGACATCCTCTACAAAAACCCAATGGTGAGTGCAATACAAAGAAGACCTATGCGCTTAACAACTGCTTGTCTGTTCAGAAGGCAAAGATTGATTGGTGAAAACGGCCTTTCCTTTTTTAACTGAATTTACACTACTGAGAAGTTTTTTCTTGGTAAGGACCCATGATACTCAACAGTTACAATGTCGTGGAACTCTTGTCTGGTGGTAGCACCAGGATGTTCCGCAATCTACGGTATTGAGGAAACTTTGAATGTTGATAGAAATGAATAGCCACTGTGTTTCAGCTCCACATTAAATGCTGCTTCTTTGTTTGCTTTGCAATTTCAAAGCACGTATCTCCTTCTTTGTGTCCATTCTTACATTTTTATGACTCTGGTAGAAGATTTGGATTTGATTGTAAATAGAACAAAGTACAGAGGAACATATAAAGTAAGTGGCAAGTTGGCACATGAGGTGTAAGGCAGCCTGGATAGGAGATCCAGACTTTGATTGAATGAAAGATGGGAGTAATTGTCACCTCTGGTAACCAGTTTCAACTCCTAATGACTAAGTGAAACAGTCAAGAACTCGTAGCCTTCGCTCAGTGTTGTAATCACAAATATGTCAGCCATATCTGCAATAGACAACAATGACTTTATGAATACCAGATTTGTTGAAAACAACTTCCATAAATGCTTATGGAAAAAAACAGACAAAATATCAGGAGGAGTTTTTAATGAATAGATTGATAACATATTGATTTGCCTTTGGTTAATTTGTAGCATGTGTGACAACAATGTTGAGAGCAAGTAAAGTAAGTTTTGTCTGAATAAGTTAAAATGAAGCAAGCTATTAGTTGATGTTAACAGAGAATAAATGCAGCGCAGAGTTCCATTGATGAGGACACCAATAGCCAGCATAGAAGTAGCCTGACTGTCAGAAGTGGGATTTGAACCCACGCCTCTTACGAGACTGCGACCTAAACGCAGCGCCTTGGACCGCTCGGCCATCCTGACATCCTCTACAAAAACCCAATGGTGAGTGCAATACAAAGAAGACCTATGCGCTTAACAACTGCTTGTCTGTTCAGAAGGCAAAGATTGATTGGTGAAAACGGCCTTTCCTTTTTTAACTGAATTTACACTACTGAGAAGTTTTTTCTTGGTAAGGACCCATGATACTCAACAGTTACAATGTCGTGGAACTCTTGTCTGGTGGTAGCACCAGGATGTTCCGCAGTCTACGGTATTGAGGAAACTTTGAATGTTGATAGAAATGAATAGCCACTGTGTTTCAGCTCCACATTAAATGCTGCTTCTTTGTTTGCTTTGCAATTTCAAAGCACGTATCTCCTTCTTTGTGTCCATTCTTACATTTTTATGACTCTGGTAGAAGATTTGGATTTGATTGTAAATAGAACAAAGTACAGAGGAACATATAAAGTAAGTGGCAAGTTGGCACATGAGGTGTAAGGCAGCCTGGATAGGAGATCCAGACTTTGATTGAATGAAAGATGGGAGTAATTGTCACCTCTGGTAACCAGTTTCAACTCCTAATGACTAAGTGAAACAGTCAAGAACTTGTAGCCTTCGCTCAGTGTTGTAATCACAAATATGTCAGCCATATTTGCAATAATCAACAATGACTTTATGAATAACAGATTTGTTGAAAACAACTTCCATAAATGCTTATGGAAAAAAACAGACAAAATATCAGGAGGAGTTTTTAATGAATAGATTGATAAGATATTGATTCGCCTTTGGTTAATATGTAGCATGTGTGACAACAATGTTGAGAGCAAATAAAGTAAGTTTTGTCTGAATAAGTTCAAATCAAGCAAGCTATTAGGTGATGTTAATAGAGAACAAATGCAGAGCAGAGTTCCATTGATGAGGACACTATTAGCCAGTATAGAAGTAGCCTGACTGTTGGCTGAATGTCAGAAGTGGGATTTGAACCCACGCCTCTTACGAGACTGCGACCTGAACGCAGCGCCTTGGACCGCTCGGCCATCCTGACATGCTCTAAAAAAGCCAATGGCGAGTGCAATACAAAGAAGACCTATGTTCTTACCAACTGCTTGTCTGTTCAGAAGGCAAAGATTGATTGGTGAAAACGGCCTTTCCTTTTTTAACTGAATTTACACTACTGAGAAGTTTTTTCTTGGTAAGGACCCATGATACTCAACAGTTACAATGTCGTGGAACTCTTGTCTGGTGGTAGCACCAGGATGTTCCGCAGTCTACGGTATTGAGGAAACTTTGAATGTTGATAGAAATGAATAGCCACTGTGTTTCAGCTCCACATTAAATGCTGCTTCTTTGTTTGCTTTGCAATTTCAAAGCACGTATCTCCTTCTTTGTGTCCATTCTTACATTTTTATGACTCTGGTAGAAGATTTGGATTTGATTGTAAATAGAACAAAGTACAGAGGAACATATAAAGTAAGTGGCAAGTTGGCACATGAGGTGTAAGGCAGCCTGGATAGGAGATCCAGACTTTGATTGAATGAAAGATGGGAGTAATTGTCACCTCTGGTAACCAGTTTCAACTCCTAATGACTAATTGAAAAAGCCAAGAACTCGTAGCCTTCGCTCAGTGTTGTAATCACAAATATGTCAGCCATATCTGCAATATACAACAATGACTTTATGAATACCAGATTTGTTGAAAACAACTTCCATAAATGCTTATGGAAAAAAAACGACAAAATATCAGGAGGAGTTTTTAATGAATAGATTGATAACATATTGATTTGCCTTTGGTTAATATGTAGCATGTGTGACAACAATGTTGAGAGCAAGTAAAGTAAGTTTTGTCTGAATAAGTTCAAATCAAGCAAGCTATTAGGTGATGTTAATAGAGAACAAATGCAGAGCAGAGTTCCATTGATGAGGACACTATTAGCCAGTATAGAAGTAGCCTGACTGTTGGCTGAATGTCAGAAGTGGGATTTGAACCCACGCCTCTTACAAGACTGCGACCTGAACGCAGCGCCTTGGACCGCTCGGCCATCCTGACATGCTCTACAAAAGCCAATGGCGAGTGCAATACAAAGAAGACCTATGTTCTTACCAACTGCTTGTCTGTTCAGAAGGCAAAGATTGATTGGTGAAAACGGCCTTTCCTTTTTTAACTGAATTTACACTACTGAGAAGTTTTTTCTTGGTAAGGACCCATGATACTCAACAGTTACAATGTCGTGGAACTCTTGTCTGGTGGTAGCACCAGGATGTTCCGCAGTCTACGGTATTGAGGAAACTTTGAATGTTGATAGAAATGAATAGCCACTGTGTTTCAGCTCCACATTAAATGCTGCTTCTTTGTTTGCTTTGCAATTTCAAAGCACGTATCTCCTTCTTTGTGTCCATTCTTACATTTTTATGACTCTGGTAGAAGATTTGGATTTGATTGTAAATAGAACAAAGTACAGAGGAACATATAAAGTAAGTGGCAAGTTGGCACATGAGGTGTAAGGCAGCCTGGATAGGAGATCCAGACTTTGATTGAATGAAAGATGGGAGTAATTGTCACCTCTGGTAACCAGTTTCAACTCCTAATGACTAAGTGAAACAGTCAAGAAATTGTAGCCTTCGCTCAGTGTTGTAATCACAAATATGTCAGCCATATCTGCAATAGACAACAATGACTTTATGAATACCAGATTTGTTGAAAACAACTTCCATAAATGCTTATGGAAAAAAACAGACAAAATATCAGGAGGAGTTTTTAATGAATAGATTGATAACATATTGATTTGCCTTTGGTTAATTTGTAGCATGTGTGACAACAATGTTGAGAGCAAGTAAAGTAAGTTTTGTCTGAATAAGTTAAAATGAAGCAAGCTATTAGTTGATGTTAACAGAGAATAAATGCAGCGCAGAGTTCCATTGATGAGGACACCAATAGCCAGCATAGAAGTAGCCTGACTGTCAGAAGTGGGATTTGAACCCACGCCTCTTACGAGACTGCAACCTAAACGCAGCGCCTTGGACCGCTCGGCCATCCTGACATCCTCTACAAAAACCCAATGGTGAGTGCAATACAAAGAAGACTTATGCGCTTAACAACTGCTTGTCTGTTCAGAAGGCAAAGATTGATTGGTGAAAACGGCCTTTCCTTTTTTAACTGAATTTACACTACTGAGAAGTTTTTTCTTGGTAAGGACCCATGATACTCAACAGTTACAATGTCGTGGAACTCTTGTCTGGTGGTAGCACCAGGATGTTCCGCAGTCTACGGTATTGAAGAAACCTTGAATGTTGATAGAAATGAATAGCCACTGTGTTTCAGCTCCACATTAAATGCTGCTTCTTTGTTTGCTTTGCAATTTCAAAGCACGTATCTCCTTCTTTGTGTCCATTCTTACATTTTTATGACTCTGGTAGAAGATTTGGATTTGATTGTAAATAGAACAAAGTACAGAGGAACATATAAAGAAAGTGGCAAGTTGGCACATGAGGTGTAAGGCAGCCTGGATAGGAGATCCAGACTTTGATTGAATGAAAGATGGGAGTAATTGTCACCTCTGGTAACCAGTTTCAACTCCTAATGACTAAGTGAAACAGTCAAGAACTTGTAGCCTTCGCTCAGTGTTGTAATCACAAATATGTCAGCCATATTTGCAATAATCAACAATGACTTTATGAATACCAGATTTGTTGAAAACAACTTCCATAAATGCTTATGGAAAAAAACAGACAAAATATCAGGAGGAGTTTTTAATGAATAGATTGATAACATATTGATTTGCCTTTGGTTAATATGTAGCATGTGTGACAACAATGTTGAGAGCAAATAAAGTAAGTTTTGTCTGAATAAGTTCAAATCAAGCAAGCTATTAGGTGATGTTAATAGAGAACAAATGCAGAGCAGAGTTCCATTGATGAGGACACTATTATCCAGTATAGAAGTAGCCTGACTGTTGGCTGAATGTCAGAAGTGGGATTTGAACCCACGCCTCTTACGAGACTGCGACCTGAACGCAGCGCCTTGGACCGCTCAGCCATCCTGACATGCTCTACAAAAGCCAATGGCGAGTGCAATACAAAGAAGACCTATGTTCTTACCAACTGCTTGTCTGTTCAGAAGGCAAAGATTGATTGGTGAAAACGGCCTTTCCTTTTTTAACTGAATTTACACTACTGAGAAGTTTTTTCTTGGTAAGGACCCATGATACTCAACAGTTACAATGTCGTGGAACTCTTGTCTGGTGGTAGCACCAGGATGTTCCGCAATCTACGGTATTTGAGGAAACTTTGAATGTTGATAGAAATGAATAGCCACTGTGTTTCAGCTCCACATTAAATGCTGCTTCTTTGTTTGCTTTGCAATTTCAAAGCACGTATCTCCTTCTTTGTGTCCATTCTTACATTTTTATGACTCTGGTAGAAGATTTGGATTTGATTGTAAATAGAACAAAGTACAGAGGAACATATAAAGTAAGTGGCAAGTTGGCACATGAGGTGTAAGGCAGCCTGGATAGGAGATCCAGACTTTGATTGAATGAAAGATGGGAGTAATTGTCACCTCTGGTAACCAGTTTCAACTCCTAATGACTAAGTGAAACAGTCAAGAACTTGTAGCCTTCCCCCAGTGTTGTAATCACAAATATGTCAGCCATATTTGCAATAATCAACAATGACTTTATGAATAACAGATTTGTTGAAAACAACTTCCATAAATGCTTATGGAAAAAAACAGACAAAATATCAGGAGGAGTTTTTAATGAATAGATTGATAAGATATTGATTCGCCTTTGGTTAATATGTAGCATGTGTGACAACAATGTTGAGAGCAAATAAAGTAAGTTTTGTCTGAATAAGTTCAAATCAAGCAAGCTATTAGGTGATGTTAATAGAGAACAAATGCAGAGCAGAGTTCCATTGATGAGGACACTATTAGCCAGTATAGAAGTAGCCTGACTGTTGGCTGAATGTCAGAAGTGGGATTTGAACCCACGCCTCTTACGAGACTGCGACCTGAACGCAGCGCCTTAGACCGCTCGGCCATCCTGACATGCTCTACAAAAGCCAATGGCGAGTGCAATACAAAGAAGACCTATGTTCTTACCAACTGCTTGTCTGTTCAGAAGGCAAAGATTGATTGGTGAAAACGGCCTTTCCTTTTTTAACTGAATTTACACTACTGAGAAGTTTTTTCTTGGTAAGGACCCATGATACTCAACAGTTACAATGTCGTGGAACTCTTGTCTGGTGGTAGCACCAGGATGTTCCGCAGTCTACGGTATTGAAGAAACCTTGAATGTTGATAGAAATGAATAGCCACTGTGTTTCAGCTCCACATTAAATGCTGCTTCTTTGTTTGCTTTGCAATTTCAAAGCACGTATCTCCTTCTTTGTGTCCATTCTTACATTTTTATGACTCTGGTAGAAGATTTGGATTTGATTGTAAATAGAACAAAGTACAGAGGAACATATAAAGTAAGTGGCAAGTTGGCACATGAGGTGTAAGGCAGCCTGGATAGGAGATCCAGACTTTGATTGAATGAAAGATGGGAGTAATTGTCACCTCTGGTAACCAGTTTCAACTCCTAATGACTAAGTGAAACAGTCAAGAACTCGTAGCCTTCGCTCAGTGTTGTAATCACAAATATGTCAGCCATATCTGCAATAGACAACAATGACTTTATGAATACCAGATTTGTTGAAAACAACTTCCATAAATGCTTATGGAAAAAAACAGACAAAATATCAGGAGGAGTTTTTAATGAATAGATTGATAACATATTGATTTTCCTTTGGTTAATTTGTAGCATGTGTGACAACAATGTTGAGAGCAAGTAAAGTAAGTTTTGTCTGAATAAGTTAAGATGAAGCAAACTATTAGTTGATGTTAACAGAGAATAAATGCAGCGCAGAGTTCCATTGATGAGGACACCAATAGCCAGCATAGAAGTAGCCTGACTGTCAGAAGTGGGATTTGAACCCACGCCTCTTACGAGACTGCAACCTAAACGCAGCGCCTTGGACCGCTCGGCCATCCTGACATCCTCTACAAAAACCCAATGGTGAGTGCAATACAAAGAAGACCTATGCGCTTAACAACTGCTTGTCTGTTCAGAAGGCAAAGATTGATTGGTGAAAACGGCCTTTCCTTTTTTAACTGAATTTACACTACTGAGAAGTTTTTTCTTGGTAAGGACCCATGATACTCAACAGTTACAATGTCGTGGAACTCTTGTCTGGTGGTAGCACCAGGATGTTCCGCAGTCTACGGTATTGAAGAAACCTTGAATGTTGATAGAAATGAATAGCCACTGTGTTTCAGCTCCACATTAAATGCTGCTTCTTTGTTTGCTTTGCAATTTCAAAGCATGTATCTCCTTCTTTGTGTCCATTCTTACATTTTTATGACTCTGGTAGAAGATTTGGATTTGATTGTAAATAGAACAAAGTACAGAGGAACATATAAAGTAAGTGGCAAGTTGGCACATGAGGTGTAAGGCAGCCTGGATAGGAGATCCAGACTTTGATTGAATGAAAGATGGGAGTAATTGTCACCTCTGGTAACCAGTTTCAACTCCTAATGACTAAGTGAAACAGTCAAGAACTTGTAGCCTTCGCTCAGTGTTGTAATCACAAATATGTCAGCCATATTTGCAATAATCAACAATGACTTTATGAATACCAGATTTGTTGAAAACAACTTCCATAAATGCTTATGGAAAAAAACAGACAAAATATCAGGAGGAGTTTTTAATGAATAGATTGATAAGATATTGATTCGCCTTTGGTTAATATGTAGCATGTGTGACAACAATGTTGAGAGCAAATAAAGTAAGTTTTGTCTGAATAAGTTCAAATCAAGCAAGCTATTAGGTGATGTTAATAGAGAACAAATGCAGAGCAGAGTTCCATTGATGAGGACACTATTAGCCAGTATAGAAGTAGCCTGACTGTTGGCTGAATGTCAGAAGTGGGATTTGAACCCACGCCTCTTACGAGACTGCGACCTGAACGCAGCGCCTTGGACCGCTCGGCCATCCTGACATGCTCTACAAAAGCCAATGGCGAGTGCAATACAAAGAAGACCTATGTTCTTACCAACTGCTTGTCTGTTCAGAAGGCAAAGATTGATTGGTGAAAACGGCCTTTCCTTTTTTAACTGAATTTACACTACTGAGAAGTTTTTTCTTGGTAAGGACCCATGATACTCAACAGTTACAATGTCGTGGAACTCTTGTCTGGTGGTAGCACCAGGATGTTCCGCAGTCTACGGTATTGAAGAAACCTTGAATGTTGATAGAAATGAATAGCCACTGTGTTTCAGCTCCACATTAAATGCTGCTTCTTTGTTTGCTTTGCAATTTCAAAGCACGTATCTCCTTCTTTGTGTCCATTCTTACATTTTTATGACTCTGGTAGAAGATTTGGATTTGATTGTAAATAGAACAAAGTACAGAGGAACATATAAAGTAAGTGGCAAGTTGGCACATGAGGTGTAAGGCAGCCTGGATAGGAGATCCAGACTTTGATTGAATGAAAGATGGGAGTAATTGTCACCTCTGGTAACCAGTTTCAACTCCTAATGACTAAGTGAAACAGTCAAGATCTTGTAGCCTTCGCTCAGTGTTGTAATCACAAATATGTCAGCCATATTTGCAATAATCAACAATGACTTTATGAATACCAGATTTGTTGAAAACAACTTCCATAAATGCTTATGGAAAAAAACAGACAAAATATCAGGAGGAGTTTTTAATGAATAGATTGATAAGATATTGATTCGCCTTTGGTTAATATGTAGCATGTGTGACAACAATGTTGAGAGCAAATAAAGTAAGTTTTGTCTGAATAAGTTCAAATCAAGCAAGCTATTAGGTGATGTTAATAGAGAACAAATGCAGAGCAGAGTTCCATTGATGAGGACACTATTAGCCAGTATAGAAGTAGCCTGACTGTTGGCTGAATGTCAGAAGTGGGATTTGAACCCACGCCTCTTACGAGACTGCGACCTGAACGCAGCGCCTTGGACCGCTCGGCCATCCTGACATGCTCTACAAAAGCCAATGGCGAGAGCAATACAAAGAAGACCTATGTTCTTACCAACTGCTTGTCTGTTCAGAAGGCAAAGATTGATTGGTGAAAACGGCCTTTCCTTTTTTAACTGAATTTACACTACTGAGAAGTTTTTTCTTGGTAAGGACCCATGATACTCAACAGTTACAATGTCGTGGAACTCTTGTCTGGTGGTAGCACCAGGATGTTCCGCAATCTACGGTATTGAGGAAACTTTGAATGTTGATAGAAATGAATAGCCACTGTGTTTCAGCTCCACATTAAATGCTGCTTCTTTGTTTGCTTTGCAATTTCAAAGCACGTATCTCCTTCTTTGTGTCCATTCTTACATTTTTATGACTCTGGTAGAAGATTTGGATTTGATTGTAAATAGAACAAAGTACAGAGGAACATATAAAGTAAGTGGCAAGTTGGCACATGAGGTGTAAGGCAGCCTGGATAGGAGATCCAGACTTTGATTGAATGAAAGATGGGAGTAATTGTCACCTCTGGTAACCAGTTTCAACTCCTAATGACTAAGTGAAACAGTCAAGAACTCGTAGCCTTCGCTCAGTGTTGTAATCACAAATATGTCAGCCATATCTGCAATAGACAACAATGACTTTATGAATACCAGATTTGTTGAAAACAACTTCCATAAATGCTTATGGAAAAAAACAGACAAAATATCAGGAGGAGTTTTTAATGAATAGATTGATAACATATTGATTTGCCTTTGGTTAATTTGTAGCATGTGTGACAACAATGTTGAGAGCAAGTAAAGTAAGTTTTGTCTGAATAAGTTAAAATGAAGCAAGCTATTAGTTGATGTTAACAAAGAATAAATGCAGCGCAGAGTTCCATTGATGAGGACACCAATAGCCAGCATAGAAGTAGCCTGACTGTCAGAAGTGGGATTTGAACCCACGCCTCTTACGAGACTGCGACCTAAACGCAGCGCCCTGGACCGCTCGGCCATCCTGACATCCTCTACAAAAACCCAATGGTGAGTGCAATACAAAGAAGACCTATGCGCTTAACAACTGCTTGTCTGTTCAGAAGGCAAAGATTGATTGGTGAAAACGGCCTTTCCTTTTTTAACTGAATTTACACTACTGAGAAGTTTTTTCTTGGTAAGGACCCATGATACTCAACAGTTACAATGTCGTGGAACTCTTGTCTGGTGGTAGCACCAGGATGTTCCGCAATCTACGGTATTGAGGAAACTTTGAATGTTGATAGAAATGAATAGCCACTGTGTTTCAGCTCCACATTAAATGCTGCTTCTTTGTTTGCTTTGCAATTTCAAAGCACGTATCTCCTTCTTTGTGTCCATTCTTACATTTTTATGACTCTGGTAGAAGATTTGGATTTGATTGTAAATAGAACAAAGTACAGAGGAACATATAAAGTAAGTGGCAAGTTGGCACATGAGGTGTAAGGCAGCCTGGATAGGAGATCCAGACTTTGATTGAATGAAAAATGGGAGTAATTGTCACCTCTGGTAACCAGTTTCAACTCCTAATGACTAAGTGAAACAGTCAAGAACTCGTAGCCTTCGCTCAGTGTTGTAATCACAAATATGTCAGCCATATCTGCAATAGACAACAATGACTTTATGAATACCAGATTTGTTGAAAACAACTTCCATAAATGCTTATGGAAAAAAACAGACAAAATATCAGGAGGAGTTTTTAATGAATAGATTGATAACATATTGATTTGCCTTTGGTTAATTTGTAGCATGTGTGACAACAATGTTGAGAGCAAGTAAAGTAAGTTTTGTCTGAATAAGTTAAAATGAAGCAAGCTATTAGTTGATGTTAACAGAGAATAAATGCAGCGCAGAGTTCCATTGATGAGGACACCAATAGCCAGCATAGAAGTAGCCTGACTGTCAGAAGTGGGATTTGAACCCACGCCTCTTACGAGACTGCGACCTAAACGCAGCGCCTTGGACCGCTCGGCCATCCTGACATCCTCTACAAAAACCCAATGGTGAGTGCAATACAAAGAAGACCTATGCGCTTAACAACTGCTTGTCTGTTCAGAAGGCAAAGATTGATTGGTGAAAACGGCCTTTCCTTTTTTAACTGAATTTACACTACTGAGAAGTTTTTTCTTGGTAAGGACCCATGATACTCAACAGTTACAATGTCGTGGAACTCTTGTGTGGTGGTAGCACCAGGATGTTCCGCAATCTACGGTATTGAGGAAACTTTGAATGTTGATAGAAATGAATAGCCACTGTGTTTCAGCTCCACATTAAATGCTGCTTCTTTGTTTGCTTTGCAATTTCAAAGCACGTATCTCCTTCTTTGTGTCCATTCTTACATTTTTATGACTCTGGTAGAAGATTTGGATTTGATTGTAAATAGAACAAAGTACAGAGGAACATATAAAGTAAGTGGCAAGTTGGCACATGAGGTGTAAGGCAGCCTGGATAGGAGATCCAGACTTTGATTGAATGAAAGATGGGAGTAATTGTCACCTCTGGTAACCAGTTTCAACTCCTAATGACTAAGTGAAACAGTCAAGAACTCGTAGCCTTCGCTCAGTGTTGTAATCACAAATATGTCAGCCATATCTGCAATAGACAACAATGACTTTATGAATACCAGATTTGTTGAAAACAACTTCCATAAATGCTTATGGAAAAAAACAGACAAAATATCAGGAGGAGTTTTTAATGAATAGATTGATAACATATTGATTTGCCTTTGGTTAATTTGTAGCATGTGTGACAACAATGTTGAGAGCAAGTAAAGTAAGTTTTGTCTGAATAAGTTAAAATGAAGCAAGCTATTAGTTGATGTTAACAAAGAATAAATGCAGCGCAGAGTTCCATTGATGAGGACACCAATAGCCAGCATAGAAGTAGCCTGACTGTCAGAAGTGGGATTTGAACCCACGCCTCTTACGAGACTGCGACCTAAACGCAGCGCCCTGGACCGCTCGGCCATCCTGACATCCTCTACAAAAACCCAATGGTGAGTGCAATACAAAGAAGACCTATGCGCTTAACAACTGCTTGTCTGTTCAGAAGGCAAAGATTGATTGGTGAAAACGGCCTTTCCTTTTTTAACTGAATTTACACTACTGAGAAGTTTTTTCTTGGTAAGGACCCATGATACTCAACAGTTACAATGTCGTGGAACTCTTGTCTGGTGGTAGCACCAGGATGTTCCGCAATCTACGGTATTGAGGAAACTTTGAATGTTGATAGAAATGAATAGCCACTGTGTTTCAGCTCCACATTAAATGCTGCTTCTTTGTTTGCTTTGCAATTTCAAAGCACGTATCTCCTTCTTTGTGTCCATTCTTACATTTTTATGACTCTGGTAGAAGATTTGGATTTGATTGTAAATAGAACAAAGTACAGAGGAACATATAAAGTAAGTGGCAAGTTGGCACATGAGGTGTAAGGCAGCCTGGATAGGAGATCCAGACTTTGATTGAATGAAAAATGGGAGTAATTGTCACCTCTGGTAACCAGTTTCAACTCCTAATGACTAAGTGAAACAGTCAAGAACTCGTAGCCTTCGCTCAGTGTTGTAATCACAAATATGTCAGCCATATCTGCAATAGACAACAATGACTTTATGAATACCAGATTTGTTGAAAACAACTTCCATAAATGCTTATGGAAAAAAACAGACAAAATATCAGGAGGAGTTTTTAATGAATAGATTGATAACATATTGATTTGCCTTTGGTTAATTTGTAGCATGTGTGACAACAATGTTGAGAGCAAGTAAAGTAAGTTTTGTCTGAATAAGTTAAAATGAAGCAAGCTATTAGTTGATGTTAACAGAGAATAAATGCAGCGCAGAGTTCCATTGATGAGGACACCAATAGCCAGCATAGAAGTAGCCTGACTGTCAGAAGTGGGATTTGAACCCACGCCTCTTACGAGACTGCGACCTAAACGCAGCGCCTTGGACCGCTCGGCCATCCTGACATCCTCTACAAAAACCCAATGGTGAGTGCAATACAAAGAAGACCTATGCGCTTAACAACTGCTTGTCTGTTCAGAAGGCAAAGATTGATTGGTGAAAACGGCCTTTCCTTTTTTAACTGAATTTACACTACTGAGAAGTTTTTTCTTGGTAAGGACCCATGATACTCAACAGTTACAATGTCGTGGAACTCTTGTCTGGTGGTAGCACCAGGATGTTCCGCAGTCTACGGTATTGAGGAAACTTTGAATGTTGATAGAAATGAATAGCCACTGTGTTTCAGCTCCACATTAAATGCTGCTTCTTTGTTTGCTTTGCAATTTCAAAGCACGTATCTCCTTCTTTGTGTCCATTCTTACATTTTTATGACTCTGGTAGAAGATTTGGATTTGATTGTAAATAGAACAAAGTACAGAGGAACATATAAAGTAAGTGGCAAGTTGGCACATGAGGTGTAAGGCAGCCTGGATAGGAGATCCAGACTTTGATTGAATGAAAGATGGGAGTAATTGTCACCTCTGGTAACCAGTTTCAACTCCTAATGACTAAGTGAAACAGTCAAGAACTTGTAGCCTTCCCCCAGTGTTGTAATCACAAATATGTCAGCCATATTTGCAATAATCAACAATGACTTTATGAATAACAGATTTGTTGAAAACAACTTCCATAAATGCTTATGGAAAAAAACAGACAAAATATCAGGAGGAGTTTTTAATGAATAGATTGATAAGATATTGATTCGCCTTTGGTTAATATGTAGCATGTGTGACAACAATGTTGAGAGCAAATAAAGTAAGTTTTGTCTGAATAAGTTCAAATCAAGCAAGCTATTAGGTGATGTTAATAGAGAACAAATGCAGAGCAGAGTTCCATTGATGAGGACACTATTAGCCAGTATAGAAGTAGCCTGACTGTTGGCTGAATGTCAGAAGTGGGATTTGAACCCACGCCTCTTACGAGACTGCGACCTGAACGCAGCGCCTTGGACCGCTCGGCCATCCTGACATGCTCTCAAAAAGCCAATGGCGAGTGCAATACAAAGAAGACCTATGTTCTTACCAACTGCTTGTCTGTTCAGAAGGCAAAGATTGATTGGTGAAAACGGCCTTTCCTTTTTTAACTGAATTTACACTACTGAGAAGTTTTTTCTTGGTAAGGACCCATGATACTCAACAGTTACAATGTCGTGGAACTCTTGTCTGGTGGTAGCACCAGGATGTTCCGCAGTCTACGGTATTGAGGAAACTTTGAATGTTGATAGAAATGAATAGCCACTGTGTTTCAGCTCCACATTAAATGCTGCTTCTTTGTTTGCTTTGCAATTTCAAAGCACGTATCTCCTTCTTTGTGTCCATTCTTACATTTTTATGACTCTGGTAGAAGATTTGGATTTGATTGTAAATAGAACAAAGTACAGAGGAACATATAAAGTAAGTGGCAAGTTGGCACATGAGGTGTAAGGCAGCCTGGATAGGAGATCCAGACTTTGATTGAATGAAAGATGGGAGTAATTGTCACCTCTGGTAACCAGTTTCAACTCCTAATGACTAATTGAAAAAGCCAAGAACTCGTAGCCTTCGCTCAGTGTTGTAATCACAAATATGTCAGCCATATCTGCAATAATCAACAATGACTTTATGAATACCAGATTTGTTGAAAACAACTTCCATAAATGCTTATGGAAAAAAAACGACAAAATATCAGGAGGAGTTTTTAATGAATAGATTGATAACATATTGATTTGCCTTTAGTTAATATGTAGCATGTGTGACAACAATGTTGAGAGCAAGTAAAGTAAGTTTTGTCTGAATAAGTTCAAATCAAGCAAGCTATTAGGTGATGTTAATAGAGAACAAATGCAGAGCAGAGTTCCATTGATGAGGACACTATTAGCCAGTATAGAAGTAGCTTGACTGTCAGAAGTGGGATTTGAACCCACGCCTCTTACGAGACTGCGACCTAAACGCAGCGCCTTGGACCGCTCGGCCATCCTGACATCCTCTACAAAAACCCAATGGTGAGTGCAATACAAAGAAGACCTATGCGCTTAACAACTGCTTGTCTGTTCAGAAGGCAAAGATTGATTGGTGAAAACGGCCTTTCCTTTTTTAACTGAATTTACACTACTGAGAAGTTTTTTCTTGGTAAGGACCCATGATACTCAACAGTTACAATGTCGTGGAACTCTTGTCTGGTGGTAGCACCAGGATGTTCCGCAATCTACGGTATTGAGGAAACCTTGAATGTTGATAGAAATGAATAGCCACTGTGTTTCAGCTCCACATTAAATGCTGCTTCTTTGTTTGCTTTGCAATTTCAAAGCACGTATCTCCTTCTTTGTGTCCATTCTTACATTTTTATGACTCTGGTAGAAGATTTGGATTTGATTGTAAATAGAACAAAGTACAGAGGAACATATAAAGTAAGTGGCAAGTTGGCACATGAGGTGTAAGGCAGCCTGGATAGGAGATCCAGACTTTGATTGAATGAAAGATGGGAGTAATTGTCACCTCTGGTAACCAGTTTCAACTCCTAATGACTAAGTGAAACAGTCAAGAACTCGTAGCCTTCGCTCAGTGTTGTAATCACAAATATGTCAGCCATATCTGCAATAGACAACAATGACTTTATGAATACCAGATTTGTTGAAAACAACTTCCATAAATGCTTATGGAAAATAACAGACAAAATATCAGGAGGAGTTTTTAATGAATAGATTGATAACATATTGATTTGCCTTTGGTTAATTTGTAGCATGTGTGACAACAATGTTGAGAGCAAGTAAAGTAAGTTTTGTCTGAATAAGTTAAAATGAAGCAAGCTATTAGTTGATGTTAACAGAGAATAAATGCAGCGCAGAGTTCCATTGATGAGGACACCAATAGCCAGCATAGAAGTAGCCTGACTGTCAGAAGTGGGATTTGAACCCACGCCTCTTACGAGACTGCGACCTAAACGCAGCGCCTTGGACCGCTCGGCCATCCTGACATCCTCTACAAAAACCCAATGGTGAGTGCAATACAAAGAAGACCTATGCGCTTAACAACTGCTTGTCTGTTCAGAAGGCAAAGATTGATTGGTGAAAACGGCCTTTCCTTTTTTAACTGAATTTACACTACTGAGAAGTTTTTTCTTGGTAAGGACCCATGATACTCAACAGTTACAATGTCGTGGAACTCTTGTCTGGTGGTAGCACCAGGATGTTCCGCAGTCTACGGTATTGAGGAAACTTTGAATGTTGATAGAAATGAATAGCCACTGTGTTTCAGCTCCACATTAAATGCTGCTTCTTTGTTTGCTTTGCAATTTCAAAGCACGTATCTCCTTCTTTGTGTCCATTCTTACATTTTTATGACTCTGGTAGAAGATTTGGATTTGATTGTAAATAGAAAAAAGTACAGAGGAACATATAAAGTAAGTGGCAAGTTGGCACATGAGGTGTAAGGCAGCCTGGATAGGAGATCCAGACTTTGATTGAATGAAAGATGGGAGTAATTGTCACCTCTGGTAACCAGTTTCAACTCCTAATGACTAAGTGAAACAGTCAAGAACTTGTAGCCTTCGCTCAGTGTTGTAATCACAAATATGTCAGCCATATTTGCAATAATCAACAATGACTTTATGAATAACAGATTTGTTGAAAACAACTTCCATAAATGCTTATGGAAAAAAAACGACAAAATATCAGGAGGAGTTTTTAATGAATAGATTGATAACATATTGATTTGCCTTTGGTTAATATGTAGTATGTGTGACAACAATGTTGAGAGCAAGTAAAGTAAGTTTTGTCTGAATAAGTTAAAATGAAGCAAGCTATTAGTTGATGTTAACAGAGAATAAATGCAGAGCAGAGTTCCATTGATGAGGACACCAATAGCCAGTATAGAAGTAGCCTGACTGTTGGCTGAATGTCAGAAGTGGGATTTGAACCCACGCCTCTTACGAGACTGCGACCTGAACGCAGCGCCTTGGACCGCTCGGCCATCCTGACATGCTCTACAAAAGCCAATGGCGAGTGCAATACAAAGAAGACCTATGTTCTTACCAACTGCTTGTCTGTTCAGAAGGCAAAGATTGATTGGTGAAAACGGCCTTTCCTTTTTTAACTGAATTTACACTACTGAGAAGTTTTTTCTTGGTAAGGACCCATGATACTCAACAGTTACAATGTCGTGGAACTCTTGTCTGGTGGTAGCACCAGGATGTTCCGCAGTCTACGGTATTGAGGAAACTTTGAATGTTGATAGAAATGAATAGCCACTGTGTTTCAGCTCCACATTAAATGCTGCTTCTTTGTTTGCTTTGCAATTTCAAAGCACGTATCTCCTTCTTTGTGTCCATTCTTACATTTTTATGACTCTGGTAGAAGATTTGGATTTGATTGTAAATAGAACAAAGTACAGAGGAACATATAAAGTAAGTGGCAAGTTGGCACATGAGGTGTAAGGCAGCCTGGATAGGAGATCCAGACTTTGATTGAATGAAAGATGGGAGTAATTGTCACCTCTGGTAACCAGTTTCAACTCCTAATGACTAATTGAAAAAGCCAAGAACTCGTAGCCTTCGCTCAGTGTTGTAATCACAAATATGTCAGCCATATCTGCAATAGACAACAATGACTTTATGAATACCAGATTTGTTGAAAACAACTTCCATAAATGCTTATGGAAAAAAAACGACAAAATATCAGGAGGAGTTTTTAATGAATAGATTGATAACATATTGATTTGCCTTTGGTTAATTTGTAGCATGTGTGACAACAATGTTGAGAGCAAGTAAAGTAAGTTTTGTCTGAATAAGTTAAAATGAAGCAAGCTATTAGTTGATGTTAGCAGAGAATAAATGCAGCGCAGAGTTCCATTGATGAGGACACCAATAGCCAGCATAGAAGTAGCCTGACTGTCAGAAGTGGGATTTGAACCCACGCCTCTTACGAGACTGCAACCTAAACGCAGCGCCTTGGACCGCTCGGCCATCTTGACATCCTCTACAAAAACCCAATGGTGAGTGCAATACAAAGAAGACCTATGCGCTTAACAACTGCTTGTCTGTTCAGAAGGCAAAGATTGATTGGTGAAAACGGCCTTTCCTTTTTTAACTGAATTTACACTACTGAGAAGTTTTTTCTTGGTAAGGACCCATGATACTCAACAGTTACAATGTCGTGGAACTCTTGTCTGGTGGTAGCACCAGGATGTTCCGCAGTCTACGGTATTGAAGAAACCTTGAATGTTGATAGAAATGAATAGCCACTGTGTTTCAGCTCCACATTAAATGCTGCTTCTTTGTTTGCTTTGCAATTTCAAAGCACGTATCTCCTTCTTTGTGTCCATTCTTACATTTTTATGACTCTGGTAGAAGATTTGGATTTGATTGTAAATAGAAAAAAGTACAGAGGAACATATAAAGTAAGTGGCAAGTTGGCACATGAGGTGTAAGGCAGCCTGGATAGGAGATCCAGACTTTGATTGAATGAAAGATGGGAGTAATTGTCACCTCTGGTAACCAGTTTCAACTCCTAATGACTAAGTGAAACAGTCAAGAACTTGTAGCCTTCGCTCAGTGTTGTAATCACAAATATGTCAGCCATATTTGCAATAATCAACAATGACTTTATGAATAACAGATTTGTTGAAAACAACTTCCATAAATGCTTATGGAAAAAAAACGACAAAATATCAGGAGGAGTTTTTAATGAATAGATTGATAACATATTGATTTGCCTTTGGTTAATATGTAGTATGTGTGACAACAATGTTGAGAGCAAGTAAAGTAAGTTTTGTCTGAATAAGTTAAAATGAAGCAAGCTATTAGTTGATGTTAACAGAGAATAAATGCAGAGCAGAGTTCCATTGATGAGGACACCAATAGCCAGTATAGAAGTAGCCTGACTGTTGGCTGAATGTCAGAAGTGGGATTTGAACCCACGCCTCTTACGAGACTGCGACCTGAACGCAGCGCCTTGGACCGCTCGGCCATCCTGACATGCTCTACAAAAGCCAATGGCGAGTGCAATACAAAGAAGACCTATGTTCTTACCAACTGCTTGTCTGTTCAGAAGGCAAAGATTGATTGGTGAAAACGGCCTTTCCTTTTTTAACTGAATTTACACTACTGAGAAGTTTTTTCTTGGTAAGGACCCATGATACTCAACAGTTACAATGTCGTGGAACTCTTGTCTGGTGGTAGCACCAGGATGTTCCGCAGTCTACGGTATTGAGGAAACTTTGAATGTTGATAGAAATGAATAGCCACTGTGTTTCAGCTCCACATTAAATGCTGCTTCTTTGTTTGCTTTGCAATTTCAAAGCACGTATCTCCTTCTTTGTGTCCATTCTTACATTTTTATGACTCTGGTAGAAGATTTGGATTTGATTGTAAATAGAACAAAGTACAGAGGAACATATAAAGTAAGTGGCAAGTTGGCACATGAGGTGTAAGGCAGCCTGGATAGGAGATCCAGACTTTGATTGAATGAAAGATGGGAGTAATTGTCACCTCTGGTAACCAGTTTCAACTCCTAATGACTAATTGAAAAAGCCAAGAACTCGTAGCCTTCGCTCAGTGTTGTAATCACAAATATGTCAGCCATATCTGCAATAGACAACAATGACTTTATGAATACCAGATTTGTTGAAAACAACTTCCATAAATGCTTATGGAAAAAAAACGACAAAATATCAGGAGGAGTTTTTAATGAATAGATTGATAACATATTGATTTGCCTTTGGTTAATTTGTAGCATGTGTGACAACAATGTTGAGAGCAAGTAAAGTAAGTTTTGTCTGAATAAGTTAAAATGAAGCAAGCTATTAGTTGATGTTAGCAGAGAATAAATGCAGCGCAGAGTTCCATTGATGAGGACACCAATAGCCAGCATAGAAGTAGCCTGACTGTCAGAAGTGGGATTTGAACCCACGCCTCTTACGAGACTGCAACCTAAACGCAGCGCCTTGGACCGCTCGGCCATCTTGACATCCTCTACAAAAACCCAATGGTGAGTGCAATACAAAGAAGACCTATGCGCTTAACAACTGCTTGTCTGTTCAGAAGGCAAAGATTGATTGGTGAAAACGGCCTTTCCTTTTTTAACTGAATTTACACTACTGAGAAGTTTTTTCTTGGTAAGGACCCATGATACTCAACAGTTACAATGTCGTGGAACTCTTGTCTGGTGGTAGCACCAGGATGTTCCGCAGTCTACGGTATTGAAGAAACCTTGAATGTTGATAGAAATGAATAGCCACTGTGTTTCAGCTCCACATTAAATGCTGCTTCTTTGTTTGCTTTGCAATTTCAAAGCACGTATCTCCTTCTTTGTGTCCATTCTTACATTTTTATGACTCTGGTAGAAGATTTGGATTTGATTGTAAATAGAACAAAGTACAGAGGAACATATAAAATAAGTGGCAAGTTGGCACATGAGGTGTAAGGCAGCCTGGATAGGAGATCCAGACTTTGATTGAATGAAAGATGGGAGTAATTGTCACCTCTGGTAACCAGTTTCAACTCCTAATGACTAAGTGAAACAGTCAAGAACTCGTAGCCTTCGCTCAGTGTTGTAATCACAAATATGTCAGCCATATCTGCAATAGACAACAATGACTTTATGAATACCAGATTTGTTGAAAACAACTTCCATAAATGCTTATGGAAAATAACAGACAAAATATCAGGAGGAGTTTTTAATGAATAGATTGATAACATATTGATTTGCCTTTGGTTAATTTGTAGCATGTGTGACAACAATGTTGAGAGCAAGTAAAGTAAGTTTTGTCTGAATAAGTTAAAATGAAGCAAGCTATTAGTTGATGTTAACAGAGAATAAATGCAGCGCAGAGTTCCATTGATGAGGACACCAATAGCCAGCATAGAAGTAGCCTGACTGTCAGAAGTGGGATTTGAACCCACGCCTCTTACGAGACTGCGACCTAAACGCAGCGCCTTGGACCGCTCGGCCATCCTGACATCCTCTACAAAAACCCAATGGTGAGTGCAATACAAAGAAGACCTATGCGCTTAACAACTGCTTGTCTGTTCAGAAGGCAAAGATTGATTGGTGAAAACGGCCTTTCCTTTTTTAACTGAATTTACACTACTGAGAAGTTTTTTCTTGGTAAGGACCCATGATACTCAACAGTTACAATGTCGTGGAACTCTTGTCTGGTGGTAGCACCAGGATGTTCCGCAGTCTACGGTATTGAGGAAACTTTGAATGTTGATAGAAATGAATAGCCACTGTGTTTCAGCTCCACATTAAATGCTGCTTCTTTGTTTGCTTTGCAATTTCAAAGCACGTATCTCCTTCTTTGTGTCCATTCTTACATTTTTATGACTCTGGTAGAAGATTTGGATTTGATTGTAAATAGAAAAAAGTACAGAGGAACATATAAAGTAAGTGGCAAGTTGGCACATGAGGTGTAAGGCAGCCTGGATAGGAGATCCAGACTTTGATTGAATGAAAGATGGGAGTAATTGTCACCTCTGGTAACCAGTTTCAACTCCTAATGACTAAGTGAAACAGTCAAGAACTTGTAGCCTTCGCTCAGTGTTGTAATCACAAATATGTCAGCCATATTTGCAATAATCAACAATGACTTTATGAATAACAGATTTGTTGAAAACAACTTCCATAAATGCTTATGGAAAAAAAACGACAAAATATCAGGAGGAGTTTTTAATGAATAGATTGATAACATATTGATTTGCCTTTGGTTAATATGTAGTATGTGTGACAACAATGTTGAGAGCAAGTAAAGTAAGTTTTGTCTGAATAAGTTAAAATGAAGCAAGCTATTAGTTGATGTTAACAGAGAATAAATGCAGAGCAGAGTTCCATTGATGAGGACACCAATAGCCAGTATAGAAGTAGCCTGACTGTTGGCTGAATGTCAGAAGTGGGATTTGAACCCACGCCTCTTACGAGACTGCGACCTGAACGCAGCGCCTTGGACCGCTCGGCCATCCTGACATGCTCTACAAAAGCCAATGGCGAGTGCAATACAAAGAAGACCTATGTTCTTACCAACTGCTTGTCTGTTCAGAAGGCAAAGATTGATTGGTGAAAACGGCCTTTCCTTTTTTAACTGAATTTACACTACTGAGAAGTTTTTTCTTGGTAAGGACCCATGATACTCAACAGTTACAATGTCGTGGAACTCTTGTCTGGTGGTAGCACCAGGATGTTCCGCAGTCTACGGTATTGAGGAAACTTTGAATGTTGATAGAAATGAATAGCCACTGTGTTTCAGCTCCCCATTAAATGCTGCTTCTTTGTTTGCTTTGCAATTTCAAAGCACGTATCTCCTTCTTTGTGTCCATTCTTACATTTTTATGACTCTGGTAGAAGATTTGGATTTGATTGTAAATAGAACAAAGTACAGAGGAACATATAAAGTAAGTGGCAAGTTGGCACATGAGGTGTAAGGCAGCCTGGATAGGAGATCCAGACTTTGATTGAATGAAAGATGGGAGTAATTGTCACCTCTGGTAACCAGTTTCAACTCCTAATGACTAATTGAAAAAGCCAAGAACTCGTAGCCTTCGCTCAGTGTTGTAATCACAAATATGTCAGCCATATCTGCAATAGACAACAATGACTTTATGAATACCAGATTTGTTGAAAACAACTTCCATAAATGCTTATGGAAAAAAAACGACAAAATATCAGGAGGAGTTTTTAATGAATAGATTGATAACATAATGATTTGCCTTTGGTTAATTTGTAGCATGTGTGACAACAATGTTGAGAGCAAGTAAAGTAAGTTTTGTCTGAATAAGTTAAAATGAAGCAAGCTATTAGTTGATGTTAACAGAGAATAAATGCAGCGCAGAGTTCCATTGATGAGGACACCAATAGCCAGCATAGAAGTAGCCTGTCTGTCAGAAGTGGGATTTGAACCCACGCCTCTTACGAGACTGCGACCTGAACGCAGCGCCTTGGACCGCTCGGCCATCCTGACATGCTCTACAAAAGCCAATGGCGAGTGCAATACAAAGAAGACCTATGTTCTTACCAACTGCTTGTCTGTTCAGAAGGCAAAGATTGATTGGTGAAAACGGCCTTTCCTTTTTTAACTGAATTTACACTACTGAGAAGTTTTTTCTTGGTAAGGACCCATGATACTCAACAGTTACAATGTCGTGGAACTCTTGTCTGGTGGTAGCACCAGGATGTTCCGCAATCTACGGTATTGAGGAAACTTTGAATGTTGATAGAAATGAATAGCCACTGTGTTTCAGCTCCACATTAAATGCTGCTTCTTTGTTTGCTTTGCAATTTCAAAGCACGTATCTCCTTCTTTGTGTCCATTCTTACATTTTTATGACTCTGGTAGAAGATTTGGATTTGATTGTAAATAGAACAAAGTACAGAGGAACATATAAAGTAAGTGGCAAGTTGGCACATGAGGTGTAAGGCAGCCTGGATAGGAGATCCAGACTTTGATTGAATGAAAGATGGGAGTAATTGTCACCTCTGGTAACCAGTTTCAACTCCTAATGACTAAGTGAAACAGTCAAGAACTCGTAGCCTTCGCTCAGTGTTGTAATCACAAATATGTCAGCCATATCTGCAATAGACAACAATGACTTTATGAATACCAGATTTGTTGAAAACAACTTCCATAAATGCTTATGGAAAAAAACAGACAAAATATCAGGAGGAGTTTTTAATGAATAGATTGATAACATATTGATTTGCCTTTGGTTAATTAGTAGCATGTGTGACAACAATGTTGAGAGCAAGTAAAGTAAGTTTTGTCTGAATAAGTTAAAATGAAGCAAGCTATTAGTTGATGTTAACAGAGAATAAATGCAGCGCAGAGTTCCATTGATGAGGACACCAATAACCAGCATAGAAGTAGCCTGACTGTCAGAAGTGGGATTTGAACCCACGCCTCTTACGAGACTGCGACCTAAACGCAGCGCCTTGGACCGCTCGGCCATCCTGACATCCTCTACAAAAACCCAATGGTGAGTGCAATACAAAGAAGACCTATGCGCTTAACAACTGCTTGTCTGTTCAGAAGGCAAAGATTGATTGGTGAAAACGGCCTTTCCTTTTTTAACTGAATTTACACTACTGAGAAGTTTTTTCTTGGTAAGGACCCATGATACTCAACAGTTACAATGTCGTGGAACTCTTGTCTGGTGGTAGCACCAGGATGTTCCGCAGTCTACGGTATTGAGGAAACTTTGAATGTTGATAGAAATGAATAGCCACTGTGTTTCAGCTCCACATTAAATGCTGCTTCTTTGTTTGCTTTGCAATTTCAAAGCACGTATCTCCTTCTTTGTGTCCATTCTTACATTTTTATGACTCTGGTAGAAGATTTGGATTTGATTGTAAATAGAACAAAGTACAGAGGAACATATAAAGTAAGTGGCAAGTTGGCACATGAGGTGTAAGGCAGCCTGGATAGGAGATCCAGACTTTGATTGAATGAAAGATGGGAGTAATTGTCACCTCTGGTAACCAGTTTCAACTCCTAATGACTAATTGAAAAAGCCAAGAACTCGTAGCCTTCGCTCAGTGTTGTAATCACAAATATGTCAGCCATATCTGCAATAGACAACAATGACTTTATGAATACCAGATTTGTTGAAAACAACTTCCATAAATGCTTATGGAAAAAAAACGACAAAATATCAGGAGGAGTTTTTAATGAATAGATTGATAACATATTGATTTGCCTTTGGTTAATATGTAGTATGTGTGACAACAATGTTGAGAGCAAGTAAAGTAAGTTTTGTCTGAATAAGTTAAAATGAAGCAAGCTATTAGTTGATGTTAACAGAGAATAAATGCAGAGCAGAGTTCCATTGATGAGGACACCAATAGCCAGTATAGAAGTAGCCTGACTGTTGGCTGAATGTCAGAAGTGGGATTTGAACCCACGCTTCTTACGAGACTGCGACCTGAACGCAGCGCCTTGGACCGCTCGGCCATCCTGACATGCTCTACAAAAGCCAATGGCGAGTGCAATACAAAGAAGACCTATGTTCTTACCAACTGCTTGTCTGTTCAGAAGGCAAAGATTGATTGGTGAAAACGGCCTTTCCTTTTTTAACTGAATTTACACTACTGAGAAGTTTTTTCTTGGTAAGGACCCATGATACTCAACAGTTACAATGTCGTGGAACTCTTGTCTGGTGGTAGCACCAGGATGTTCCGCAGTCTACGGTATTGAGGAAACTTTGAATGTTGATAGAAATGAATAGCCACTGTGTTTCAGCTCCACATTAAATGCTGCTTCTTTGTTTGCTTTGCAATTTCAAAGCACGTATCTCCTTCTTTGTGTCCATTCTTACATTTTTATGACTCTGGTAGAAGATTTGGATTTGATTGTAAATAGAACAAAGTACAGAGGAACATATAAAGTAAGTGGCAAGTTGGCACATGAGGTGTAAGGCAGCCTGGATAGGAGATCCAGACTTTGATTGAATGAAAGATGGGAGTAATTGTCACCTCTGGTAACCAGTTTCAACTCCTAATGACTAAGTGAAACAGTCAAGAAATTGTAGCCTTCGCTCAGTGTTGTAATCACAAATATGTCAGCCATATCTGCAATAGACAACAATGACTTTATGAATACCAGATTTGTTGAAAACAACTTCCATAAATGCTTATGGAAAAAAACAGACAAAATATCAGGAGGAGTTTTTAATGAATAGATTGATAACATATTGATTTGCCTTTGGTTAATTTGTAGCATGTGTGACAACAATGTTGAGAGCAAGTAAAGTAAGTTTTGTCTGAATAAGTTAAAATGAAGCAAGCTATTAGTTGATGTTAACAGAGAATAAATGCAGCGCAGAATTCCATTGATGAGGACACCAATAGCCAGCATAGAAGTAGCCTGACTGTCAGAAGTGGGATTTGAACCCACGCCTCTTACGAGACTGCAACCTAAACGCAGCGCCTTGGACCGCTCGGCCATCCTGACATCCTCTACAAAAACCCAATGGTGAGTGCAATACAAAGAAGACTTATGCGCTTAACAACTGCTTGTCTGTTCAGAAGGCAAAGATTGATTGGTGAAAACGGCCTTTCCTTTTTTAACTGAATTTACACTACTGAGAAGTTTTTTCTTGGTAAGGACCCATGATACTCAACAGTTACAATGTCGTGGAACTCTTGTCTGGTGGTAGCACCAGGATGTTCCGCAGTCTACGGTATTGAAGAAACCTTGAATGTTGATAGAAATGAATAGCCACTGTGTTTCAGCTCCACATTAAATGCTGCTTCTTTGTTTGCTTTGCAATTTCAAAGCCTGTATCTCCTTCTTTGTGTCCATTCTTACATTTTTATGACTCTGGTAGAAGATTTGGATTTGATTGTAAATAGAACAAAGTACAGAGGAACATATAAAGAAAGTGGCAAGTTGGCACATGAGGTGTAAGGCAGCCTGGATAGGAGATCCAGACTTTGATTGAATGAAAGATGGGAGTAATTGTCACCTCTGGTAACCAGTTTCAACTCCTAATGACTAAGTGAAACAGTCAAGAACTTGTAGCCTTCGCTCAGTGTTGTAATCACAAATATGTCAGCCATATTTGCAATAATCAACAATGACTTTATGAATACCAGATTTGTTGAAAACAACTTCCATAAATGCTTATGGAAAAAAACAGACAAAATATCAGGAGGAGTTTTTAATGAATAGATTGATAAGATATTGATTCGCCTTTGGTTAATATGTAGCATGTGTGACAACAATGTTGAGAGCAAATAAAGTAAGTTTTGTCTGAATAAGTTCAAATCAAGCAAGCTATTAGGTGATGTTAATAGAGAACAAATGCAGAGCAGAGTTCCATTGATGAGGACACTATTAGCCAGTATAGAAGTAGCCTGACTGTTGGCTGAATGTCAGAAGTGGGATTTGAACCCACGCCTCTTACGAGACTGCGACCTGAACGCAGCGCCTTGGACCGCTCGGCCATCCTGACATGCTCTACAAAAGCCAATGGCGAGTGCAATACAAAGAAGACCTATGTTCTTACCAACTGCTTGTCTGTTCAGAAGGCAAAGATTGATTGGTGAAAACGGCCTTTCCTTTTTTAACTGAATTTACACTACTGAGAAGTTTTTTCTTGGTAAGGACCCATGATACTCAACAGTTACAATGTCGTGGAACTATTGTCTGGTGGTAGCACCAGGATGTTCCGCAGTCTACGGTATTGAGGAAACTTTGAATGTTGATAGAAATGAATAGCCACTGTGTTTCAGCTCCCCATTAAATGCTGCTTCTTTGTTTGCTTTGCAATTTCAAAGCACGTATCTCCTTCTTTGTGTCCATTCTTACATTTTTATGACTCTGGTAGAAGATTTGGATTTGATTGTAAATAGAACAAAGTACAGAGGAACATATAAAGTAAGTGGCAAGTTGGCACATGAGGTGTAAGGCAGCCTGGATAGGAGATCCAGACTTTGATTGAATGAAAGATGGGAGTAATTGTCACCTCTGGTAACCAGTTTCAACTCCTAATGACTAATTGAAAAAGCCAAGAACTCGTAGCCTTCGCTCAGTGTTGTAATCACAAATATGTCAGCCATATCTGCAATAGACAACAATGACTTTATGAATACCAGATTTGTTGAAAACGACTTCCATAAATGCTTATGGAAAAAAAACGACAAAATATCAGGAGGAGTTTTTAATGAATAGATTGATAACATATTGATTTGCCTTTGGTTAATTTGTAGCATGTGTGACAACAATGTTGAGAGCAAGTAAAGTAAGTTTTGTCTGAATAAGTTAAAATGAAGCAAGCTATTAGTTGATGTTAACAGAGAATAAATGCAGCGCAGAGTTCCATTGATGAGGACACCAATAGCCAGCATAGAAGTAGCCTGACTGTCAGAAGTGGGATTTGAACCCACGCCTCTTACGAGACTGCAACCTAAACGCAGCGCCTTGGACCGCTCGGCCATCCTGACATGCTCTACAAAAGCCAATGGCGAGTGCAATACAAAGAAGACCTATGTTCTTACCAACTGCTTGTCTGTTCAGAAGGCAAAGATTGATTGGTGAAAACGGCCTTTCCTTTTTTAACTGAATTTACACTACTGAGAAGTTTTTTCTTGGTAAGGACCCATGATACTCAACAGTTACAATGTCGTGGAACTCTTGTCTGGTGGTAGCACCAGGATGTTCCGCAGTCTACGGTATTGAGGAAACTTTGAATGTTGATAGAAATGAATAGCCACTGTGTTTCAGCTCCCCATTAAATGCTGCTTCTTTGTTTGCTTTGCAATTTCAAAGCACGTATCTCCTTCTTTGTGTCCATTCTTACATTTTTATGACTCTGGTAGAAGATTTGGATTTGATTGTAAATAGAACAAAGTACAGAGGAACATATAAAGTAAGTGGCAAGTTGGCACATGAGGTGTAAGGCAGCCTGGATAGGAGATCCAGACTTTGATTGAATGAAAGATGGGAGTAATTGTCACCTCTGGTAACCAGTTTCAACTCCTAATGACTAATTGAAAAAGCCAAGAACTCGTAGCCTTCGCTCAGTGTTGTAATCACAAATATGTCAGCCATATCTGCAATAGACAACAATGACTTTATGAATACCAGATTTGTTGAAAACGACTTCCATAAATGCTTATGGAAAAAAAACGACAAAATATCAGGAGGAGTTTTTAATGAATAGATTGATAAGATATTGATTCGCCTTTGGTTAATATGTAGCATGTGTGACAACAATGTTGAGAGCAAATAAAGTAAGTTTTGTCTGAATAAGTTCAAATCAAGCAAGCTATTAGGTGATGTTAATAGAGAACAAATGCAGAGCAGAGTTCCATTGATGAGGACACTATTAGCCAGTATAGAAGTAGCCTGACTGTTGGCTGAATGTCAGAAGTGGGATTTGAACCCACGCCTCTTACGAGACTGCGACCTGAACGCAGCGCCTTGGACCGCTCGGCCATCCTGACATGCTCTACAAAAGCCAATGGCGAGTGCAATACAAAGAAGACCTATCTTCTTACCAACTGCTTGTCTGTTCAGAAGGCAAAGATTGATTGGTGAAAACGGCCTTTCCTTTTTTAACTGAATTTACACTACTGAGAAGTTTTTTCTTGGTAAGGACCCATGATACTCAACAGTTACAATGTCGTGGAACTCTTGTCTGGTGGTAGCACCAGGATGTTCCGCAGTCTACGGTATTGAGGAAACTTTGAACGTTGATAGAAATGAATAGCCACTGTGTTTCAGCTCCACATTAAATGCTGCTTCTTTGTTTGCTTTGCAATTTCAAAGCACGTATCTCCTTCTTTGTGTCCATTCTTACATTTTTATGACTCTGGTAGAAGATTTGGATTTGATTGTAAATAGAACAAAGTACAGAGGAACATATAAAGTAAGTGGCAAGTTGGCACATGAGGTGTAAGGCAGCCTGGATAGGAGATCCAGACTTTGATTGAATGAAAGATGGGAGTAATTGTCACCTCTGGTAACCAGTTTCAACTCCTAATGACTAATTGAAAAAGCCAAGAACTCGTAGCCTTCGCTCAGTGTTGTAATCACAAATATGTCAGCCATATCTGCAATAGACAACAATGACTTTATGAATACCAGATTTGTTGAAAACAACTTCCATAAATGCTTATGGAAAAAAAACGACAAAATATCAGGAGGAGTTTTTAATGAATAGATTGATAACATATTGATTTGCCTTTGGTTAATTTGTAGCATGTGTGACAACAATGTTGAGAGCAAGTAAAGTAAGTTTTGTCTGAATAAGTTAAAATGAAGCAAGCTATTAGTTGATGTTAACAGAGAATAAATGCAGCGCAGAGTTCCATTGATGAGGACACCAATAGCTAGCATAGAAGTAGCCTGACTGTCAGAAGTAATATTTGAACCCACGCCTCTTACGAGACTGCGACCTAAACGCAGCGCCTTGGACCGCTCGGCCATCCTGACATCCTCTACAAAAACCCAATGGTGAGTGCAATACAAAGTAGACCTATGCCCTTAACAACTGCTTGTCTGTTCAGAAGGCAAAGATTGATTGGTGAAAACGGCCTTTCCTTTTTTAACTGAATTTACACTACTGAGAAGTTTTTTCTTGGTAAGGACCCATGATACTCAACAGTTACAATGTCGTGGAACTCTTGTCTGGTGGTAGCACCAGGATGTTCCGCAGTCTACGGTATTGAAGAAACCTTGAATGTTGATAGAAATGAATAGCCACTGTGTTTCAGCTCCACATTAAATGCTGCTTCTTTGTTTGCTTTGCAATTTCAAAGCACGTATCTCCTTCTTTGTGTCCATTCTTACATTTTTATGACTCTGGTAGAAGATTTGGATTTGATTGTAAATAGAACAAAGTACAGAGGAACATATAAAGTAAGTGGCAAGTTGGCACATGAGGTGTAAGGCAGCCTGGATAGGAGATCCAGACTTTGATTGAATGAAAGATGGGAGTAATTGTCACCTCTGGTAACCAGTTTCAACTCCTAATGACTAAGTGAAACAGTCAAGAACTTGTAGCCTTTGCTCAGTGTTGTAATCACAAATATGTCAGCCATATTTGCAATAATCAACAATGACTTTATGAATACCAGATTTGTTGAAAACAACTTCCATAAATGCTTATGGAAAAAAACAGATAAAATATCAGGAGGAGTTTTTAATGAATAGATTGATAAGATATTGATTCGCCTTTGGTTAATATGTAGCATGTGTGACAACAATGTTGAGAGCAAATAAAGTAAGTTTTGTCTGAATAAGTTCAAATCAAGCAAGCTATTAGGTGATGTTAATAGAGAACAAATGCAGAGCAGAGTTCCATTGATGAGGACACTATTAGCCAGTATAGAAGTAGCCTGACTGTTGGCTGAATGTCAGAAGTGGGATTTGAACCCACGCCTCTTACGAGACTGCGACCTGAACGCAGCGCCTTGGACCGCTCGGCCATCCTGACATCCTCTACAAAAACCCAATCGTGAGTGCAATACAAAGTAGACCTATGCCCTTAACAACTGCTTGTCTGTTCAGAAGGCAAAGATTGATTGGTGAAAACGGCCTTTCCTTTTTTAACTGAATTTACACTACTGAGAAGTTTTTTCTTGGTAAGGACCCATGATACTCAACAGTTACAATGTCGTGGAACTCTTGTCTGGTGGTAGCACCAGGATGTTCCGCAGTCTACGGTATTGAGGAAACTTTGAATGTTGATAGAAATGAATAGCCACTGTGTTTCAGCTCCACATTAAATGCTGCTTCTTTGTTTGCTTTGCAATTTCAAAGCACGAATCTCCTTCTTTGTGTCCATTCTTACATTTTTATGACTCTGGTAGAAGATTTGGATTTGATTGTAAATAGAACAAAGTACAGAGGAACATATAAAGTAAGTGGCAAGTTGGCACATGAGGTGTAAGGCAGCCTGGATAGGAGATCCAGACTTTGATTGAATGAAAGATGGGAGTAATTGTCACCTCTGGTAACCAGTTTCAACTCCTAATGACTAAGTGAAACAGTCAAGAAATTGTAGCCTTCGCTCAGTGTTGTAATCACAAATATGTCAGCCATATCTGCAATAGACAACAATGACTTTATGAATACCAGATTTGTTGAAAACAACTTCCATAAATGCTTATGGAAAAAAACAGACAAAATATCAGGAGGAGTTTTTAATGAATAGATTGATAACATATTGATTTGCCTTTGGTTAATTTGTAGCATGTGTGACAACAATGTTGAGAGCAAGTAAAGTAAGTTTTGTCTGAATAAGTTAAAATGAAGCAAGCTATTAGTTGATGTTAACAGAGAATAAATGCAGCGCAGAATTCCATTGATGAGGACACCAATAGCCAGCATAGAAGTAGCCTGACTGTCAGAAGTGGGATTTGAACCCACGCCTCTTACGAGACTGCAACCTAAACGCAGCGCCTTGGACCGCTCGGCCATCCTGACATCCTCTACAAAAACCCAATGGTGAGTGCAATACAAAGAAGACTTATGCGCTTAACAACTGCTTGTCTGTTCAGAAGGCAAAGATTGATTGGTGAAAACGGCCTTTCCTTTTTTAACTGAATTTACACTACTGAGAAGTTTTTTCTTGGTAAGGACCCATGATACTCAACAGTTACAATGTCGTGGAACTCTTGTCTGGTGGTAGCACCAGGATGTTCCGCAGTCTACGGTATTGAAGAAACCTTGAATGTTGATAGAAATGAATAGCCACTGTGTTTCAGCTCCACATTAAATGCTGCTTCTTTGTTTGCTTTGCAATTTCAAAGCCTGTATCTCCTTCTTTGTGTCCATTCTTACATTTTTATGACTCTGGTAGAAGATTTGGATTTGATTGTAAATAGAACAAAGTACAGAGGAACATATAAAGAAAGTGGCAAGTTGGCACATGAGGTGTAAGGCAGCCTGGATAGGAGATCCAGACTTTGATTGAATGAAAGATGGGAGTAATTGTCACCTCTGGTAACCAGTTTCAACTCCTAATGACTAAGTGAAACAGTCAAGAACTTGTAGCCTTCGCTCAGTGTTGTAATCACAAATATGTCAGCCATATTTGCAATAATCAACAATGACTTTATGAATACCAGATTTGTTGAAAACAACTTCCATAAATGCTTATGGAAAAAAACAGACAAAATATCAGGAGGAGTTTTTAATGAATAGATTGATAAGATATTGATTCGCCTTTGGTTAATATGTAGCATGTGTGACAACAATGTTGAGAGCAAATAAAGTAAGTTTTGTCTGAATAAGTTCAAATCAAGCAAGCTATTAGGTGATGTTAATAGAGAACAAATGCAGAGCAGAGTTCCATTGATGAGGACACTATTAGCCAGTATAGAAGTAGCCTGACTGTTGGCTGAATGTCAGAAGTGGGATTTGAACCCACGCCTCTTACGAGACTGCGACCTGAACGCAGCGCCTTGGACCGCTCGGCCATCCTGACATGCTCTACAAAAGCCAATGGCGAGTGCAATACAAAGAAGACCTATGTTCTTACCAACTGCTTGTCTGTTCAGAAGGCAAAGATTGATTGGTGAAAACGGCCTTTCCTTTTTTAACTGAATTTACACTACTGAGAAGTTTTTTCTTGGTAAGGACCCATGATACTCAACAGTTACAATGTCGTGGAACTATTGTCTGGTGGTAGCACCAGGATGTTCCGCAGTCTACGGTATTGAGGAAACTTTGAATGTTGATAGAAATGAATAGCCACTGTGTTTCAGCTCCCCATTAAATGCTGCTTCTTTGTTTGCTTTGCAATTTCAAAGCACGTATCTCCTTCTTTGTGTCCATTCTTACATTTTTATGACTCTGGTAGAAGATTTGGATTTGATTGTAAATAGAACAAAGTACAGAGGAACATATAAAGTAAGTGGCAAGTTGGCACATGAGGTGTAAGGCAGCCTGGATAGGAGATCCAGACTTTGATTGAATGAAAGATGGGAGTAATTGTCACCTCTGGTAACCAGTTTCAACTCCTAATGACTAATTGAAAAAGCCAAGAACTCGTAGCCTTCGCTCAGTGTTGTAATCACAAATATGTCAGCCATATCTGCAATAGACAACAATGACTTTATGAATACCAGATTTGTTGAAAACGACTTCCATAAATGCTTATGGAAAAAAAACGACAAAATATCAGGAGGAGTTTTTAATGAATAGATTGATAACATATTGATTTGCCTTTGGTTAATTTGTAGCATGTGTGACAACAATGTTGAGAGCAAGTAAAGTAAGTTTTGTCTGAATAAGTTAAAATGAAGCAAGCTATTAGTTGATGTTAACAGAGAATAAATGCAGCGCAGAGTTCCATTGATGAGGACACCAATAGCCAGCATAGAAGTAGCCTGACTGTCAGAAGTGGGATTTGAACCCACGCCTCTTACGAGACTGCAACCTAAACGCAGCGCCTTGGACCGCTCGGCCATCCTGACATGCTCTACAAAAGCCAATGGCGAGTGCAATACAAAGAAGACCTATGTTCTTACCAACTGCTTGTCTGTTCAGAAGGCAAAGATTGATTGGTGAAAACGGCCTTTCCTTTTTTAACTGAATTTACACTACTGAGAAGTTTTTTCTTGGTAAGGACCCATGATACTCAACAGTTACAATGTCGTGGAACTCTTGTCTGGTGGTAGCACCAGGATGTTCCGCAGTCTACGGTATTGAGGAAACTTTGAATGTTGATAGAAATGAATAGCCACTGTGTTTCAGCTCCCCATTAAATGCTGCTTCTTTGTTTGCTTTGCAATTTCAAAGCACGTATCTCCTTCTTTGTGTCCATTCTTACATTTTTATGACTCTGGTAGAAGATTTGGATTTGATTGTAAATAGAACAAAGTACAGAGGAACATATAAAGTAAGTGGCAAGTTGGCACATGAGGTGTAAGGCAGCCTGGATAGGAGATCCAGACTTTGATTGAATGAAAGATGGGAGTAATTGTCACCTCTGGTAACCAGTTTCAACTCCTAATGACTAATTGAAAAAGCCAAGAACTCGTAGCCTTCGCTCAGTGTTGTAATCACAAATATGTCAGCCATATCTGCAATAGACAACAATGACTTTATGAATACCAGATTTGTTGAAAACGACTTCCATAAATGCTTATGGAAAAAAAACGACAAAATATCACGAGGAGTTTTTAATGAATAGATTGATAAGATATTGATTCGCCTTTGGTTAATATGTAGCATGTGTGACAACAATGTTGAGAGCAAATAAAGTAAGTTTTGTCTGAATAAGTTCAAATCAAGCAAGCTATTAGGTGATGTTAATAGAGAACAAATGCAGAGCAGAGTTCCGTTGATGAGGACACTATTAGCCAGTATAGAAGTAGCCTGACTGTTGGCTGAATGTCAGAAGTGGGATTTGAACCCACGCCTCTTACGAGACTGCGACCTGAACGCAGCGCCTTGGACCGCTCGGCCATCCTGACATGCTCTACAAAAGCCAATGGCGAGTGCAATACAAAGAAGACCTATCTTCTTACCAACTGCTTGTCTGTTCAGAAGGCAAAGATTGATTGGTGAAAACGGCCTTTCCTTTTTTAACTGAATTTACACTACTGAGAAGTTTTTTCTTGGTAAGGACCCATGATACTCAACAGTTACAATGTCGTGGAACTCTTGTCTGGTGGTAGCACCAGGATGTTCCGCAGTCTACGGTATTGAGGAAACTTTGAACGTTGATAGAAATGAATAGCCACTGTGTTTCAGCTCCACATTAAATGCTGCTTCTTTGTTTGCTTTGCAATTTCAAAGCACGTATCTCCTTCTTTGTGTCCATTCTTACATTTTTATGACTCTGGTAGAAGATTTGGATTTGATTGTAAATAGAACAAAGTACAGAGGAACATATAAAGTAAGTGGCAAGTTGGCACATGAGGTGTAAGGCAGCCTGGATAGGAGATCCAGACTTTGATTGAATGAAAGATGGGAGTAATTGTCACCTCTGGTAACCAGTTTCAACTCCTAATGACTAATTGAAAAAGCCAAGAACTCGTAGCCTTCGCTCAGTGTTGTAATCACAAATATGTCAGCCATATCTGCAATAGACAACAATGACTTTATGAATACCAGATTTGTTGAAAACAACTTCCATAAATGCTTATGGAAAAAAAACGACAAAATATCAGGAGGAGTTTTTAATGAATAGATTGATAACATATTGATTTGCCTTTGGTTAATTTGTAGCATGTGTGACAACAATGTTGAGAGCAAGTAAAGTAAGTTTTGTCTGAATAAGTTAAAATGAAGCAAGCTATTAGTTGATGTTAACAGAGAATAAATGCAGCGCAGAGTTCCATTGATGAGGACACCAATAGCTAGCATAGAAGTAGCCTGACTGTCAGAAGTAATATTTGAACCCACGCCTCTTACGAGACTGCGACCTAAACGCAGCGCCTTGGACCGCTCGGCCATCCTGACATCCTCTACAAAAACCCAATGGTGAGTGCAATACAAAGTAGACCTATGCCCTTAACAACTGCTTGTCTGTTCAGAAGGCAAAGATTGATTGGTGAAAACGGCCTTTCCTTTTTTAACTGAATTTACACTACTGAGAAGTTTTTTCTTGGTAAGGACCCATGATACTCAACAGTTACAATGTCGTGGAACTCTTGTCTGGTGGTAGCACCAGGATGTTCCGCAGTCTACGGTATTGAAGAAACCTTGAATGTTGATAGAAATGAATAGCCACTGTGTTTCAGCTCCACATTAAATGCTGCTTCTTTGTTTGCTTTGCAATTTCAAAGCACGTATCTCCTTCTTTGTGTCCATTCTTACATTTTTATGACTCTGGTAGAAGATTTGGATTTGATTGTAAATAGAACAAAGTACAGAGGAACATATAAAGTAAGTGGCAAGTTGGCACATGAGGTGTAAGGCAGCCTGGATAGGAGATCCAGACTTTGATTGAATGAAAGATGGGAGTAATTGTCACCTCTGGTAACCAGTTTCAACTCCTAATGACTAAGTGAAACAGTCAAGAACTTGTAGCCTTTGCTCAGTGTTGTAATCACAAATATGTCAGCCATATTTGCAATAATCAACAATGACTTTATGAATACCAGATTTGTTGAAAACAACTTCCATAAATGCTTATGGAAAAAAACAGATAAAATATCAGGAGGAGTTTTTAATGAATAGATTGATAAGATATTGATTCGCCTTTGGTTAATATGTAGCATGTGTGACAACAATGTTGAGAGCAAATAAAGTAAGTTTTGTCTGAATAAGTTCAAATCAAGCAAGCTATTAGGTGATGTTAATAGAGAACAAATGCAGAGCAGAGTTCCATTGATGAGGACACTATTAGCCAGTATAGAAGTAGCCTGACTGTTGGCTGAATGTCAGAAGTGGGATTTGAACCCACGCCTCTTACGAGACTGCGACCTGAACGCAGCGCCTTGGACCGCTCGGCCATCCTGACATCCTCTACAAAAACCCAATCGTGAGTGCAATACAAAGTAGACCTATGCCCTTAACAACTGCTTGTCTGTTCAGAAGGCAAAGATTGATTGGTGAAAACGGCCTTTCCTTTTTTAACTGAATTTACACTACTGAGAAGTTTTTTCTTGGTAAGGACCCATGATACTCAACAGTTACAATGTCGTGGAACTCTTGTCTGGTGGTAGCACCAGGATGTTCCGCAGTCTACGGTATTGAGGAAACTTTGAATGTTGATAGAAATGAATAGCCACTGTGTTTCAGCTCCACATTAAATGCTGCTTCTTTGTTTGCTTTGCAATTTCAAAGCACGAATCTCCTTCTTTGTGTCCATTCTTACATTTTTATGACTCTGGTAGAAGATTTGGATTTGATTGTAAATAGAACAAAGTACAGAGGAACATATAAAGTAAGTGGCAAGTTGGCACATGAGGTGTAAGGCAGCCTGGATAGGAGATCCAGACTTTGATTGAATGAAAGATGGGAGTAATTGTCACCTCTGGTAACCAGTTTCAACTCCTAATGACTAAGTGAAACAGTCAAGAACTCGTAGCCTTCGCTCAGTGTTGTAATCACAAATATGTCAGCCATATCTGCAATAGACAACAATGACTTTATGAATACCAGATTTGTTGAAAACAACTTCCATAAATGCTTATGGAAAAAAACAGACAAAATATCAGGATGAGTTTTTAATGAATAGATTGATAACATATTGATTTGCCTTTGGTTAATTTGTAGCATGTCTGACAACAATGTTGAGAGCAAGTAAAGTAAGTTTTGTCTGAATAAGTTAAAATGAAGCAAGCTATTAGTTGATGTTAACAGAGAATAAATGCAGCGCAGAGTTCCATTGATGAGGACACCAATAGCCAGCTTAGAAGTAGCCTGACTGTCAGAAGTGGGATTTGAACCCACGCCTCTTACGAGACTGCGACCTAAACGCAGCGCCTTGGACCGCTCGGCCATCCTGACATCCTCTACAAAAACCCAATGGTGAGTGCAATACAAAGAAGACCTATGCGCTTAACAACTGCTTGTCTGTTCAGAAGGCAAAGATTGATTGGTGAAAACGGCCTTTCCTTTTTTAACTGAATTTACACTACTGAGAAGTTTTTTCTTGGTAAGGACCCATGATACTCAACAGTTACAATGTCGTGGAACTCTTGTCTGGTGGTAGCACCAGGATGTTCCGCAGTCTACGGTATTGAGGAAACTTTGAATGTTGATAGAAATGAATAGCCACTGTGTTTCAGCTCCACATTAAATGCTGCTTCTTTGTTTGCTTTGCAATTTCAAAGCACGTATCTCCTTCTTTGTGTCCATTCTTACATTTTTATGACTCTGGTAGAAGATTTGGATTTGATTGTAAATAGAACAAAGTACAGAGGAACATATAAAGTAAGTGGCAAGTTGGCACATGAGGTGTAAGGCAGCCTGGATAGGAAATCCAGACTTTGATTGAATGAAAGATGGGAGTAATTGTCACCTCTGGTAACCAGTTTCAACTCCTAATGACTAAGTGAAACAGTCAAGAACTTGTAGCCTTCGCTCAGTGTTGTAATCACAAATATGTCAGCCATATTTGCAATAATCAACAATGACTTTATGAATAACAGATTTGTTGAAAACAACTTCCATAAATGCTTATGGAAAAAAACAGACAAAATATCAGGAGGAGTTTTTAATGAATAGATTGATAAGATATTGATTCGCCTTTGGTTAATATGTAGCATGTGTGACAACAATGTTGAGAGCAAATAAAGTAAGTTTTGTCTGAATAAGTTCAAATCAAGCAAGCTATTAGGTGATGTTAATAGAGAACAAATGCAGAGCAGAGTTCCATTGATGAGGACACTATTAGCCAGTATAGAAGTAGCCTGACTGTTGGCTGAATGTCAGAAGTGGGATTTGAACCCACGCCTCTTACGAGACTGCGACCTGAACGCAGCGCCTTGGACCGCTCGGCCATCCTGACATGCTCTAAAAAAGCCAATGGCGAGTGCAATACAAAGAAGACCTATGTTCTTACCAACTGCTTGTCTGTTCAGAAGGCAAAGATTGATTGGTGAAAACGGCCTTTCCTTTTTTAACTGAATTTACACTACTGAGAAGTTTTTTCTTGGTAAGGACCCATGATACTCAACAGTTACAATGTCGTGGAACTCTTGTCTGGTGGTAGCACCAGGATGTTCCGCAGTCTACGGTATTGAGGAAACTTTGAATGTTGATAGAAATGAATAGCCACTGTGTTTCAGCTCCACATTAAATGCTGCTTCTTTGTTTGCTTTGCAATTTCAAAGCACGTATCTCCTTCTTTGTGTCCATTCTTACATTTTTATGACTCTGGTAGAAGATTTGGATTTGATTGTAAATAGAACAAAGTACAGAGGAACATATAAAGTAAGTGGCAAGTTGGCACATGAGGTGTAAGGCAGCCTGGATAGGAGATCCAGACTTTGATTGAATGAAAGATGGGAGTAATTGTCACCTCTGGTAACCAGTTTCAACTCCTAATGACTAATTGAAAAAGCCAAGAACTCGTAGCCTTCGCTCAGTGTTGTAATCACAAATATGTCAGCCATATCTGCAATAGACAACAATGACTTTATGAATACCAGATTTGTTGAAAACAACTTCCATAAATGCTTATGGAAAAAAAACGACAAAATATCAGGAGGAGTTTTTAATGAATAGATTGATAACATATTGATTTGCCTTTGGTTAATATGTAGCATGTGTGACAACAATGTTGAGAGCAAATAAAGTAAGTTTTGTCTGAATAAGTTCAAATCAAGCAAGCTATTAGGTGATGTTAATAGAGAACAAACGCAGAGCAGAGTTCCATTGATGAGGACACTATTAGCCAGTATAGAAGTAGCCTGACTGTTGGCTGAATGTCAGAAGTGGGATTTGAACCCACGCCTCTTACGAGACTGCGACCTGAACGCAGCGCCTTGGAACGCTCGGCCATCCTGACATGCTCTACAAAAGCCAATGGCGAGAGCAATACAAAGAAGACCTATGTTCTTACCAACTGCTTGTCTGTTCAGAAGGCAAAGATTGATTGGTGAAAACGGCCTTTCCTTTTTTAACTGAATTTACACTACTGAGAAGTTTTTTCTTGGTAAGGACCCATGATACTCAACAGTTACAATGTCGTGGAACTCTTGTCTGGTGGTAGCACCAGGATGTTCCGCAGTCTACGGTATTGAGGAAACTTTGAATGTTGATAGAAATGAATAGCCACTGTGTTTCAGCTCCACATTAAATGCTGCTTCTTTGTTTGCTTTGCAATTTCAAAGCACGTATCTCCTTCTTTGTGTCCATTCTTACATTTTTATGACTCTGGTAGAAGATTTGGATTTGATTGTAAATAGAACAAAGTACAGAGGAACATATAAAGTAAGTGGCAAGTTGGCACATGAGGTGTAAGGCAGCCTGGATAGGAGATCCAGACTTTGAATGAAAGATGGGAGTAATTGTCACCTCTGGTAACCAGTTTCAACTCCTAATGACTAATTGAAAAAGCCAAGAACTCGTAGCCTTCGCTCAGTGTTGTAATCACAAATATGTCAGCCATATCTGCAATAGACAACAATGACTTTATGAATACCAGATTTGTTGAAAACAACTTCCATAAATGCTTATGGAAAAAAAACGACAAAATATCAGGAGGAGTTTTTAATGAATAGATTGATAACATATTGATTTGCCTTTGGTTAATATGTAGTATGTGTGACAACAATGTTGAGAGCAAGTAAAGTAAGTTTTGTCTGAATAAGTTAAAATGAAGCAAGCTATTAGTTGATGTTAACAGAGAATAAATGCAGAGCAGAGTTCCATTGATGAGGACACCAATAGCCAGTATAGAAGTAGCCTGACTGTTGGCTGAATGTCAGAAGTGGGATTTGAACCCACGCCTCTTACGAGACTGCGACCTGAACGCAGCGCCTTGGACCGCTCGGCCATCCTGACATGCTCTACAAAAGCCAATGGCGAGTGCAATACAAAGAAGACCTATGTTCTTACCAACTGCTTGTCTGTTCAGAAGGCTAAGATTGATTGGTGAAAACGGCCTTTCCTTTTTTAACTGAATTTACACTACTGAGAAGTTTTTTCTTGGTAAGGACCCATGATACTCAACAGTTACAATGTCGTGGAACTCTTGTCTGGTGGTAGCACCAGGATGTTCCGCAGTCTACGGTATTGAGGAAACTTTGAATGTTGATAGAAATGAATAGCCACTGTGTTTCAGCTCCACATTAAATGCTGCTTCTTTGTTTGCTTTGCAATTTCAAAGCACGTATCTCCTTCTTTGTGTCCATTCTTACATTTTTATGACTCTGGTAGAAGATTTGGATTTGATTGTAAATAGAACAAAGTACAGAGGAACATATAAAGTAAGTGGCAAGTTGGCACATGAGGTGTAAGGCAGCCTGGATAGGAGATCCAGACTTTGATTGAATGAAAGATGGGAGTAATTGTCACCTCTGGTAACCAGTTTCAACTCCTAATGACTAAGTGAAACTGTCAAGAAATTGTAGCCTTCGCTCAGTGTTGTAATCACAAATATGTCAGCCATATCTGCAATAGACAACAATTACTTTATGAAGACCAGATTTGTTGAAAACAACTTCCATAAATGCTTATGGAAAAAAACAGACAAAATATCAGGAGGAGTTTTTAATGAATAGATTGATAACATATTGATTTGCCTTTGGTTAATTTGTAGCATGTGTGACAACAATGTTGAGAGCAAGTAAAGTAAGTTTTGTCTGAATAAGTTAAAATGAAGCAAGCTATTAGTTGATGTTAACAGAGAATAAATGCAGCGCAGAGTTCCATTGATGAGGACACCAATAGCCAGCATAGAAGTAGCCTGACTGTCAGAAGTGGGATTTGAACCCACGCCTCTTACGAGACTGCAACTTAAACGCAGCGCCTTGGACCGCTCGGCCATCCTGACATCCTCTACAAAAACCCAATGGTGAGTGCAATACAAAGAAGACTTATGCGCTTAACAACTGCTTGTCTGTTCAGAAGGCAAAGATTGATTGGTGAAAACGGCCTTTCCTTTTTTAACTGAATTTACACTACTGAGAAGTTTTTTCTTGGTAAGGACCCATGATACTCAACAGTTACAATGTCGTGGAACTCTTGTCTGGTGGTAGCACCAGGATGTTCCGCAGTCTACGGTATTGAAGAAACCTTGAATGTTGATAGAAATGAATAGCCACTGTGTTTCAGCTCCACATTAAATGCTGCTTCTTTGTTTGCTTTGCAATTTCAAAGCACGTATCTCCTTCTTTGTGTCCATTCTTACATTTTTATGACTCTGGTAGAAGATTTGGATTTGATTGTAAATAGAACAAAGTACAGAGGAACATATAAAGAAAGTGGCAAGTTGGCACATGAGGTGTAAGGCAGCCTGGATAGGAGATCCAGACTTTGATTGAATGAAAGATGGGAGTAATTGTCACCTCTGGTAACCAGTTTCAACTCCTAATGACTAAGTGAAACAGTCAAGAACTTGTAGCCTTCGCTCAGTGTTGTAATCACAAATATGTCAGCCATATTTGCAATAATCAACAATGACTTTATGAATACCAGATTTGTTGAAAACAACTTCCATAAATGCTTATGGAAAAAAACAGACAAAATATCAGGAGGAGTTTTTAATGAATAGATTGATAAGATATTGATTCGCCTTTGGTTAATATGTAGCATGTGTGACAACAATGTTGAGAGCAAATAAAGTAAGTTTTGTCTGAATAAGTTCAAATCAAGCAAGCTATTAGGTGATGTTAATAGAGAACAAATGCAGAGCAGAGTTCCATTGATGAGGACACTATTAGCCAGTATAGAAGTAGCCTGACTGTTGGCTGAATGTCAGAAGTGGGATTTGAACCCACGCCTCTTACGAGACTGCGACCTGAACGCAGCGCCTTGGACCGCTCGGCCATCCTGACATGCTCTACAAAAGCCAATGGCGAGTGCAATACAAAGAAGACCTATGTGCTTAACAACTGCTTGTCTGCTCAGAAGGCAAAGATTGATTGGTGAAAACGGCCTTTCCTTTTTTAACTGAATTTACACTACTGAGAAGTTTTTTCTTGGTAAAGACCCATGATACTCAACAGTTACAATGTCGTGGAACTCTTGTCTGGTGGTAGCACCAGGATGTTCCGCAGTCTACGGTATTGAGGAAACTTTGAATGTTGATAGAAATGAATAGCCACTGTGTTTCAGCTCCACATTAAATGCTGCTTCTTTGTTTGCTTTGCAATTTCAAAGCACGTATCTCCTTCTTTGTGTCCATTCTTACATTTTTATGACTCTGGTAGAAGATTTGGATTTGATTGTAAATAGAACAAAGTACAGAGGAACATATAAAGTAAGTGGCAAGTTGGCACATGAGGTGTAAGGCAGCCTGGATAGGAGATCCAGACTTTGATTGAATGAAAGATGGGAGTAATTGTCACCTCTGGTAACCAGTTTCAACTCCTAATGACTAAGTGAAACAGTCAAGAACTTGTAGCCTTCGCTCAGTGTTGTAATCACAAATATGTCAGCCATATTTGCAATAATCAACAATGACTTTATGAATAACAGATTTGTTGAAAACAACTTCCATAAATGCTTATGGAAAAAAACAGACAAAATATCAGGAGGAGTTTTTAATGAATAGATTGATAAGATATTGATTCGCCTTTGGTTAATATGTAGCATGTGTGACAACAATGTTGAGAGCAAATAAAGTAAGTTTTGTCTGAATAAGTTCAAATCAAGCAAGCTATTAGGTGATGTTAATAGAGAACAAATGCAGAGCAGAGTTCCATTGATGAGGACACTATTAGCCAGTATAGAAGTAGCCTGACTGTTGGCTGAATGTCAGAAGTGGGATTTGAACCCACGCCTCTTACGAGACTGCGACCTGAACGCAGCGCCTTGGACCGCTCGGCCATCCTGACATGCTCTACAAAAGCCAATGGCGAGAGCAATACAAAGAAGACCTATGTTCTTACCAACTGCTTGTCTGTTCAGAAGGCAAAGATTGATTGGTGAAAACGGCCTTTCCTTTTTTAACTGAATTTACACTACTGAGAAGTTTTTTCTTGGTAAGGACCCATGATACTCAACAGTTACAATGTCGTGGAACTCTTGTCTGGTGGTAGCACCAGGATGTTCCGCAGTCTACGGTATTGAGGAAACTTTGAATGTTGATAGAAATGAATAGCCACTGTGTTTCAGCTCCACATTAAATGCTGCTTCTTTGTTTGCTTTGCAATTTCAAAGCACGAATCTCCTTCTTTGTGTCCATTCTTACATTTTTATGACTCTGGTAGAAGATTTGGATTTGATTGTAAATAGAACAAAGTACAGAGGAACATATAAAGTAAGTGGCAAGTTGGCACATGAGGTGTAAGGCAGCCTGGATAGGAGATCCAGACTTTGATTGAATGAAAGATGGGAGTAATTGTCACCTCTGGTAACCAGTTTCAACTCCTAATGACTAAGTGAAACAGTCAAGAACTCGTAGCCTTCGCTCAGTGTTGTAATCACAAATATGTCAGCCATATCTGCAATAGACAACAATGACTTTATGAATACCAGATTTGTTGAAAACAACTTCCATAAATGCTTATGGAAAAAAACAGACAAAATATCAGGAGGAGTTTTTAATGAATAGATTGATAACATATTTATTTGCCTTTGGTTAATTTGTAGCATGTCTGACAACAATGTTGAGAGCAAGTAAAGTAAGTTTTGTCTGAATAAGTTAAAATGAAGCAAGCTATTAGTTGATGTTAACAGAGAATAAATGCAGCGCAGAGTTCCATTGATGAGGACACCAATAGCCAGCATAGAAGTAGCCTGACTGTCAGAAGTGGGATTTGAACACACGCCTCTTACGAGACTGCGACCTAAACGCAGCGCCTTGGACCGCTCGGCCATCCTGACATCCTCTACAAAAACCCAATGGTGAGTGCAATACAAAGAAGACCTATGCGCTTAACAACTGCTTGTCTGTTCAGAAGGCAAAGATTGATTGGTGAAAACGGCCTTTCCTTTTTTAACTGAATTTACACTACTGAGAAGTTTTTTCTTGGTAAGGACCCATGATACTCAACAGTTACAATGTCGTGGAACTCTTGTCTGGTGGTAGCACCAGGATGTTCCGCAGTCTACGGTATTGAGGAAACTTTGAATGTTGATAGAAATGAATAGCCACTGTGTTTCAGCTCCACATTAAATGCTGCTTCTTTGTTTGCTTTGCAATTTCAAAGCACGTATCTCCTTCTTTGTGTCCATTCTTACATTTTTATGACTCTGGTAGAAGATTTGGATTTGATTGTAAATAGAACAAAGTACAGAGGAACATATAAAGTAAGTGGCAAGTTGGCACATGAGGTGTAAGGCAGCCTGGATAGGAGATCCAGACTTTGATTGAATGAAAGATGGGAGTAATTGTCACCTCTGGTAACCAGTTTCAACTCCTAATGACTAAGTGAAACAGTCAAGAACTTGTAGCCTTCGCTCAGTGTTGTAATCACAAATATGTCAGCCATATTTGCAATAATCAACAATGACTTTATGAATAACAGATTTGTTGAAAACAACTTCCATAAATGCTTATGGAAAAAAACAGACAAAATATCAGGAGGAGTTTTTAATGAATAGATTGATAAGATATTGATTCGCCTTTGGTTAATATGTAGCATGTGTGACAACAATGTTGAGAGCAAATAAAGTAAGTTTTGTCTGAATAAGTTCAAATCAAGCAAGCTATTAGGTGATGTTAATAGAGAACAAATGCAGAGCAGAGTTCCATTGATGAGGACACTATTAGCCAGTATAGAAGTAGCCTGACTGTTGGCTGAATGTCAGAAGTGGGATTTGAACCCACGCCTCTTACGAGACTGCGACCTGAACGCAGCGCCTTGGACCGCTCGGCCATCCTGACATGCTCTACAAAAGCCAATGGCGAGTGCAATACAAAGAAGACCTATGTGCTTAACAACTGCTTGTCTGCTCAGAAGGCAAAGATTGATTGGTGAAAACGGCCTTTCCTTTTTTAACTGAATTTACACTACTGAGAAGTTTTTTCTTGGTAAAGACCCATGATACTCAACAGTTACAATGTCGTGGAACTCTTGTCTGGTGGTAGCACCAGGATGTTCCGCAGTCTACGGTATTGAGGAAACTTTGAATGTTGATAGAAATGAATAGCCACTGTGTTTCAGCTCCACATTAAATGCTGCTTCTTTGTTTGCTTTGCAATTTCAAAGCACGTATCTCCTTCTTTGTGTCCATTCTTACATTTTTATGACTCTGGTAGAAGATTTGGATTTGATTGTAAATAGAACAAAGTACAGAGGAACATATAAAGTAAGTGGCAAGTTGGCACATGAGGTGTAAGGCAGCCTGGATAGGAGATCCAGACTTTGATTGAATGAAAGATGGGAGTAATTGTCACCTCTGGTAACCAGTTTCAACTCCTAATGACTAAGTGAAACAGTCAAGAACTTGTAGCCTTCGCTCAGTGTTGTAATCACAAATATGTCAGCCATATTTGCAATAATCAACAATGACTTTATGAATAACAGATTTGTTGAAAACAACTTCCATAAATGCTTATGGAAAAAAACAGACAAAATATCAGGAGGAGTTTTTAATGAATAGATTGATAAGATATTGATTCGCCTTTGGTTAATATGTAGCATGTGTGACAACAATGTTGAGAGCAAATAAAGTAAGTTTTGTCTGAATAAGTTCAAATCAAGCAAGCTATTAGGTGATGTTAATAGAGAACAAATGCAGAGCAGAGTTCCATTGATGAGGACACTATTAGCCAGTATAGAAGTAGCCTGACTGTTGGCTGAATGTCAGAAGTGGGATTTGAACCCACGCCTCTTACGAGACTGCGACCTGAACGCAGCGCCTTGGACCGCTCGGCCATCCTGACATGCTCTACAAAAGCCAATGGCGAGAGCAATACAAAGAAGACCTATGTTCTTACCAACTGCTTGTCTGTTCAGAAGGCAAAGATTGATTGGTGAAAACGGCCTTTCCTTTTTTAACTGAATTTACACTACTGAGAAGTTTTTTCTTGGTAAGGACCCATGATACTCAACAGTTACAATGTCGTGGAACTCTTGTCTGGTGGTAGCACCAGGATGTTCCGCAGTCTACGGTATTGAGGAAACTTTGAATGTTGATAGAAATGAATAGCCACTGTGTTTCAGCTCCACATTAAATGCTGCTTCTTTGTTTGCTTTGCAATTTCAAAGCACGAATCTCCTTCTTTGTGTCCATTCTTACATTTTTATGACTCTGGTAGAAGATTTGGATTTGATTGTAAATAGAACAAAGTACAGAGGAACATATAAAGTAAGTGGCAAGTTGGCACATGAGGTGTAAGGCAGCCTGGATAGGAGATCCAGACTTTGATTGAATGAAAGATGGGAGTAATTGTCACCTCTGGTAACCAGTTTCAACTCCTAATGACTAAGTGAAACAGTCAAGAACTCGTAGCCTTCGCTCAGTGTTGTAATCACAAATATGTCAGCCATATCTGCAATAGACAACAATGACTTTATGAATACCAGATTTGTTGAAAACAACTTCCATAAATGCTTATGGAAAAAAACAGACAAAATATCAGGAGGAGTTTTTAATGAATAGATTGATAACATATTGATTTGCCTTTGGTTAATTTGTAGCATGTCTGACAACAATGTTGAGAGCAAGTAAAGTAAGTTTTGTCTGAATAAGTTAAAATGAAGCAAGCTATTAGTTGATGTTAACAGAGAATAAATGCAGAGCAGAGTTCCATTGATGAGGACACCAATAGCCAGTATAGAAGTAGCCTGACTGTTGGCTGAATGTCAGAAGTGGGATTTGAACCCACGCCTCTTACGAGACTGCGACCTGAACGCAGCGCCTTGGACCGCTCGGCCATCCTGACATGCTCTACAAAAGCCAATGGCGAGTGCAATACAAAGAAGACCTATGTTCTTACCAACTGCTTGTCTGTTCAGAAGGCAAAGATTGATTGGTGAAAACGGCCTTTCCTTTTTTAACTGAATTTACACTACTGAGAAGTTTTTTCTTGGTAAGGACCCATGATACTCAACAGTTACAATGTCGTGGAACTCTTGTCTGGTGGTAGCACCAGGATGTTCCGCAGTCTACGGTATTGAGGAAACTTTGAATGTTGATAGAAATGAATAGCCACTGTGTTTCAGCTCCACATTAAATGCTGCTTCTTTGTTTGCTTTGCAATTTCAAAGCACGTATCTCCTTCTTTGTGTCCATTCTTACATTTTTATGACTCTGGTAGAAGATTTGGATTTGATTGTAAATAGAACAAAGTACAGAGGAACATATAAAGTAAGTGGCAAGTTGGCACATGAGGTGTAAGGCAGCCTGGATAGGAGATCCAGACTTTGATTGAATGAAAGATGGGAGTAATTGTCACCTCTGGTAACCAGTTTCAACTCCTAATGACTAAGTGAAACAGTCAAGAAATTGTAGCCTTCGCTCAGTGTTGTAATCACAAATATGTCAGCCATATCTGCAATAGACAACAATGACTTTATGAATACCAGATTTGTTGAAAACAACTTCCATAAATGCTTATGGAAAAAAACAGACAAAATATCAGGAGGAGTTTTTAATGAATAGATTGATAACATATTGATTTGCCTTTGGTTAATTTGTAGCATGTGTGACAACAATGTTAAGAGCAAGTAAAGTAAGTTTTGTCTGAATAAGTTAAAATGAAGCAAGCTATTAGTTGATGTTAACAGAGAATAAATGCAGCGCAGAGTTCCATTGATGAGGACACCAATAGCCAGCATAGAAGTAGCCTGACTGTCAGAAGTGGGATTTGAACCCACGCCTCTTACGAGACTGCGACCTGAACGCAGCGCCTTGGACCGCTCGGCCATCCTGACATGCTCTACAAAAGCCAATGGCGAGTGCAATACAAAGAAGACCTATGTTCTTACCAACTGCTTGTCTGTTCAGAAGGCAAAGATTGATTGGTGAAAACGGCCTTTCCTTTTTTAACTGAATTTACACTACTGAGAAGTTTTTTCTTGGTAAGGACCCATGATACTCAACAGTTACAATGTCGTGGAACTCTTGTCTGGTGGTAGCACCAGGATGTTCCGCAGTCTACGGTATTGAGGAAACTTTGAATGTTGATAGAAATGAATAGCCACTGTGTTTCAGCTCCACATTAAATGCTGCTTCTTTGTTTGCTTTGCAATTTCAAAGCACGTATCTCCTTCTTTGTGTCCATTCTTACATTTTTATGACTCTGGTAGAAGATTTGGATTTGATTGTAAATAGAACAAAGTACAGAGGAACATATAAAGTTAGTGTCAAGTTGGCACATGAGGTGTAAGGCAGCCTGGACAGGAGATCCAGACTTTGATTGAATGAAAGATGGGAGTAATTGTCACCTCTGGTAACCAGTTTCAACTCCTAATGACTAAGTGAAACAGTCAAGAAATTGTAGCCTTCGCTCAGTGTTGTAATCACAAATATGTCAGCCATATCTGCAATAGACAACAATGACTTTATGAATACCAGATTTGTTGAAAACAACTTCCATAAATGCTTATGGAAAAAAACAGACAAAATATCAGGAGGAGTTTTTAATGAATAGATTGATAACATATTGATTTGCCTTTGGTTAATTTGTAGCATGTGTGACAACAATGTTGAGAGCAAGTAAAGTAAGTTTTGTCTGAATAAGTTAAAATGAAGCAAGCTATTAGTTGATGTTAACAGAGAATAAATGCAGCGCAGAGTTCCATTGATGAGGACACCAATAGCTAGCATAGAAGTAGCCTGACTGTCAGAAGTAATATTTGAACCCACGCCTCTTACGAGACTGCGACCTAAACGCAGCGCCTTGGACCGCTCGGCCATCCTGACATCCTCTACAAAAACCCAATGGTGAGTGCAATACAAAGAAGACCTATGCGCTTAACAACTGCTTGTCTGTTCAGAAGGCAAAGATTGATTGGTGAAAACGGCCTTTCCTTTTTTAACTGAATTTACACTACTGAGAAGTTTTTTCTTGGTAAGGACCCATGATACTCAACAGTTACAATGTCGTGGAACTCTTGTCTGGTGGTAGCACCAGGATGTTCCGCAGTCTACGGTATTGAAGAAACCTTGAATGTTGATAGAAATGAATAGCCACTGTGTTTCAGCTCCACATTAAATGCTGCTTCTTTGTTTGCTTTGCAATTTCAAAGCACGTATCTCCTTCTTTGTGTCCATTCTTACATTTTTATGACTCTGGTAGAAGATTTGGATTTGATTGTAAATAGAACAAAGTACAGAGGAACATATAAAGAAAGTGGCAAGTTGGCACATGAGGTGTAAGGCAGCCTGGATAGGAGATCCAGACTTTGATTGAATGAAAGATGGGAGTAATTGTCACCTCTGGTAACCAGTTTCAACTCCTAATGACTAAGTGAAACAGTCAAGAACTTGTAGCCTTCGCTCAGTGTTGTAATCACAAATATGTCAGCCATATTTGCAATAATCAACAATGACTTTATGAATACCAGATTTGTTGAAAACAACTTCCATAAATGCTTATGGAAAAAAACAGACAAAATATCAGGAGGAGTTTTTAATGAATAGATTGATAACATATTGATTTGCCTTTGGTTAATTTGTAGCATGTGTGACAACAATGTTGAGAGCAAGTAAAGTAAGTTTTGTCTGAATAAGTTAAAATGAAGCAAGCTATTAGTTGATGTTAACAGAGAATAAATGCAGCGCAGAGTTCCATTGATGAGGACACCAATAGCCAGCTTAGAAGTAGCCTGACTGTCAGAAGTGGGATTTGAACCCACGCCTCTTACGAGACTGCGACCTAAACGCAGCGCCTTGGACCGCTCGGCCATCCTGACATCCTCTACAAAAACCCAATGGTGAGTGCAATACAAAGAAGACCTATGCGCTTAACAACTGCTTGTCTGTTCAGAAGGCAAAGATTGATTGTTGAAAACGGCCTTTCCTTTTTTAACTGAATTTACACTACTGAGAAGTTTTTTCTTGGTAAGGACCCATGATACTCAACAGTTACAATGTCGTGGAACTCTTGTCTGGTGGTAGCACCAGGATGTTCCGCAGTCTACGGTATTGAAGAAACCTTGAATGTTGATAGAAATGAATAGCCACTGTGTTTCAGCTCCACATTAAATGCTGCTTCTTTGTTTGCTTTGCAATTTCAAAGCACGTATCTCCTTCTTTGTGTCCATGCTTACATTTTTATGACTCTGGTAGAAGATTTGGATTTGATTGTAAATAGAACAAAGTACAGAGGAACATATAAAGTAAGTGGCAAGTTGGCACATGAGGTGTAAGGCAGCCTGGATAGGAGATCCAGACTTTGATTGAATGAAAGATGGGAGTAATTGTCACCTCTGGTAACCAGTTTCAACTCCTAATGACTAAGTGAAACAGTCAAGAACTTGTAGCCTTCGCTCAGTGTTGTAATCACAAATATGTCAGCCATATTTGCAATAATCAACAATGACTTTATGAATACCAGATTTGTTGAAAACAACTTCCATAAATGCTTATGGAAAAAAACAGACAAAATATCAGGAGGAGTTTTTAATGAATAGATTGATAAGATATTGATTCGCCTTTGGTTAATATGTAGCATGTGTGATAACAATGTTGAGAGCAAATAAAGTAAGTTTTGTCTGAATAAGTTCAAATCAAGCAAGCTATTAGGTGATGTTAATAGAGAACAAATGCAGAGCAGAGTTCCATTGATCAGGACACTATTAGCCAGTATAGAAGTAGCCTGACTGTTGGCTGAATGTCAGAAGTGGGATTTGAACCCACGCCTCTTACGAGACTGCGACCTGAACGCAGCGCCTTGGACCGCTCGGCCATCCTGACATGCTCTACAAAAGCCAATGGCGAGTGCAATACAAAGAAGACCTATGTTCTTACCAACTGCTTGTCTGTTCAGAAGGCAAAGATTGATTGGTGAAAACGGCCTTTCCTTTTTTAACTGAATTTACACTACTGAGAAGTTTTTTCTTGGTAAGGACCCATGATACTCAACAGTTACAATGTCGTGGAACTCTTGTCTGGTGGTAGCACCAGGATGTTCCGCAGTCTACGGTATTGAAGAAACCTTGAATGTTGATAGAAATGAATAGCCACTGTGTTTCAGCTCCACATTAAATGCTGCTTCTTTGTTTGCTTTGCAATTTCAAAGCACGTATCTCCTTCTTTGTGTCCATTCTTACATTTTTATGACTCTGGTAGAAGATTTGGATTTGATTGTAAATAGAACAAAGTACAGAGGAACATATAAAGTAAGTGGCAAGTTGGCACATGAGGTGTAAGGCAGCCTGGATAGGAGATCCAGACTTTGATTGAATGAAAGATGGGAGTAATTGTCACCTCTGGTAACCAGTTTCAACTCCTAATGACTAAGTGAAACAGTCAAGGACTTGTAGCCTTCGCTCAGTGTTGTAATCACAAATATGTCAGCCATATTTGCAATAATCAACAATGACTTTATGAATACCAGATTTGTTGAAAACAACTTCCATAAATGCTTATGGAAAAAAACAGACAAAATATCAGGAGGAGTTTTTAATGAATAGATTGATAAGATATTGATTCGCCTTTGGTTAATATGTAGCATGTGTGACAACAATGTTGAGAGCAAATAAAGTAAGTTTTGTCTGAATAAGTTCAAATCAAGCAAGCTATTAGGTGATGTTAATAGAGAACAAATGCAGAGCAGAGTTCCATTGATGAGGACACTATTAGCCAGTATAGAAGTAGCCTGACTGTTGGCTGAATGTCAGAAGTGGGATTTGAACCCACGCCTCTTACGAGACTGCGACCTGAACGCAGCGCCTTGGACCGCTCGGCCATCCTGACATGCTCTACAAAAGCCAATGGCGAGAGCAATACAAAGAAGACCTATGTTCTTACCAACTGCTTGTCTGTTCAGAAGGCAAAGATTGATTGGTGAAAACGGCCTTTCCTTTTTTAACTGAATTTACACTACTGAAAAGTTTTTTCTTGGTAAGGACCCATGATACTCAACAGTTACAATGTCGTGGAACTCTTGTCTGGTGGTAGCACCAGGATGTTCCGCAGTCTACGGTATTGAGGAAACTTTGAATGTTGATAGAAATGAATAGCCACTGTGTTTCAGCTCCACATTAAATGCTGCTTCTTTGTTTGCTTTGCAATTTCAAAGCACGTATCTCCTTCTTTGTGTCCATTCTTACATTTTTATGACTCTGGTAGAAGATTTGGATTTGATTGTAAATAGAACAAAGTACAGAGGAACATATAAAGTAAGTGGCAAGTTGGCACATGAGGTGTAAGGCAGCCTGGATAGGAGATCCAGACTTTGATTGAATGAAAGATGGGAGTAATTGTCACCTCTGGTAACCAGTTTCAACTCCTAATGACTAATTGAAAAAGCCAAGAACTCGTAGCCTTCGCTCAGTGTTGTAATCACAAATATGTCAGCCATATCTGCAATAGACAACAATGACTTTATGAATACCAGATTTGTTGAAAACAACTTCCATAAATGCTTATGGAAAAAAAACGACAAAATATCAGGAGGAGTTTTTAATGAATAGATTGATAACATATTGATTTGCCTTTGGTTAATTTGTAGCATGTGTGACAACAATGTTGAGAGCAAGTAAAGTAAGTTTTGTCTGAATAAGTTAAAATGAAGCAAGCTATTAGTTGATGTTAACAGAGAATAAATGCAGCGCAGAGTTCCATTGATGAGGACACCAATAGCCAGCATAGAAGTAACCTGACTGTCAGAAGTGGGATTTGAACCCACGCCTCTTACGAGACTGCAACCTAAACGCAGCGCCTTGGACCGCTCGGCCATCCTGACATCCTCTACAAAAACCCAATGGTGAGTGCAATACAAAGAAGACCTATGCGCTTAACAACTGCTTGTCTGTTCAGAAGGCAAAGATTGATTGGTGAAAACGGCCTTTCCTTTTTTAACTGAATTTACACTACTGAGAAGTTTTTCTTGGTAAGGACCCATGATACTCAACAGTTACAATGTCGTGGAACTCTTGTCTGGTGGTAGCACCAGGATGTTCCGCAGTCTACGGTATTGAGGAAACCTTGAATGTTGATAGAAATGAATAGCCACTGTGTTTCAGCTCCACATTAAGTGCTGCTTCTTTGTTTGCTTTGCAATTTCAAAGCACGTATCTCCTTCTTTGTGTCCATTCTTACATTTTTAAGACTCTGGTAGAAGATTTGGATTTGATTGTAAATAGAACAAAGTACAGAGGAACATATAGAGTAAGTGGCAAGTTGGCACATGAGGTGTAAGGCAGCCTGGATAGGAGATCCAGACTTTGATTGAATGAAAGATGGGAGTAATTGTCACCTCTGGCAACCAGTTTCAACTCTTGATGACTTAGTGAAACAGTCAAGAACTCGTAGCCTTCGCTCAGTGTTGTAATCACAAATATGTCAGCCATATCTGCAATAGACAAGAATGACTTTATGAATATCAGATTTGTTGAAAACAACTTCCATAAATGCTTATGGAAAAAAACAGACAAAATATCAGGAGGAGTTTTTAATGAATAGATTGATAACATATTGATTTGCCTTTGGTTAATATGTAGCATGTGTGACAACAATGTTGAGAGCAAATAAAGTACGTTTTGTCTGAATAAGTTCAAATCAAGCAAGCTATTAGGTGATGTTAATAGAGAACAAATGCAAAGCAGAGTTCCATTGATGAGGACACCAATAGCCAGTGTAATAGTAGCCTGACTGTCAGAAGTGGGATTTGAACCCACGCCTCTTACGAGACTGCGACCTGAACGCAGCGCCTTGGACAGCTCGGCCATCCTGACATCCTCTACAAAAGCCAATGGCGAGTGCAATACAAACAAGACCTATGTGCTTAACAACTGCTTGTCTGTTCAGAAGGCAAAGAATGATTGGTGAAAACGGCCTTTCCTTTTTTAACTGAATTTACACTACTGAGATGTTTGTGTTGGTAAGGACCCATGATACTCAACAGTTACAATGTCGTGGAACTCTTGTCTGGTGGTAGCACCAGGATTTTCCGCAGTCTACGGTATTGAGGAAACCTTGAATGTTGATAGAAATGAATAGCCACTGTGTTTCAGCTCCACATTAAATGCTGCTTCTTTGTTTGCTTTGCAATTTCAAAGCACCTTTCTCTCTTCTTTGTGTCCATTCTTACATTTTTATGACTCTGGTAGAAGATTTGGATTTGATTGTAAATAGAACAAAGTACAGAGGAACATATAGAGTAAGTGGCAAGTTGGCACATGAGGTGTAAGGCAGCCTGGATAGGAGATCCATACTTTGATTGAATGAAGGATGGGAGTAATTGTCACCTCTGGTAACCAGTTTCAACTCCTAATGACTAAGTGAAACAGTCAAGAACTTGTAGCCTTCGCTCAGTGTTGTAATCACAAATATGTCAGCCATATTTGCAATAATCAACAATGACTTTATGAATACCAGATTTGTTGAAAACAACTTCCATCAATGCTTATGGAAAAAAACAGACAAAATATCAGGAGGAGTTTTTAATGAATAGATTGATAACATATTGATTTGCCTTTGGTTAATTTGTAGCATGTGTGACAACAATGTTGAGAGCAAATAAAGTAAGTTTTGTCTGAATAAGTTAAAATGAAGCAAGCTATTAGTTGATGTTAATAGAGAATAAATGCAGAGCAGAGTTCCATTGATGAGGACACCAAGAGCCAGTATAGAAGTAGCCTGACTGTTGGCTGAATGTGAGAAGTGGGATTTGAACCCACGCCTCTTTCGAGACTGCGACCTGAACGCAGCGCCTTGGACCGCTCGGCCATCCTGACATGCTCTACAAAAGCCAATGGCGAGTGCAATACAAAGAAGACCTATGTGCTTAACAACTGCTTGTCTGCTCAGAAGGCAAAAAATGATTGGTGAAAACGGCCTTTCCTTTTTAAACTGAATTTACACTACTGAGAAGTATTTCTTGGTAAGGACCCATGATACTCAACAGTTACAATGTCGTGGAACTCTTGTCTGGTGGTAGCACCAGGATGTTCCGCAGTCTACGGTATTGAGGAAACCTTGAATGTTGATAGAAATGAATAGCCACTGTGTTTCAGCTCCACATTAAATGCTGCTTCTTTGTTTGCTTTGCAATTTCAAAGCACGTATCTCCTTCTTTGTGTCCATTCTTACATTTTTATGACTCTGGTAGAAGATTTGGATTTGATTGTAAATAGAACAAAGTACAGAGGAACATATAGAGTAAGTGGCAAGTTGGCTCATGAGGTGTAAGGCAGCCTGGATAGGAGATCCAGACTTTGATTGAATGAAAGATGGGAGTAATTGTCACCTCTGGCAACCAGTTTCAACTCCTAATGACTAAGTGAAACAGTCATTCGCTCAGTGTTGTAATCACAAATATGTCAGCCATATTTGCAATAATCAACAATGACTTTATGAATACCAGATTTGTTGAAAACAACTTCCATAAATGCTTATGGAAAAAAACAGACAAAATATCAGGAGGAGTTTTTAATGAATAGATTGATAACATATTGATTTGCCTTTGGTTAATTTGTAGCATGTGTGACAACAATGTTGAGAGCAAATAAAGTAAGTTTTTTCTGAATAAGTTAAAATGAAGCAAGCTATTAGTTGATGTTAACAGAGAATAAATGCAGAGCAGAGTTCCATTGATGAGGACGCCAATAGCCAGTATAGAAGTAGACTGACTGTCAGAAGTGGGATTTGAACCCACGCCTCTTACGACACTGCAACCTGAACGCAGCGCCTTGGACCGCTCGGCCATCCTGACATCCTCTACAAAAGCCAATGGCGAGTGCAATACAAAGAAGACCTATGTGCTTAACAACTGCTTGTCTGCTCAGAAGGCAAAGAATGATTGGTGAAAACGGCCTTTCCTTTTTAAACTGAATTTACACTACTGAGAAGTATTTCTTGGTAAGGACCCATGATACTCAACAGTTACAATGTCGTGGAACTCTTGTCTGGTGGTAGCACCAGGATGTTCCGCAGTCTACGGTATTGAGGAAACCTTGAATGTTGATAGAAATGAATAGCCACTGTGTTTCAGCTCCACATTAAGTGCTGCTTCTTTGTTTGCTTTGCAATTTCAAAGCACGTATCTCCTTCTTTGTGTCCATTCTTACATTTTTATGACTCTGGTAGAAGATTTGGATTTGATTGTAAATAGAACAAAGTACAGAGGAACATATAGAGTAAGTGGCAAGTTGGCACATGAGGTGTAAGGCAGCCTGGATAGGAGATCCAGACTTTGATTGAATGAAAGATGGGAGTAATTGTCACCTCTGGTAACCAGTTTCAACTCCTAATGACTAAGTGAAACAGTCAAGAACTTGTAGCCTTCGCTCAGTGTTGTAATCACAAATATGTCAGCCATATTTGCAATAATCAACAATGACTTTATGAATACCAGATTTGTTGAAAACAACTTCCATAAATGCTTATGGAAAAAAACAGACAAAATATCAGGAGGAGTTTTTAATGAATAGATTGATAAGATATTGATTCGCCTTTGGTTAATATGTAGCATGTGTGACAACAATGTTGAGAGCAAATAAAGTAAGTTTTGTCTGAATAAGTTCAAATCAAGCAAGCTATTAGGTGATGTTAATAGAGAACAAATGCAGAGCAGAGTTCCATTGATGAGGACACTATTAGCCAGTATAGAAGTAGCCTGACTGTTGGCTGAATGTCAGAAGTGGGATTTGAACCCACGCCTCTTACGAGACTGCGACCTGAACGCAGCGCCTTGGACCGCTCGGCCATCCTGACATGCTCTACAAAAGCCAATGGCGAGTGCAATACAAAGAAGACCTATGTGCTTAACAACTGCTTGTCTGCTCAGAAGGCAAAGATTGATTGGTGAAAACGGCCTTTCCTTTTTTAACTGAATTTACACTACTGAGAAGTTTTTTCTTGGTAAAGACCCATGATACTCAACAGTTACAATGTCGTGGAACTCTTGTCTGGTGGTAGCACCAGGATGTTCCGCAGTCTACGGTATTGAGGAAACTTTGAATGTTGATAGAAATGAATAGCCACTGTGTTTCAGCTCCACATTAAATGCTGCTTCTTTGTTTGCTTTGCAATTTCAAAGCACGTATCTCCTTCTTTGTGTCCATTCTTACATTTTTATGACTCTGGTAGAAGATTTGGATTTGATTGTAAATAGAACAAAGTACAGAGGAACATATAAAGTAAGTGGCAAGTTGGCACATGAGGTGTAAGGCAGCCTGGATAGGAGATCCAGACTTTGATTGAATGAAAGATGGGAGTAATTGTCACCTCTGGTAACCAGTTTCAACTCCTAATGACTAAGTGAAACAGTCAAGAACTTGTAGCCTTCGCTCAGTGTTGTAATCACAAATATGTCAGCCATATTTGCAATAATCAACAATGACTTTATGAATAACAGATTTGTTGAAAACAACTTCCATAAATGCTTATGGAAAAAAACAGACAAAATATCAGGAGGAGTTTTTAATGAATAGATTGATAAGATATTGATTCGCCTTTGGTTAATATGTAGCATGTGTGACAACAATGTTGAGAGCAAATAAAGTAAGTTTTGTCTGAATAAGTTCAAATCAAGCAAGCTATTAGGTGATGTTAATAGATAACAAATGCAGAGCAGAGTTCCATTGATGAGGACACTATTAGCCAGTATAGAAGTAGCCTGACTGTTGGCTGAATGTCAGAAGTGGGATTTGAACCCACGCCTATTACGAGACTGCGACCTGAACGCAGCGCCTTGGACCGCTCGGCCATCCTGACATGCTCTACAAAAGCCAATGGCGAGAGCAATACAAAGAAGACCTATGTTCTTACCAACTGCTTGTCTGTTCAGAAGGCAAAGATTGATTGGTGAAAACGGCCTTTCCTTTTTTAACTGAATTTACACTACTGAGAAGTTTTTTCTTGGTAAGGACCCATGATACTCAACAGTTACAATGTCGTGGAACTCTTGTCTGGTGGTAGCACCAGGATGTTCCGCAGTCTACGGTATTGAGGAAACTTTGAATGTTGATAGAAATGAATAGCCACTGTGTTTCAGCTCCACATTAAATGCTGCTTCTTTGTTTGCTTTGCAATTTCAAAGCACGAATCTCCTTCTTTGTGTCCATTCTTACATTTTTATGACTCTGGTAGAAGATTTGGATTTGATTGTAAATAGAACAAAGTACAGAGGAACATATAAAGTAAGTGGCAAGTTGGCACATGAGGTGTAAGGCAGCCTGGATAGGAGATCCAGACTTTGATTGAATGAAAGATGGGAGTAATTGTCACCTCTGGTAACCAGTTTCAACTCCTAATGACTAAGTGAAACAGTCAAGAACTCGTAGCCTTCGCTCAGTGTTGTAATCACAAATATGTCAGCCATATCTGCAATAGACAACAATGACTTTATGAATACCAGATTTGTTGAAAACAACTTCCATAAATGCTTATGGAAAAAAACAGACAAAATATCAGGAGGAGTTTTTAATGAATAGATTGATAACATATTGATTTGCCTTTGGTTAATTTGTAGCATGTCTGACAACAATGTTGAGAGCAAGTAAAGTAAGTTTTGTCTGAATAAGTTAAAATGAAGCAAGCTATTAGTTGATGTTAACAGAGAATAAATGCAGCGCAGAGTTCCATTGATGAGGACACCAATAGCCAGCATAGAAGTAGCCTGACTGTCAGAAGTGGGATTTGAACACACGCCTCTTACGAGACTGCGACCTAAACGCAGCGCCTTGGACCGCTCGGCCATCCTGACATCCTCTACAAAAACCCAATGGTGAGTGCAATACAAAGAAGACCTATGCGCTTAACAACAGCTTGTCTGTTCAGAAGGCAAAGATTGATTGGTGAAAACGGCCTTTCCTTTTTTAACTGAATTTACACTACTGAGAAGTTTTTTCTTGGTAAGGACCCATGATACTCAACAGTTACAATGTCGTGGAACTCTTGTCTGGTGGTAGCACCAGGATGTTCCGCAGTCTACGGTATTGAGGAAACTTTGAATGTTGATAGAAATGAATAGCCACTGTGTTTCAGCTCCACATTAAATGCTGCTTCTTTGTTTGCTTTGCAATTTCAAAGCACGTATCTCCTTCTTTGTGTCCATTCTTACATTTTTATGACTCTGGTAGAAGATTTGGATTTGATTGTAAATAGAACAAAGTACAGAGGAACATATAAAGTAAGTGGCAAGTTGGCACATGAGGTGTAAGGCAGCCTGGATAGGAGATCCAGACTTTGATTGAATGAAAGATGGGAGTAATTGTCACCTCTGGTAACCAGTTTCAACTCCTAATGACTAAGTGAAACAGTCAAGAACTTGTAGCCTTCGCTCAGTGTTGTAATCACAAATATGTCAGCCATATTTGCAATAATCAACAATGACTTTATGAATAACAGATTTGTTGAAAACAACTTCCATAAATGCTTATGGAAAAAAACAGACAAAATATCAGGAGGAGTTTTTAATGAATAGATTGATAAGATATTGATTCGCCTTTGGTTAATATGTAGCATGTGTGACAACAATGTTGAGAGCAAATAAAGTAAGTTTTGTCTGAATAAGTTCAAATCAAGCAAGCTATTAGGTGATGTTAATAGAGAACAAATGCAGAGCAGAGTTCCATTGATGAGGACACTATTAGCCAGTATAGAAGTAGCCTGACTGTTGGCTGAATGTCAGAAGTGGGATTTGAACCCACGGCTCTTACGAGACTGCGACCTGAACGCAGCGCCTTGGACCGCTCGGCCATCCTGACATGCTCTACAAAAGCCAATGGCGAGTGCAATACAAAGAAGACCTATGTGCTTAACAACTGCTTGTCTGCTCAGAAGGCAAAGATTGATTGGTGAAAACGGCCTTTCCTTTTTTAACTGAATTTACACTACTGAGAAGTTTTTTCTTGGTAAAGACCCATGATACTCAACAGTTACAATGTCGTGGAACTCTTGTCTGGTGGTAGCACCAGGATGTTCCGCAGTCTACGGTATTGAGGAAACTTTGAATGTTGATAGAAATGAATAGCCACTGTGTTTCAGCTCCACATTAAATGCTGCTTCTTTGTTTGCTTTGCAATTTCAAAGCACGTATCTCCTTCTTTGTGTCCATTCTTACATTTTTATGACTCTGGTAGAAGATTTGGATTTGATTGTAAATAGAACAAAGTACAGAGGAACATATAAAGTAAGTGGCAAGTTGGCACATGAGGTGTAAGGCAGCCTGGATAGGAGATCCAGACTTTGATTGAATGAAAGATGGGAGTAATTGTCACCTCTGGTAACCAGTTTCAACTCCTAATGACTAAGTGAAACAGTCAAGAACTTGTAGCCTTCGCTCAGTGTTGTAATCACAAATATGTCAGCCATATTTGCAATAATCAACAATGACTTTATGAATAACAGATTTGTTGAAAACAACTTCCATAAATGCTTATGGAAAAAAACAGACAAAATATCAGGAGGAGTTTTTAATGAATAGATTGATAAGATATTGATTCGCCTTTGGTTAATATGTAGCATGTGTGACAACAATGTTGAGAGCAAATAAAGTAAGTTTTGTCTGAATAAGTTCAAATCAAGCAAGCTATTAGGTGATGTTAATAGAGAACAAATGCAGAGCAGAGTTCCATTGATGAGGACACTATTAGCCAGTATAGAAGTAGCCTGACTGTTGGCTGAATGTCAGAAGTGGGATTTGAACCCACGCCTCTTACGAGACTGCGACCTGAACGCAGCGCCTTGGACCGCTCGGCCATCCTGACATGCTCTACAAAAGCCAATGGCGAGAGCAATACAAAGAAGACCTATGTTCTTACCAACTGCTTGTCTGTTCAGAAGGCAAAGATTGATTGGTGAAAACGGCCTTTCCTTTTTTAACTGAATTTACACTACTGAGAAGTTTTTTCTTGGTAAGGACCCATGATACTCAACCGTTACAATGTCGTGGAACTCTTGTCTGGTGGTAGCACCAGGATGTTCCGCAGTCTACGGTATTGAGGAAACTTTGAATGTTGATAGAAATGAATAGCCACTGTGTTTCAGCTCCACATTAAATGCTGCTTCTTTGTTTGCTTTGCAATTTCAAAGCACGAATCTCCTTCTTTGTGTCCATTCTTACATTTTTATGACTCTGGTAGAAGATTTGGATTTGATTGTAAATAGAACAAAGTACAGAGGAACATATAAAGTAAGTGGCAAGTTGGCACATGAGGTGTAAGGCAGCCTGGATAGGAGATCCAGACTTTGATTGAATGAAAGATGGGAGTAATTGTCACCTCTGGTAACCAGTTTCAACTCCTAATGACTAAGTGAAACAGTCAAGAACTCGTAGCCTTCGCTCAGTGTTGTAATCACAAATATGTCAGCCATATCTGCAATAGACAACAATGACTTTATGAATACCAGATTTGTTGAAAACAACTTCCATAAATGCTTATGGAAAAAAACAGACAAAATATCAGGAGGAGTTTTTAATGAATAGATTGATAACATATTGATTTGCCTTTGGTTAATTTGTAGCATGTCTGACAACAATGTTGAGAGCAAGTAAAGTAAGTTTTGTCTGAATAAGTTAAAATGAAGCAAGCTATTAGTTGATGTTAACAGAGAATAAATGCAGCGCAGAGTTCCATTGATGAGGACACCAATAGCCAGCATAGAAGTAGCCTGACTGTCAGAAGTGGGATTTGAACACACGCCTCTTACGAGACTGCGACCTAAACGCAGCGCCTTGGACCGCTCGGCCATCCTGACATCCTCTACAAAAACCCAATGGTGAGTGCAATACAAAGAAGACCTATGCGCTTAACAACTGCTTGTCTGTTCAGAAGGCAAAGATTGATTGGTGAAAACGGCCTTTCCTTTTTTAACTGAATTTACACTACTGAGAAGTTTTTTCTTGGTAAGGACCCATGATACTCAACAGTTACAATGTCGTGGAACTCTTGTCTGGTGGTAGCACCAGGATGTTCCGCAGTCTACGGTATTGAGGAAACTTTGAATGTTGATAGAAATGAATAGCCACTGTGTTTCAGCTCCACATTAAATGCTGCTTCTTTGTTTGCTTTGCAATTTCAAAGCACGTATCTCCTTCTTTGTGTCCATTCTTACATTTTTATGACTCTGGTAGAAGATTTGGATTTGATTGTAAATAGAACAAAGTACAGAGGAACATATAAAGTAAGTGGCAAGTTGGCACATGAGGTGTAAGGCAGCCTGGATAGGAGATCCAGACTTTGATTGAATGAAAGATGGGAGTAATTGTCACCTCTGGTAACCAGTTTCAACTCCTAATGACTAAGTGAAACAGTCAAGAACTTGTAGCCTTCGCTCAGTGTTGTAATCACAAATATGTCAGCCATATTTGCAATAATCAACAATGACTTTATGAATAACAGATTTGTTGAAAACAACTTCCATAAATGCTTATGGAAAAAAACAGACAAAATATCAGGAGGAGTTTTTAATGAATAGATTGATAAGATATTGATTCGCCTTTGGTTAATATGTAGCATGTGTGACAACAATGTTGAGAGCAAATAAAGTAAGTTTTGTCTGAATAAGTTCAAATCAAGCAAGCTATTAGGTGATGTTAATAGAGAACAAATGCAGAGCAGAGTTCCATTGATGAGGACACTATTAGCCAGTATAGAAGTAGCCTGACTGTTGGCTGAATGTCAGAAGTGGGATTTGAACCCACGCCTCTTACGAGACTGCGACCTGAACGCAGCGCCTTGGACCGCTCGGCCATCCTGACATGCTCTAAAAAAGCCAATGGCGAGTGCAATACAAAGAAGACCTATGTTCTTACCAACTGCTTGTCTGTTCAGAAGGCAAAGATTGATTGGTGAAAACGGCCTTTCCTTTTTTAACTGAATTTACACTACTGAGAAGTTTTTTCTTGGTAAGGACCCATGATACTCAACAGTTACAATGTCGTGGAACTCTTGTCTGGTGGTAGCACCAGGATGTTCCGCAGTCTACGGTATTGAGGAAACTTTGAATGTTGATAGAAATGAATAGCCACTGTGTTTCAGCTCCACATTAAATGCTGCTTCTTTGTTTGCTTTGCAATTTCAAAGCACGTATCTCCTTCTTTGTGTCCATTCTTACATTTTTATGACTCTGGTAGAAGATTTGGATTTGATTGTAAATAGAACAAAGTACAGAGGAACATATAAAGTAAGTGGCAAGTTGGCACATGAGGTGTAAGGCAGCCTGGATAGGAGATCCAGACTTTGATTGAATGAAAGATGGGAGTAATTGTCACCTCTGGTAACCAGTTTCAACTCCTAATGACTAATTGAAAAAGCCAAGAACTCGTAGCCTTCGCTCAGTGTTGTAATCACAAATATGTCAGCCATATCTGCAATAGACAACAATGACTTTATGAATACCAGATTTGTTGAAAACAACTTCCATAAATGCTTATGGAAAAAAAACGACAAAATATCAGGAGGAGTTTTTAATGAATAGATTGATAACATATTGATTTGCCTTTGGTTAATATGTAGCATGTGTGACAACAATGTTGAGAGCAAATAAAGTAAGTTTTGTCTGAATAAGTTCAAATCAAGCAAGCTATTAGGTGATGTTAATAGAGAACAAATGCAGAGCAGAGTTCCATTGATGAGGACACTATTAGCCAGTATAGAAGTAGCCTGACTGTTGGCTGAATGTCAGAAGTGGGATTTGAACCCACGCCTCTTACGAGACTGCGACCTGAACGCAGCGCCTTGGACCGCTCGGCCATCCTGACATGCTCTACAAAAGCCAATGGCGAGAGCAATACAAAGAAGACCTATGTTCTTACCAACTGCTTGTCTGTTCAGAAGGCAAAGATTGATTGGTGAAAACGGCCTTTCCTTTTTTAACTGAATTTACACTACTGAGAAGTTTTTTCTTGGTAAGGACCCATGATACTCAACAGTTACAATGTCGTGGAACTCTTGTCTGTTGGAAGCACCAGGATGTTCCGCAGTCTACGGTATTGAGGAAACTTTGAATGTTGATAGAAATGAATAGCCACTGTGTTTCAGCTCCACATTAAATGCTGCTTCTTTGTTTGCTTTGCAATTTCAAAGCACGTATCTCCTTCTTTGTGTCCATTCTTACATTTTTATGACTCTGGTAGAAGATTTGGATTTGATTGTAAATAGAACAAAGTACAGAGGAACATATAAAGTAAGTGGCAAGTTGGCACATGAGGTGTGAGGCAGCCTGGATAGGAGATCCAGACTTTGAATGAAAGATGGGAGTAATTGTCACCTCTGGTAACCAGTTTCAACTCCTAATGACTAATTGAAAAAGCCAAGAACTCGTAGCCTTCGCTCAGTGTTGTAATCACAAATATGTCAGCCATATCTGCAATAGACAACAATGACTTTATGAATACCAGATTTGTTGAAAACAACTTCCATAAATGCTTATGGAAAAAAAACGACAAAATATCAGGAGGAGTTTTTAATGAATAGATTGATAACATATTGATTTGCCTTTGGTTAATATGTAGTATGTGTGACAACAATGTTGAGAGCAAGTAAAGTAAGTTTTGTCTGAATAAGTTAAAATGAAGCAAGCTATTAGTTGATGTTAACAGAGAATAAATGCAGAGCAGAGTTCCATTGATGAGGACACCAATAGCCAGTATAGAAGTAGCCTGACTGTTGGCTGAATGTCAGAAGTGGGATTTGAACCCACGCCTCTTACGAGACTGCGACCTGAACGCAGCGCCTTGGACCGCTCGGCCATCCTGACATGCTCTACAAAAGCCAATGGCGAGTGCAATACAAAGAAGACCTATGTTCTTACCAACTGCTTGTCTGTTCAGAAGGCTAAGATTGATTGGTGAAAACGGCCTTTCCTTTTTTAACTGAATTTACACTACTGAGAAGTTTTTTCTTGGTAAGGACCCATGATACTCAACAGTTACAATGTCGTGGAACTCTTGTCTGGTGGTAGCACCAGGATGTTCCGCAGTCTACGGTATTGAGGAAACTTTGAATGTTGATAGAAATGAATAGCCACTGTGTTTCAGCTCCACATTAAATGCTGCTTCTTTGTTTGCTTTGCAATTTCAAAGCACGTATCTCCTTCTTTGTGTCCATTCTTACATTTTTATGACTCTGGTAGAAGATTTGGATTTGATTGTAAATAGAACAAAGTACAGAGGAACATATAAAGTAAGTGGCAAGTTGGCACATGAGGTGTAAGGCAGCCTGGATAGGAGATCCAGACTTTGATTGAATGAAAGATGGGAGTAATTGTCACCTCTGGTAACCAGTTTCAACTCCTAATGACTAAGTGAAACAGTCAAGAAATTGTAGCCTTCGCTCAGTGTTGTAATCACAAATATGTCAGCCATATCTGCAATAGACAACAATGACTTTATGAATACCAGATTTGTTGAAAACAACTTCCATAAATGCTTATGGAAAAAAACAGACAAAATATCAGGAGGAGTTTTTAATGAATAGATTGATAACATATTGATTTGCCTTTGGTTAATTTGTAGCATGTGTGACAACAATGTTAAGAGCAAGTAAAGTAAGTTTTGTCTGAATAAGTTAAAATGAAGCAAGCTATTAGTTGATGTTAACAGAGAATAAATGCAGCGCAGAGTTCCATTGATGAGGACACCAATAGCCAGCATAGAAGTAGCCTGACTGTCAGAAGTGGGATTTGAACCCACGCCTCTTACGAGACTGCGACCTGAACGCAGCGCCTTGGACCGCTCGGCCATCCTGACATGCTCTACAAAAGCCAATGGCGAGTGCAATACAAAGAAGACCTATGTTCTTACCAACTGCTTGTCTGTTCAGAAGGCAAAGATTGATTGGTGAAAACGGCCTTTCCTTTTTTAACTGAATTTACACTACTGAGAAGTTTTTTCTTGGTAAGGACCCATGATACTCAACAGTTACAATGTCGTGGAACTCTTGTCTGGTGGTAGCACCAGGATGTTCCGCAGTCTACGGTATTGAGGAAACTTTGAATGTTGATAGAAATGAATAGCCACTGTGTTTCAGCTCCACATTAAATGCTGCTTCTTTGTTTGCTTTGCAATTTCAAAGCACGTATCTCCTTCTTTGTGTCCATTCTTACATTTTTATGACTCTGGTAGAAGATTTGGATTTGATTGTAAATAGAACAAAGTACAGAGGAACATATAAAGTTAGTGTCAAGTTGGCACATGAGGTGTAAGGCAGCCTGGACAGGAGATCCAGACTTTGATTGAATGAAAGATGGGAGTAATTGTCACCTCTGGTAACCAGTTTCAACTCCTAATGACTAAGTGAAACAGTCAAGAAATTGTAGCCTTCGCTCAGTGTTGTAATCACAAATATGTCAGCCATATCTGCAATAGACAACAATGACTTTATGAATACCAGATTTGTTGAAAACAACTTCCATAAATGCTTATGGAAAAAAACAGACAAAATATCAGGAGGAGTTTTTAATGAATAGATTGATAACATATTGATTTGCCTTTGGTTAATTTGTAGCATGTGTGACAACAATGTTGAGAGCAAGTAAAGTAAGTTTTGTCTGAATAAGTTAAAATGAAGAAAGCTATTAGTTGATGTTAACAGAGAATAAATGCAGCGCAGAGTTCCATTGATGAGGACACCAATAGCCAGCATAGAAGTAGCCTGACTGTCAGAAGTGGGATTTGAACCCACGCCTCTTACGAGACTGCAACCTAAACGCAGCGCCTTGGACCGCTCGGCCATCCTGACATCCTCTACAAAAACCCAATGGTGAGTGCAATACAAAGAAGACCTATGCGCTTAACAACTGCTTGTCTGTTCAGAAGGCAAAGATTGATTGGTGAAAACGGCCTTTCCTTTTTTAACTGAATTTACACTACTGAGAAGTTTTTTCTTGGTAAGGACCCATGATACTCAACAGTTACAATGTCGTGGAACTCTTGTCTGGTGGTAGCACCAGGATGTTCCGCAGTCTACGGTATTGAAGAAACCTTGAATGTTGATAGAAATGAATAGCCACTGTGTTTCAGCTCCACATTAAATGCTGCTTCTTTGTTTGCTTTGCAATTTCAAAGCACGTATCTCCTTCTTTGTGTCCATTCTTACATTTTTATGACTCTGGTAGAAGATTTGGATTTGATTGTAAATAGAACAAAGTACAGAGGAACATATAAAGAAAGTGGCAAGTTGGCACATGAGGTGTAAGGCAGCCTGGATAGGAGATCCAGACTTTGATTGAATGAAAGATGGGAGTAATTGTCACCTCTGGTAACCAGTTTCAACTCCTAATGACTAAGTGAAACAGTCAAGAACTTGTAGCCTTCGCTCAGTGTTGTAATCACAAATATGTCAGCCATATTTGCAATAATCAACAATGACTTTATGAATACCAGATTTGTTGAAAACAACTTCCATAAATGCTTATGGAAAAAAACAGACAAAATATCAGGAGGAGTTTTTAATGAATAGATTGATAACATATTGATTTGCCTTTGGTTAATTTGTAGCATGTGTGACAACAATGTTGAGAGCAAGTAAAGTAAGTTTTGTCTGAATAAGTTAAAATGAAGCAAGCTATTAGTTGATGTTAACAGAGAATAAATGCAGCGCAGAGTTCCATTGATGAGGACACCAATAGCCAGCTTAGAAGTAGCCTGACTGTCAGAAGTGGGATTTGAACCCACGCCTCTTACGAGACTGCGACCTAAACGCAGCGCCTTGGACCGCTCGGCCATCCTGACATCCTCTACAAAAACCCAATGGTGAGTGCAATACAAAGAAGACCTATGCGCTTAACAACTGCTTGTCTGTTCAGAAGGCAAAGATTGATTGTTGAAAACGGCCTTTCCTTTTTTAACTGAATTTACACTACTGAGAAGTTTTTTCTTGGTAAGGACCCATGATACTCAACAGTTACAATGTCGTGGAACTCTTGTCTGGTGGTAGCACCAGGATGTTCCGCAGTCTACGGTATTGAAGAAACCTTGAATGTTGATAGAAATGAATAGCCACTGTATTTCAGCTCCACATTAAATGCTGCTTCTTTGTTTGCTTTGCAATTTCAAAGCACGTATCTCCTTCTTTGTGTCCATGCTTACATTTTTATGACTCTGGTAGAAGATTTGGATTTGATTGTAAATAGAACAAAGTACAGAGGAACATATAAAGTAAGTGGCAAGTTGGCACATGAGGTGTAAGGCAGCCTGGATAGGAGATCCAGACTTTGATTGAATGAAAGATGGGAGTAATTGTCACCTCTGGTAACCAGTTTCAACTCCTAATGACTAAGTGAAACAGTCAAGAACTTGTAGCCTTTGCTCAGTGTTGTAATCACAAATATGTCAGCCATATTTGCAATAATCAACAATGACTTTATGAATACCAGATTTGTTGAAAACAACTTCCATAAATGCTTATGGAAAAAAACAGACAAAATATCAGGAGGAGTTTTTAATGAATAGATTGATAAGATATTGATTCGCCTTTGGTTAATATGTAGCATGTGTGATAACAATGTTGAGAGCAAATAAAGTAAGTTTTGTCTGAATAAGTTCAAATCAAGCAAGCTATTAGGTGATGTTAATAGAGAACAAATGCAGAGCAGAGTTCCATTGATCAGGACACTATTAGCCAGTATAGAAGTAGCCTGACTGTTGGCTGAATGTCAGAAGTGGGATTTGAACCCACGCCTCTTACGAGACTGCGACCTGAACGCAGCGCCTTGGACCGCTCGGCCATCCTGACATGCTCTACAAAAGCCAATGGCGAGTGCAATACAAAGAAGACCTATGTTCTTACCAACTGCTTGTCTGTTCAGAAGGCAAAGATTGATTGGTGAAAACGGCCTTTCCTTTTTTAACTGAATTTACACTACTGAGAAGTTTTTTCTTGGTAAGGACCCATGATACTCAACAGTTACAATGTCGTGGAACTCTTGTCTGGTGGTAGCACCAGGATGTTCCGCAGTCTACGGTATTGAAGAAACCTTGAATGTTGATAGAAATGAATAGCCACTGTGTTTCAGCTCCACATTAAATGCTGCTTCTTTGTTTGCTTTGCAATTTCAAAGCACGTATCTCCTTCTTTGTGTCCATTCTTACATTTTTATGACTCTGGTAGAAGATTTGGATTTGATTGTAAATAGAACAAAGTACAGAGGAACATATAAAGTAAGTGGCAAGTTGGCACATGAGGTGTAAGGCAGCCTGGATAGGAGATCCAGACTTTGATTGAATGAAAGATGGGAGTAATTGTCACCTCTGGTAACCAGTTTCAACTCCTAATGACTAAGTGAAACAGTCAAGGACTTGTAGCCTTCGCTCAGTGTTGTAATCACAAATATGTCAGCCATATTTGCAATAATCAACAATGACTTTATGAATACCAGATTTGTTGAAAACAACTTCCATAAATGCTTATGGAAAAAAACAGACAAAATATCAGGAGGAGTTTTTAATGAATAGATTGATAAGATATTGATTCGCCTTTGGTTAATATGTAGCATGTGTGATAACAATGTTGAGAGCAAATAAAGTAAGTTTTGTCTGAATAAGTTCAAATCAAGCAAGCTATTAGGTGATGTTAATAGAGAACAAATGCAGAGCAGAGTTCCATTGATCAGGACACTATTAGCCAGTATAGAAGTAGCCTGACTGTTGGCTGAATGTCAGAAGTGGGATTTGAACCCACGCCTCTTACGAGACTGCGACCTGAACGCAGCGCCTTGGACCGCTCGGCCATCCTGACATGCTCTACAAAAGCCAATGGCGAGTGCAATACAAAGAAGACCTATGTTCTTACCAACTGCTTGTCTGTTCAGAAGGCAAAGATTGATTGGTGAAAACGGCCTTTCCTTTTTTAACTGAATTTACACTACTGAGAAGTTTTTTCTTGGTAAGGACCCATGATACTCAACAGTTACAATGTCGTGGAACTCTTGTCTGGTGGTAGCACCAGGATGTTCCGCAGTCTACGGTATTGAAGAAACCTTGAATGTTGATAGAAATGAATAGCCACTGTGTTTCAGCTCCACATTAAATGCTGCTTCTTTGTTTGCTTTGCAATTTCAAAGCACGTATCTCCTTCTTTGTGTCCATTCTTACATTTTTATGACTCTGGTAGAAGATTTGGATTTGATTGTAAATAGAACAAAGTACAGAGGAACATATAAAGTAAGTGGCAAGTTGGCACATGAGGTGTAAGGCAGCCTGGATAGGAGATCCAGACTTTGATTGAATGAAAGATGGGAGTAATTGTCACCTCTGGTAACCAGTTTCAACTCCTAATGACTAAGTGAAACAGTCAAGGACTTGTAGCCTTCGCTCAGTGTTGTAATCACAAATATGTCAGCCATATTTGCAATAATCAACAATGACTTTATGAATACCAGATTTGTTGAAAACAACTTCCATAAATGCTTATGGAAAAAAACAGACAAAATATCAGGAGGAGTTTTTAATGAATAGATTGATAAGATATTGATTCGCCTTTGGTTAATATGTAGCATGTGTGATAACAATGTTGAGAGCAAATAAAGTAAGTTTTGTCTGAATAAGTTCAAATCAAGCAAGCTATTAGGTGATGTTAATAGAGAACAAATGCAGAGCAGAGTTCCATTGATCAGGACACTATTAGCCAGTATAGAAGTAGCCTGACTGTTGGCTGAATGTCAGAAGTGGGATTTGAACCCACGCCTCTTACGAGACTGCGACCTGAACGCAGCGCCTTGGACCGCTCGGCCATCCTGACATGCTCTACAAAAGCCAATGGCGAGTGCAATACAAAGAAGACCTATGTTCTTACCAACTGCTTGTCTGTTCAGAAGGCAAAGATTGATTGGTGAAAACGGCCTTTCCTTTTTTAACTGAATTTACACTACTGAGAAGTTTTTTCTTGGTAAGGACCCATGATACTCAACAGTTACAATGTCGTGGAACTCTTGTCTGGTGGTAGCACCAGGATGTTCCGCAGTCTACGGTATTGAAGAAACCTTGAATGTTGATAGAAATGAATAGCCACTGTGTTTCAGCTCCACATTAAATGCTGCTTCTTTGTTTGCTTTGCAATTTCAAAGCACGTATCTCCTTCTTTGTGTCCATTCTTACATTTTTATGACTCTGGTAGAAGATTTGGATTTGATTGTAAATAGAACAAAGTACAGAGGAACATATAAAGTAAGTGGCAAGTTGGCACATGAGGTGTAAGGCAGCCTGGATAGGAGATCCAGACTTTGATTGAATGAAAGATGGGAGTAATTGTCACCTCTGGTAACCAGTTTCAACTCCTAATGACTAAGTGAAACAGTCAAGGACTTGTAGCCTTCGCTCAGTGTTGTAATCACAAATATGTCAGCCATATTTGCAATAATCAACAATGACTTTATGAATACCAGATTTGTTGAAAACAACTTCCATAAATGCTTATGGAAAAAAACAGACAAAATATCAGGAGGAGTTTTTAATGAATAGATTGATAAGATATTGATTCGCCTTTGGTTAATATGTAGCATGTGTGACAACAATGTTGAGAGCAAATAAAGTAAGTTTTGTCTGAATAAGTTCAAATCAAGCAAGCTATTAGGTGATGTTAATAGAGAACAAATGCAGAGCAGAGTTCCATTGATGAGGACACTATTAGCCAGTATAGAAGTAGCCTGACTGTTGGCTGAATGTCAGAAGTGGGATTTGAACCCACGCCTCTTACGAGACTGCGACCTGAACGCAGCGCCTTGGACCGCTCGGCCATCCTGACATGCTCTACAAAAGCCAATGGCGAGAGCAATACAAAGAAGACCTATGTTCTTACCAACTGCTTGTCTGTTCAGAAGGCAAAGATTGATTGGTGAAAACGGCCTTTCCTTTTTTAACTGAATTTACACTACTGAAAAGTTTTTTCTTGGTAAGGACCCATGATACTCAACAGTTACAATGTCGTGGAACTCTTGTCTGGTGGTAGCACCAGGATGTTCCGCAGTCTACGGTATTGAGGAAACTTTGAATGTTGATAGAAATGAATAGCCACTGTGTTTCAGCTCCACATTAAATGCTGCTTCTTTGTTTGCTTTGCAATTTCAAAGCACGTATCTCCTTCTTTGTGTCCATTCTTACATTTTTATGACTCTGGTAGAAGATTTGGATTTGATTGTAAATAGAACAAAGTACAGAGGAACATATAAAGTAAGTGGCAAGTTGGCACATGAGGTGTAAGGCAGCCTGGATAGGAGATCCAGACTTTGATTGAATGAAAGATGGGAGTAATTGTCACCTCTGGTAACCAGTTTCAACTCCTAATGACTAATTGAAAAAGCCAAGAACTCGTAGCCTTCGCTCAGTGTTGTAATCACAAATATGTCAGCCATATCTGCAATAGACAACAATGACTTTATGAATACCAGATTTGTTGAAAACAACTTCCATAAATGCTTATGGAAAAAAAACGACAAAATATCAGGAGGAGTTTTTAATGAATAGATTGATAACATATTGATTTGCCTTTGGTTAATTTGTAGCATGTGTGACAACAATGTTGAGAGCAAGTAAAGTAAGTTTTGTCTGAATAAGTTAAAATGAAGCAAGCTATTAGTTGATGTTAACAGAGAATAAATGCAGCGCAGAGTTCCATTGATGAGGACACCAATAGCCAGCATAGAAGTAACCTGACTGTCAGAAGTGGGATTTGAACCCACGCCTCTTACGAGACTGCAACCTAAACGCAGCGCCTTGGACCGCTCGGCCATCCTGACATCCTCTACAAAAACCCAATGGTGAGTGCAATACAAAGAAGACCTATGCGCTTAACAACTGCTTGTCTGTTCAGAAGGCAAAGATTGATTGGTGAAAACGGCCTTTCCTTTTTTAACTGAATTTACACTACTGAGAAGTTTTTCTTGGTAAGGACCCATGATACTCAACAGTTACAATGTCGTGGAACTCTTGTCTGGTGGTAGCACCAGGATGTTCCGCAGTCTACGGTATTGAGGAAACCTTGAATGTTGATAGAAATGAATAGCCACTGTGTTTCAGCTCCACATTAAGTGCTGCTTCTTTGTTTGCTTTGCAATTTCAAAGCACGTATCTCCTTCTTTGTGTCCATTCTTACATTTTTAAGACTCTGGTAGAAGATTTGGATTTGATTGTAAATAGAACAAAGTACAGAGGAACATATAGAGTAAGTGGCAAGTTGGCACATGAGGTGTAAGGCAGCCTGGATAGGAGATCCAGACTTTGATTGAATGAAAGATGGGAGTAATTGTCACCTCTGGCAACCAGTTTCAACTCTTGATGACTTAGTGAAACAGTCAAGAACTCGTAGCCTTCGCTCAGTGTTGTAATCACAAATATGTCAGCCATATCTGCAATAGACAAGAATGACTTTATGAATATCAGATTTGTTGAAAACAACTTCCATAAATGCTTATGGAAAAAAACAGACAAAATATCAGGAGGAGTTTTTAATGAATAGATTGATAACATATTGATTTGCCTTTGGTTAATATGTAGCATGTGTGACAACAATGTTGAGAGCAAATAAAGTACGTTTTGTCTGAATAAGTTCAAATCAAGCAAGCTATTAGGTGATGTTAATAGAGAACAAATGCAAAGCAGAGTTCCATTGATGAGGACACCAATAGCCAGTGTAATAGTAGCCTGACTGTCAGAAGTGGGATTTGAACCCACGCCTCTTACGAGACTGCGACCTGAACGCAGCGCCTTGGACAGCTCGGCCATCCTGACATCCTCTACAAAAGCCAATGGCGAGTGCAATACAAACAAGACCTATGTGCTTAACAACTGCTTGTCTGTTCAGAAGGCAAAGAATGATTGGTGAAAACGGCCTTTCCTTTTTTAACTGAATTTACACTACTGAGATGTTTGTGTTGGTAAGGACCCATGATACTCAACAGTTACAATGTCGTGGAACTCTTGTCTGGTGGTAGCACCAGGATTTTCCGCAGTCTACGGTATTGAGGAAACCTTGAATGTTGATAGAAATGAATAGCCACTGTGTTTCAGCTCCACATTAAATGCTGCTTCTTTGTTTGCTTTGCAATTTCAAAGCACCTTTCTCTCTTCTTTGTGTCCATTCTTACATTTTTATGACTCTGGTAGAAGATTTGGATTTGATTGTAAATAGAACAAAGTACAGAGGAACATATAGAGTAAGTGGCAAGTTGGCACATGAGGTGTAAGGCAGCCTGGATAGGAGATCCATACTTTGATTGAATGAAGGATGGGAGTAATTGTCACCTCTGGTAACCAGTTTCAACTCCTAATGACTAAGTGAAACAGTCAAGAACTTGTAGCCTTCGCTCAGTGTTGTAATCACAAATATGTCAGCCATATTTGCAATAATCAACAATGACTTTATGAATACCAGATTTGTTGAAAACAACTTCCATCAATGCTTATGGAAAAAAACAGACAAAATATCAGGAGGAGTTTTTAATGAATAGATTGATAACATATTGATTTGCCTTTGGTTAATTTGTAGCATGTGTGACAACAATGTTGAGAGCAAATAAAGTAAGTTTTGTCTGAATAAGTTAAAATGAAGCAAGCTATTAGTTGATGTTAATAGAGAATAAATGCAGAGCAGAGTTCCATTGATGAGGACACCAAGAGCCAGTATAGAAGTAGCCTGACTGTTGGCTGAATGTGAGAAGTGGGATTTGAACCCACGCCTCTTTCGAGACTGCGACCTGAACGCAGCGCCTTGGACCGCTCGGCCATCCTGACATGCTCTACAAAAGCCAATGGCGAGTGCAATACAAAGAAGACCTATGTGCTTAACAACTGCTTGTCTGCTCAGAAGGCAAAAAATGATTGGTGAAAACGGCCTTTCCTTTTTAAACTGAATTTACACTACTGAGAAGTATTTCTTGGTAAGGACCCATGATACTCAACAGTTACAATGTCGTGGAACTCTTGTCTGGTGGTAGCACCAGGATGTTCCGCAGTCTACGGTATTGAGGAAACCTTGAATGTTGATAGAAATGAATAGCCACTGTGTTTCAGCTCCACATTAAATGCTGCTTCTTTGTTTGCTTTGCAATTTCAAAGCACGTATCTCCTTCTTTGTGTCCATTCTTACATTTTTATGACTCTGGTAGAAGATTTGGATTTGATTGTAAATAGAACAAAGTACAGAGGAACATATAGAGTAAGTGGCAAGTTGGCTCATGAGGTGTAAGGCAGCCTGGATAGGAGATCCAGACTTTGATTGAATGAAAGATGGGAGTAATTGTCACCTCTGGCAACCAGTTTCAACTCCTAATGACTAAGTGAAACAGTCATTCGCTCAGTGTTGTAATCACAAATATGTCAGCCATATTTGCAATAATCAACAATGACTTTATGAATACCAGATTTGTTGAAAACAACTTCCATAAATGCTTATGGAAAAAAACAGACAAAATATCAGGAGGAGTTTTTAATGAATAGATTGATAACATATTGATTTGCCTTTGGTTAATTTGTAGCATGTGTGACAACAATGTTGAGAGCAAATAAAGTAAGTTTTTTCTGAATAAGTTAAAATGAAGCAAGCTATTAGTTGATGTTGAAGGAATTTATATTTTTTGGTAAATTCATTAGGGTTTTCAGTCTTAAATTTTATTACATTGAAGATAAGTCATTTGCTGAAGTGTGTGCTTTAACATCATTTGAACCTTGAAGAAGTTTCTTTAAGTTGCATATGTGAGAGGCTTCAGGAATGCAGCTCCAACCTCCAACCCCCTTCAGGAGAAAACAGTCTTTGATCTTCTAAGACCATCTGGAAGCCTTAACTGTAGATCTGACATGGACCAGAATTAAATTGTCTCCAGGATTCAATTCAATTCATGGGAACCCCCTGAAGGTGTCAACTCACATGAAAAGGACAAAGAGTTGGGACTGATTGCCTGCGGAGAAGGATCCGGGCGACGGTGCTGGACCCCCATGGGGACACTGTTGGTGGTCGGACAGTGGTCCGTCTTTGAAATAACCCCCCTGGACGTTTGAAGCAGGAAGCCAGGACCAAATGCTGTAACTCCTAATATGGACGGACGAGGTAGGCAGGCTCCCTGCCAGCCAATCCGAGCGTCCAGAGGAGGAGTCTGGACACCATGCTGTGCTACGAAGGAGGCGGCTGAAACCGAGATGTTAAAACAGCTGGACGGAGGAACTTTCCTTTGTTCCCAACAGGCTGACACGTTAAGACGTTTGTAATTTGGCGCTGTGCAAGCTCTGAAACTTTGGGAAACCGGATATCTGTTTTATTTTGTTTTACTCTGTTTTAGAAATATTGTTAGGGAAATAAATGTGTTAATCTTTAATCCGGCCGAGTTCCGTGGTTTCTCCTTCTCGACTTTATTGAACATGCAACAAGGAAAAGTAATCTCAAAGCGACAGATTATACTTTTCCAACATTAATTGGTGACCCCTGAACGTGAAAAGTGGGGAAGAAACGCGGAAGCGCAACGCGGGTAAGAGGACCGATAGTGGTTTATTATGAGATTTCTGAGACTTTCGGCGAAAAGTCGGTGACGCTCCCCCCCACGTGCTTGACTTCCCTCGAGGCCTCACAAACAAAAGGTAAAGCAGGAACCTGTTCGTAAATTCTGCATATTGTTTACGTTATTCTTTTAGTGAATAACTCAAATTGTGGGGAAGTGAAGTATGTGGACGGCATAGCGCACCTGTATAAGTTTTGTGGTTCACCCTCCTGAAACAGCAAATTGGACTAAGGAAATTCATGAAAATTAATTAGAGCTGAGCAAATTGTGCAAGTTTTGTGTCTGTTTAACCTGTCAAAATTGAATAAATAGTAAATTGGGAGCGTGTGATATTTGGATTACGTTAAAATTAACTAGGTTTGCGTCTGTTATTGAGCCTGTGAAGAAACCCGTTCACGAAAAACAGTGTTAATATAGGAACTAATTTTGCGCGTTTTAGGATTTTCGGAAAAACCAGGAAGGCAGCGAACCTTCACAAATTATTTTTAATGCGTAGAGAAACCACAGAGGGATTCACAGTAAAAATGAAAGGTGCACTAGAAAGAAAATATGAGGAAACCGGTGTATTTTGTTTTGACGACAGACAACATGACGCTAATGACTTGACTTGACAACAGCGGTGAAAATGGCTTGAATGAGGATAAATGGAATGAAATGTATGCGATTTTGGAAAGAATGGAATGAGAGAGTGTTTGAAATTTGTGCATTTTAACTGTATTTTCCACATTTCCCTGTGTATTGTCTGCTCTACGGACGCAGCCATCTTGTTCATCGTGTTTACATCGAACGGACCAATGACGGGACGTTTTACTTGTTTTCGAATGTGTAGACGACTGTGATTGGTTTTGTCTGTACCACGTGGTAAGCGTGACGGAGTCCTAGCCAAAATGGCGACGGTGGCTGTGATTGGCTTTGTTTGTACCATGTGGTCGGCGAGACGCGTCCCTGACGACCAAGTATGACGGAACGTGCTGAACTTTTTCCTGAGGAACATTTGAAGAGTTTGGGATGTAATTTGCGGTAAAATCATGGTGGGGATCGTCGTTATCGAGCGTGGTAATGACCTCGGTTGTAAGACAGCGTTGAAAAACAACTTCCAGTGGGTTTTCGGTTCGCCGAAAAAGGTTTTTATGTTGCACAGCGCCTCCGACGGGAGCCTCTGCCGCAACGGCGAGATCAACGTGCATGGTTGCAGGGTCTAATACATTTGGGGTAAAATAATTTTGTAATTATTTCCGTTTTCTTATTGTGTTTGTATGTCCTAATAACCGCGATTAAGTTCAGCTTTGTTTGAAGAAGTATTATTGACATTTTTAATTTGTTTAATTTCGTTTTTCTGTTTGTTTTGATCTTGTGCACTGCTGTTTGAATGAGAAGCGAATGAGTGGCGGTTTTGTTTGTTTGAATCATAATCAATAGTATTTGAAAATTGTTATCAGAATGGGGAAAAGGACGAGGTAAAGGAAAGGGAAACATGGTTTTTGAGGATTTGGAAGGATGTGGCAATGTAGAGACAAGAAATGTGAGGTGAAAAGCAGGAGAAACTAAAAGGCATTGTAAGTAAAATGGAGGGTCTGTGGGCATGGAAAAGTGTGGTATGAAAGTGCAGGGTCTGGTAGAACAGGAGAAGAGGGAACATGAATGTTAAAACGCTAGTTATGAACGATTCATTTCAGTGAAATGGTTTAATTTTGTTTGTGTAAGGTACATAATTTGTTGTGTTATGTCTTTTGCAAAAACGGTTAAAAGTTCTTGTCTTTGTATCGATTGTCTGTGTTTTAGAGTGTGAATTGTGTTTTTGGTTAAATAAGGAAAAGCTTAAATTGTGGGATTTTGTTGCTTTTAGCACTTCTCCAAATTATTTTTGTAGGGCAACAACAGTCCTTAATGAAGAGCAGACCTCATAAATCTTTACGCAGAAAACCACCCTCTGCTTCAAACCCCCCCTCTGCTACGTGGGTGAGTGACAAAGGCGCATAAGTTTACCATCCTCCGCAGCTCTAACTTCACAGGAGGGAGCCGAGTCAGCAGTGACTGACCCCCAGAGCACATTTGAAGAAACAGGACAGGAGAGAGGGGGAGGTTGAGCAACTGAAGAAAAACAATTCTTTACCTTGCTGAAATAATTCACACAGGATAAAAGGTGTTTTAAAAAAAGAAAAGGAAACTAACATGAATTTTGACTTTTGATGCCCTCAGAGACAGCAGTAGTGACGTGTCATGCTCAGCCATTCGGAGACCAAAACAGGAGGACGGGTGGAAAAAATCCTGGGAGAAGCAGGCCACCCAGGGGACCCCAGCAGCAGTTGGAAATGGCATCTATGGCGCTCTGAACCCTGACAGCCCACAACGAGGTGCCCAACAGCAGAATGTACAGACCAAGAGGCAGAGGGTCTGGAGGAAAAATGAACAGTACCCATGACCACTCCAAGCCCTCCTCCACCGTGGCGAGGACCACAGGGCAAGTCGGACAACACCACTTGATGCAGGAGCCATTGTCTTTTTCAAGCTCAAAGGTAACCACTGATGAGTCTACTGGACACTCTACCTGCTCTGACAAATGAACAGATGACTCCTCAAAACCTGCAAAAGACCATCCGACTGACTTTTGACCAGATGGTGGAACATTCATGCGTGCATTCACCAAACACGCCTGTGAATCTGTTGGGATGGGACAGTCTTGTCAAAACAGGAGACAGCAGACTGGATGCCATGCTGGACACCACAGCCGACCCCCACTGCAGACATGTAAAGGGCCCTGACACGCCAGGTGGTTTCGTTAATTTCAGGTTTGAAGCCTGGACTCCTGTGTTTGAAGCCTCCGAATGGTCTGACCTGTACACTCCATTATGACAGAGAGCATGATTAACAGTAAGAAGTATTTCAGCAGGTAGAAGACCACACGTGGCATTTGAACTATACTGACATATATTAACCCTGAGGGCGAGCGGCTTATTGTGCATTCATACACTCACAAATGCAATGATACTAGCTGTCAGACACAGCTGTATCTCACACAGGATTAGACTAAACAGGACATTAACAACACATTGGTTAGGTTGTGTTTTTTCAGGTGTTCACTTTCCTCCCTCAATAAAAATGTACAGGTTAATTTTGCCGTTCAACAACTGAGCAGAGAGGAGACGGCTCATGGAGATGCAGAGGTGATGTTAAAACGCTCTCTGATGCTTCATGGTCCACAGGTTCAGTTGATGTTGGTTCATTCTTCATCGTCCCCCCGGTGGTGATCCAGGTAACTACAGGAGCACAGGTTTTTAGATCTCAGTGCAGCTGAGTGACTGATGCAGATGAAGGGAGGAAGGAAACTCAGTCTGGGCTGTAGAACTATAGTGTCATTGAATATTCGTATTCTTCATGGTGTACTTCTTTGAAACCGGTTTTTAAAGTAAATGGATTGCATATGATTTAAGCTAATGTTAATTTGAGTTGATGACGTCACCATTATTATAAAACCTATACGTCCCTGATCCATATTGCATTCTGTCACCTTTAACCTCACAAGGTGTGTTGTTTGTTGCTATTGTCTTAGCACACGTTTTCTTTTAATGGAATCATTACATAATAATAGCAGACCATTGTTCGCATTATAGTACAGAGGGGTTCATAAAATCCTTCTTGCATTTTTGATCACTGTTCAAAGTCTCTCTGACAGAACATTATGCTATAAGAGGTTTGTGTTTTGCTAATACAGGTTGATGACATCTGCCTGCAATTAATGAAAGATCTTCTGTTGCAGTTGTATTATTTCTTCTTGTGACCTTGCCTTTTACAGGAGCGTGGACAGGACGCCTGTTCACCTTATCGGTGCACCAAACAGTTTATTGTTTTTATGTTCTTGCTTTACATTTAATTCGTTTTATGTGTTTGTCCTGGAGCTTAGCCCCAGGCCAAGAGAGGGAGGTAGACAAAAGAGGTCTTAATGATTAAAAGGACATTATTTTATCATTATCATTTAAATGTATTTGTCTAGAAAGAATGTTTAAATAGTAACACAGATTGACCATTTTTAAAATTTTAAAGCTTTGTGTGTCTGTTCATCTGATTTTCTCTCATCCACAGCAAGGATGAGTAGGTTCTACGACTGGGTCATTGGACAACAGCCCATAATAAACTTTTTTCTTTTTCTTGAATTTGTATTTTCCCCACTTGTGTTCTTCATAAAACAGCACGAGGGGAAGCAGACCTTTGAGAAGAGAAATGTGGTGGACATTTTCCATCATATTTTCTCTTAGTGCGCATGCGTAAATTGATTCTTGTCTCATTGTCTTTTGTGTTTTATTGTTTTTTATTTAATTTCCTGACCCTAACACTAACAAAAACTTAGACCCACAGCAGAATCATCTTGGCAGAACAGTACCACAGCAGTGGACACCCCAAGTCCTTTTGCAGCCGTTCTGTTGTATCACCATGTGTCACATCTCTAATAACAGGTTTTTTGAGAAGTCCATAGGAGGCCAGGTCCAAGCTTGCCAGAGCTTGTGGGACATGCAGAAGGAGGACGCGAGTGTTCGAGGCCCGGAATGACCTTTTTTAGACTTTGTTGCATTTTATAAAATTGCTTACTGTTATGTTTGACAATTTTCTTTTTCCTTTTCATCGTCTGTGTAATTTTGTTCTGCTTTAACATTTCTCAATTCCCCCCCTTAATTCCAGGTGTTCCTTTTCCTTACAGGAAGTGCTATTTTATTGTCTTAGTATCTTTTACTTTTTAGAATAATTTGAATTTTTATTTGTGCATTTTCTTTATTTACTATTTTTTGTCTTGTTCTTTGTAAACGCCAATGTGCCAAAGATCCAGTCAAACATAAGTATCCTTAGGGATGGTCGCTGATGGGGCACAGGACCGTAGCGAGAATTTTCCCTGTCCAACTGAACGTTTCTTAAAGATGGTTAATGCAAGCTCTGACAGGTTTTCGCTCCTACACTTATGAACAAATCATTCACACCTTTGAAGGGCACATTGGTTCTGCTAATAGATTGTGAGGGCTCGAGACCACAGCTGTTTAGATTGCATGATGTGATGATGTGTTTTTATTTTTTGTGTGACCTCACTTCGTGAGGTCAAGAGAGGGAAGCTGAAGGAATTTATATTTTTTGGTAAATTCATTAGGGTTTTCAGTCTTAAATTTTATTACATTGAAGATAAGTCATTTGCTGAAGTGTGTGCTTTAACATCATTTGAACCTTGAAGAAGTTTCTTTAAGTTGCATATGTGAGAGGCTTCAGGAATGCAGCTCCAACCTCCAACCCCCTTCAGGAGAAAACAGTCTTTGATCTTCTAAGACCATCTGGAAGCCTTAACTGTAGATCTGACATGGACCAGAATTAAATTGTCTCCAGGATTCAATTCAATTCATGGGAACCCCCTGAAGGTGTCAACTCACATGAAAAGGACAAAGAGTTGGGACTGATTGCCTGCGGAGAAGGATCCGGGCGACGGTGCTGGACCCCCATGGGGACACTGTTGGTGGTCGGACAGTGGTCCGTCTTTGAAATAACCCCCCTGGACGTTTGAAGCAGGAAGCCAGGACCAAATGCTGTAACTCCTAATATGGACGGACGAGGTAGGCAGGCTCCCTGCCAGCCAATCCGAGCGTCCAGAGGAGGAGTCTGGACACCATGCTGTGCTACGAAGGAGGCGGCTGAAACCGAGATGTTAAAACAGCTGGACGGAGGAACTTTCCTTTGTTCCCAACAGGCTGACACGTTAAGACGTTTGTAATTTGGCGCTGTGCAAGCTCTGAAACTTTGGGAAACCGGATATCTGTTTTATTTTGTTTTACTCTGTTTTAGAAATATTGTTAGGGAAATAAATGTGTTAATCTTTAATCCGGCCGAGTTCCGTGGTTTCTCCTTCTCGACTTTATTGAACATGCAACAAGGAAAAGTAATCTCAAAGCGACAGATTATACTTTTCCAACAATGTTAACAGAGAATAAATGCAGAGCAGAGTTCCATTGATGAGGACGCCAATAGCCAGTATAGAAGTAGACTGACTGTCAGAAGTGGGATTTGAACCCACGCCTCTTACGACACTGCAACCTGAACGCAGCGCCTTGGACCGCTCGGCCATCCTGACATCCTCTACAAAAGCCAATGGCGAGTGCAATACAAAGAAGACCTATGTGCTTAACAACTGCTTGTCTGCTCAGAAGGCAAAGAATGATTGGTGAAAACGGCCTTTCCTTTTTAAACTGAATTTACACTACTGAGAAGTATTTCTTGGTAAGGACCCATGATACTCAACAGTTACAATGTCGTGGAACTCTTGTCTGGTGGTAGCACCAGGATGTTCCGCAGTCTACGGTATTGAGGAAACCTTGAATGTTGATAGAAATGAATAGCCACTGTGTTTCAGCTCCACATTAAGTGCTGCTTCTTTGTTTGCTTTGCAATTTCAAAGCACGTATCTCCTTCTTTGTGTCCATTCTTACATTTTTAAGACTCTGGTAGAAGATTTGGATTTGATTGTAAATAGAACAAAGTACAGAGGAACATATAGAGTAAGTGGCAAGTTGGCACATGAGGTGTAAGGCAGCCTGGATAGGAGATCCAGACTTTTATTGAATGAAAGATGGGAGTAATTGTCACCTCTGGCAACCAGTTTCAACTCTTGATGACTTAGTGAAACAGTCAAGAACTCGTAGCCTTCGCTCAACGTTGTAATCACAAATATGTCAGCCATATCTGCAATAGAAAAGAATGACTTTATGAATATCAGATTTGTTGAAAACAACTTCCATAAATGCTTATGGAAAAAAACAGACAAAATATCAGGAGGAGTTTTTAATGAATAGATTGAAAACATATTGATTTGCCTTTGGTTAATATGTAGCATGTGTGACAACAATGTTGAGAGCAAATAAAGTACGTTTTGTCTGAATAAGTTCAAATCAAGCAAGCTATTAGGTGATGTTAATAGAGAACAAATGCAAAGCAGAGTTCTATTGATGAGGACACCAATAGCCAGTGTAATAGTAGCCTGACTGTCAGAAGTGGGATTTGAACCCACGCCTCTTACGAGACTGTGACCTGAACGCAGCGCCTTGGACTGCTCGGCCATCCTGACATCCTCTACAAAAAACCAATGCCGAGTGCAATACAAAGAAGACCTATGTGCTTAACAACTGCTTGTCTGCTCAGAAGGCAAAGAATGATTGGTGAAAACGGCCTTTCCTTTTTAAACTGAATTTACACTACTGAGAAGTATTTCTTGGTAAGGACCCATGATACTCAACAGTTACAATGTCGTGGAACTCTTGTCTGGTGGTAGCACCAGGATGTTCCGCAGTCTACGGTATTGAGGAAACCTTGAATGTTGATAGAAATGAATAGCCACTGTGTTTCAGCTCCACATTAAATGGTGCTTCTTTGTTTGCTTTGCAATTTCAAAGCACGTATTTCCTTCTTTGTGTCCATTCTTATATTTTTATGACTCTGGTAGAATATTTGGATTTGATTGTAAATAGAACAAAGTACAGAGGAACATATAAAGTAAATGGCAAGTTGGAACAAGAGGTGTAAGGCAGCCTGAATAGGAGATCCAGACTTTGATTGAATGAAAGATGGGAGTAATTGTCACCTCTGGTAACCAGTTTCAACTCCTAATGACTAAGTGAAACAGTCAAGAACTCGTAGCCTTCGCTCAGTGTTGTAATCACAAATATGTCAGCCATATCTGCAATAATCAGCAATGACTTTATGAATACCAGATTTGTTGAAAACAACTTCCAAAAATGCTTATGGAAAAAAACAGACAAAATATCAGGAGGGGTTTTTAATGAATAGATTGATAACATATTGATTTGCCTTTGGTTAATATGTAGCATGTGTGACAACAATGTTGAGAGCAAATAAAGTAAGTTTTGTCTGAATAAGTTAAAATGAAGCAAGCTATTAGTTGATGTTAATAGAGAATAAATGCAGAGCAGAGTTCCATTGATGAGGACACCAAGAGCCAGTATAGTAGTAGCCTGACTGTTGGCTGAATGTCAGAAGTGGCATTTGAACCCACACCTCTTACAAGACTGCAACCTGAACGCAGCGCCTTGGACCGCTCGGCCATCCTGACATCCTCTACAAAGAACCAATGCCGAGTGCAATACAAAGAAGACCTATGTGCTTAACAACTACTTGTCTGCTCAGAAGGCAAAGAATGATTGGTGAAAACGGCCTTTCCTTTTTAAACTGAATTTACACTACTGAGAAGTATTTCTTGGTAAGGACCCATGATACTCAACAGTTACAATGTCGTGGAACTCTTGTCTGGTGGTAGCACCAGGATGTTCCGCAGTCTACGGTATTGAGGAAACCTTGAATGTTGATAGAAATGAATAGCCACTGTGTTTCAGCTCCACATTAAATGTTGCTTCTTTGTTTGCTTTGCAATTTTAAAGCACGTATCTCCTTCTTTGTGTCCATTCTTACATTTTTATGACTCTGGTAGAAGATTTGGATTTGATTGTAAATAGAACAAAGTACAGAGGAACATATAGAGTAAGTGGCAAGTTGGCACATGAGGTGTAAGGCAGCCTGGATAGGAGATCCAGACTTTGATTGAATGAAAGATGGGAGTAATTGTCACCTCTGGCAACCAGTTTCAACTCCTAATGACTAAGTGAAACAGTCATTCGCTCAGTGTTGTAATCACAAATATGTCAGACATATTTGCAATAATCAACAATGACTTTATGAATACCAGATTTGTTGAAAACAACTTCCATAAATGCTTATGGAAAAAAAACAGACAAAATATCAGGAGGAGTTTTTAATGAATAGATTGATAACATATTGATTTGCCTTTGGTTAATTTGTAGCATGTGTGACAACAATGTTGAGAGCAAATAAAGTAAGTTTTGTCTGAATAAGTTAAAATGAAGCAAGCTATTAGTTGATGTTAATAGAGAATAAATGCAGAGCAGAGTTCCATTGATGAAGACACCAATAGCCAGTATAGAAGTAGCCAGACTGTTGGCTGAATGTCAGAAGTGGGATTTGAACCCACGCCTCTTACGAGACTGCGACCTGAACACAGCGCCTTGGACCGCTCGGCCATCCTGACATCCTCTACAAAATCCAATGCCGAGTGCAATACAAAGAAGACCTATGTGCTTAACAACTGCTTGTCTGTTCAGAAGGCAAAGATTGATTGGTGAAAACGGCCTTTCCTTTTTTAACTTAATTTACACTACTGAGAAGTTTTTTCTTGGTAAGGACCCATGATACTCAACAGTTACAATGTCGTGGAACTCTTGTCTGGTGGTAGCACCAGGATGTTCCGCAGTCTACGGTATTGAGGAAACCTTGAATGTTGATAGAAATGAATAGCCACTGTGTTTCAGCTCCACATTAAGTGCTGCTTCTTTGTTTGCTTTGCAATTTCAAAGCACGTATCTCCTTCTTTGTGTCCATTCTTACATTTTTAAGACTCTGGTAGAAGATTTGGATTTGATTGTAAATAGAACAAAGTACAGAGGAACATATAGAGTAAGTGGCAAGTTGGCACATGAGGTGTAAGGCAGCCTGGATAGGAGATCCAGACTTTGATTGAATGAAGGATGGGAGTAATTGTCACCTCTGGTAACCAGTTTCAACTCCTAATGACTAAGTGAAACAGTCAAGAACTTGTAGCCTTCGCTCAGTGTTGTAATCACAAATATGTCAGCCATATCTGCAATAATCAGCAATGACTTTATGAATACCAGATTTGTTGAAAACAACTTCCAAAAATGCTTATGGAAAAAAACAGACAAAATATCAGGAGGAGTTTTTAATGAATAGATTGATAACATATTGATTTGCCTTTGGTTAATATGTAGCATGTGTGACAACAATGTTGAGAGCAAATAAAGTACGTTTTGTCTGAATAAGTTCAAATCAAGCAAGCTATTAGGTGATGTTAATAGAGAACAAATGCAAAGCAGAGTTCCATTGATGAGGACACCAATAGCCAGTGTAGAAGTAGCCTGACTGTCAGAAGTGGGATTTGAACCCACGCCTCTTACGAGACTGCGACCTGAACGCAGCGCCTTGGACCGCTCGGCCATCCTGACATCCTCTACAAAAGCCAATGGCGAGTGCAATACAAAGAAGACCTATGTGCTTAACAACTGCTTGTCTGTTCAGAAGGCAAAGAATGATTGGTGAAAACGGCCTTTCCTTTTTTAACTGAATTTACACTACTGAGATGTTTGTGTTGGTAAGGACCCATGATACTCAACAGTTACAATGTCGTGGAACTCTTGTCTGGTGGTAGCACCAGGATGTTTCGCAGTCTACGGTATTGAGGAAACCTTGAATGTTGATAGAAATGAATAGCCACTGTGTTTCAGCTCCACATTAAATGCTGCTTCTTTGTTTGCTTTGCAATTTCAAAGCACCTTTCTCTCTTCTTTGTGTCCATTCTTACATTTTTATGACTCTGGTAGAAGATTTGGATTTGATTGTAAATAGAACAAAGTACAGAGGAACATATAGAGTAAGTGGCAAGTTGGCACATGAGGTGTAAGGAAGCCTGGATATGAGATCCAGACTTTGATTGAATGAAAGATGGGAGTAATTGTCACCTCTGGTAACCAGTTTCAACTCCAAATGACTAAGTGAAACAGTCAATAACTTGTAGCCTTCGCTCAGTGTTGTAATCACAAATATGTCAGCCATATTTGCAATAATCAACAATGACTTTATGAATACCAGATTTGTTGAAAACAACTTCCATCAATGCTTATGGAAAAAAACAGACAAAATATCAGGAGGAGTTTTTAATGAATAGATTGATAACATATTGATTTCCCTTTGGTTAATTTGTAGCATGTGTGACAACAATGTTGAGAGCAAATAAAGTAAGTTTTGTCTGAATAAGTTAAAATGAAGCAAGCTATAAGTTGATGTTAATAGAGAATAAATGCAGAGCAGAGTTCCATTGATGAGGACACCAAGAGCCAGTATAGAAGTAGCCTGACTGTTGGCTGAATGTGAGAAGTGGGATTTGAACCCACGCCTCTTACGAGACTGCGACCTGAACGCAGCGCCTTGGACCGCTCGGCCATCCTGACATGCTCTACAAAAACCAATGCCGAGTGCAATACAAAGAAGACCTATGTGCTTAACAACTGCTTGTCTGCTCAGAAGGCAAAGAATGATTGGTGAAAACGGCCAAACCCTTTTTTAACTGAATTTACACTACTGATATGTTTGTGTTGGTAAGGACCCATGATACTCAACAGTTACAATGTCGTGGAACTCTTGTCTGGTGGTAGCACCAGGATGTTCCGCAGTCTACGGTATTGAGGAAACCTTGAATGTTGATAGAAATGAATAGCCACTGTGTTTCAGCTCCACATTAACTGCTGCTTCTTTGTTTGCTTTGCAATTTCAAAGCACGTATCTCCTTCTTGGTCTCCATTCTTACATTTTTATGACTCTGGTAAAGGTTTGGATTTGATTGTAAATAGAACAAAGTACAGAGGAACATATAGAGTAAGTGGCAAGTTGGCACATGAGGTGTAAGGAAGCCTGGATAGGAGATCCAGACTTTGATTGAATGAAAGATGGGAGTAATTGTCACCTCTGGTAACCAGTTTCAACTCCTAATGACTAAGTGAAACAGTCAAGAACTCGTAGCCTTCGCTCAGTGTTGTAATCACAAATATGTCAGCCATATTTGCAATAATCAACAATGACTTTATGAATACCAGATTTGTTGAAAACAACTTCCATAAATGCTTATGGAAAAAAACAGACAAAATATCAGGAGGAGTTTTTAATGAATAGATTGATAAGATATTGATTCGCCTTTGGTTAATATGTAGCATGTGTGACAACAATGTTGAGAGCAAATAAAGTAAGTTTTGTCTGAATAAGTTCAAATCAAGCAAGCTATTAGTTGATGTTAATAGAGAATAAATGCAGAGCAGAGTTCCATTAATGAGGACACCAAGAGCCAGTATAGAAGTAGCCTGACTGTTGGCTGAATGTCAGAAGTGGGATTTGATCCCACGCCTCTTACGAGACTGCGACCTAAACACAGCGCCTTGGACCGCTCGGCCATCCTGACATCCTCTACAAAAACCAATGCCGAGTGCAATACAAAGAAGACCTATGTGCTTAACAAACTGCTTGTCTGCTCAGAAGGCAAAGAATGATTGGTGAAAACGGCCTTTACTTTTTAAACTGAATTTACACTACTGAGAAGTATTTCTTGGTAAGGACCCATGATACTCAAAAGTTACAATGTCGTGGAACTCTTGTCTGGTGGTAGCACCAGGATGTTCCGCAGTCTACGGTATTGAGGAAACCTTGAATGTTGATAGAAATGAATAGCCACTGTGTTTCAGCTCCACATTAACTGCTGCTTCTTTGTTTGCTTTGCAATTTCAAAGCACGTATCTCCTTCTTTGTGTCCATTCTTACATTTTTAAGACTCTGGTAGAAGATTTGGATTTGATTGTAAATAGAACAAAGTACAGAGGAACATATAGAGTAAGTGGCAAGTTGGCACATGAGGTGTAAGGCAGCCTGGATAGGAGATCCAGACTTTGAATGAAAGATGGGAGTAATTGTCACCTCTGGCAACCAGTTTCAACTCTTGATGACTTAGTGAAACAGTCAAGAACTCGTAGCCTTCGCTCAGTGTTGTAATCACAAATATGTCAGCCATATCTGCAATAGACAACAATGACTTTATGAATACCAGATTTGTTGAAAACAACTTCCATAAATGCTTATGGAAAAAAACAGACAAAATATCAGGAGGAGTTTTTAATGAATAGATTGATAACATATTGATTTGCCTTTGGTTAATATGTAGCATGTGTGACAACAATGTTGAGAGCAAATAAAGTAAGTTTTGTATGAATAAGTTCAAATCAAGCAAGCTATTAGGTGATGTTAATAGAGAACCAATGCAGAGCAGAGTTCCATTGATGAGGACACCAACAGCCAGTGTAGAAGTAGCCTGACTGTCAGAAGTGGGATTTGAACCCACGCCTCTTACTAGACTGCGACCTGAACGCAGCGCCTTGGACCGCTCGGCCATCCTGACATCCTCTACAAAAGCCAATGGCGAGTGCAATACAAAGAAGACCTATGTGCTTAACAACTGCTTGTCTGTTCAGAAGGCAAAGATTGATTGGTGAAAACGGCCTTTCCTTTTTTAACTGAATTTACACTACTGAGAAGTATTTCTTGGTAAGGACCCATGATACTCAACAGTTAAAATGTCGTGGAACTCTTGTCTGGTGGTAGCACCAGGATGTTCCGCAGTCTACGGTATTGAGGAACGCTTGAATGTTGATAGAAATGAATAGCCACTGTGTTTCAGCTCCACATTAACTGCTGCTTCTTTGTTTGCTTTGCAATTTCAAAGCACGTATCTCCTTCTTTGTGTCCATTCTTACATTTTTATGACTCTGGTAGAAGATTTGGATTTGATTGTAAATAGAAAAAAGTACAGAGGAACATATAGAGTAAGTGGCAAGTTGGCACATGAGGTGTAAGGCAGCCTGGATAGGAGATCCAGACTTTGATTGAATGAAAGATGGGAGTAATTGTCACCTCTGGTAACCAGTTTCAACTCCTAATGACTAAGTGAAACAGTCAAGAACTCGTAGCCTTCGCTCAGTGTTGTAATCACAAATATGTCAGCCATATCTGCAATAGACAACAATGACTTTATGAATACCAGATTTGTTGAAAACAACTTCCATAAATGCTTATGGAAAAAAACAGACAAAATATCAGGAGGAGTTTTTAATGAATAGATTGATAACATATTGATTTGCCTTTGGTTAATATGTAGCATGTGTGACAACAATGTTGAGAGTAAATAAAGTAAGTTTTGTATGAATAAGTTCAAATCAAGCAAGCTATTAGGTGATGTCAATAGAGAACCAATGCAGAGCAGAGTTCCATTGATGAGGACACCAACAGCCAGTGTAGAAGTAGCCTGACTGTCAGAAGTGGGATTTGAACCCACGCCTCTTATGAGACTGCGACCTGAACGCAGTGCCTTGGACCGCTCGGCCATCCTGACATCCTCTACAAAAGCCAATGGCGAGTGCAATACAAAGAAGACCTATGTGCTTACCAACTGCTTGTCTGTTCAGAAGGCAAAGATTGATTGGTGAAAACGGCCTTTCCTTTTTTAACTGAATTTACACTACTGAGAAGTTTTTCTTGGTAAGGACCCATGATACTCAACAGTTACAATGTCGTGGAACTCTTGTCTGGTGGTAGCACCAGGATGTTCCGCAGTCTACGGTATTGAGGAAACCTTGAATGTTGATAGAAATGAATAGCCACTGTGTTTCAGCTCCACATTAAATGCTGCTTCTTTGTTTGCTTTGTAATTTCAAAGCACCTTTCTCTCTTCTTTGTGTCCATTCTTACATTTTTATGACTCTGGTAGAAGATTTGGATTTGATTGTAAATAGAACAAAGTACAGAGGAACATATAGAGTAAGTGGCAAGTTGGCACATGAGGTGTAAGGAAGCCTGGATAGGAGATCCAGACTTTGATTGAATGAAGGATGGGAGTAATTGTCACCTCTGGTAACCAGTTTCAACTCCTAATGACTAAGTGAAACAGTCAAGAACTTGTAGCCTTCACTCAGCGTTGTAATCACAAATATGTCAGCCATATTTGCAATAATCAACAATGACTTTATGAATACCAGATTTGTTGAAAACAACTTCCATAAATGCTTATGGAAAAAAACAGACAAAATATCAGGAAGAGTTTTTAATGAATAGATTGATAACATATTGATTTGCCTTTGGTTAATATGTAGCATGTGTGACAACAATGTTGAGAGCAAATAAAGTAAGTTTTGTCTGAATAAGTTCAAATCAAGCAAGCTATTAGGTGATGTTAATAGAGAACAAATGCAGAGCAGAGTTCCATTGATGAGGACACCAATAGCCAGTATAGAAGTAGCCTGACTGTTGGCTGAATGTCAGAAGTGGGATTTGAACCCACGCCTCTTACGAGACTGCGACCTGAACACAGCGCCTTGGAACGCTCGGCCATCCTGACATCCTCTACAAAAACTAATGCCGAGTGCAATACAAAGAAGACCTATGTGCTTAACAACTGCTTGTCTGCTCAGAAGGCAAAGATTGATTGGTGAAAACGGCCTTTCCTTTTTTAACTGAATTTACACTACTGAGAAGTTTTTTCTTGGTAAGGACCCATGATACTCAACAGTTACAATGTCGTGGAACTCTTGTCTGGTGGTAGCACCAGGATGTTCCGCAGTCTACGGTATTGAGGAAATCTTGAATGTTGATAGAAATGAATAGCCACTGTGTTTCAGCTCCACATTAACTGCTGCTTCTTTGTTTGCTTTGCAATTTCAAAGCACGTATCTCCTTCTTTGTGTCCATTCTTACATTTTTATGACTCTGGTAGAAGATTTGGATTTGATTGTAAATAGAAAAAAGTACAGAGGAACATATAGAGTAAGTGGCAAGTTGGCACATGAGGTGTAAGGCAGCCTGGATAGGAGATCCAGACTTTGATTGAATGAAAGATGGGAGTAATTGTCACCTCTGGTAACCAGTTTCAACTCCTAATGACTAAGTGAAACAGTCAAGAACTCGTAGCCTTCGCTCAGTGTTGTAATCACAAATATGTCAGCCATATCTGCAATAGACAACAATGACTTTATGAATACCAGATTTGTTGAAAACAACTTCCATAAATGCTTATGGAAAAAAACAGACAAAATATCAGGAGGAGTTTTTAATGAATAGATTGATAACATATTGATTTGCCTTTGGTTAATTTGTAGCATGTGTGACTACAATGTTGAGAGCAAATAAAGTAAGTTTTGTCTGAATAAGTTCAAATCAAGCAAGCTATTAGGTGATGTTAATAGAGAATCAATGCAGAGCAGAGTTCCATTGATGAGGACACCAATAGCCAGTATAGAAGTAGCCTGACTGTTGGCTGAATGTCAGAAGTGGGATTTGAACTCACGCCGCTTACGAGACTGCGAACTAAACGCAATGCCTTGGACCGCTAGGCCATCCTGACATCCTTTACAAAAACCAATGCCGAGTGCAATACAAAGAAGACCTATGTGCTTAACAAACTGCTTGTCTGCTCAGAAGGCAAAGAATGATTGGTGAAAACGGCCTTTACTTTTTAAACTGAATTTACACTACTGAGAAGTATTTCTTGGTAAGGACCCATGATACTCAAAAGTTACAATGTCGTGGAACTCTTGTCTGGTGGTAGCACCAGGATGTTCCGCAGTCTACGGTATTGAGGAAACCTTGAATGTTGATAGAAATGAATAGCCACTGTGTTTCAGCTCCACATTAACTGCTGCTTCTTTGTTTGCTTTGCAATTTCAAAGCACGTATCTCCTTCTTTGTGTCCATTCTTACATTTTTATGACTCTGGTAGAAGATTTGGATTTGATTGTAAATAGAAAAAAGTACAGAGGAACATATAGAGTAAGTGGCAAGTTGGCACATGAGGTGTAAGGCAGCCTGGATAGGAGATCCAGACTTTGATTGAATGAAAGATGGGAGTAATTGTCACCTCTGGTAACCAGTTTCAACTCCTAATGACTAAGTGAAACAGTCAAGAACTCGTAGCCTTCGCTCAGTGTTGTAATCACAAATATGTCAGCCATATCTGCAATAGACAACAATGACTTTATGAATACCAGATTTGTTGAAAACAACTTCCATAAATGCTTATGGAAAAAAACAGACAAAATATCAGGAGGAGTTTTTAATGAATAGATTGATAACATATTGATTTGCCTTTGGTTAATATGTAGCATGTGTGACAACAATGTTGAGAGTAAATAAAGTAAGTTTTGTATGAATAAGTTCAAATCAAGCAAGCTATTAGGTGATGTCAATAGAGAACCAATGCAGAGCAGAGTTCCATTGATGAGGACACCAACAGCCAGTGTAGAAGAAGCCTGACTGTCAGAAGTGGGATTTGAACCCACGCCTCTTATGAGACTGCGACCTGAACGCAGCGCCTTGGACCGCTCGGCCATCCTGACATCCTCTACAAAAGCCAATGGCGAGTGCAATACAAAGAAGACCTATGTGCTTACCAACTGCTTGTCTGTTCAGAAGGCAAAGATTGATTGGTGAAAACGGCCTTTCCTTTTTTAACTGAATTTACACTACTGAGAAGTTTTTTCTTGGTAAGGACCCATGATACTCAACAGTTACAATGTCGTGGAACTCTTGTCTGGTGGTAGCACCAGGATGTTCCGCAGTCTACGGTATTGAGGAAATCTTGAATGTTGATAGAAATGAATAGCCACTGTGTTTCAGCTCCACATTAACTGCTGCTTCTTTGTTTGCTTTGCAATTTCAAAGCACGTATCTCCTTCTTTGTGTCCATTCTTACATTTTTATGACTCTGGTAGAAGATTTGGATTTGATTGTAAATAGAAAAAAGTACAGAGGAACATATAGAGTAAGTGGCAAGTTGGCACATGAGGTGTAAGGCAGCCTGGATAGGAGATCCAGACTTTGATTGAATGAAAGATGGGAGTAATTGTCACCTCTGGTAACCAGTTTCAACTCCTAATGACTAAGTGAAACAGTCAAGAACTCGTAGCCTTCGCTCAGTGTTGTAATCACAAATATGTCAGCCATATCTGCAATAGACAACAATGACTTTATGAATACCAGATTTGTTGAAAACAACTTCCATAAATGCTTATGGAAAAAAACAGACAAAATATCAGGAGGAGTTTTTAATGAATAGATTGATAACATATTGATTTGCCTTTGGTTAATTTGTAGCATGTGTGACTACAATGTTGAGAGCAAATAAAGTAAGTTTTGTCTGAATAAGTTCAAATCAAGCAAGCTATTAGGTGATGTTAATAGAGAATCAATGCAGAGCAGAGTTCCATTGATGAGGACACCAATAGCCAGTATAGAAGTAGCCTGACTGTTGGCTGAATGTCAGAAGTGGGATTTGAACTCACGCCGCTTACGAGACTGCGAACTAAACGCAATGCCTTGGACCGCTCGGCCATCCTGACATCCTTTACAAAAACCAATGCCGAGTGCAATACAAAGAAGACCTATGTGCTTAACAAACTGCTTGTCTGCTCAGAAGGCAAAGAATGATTGGTGAAAACGGCCTTTACTTTTTAAACTGAATTTACACTACTGAGAAGTATTTCTTGGTAAGGACCCATGATACTCAAAAGTTACAATGTCGTGGAACTCTTGTCTGGTGGTAGCACCAGGATGTTCCGCAGTCTACGGTATTGAGGAAACCTTGAATGTTGATAGAAATGAATAGCCACTGTGTTTCAGCTCCACATTAACTGCTGCTTCTTTGTTTGCTTTGCAATTTCAAAGCACGTATCTCCTTCTTTGTGTCCATTCTTACATTTTTATGACTCTGGTAGAAGATTTGGATTTGATTGTAAATAGAAAAAAGTACAGAGGAACATATAGAGTAAGTGGCAAGTTGGCACATGAGGTGTAAGGCAGCCTGGATAGGAGATCCAGACTTTGATTGAATGAAAGATGGGAGTAATTGTCACCTCTGGTAACCAGTTTCAACTCCTAATGACTAAGTGAAACAGTCAAGAACTCGTAGCTTTCGCTCAGTGTTGTAATCACAAATATGTCAGCCATATCTGCAATAGACAACAATGACTTTATGAATACCAGATTTGTTGAAAACAACTTCCATAAATGCTTATGGAAAAAAACAGACAAAATATCAGGAGGAGTTTTTAATGAATAGATTGATAACATATTGATTTGCCTTTGGTTAATATGTAACATGTGTGACAACAATGTTGAGAGCAAATAAAGTAAGTTTTGTCTGAATAAGTTCAAATTAAGCAAGCTATTAGGTGATGTTAATAGAGAACAAATGCAGAGCAGAGTTCCATTGATGAGGACACCAATAGCCAGTGTAGAAGTAGCCTGACTGTCAGAAGTGGGATTTGAACCCACGCCGCTTACGATACTGCGACCTGAACGCAGCGCCTTGGACCGCTCGGCCATCCTGACATCCTCTACAAAAGCCAATGGCGAGTGCAATACAAAGAAGACCTATGTGCTTAACAACTGCTTGTCTGTTCAGAAGGCAAAGAATGATTGGTGAAAACGGCCTTTCCTTTTTTAACTGAATTTACACTACTGAGATGTTTGTGTTGGTAAGGACCCATGATACTCAACAGTTACAATGTCGTGGAACTCTTGTCTGGTGGTAGCACCAGGATGTTCCGCAGTCTACGGTATTGAGGAAACCTTGAATGTTGATAGAAATGAATAGCCACTGTGTTTCAGCTCCACATTAAATGCTGCTTCTTTGTTTGCTTTGTAATTTCAAAGCACCTTTCTCTCTTCTTTGTGTCCATTCTTACATTTTTATGACTCTGGTAGAAGATTTGGATTTGATTGTAAATAGAACAAAGTACAGAGGAACATATAGAGTAAGTGGCAAGTTGGCACATGAGGTGTAAGGCAGCCTGGATAGGAGATCCAGACTTTGATTGAATGAAGGATGGGAGTAATTGTCACCTCTGGTAACCAGTTTCAACTCCTAATGACTAAGTGAAACAGTCAAGAACTTGTAGCCTTCACTCAGCGTTGTAATCACAAATATGTCAGCCATATTTGCAATAATCAACAATGACTTTATGAATACCAGATTTGTTGAAAACAACTTCCATAAATGCTTATGGAAAAAAACAGACAAAATATCAGGAAGAGTTTTTAATGAATAGATTGATAACATATTTATTTGCCTTTGGTTAATTTGTAGCATGTGTGACAACAATGTTGAGAGCAAATAAAGTAAGTTTTGTCTGAATAAGTTAAAATGAAGCAAGCTATTAGTTGATGTTAATAGAGAATAAATGCAGAGCAGAGTTCCATTGACGAGGACACTATTAGCCAGTATAGAAGTAGCCTGACTGTTGGCTGAATGTCAGAAGTGGGATTTGAACCCACGCCTCTTACGAGACTGCGACCTGAACGCAGCGCCTTGGACCGCTCGGCCATCCTGACATCCTCTACAAAAACCAATGCCGAGTGCAATACAAAGAAGACCTATGTGCTTAACAACTGCTTGTCTGCTCAGAAGGCAAAGAATGATTGGTGAAAACGGCCAAACCCTTTTTTAACTGAATTTACACTACTGAGAAGTTTTTTCTTGGTAAGGACCCATGATACTCAACAGTTACAATGTCGTGGAACTCTTGTCTGGTGGTAGCACCAGGGATGTTCCGCAGTCTACGGTATTGAGGAAACCTTGAATGTTGATAGAAATGAATAGTCTCTGTGTTTCAGCTCCACATTAAGTGCTGCTTCTTTGTTTGCTTTGCAATTTCAAAGCACGTATCTCCTTCTTTGTGTCCATTCTTACATTTTTAAGACTCTGGTAGAAGATTTGGATTTGATTGTAAATAGAACAAAGTACAGAGGAACATATAGAGTAAGTGGCAAGTTGGCACACGAGGTGTAAGGCAGCCTGGATAGGAGATCCAGACTTTGATTGAATGAAAGATGGGAGTAATTGTCACCTCTGGCAACCAGTTTCAACTCTTGATGACTTAGTGAAACAGTCAAGAACTCGTAGCCTTCGCTCAGTGTTGTAATCACAAATATGTCAGCCATATCTGCAATAGACAACAATGACTTTATGAATACCAGATTTGTTGAAAACAACTTCCATAAATGCTTATGGAAAAAAACAGACAAAATATCAGGAGGAGTTTTTAATGAATAGATTGATAACATATTGATTTGCCTTTGGTTAATATGTAGCATGTGTGACAACAATGTTGAGAGCAAATAAAGTAAGTTTTGTCTGAATAAGTTCAAATCAAGCAAGCTATTAGGTGATGTTAATAGAGAACAAATGCAGAGCAGAGTTCCATTGATGAGGACACCAATAGCCAGTGTAGAAGTAGCCTGACTGTCAGAAGTAGGATTTGAACCCACGCCTCTTACGAGACTGCGAACTGAACGCAGCGCCTTGGACCGCTCGGCCATCCTGCCATCCTCTACAAAAGCCAATGCCGAGTGCAATACAAAGAAGACCTATGTGCTTAACAACTGCTTGTCTGTTCAGAAGGCAAAGAATGATTGGTGAAAACGGCCTTTCCTTTTTTAACTGAATTTACACTACTGAGATGTTTGTGTTGGTAAGGACCCATGATACTCAACAGTTACAATGTCGTGGAACTCTTGTCTGGTGGTAGCACCAGGATGTTCCGCAGTCTACGGTATTGAGGAAATCTTGAATGTTGATAGAAATGAATAGCCACTGTGTTTCAGCTCCACATTAAATGCTGCTTCTTTGTTTGCTTTGCAATTTCAAAGCACCTTTCTCTCTTCTTTGTGTCCATTCTTACATTTTTATGACTCTGGTAGAAGATTTGGATTTGATTGTAAATAGAATAAAGTACAGAGGAACATATAGAGTAAGTGGCAAGTTGGCACATGAGGTGTAAGGTAGCCTGGATAGGAGATCCAGACTTTGATTGAATGAAAGATGGGAGTAATTGTCACCTCTGGCAACCAGTTTCAACTCTTGATGACTTAGTGAAACAGTCAAGAACTCGTAGCCTTCGCTCAGTGTTGTAATCACAAATATGTCAGCCATATCTGCAATAGACAACAATGACTTTATGAATACCAGATTTGTTGAAAACAACTTCCATAAATGCTTATGGAAAAAAAACAGACAAAATATCAGGAGGAGTTTTTAATGAATAGATTGATAACATATTGATTTGCCTTTGGTTAATATGTAGCATGTGTGACAACAATGTTGAGAGCAAATAAAGTAAGTTTTGTCTGAATAAGTTCAAATTAAGCAAGCTATTAGGTGATGTTAATAGAGAACAAATGCAGAGCAGAGTTCCATTGATGAGGACACCAATAGCCAGTGTAGAAGTAGCCTGACTGTCAGAAGTGGGATTTGAACCCACGCCTCTTACGAGACTGCGACCTGAACGCAGCGCCTTGGACCGCTCGGCCATCCTGACATCCTCTACAAAAGCCAATGGCGAGTGCAATACAAAGAAGACCTATGTGCTTAACAACTGCTTGTCTGTTCAGAAGGCAAAGAATGATTGGTGAAAACGGCCTTTCCTTTTTTAACTGAATTTACACTACTGAGATGTTTGTGTTGGTAAGGACCCATGATACTCAACAGTTACAATGTCGTGGAACTCTTGTCTGGTGGTAGCACCAGGATGTTCCGCAGTCTACGGTATTGAGGAAATCTTGAATGTTGATAGAAATGAATAGCCACTGTGTTTCAGCTCCACATTAAATGCTGCTTCTTTGTTTGCTTTGCAATTTCAAAGCACCTTTCTCTCTTCTTTGTGTCCATTCTTACATTTTTATGACTCTGGTAGAAGATTTGGATTTGATTGTAAATAGAATAAAGTACAGAGGAACATATAGAGTAAGTGGCAAGTTGGCACATGAGGTGTAAGGTAGCCTGGATAGGAGATCCAGACTTTGATTGAATGAAAGATGGGAGTAATTGTCACCTCTGGCAACCAGTTTCAACTCTTGATGACTTAGTGAAACAGTCAAGAACTCGTAGCCTTCGCTCAGTGTTGTAATCACCAATATGTCAGCCATATCTGCAATAGACAACAATGACTTTATGAATACCAGATTTGTTGAAAACAACTTCCATAAATGCTTATGGAAAAAAACAGACAAAATATCAGGAAGAGTTTTTAATGAATAGATTGATAACATATTTATTTGCCTTTGGTTAATTTGTAGCATGTGTGACAACAATGTTGAGAGCAAATAAAGTAAGTTTTGTCTGAATAAGTTCAAATTAAGCAAGCTATTAGGTGATGTTAATAGAGAACAAATGCAGAGCAGAGTTCCATTGATGAGGACACTATTAGCCAGTATAGAAGTAGCCTGACTGTTGGCTGAATGTCAGAAGTGGGATTTGAACCCACACCTCTTACGAGACTGCGACCTGAACGCAGCGCCTTGGACCGCTCGGCCATCCTGACATCCTCTACAAAAACCAATGCCGAGTGCAATACAAAGAAGACCTATGTGCTTAACAACTGCTTGTCTGCTCAGAAGGCAAAGAATGATTGGTGAAAACGGCCAAACCCTTTTTTAACTGAATTTACACTACTGAGAAGTTTTTTCTTGGTAAGGACCCATGATACTCAACAGTTACAATGTCGTGGAACTCTTGTCTGGTGGTAGCACCAGGATGTTCCGCAGTCTACGGTATTGAGGAAACCTTGAATGTTGATAGAAATGAATAGCCACTGTGTTTCAGCTCCACATTAACTGCTGCTTCTTTGTTTGCTTTGCAATTTCAAAGCACGTATCTCCTTCTTTGTGTCCATTCTTACATTTTTATGACTCTGGTAGAAGATTTGGATTTGATTGTAAATAGAACAAAGTACAGAGGAACATATAGAGTAAGTGGCAAGTTGGCACATGAGGTGTAAGGCAGCCTGGATAGGAGATCCAGACTTTGATTGAATGAAAGATGGGAGTAATTGTCACCTCTGGTAACCAGTTTCAACTCCTAATGACTAAGTGAAACAGTCAAGAACTCGTAGCCTTCGCTCAGTGTTGTAATCACAAATATGTCAGCCATATTTGCAATAATAAACAATGACTTTATGAATACCAGATTTGTTGAAAACAACTTCCATAAATGCTTATGGAAAAAAACAGACAAAATATCAGGAGGAGTTTTTAATGAATAGATTGATAACATGTTGATTTGCCTTTGGTTAATATGTAGCATGTGTGACAACAATGTTGAGAGCAAATAAAGTAAGTTTTGTCTGAATAAGTTCAAATTAAGCAAGCTATTAGTTGATGTTAATAGAGAACAAATGCAGAACAGAGTTCCATTGATGAAGACACCAATAGCCAGTATAGAAGTAGCCTGACTGTTGGCTGAATGTCAGAAGTGGGATTTGAACCCACGCCTCTTACGAGACTGCGACCTAAACGCAGCGCCTTGGACCGCTCGGCCATCCTGACATCCTCTACAAAAGCCAATGGCGAGTGCAATACAAAGAAGACCTATGTGCTTAACAACTGCTTGTCTGCTCAGAAGGCAAAGAATGATTGGTGAAAACGGCCAAAGCCTTTTTTAACTGAATTTACACTACTGAGAAGTTATTTCTTGGTAAGGACCCATGATACTCAACAGTTACAATGTCGTGGAACTCTTGTCTGGTGGTAGCACCAGGGATGTTCCGCAGTCTACGGTATTGAGGAAACCTTGAATGTTGATAGAAATGAATAGTCTCTGTGTTTCAGCTCCACATTAAGTGCTGCTTCTTTGTTTGCTTTGCAATTTCAAAGCACGTATCTCCTTCTTTGTGTCCATTCTTACATTTTTAAGACTCTGGTAGAAGATTTGGATTTGATTGTAAATAGAACAAAGTACAGAGGAACATATAGAGTAAGTGGCAAGTTGGCACACGAGGTGTAAGGCAGCCTGGATAGGAGATCCAGACTTTGATTGAATGAAAGATGGGAGTAATTGTCACCTCTGGCAACCAGTTTCAACTCTTGATGACTTAGTGAAACAGTCAAGAACTCGTAGCCTTCGCTCAGTGTTGTAATCACAAATATGTCAGCCATATCTGCAATAGACAACAATGACTTTATGAATACCAGATTTGTTGAAAACAACTTCCATAAATGCTTATGGAAAAAAACAGACAAAATATCAGGAGGAGTTTTTAATGAATAGATTGATAACATATTGATTTGCCTTTGGTTAATATGTAGCATGTGTGACAACAATGTTGAGAGCAAATAAAGTAAGTTTTGTATGAATAAGTTCAAATCAAGCAAGCTATTAGGTGATGTTAATAGAGAACAAATGCAGAGCAGAGTTCCATTGATGAGGACACCAATAGCCAGTATAGAAGTAGCCTGACTGTCAGAAGTGGGATTTGAACCCACGCCTCTTACGAAACTGCGACCTGAACGCAGCGCCTTGGACCGCTCGGCCATCCTGCCATCCTCTACAAAAGCCAATGGCGAGTGCAATACAAAGAAGACCTATGTGCTTAACAACTGCTTGTCTGTTCAGAAGGCAAAGAATGATTGGTGAAAACGGCCTTTCCTTTTTTAGCTGAATTTACACTACTGAGATGTTTGTGTTGGTAAGGACCCATGATACTCAACAGTTACAATGTCGTGGAACTCTTGTCTGGTGGTAGCACCAGGATGTTCCGCAGTCTACGGTATTGAGGAAACCTTGAATGTTGATAGAAATGAATAGCCACTGTGTTTCAGCTCCACATTAAATGCTGTTTCTTTGTTTGCTTTGCAATTTCAAAGCACCTTTCTCTCTTCTTTGTGTCCATTCTTACATTTTTATGACTCTGGTAGAAGATTTGGATTTGATTGTAAATAGAACAAAGTACAGAGGAACATATAGAGTAAGTGGCAAGTTGGCACATGAGGTGTAAGGCAGCCTGGATAGGAGATCCAGACTTTGATTGAATGAAAGATGGGAGTAATTGTCACCTCTGGCAACCAGTTTCAACTCTTGATGACTTAGTGAAACAGTCAAGAACTCGTAGCCTTCGCTCAGTGTTGTAATCACAAATATGTCAGCCATATCTGCAATAGACAACAATGACTTTATGAATACCAGATTTGTTGAAAACAACTTCCATAAATGCTTATGGAAAAAAACAGACAAAATATCAGGAGGAGTTTTTAATGAATAGATTGATAACATATTGATTTGCCTTTGGTTAATATGTAGCATGTGTGACAACAATGTTGAGAGCAAATAAAGTAAGTTTTGTCTGAATAAGTTAAAATGAAGCAAGCTATTAGTTCATGTTAATAGAGAATAAATGCAGAGCAGAGTTCCATTGATGAGGACACCAAGAGCCAGTATAGAAGTAGCCTGACTGTTGGCTGAATGTCAGAAGTGGGATTTGAACCCACGCCTCTTACGAGACTGTGACCTAAACGCAGCGCCTTGGACGCTCGGCCATCCTGACATCCTCTTCAAAAACCAATGCCGAGTGCAATACAAAGAAGACCTATGTGCTTAACAACTGCTTGTCTGCTCAGAAGGCAAAGAATGATTGGTGAAAACGGCCTTTCCTTTTTTAACTGAATTTACACTACTGAGATGTTTGTGTTGGTAAGGACCCATGATACTCAACAGTTACAATGTCGTGGAACTCTTGTCTGGTGGTAGCACCAGGATGTTCCGCAGTCTACGGTATTGAGGAAACCTTGAATGTTGATAGAAATGAATAGCCATTGTGTTTCAGCTCCACATTAAATGTTGCTTCTTTGTTTGCTTTGCAATTTCAAAGCACGTATCTCCTTCTTTGTGTCCATTCTTACATTTTTATGACTCTGGTAGAAGATTTGGATTTGATTGTAAATAGAACAAAGTACAGAGGAACATATAGAGTAAGTGGCAAGTTGGCACATGAGGTGTAAGGCAGCCTGGATAGGAGATCCAGACTTTGATTGAATGAAAGATGGGAGTAATTGTCACCTCTGGCAACCAGTTTCAACTCCTAATGACTAAGTGAAACAGACATTCGCTCAGTGTTGTAATCACAAATATGTCAGCCATATTTGCAATAATCAACAATGACTTTATGAATACCAGATTTGTTGAAAACAACTTCCATAAATGCTTATGGAAAAAAACAGACAAAATATCAGGAGGAGTTTTTAATGAATAGATTGATAACATATTGATTTGCCTTTGGTTAATATGTAGCATGTGTGACAACAATGTTGAGAGCAAATAAAGTAAGTTTTGTCTGAATAAGTTAAAATGAAGCAAGCTTTTAGGTGATGTTAATGGAGAACAAATGCAGAGCAGAGTTCCATTGATGAGGACACCAATAGCCAGTGTAGAAGTAGCCTGACTGTCAAAAGTGGGAGTTGAACCCACGCCTCTTACGAGACTGCGACCTGAACGCAGCGCCTTGGACCGCTCGGCCATCCTGACATCCTCTACAAAAGCCAATGGCAAGTGCAATACAAAGAAGACCTATGTGCTTACCAACTGCTTGTCTGTTCAGAAGGCAAAGAATGATTGGTGAAAACGGCCTTTCCTTTTTTAACTGAATTTACACTACTGAGATGTTTGTGTTGGTAAGGACCCATGATACTCAACAGTTACAATGTCGTGGAACTCTTGTCTGGTGGTAGCACCAGGATGTTCCGCAGTCTATGGTATTGAGGAAACCTTGAATGTTGATAGAAATGAATAGCCACTGTGTTTCAGCTCCACATTAAATGCTGCTTCTTTGTTTGCTTTGCAATTTCAAAGCACCTTTCTCTCTTCTTTGTGTCCATTCTTACATTTTTATGACTCTGGTAGAAGATTTGGATTTGATTGTAAATAGAACAAAGTACAGAGGAACATATAGAGTAAGTGGCAAGTTGGCACATGAGGTGTAAGGCAGCCTGGATAGGAGATCCAGACTTTGATTGAATGAAAGATGGGAGTAATTGTCACCTCTGGCAACCAGTTTCAACTCTTGATGACTTAGTGAAACAGTCAAGAACTCGTAGCCTTCGCTCAGTGTTGTAATCACAAATATGTCAGCCATATCTGCAATAGACAACAATGACTTTATGATACCAGATTTGTTGAAAACAACTTCCATAAATGCTTATGGAAAAAAACAGACAAAATATCAGGAGGAGTTTTTAATGAATAGATTGATAACATATTGATTTGCCGTTGGTTAATATGTAGCATGTGTGACAACAATGTTGGGAGCAAATAAAGTAAGTTTTGTCTGAATAAGTTCAAATCAAGCAAGCTATTAGGTGATGTTAATAGAGAACAAATGCAGAGCAGAGTTCCATTGATGAGGACACCAATAGCCAGTGCAGAAGTAGCCTGACTGTCAAAAGTGGGATTTGAACCCACGCCTCTTACGAGACTGCGACCTGAACGCAGCGCCTTGGACCGCTCGGCCATCCTGACATCCTCTACAAAAGACAATGGCAAGTGCAATACAGAGAAGACCTATGTGCTTAACAACTGCTTGTCTGTTCAGAAGGCAAAGAATGATTGGTGAAAACGGCCTTTCCTTTTTTAACTGAATTTACACTACTGAGATGTTTGTGTTGGTAAGGACCCATGATACTCAACAGTTACAATGTCGTGGAACTCTTGTCTGGTGGTAGCACCAGGATGTTCCGCAGTCTACGGTATTGAGGAAACCTTGAATGTTGATAGAAATGAATAGCCACTGTGTTTCAGCTCCACATTAAATGCTGTTTCTTTGTTTGCTTTGCAATTTCAAAGCACCTTTCTCTCTTCTTTGTGTCCATTCTTACATTTTTATGACTCTGGTAGAAGATTTGGATTTGATTGTAAATAGAACAAAGTACAGAGGAACATATAGAGTAAGTGGCAAGTTGGCACATGAGGTGTAAGGCAGCCTGGATAGGAGATCCAGACTTTGATTGAATGAAGGATGGGAGTAATTGTCACCTCTGGTAACCAGTTTCAACTCCTAATGACTAAGTGAAACAGTCAAGAACTTGTAGCCTTCGCTCAGTGTTGTAATCACAAATATGTCAGCCATATTTGCAATAATCAACAATGACTTTATGAATACCAGATTTGTTGAAAACAACTTCCATCAATGCTTATGGAAAAAAACAGACAAAATATCAGGAGGAGTTTTTTAATGAATAGATTGATAACATATTGATTTGCCTTTGGTTAATTTGTAGCATGTGTGACAACAATGTTGAGAGCAAATAAAGTAAGTTTTGTCTGAATAAGTTAAAATGAAGCAAGCTATTAGTTGATGTTAATAGAGAATAAATGCAGAGCAGAGTTCCATTGATGAGGACACCAATAGCCGGTATAGAAGTAGCCTGACTGTTGGCTGAATGTCAGAAGTGGGATTTGAACCCACGCCTCTTACGAGACTGCGACCTGAACGCAGCGCCTTGGACCGCTCGGCCATCCTGACATCCTCTACAAAAACCAATGCCGAGTGCAATACAAAGAAGACCTATGTGCTTAACAACTGCTTGTCTGCTCAGAAGGCAAAGAATGATTGGTGAAAACGGCCAAACCCTTTTTTAACTGAATTTACACTACTGAGAAGTTTTTTCTTGGTAAGGACCCATGATACTCAAGAGTTACAATGTAGTGGAACTCTTGTCTGGTGGTAGCACCAGGATGTTCCGCAGTCTACGGTATTGAGGAAACCTTGAATGTTGATAGAAATGAATAGCCACTGTGTTTCAGCTCCACATTAACTACTGCTTCTTTGTTTGCTTTGCAATTTCAAAGCACTTATCTCCTTCTTTGTGTCCATTCTTACATTTTTAAGACTCTGGTAGAAGATTTGGATTTGATTGTAAATAGAACAAAGTACACAGGAACATATAGAGTAATTGGCAAGTTGGCACATGAGGTGTAAGGCAGCCTGGATAGGAGATCCAAACTTTGATTGAATGAAAGATGGGAGTAATTGTCACCTCTGGCAACCAGTTTCAACTCTTGATGACTTAGTGAAACAGTCAAGAACTCGTAGCCTTCGCTCAGTGTTGTAATCACAAATATGTCAGCCATATCTGCAATAGACAACAATGACTTTATGAATACCAGATTTGTTGAAAACAACTTCCATAAATGCTTATGGAAAAAAACAGACAAAATATCAGGAGGAGTTTTTAATGAATAGATTGATAACATATTGATTTGCCTTTGGTTAATATGTAGCATGTGTGACAACAATGTTGGGAGCAAATAAAGTAAGTTTTGTCTGAATAAGTTCAAATCAAGCAAGCTATTAGGTGATGTTAATAGAGAACAAATGCAGAGCAGAGTTCCATTGATGAGGACACCAATAGCCAGTGTAGAAGTAGCCTGACTGTCAAAAGTGGGAATTGAACCCACGTCTCTTACGAGGCTGCGACCTGAACGCAGCGCCTTGGACCGCTCGGCCATCCTGACATCCTCTACAAAAACCAATGCCGAGTGCAATACAAAGAAGACCTATGTGCTTAACAACTGCTTGTCTGCTCAGAAGGCAAAGAATGATTGGTGAAAACGGCCAAACCCTTTTTTAACTGAATTTACACTACTGAGAAGTTTTTTCTTGGTAAGGACCCATGATACTCAACAGTTACAATGTCGTGGAACTCTTGTCTGGTGGTAGCACCAGGATGTTCCGCAGTCTACGGTATTGAGGAAACCTTGAATGTTGATAGAAATGAATAGCCACTGTGTTTCAGCTCCACATTAACTGCTGCTTCTTTGTTTGCTTTGCAATTTCAAAGCACGTATCTCCTTCTTTGTGTCCATTCTTACATTTTTATGACTCTGGTAGAAGATTTGGATTTGATTGTAAATAGAACAAAGTACAGAGGAACATATAGAGTAAGTGGCAAGTTGGCACATGAGGTGTAAGGCAGCCTGGATAGGAGATCCAAACTTTGATTGAATGAAAGATGGGAGTAATTGTCACCTCTGGTAACCAGTTTCAACTCCTAATGACTAAGTGAAACAGTCAAGAACTTGTAGCCTTCGCTCAGTGTTGTAATCACAAATATGTCAGCCATATTTGCAATAATAAACAATGACTTTATGAATACCAGATTTGTTGAAAACAACTTCCATAAATGCTTATGGAAAAAAACAGACAAAATATCAGGAGGAGTTTTTAATGAATAGATTGATAACATGTTGATTTGCCTTTGGTTAATATGTAGCATGTGTGACAACAATGTTGAGAGCAAATAAAGTAAGTTTTGTCTGAATAAGATAAAATGAAGCAAGCTATTAGTTGATGTTAATAGAGAACAAATGCAGAACAGAGTTCCATTGATGAAGACACCAATAGCCAGTATAGAAGTAGCCTGACTGTTGGCTGAATGTCAGAAGTGGGATTTGAACCCACGCCTCTTACGAGACTGCGACCTAAACGCAGCGCCTTGGACCGCTCGGCCATCCTGACATCCTCTACAAAAGCCAATGGCGAGTGCAATACAAAGAAGACCTATGTGCTTAACAACTGCTTGTCTGCTCAGAAGGCAAAGAATGATTGGTGAAAACGGCCAAAGCCTTTTTTAACTGAATTTACACTACTGAGAAGTTATTTCTTGGTAAGGACCCATGATACTCAACAGTTACAATGTCGTGGAACTCTTGTCTGGTGGTAGCACCAGGGATGTTCCGCAGTCTACGGTATTGAGGAAACCTTGAATGTTGATAGAAATGAATAGTCTCTGTGTTTCAGCTCCACATTAAGTGCTGCTTCTTTGTTTGCTTTGCAATTTCAAAGCACGTATCTCCTTCTTTGTGTCCATTCTTACATTTTTAAGACTCTGGTAGAAGATTTGGATTTGATTGTAAATAGAACAAAGTACAGAGGAACATATAGAGTAAGTGGCAAGTTGGCACACGAGGTGTAAGGCAGCCTGGATAGGAGATCCAGACTTTGATTGAATGAAAGATGGGAGTAATTGTCACCTCTGGCAACCAGTTTCAACTCTTGATGACTTAGTGAAACAGTCAAGAACTCGTAGCCTTCGCTCAGTGTTGTAATCACAAATATGTCAGCCATATCTGCAATAGACAACAATGACTTTATGAATACCAGATTTGTTGAAAACAACTTCCATAAATGCTTATGGAAAAAAACAGACAAAATATCAGGAGGAGTTTTTAATGAATAGATTGATAACATATTGATTTGCCTTTGGTTAATATGTAGCATGTGTGACAACAATGTTGAGAGCAAATAAAGTAAGTTTTGTATGAATAAGTTCAAATCAAGCAAGCTATTAGGTGATGTTAATAGAGAACAAATGCAGAGCAGATTCCATTGATGAGGACACCAATAGCCAGTATAGAAGTAGCCTGACTGTCAAAAGTGGGAATTGAACCCACGCCTCTTACGAAACTGCGACCTGAACGCAGCGCCTTGGACCGCTCGGCCATCCTGCCACCCTCTACAAAAGCCAATGGCGAGTGCAATACAAAGAAGACCTATGTGCTTAACAACTGCTTGTCTGTTCAGAAGGCAAAGAATGATTGGTGAAAACGGCCTTTCCTTTTTTAACTGAATTTACACTACTGAGATGTTTGTGTTGGTAAGGACCCATGATACTCAACAGTTACAATGTCGTGGAACTCTTGTCTGGTGGTAGCACCAGGATGTTCCGCAGTCTACGGTATTGAGGAAACCTTGAATGTTGATAGAAATGAATAGCCACTGTGTTTCAGCTCCACATTAAATGCTGTTTCTTTGTTTGCTTTGCAATTTCAAAGCACCTTTCTCTCTTCTTTGTGTCCATTCTTACATTTTTATGACTCTGGTAGAAGATTTGGATTTGATTTAAATAGAACAAAGTACAGAGGAACATATGGAGTAAGTGGCAAGTTGGCACATGAGGTGTAAGGCAGCCTGGATAGGAGATCCAGACTTTGATTGAATGAAAGATGGGAGTAATTGTCACCTCTGGCAACCAGTTTCAACTCTTGATGACTTAGTGAAACAGTCAAGAACTCGTAGCCTTCGCTCAGTGTTGTAATCACAAATATGTCAGCCATATCTGCAATAGACAACAATGACTTTATGAATACCAGATTTGTTGAAAACAACTTCCATAAATGCTTATGGAAAAAAACAGACAAAATATCAGGAGGAGTTTTTAATGAATAGATTGATAACATATTGATTTGCCTTTGGTTAATATGTAGCATGTGTGACAACAATGTTGAGAGCAAATAAAGTAAGTTTTGTCTGAATAAGTTAAAATGAAGCAAGCTATTAGTTCATGTTAATAGAGAATAAATGCAGAGCAGAGTTCCATTGATGAGGACACCAAGAGCCAGTATAGAAGTAGCCTGACTGTTGGCTGAATGTCAGAAGTGGGATTTGAACCCACGCCTCTTACGAGACTGTGACCTAAACGCAGCGCCTTGGACGCTCGGCCATCCTGACATCCTCTACAAAAACCAATGCCGAGTGCAATACAAAGAAGACCTATGTGCTTAACAACTGCTTGTCTGCTCAGAAGGCAAAGAATGATTGGTGAAAACGGCCTTTCCTTTTTTAACTGAATTTACACTACTGAGATGTTTGTGTTGGTAAGGACCCATGATACTCAACAGTTACAATGTCGTGGAACTCTTGTCTGGTGGTAGCACCAGGATGTTCCGCAGTCTACGGTATTGAGGAAACCTTGAATGTTGATAGAAATGAATAGCCATTGTGTTTCAGCTCCACATTAAATGTTGCTTCTTATTTTGCTTTGCAATTTCAAAGCACGTATCTCCTTCTTTGTGTCCATTCTTACATTTTTATGACTCTGGTAGAAGATTTGGATTTGATTGTAAATAGAACAAAGTACAGAGGAACATATAGAGTAAGTGGCAAGTTGGCACATGAGGTGTAAGGCAGCCTGGATAGGAGATCCAGACTTTGATTGAATGAAAGATGGGAGTAATTGTCACCTCTGGCAACCAGTTTCAACTCCTAATGACTAAGTGAAACAGACATTCGCTCAGTGTTGTAATCATAAATATGTCAGCCATATTTGCAATAATCAACAATGACTTTATGAATACCAGATTTGTTGAAAACAACTTCCATAAATGCTTATGGAAAAAAACAGACAAAATATCAGGAGGAGTTTTTAATGAATAGATTGATAACATATTGATTTGCCTTTGGTTAATATGTAGCATGTGTGACAACAATGTTGAGAGCAAATAAAGTAAGTTTTGTCTGAATAAGTTAAAATGAAGCAAGCTTTTAGGTGATGTTAATGGAGAACAAATGCAGAGCAGAGTTCCATTGATGAGGACACCAAGAGCCAGTATAGAAGTAGCCTGACTGTCAAAAGTGGGATTTGAACCCACGCCTCTTACGAGACTGCGACCTGAACGCAGCGCCTTGGACCGCTCGGCCATCCTGACATCCTCTACAAAAGCCAATGGCAAGTGCAATACAAAGAAGACCTATGTGCTTAACAACTGCTTGTCTGTTCAGAAGGCAAAGAATGATTGGTGAAAACGGCCTTTCCTTTTTTAACTGAATTTACACTACTGAGATGTTTGTGTTGGTAAGGACCCATGATACTCAACAGTTACAATGTCGTGGAACTCTTGTCTGGTGGTAGCACCAGGATGTTCCGCAGTCTATGGTATTGAGGAAACCTTGAATGTTGATAGAAATGAATAGCCACTGTGTTTCAGCTCCACATTAAATGCTGCTTCTTTGTTTGCTTTGCAATTTCAAAGCACCTTTCTCTCTTCTTTGTGTCCATTCTTACATTTTTATGACTCTGGTAGAAGATTTGGATTTGATTGTAAATAGAACAAAGTACAGAGGAACATATAGAGTAAGTGGCAAGTTGGCACATGAGGTGTAAGGCAGCCTGGATAGGAGATCCAGACTTTGATTGAATGAAAGATGGGAGTAATTGTCACCTCTGGCAACCAGTTTCAACTCTTGATGACTTAGTGAAACAGTCAAGAACTCGTAGCCTTCGCTCAGTGTTGTAATCACAAATATGTCAGCCATATCTGCAATAGACAACAATGACTTTATGATACCAGATTTGTTGAAAACAACTTCCATAAATGCTTATGGAAAAAAACAGACAAAATATCAGGAGGAGTTTTTAATGAATAGATTGATAACATATTGATTTGCCGTTGGTTAATATGTAGCATGTGTGACAACAATGTTGGGAGCAAATAAAGTAAGTTTTGTCTGAATAAGTTCAAATCAAGCAAGCTATTAGGTGATGTTAATAGAGAACAAATGCAGAGCAGAGTTCCATTGATGAGGACACCAATAGCCAGTGCAGAAGTAGCCTGACTGTCAAAAGTGGGATTTGAACCCACGCCTCTTACGAGACTGCGACCTGGACGCAGCGCCTTGGACCGCTCGGCCATCCTGACATCCTCTACAAAAGCCAATGGCAAGTGCAATACAAAGAAGACCTATGTGCTTAACAACTGCTTGTCTGTTCAGAAGGCAAAGAATGATTGGTGAAAACGGCCTTTCCTTTTTTAACTGAATTTACACTACTGAGATGTTTGTGTTGGTAAGGACCCATGATACTCAACAGTTACAATGTCGTGGAACTCTTGTCTGGTGGTAGCACCAGGATGTTCCGCAGTCTACGGTATTGAGGAAACCTTGAATGTTGATAGAAATGAATAGCCACTGTGTTTCAGCTCCACATTAAATGCTGCTTCTTTGTTTGCTTTGCAATTTCAAAGCACCTTTCTCTCTTCTTTGTGTCCATTCTTACATTTTTATGACTCTGGTAGAAGATTTGGATTTGATTGTAAATAGAACAAAGTACAGAGGAACATATAGAGTAAGTGGCAAGTTGGCACATGAGGTGTAAGGCAGCCTGGATAGGAGATCCAGACTTTGATTGAATGAAGGATGGGAGTAATTGTCACCTCTGGTAACCAGTTTCAACTCCTAATGACTAAGTGAAACAGTCAAGAACTTGTAGCCTTCGCTCAGTGTTGTAATCACAAATATGTCAGCCATATTTGCAATAATCAACAATGACTTTATGAATACCAGATTTGTTGAAAACAACTTCCATCAATGCTTATGGAAAAAAACAGACAAAATATCAGGAGGAGTTTTTAATGAATAGATTGATAACATATTGATTTGCCTTTGGTTAATTTGTAGCATGTGTGACAACAATGTTGAGAGCAAATAAAGTAAGTTTTGTCTGAATAAGTTAAAATGAAGCAAGCTATTAGTTGATGTTAATAGAGAATAAATGCAGAGCAGAGTTCCATTGATGAGGACACCAATAGCCGGTATAGAAGTAGCCTGACTGTTGGCTGAATGTCAGAAGTGGGATTTGAACCCACGCCTCTTACGAGACTGCGACCTGAACGCAGCACCTTGGACCGCTCGGCCATCCTGACATCCTCTACAAAAATCAATGCCGAGTGCAATACAAAGAAGACCTATGTGCTTAACAACTGCTTGTCTGCTCAGAAGGCAAAGAATGATTGGTGAAAACGGCCAAACCCTTTTTTAACTGAATTTACACTACTGAGAAGTTTTTTCTTGGTAAGGACCCATGATACTCAAGAGTTACAATGTCGTGGAACTCTTGTCTGGTGGTAGCACCAGGATGTTCCGCAGTCTACGGTATTGAGGAAACCTTGAATGTTGATAGAAATGAATAGCCACTGTGTTTCAGCTCCACATTAACTGCTGCTTCTTTGTTTGCTTTGCAATTTCAAAGCACTTATCTCCTTCTTTGTGTCCATTCTTACATTTTTAAGACTCTGGTAGAAGATTTGGATTTGATTGTAAATAGAACAAAGTACAGAGGAACATATAGAGTAAGTGGCAAGTTGGCACATGAGGTGTAAGGCAGCCTGGATAGGAGATCCAGACTTTGATTGAATGAAAGATGGGAGTAATTGTCACCTCTGGCAACCAGTTTCAACTCTTGATGACTTAGTGAAACAGTCAAGAACTCGTAGCCTTCGCTCAGTGTTGTAATCACAAATATGTCAGCCATATCTGCAATAGACAACAATGACTTTATGAATACCAGATTTGTTGAAAACAACTTCCATAAATGCTTATGGAAAAAAACAGACAAAATATCAGGAGGAGTTTTTAATGAATAGATTGATAACATATTGATTTGCCTTTGGTTAATATGTAGCATGTGTGACAACAATGTTGGGAGCAAATAAAGTAAGTTTTGTCTGAATAAGTTCAAATCAAGCAAGCTATTAGGTGATGTTAATAGAGAACAAATGCAGAGCAGAGTTCCATTGATGAGGACACCAATAGCCAGTGTAGAAGTAGCCTGACTGTCAAAAGTGGGAATTGAACCCACGTCTCTTACGAGGCTGCGACCTGAACGCAGCGCCTTGGACCGCTCGGCCATCCTGACATCCTCTACAAAAACCAATGCCGAGTGCAATACAAAAAAGACCTATGTGCTTAACAACTGCTTGTCTGTTCAGAAGGCAAAGAATGATTGGTGAAAACGGCCTTTCCTTTTTTAACTGAATTTACACTACTGAGATGTTTGTGTTGGTAAGGACCCATGATACTCAACAGTTACAATGTCGTGGAACTCTTGTCTGGTGGTAGCACCAGGATGTTCCGCAGTCTACGGTATTGAGGAAACCTTGAATGTTGATAGAAATGAATAGCCACTGTGTTTCAGCTCCACATTAAATGTTGCTTCTTTGTTTGCTTTGCAATTTCAAAGCACGTATCTCCTTCTTTGTGTCCTTTCTTACATTTTTATGACTCTGGTAGAAGATTTGGATTTGATTGTAAATAGAACAAAGTACAGAGGAACATATAGAGTAAGTGGCAAGTTGGCACATGAGGTGTAAGGCAGCCTGGATAGGAGATCCAGACTTTGATTGAATGAAGGATGGGAGTAATTGTCACCTCTGGTAACCAGTTTCAACTCCTAATGACTAAGTGAAACAGTCAAGAACTTGTAGCCTTCACTCAGTGTTGTAATCACAAATATGTCAGCCATATTTGCAATAATCAACAATGACTTTATGAATACCAGATTTGTTGAAAACAACTTCCATAAATGCTTATGGAAAAAAACAGACAAAATATCAGGAAGAGTTTTTAATGAATAGATTGATAACATATTTATTTGCCTTTGGTTAATTTGTAGCATGTGTGACAACAATGTTGAGAGCAAATAAAGTAAGTTTTGTCTGAATAAGTTAAAATGAAGCAAGCTATTAGTTGATGTTAATAGAGAATAAATGCAGAGCAGAGTTCCATTGATGAGGACACTATTAGCCAGTATAGAAGTAGCCTGACTGTTGGCTGAATGTCAGAAGTGGGATTTGAACCCACGCCTCTTACGAGACTGCGACCTGAACGCAGCGCCTTGGACCGCTCGGCCACCCTGACATCCTCTACAAAAACCAATGCCGAGTGCAATACAAAGAAGACCTATGTGCTTAACAACTGCTTGTCTGCTCAGAAGGCAAAGAATGATTGGTGAAAACGGCCAAACCCTTTTTTAACTGAATTTACACTACTGAGATGTTTGTGTTGGTAAGGACCCATGATACTCAACAGTTACAATGTCGTGGAACTCTTGTCTGGTGGTAGCACCAGGATGTTCCGCAGTCTACGGTATTGAGGAAACCTTGAATGTTGATAGAAATGAATAGCCACTGTGTTTCAGCTCCACATTAACTGCTGCTTCTTTGTTTGCTTTGCAATTTCAAAGCACGTATCTCCTTCTTTGTGTCCATTCTTACATTTTTATGACTCTGGTAGAAGATTTGGATTTGATTGTAAATAGAACAAAGTACAGAGGAACATATAGAGTAAGTGGCAAGTTGGCACATGAGGTGTAAGGCAGCCTGGATAGGAGATCCAAACTTTGATTGAATGAAAGATGGGAGTAATTGTCACCTCTGGTAACCAGTTTCAACTCCTAATGACTAAGTGAAACAGTCAAGAACTTGTAGCCTTCGCTCAGTGTTGTAATCACAAATATGTCAGCCATATTTGCAATAATAAACAATGACTTTATGAATACCAGATTTGTTGAAAACAACTTCCATAAATGCTTATGGAAAAAAACAGACAAAATATCAGGAGGAGTTTTTAATGAATAGATTGATAACATGTTGATTTGCCTTTGGTTAATATGTAGCATGTGTGACAACAATGTTGAGAGCAAATAAAGTAAGTTTTGTCTGAATAAGTTAAAATGAAGCAAGCTATTAGTTGATGTTAATAGAGAACAAATGCAGAACAGAGTTCCATTGATGAAGACACCAATAGCCAGTATAGAAGTAGCCTGACTGTTGGCTGAATGTCAGAAGTGGGATTTGAACCCACGCCTCTTACGAGATTGCGACCTAAACGCAGCGCCTTGGACCGCTCGGCCATCCTGACATCCTCTACAAAAGCCAATGGCGAGTGCAATACAAAGAAGACCTATGTGCTTAACAACTGCTTGTCTGCTCAGAAGGCAAAGAATGATTGGTGAAAACGGCCAAAGCCTTTTTTAACTGAATTTACACTACTGAGAAGTTATTTCTTGGTAAGGACCCATGATACTCAACAGTTACAATGTCGTGGAACTCTTGTCTGGTGGTAGCACCAGGGATGTTCCGCAGTCTACGGTATTGAGGAAACCTTGAATGTTGATAGAAATGAATAGTCTCTGTGTTTCAGCTCCACATTAAGTGCTGCTTCTTTGTTTGCTTTGCAATTTCAAAGCACGTATCTCCTTCTTTGTGTCCATTCTTACATTTTTAAGACTCTGGTAGAAGATTTGGATTTGATTGTAAATAGAACAAAGTACAGAGGAACATATAGAGTAAGTGGCAAGTTGGCACACGAGGTGTAAGGCAGCCTGGATAGGAGATCCAGACTTTGATTGAATGAAAGATGGGAGTAATTGTCACCTCTTGCAACCAGTTTCAACTCTTGATGACTTAGTGAAACAGTCAAGAACTCGTAGCCTTCGCTCAGTGTTGTAATCACAAATATGTCAGCCATATCTGCAATAGACAACAATGACTTTATGAATACCAGATTTGTTGAAAACAACTTCCATAAATGCTTATGGAAAAAAACAGACAAAATATCAGGAGGAGTTTTTAATGAATAGATTGATAACATATTGATTTGCCTTTGGTTAATATGTAGCATGTGTGACAACAATGTTGAGAGCAAATAAAGTAAGTTTTGTATGAATAAGTTCAAATCAAGCAAGCTATTAGGTGATGTTAATAGAGAACAAATGCAGAGCAGAGTTCCATTGATGAGGACACCAATAGCCAGTATAGAAGTAGCCTGACTGTCAGAAGTGGGATTTGAACCCACGCCTCTTACGAAACTGCGACCTGAACGCAGCGCCTTGGACCGCTCGGCCATCCTGCCATCCTCTACAAAAGCCAATGGCGAGTGCAATACAAAGAAGACCTATGTGCTTAACAACTGCTTGTCTGTTCAGAATGCAAAGAATGATTGGTGAAAACGGCCTTTCCTTTTCTAACTGAATTTACACTACTGAGATGTTTGTGTTGGTAAGGACCCATGATACTCAACAGTTACAATGTCGTGGAACTCTTGTCTGGTGGTAGCACCAGGATGTTCCGCAGTCTACGGTATTGAGGAAACCTTGAATGTTGATAGAAATGAATAGCCACTGTGTTTCAGCTCCACATTAAATGCTGTTTCTTTGTTTGCTTTGCAATTTCAAAGCACCTTTCTCTCTTCTTTGTGTCCATTCTTACATTTTTATGACTCTGGTAGAAGATTTGGATTTGATTGTAAATAGAACAAAGTACAGAGGAACATATAGAGTAAGTGGCAAGTTGGCACACGAGGTGTAAGGCAGCCTGGATAGGAGATCCAGACTTTGATTGAATGAAAGATGGGAGTAATTGTCACCTCTGGCAACCAGTTTCAACTCTTGATGACTTAGTGAAACAGTCAAGAACTCGTAGCCTTCGCTCAGTGTTGTAATCACAAATATGTCAGCCATATCTGCAATAGACAACAATGACTTTATGAATACCAGATTTGTTGAAAACAACTTCCATAAATGCTTATGGAAAAAAACAGACAAAATATCAGGAGGAGTTTTTAATGAATAGATTGATAACATATTGATTTGCCTTTGGTTAATATGTAGCATGTGTGACAACAATGTTGAGAGCAAATAAAGTAAGTTTTGTATGAATAAGTTCAAATCAAGCAAGCTATTAGGTGATGTTAATAGAGAACAAATGCAGAGCAGAGTTCCATTGATGAGGACACCAATAGCCAGTATAGAAGTAGCCTGACTGTCAGAAGTGGGATTTGAACCCACGCCTCTTACGAAACTGCGACCTGAACGCAGCGCCTTGGACCGCTCGGCCATCCTGCCATCCTCTACAAAAGCCAATGGCGAGTGCAATACAAAGAAGACCTATGTGCTTAACAACTGCTTGTCTGTTCAGAATGCAAAGAATGATTGGTGAAAACGGCCTTTCCTTTTTTAACTGAATTTACACTACTGAGATGTTTGTGTTGGTAAGGACCCATGATACTCAACAGTTACAATGTCGTGGAACTCTTGTCTGGTGGTAGCACCAGGATGTTCCGCAGTCTACGGTATTGAGGAAACCTTGAATGTTGATAGAAATGAATAGCCACTGTGTTTCAGCTCCACATTAAATGCTGTTTCTTTGTTTGCTTTGCAATTTCAAAGCACCTTTCTCTCTTCTTTGTGTCCATTCTTACATTTTTATGACTCTGGTAGAAGATTTGGATTTGATTGTAAATAGAACAAAGTACAGAGGAACATATAGAGTAAGTGGCAAGTTGGCACACGAGGTGTAAGGCAGCCTGGATAGGAGATCCAGACTTTGATTGAATGAAAGATGGGAGTAATTGTCACCTCTGGCAACCAGTTTCAACTCTTGATGACTTAGTGAAACAGTCAAGAACTCGTAGCCTTCGCTCAGTGTTGTAATCACAAATATGTCAGCCATATCTGCAATAGACAACAATGACTTTATGAATACCAGATTTGTTGAAAACAACTTCCATAAATGCTTATGGAAAAAAACAGACAAAATATCAGGAGGAGTTTTTAATGAATAGATTGATAACATATTGATTTGCCTTTGGTTAATATGTAGCATGTGTGACAACAATGTTGAGAGCAAATAAAGTAAGTTTTGTCTGAATAAGTTAAAATGAAGCAAGCTATTAGTTCATGTTAATAGAGCATAAATGCAGAGCAGAGTTCCATTGATGAGGACACCAAGAGCCAGTATAGAAGTAGCCTGACTGTTGGCTGAATGTCAGAAGTGGGATTTGAACCCACGCCTCTTACGAGACTGTGACCTAAACGCAGCGCCTTGGACGCTCGGCCATCCTGACATCCTCTACAAAAACCAATGCCGAGTGCAATACAAAGAAGACCTATGTGCTTAACAACTGCTTGTCTGCTCAGAAGGCAAAGAATGATTGGTGAAAACGGCCTTTCCTTTTTTAACTGAATTTACACTACTGAGATGTTTGTGTTGGTAAGGACCCATGATACTCAACAGTTACAATGTCGTGGAACTCTTGTCTGGTGGTAGCACCAGGATGTTCCGCAGTCTACGGTATTGAGGAAACCTTGAATGTTGATAGAAATGAATAGCCATTGTGTTTCAGCTCCACATTAAATGTTGCTTCTTATTTTGCTTTGCAATTTCAAAGCACGTATCTCCTTCTTTGTGTCCATTCTTACATTTTTATGACTCTGGTAGAAGATTTGGATTTGATTGTAAATAGAACAAAGTACAGAGGAACATATAGAGTAAGTGGCAAGTTGGCACATGAGGTGTAAGGCAGCCTGGATAGGAGATCCAGACTTTGATTGAATGAAAGATGGGAGTAATTGTCACCTCTGGCAACCAGTTTCAACTCCTAATGACTAAGTGAAACAGACATTCGCTCAGTGTTGTAATCACAAATATGTCAGCCATATTTGCAATAATCAACAATGACTTTATGAATACCAGATTTGTTGAAAACAACTTCCATAAATGCTTATGGAAAAAAACAGACAAAATATCAGGAGGAGTTTTTAATGAATAGATTGATAACATATTGATTTGCCTTTGGTTAATATGTAGCATGTGTGACAACAATGTTGAGAGCAAATAAAGTAAGTTTTGTCTGAATAAGTTAAAATGAAGCAAGCTTTTAGGTGATGTTAATGGAGAACAAATGCAGAGCAGAGTTCCATTGATGAGGACACTAATAGCCAGTGTAGAAGTAGCCTGACTGTCAAAAGTGGGATTTGAACCCAGGCCTCTTACGAGACTGCGACCTGAACGCAGCGCCTTGGACCGCTCGGCCATCCTGACATCCTCTACAAAAGCCAATGGCAAGTGCAATACAAAGAAGACCTATGTGCTTAACAACTGCTTGTCTGTTCAGAAGGCAAAGAATGATTGGTGAAAACGGCCTTTCCTTTTTTAACTGAATTTACACTACTGAGATGTTTGTGTTGGTAAGGACCCATGATACTCAACAGTTACAATGTCGTGGAACTCTTGTCTGGTGGTAGCACCAGGATGTTCCGCAGTCTATGGTATTGAGGAAACCTTGAATGTTGATAGAAATGAATAGCCACTGTGTTTCAGCTCCACATTAAATGCTGCTTCTTTGTTTGCTTTGCAATTTCAAAGCACCTTTCTCTCTTCTTTGTGTCCATTCTTACATTTTTATGACTCTGGTAGAAGATTTGGATTTGATTGTAAATAGAACAAAGTACAGAGGAACATATAGAGTAAGTGGCAAGTTGGCACATGAGGTGTAAGGCAGCCTGGATAGGAGATCCAGACTTTGATTGAATGAAAGATGGGAGTAATTGTCACCTCTGGCAACCAGTTTCAACTCTTGATGACTTAGTGAAACAGTCAAGAACTCGTAGCCTTCGCTCAGTGTTGTAATCACAAATATGTCAGCCATATCTGCAATAGACAACAATGACTTTATGATACCAGATTTGTTAAAAACAACTTCCATAAATGCTTATGGAAAAAAACAGACAAAATATCAGGAGGAGTTTTTAATGAATAGATTGATAACATATTGATTTGCCGTTGGTTAATATGTAGCATGTGTGACAACAATGTTGGGAGCAAATAAAGTAAGTTTTGTCTGAATAAGTTCAAATCAAGCAAGCTATTAGGTGATGTTAATAGAGAACAAATGCAGAGCAGAGTTCCATTGATGAGGACACCAATAGCCAGTGCAGAAGTAGCCTGACTGTCAAAAGTGGGATTTGAACCCACGCCTCTTACGAGACTGCGACCTGAACGCAGCGCCTTGGACCGCTCGGCCATCCTGACATCCTCTACAAAAGCCAATGGCAAGTGCAATACAAAGAAGACCTATGTGCTTAACAACTGCTTGTCTGTTCAGAAGGCAAAGAATGATTGGTGAAAACGGCCTTTCCTTTTTTAACTGAATTTACACTACTGAGATGTTTGTGTTGGTAAGGACCCATGATACTCAACAGTTACAATGTCGTGGAACTCTTGTCTGGTGGTAGCACCAGGATGTTCCGCAGTCTACGGTATTGAGGAAACCTTGAATGTTGATAGAAATGAATAGCCACTGTGTTTCAGCTCCACATTAAATGCTGCTTCTTTGTTTGCTTTGCAATTTCAAAGCACCTTTCTCTCTTCTTTGTGTCCATTCTTACATTTTTATGACTCTGGTAGAAGATTTGGATTTGATTGTAAATAGAACAAAGTACAGAGGAACATATAGAGTAAGTGGCAAGTTGGCACATGAGGTGTAAGGCAGCCTGGATAGGAGATCCAGACTTTGATTGAATGAAGGATGGGAGTAATTGTCACCTCTGGTAACCAGTTTCAACTCCTAATGACTAAGTGAAACAGTCAAGAACTTGTAGCCTTCGCTCAGTGTTGTAATCACAAATATGTCAGCCATATTTGCAATAATCAACAATGACTTTATGAATACCAGATTTGTTGAAAACAACTTCCATCAATGCTTATGGAAAAAAACAGACAAAATATCAGGAGGAGTTTTTAATGAATAGATTGATAACATATTGATTTGCCTTTGGTTAATTTGTAGCATGTGTGACAACAATGTTGAGAGCAAATAAAGTAAGTTTTGTCTGAATAAGTTAAAATGAAGCAAGCTATTAGTTGATGTTAATAGAGAATAAATGCAGAGCAGAGTTCCATTGATGAGGACACCAATAGCCGGTATAGAAGTAGCCTGACTGTTGGCTGAATGTCAGAAGTGGGATTTGAACCCACGCCTCTTACGAGACTGCGACCTGAACGCAGCACCTTGGACCGCTCGGCCATCCTGACATCCTCTACAAAAACCAATGCCGAGTGCAATACAAAGAAGACCTATGTGCTTAACAACTGCTTGTCTGCTCAGAAGGCAAAGAATGATTGGTGAAAACGGCCAAACCCTTTTTTAACTGAATTTACACTACTGAGAAGTTTTTTCTTGGTAAGGACCCATGATACTCAAGAGTTACAATGTCGTGGAACTCTTGTCTGGTGGTAGCACCAGGATGTTCCGCAGTCTACGGTATTGAGGAAACCTTGAATGTTGATAGAAATGAATAGCCACTGTGTTTCAGCTCCACATTAACTGCTGCTTCTTTGTTTGCTTTGCAATTTCAAAGCACTTATCTCCTTCTTTGTGTCCATTCTTACATTTTTAAGACTCTGGTAGAAGATTTGGATTTGATTGTAAATAGAACAAAGTACAGAGGAACATATAGAGTAAGTGGCAAGTTGGCACATGAGGTGTAAGGCAGCCTGGATAGGAGATCCAGACTTTGATTGAATGAAAGATGGGAGTAATTGTCACCTCTGGCAACCAGTTTCAACTCTTGATGACTTAGTGAAACAGTCAAGAACTCGTAGCCTTCGCTCAGTGTTGTAATCACAAATATGTCAGCCATATCTGCAATAGACAACAATGACTTTATGAATACCAGATTTGTTGAAAACAACTTCCATAAATGCTTATGGAAAAAAACAGACAAAATATCAGGAGGAGTTTTTAATGAATAGATTGATAACATATTGATTTGCCTTTGGTTAATATGTAGCATGTGTGACAACAATGTTGGGAGCAAATAAAGTAAGTTTTGTCTGAATAAGTTCAAATCAAGCAAGCTATTAGGTGATGTTAATAGAGAACAAATGCAGAGCAGAGTTCCATTGATGAGGACACCAATAGCCAGTGTAGAAGTAGCCTGACTGTCAAAAGTGGGAATTGAACCCACGTCTCTTACGAGGCTGCGACCTGAACGCAGCGCCTTGGACCGCTCGGCCATCCTGACATCCTCTACAAAAACCAATGCCGAGTGCAATACAAAAAAGACCTATGTGCTTAACAACTGCTTGTCTGTTCAGAAGGCAAAGAATGATTGGTGAAAACGGCCTTTCCTTTTTTAACTGAATTTACACTACTGAGATGTTTGTGTTGGTAAGGACCCATGATACTCAACAGTTACAATGTCGTGGAACTCTTGTCTGGTGGTAGCACCAGGATGTTCCGCAGTCTACGGTATTGAGGAAACCTTGAATGTTGATAGAAATGAATAGCCACTGTGTTTCAGCTCCACATTAAATGTTGCTTCTTTGTTTGCTTTGCAATTTCAAAGCACGTATCTCCTTCTTTGTGTCCTTTCTTACATTTTTATGACTCTGGTAGAAGATTTGGATTTGATTGTAAATAGAACAAAGTACAGAGGAACATATAGAGTAAGTGGCAAGTTGGCACATGAGGTGTAAGGCAGCCTGGATAGGAGATCCAGACTTTGATTGAATGAAGGATGGGAGTAATTGTCACCTCTGGTAACCAGTTTCAACTCCTAATGACTAAGTGAAACAGTCAAGAACTTGTAGCCTTCACTCAGTGTTGTAATCACAAATATGTCAGCCATATTTGCAATAATCAACAATGACTTTATGAATACCAGATTTGTTGAAAACAACTTCCATAAATGCTTATGGAAAAAAACAGACAAAATATCAGGAAGAGTTTTTAATGAATAGATTGATAACATATTTATTTGCCTTTGGTTAATTTGTAGCATGTGTGACAACAATGTTGAGAGCAAATAAAGTAAGTTTTGTCTGAATAAGTTAAAATGAAGCAAGCTATTAGTTGATGTTAATAGAGAATAAATACAGAGCAGAGTTCCATTGATGAGGACACTATTAGCCAGTATAGAAGTAGCCTGACTGTTGGCTGAATGTCAGAAGTGGGATTTGAACCCACGCCTCTTACGAGACTGCGACCTGAACGCAGCGCCTTGGACCGCTCGGCCATCCTGACATCCTCTACAAAAACCAATGCCGAGTGCAATACAAAGAAGACCTATGTGCTTAACAACTGCTTGTCTGCTCAGAAGGCAAAGAATGATTGGTGAAAACGGCCAAACCCTTTTTTAACTGAATTTACACTACTGAGATGTTTGTGTTGGTAAGGACCCATGATACTCAACAGTTACAATGTCGTGGAACTCTTGTCTGGTGGTAGCACCAGGATGTTCCGCAGTCTACGGTATTGAGGAAACCTTGAATGTTGATAGAAATGAATAGCCACTGTGTTTCAGCTCCACATTAACTGCTGCTTCTTTGTTTGCTTTGCAATTTCAAAGCACGTATCTCCTTCTTTGTGTCCATTCTTACATTTTTATGACTCTGGTAGAAGATTTGGATTTGATTGTAAATAGAACAAAGTACAGAGGAACATATAGAGTAAGTGGCAAGTTGGCACATGAGGTGTAAGGCAGCCTGGATAGGAGATCCAAACTTTGATTGAATGAAAGATGGGAGTAATTGTCACCTCTGGTAACCAGTTTCAACTCCTAATGACTAAGTGAAACAGTCAAGAACTTGTAGCCTTCGCTCAGTGTTGTAATCACAAATATGTCAGCCATATTTGCAATAATAAACAATGACTTTATGAATACCAGATTTGTTGAAAACAACTTCCATAAATGCTTATGGAAAAAAACAGACAAAATATCAGGAGGAGTTTTTAATGAATAGATTGATAACATGTTGATTTGCCTTTGGTTAATATGTAGCATGTGTGACAACAATGTTGAGAGCAAATAAAGTAAGTTTTGTCTGAATAAGTTAAAATGAAGCAAGCTATTAGTTGATGTTAATAGAGAACAAATGCAGAACAGAGTTCCATTGATGAAGACACCAATAGCCAGTATAGAAGTAGCCTGACTGTTGGCTGAATGTCAGAAGTGGGATTTGAACCCACGCCTCTTACGAGATTGCGACCTAAACGCAGCGCCTTGGACCGCTCGGCCATCCTGACATCCTCTACAAAAGCCAATGGCGAGTGCAATACAAAGAAGACCTATGTGCTTAACAACTGCTTGTCTGCTCAGAAGGCAAAGAATGATTGGTGAAAACGGCCAAAGCCTTTTTTAACTGAATTTACACTACTGAGAAGTTATTTCTTGGTAAGGACCCATGATACTCAACAGTTACAATGTCGTGGAACTCTTGTCTGGTGGTAGCACCAGGGATGTTCCGCAGTCTACGGTATTGAGGAAACCTTGAATGTTGATAGAAATGAATAGTCTCTGTGTTTCAGCTCCACATTAAGTGCTGCTTCTTTGTTTGCTTTGCAATTTCAAAGCACGTATCTCCTTCTTTGTGTCCATTCTTACATTTTTAAGACTCTGGTAGAAGATTTGGATTTGATTGTAAATAGAACAAAGTACAGAGGAACATATAGAGTAAGTGGCAAGTTGGCACACGAGGTGTAAGGCAGCCTGGATAGGAGATCCAGACTTTGATTGAATGAAAGATGGGAGTAATTGTCACCTCTTGCAACCAGTTTCAACTCTTGATGACTTAGTGAAACAGTCAAGAACTCGTAGCCTTCGCTCAGTGTTGTAATCACAAATATGTCAGCCATATCTGCAATAGACAACAATGACTTTATGAATACCAGATTTGTTGAAAACAACTTCCATAAATGCTTATGGAAAAAAACAGACAAAATATCAGGAGGAGTTTTTAATGAATAGATTGATAACATATTGATTTGCCTTTGGTTAATATGTAGCATGTGTGACAACAATGTTGAGAGCAAATAAAGTAAGTTTTGTATGAATAAGTTCAAATCAAGCAAGCTATTAGGTGATGTTAATAGAGAACAAATGCAGAGCAGAGTTCCATTGATGAGGACACCAATAGCCAGTATAGAAGTAGCCTGACTGTCAGAAGTGGGATTTGAACCCACGCCTCTTACGAAACTGCGACCTGAACGCAGCGCCTTGGACCGCTCGGCCATCCTGCCATCCTCTACAAAAGCCAATGGCGAGTGCAATACAAAGAAGACCTATGTGCTTAACAACTGCTTGTCTGTTCAGAATGCAAAGAATGATTGGTGAAAACGGCCTTTCCTTTTTTAACTGAATTTACACTACTGAGATGTTTGTGTTGGTAAGGACCCATGATACTCAACAGTTACAATGTCGTGGAACTCTTGTCTGGTGGTAGCACCAGGATGTTCCGCAGTCTACGGTATTGAGGAAACCTTGAATGTTGATAGAAATGAATAGCCACTGTGTTTCAGCTCCACATTAAATGCTGTTTCTTTGTTTGCTTTGCAATTTCAAAGCACCTTTCTCTCTTCTTTGTGTCCATTCTTACATTTTTATGACTCTGGTAGAAGATTTGGATTTGATTGTAAATAGAACAAAGTACAGAGGAACATATAGAGTAAGTGGCAAGTTGGCACACGAGGTGTAAGGCAGCCTGGATAGGAGATCCAGACTTTGATTGAATGAAAGATGGGAGTAATTGTCACCTCTGGCAACCAGTTTCAACTCTTGATGACTTAGTGAAACAGTCAAGAACTCGTAGCCTTCGCTCAGTGTTGTAATCACAAATATGTCAGCCATATCTGCAATAGACAACAATGACTTTATGAATACCAGATTTGTTGAAAACAACTTCCATAAATGCTTATGGAAAAAAACAGACAAAATATCAGGAGGAGTTTTTAATGAATAGATTGATAACATATTGATTTGCCTTTGGTTAATATGTAGCATGTGTGACAACAATGTTGAGAGCAAATAAAGTAAGTTTTGTATGAATAAGTTCAAATCAAGCAAGCTATTAGGTGATGTTAATAGAGAACAAATGCAGAGCAGAGTTCCATTGATGAGGACACCAATAGCCAGTATAGAAGTAGCCTGACTGTCAGAAGTGGGATTTGAACCCACGCCTCTTACGAAACTGCGACCTGAACGCAGCGCCTTGGACCGCTCGGCCATCCTGCCATCCTCTACAAAAGCCAATGGCGAGTGCAATACAAAGAAGACCTATGTGCTTAACAACTGCTTGTCTGTTCAGAATGCAAAGAATGATTGGTGAAAACGGCCTTTCCTTTTTTAACTGAATTTACACTACTGAGATGTTTGTGTTGGTAAGGACCCATGATACTCAACAGTTACAATGTCGTGGAACTCTTGTCTGGTGGTAGCACCAGGATGTTCCGCAGTCTACGGTTTTGAGGAAACCTTGAATGTTGATAGAAATGAATAGCCACTGTGTTTCAGCTCCACATTAAATGCTGTTTCTTTGTTTGCTTTGCAATTTCAAAGCACCTTTCTCTCTTCTTTGTGTCCATTCTTACATTTTTATGACTCTGGTAGAAGATTTGGATTTGATTGTAAATAGAACAAAGTACAGAGGAACATATAGAGTAAGTGGCAAGTTGGCACATGAGGTGTAAGGCAGCCTGGATAGGAGATCCAGACTTTGATTGAATGAAAGATGGGAGTAATTGTCACCTCTGGCAACCAGTTTCAACTCTTGATGACTTAGTGAAACAGTCAAGAACTCGTAGCCTTCGCTCAGTGTTGTAATCACAAATATGTCAGCCATATCTGCAATAGACAACAATGACTTTATGAATACCAGATTTGTTGAAAACAACTTCCATAAATGCTTATGGAAAAAAACAGACAAAATATCAGGAGGAGTTTTTAATGAATAGATTGATAACATATTGATTTGCCTTTGGTTAATATGTAGCATGTGTGACAACAATGTTGAGAGCAAATAAAGTAAGTTTTGTCTGAATAAGTTAAAATGAAGCAAGCTATTAGTTCATGTTAATAGAGCATAAATGCAGAGCAGAGTTCCATTGATGAGGACACCAAGAGCCAGTATAGAAGTAGCCTGACTGTTGGCTGAATGTCAGAAGTGGGATTTGAACCCACGCCTCTTACGAGACTGTGACCTAAACGCAGCGCCTTGGACGCTCGGCCATTCTGACATCCTCTACAAAAACCAATGCCGAGTGCAATACAAAGAAGACCTATGTGCTTAACAACTGCTTGTCTGCTCAGAAGGCAAAGAATGATTGGTGAAAACGGCCTTTCCTTTTTTAACTGAATTTACACTACTGAGATGTTTGTGTTGGTAAGGACCCATGATACTCAACAGTTACAATGTCGTGGAACTCTTGTCTGGTGGTAGCACCAGGATGTTCCGCAGTCTACGGTATTGAGGAAACCTTGAATGTTGATAGAAATGAATAGCCATTGTGTTTCAGCTCCACATTAAATGTTGCTTCTTATTTTGCTTTGCAATTTCAAAGCACGTATCTCCTTCTTTGTGTCCATTCTTACATTTTTATGACTCTGGTAGAAGATTTGGATTTGATTGTAAATAGAACAAAGTACAGAGGAACATATAGAGTAAGTGGCAAGTTGGCACATGAGGTGTAAGGCAGCCTGGATAGGAGATCCAGACTTTGATTGAATGAAAGATGGGAGTAATTGTCACCTCTGGCAACCAGTTTCAACTCCTAATGACTAAGTGAAACAGACATTCGCTCAGTGTTGTAATCACAAATATGTCAGCCATATTTGCAATAATCAACAATGACTTTATGAATACCAGATTTGTTGAAAACAACTTCCATAAATGCTTATGGAAAAAAACAGACAAAATATCAGGAGGAGTTTTTAATGAATAGATTGATAACATATTGATTTGCCTTTGGTTAATATGTAGCATGTGTGACAACAATGTTGAGAGCAAATAAAGTAAGTTTTGTCTGAATAAGTTAAAATGAAGCAAGCTTTTAGGTGATGTTAATGGAGAACAAATGCAGAGCAGAGTTCCATTGATGAGGACACTAATAGCCAGTGTAGAAGTAGCCTGACTGTCAAAAGTGGGATTTGAACCCAGGCCTCTTACGAGACTGCGACCTGAACGCAGCGCCTTGGACCGCTCGGCCATCCTGACATCCTCTACAAAAGCCAATGGCAAGTACAATACAAAGAAGACCTATGTGCTTAACAACTGCTTGTCTGTTCAGAAGGCAAAGAATGATTGGTGAAAACGGCCTTTCCTTTTTTAACTGAATTTACACTACTGAGATGTTTGTGTTGGTAAGGACCCATGATACTCAACAGTTACAATGTCGTGGAACTCTTGTCTGGTGGTAGCACCAGGATGTTCCGCAGTCTATGGTATTGAGGAAACCTTGAATGTTGATAGAAATGAATAGCCACTGTGTTTCAGCTCCACATTAAATGCTGCTTCTTTGTTTGCTTTGCAATTTCAAAGCACCTTTCTCTCTTCTTTGTGTCCATTCTTACATTTTTATGACTCTGGTAGAAGATTTGGATTTGATTGTAAATAGAACAAAGTACAGAGGAACATATAGAGTAAGTGGCAAGTTGGCACATGAGGTGTAAGGCAGCCTGGATAGGAGATCCAGACTTTGATTGAATGAAAGATGGGAGTAATTGTCACCTCTGGCAACCAGTTTCAACTCTTGATGACTTAGTGAAACAGTCAAGAACTCGTAGCCTTCGCTCAGTGTTGTAATCACAAATATGTCAGCCATATCTGCAATAGACAACAATGACTTTATGATACCAGATTTGTTGAAAACAACTTCCATAAATGCTTATGGAAAAAAACAGACAAAATATCAGGAGGAGTTTTTAATGAATAGATTGATAACATATTGATTTGCCTTTGGTTAATATGTAGCATGTGTGACAACAATGTTGGGAGCAAATAAAGTAAGTTTTGTCTGAATAAGTTCAAATCAAGCAAGCTATTAGGTGTTGTTAATAGAGAACAAATGCAGAGCAGAGTTCCATTGATGAGGACACCAATAGCCAGTGCAGAAGTAGCCTGACTGTCAAAAGTGGGATTTGAACCCACGCCTCTTACGAGACTGCGACCTGAACGCAGCGCCTTGGACCGCTCGGCCATCCTGACATCCTCTACAAAAGCCAATGGCAAGTGCAATACAAAGAAGACCTATGTGCTTAACAACTGCTTGTCTGTTCAGAAGGCAAAGAATGATTGGTGAAAACGGCCTTTCCTTTTTTAACTGAATTTACACTACTGAGATGTTTGTGTTGGTAAGGACCCATGATACTCAACAGTTACAATGTCGTGGAACTCTTGTCTGGTGGTAGCACCAGGATGTTCCGCAGTCTACGGTATTGAGGAAACCTTGAATGTTGATAGAAATGAATAGCCACTGTGTTTCAGCTCCACATTAAATGCTGCTTCTTTGTTTGCTTTGCAATTTCAAAGCACCTTTCTCTCTTCTTTGTGTCCATTCTTACATTTTTATGACTCTGGTAGAAGATTTGGATTTGATTGTAAATAGAACAAAGTACAGAGGAACATATAGAGTAAGTGGCAAGTTGGCACATGAGGTGTAAGGCAGCCTGGATAGGAGATCCAGACTTTGATTGAATGAAGGATGGGAGTAATTGTCACCTCTGGTAACCAGTTTCAACTCCTAATGACTAAGTGAAACAGTCAAGAACTTGTAGCCTTCGCTCAGTGTTGTAATCACAAATATGTCAGCCATATTTGCAATAATCAACAATGACTTTATGAATACCAGATTTGTTGAAAACAACTTCCATCAATGCTTATGGAAAAAAACAGACAAAATATCAGGAGGAGTTTTTAATGAATAGATTGATAACATATTGATTTGCCTTTGGTTAATTTGTAGCATGTGTGACAACAATGTTGAGAGCAAATAAAGTAAGTTTTGTCTGAATAAGTTAAAATGAAGCAAGCTATTAGTTGATGTTAATAGAGAATAAATGCAGAGCAGAGTTCCATTGATGAGGACACCAATAGCCGGTATAGAAGTAGCCTGACTGTTGGCTGAATGTCAGAAGTGGGATTTGAACCCACGCCTCTTACGAGACTGCGACCTGAACGCAGCGCCTTGGACCGCTCGGCCATCCTGACATCCTCTACAAAAACCAATGCCGAGTGCAATACAAAGAAGACCTATGTGCTTAACAACTGCTTGTCTGCTCAGAAGGCAAAGAATGATTGGTGAAAACGGCCAAACCCTTTTTTAACTGAATTTACACTACTGAGAAGTTTTTTCTTGGTAAGGACCCATGATACTCAAGAGTTACAATGTCGTGGAACTCTTGTCTGGTGGTAGCACCAGGATGTTCCGCAGTCTACGGTATTGAGGAAACCTTGAATGTTGATAGAAATGAATAGCCACTGTGTTTCAGCTCCACATTAACTGCTGCTTCTTTGTTTGCTTTGCAATTTCAAAGCACTTATCTCCTTCTTTGTGTCCATTCTTACATTTTTAAGACTCTGGTAGAAGATTTGGATTTGATTGTAAATAGAACAAAGTACAGAGGAACATATAAAGTGGCAAGTTGGCACATGAGGTGTAAGGCAGCCTGGATAGGAGATCCAGACTTTGATTGAATGAAAGATGGGAGTATTTGTCACCTCTGGCAACCAGTTTCAACTCTTGATGACTTAGTGAAACAGTCAAGAACTCGTAGCCTTCGCTCAGTGTTGTAATCACAAATATGTCAACCATATCTGCAATAGACAACAATGACTTTATGATACCAGATTTGTTGAAAACAACTTCCATAAATGCTTATGGAAAAAAACAGACAAAATATCAGGAGGAGTTTTTAATGAATAGATTGATAACATATTGATTTGCCTTTGGTTAATATGTAGCATGTGTGACAACAATGTTGGGAGCAAATAAAGTAAGTTTTGTCTGAATAAGTTCAAATCAAGCAAGCTATTAGGTGATGTTAATAGAGAACAAATGCAAAGCAGAGTTCCATTGATGAGGACACCGATAGCCAGTGTAGAAGTAGCCTGACTGTCAAAAGTGGGAATTGAACCCACGTCTCTTACGAGGCTGCGACCTGAACGCAGCGCCTTGGACCGCTCGGCCATCCTGACATCCTCTACAAAAACCAATGCCGAGTGCAATACAAAGAAGACCTATGTGCTTAACAACTGCTTGTCTGTTCAGAAGGCAAAGAATGATTGGTGAAAACGGCCTTTCCTTTTTTAACTGAATTTACACTACTGAGATGTTTGTGTTGGTAAGGACCCATGATACTCAACAGTTACAATGTCGTGGAACTCTTGTCTGGTGGTAGCACCAGGATGTTCCGCAGTCTACGGTATTGAGGAAACCTTGAATGTTGATAGAAATGAATAGCCACTGTGTTTCAGCTCCACATTAAATGCTGGTTCTTTGTTTGCTTTGCAATTTCAAAGCACCTTTCTTTCTTCTTTGTGTCCATTCTTACATTTTTATGACTCTGGTAGAAGATTTGGATTTGATTGTAAATAGAACAAAGTACAGAGGAACATATAGAGTAAGTGGCAAGTTGGCACATGAGGTGTAAGGCAGCCTGGATAGGAGATCCAGACTTTGATTGAATGAAGGATGGGAGTAATTGTCACCTCTGGTAACCAGTTTCAACTCCTAATGACTAAGTGAAACAGTCAAGAACTTGTAGCCTTCACTCAGTGTTGTAATCACAAATATGTCAGCCATATTTGCAATAATCAACAATGACTTTATGATTACCAGATTTGTTGAAAACAACTTCCATCAATGCTTATGGAAAAAAACAGACAAAATATCAGGAGGAGTTTTTAATGAATAGATTGATAACATATTGATTTGCCTTTGGTTAATTTGTAGCATGTGTGACAACAATGTTGAGAGCAAATAAAGTAAGTTTTGTCTGAATAAGTTAAAATGAAGCAAGCTATTAGTTGATGTTAATAGAGAATAAATGCAGAGCAGAGTTCCATTGATGAGGACACCAAGAGCCAGTATAGAAGTAGCCTGACTGTTGGCTGAATGTCAGAAGTGGGATTTGAACCCACGCCTCTTACGAGACTGCGACCTGAATGCAGCGCCTTGGACCGCTCGGCCATCCTGACATCCTCTACAAAAACCAATGCCGAGTGCAATACAAAGAAGACCTATGTGCTTAACAACTGCTTGTCTGCTCAGAAGGCAAAGAATGATTGGTGAAAACGGCCAAACCCTTTTTTAACTGAATTTACACTACTGAGAAGTTTTTTCTTGGTAAGGACCCATGATACTCAACAGTTACAATGTCGTGGAACTCTTGTCTGGTGGTAGCACCAGGATGTTCCGCAGTCTACGGTATTGAGGAAACCTTGAATGTTGATAGAAATGAATAGCCACTGTGTTTCAGCTCCACATTAACTGCTGCTTCTTTGTTTGCTTTGCAATTTCAAAGCACGTATCTCCTTCTTTGTGTCCATTCTTACATTTTTATGACTCTGGTAGAAGATTTGGATTTGATTGTAAATAGAACAAAGTACAGAGGAACATATAGAGTAAGTGGCAAGTTGGCACATGAGGTGTAAGGCAGCCTGGATAGGAGATCCAGACTTTGATTGAATGAAAGATGGGAGTAATTGTCACCTCTGGTAACCAGTTTCAACTCCTAATGACTAAGTGAAACAGTCAAGAACTCGTAGCCTTCGCTCAGTGTTGTAATCACAAATATGTCAGCCATATTTGCAATAATAAACAATGACTTTATGAATACCAGATTTGTTGAAAACAACTTCCATAAATGCTTATGGAAAAAAACAGACAAAATATCAGGAGGAGTTTTTAATGAATAGATTGATAACATGTTGATTTGCCTTTGGTTAATATGTAGCATGTGTGACAACAATGTTGAGAGCAAATAAAGTAAGTTTTGTCTGAATAAGTTAAAATGAAGCAAGCTATTAGTTGATGTTAATAGAGAACAAATGCAGAACAGAGTTCCATTGATGAAGACACCAATAGACAGTATAGAAGTAGCCTGACTGTTGGCTGAATGTCAGAAGTGGGATTTGAACCCACGCCTCTTACGAGACTGCGACCTGAACGCAGCGCCTTGGACCGCTCGGCCATCCTGACATCCTCTATAAAAACCAATGCCGAGTGCAATACAAAGAAGACCTATGTGCTTAACAACTGCTTGTCTGCTCAGAAGGCAAAGAATGATTGGTGAAAACGGCCAAACCCTTTTTTAACTGAATTTACACTACTGAGAAGTTTTTTCTTGGTAAGGACCCATGATACTCAACAGTTACAATGTCGTGGAACTCTTGTCTGGTGGTAGCACCAGGATGTTCCGCAGTCTACGGTATTGAGGAAACCTTGAATGTTGATAGAAATGAATAGCCACTGTGTTTCAGCTCCACATTAACTGCTGCTTCTTTGTTTGCTTTGCAATTTCAAAGCACGTATCTCCTTCTTTGTGTCCATTCTTACATTTTTATGACTCTGGTAGAAGATTTGGATTTGATTGTAAATAGAACAAAGTACAGAGGAACATATAGAGTAAGTGGCAAGTTGGCACATGAGGTGTAAGGCAGCCTGGATAGGAGATCCAGACTTTGATTGAATGAAAGATGGGAGTAATTGTCACCTCTGGTAACCAGTTTCAACTCCTAATGACTAAGTGAAACAGTCAAGAACTCGTAGCCTTCGCTCAGTGTTGTAATCACAAATATGTCAGCCATATTTGCAATAATAAACAATGACTTTATGAATACCAGATTTGTTGAAAACAACTTCCATAAATGCTTATGGAAAAAAACAGACAAAATATCAGGAGGAGTTTTTAATGAATAGATTGATAACATGTTGATTTGCCTTTGGTTAATATGTAGCATGTGTGACAACAATGTTGAGAGCAAATAAAGTAAGTTTTGTCTGAATAAGTTAAAATGAAGCAAGCTATTAGTTGATGTTAATAGAGAACAAATGCAGAACAGAGTTCCATTGATGAAGACACCAAAAGCCAGTATAGAAGTAGCCTGACTGTTGGCTGAATGTCAGAAGTGGGATTTGAACCCACGCCTCTTACGAGACTGCGACCTAAACGCAGCGCCTTGGACCGCTCGGCCATCCTGACATCCTCTACAAAAGCCAATGGCGAGTGCAATACAAAGAAGACCTATGTGCGTAACAACTGCTTGTCTGCTCAGAAGGCAAAGAATGATTGGTGAAAACGGCCAAAGCCTTTTTTAACTGAATTCACACTACTGAGAAGTTTTTTTTTGGTAAGGACCCATGATACTCAACAGTTACAATGTCGTGGAACTCTTGTCTGGTGGTAGCACCAGGATGTTCCGCAGTCTAAGGTATTGAGGAAACCTTGAATGTTGATAGAAATGAAAAGCCACTGTGTTTCAGCTCCACATTAAATGCTGCTTCTTTCTTTGCTTTGCAATTTCAAAGCACGTATCTCCTTCTTTGTGTCCATTCTTACATTTTTATGACTCTGGTAGAAGATTTTGATTTGTTTGTAAATAGAACAAAGTACAGAGGAACATATAGAGTAAGTGGCAAGTTGGCACATGAGGTGTAAGGCAGCCTGGATAGGAGATCCAGACTTTGATTGAATGAAAGATGGGAGTAATTGTCACCTCTGGTAACCAGTTTCAACTCCTAATGACTAAGTGAAACAGTCAAGAACTCGTAGCCTTCGCTCAGTGTTGTAATCACAAATATGTCAGCCATATTTGCAATAATCAACAATGACTTTATGAATACCAGATTTGTTGAAAACAACTTCCATAAATGCTTATGGAAAAAACAGACAAAATATCAGGAGGAGTTTTTAATGAATAGATTGATAACATATTGATTTGACTTTGGTTAATATGTAGCATGTGTGACAACAATGTTGAGAGGAAATAAAGTAAGTTTTGTCTGAATAAGTTCAAATCAAGCAAGCTATTAGGTAATGTTAATAGAGAACAAATGCAGAGCAGAGTTCCATTGATGAGGACACCAATAGCCAGTATAGAAGCAGCCTGACTGTTGGCTGAATGTCAGAAGTGGGATTTGAACCCACACCTCTTACGAGACTGCGACCTAAACGCAGCGCCATGGACCGCTCGGCCATCCTGACATCCTCTACAAAAACCAATGCCGAGTGCAATACAAAGAAGACCTATGTGCTTAACTGCTTGTCTGCTCAGAAGGCAAAGAATGATTGGTGAAAACGGCCTTTCCTTTTTAAACTGAATTTACACTACTGAGAAGTATTTCTTGGTAAGGACCCATGATACTCAACAGTTACAATGTCGTGGAACTCTTGTCTGGTGGTAGCACCAGGATGTTCCGCAGTCTACGGTATTGAGGAAACCTTGAATGTAGATAGAAATGAATAGCCACTGTGTTTCAGCTCCACATTAAGTGCTGCTTCTTTGTTTGCTTTGCAATTTCAAAGCACGTATCTCCTTCTTTGTGTCCATTCTTACATTTTTAAGACTCTGGTAGAAGATTTGGATTTGATTGTAAATAGAACAAAGTACAGAGGAACATATAGAGTAAGTGGCAAGTTGGCACACGAGGTGTAAGGCAGCCTGGATAGGAGATCCAGACTTTGATTGAATGAAAGATGGGAGTAATTGTCACCTCTGGCAACCAGTTTCAACTCTTGATGACTTAGTGAAACAGTCAAGAACTCGTAGCCTTCGCTCAGTGTTGTAATCACAAATATGTCAGCCATATTTGCAATAATAAACAATGACTTTATGAATACCAGATTTGTTGAAAACAACTTCCATAAATGCTTATGGAAAAAAACAGACAAAATATCAGGAGGAGTTTTTAATGAATAGATTGATAACATATTGATTTGCCTTTGGTTAATATGTAGCATGTGTGACAACAATGTTGAGAGCAAATAAAGTAAGTTTTGTCTGAATAAGTTCAAATCAAGCAAGCTATTAGGTGATGTTAATAGAGAACAAATGCAGAGCAGAGTTCCATTGATGAGGACACCAATAGCCAGTGTAGAAGTAGCCTGACTGTCAAAAGGGGGATTTGAACCCACGCCTCTTACGAGACTGCGACCTGAACGCAGCGCCTTGGACCGCTCGGCCATCCTGACATCCTCTACAAAAGCCAATGGCGAGTGCAATACAAAGAAGACCTATGTGCTTAACAACTGCTTGTCTGTTCAGAAGGCAAAGAATGATTGGTGAAAACGGCCTTTCCTTTTTTAACTGAATTTACACTACTGAGATGTTTGTGTTGGTAAGGACCCATGATACTCAACAGTTACAATGTCGTGGAACTCTTGTCTGGTGGTAGCACCAGGATGTTCCGCAGTCTACGGTATTGAGGAAACCTTGAATGTTGATAGAAATGAATAGCCACTGTGTTTCAGCTCCACATTAAATGCTGGTTCTTTGTTTGCTTTGCAATTTCAAAGCACCTTTCTTTCTTCTTTGTGTCCATTCTTACATTTTTATGACTCTGGTAGAAGATTTGGATTTGATTGTAAATAGAACAAAGTACAGAGGAACATATAGAGTAAGTGGCAAGTTGGCACATGAGGTGTAAGGCAGCCTGGATAGGAGATCCAGACTTTGATTGAATGAAGGATGGGAGTAATTGTCACCTCTGGTAACCAGTTTCAACTCCTAATGACTAAGTGAAACAGTCAAGAACTTGTAGCCTTCGCTCAGTGTTGTAATCACAAATATGTCAGCCATATTTGCAATAATCAACAATGACTTTATGAATACCAGATTTGTTGAAAACAACTTCCATCAATGCTTATGGAAAAAAACAGACAAAATATCAGGAGGAGTTTTTAATGAATAGATTGATAACATGTTGATTTGCCTTTGGTTAATATGTAGCATGTGTGACAACAATGTTGAGAGCAAATAAAGTAAGTTTTGTCTGAATAAGTTAAAATGAAGCAAGCTATTAGTTGATGTTAATAGAGAACAAATGCAGAACAGAGTTCCATTGATGAAGACACCAATAGCCAGTATAGAAGTAGCCTGACTGTTGGCTGAATGTCAGAAGTGGGATTTGAACCCACGCCTCTTACGAGACTGCGACCTGAACGCAGCGCCTTGGACCGCTCGGCCATCCTGACATCCTCTACAAAAACCAATGCCGAGTGCAATACAAAGAAGACCTATGTGCTTAACAACTGCTTGTCTGCTCAGAAGGCAAAGAATGATTGGTGAAAACGGCCAAACCCTTTTTTAACTGAATTTACACTACTGAGAAGTTTTTTCTTGGTAAGTTTCAGCTCCACATTAAGTGCTGCTTCTTTGTTTGCTTTGCAATTTCAAAGCACGTATCTCCTTCTTTGTGTCCATTCTTACATTTTTAAGACTCTGGTAGAAGATTTGGATTTGATTGTAAATAGAACAAAGTACAGAGGAACATATAGAGTAAGTGGCAAGTTGGCACACGAGGTGTAAGGCAGCCTGGATAGGAGATCCAGACTTTGATTGAATGAAAGATGGGAGTAATTGTCACCTCTGGCAACCAGTTTCAACTCTTGATGACTTAGTGAAACAGTCAAGAACTCGTAGCCTTCGCTCAGTGTTGTAATCACAAATATGTCAGCCATATCTGCAATAGACAACAATGACTTTATGAATACCAGATTTGTTGAAAACAACTTCCATAAATGCTTATGGAAAAAAACAGACAAAATATCAGGAGGAGTTTTTAATGAATAGATTGATAACATATTGATTCGCCTTTGGTTAATATGTAGCATGTGTGACAACAATGTTGAGAGCAAATAAAGTAAGTTTTGTCTGAATAAGTTCAAATCAAGCAAGCTATTAGGTGATGTTAATAGAGAACAAATGCAGAGCAGAGTTCCATTGATGAGGACACCAATAGCCAGTGTAGAAGTAGCCTGACTGTCAAAAGTGGGATTTGAACCCACGCCTCTTACGAGACTGCGACCTGAACGCAGCGCCTTGGACCGCTCGGCCATCCTGACATCCTCTACAAAAACCAATGCCGAGTGCAATACAAAGAAGACCTATGTGCTTAACAACTGCTTGTCTGCTCAGAAGGCAAAGAATGATTGGTGAAAACGGCCAAACCCTTTTTTAACTGAATTTACACTACTGAGAAGTTTTTTCTTGGTAAGGACCCATGATACTCAACAGTTACAATGTCGTGGAACTCTTGTCTGGTGGTAGCACCAGGATGTTCCGCAGTCTACGGTATTGAGGAAACCTTGAATGTTTATAGAAATGAATAGCCACTGTGTTTCAGCTCCACATTAACTGCTGCTTCTTTGTTTGCTTTGCAATTTCAAAGCACTTATCTCCTTCTTTGTGTCCATTCTTACATTTTTATGACTCTGGTAGAAGATTTGGATTTGATTGTAAATAGAACAAAGTACAGAGGAACATATAGAGTAAGTGGCAAGTTGGCACATGAGGTGTAAGGCAGCCTGGATAGGAGATCCAGACTTTGATTGAATGAAAGATGGGAGTAATTGTCACCTCTGGTAACCAGTTTCAACTCCTAATGACTAAGTGAAACAGTCAAGAACTCGTAGCCTTCGCTCAGTGTTGTAATCACAAATATGTCAGCCATATTTGCAATAATCAACAATGACTTTATGAATACCAGATTTGTTGAAAACAACTTCCATAAATGCTTATGGAAAAAAACAGACAAAATATCAGGAGGAGTTTTTAATGAATAGATTGATAACATATTGATTTGCCTTTGGTTAATTTGTAGCATGTGTGACAACAATGTTGAGAGCAAATAAAGTAAGTTTTGTCTGAATAAGTTAAAATGAAGCAAGCTATTAGGTGATGTTAATAGAGAACAAATGCAGAGCAGAGTTCCATTGATGAGGACACCAATAGCCAGTGTAGAAGTAGCCTGACTGTCAGAAGTGGGATTTGAACCCACGCCTCTTACGAGACTGCGACCTGAACGCAGCGCCTTGGACCGCTCGGCCATCCTGACATCCTCTACAAAAACCAATGGCAATTGCAATACAAAGAAGACCTATGTGCTTAACAACTGCTTGTCTGTTCAGAAGGCAAAGAATGATTGGTGAAAACGGCCAAAGCCTTTTTTAACTGAATTTACACTACTGAGATGTTTGTGTTGGTAAGGACCCATGATACTCAACAGTTACAATGTCGTGGAACTCTTGTCTGGTGGTAGCACCAGGATGTTCCGCAGTCTACGGTATTGAGGAAACCTTGAATGTTGATAGAAATGAATAGCCACTGTGTTTCAGCTCCACATTAAATGCTGCTTCTTTGTTTGCTTTGTAATTTCAAAGCACCTTTCTCTCTTCTTTGTGTCCATTCTTACATTTTTATGACTCTGGTAGAAGATTTGGATTTGATTGTAAATAGAACAAAGTACAGAGGAACATATAGAGTAAGTGGCAAGTTGGCACATGAGGTGTAAGGCAGCCTGGATAGGAGATCCAGACTTTGATTGAATGAAGGATGGGAGTAATTGTCACCTCTGGTAACCAGTTTCAACTCCTAATGACTAAGTGAAACAGTCAAGAACTTGTAGCCTTCACTCAGTGTTGTAATCACAAATATGTCAGCCATATTTGCAATAATCAACAATGACTTTATGATTACCAGATTTGTTGAAAACAACTTCCATCAATGCTTATGGAAAAAAACAGACAAAATATCAGGAGGAGTTTTTAATGAATAGATTGATAACATTTTGATTTGCCTTTGGTTAATTTGTAGCATGTGTGACAACAATGTTGAGAGCAAATAAAGTAAGTTTTGTCTGAATAAGTTAAAATGAAGCAAGCTATTAGTTGATGTTAATAGAGAATAAATGCAGAGCAGAGTTCCATTGATGAGGACACCAAGAGCCAGTATAGAAATAGCCTGACTGTTGGCTGAATGTCAGAAGTGGGATTTGAACCCACGCCTCTTACGAGACTGCGACCTGATCGCAGCGCCTTGGACCGCTCGGCCATCCTGACATCCTCTACAAAAACCAATGCCGAGTGCAATACAAAGAAGACCTATGTGCTTAACAACTGTCTGCTCAGAAGGCAAAGAATGATTGGTGAAAACGGCCAAACCCTTTTTTAACTGAATTTACACTACTGAGAAGTTTTTTCTTGGTAAGGACCCATGATACTCAACAGTTACAATGTCGTGGAACTCTTGTCTGGTGGTAGCACCAGGATGTTCCGCAGTCTACGGTATTGAGGAAACCTTGAATGTTGATAGAAATGAATAGCCACTGTGTTTCAGCTCCACATTAACTGCTGCTTCTTTGTTTGCTTTGCAATTTCAAAGCACGTATCTCCTTCTTTGTGTCCATTCTTACATTTTTATGACTCTGGTAGAAGATTTGGATTTGATTGTAAATAGAACAAAGTACAGAGGAACATATAGAGTAAGTGGCAAGTTGGCACATGAGGTGTAAGGCAGCCTGGATAGGAGATCCAGACTTTGATTGAATGAAAGATGGGAGTAATTGTCACCTCTGGTAACCAGTTTCAACTCCTAATGACTAAGTGAAACAGTCAAGAACTCGTAGCCTTCGCTCAGTGTTGTAATCACAAATATGTCAGCCATATTTGCAATAATCAACAATGACTTTATGAATACCAGATTTGTTGAAAACAACTTCCATCAATGCTTATGGAAAAAAACAGACAAAATATCAGGAGGAGTTTTTAATGAATAGATTGATAACATATTGATTTGCCTTTGGTTAATTTGTAGCATGTGTGACAACAATGTTGAGAGCAAATAAAGTAAGTTTTGTCTGAATAAGTTAAAATGAAGCAAGCTATTAGTTGATGTTAATAGAGAATAAATGCAGAGCAGAGTTCCATTGATGAGGACACCAAGAGCCAGTATAGAAGTAGCCTGACTGTTGGCTGAATGTCAGAAGTGGGAATTGAACCCACGTCTCTTACGAGGCTGCCACCTGAACGCAGCGCCTTGGACCGCTCGGCCATCCTGACATCCTCTACAAAAACCAATGCCGAGTGCAATACAAAGAAGACCTATGTGCTTAACAACTGCTTGTCTGTTCAGAAGGCAAAGAATGATTGGTGAAAACGGCCTTTCCTTTTTTAACTGAATTTACACTACTGAGATGTTTGTGTTGGTAAGGACCCATGATACTCAACAGTTACAATGTCGTGGAACTCTTGTCTGGTGGTAGCACCAGGATGTTCCGCAGTCTACGGTATTGAGGAAACCTTGAATGTTGATAGAAATGAATAGCCACTGTGTTTCAGCTCCACATTAAATGCTGCTTCTTTGTTTGCTTTGCAATTTCAAAGCACGTATCTCCTTCTTTGTGTCCATTCTTACATTTTTATGACTCTGGTAGAAGATTTGGATTTGATTGTAAATAGAACAAAGTACAGAGGAACATATAGAGTAAGTGGCAAGTTGGCACATGAGGTGTAAGGCAGCCTGGATAGGAGATCCAGACTTTGATTGAATGAAAGATGGGAGTAATTGTCACCTCTGGCAACCAGTTTCAACTCCTAATGACTAAGTGAAACAGACATTCGCTCAGTGTTGTAATCACAAATATGTCAGCCATATCTGCAATAATAAACAATGACTTTATGAATACCAGATTTGTTGAAAACAACTTCCATCAATGCTTATGGAAAAAAACAGACAAAATATCAGGAGGAGTTTTTAATGAATAGATTGATAACATATTGATTTGCCTTTGGTTAATTTGTAGCATGTGTGACAACAATGTTGAGAGCAAATAAAGTAAGTTTTGTCTGAATAAGTTAAAATGAAGCAAGCTATTAGTTGATGTTAATAGAGAATAAATGCAGAGCAGAGTTCCATTGATGAGGACACCAAGAGCCAGTATAGAAGTAGCCTGACTGTTGGCTGAATGTCAGAAGTGGGATTTGAACCCACGCCTCTTACGAGACTGCGACCTGAACGCAGCGCCTTGGACCGCTCGGCCATCCTGACATCCTCTACAAAAACCAATGCCGAGTGCAATACAAAGAAGACCTATGTGCTTAACAACTGCTTGTCTGCTCAGAAGGCAAAGAATGATTGGTGAAAACGGCCAAACCCTTTTTTAACTGAATTTACACTACTGAGAAGTTTTTTCTTGGTAAGGACCCATGATACTCAACAGTTACAATGTCGTGGAACTCTTGTCTGGTGGTAGCACCAGGATGTTCCGCAGTCTACGGTATTGAGGAAACCTTGAATGTAGATAGAAATGAATAGCCACTGTGTTTCAGCTCCACATTAAGTGCTGCTTCTTTGTTTGCTTTGCAATTTCAAAGCACGTATCTCCTTCTTTGTGTCCATTCTTACATTTTTAAGACTCTGGTAGAAGATTTGGATTTGATTGTAAATAGAACAAAGTACAGAGGAACATATAGAGTAAGTGGCAAGTTGGCACACGAGGTGTAAGGCAGCCTGGATAGGAGATCCAGACTTTGATTGAATGAAAGATGGGAGTAATTGTCACCTCTGGCAACCAGTTTCAACTCTTGATGACTTAGTGAAACAGTCAAGAACTCGTAGCCTTCGCTCAGTGTTGTAATCACAAATATGTCAGCCATATTTGCAATAATAAACAATGACTTTATGAATACCAGATTTGTTGAAAACAACTTCCATAAATGCTTATGGAAAAAAACAGACAAAATATCAGGAGGAGTTTTTAATGAATAGATTGATAACATATTGATTTGCCTTTGGTTAATATGTAGCATGTGTGACAACAATGTTGAGAGCAAATAAAGTAAGTTTTGTCTGAATAAGTTCAAATCAAGCAAGCTATTAGGTGATGTTAATAGAGAACAAATGCAGAGCAGAGTTCCATTGATGAGGACACCAATAGCCAGTGTAGAAGTAGCCTGACTGTCAAAAGGGGGATTTGAACCCACGCCTCTTACGAGACTGCGACCTGAACGCAGCGCCTTGGACCGCTCGGCCATCCTGACATCCTCTACAAAAGCCAATGGCGAGTGCAATACAAAGAAGACCTATGTGCTTAACAACTGCTTGTCTGTTCAGAAGGCAAAGAATGATTGGTGAAAACGGCCTTTCCTTTTTTAACTGAATTTACACTACTGAGATGTTTGTGTTGGTAAGGACCCATGATACTCAACAGTTACAATGTCGTGGAACTCTTGTCTGGTGGTAGCACCAGGATGTTCCGCAGTCTACGGTATTGAGGAAACCTTGAATGTTGATAGAAATGAATAGCCACTGTGTTTCAGCTCCACATTAAATGCTGGTTCTTTGTTTGCTTTGCAATTTCAAAGCACCTTTCTTTCTTCTTTGTGTCCATTCTTACATTTTTATGACTCTGGTAGAAGATTTGGATTTGATTGTAAATAGAACAAAGTACAGAGGAACATATAGAGTAAGTGGCAAGTTGGCACATGAGGTGTAAGGCAGCCTGGATAGGAGATCCAGACTTTGATTGAATGAAGGATGGGAGTAATTGTCACCTCTGGTAACCAGTTTCAACTCCTAATGACTAAGTGAAACAGTCAAGAACTTGTAGCCTTCGCTCAGTGTTGTAATCACAAATATGTCAGCCATATTTGCAATAATCAACAATGACTTTATGAATACCAGATTTGTTGAAAACAACTTCCATCAATGCTTATGGAAAAAAACAGACAAAATATCAGGAGGAGTTTTTAATGAATAGATTGATAACATGTTGATTTGCCTTTGGTTAATATGTAGCATGTGTGACAACAATGTTGAGAGCAAATAAAGTAAGTTTTGTCTGAATAAGTTAAAATGAAGCAAGCTATTAGTTGATGTTAATAGAGAACAAATGCAGAACAGAGTTCCATTGATGAAGACACCAATAGCCAGTATAGAAGTAGCCTGACTGTTGGCTGAATGTCAGAAGTGGGATTTGAACCCACGCCTCTTACGAGACTGCGACCTGAACGCAGCGCCTTGGACCGCTCGGCCATCCTGACATCCTCTACAAAAACCAATGCCGAGTGCAATACAAAGAAGACCTATGTGCTTAACAACTGCTTGTCTGCTCAGAAGGCAAAGAATGATTGGTGAAAACGGCCAAACCCTTTTTTAACTGAATTTACACTACTGAGAAGTTTTTTCTTGGTAAGTTTCAGCTCCACATTAAGTGCTGCTTCTTTGTTTGCTTTGCAATTTCAAAGCACGTATCTCCTTCTTTGTGTCCATTCTTACATTTTTAAGACTCTGGTAGAAGATTTGGATTTGATTGTAAATAGAACAAAGTACAGAGGAACATATAGAGTAAGTGGCAAGTTGGCACACGAGGTGTAAGGCAGCCTGGATAGGAGATCCAGACTTTGATTGAATGAAAGATGGGAGTAATTGTCACCTCTGGCAACCAGTTTCAACTCTTGATGACTTAGTGAAACAGTCAAGAACTCGTAGCCTTCGCTCAGTGTTGTAATCACAAATATGTCAGCCATATCTGCAATAGACAACAATGACTTTATGAATACCAGATTTGTTGAAAACAACTTCCATAAATGCTTATGGAAAAAAACAGACAAAATATCAGGAGGAGTTTTTAATGAATAGATTGATAACATATTGATTCGCCTTTGGTTAATATGTAGCATGTGTGACAACAATGTTGAGAGCAAATAAAGTAAGTTTTGTCTGAATAAGTTCAAATCAAGCAAGCTATTAGGTGATGTTAATAGAGAACAAATGCAGAGCAGAGTTCCATTGATGAGGACACCAATAGCCAGTGTAGAAGTAGCCTGACTGTCAAAAGTGGGATTTGAACCCACGCCTCTTACGAGACTGCGACCTGAACGCAGCGCCTTGGACCGCTCGGCCATCCTGACATCCTCTACAAAAACCAATGCCGAGTGCAATACAAAGAAGACCTATGTGCTTAACAACTGCTTGTCTGCTCAGAAGGCAAAGAATGATTGGTGAAAACGGCCAAACCCTTTTTTAACTGAATTTACACTACTGAGAAGTTTTTTCTTGGTAAGGACCCATGATACTCAACAGTTACAATGTCGTGGAACTCTTGTCTGGTGGTAGCACCAGGATGTTCCGCAGTCTACGGTATTGAGGAAACCTTGAATGTTTATAGAAATGAATAGCCACTGTGTTTCAGCTCCACATTAACTGCTGCTTCTTTGTTTGCTTTGCAATTTCAAAGCACTTATCTCCTTCTTTGTGTCCATTCTTACATTTTTATGACTCTGGTAGAAGATTTGGATTTGATTGTAAATAGAACAAAGTACAGAGGAACATATAGAGTAAGTGGCAAGTTGGCACATGAGGTGTAAGGCAGCCTGGATAGGAGATCCAGACTTTGATTGAATGAAAGATGGGAGTAATTGTCACCTCTGGTAACCAGTTTCAACTCCTAATGACTAAGTGAAACAGTCAAGAACTCGTAGCCTTCGCTCAGTGTTGTAATCACAAATATGTCAGCCATATTTGCAATAATCAACAATGACTTTATGAATACCAGATTTGTTGAAAACAACTTCCATAAATGCTTATGGAAAAAAACAGACAAAATATCAGGAGGAGTTTTTAATGAATAGATTGATAACATATTGATTTGCCTTTGGTTAATTTGTAGCATGTGTGACAACAATGTTGAGAGCAAATAAAGTAAGTTTTGTCTGAATAAGTTAAAATGAAGCAAGCTATTAGGTGATGTTAATAGAGAACAAATGCAGAGCAGAGTTCCATTGATGAGGACACCAATAGCCAGTGTAGAAGTAGCCTGACTGTCAGAAGTGGGATTTGAACCCACGCCTCTTACGAGACTGCGACCTGAACGCAGCGCCTTGGACCGCTCGGCCATCCTGACATCCTCTACAAAAACCAATGGCAATTGCAATACAAAGAAGACCTATGTGCTTAACAACTGCTTGTCTGTTCAGAAGGCAAAGAATGATTGGTGAAAACGGCCAAAGCCTTTTTTAACTGAATTTACACTACTGAGATGTTTGTGTTGGTAAGGACCCATGATACTCAACAGTTACAATGTCGTGGAACTCTTGTCTGGTGGTAGCACCAGGATGTTCCGCAGTCTACGGTATTGAGGAAACCTTGAATGTTGATAGAAATGAATAGCCACTGTGTTTCAGCTCCACATTAAATGCTGCTTCTTTGTTTGCTTTGTAATTTCAAAGCACCTTTCTCTCTTCTTTGTGTCCATTCTTACATTTTTATGACTCTGGTAGAAGATTTGGATTTGATTGTAAATAGAACAAAGTACAGAGGAACATATAGAGTAAGTGGCAAGTTGGCACATGAGGTGTAAGGCAGCCTGGATAGGAGATCCAGACTTTGATTGAATGAAGGATGGGAGTAATTGTCACCTCTGGTAACCAGTTTCAACTCCTAATGACTAAGTGAAACAGTCAAGAACTTGTAGCCTTCACTCAGTGTTGTAATCACAAATATGTCAGCCATATTTGCAATAATCAACAATGACTTTATGATTACCAGATTTGTTGAAAACAACTTCCATCAATGCTTATGGAAAAAAACAGACAAAATATCAGGAGGAGTTTTTAATGAATAGATTGATAACATTTTGATTTGCCTTTGGTTAATTTGTAGCATGTGTGACAACAATGTTGAGAGCAAATAAAGTAAGTTTTGTCTGAATAAGTTAAAATGAAGCAAGCTATTAGTTGATGTTAATAGAGAATAAATGCAGAGCAGAGTTCCATTGATGAGGACACCAAGAGCCAGTATAGAAATAGCCTGACTGTTGGCTGAATGTCAGAAGTGGGATTTGAACCCACGCCTCTTACGAGACTGCGACCTGATCGCAGCGCCTTGGACCGCTCGGCCATCCTGACATCCTCTACAAAAACCAATGCCGAGTGCAATACAAAGAAGACCTATGTGCTTAACAACTGTCTGCTCAGAAGGCAAAGAATGATTGGTGAAAACGGCCAAACCCTTTTTTAACTGAATTTACACTACTGAGAAGTTTTTTCTTGGTAAGGACCCATGATACTCAACAGTTACAATGTCGTGGAACTCTTGTCTGGTGGTAGCACCAGGATGTTCCGCAGTCTACGGTATTGAGGAAACCTTGAATGTTGATAGAAATGAATAGCCACTGTGTTTCAGCTCCACATTAACTGCTGCTTCTTTGTTTGCTTTGCAATTTCAAAGCACGTATCTCCTTCTTTGTGTCCATTCTTACATTTTTATGACTCTGGTAGAAGATTTGGATTTGATTGTAAATAGAACAAAGTACAGAGGAACATATAGAGTAAGTGGCAAGTTGGCACATGAGGTGTAAGGCAGCCTGGATAGGAGATCCAGACTTTGATTGAATGAAAGATGGGAGTAATTGTCACCTCTGGTAACCAGTTTCAACTCCTAATGACTAAGTGAAACAGTCAAGAACTCGTAGCCTTCGCTCAGTGTTGTAATCACAAATATGTCAGCCATATTTGCAATAATCAACAATGACTTTATGAATACCAGATTTGTTGAAAACAACTTCCATCAATGCTTATGGAAAAAAACAGACAAAATATCAGGAGGAGTTTTTAATGAATAGATTGATAACATATTGATTTGCCTTTGGTTAATTTGTAGCATGTGTGACAACAATGTTGAGAGCAAATAAAGTAAGTTTTGTCTGAATAAGTTAAAATGAAGCAAGCTATTAGTTGATGTTAATAGAGAATAAATGCAGAGCAGAGTTCCATTGATGAGGACACCAAGAGCCAGTATAGAAGTAGCCTGACTGTTGGCTGAATGTCAGAAGTGGGAATTGAACCCACGTCTCTTACGAGGCTGCCACCTGAACGCAGCGCCTTGGACCGCTCGGCCATCCTGACATCCTCTACAAAAACCAATGCCGAGTGCAATACAAAGAAGACCTATGTGCTTAACAACTGCTTGTCTGTTCAGAAGGCAAAGAATGATTGGTGAAAACGGCCTTTCCTTTTTTAACTGAATTTACACTACTGAGATGTTTGTGTTGGTAAGGACCCATGATACTCAACAGTTACAATGTCGTGGAACTCTTGTCTGGTGGTAGCACCAGGATGTTCCGCAGTCTACGGTATTGAGGAAACCTTGAATGTTGATAGAAATGAATAGCCACTGTGTTTCAGCTCCACATTAAATGCTGCTTCTTTGTTTGCTTTGCAATTTCAAAGCACGTATCTCCTTCTTTGTGTCCATTCTTACATTTTTATGACTCTGGTAGAAGATTTGGATTTGATTGTAAATAGAACAAAGTACAGAGGAACATATAGAGTAAGTGGCAAGTTGGCACATGAGGTGTAAGGCAGCCTGGATAGGAGATCCAGACTTTGATTGAATGAAAGATGGGAGTAATTGTCACCTCTGGCAACCAGTTTCAACTCCTAATGACTAAGTGAAACAGACATTCGCTCAGTGTTGTAATCACAAATATGTCAGCCATATCTGCAATAATAAACAATGACTTTATGAATACCAGATTTGTTGAAAACAACTTCCATCAATGCTTATGGAAAAAAACAGACAAAATATCAGGAGGAGTTTTTAATGAATAGATTGATAACATATTGATTTGCCTTTGGTTAATTTGTAGCATGTGTGACAACAATGTTGAGAGCAAATAAAGTAAGTTTTGTCTGAATAAGTTAAAATGAAGCAAGCTATTAGTTGATGTTAATAGAGAATAAATGCAGAGCAGAGTTCCATTGATGAGGACACCAAGAGCCAGTATAGAAGTAGCCTGACTGTTGGCTGAATGTCAGAAGTGGGATTTGAACCCACGCCTCTTACGAGACTGCGACCTGAACGCAGCGCCTTGGACCGCTCGGCCATCCTGACATCCTCTACAAAAACCAATGCCGAGTGCAATACAAAGAAGACCTATGTGCTTAACAACTGCTTGTCTGCTCAGAAGGCAAAGAATGATTGGTGAAAACGGCCAAACCCTTTTTTAACTGAATTTACACTACTGAGAAGTTTTTTCTTGGTAAGGACCCATGATACTCAACAGTTACAATGTCGTGGAACTCTTGTCTGGTGGTAGCACCAGGATGTTCCGCAGTCTACGGTATTGAGGAAACCTTGAATGTTGATAGAAATGAATAGCCACTGTGTTTCAGCTCCACATTAACTGCTGCTTCTTTGTTTGCTTTGCAATTTCAAAGCACGTATCTCCTTCTTTGTGTCCATTCTTACATTTTTATGACTCTGGTAGAAGATTTGGATTTGATTGTAAATAGAACAAAGTACAGAGGAACATATAGAGTAAGTGGCAAGTTGGCACATGAGGTGTAAGGCAGCCTGGATAGGAGATCCAGACTTTGATTGAATGAAAGATGGGAGTAATTGTCACCTCTGGTAACCAGTTTCAACTCCTAATGACTAAGTGAAACAGTCAATAACTTGTAGCCTTCGCTCAGTGTTGTAATCACAAATATGTCAACCATATCTGCAATAGACAACAATGACTTTATGATACCAGATTTGTTGAAAACAACTTCCATAAATGCTTATGGAAAAAAACAGACAAAATATCAGGAGGAGTTTTTAATGAATAGATTGATAACATATTGATTTGCCTTTGGTTAATATGTAGCATGTGTGACAACAATGTTGGGAGCAAATAAAGTAAGTTTTGTCTGAATAAGTTCAAATCAAGCAAGCTATTAGGTGATGTTAATAGAGAACAAATGCAAAGCAGAGTTCCATTGATGAGGACACCAATAGCCAGTGTAGAAGTAGCCTGACTGTCAAAAGTGGGAATTGAACCCACGTCTCTTACGAGGCTGCGACCTGAACGCAGCGCCTTGGACCGCTCGGCCATCCTGACATCCTCTACAAAAACCAATGCCGAGTGCAATACAAAGAAGACCTATGTGCTTAACAACTGCTTGTCTGTTCAGAAGGCAAAGAATGATTGGTGAAAACGGCCTTTCCTTTTTTAACTGAATTTACACTACTGAGATGTTTGTGTTGGTAAGGACCCATGATACTCAACAGTTACAATGTCGTGGAACTCTTGTCTGGTGGTAGCACCAGGATGTTCCGCAGTCTACGGTATTGAGGAAACCTTGAATGTTGATAGAAATGAATAGCCACTGTGTTTCAGCTCCACATTAAATGTTGCTTCTTTGTTTGCTTTGCAATTTCAAAGCACGTATCTCCTTCTTTGTGTCCATTCTTACATTTTTATGACTCTGGTAGAAGATTTGGATTTGATTGTAAATAGAACAAAGTACAGAGGAACATATAGAGTAAGTGGCAAGTTGGCACATGAGGTGTAAGGCAGCCTGGATAGGAGATCCAGACTTTGATTGAATGAAGGATGGGAGTAATTGTCACCTCTGGTAACCAGTTTCAACTCCTAATGACTAAGTGAAACAGTCAAGAACTTGTAGCCTTCACTCAGTGTTGTAATCACAAATATGTCAGCCATATTTGCAATAATCAACAATGACTTTATGATTACCAGATTTGTTGAAAACAACTTCCATCAATGCTTATGGAAAAAAACAGACAAAATATCAGGAGGAGTTTTTAATGAATAGATTGATAACATATTGATTTGCCTTTGGTTAATTTGTAGCATGTGTGACAACAATGTTGAGAGCAAATAAAGTAAGTTTTGTCTGAATAAGTTCAAATCAAGCAAGCTATTAGGTGATGTTAATAGAGAACAAATGCAGAGCAGAGTTCCATTGATGAGGACACCAATAGCCAGTGTAGAAGTAGCCTGACTGTCAGAAGTGGGATTTGAACCCACGCCTCTTACGAGACTGCGACCTGAACACAGCGCCTTGGACCGCTCGGCCATCCTGACATCCTCTACAAAAACCAATGGCGAGTGCAATACAAAGAAGACCTATGTGCTTAACAACTGCTTGTCTGTTCAAAAGGCAAAGAATGATTGGTGAAAACGGCCTTTCCTTTTTTAACTGAATTTACACTACTGAGATGTTTGTGTTGGTAAGGACCCATGATACTCAACAGTTACAATGTCGTGGAACTCTTGTCTGGTGGTAGCACCAGGATGTTCCGCAGTCTACGGTATTGAGGAAACCTTGAATGTTGATAGAAATGAATAGCCACTGTGTTTCAGCTCCACATTAAATGCTGCTTCTTTGTTTGCTTTGTAATTTCAAAGCACCTTTCTCTCTTCTTTGTGTCCATTCTTACATTTTTATGACTCTGGTAGAAGATTTGGATTTGATTGTAAATAGAACAAAGTACAGAGGAACATATAGAGTAAGTGGCAAGTTGGCACATGAGGTGTAAGGCAGCCTGGATAGGAGATCCAGACTTTGATTGAATGAAGGATGGGAGTAATTGTCACCTCTGGTAACCAGTTTCAACTCCTAATGACTAAGTGAAACAGTCAAGAACTTGTAGCCTTCACTCAGTGTTGTAATCACAAATATGTCAGCCATATTTGCAATAATCAACAATGACTTTATGATTACCAGATTTGTTGAAAACAACTTCCATCAATGCTTATGGAAAAAAACAGACAAAATATCAGGAGGAGTTTTTAATGAATAGATTGATAACATATTGATTTGGCTTTGGTTAATTTGTAGCATGTGTGACAACAATGTTGAGAGCAAATAAAGTTAGTTTTGTCTGAATAAGTTAAAATGAAGCAAACTATTAGTTGATGTTAATAGAGAATAAATGCAGAGCAGAGTTCCATTGATGAGGACACCAAGAGCCAGTATAGAAGTGGCCTAACTGCTGGCTGAATGTCAGAAGTGGGATTTGAACCCACGCCTCTTACGAGACTGCGACCTGAACGCAGCGCCTTGGACCGCTCGGCCATCCTGACATCCTCTACAAAAACCAATGCCGAGTGCAATACAAAGAAGACCTATGTGCTTAACAACTGCTTGTCTGTTGAGAAGGCAAAGATTGATTGGTGAAAACGGCCAAACCCTTTTTTAACTGAATTTACACTACTGAGAAGTTTTTTCTTGGTAAGGACCCATGATACTCAACAGTTACAATGTCGTGGAACTCTTGTCTGGTGGTAGCACCAGGATGTTCCGCAGTCTACGGTATTGAGGAAACCTTGAATGTTGATAGAAATGAATAGCCACTGTGTTTCAGCTCCACATTAACTGCTGCTTCTTTGTTTGCTTTGCAATTTCAAAGCACGTATCTCCTTCTTTGTGTCCATTCTTACATTTTTATGACTCTGGTAGAAGATTTGGATTTGATTGTAAATAGAACAAAGTACAGAGGAACATATAGAGTAAGTGGCAAGTTGGCACATGAGGTGTAAGGCAGCCTGGATAGGAGATCCAGACTTTGATTGAATGAAAGATGGGAGTAATTGTCACCTCTGGTAACCAGTTTCAACTCCTAATGACTAAGTGAAACAGTCAAGAACTCGTAGCCTTCGCTCAGTGTTGTAATCACAAATATGTCAGCCATATTTGCAATAATAAACAATGACTTTATGAATACCAGATTTGTTGAAAACAACTTCCATAAATGCTTATGGAAAAAAACAGACAAAATATCAGGAGGAGTTTTTAATGAATAGATTGATAACATGTTGATTTGCCTTTGGTTAATATGTAGCATGTGTGACAACAATGTTGAGAGCAAATAAAGTAAGTTTTGTCTGAATAAGTTCAAATCAAGAAAGCTATTAGTTGATGTTAATAGAGAACAAATGCAGAACAGAGTTCCATTGATGAAGACACCAATAGCCAGTATAGTAGTAGCCTGACTGTTAACTGAATGTCAGAAGTGGGATTTGAACCCACGCCTCTTACGAGACTGCGACCTGAACGCAGCGCCTTGGACCGCTCGGCCATCCTGACATCCTCTACAAAAGCCTATGGCGAGTGCAATACAAAGAAGACCTATGTGCTTAACAACTGCTTGTCTGTTCAGAAGGCAAAGAATGATTGGTGAAAACGGCCTTTCCTTTTTAAACTGAATTTACACTACTGAGAAGTATTTCTTGGTAAGGACCCATGATACTCAACAGTTACAATGTCGTGGAACTCTTGTCTGGTGGTAGCACCAGGATGTTCCGCAGTCTACGGTATTGAGGAAACCTTGAATGTAGATAGAAATGAATAGCCACTGTGTTTCAGCTCCACATTAAGTGCTGCTTCTTTGTTTGCTTTGCAATTTCAAAGCACGTATCTCCTTCTTTGTGTCCATTCTTACATTTTTAAGACTCTGGTAGAAGATTTGGATTTGATTGTAAATAGAACAAAGTACAGAGGAACATATAGAGTAAGTGGCAAGTTGGCACACGAGGTGTAAGGCAGCCTGGATAGGAGATCCAGACTTTGATTGAATGAAAGATGGGAGTAATTGTCACCTCTGGCAACCAGTTTCAACTCTTGATGACTTAGTGAAACAGTCAAGAACTCGTAGCCTTAGCTCAGTGTTGTAATCACAAATATGTCAGCCATATCTGCAATAGACAACAATGACTTTATGAATACCAGATTTGTTGAAAACAACTTCCATAAATGCTTATGGAAAAAAACAGACAAAATATCAGGAGGAGTTTTTAATGAATAGATTGATAACATATTGATTTGCCTTTGGTTAATATGTAGCATGTGTGACAACAATGTTGAGAGCAAATAAAGTAAGTTTTGTCTGAATAAGTTCAAATCAAGCAAGCTATTAGGTGATGTTAATAGAAAACAAATGCAGAGCAGAGTTCCATTGATGAGGACACCAATAGCCAGTATAGAAGTAGCCTGACTGTCAGAAGTGGGATTTGAACCCACGCCTCTTACGAGACTGCGACCTGAACGCAGCGCCTTGGACCGCTCGGCCATCCTGACATCCTCTACAAAAGCCTATGGCGAGTGCAATACAAAGAAGACCTATGTGCTTAACAACTGCTTGTCTGTTCAGAAGGCAAAGAATGATTGGTGAAAACGGCCTTTCCTTTTTTAACTGAATTTACACTACTGAGATGTTTGTGTTGGTAAGGACCCATGATACTCAACAGTTACAATGTCGTGGAACTCTTGTCTGGTGGTAGCACCAGGATGTTCCGCAGTCTACGGTATTGAGGAAACCTTGAATGTTGATAGAAATGAATAGCCACTGTGTTTCAGCTCCACATTAAATGCTGCTTCTTTGTTTGCTTTGCAATTTCAAAGCACCTTTCTCTCTTCTTTGTGTCCATTCTTACATTTTTATGACTCTGGTAGAAGATTTGGATTTGATTGTAAATAGAACAAAGTACAGAGGAACATATAGAGTAAGTGGCAAGTTGGCACATGAGGTGTAAGGCAGCCTGGATAGGAGATCCAGACTTTGATTGAATGAAAGATGGGAGTAATTGTCACCTCTGGCAACCAGTTTCAACTCTTGATGACTTAGTGAAACAGTCAAGAACTCGTAGCCTTCGCTCAGTGTTGTAATCACAAATATGTCAGCCATATCTGCAATAGACAACAATGACTTTATGAATACCAGATTTGTTGAAAACAACTTCCATAAATGCTTATGGAAAAAAACAGACAAAATATCAGGAGGAGTTTTTAATGAATAGATTGATAACATATTGATTTGCCTTTGGTTAATATGTAGCATGTGTGACAACAATGTTGAGAGCAAATAAAGTAAGTTTTGTCTGAATAAGTTAAAATGAAGCAAGCTATTAGGTGATGTTAATAGGGAACAAATGCAGAACAGAGTTCCATTGATGAAGACACCAATAGCCAGTATAGAAGTAGAAGAGACTGTTGGCTGAATGTCAGAAGTGGGATTTGAACCCACGCCTCTTACGAGACTGCGACCTGAACGCAGCGCCTTGGACCGCTCGGCCATCCTGACATCCTCTACAAAAACCAATGCCGAGTGCAATACAAAGAAGACCTATGTGCTTAACAACTGCTTGTCTGCTCAGAAGGCAAAGAATGATTGGTGAAAACGGCCAAACCCTTTTTAACTGAATTTACACTACTGAGAAGTTTTTTCTTGGTAAGGATCCATGATACTCAACAGTTACAATGTCGTGGAACTCTTGTCTGGTGGTAGCACCAGGATGTTCCGCAGTCTACGGTATTGAGGAAACCTTGAATGTTGATAGAAATGAATAGCCACTGTGTTTCAGCTCCACATTAACTGCTGCTTCTTTGTTTGCTTTGCAATTTCAAAGCACGTATCTCCTTCTTTGTGTCCATTCTTACATTTTTATGACTCTGGTAGAAGATTTGGATTTGATTGTAAATAGAACAAAGTACAGAGGAACATATAGAGTAAGTGGCAAGTTGGCACATGAGGTGTAAGGCAGCCTGGATAGGAGATCCAGACTTTGATTGAATGAAAGATGGGAGTAATTGTCACCTCTGGTAACCAGTTTCAACTCCTAATGACTAAGTGAAACAGTCAAGAACTCGTAGCCTTCGCTCAGTGTTGTAATCACAAATATGTCAGCCATATTTGCAATAATAAACAATGACTTTATGAATACCAGATTTGTTGAAAACAACTTCCATAAATGCTTATGGAAAAAAACAGACAAAATATCAGGAGGAGTTTTTAATGAATAGATTGATAACATGTTGATTTGCCTTTGGTTAATATGTAGCATGTGTGACAACAATGTTGAGAGCAAATAAAGTAAGTTTTGTCTGAATAAGTTAAAATGAAGCAAGCTATTAGATGATGTTAATAGAAAACAAATGCAGAACAGAGTTCCATTGATGAAGACACCAAAAGCCAGTATAGAAGTAACCTGACTGTTGGCTGAATGTCAGAAGTGGGATTTGAACCCACACCTCTTACGAGACTGCGACCTGAACGCAGCGCCATGGACCGCTCGGCCATCCTGACATCCTCTACAAAAACCAATGCCGAGTGCAATACAAAGAAGACCTATGTGCTTAACTGCTTATCTGCTCAGAAGGCAAAGAATGATTGGTGAAAACGGCCTTTCCTTTTTAAACTGAATTTACACTACTGAGAAGTATTTCTTGGTAAGGACCCATGATACTCAACAGTTACAATGTCGTGGAACTCTTGTCTGGTGGTAGCACCAGGATGTTCCGCAGTCTACGGTATTGAGGAAACCTTGAATGTAGATAGAAATGAATAGCCACTGTGTTTCAGCTCCACATTAAGTGCTGCTTCTTTGTTTGCTTTGCAATTTCAAAGCACGTATCTCCTTCTTTGTGTCCATTCTTACATTTTTAAGACTCTGGTAGAAGATTTGGATTTGATTGTAAATAGAACAAAGTACAGAGGAACATATAGAGTAAGTGGCAAGTTGGCACATGAGGTGTAAGGCAGCCTGGATAGGAGATCCAGACTTTGATTGAATGAAAGATGGGAGTAATTGTCACCTCTGGTAACCAGTTTCAACTCCTAATGACTAAGTGAAACAGTCAAGAACTCGTAGCCTTCGCTCAGTGTTGTAATCACAAATATGTCAGCCATATATGCAATAATCAACAATGACTTTATGAATACCAGATTTGTTGAAAACAACTTCCATAAATGCTTATGGAAAAAAACAGACAAAATATCAGGAGGAGTTTTTAATGAATAGATTGATAACATATTGATTTGCCTTTGGTTAATTTGTAGCATGTGTGACAACAATGTTGAGAGCAAATAAAGTAAGTTTTGTCTGAATAAGTTAAAATGAAGCAAGCTATTAGTTGATGTTAATAGAGAATAAATGCAGAGCAGAGTTCCATTGATGAGGACACCAAGAGCCAGTATAGAAGTAGCCTGACTGTTGGCTGAATGTTAGAAGTGGGAATTGAACCCACGTCTCTTACGAGGCTGCGACCTAAACGCAGCGCCTTGGACCGCTCGGCCATCCTGACATCCTCTACAAAAACCAATGCCGAGTGCAATACAAAGAAGACCTATGTGCTTAACAACTGCTTGTCTGTTCAGAAGGCAAAGAATGATTGGTGAAAACGGCCTTTCCTTTTTTAACTGAATTTACACTACTGAGATGTTTGTGTTGGTAAGGACCCATGATACTCAACAGTTACAATGTCGTGGAACTCTTGTCTGGTGGTAGCACCAGGATGTTCCGCAGTCTACGGTATTGAGGAAACCTTGAATGTTGATAGAAATGAATAGCCACTGTGTTTCAGCTCCACATTAAATGTTGCTCCTTTCTTTGCTTTGCAATTTCAAAGCACGTATCTCCTTCTTTGTGTCCATTCTTACATTTTTATGACTCTGGTAGAAGATTTGGATTTGATTGTAAATAGAACAAAGTACAGAGGAACATATAGAGTAAGTGGCAAGTTGGCACATGAGGTGTAAGGCAGCCTGGATAGGAGATCCAGACTTTGATTGAATGAAAGATGGGAGTAATTGTCACCTCTGGCAACCAGTTTCAACTCCTAATGACTAAGTGAAACAGACATTCGCTCAGTGTTGTAATCACAAATATGTCAGCCATATCTGCAATAGACAACAATGACTTTATGAATACCAGATTTGTTGAAAACAACTTCCATAAATGCTTATGGAAAAAAACAGACAAAATATCAGGAGGAGTTTTTAATGAATAGATTGATAACATATTGATTTGCCTTTGGTTAATATGTAGCATGTGTGACAACAATGTTGAGAGCAAATAAAGTAAGTTTTGTCTGAATAAGTTCAAATCAAGCAAGCTATTAGGTGATGTTAATAGAGAACAAATGCAGAGCAGAGTTCCATTGATGAGGACACCAATAGCCAGTGTAGAAGTAGCCTGACTGTCAGAAGTGGGATTTGAACCCACGCCTCTTACGAGACTGCGACCTGAACGCAGCGCCTTGGACCGCTCGGCCATCCTGACATCCTCTACAAAAACCAATGGCAATTGCAATACAAAGAAGACCTATGTGCTTAACAACTGCTTGTCTGTTCAGAAGGCAAAGAATGATTGGTGAAAACGGCCTTTCCTTTTTTAACTGAATTTACACTACTGAGATGTTTGTGTTGGTAAGGACCCATGATACTCAACAGTTACAATGTCGTGGAACTCTTGTCTGGTGGTAGCACCAGGATGTTCCGCAGTCTACGGTATTGAGGAAACCTTGAATGTTGATAGAAATGAATAGCCACTGTGTTTCAGCTCCACATTAAATGTTGCTCCTTTCTTTGCTTTGCAATTTCAAAGCACGTATCTCCTTCTTTGTGTCCATTCTTACATTTTTATGACTCTGGTAGAAGATTTGGATTTGATTGTAAATAGAACAAAGTACAGAGGAACATATAGAGTAAGTGGCAAGTTGGCACATGAGGTGTAAGGCAGCCTGGATAGGAGATCCAGACTTTGATTGAATGAAAGATGGGAGTAATTGTCACCTCTGGCAACCAGTTTCAACTCCTAATGACTAAGTGAAACAGACATTCGCTCAGTGTTGTAATCACAAATATGTCAGCCATATCTGCAATAGACAACAATGACTTTATGAATACCAGATTTGTTGAAAACAACTTCCATAAATGCTTATGGAAAAAAACAGACAAAATATCAGGAGGAGTTTTTAATGAATAGATTGATAACATATTGATTTGCCTTTGGTTAATATGTAGCATGTGTGACAACAATGTTGAGAGCAAATAAAGTAAGTTTTGTCTGAATAAGTTCAAATCAAGCAAGCTATTAGGTGATGTTAATAGAGAACAAATGCAGAGCAGAGTTCCATTGATGAGGACACCAATAGCCAGTGTAGAAGTAGCCTGACTGTCAGAAGTGGGATTTGAACCCACGCCTCTTACGAGACTGCGACCTGAACGCAGCGCCTTGGACCGCTCGGCCATCCTGACATCCTCTACAAAAACCAATGGCAATTGCAATACAAAGAAGACCTATGTGCTTAACAACTGCTTGTCTGTTCAGAAGGCAAAGAATGATTGGTGAAAACGGCCTTTCCTTTTTTAACTGAATTTACACTACTGAGATGTTTGTGTTGGTAAGGACCCATGATACTCAACAGTTACAATGTCGTGGAACTCTTGTCTGGTGGTAGCACCAGGATGTTCCGCAGTCTACGGTATTGAGGAAACCTTGAATGTTGATAGAAATGAATAGCCACTGTGTTTCAGCTCCACATTAAATGCTGCTTCTTTGTTTGCTTTGTAATTTCAAAGCACCTTTCTCTCTTCTTTGTGTCCATTCTTACATTTTTATGACTCTGGTAGAAAATTTGGATTTGATTGTAAATAGAACAAAGTACAGAGGAACATATAGAGTAAGTGGCAAGTTGGCACATGAGGTGTAAGGCAGCCTGGATAGGAGATCCAGACTTTGATTGAATGAAGGATGGGAGTAATTGTCACCTCTGGTAACCAGTTTCAACTCCTAATGACTAAGTGAAACAGTCAAGAACTTGTAGCCTTCACTCAGTGTTGTAATCACAAATATGTCAGCCATATTTGCAATAATCAACAATGACTTTATGATTACCAGATTTGTTGAAAACAACTTCCATCAATGCTTATGGAAAAAAACAGACAAAATATCAGGAGGAGTTTTTAATGAATAGATTGATAACATATTGATTTGCCTTTGGTTAATTTGTAGCATGTGTGACAACAATGTTGAGAGCAAATAAAGTAAGTTTTGTCTGAATAAGTTAAAATGAAGCAAGCTATTAGTTGATGTTAATAGAGAATAAATGCAGAGCAGAGTTCCATTGATGAGGACACCAAGAGCCAGTATAGAAGTAGCCTGACTGTTGGCTGAATGTCAGAAGTGGGATTTGAACCCACGCCTCTTACGAGACTGCGACCTGATCGCAGCGCCTTGGACCGCTCGGCCATCCTGACATCCTCTACAAAAACCAATGCCGAGTGCAATACAAAGAAGACCTATGTGCTTAACAACTGTCTGCTCAGAAGGCAAAGAATGATTGGTGAAAACGGCCAAACCCTTTTTTAACTGAATTTACACTACTGAGAAGTTTTTTCTTGGTAAGGACCCATGATACTCAACAGTTACAATGTCGTGGAACTCTTGTCTGGTGGTAGCACCAGGATGTTCCGCAGTCTACGGTATTGAGGAAACCTTGAATGTTGATAGAAATGAATAGCCACTGTGTTTCAGCTCCACATTAACTGCTGCTTCTTTGTTTGCTTTGCAATTTCAAAGCACGTATCTCCTTTGTGTCCATTCTTACATTTTTATGACTCTGGTAGAAGATTTGGATTTGATTGTAAATAGAACAAAGTACAGAGGAACATATAGAGTAAGTGGCAAGTTGGCACATGAGGTGTAAGGCAGCCTGGATAGGAGATCCAGACTTTGATTGAATGAAAGATGGGAGTAATTGTCACCTCTGGTAACCAGTTTCAACTCCTAATGACTAAGTGAAACAGTCAAGAACTCGTAGCCTTCGCTCAGTGTTGTAATCACAAATATGTCAGCCATATTTGCAATAATCAACAATGACTTTATGAATACCAGATTTGTTGAAAACAACTTCCATAAATGCTTATGGAAAAAACAGACAAAATATCAGGAGGAGTTTTTAATGAATAGATTGATAACATATTGATTTGCCTTTGGTTAATATGTAGCATGTGTGACAACAATGTTGAGAGGAAATAAAGTAAGTTTTGTCTGAATAAGTTCAAATCAAGCAAGCTATTAGGTGATGTTAATAGAGAACAAATGCAGAGCAGAGTTCCATTGTTGAGGACACCAATAGCCAGTATAGAAGTAGCCTGACTGTCAGAAGTGGGATTTGAACCCACGCCTCTTACGAGACTGCGACCTAAACGCAGCGCCTTGGACCGCTCGGCCATCCTGACATCCTCTACAAAAACCAATGCCGAGTGCAATACAAAGAAGACCTATGTGCTTAACAACTGCTTGTCTGCTCAGAAGGCAAAGAATGATTGGTGAAAACGGCCTTTCCTTTTTTAACTGAATTTACACTACTGAGAAGTTTTTTTTTGGTAAGGACCCATGATACTCAACAGTTACAATGTCGTGGAACTCTTGTCTGGTGGTAGCACCAGGATGTTCCGCAGTCTAAGGTATTGAGGAAACCTTGAATGTTGATAGAAATGAATAGCCACTGTGTTTCAGCTCCACATTAAATGCTGCTTCTTTGTTTGTTTTGCAATTTCAAAGCACCTTTCTCTCTTCTTTGTGTCCATTCTTACATTTTTATGACTCTGGTAGAAGATTTGGATTTGATTGTAAATAGAACAAAGTACAGAGGAACATATAGAGTAAGTGGCAAGTTGGCACATGAGGTGTAAGGCAGCCTGGATAGGAGATCCAGACTTTGATTGAATGAAAGATGGGAGTAATTGTCACCTCTGGTAACCAGTTTCAACTCCTAATGACTAAGTGAAACAGTCAAGAACTTGTAGCCTTCGCTCAGTGTTGTAATCACAAATATGTCAGCCATATTTGCAATAATCAACAATGACTTTATGAATACCAGATTTGTTGAAAACAACTTCCATCAATGCTTATGGAAAAAAAACAGACAAAATATCAGGAGGAGGTTTTAATGAATAGATTGATAACATATTGATTTGCCTTTGGTTAATTTGTAGCATGTGTGACAACAATGTTGAGAGCAAATAAAGTAAGTTTTGTCTGAATAAGTTAAAATGAAGCAAGCTATTAGTTGATGTTAATAGAGAATAAATGCAGAGCAGAGTTCCATTGATGAGGACACCAATAGCCAGTATAGAAGTAGCCTGACTGTTGGCTGAATGTCAGAAGTGGGATTTGAACCCACGCCTCTTACGAGACTACGACCTGAACGCAGCGCCTTGGACCGCTCGGCCATCCTGACATGCTCTACAAAAGCCAATGGCGAGTGCAATACAAAGAAGACCTATGTGCTTACCAACTGCTTGTCTGTTCAGAAGGCAAAGATTGATTGGTGAAAACGGCCTTTCCTTTTTTAACTGAATTTACACTACTGAGAAGTTTTTTTTTGGTAAGGACCCATGATACTCAACAGTTACAATGTCGTGGAACTCTTGTCTGGTGGTAGCACCAGGATGTTCCGCAGTCTACGGTATTGAGGAAACCTTGAATGTTGATAGAAATGAATAGCCACTGTGTTTCAGCTCCACATTAACTGCTGCTTCTTTGTTTGCTTTGCAATTTCAAAGCACGTATCTCCTTCTTTGTGTCCATTCTTACATTTTTATGACTCTGGTAGAAGATTTGGATTTGATTGTAAATAGAACAAAGTACAGAGGAACATATAGAGTAAGTGGCAAGTTGGCACATGAGGTGTAAGGCAGCCTGGATAGGAGATCCAGACTTTGATTGAATGAAAGATGGGAGTAATTTTCACCTCTGGTAACCAGTTTCAACTCCTAATGACTAAGTGAAACAGTCAAGAACTCGTAGCCTTCGCTCAGTGTTGTAATCACAAATTTGTCAGCCATATTTGCAATAATCAACAATGACTTTATGAATACCAGATTTGTTGAAAACAACTTCCATCAATGCTTATGGAAAAAAACAGACAAAATATCAGGAGGAGTTTTTAATGAATAGATTGATAACATATTGATTTGCCTTTGGTTAATTTGTAGCATGTGTGACAACAATGTTGAGAGCAAATAAAGTAAGTTTTGTCTGAATAAGTTAAAATGAAGCAAGCTATTAGTTGATGTTAATAGAGAATAAATGCAGAGCAGAGTTCCATTGATGAGGACACCAAGAGCCAGTATAGAAGTAGCCTGACTGTTGGCTGAATGTCAGAAGTGGGATTTGAACCCACGCCTCTTACGAGACTGCGACCTGAACACAGCGCCTTGGACCGCTCGGCCATCCTGACATCCTCTACAAAAACCAATGCCGAGTGCAATACAAAGAAGACCTATGTGCTTAACAACTGCTTGTCTGCTCAGAAGGCAAAGAATGATTGGTGAAAACGGCCAAACCCTTTTTTAACTGAATTTACACTACTGAGAAGTTTTTTCTTGGTAAGGACCCATGATACTCAACAGTTACAATGTCGTGGAACTCTTGTCTGGTGGTAGCACCAGGATGTTCCGCAGTCTACGGTATTGAGGAAACCTTGAATGTTGATAGAAATGAATAGCCACTGTGTTTCAGATCCACATTAACTGCTGCTTCTTTGTTTGCTTTGCAATTTCAAAGCACGTATCTCCTTCTTTGTGTTCATTCTTACATTTTTATGACTGTGGTAGAAGATTTGGATTTGATTGTAAATAAAACAAAGTACAGAGGAACATATAGAGTAAGTGGCAAGTTGGCACATGAGGTGTAAGGCAGCCTGGATAGGAGATCCAGACTTTGATTGAATGAAAGATGGGAGTAATTGTCACCTCTGGCAACCAGGTTCAACTCCTAATGACTAAGTGAAACAGACATTCGCTCAGTGTTGTAATCACAAATATGTCTGCCATATTTGCAATAATCAACAATGAATTTATGAATACCAAATTTGTTGAAAACAACTTCCATAAATGCTTATGGAAAAAAACAGACAAAATATCAGGAGGAGTTTTTAATGAATAGATTGATAACATATTGATTTGCCTTTGGTTAATATGTAGCATGTGTGACAACAATGTTGAGAGCAAATAAAGTAAGTTTTGTCTGAATAAGTTAAAAGGAAGCAAGCTTTTAGGTGATGTTAATAGAGAACAAATGCAGAGCAGAGTTCCATTGATGAGGACACCAATAGCCAGTATAGAAGTAGCCTGACTGTCAGAAGTGGGATTTGAACCCACGCCTCTTACGAGACTGCGACCTAAACGCAGCTCCTTGGACCGCTCGGCCATCCTGACATCCTCTACAAAAACCAATGCCGAGTGCAATACAAAGAAGACCTATGTGCTTAACTGCTTGTCTGCTCAGAAGGCAAAGAATGATTGGTGAAAACGGCCTTTCCTTTTTAAACTGAATTTACACTACTGAGAAGTTTTTCTTGGTAAGGACCCATGATACTCAACAGTTACAATGTCGTGGAACTCTTGTCTGGTGGTAGCACCAGGATGTTCCGCAGTCTACGGTATTGAGGAAACCTTGAATGTTGATAGAAATGAATAGCCACTGTGTTTCAGCTCCACATTAACTGCTGCTTCTTTGTTTGCTTTGCAATTTCAAAGCACGTAACTCCTTCTTTGTGTCCATTCTTACATTTTTATGACTCTGGTAGAAGATTTGGATTTGATTGTAAATAGAACAAAGTACAGAGGAACATATAGAGTAAGTGGCAAGTTGGCACATGAGGTGTAAGGCAGCCTGGATAGGAGATCCAGACTTTGATTGAATGAAAGATGGGAGTAATTGTCACCTCTGGTAACCAGTTTCAACTCCTAATGACTAAGTGAAACAGTCAAGAACTCGTAGCTTTCGCTCAGTGTTGTAATCACAAATATGTCAGCCATATTTGCAATAATCAACAATGACTTTATGAATACCAGATTTGTTGAAAACCACTTCCATAAATGCTTATGGAAAAAAACAGACAAAATATCAGGAGGAGTTTTTAATGAATAGATTGATAACATATTGATTTGCCTTTGGTTAATATGTAGCATGTGTGACAACAATGTTGAGAGCAAATAAAGTAAGTTTTGTCTGAATAAGTTCAAATCAAGCAAGCTTTTAGGTGATGTTAATGGAGAACAAATGCAGAGCAGAGTTCCATTGATGAGGACACCAAGAGCCAGTATAGAAGTAGCCTGACTTTTGGCTGAATGTCAGAAGTGGGATTTGAACCCACGCCTCTTACGAGACTGCAACCTGAACGCAGCGCCTTGGACCGCTCGGCCATGCTGACATGCTCTACAAACGCCAATGGCGAGTGCAATACAAAGAAGACCTATGTGCTTACCAACTGCTTGTCTGTTCAGAAGGCAAAGATTGATTGGTGAAAACGGCCTTTCCTTTTTTAACTGAATTTACACTACTGAGAAGTTTTTTCTTGGTAAGGACCCATGATACTCAACAGTTACAATGTCGTGGAACTCTTGTCTGGTGGTAGCACCAGGATGTTCCGCAGTCTACGGTATTGAGGAAACCTTGAATGTTGATAGAAATGAATAGCCACTGTGTTTCAGCTCCACATTAAATGCTGCTTCTTTGTTTGCTTTGCAATTTCAAAGCACGTATCTCCTTCTTTGTGTCCATTCTTACATTTTTATGACTCTGGTAGAAGATTTGGATTTGATTGTAAATAGAACAAAGTACAGAGGAACATATAGAGTAAGTGGCAAGTTGGCACATGAGGTGTAAGGCAGCCTGGATAGGAGATCCAGACTTTGATTGAATGAAAGATGGGAGTAATTTTCACCTCTGGCAACCAGTTTCAACTCCTAATGACTAAGTGAAACAGTCAAGAACTTGTAGCCTTCGCTCAGTGTTGTAATCACAAATATGTCAGCCATATTTGCAATAATCAACAATGACTTTATGAATACCAGATTTGTTAGAAACAACTTCCATCAATGCTTATGGAAAAAAAACAGACAAAATATCAGGAGGAGTTTTTAATGAAAAGATTGATAACATATTGATTTGCCTTTGGTTAATTTGTAGCATGTGTGACAACAATGTTGAGAGCAAATAAAGTAGGTTTTGTCTGAATAAGTTCAAATCAAGCAAGCTATTAGTTGATGTTAATAGAGAATAAATGCAGAGCAGAGTTCCATTGATGAGGACACCAAGAGCCAGTATAGAAGTAGCCTGACTGTTGGCTGAATGTTAGAAGTGGGAATTGAACTCACGCCTCTTACAAGACTGCGACCTGAACGCAGCGCCTTGGACCGCTCGGCCATGCTGACATGCTCTACAAACGCCAATGGCGAGTGCAATACAAAGAAGACCTATGTGCTTACCAACTGCTTGTCTGTTCAGAAGGCAAAGATTGATTGGTGAAAACGGCCTTTCCTTTTTTAACTGAATTTACACTACTGAGAAGTTTTTTCTTGGTAAGGACCCATGATACTCAACAGTTACAATGTCGTGGAACTCTTGTCTGGTGGTAGCACCAGGATGTTCCGCAGTCTACGGTATTGAGGAAACCTTGAATGTTGATAGAAATGAATAGCCACTGTGTTTCAGCTCCACATTAAATGCTGCTTCTTTGTTTGCTTTGCAATTTCAAAGCACGTATCTCCTTCTTTGTGTCCATTCTTACATTTTTATGACTCTGGTAGAAGATTTGGATTTGATTGTAAATAGAACAAAGTACAGAGGAACATATAGAGTAAGTGGCAAGTTGGCACATGAGGTGTAAGGCAGCCTGGATAGGAGATCCAGACTTTGATTGAATGAAAGATGGGAGTAATTTTCACCTCTGGCAACCAGTTTCAACTCCTAATGACTAAGTGAAACAGTCAAGAACTTGTAGCCTTCGCTCAGTGTTGTAATCACAAATATGTCAGCCATATTTACAATAATCAACAATGACTTTATGAATACCAGATTTGTTAGAAACAACTTCCATCAATGCTTATGGAAAAAAAACAGACAAAATATCAGGAGGAGTTTTTAATGAAAAGATTGATAACATATTGATTTGCCTTTGGTTAATTTGTAGCATGTGTGACAACAATGTTGAGAGCAAATAAAGTAAGTTTTGTCTGAATAAGTTAAAATGAAGCAAGCTATTAGTTGATGTTAATAGAGAATAAATGCAGAGCAGAGTTCCATTGATGAGGACACCAAGAGCCAGTATAGAAGTAGCCTGACTGTTGGCTGAATGTCAGAAGTGGGATTTGAACCCACGCCTCTTACGAGACTGCGACCTGAACGCAGCGCCTTGGACCGCTCGGCCATCCTGACATCCTCTACAAAAACCAATGCCGAGTGCAATACAAAGAAGACCTATGTGCTTAACAACTGCTTGTCTGCTCAGAAGGCAAAGAATGATTGGTGAAAACGGCCAAACCCTTTTTTAACTGAATTTACACTACTGAGAAGTTTTTTCTTGGTAAGGACCCATGATACTCAACAGTTACAATGTCGTGGAACTCTTGTCTGGTGGTAGCACCAGGATGTTCCGCAGTCTACGGTATTGAGGAAACCTTGAATGTTGATAGAAATGAATAGCCACTGTGTTTCAGATCCACATTAACTGCTGCTTCTTTGTTTGCTTTGCAATTTCAAAGCACGTATCTCCTTCTTTGTGTTCATTCTTACATTTTTATGACTCTGGTAGAAGATTTGGATTTGATTGTAAATAAAACAAAGTACAGAGGAACATATAGAGTAAGTGGCAAGTTGGCACATGAGGTGTAAGGCAGCCTGGATAGGAGATCCAGACTTTGATTGAATGAAAGATGGGAGTAATTGTCACCTCTGGCAACCAGGTTCAACTCCTAATGACTAAGTGAAACAGACATTCGCTCAGTGTTGTAATCACAAATATGTCTGCCATATTTGCAATAATCAACAATGAATTTATGAATACCAAATTTGTTGAAAACAACTTCCATAAATGCTTATGGAAAAAAACAGACAAAATATCAGGAGGAGTTTTTAATGAATAGATTGATAACATATTGATTTGCCTTTGGTTAATATGTAGCATGTGTGACAACAATGTTGAGAGCAAATAAAGTAAGTTTTGTCTGAATAAGTTAAAAGGAAGCAAGCTTTTAGGTGATGTTAATAGAGAACAAATGCAGAGCAGAGTTCCATTGATGAGGACACCAATAGCCAGTATAGAAGTAGCCTGACTGTCAGAAGTGGGATTTGAACCCACGCCTCTTACGAGACTGCGACCTAAACGCAGCTCCTTGGACCGCTCGGCCATCCTGACATCCTCTACAAAAACCAATGCCGAGTGCAATACAAAGAAGACCTATGTGCTTAACTGCTTGTCTGCTCAGAAGGCAAAGAATGATTGGTGAAAACGGCCTTTCCTTTTTAAACTGAATTTACACTACTGAGAAGTTTTTCTTGGTAAGGACCCATGATACTCAACAGTTACAATGTCGTGGAACTCTTGTCTGGTGGTAGCACCAGGATGTTCCGCAGTCTACGGTATTGAGGAAACCTTGAATGTTGATAGAAATGAATAGCCACTGTGTTTCAGCTCCACATTAACTGCTGCTTCTTTGTTTGCTTTGCAATTTCAAAGCACGTAACTCCTTCTTTGTGTCCATTCTTACATTTTTATGACTCTGGTAGAAGATTTGGATTTGATTGTAAATAGAACAAAGTACAGAGGAACATATAGAGTAAGTGGCAAGTTGGCACATGAGGTGTAAGGCAGCCTGGATAGGAGATCCAGACTTTGATTGAATGAAAGATGGGAGTAATTGTCACCTCTGGTAACCAGTTTCAACTCCTAATGACTAAGTGAAACAGTCAAGAACTCGTAGCTTTCGCTCAGTGTTGTAATCACAAATATGTCAGCCATATTTGCAATAATCAACAATGACTTTATGAATACCAGATTTGTTGAAAACCACTTCCATAAATGCTTATGGAAAAAAACAGACAAAATATCAGGAGGAGTTTTTAATGAATAGATTGATAACATATTGATTTGCCTTTGGTTAATATGTAGCATGTGTGACAACAATGTTGAGAGCAAATAAAGTAAGTTTTGTCTGAATAAGTTCAAATCAAGCAAGCTTTTAGGTGATGTTAATGGAGAACAAATGCAGAGCAGAGTTCCATTGATGAGGACACCAAGAGCCAGTATAGAAGTAGCCTGACTTTTGGCTGAATGTCAGAAGTGGGATTTGAACCCACGCCTCTTACGAGACTGCGACCTGAACGCAGCGCCTTGGACCGCTCGGCCATGCTGACATGCTCTACAAACGCCAATGGCGAGTGCAATACAAAGAAGACCTATGTGCTTACCAACTGCTTGTCTGTTCAGAAGGCAAAGATTGATTGGTGAAAACGGCCTTTCCTTTTTTAACTGAATTTACACTACTGAGAAGTTTTTTCTTGGTAAGGACCCATGATACTCAACAGTTACAATGTCGTGGAACTCTTGTCTGGTGGTAGCACCAGGATGTTCCGCAGTCTACGGTATTGAGGAAACCTTGAATGTTGATAGAAATGAATAGCCACTGTGTTTCAGCTCCACATTAAATGCTGCTTCTTTGTTTGCTTTGCAATTTCAAAGCACGTATCTCCTTCTTTGTGTCCATTCTTACATTTTTATGACTCTGGTAGAAGATTTGGATTTGATTGTAAATAGAACAAAGTACAGAGGAACATATAGAGTAAGTGGCAAGTTGGCACATGAGGTGTAAGGCAGCCTGGATAGGAGATCCAGACTTTGATTGAATGAAAGATGGGAGTAATTTTCACCTCTGGCAACCAGTTTCAACTCCTAATGACTAAGTGAAACAGTCAAGAACTTGTAGCCTTCGCTCAGTGTTGTAATCACAAATATGTCAGCCATATTTGCAATAATCAACAATGACTTTATGAATACCAGATTTGTTAGAAACAACTTCCATCAATGCTTATGGAAAAAAAACAGACAAAATATCAGGAGGAGTTTTTAATGAAAAGATTGATAACATATTGATTTGCCTTTGGTTAATTTGTAGCATGTGTGACAACAATGTTGAGAGCAAATAAAGTAGGTTTTGTCTGAATAAGTTCAAATCAAGCAAGCTATTAGTTGATGTTAATAGAGAATAAATGCAGAGCAGAGTTCCATTGATGAGGACACCAAGAGCCAGTATAGAAGTAGCCTGACTGTTGGCTGAATGTTAGAAGTGGGAATTGAACTCACGCCTCTTACAAGACTGCGACCTGAACGCAGCGCCTTGGACCGCTCGGCCATGCTGACATGCTCTACAAACGCCAATGGCGAGTGCAATACAAAGAAGACCTATGTGCTTACCAACTGCTTGTCTGTTCAGAAGGCAAAGATTGATTGGTGAAAACGGCCTTTCCTTTTTTAACTGAATTTACACTACTGAGAAGTTTTTTCTTGGTAAGGACCCATGATACTCAACAGTTACAATGTCGTGGAACTCTTGTCTGGTGGTAGCACCAGGATGTTCCGCAGTCTACGGTATTGAGGAAACCTTGAATGTTGATAGAAATGAATAGCCACTGTGTTTCAGCTCCACATTAAATGCTGCTTCTTTGTTTGCTTTGCAATTTCAAAGCACGTATCTCCTTCTTTGTGTCCATTCTTACATTTTTATGACTCTGGTAGAAGATTTGGATTTGATTGTAAATAGAACAAAGTACAGAGGAACATATAGAGTAAGTGGCAAGTTGGCACATGAGGTGTAAGGCAGCCTGGATAGGAGATCCAGACTTTGATTGAATGAAAGATGGGAGTAATTTTCACCTCTGGCAACCAGTTTCAACTCCTAATGACTAAGTGAAACAGTCAAGAACTTGTAGCCTTCGCTCAGTGTTGTAATCACAAATATGTCAGCCATATTTACAATAATCAACAATGACTTTATGAATACCAGATTTGTTGAAAACAACTTCCATCAATGCTTATGGAAAAAAACAAACAAAATATCAGGAGGAGTTTTTAATGAAAAGATTGATAACATATTGATTTGCCTTTGGTTAATTTGTAGCATGTGTGACAACAATGTTGAGAGCAAATAAAGTAGGTTTTGTCTGAATAAGTTCAAATCAAGCAAGCTATTAGTTGATGTTAATAGAGAATAAATGCAGAGCAGAGTTCCATTGATGAGGACACCAAGAGCCAGTATAGAAGTAGCCTGACTGTTGGCTGAATGTTAGAAGTGGGAATTGAACTCACGCCTCTTACAAGACTGCGACCTGAACGCAGCGCCTTGGACCGCTCGGCCATGCTGACATGCTCTACAAACGCCAATGGCGAGTGCAATACAAAGAAGACCTATGTGCTTACCAACTGCTTGTCTGTTCAGAAGGCAAAGATTGATTGGTGAAAACGGCCTTTCCTTTTTTAACTGAATTTACACTACTGAGAAGTTTTTTCTTGGTAAGGACCCATGATACTCAACAGTTACAATGTCGTGGAACTCTTGTCTGGTGGTAGCACCAGGATGTTCCGCAGTCTACGGTATTGAGGAAACCTTGAATGTTGATAGAAATGAATAGCCACTGTGTTTAAGCTCCACATTAAATGCTGCTTCTTTGTTTGCTTTGCAATTTCAAAGCACGTATCTCCTTCTTTGTGTCCATTCTTACATTTTTATGACTCTGGTAGAAGATTTGGATTTGATTGTAAATAGAACAAAGTACAGAGGAACATATAGAGTAAGTGGCAAGTTGGCACATGAGGTGTAAGGCAGCCTGGATAGGAGATCCAGACTTTGATTGAATGAAAGATGGGAGTAATTTTCACCTCTGGCAACCAGTTTCAACTCCTAATGACTAAGTGAAACAGTCAAGAACTTGTAGCCTTCGCTCAGTGTTGTAATCACAAATATGTCAGCCATATTTGCAATAATCAACAATGACTTTATGAATACCAGATTTGTTGAAAACAACTTCCATCAATGCTTATGGAAAAAAACAGACAAAATATCAGGAGGAGTTTTTAATGAAAAGATTGATAACATATTGATTTGCCTTTGGTTAATTTGTAGCATGTGTGACAACAATGTTGAGAGCAAATAAAGTAGGTTTTGTCTGAATAAGTTCAAATCAAGCAAGCTATTAGTTGATGTTAATAGAGAATAAATGCAGAGCAGAGTTCCATTGATGAGGACACCAAGAGCCAGTATAGAAGTAGCCTGACTGTTGGCTGAATGTTAGAAGTGGGAATTGAACTCACGCCTCTTACAAGACTGCGACCTGAACGCAGCGCCTTGGACCGCTCGGCCATCCTGACATGCTCTACAAAAGCCAAAGGCGAGTGCAATACAAAGAAGACCTATGTGCTTAACAACTGCTTGTCTGTTCAGAAAGCAAAGAATGATTGGTGAAAACGGCCTTTCCTTTTGTTACTGAATTTACACTACTAAAATGTTTGTGTTGGTAAGGACCCATGATACTCAACAGTTACAATGTCGTGGAACTCTTGTCTGGTGGTAGCACCAGGATGTTCCGCAGTCTACGGTATTGAGGAAACCTTGAATGTTGATAGAAATGAATAGCCACTGTGTTTCAGCTCCACAATAAATGCTGCTTCTTTGTTTGCTTTGCAATTTCAAAGCACGTATCTCCTTCTTTGTGTCCATTCTTACATTTTTATGACTCTGGTAGAAGATTTGGATTTGATTGTAAATAGAACAAAGTACAGAGGAACATATAGAGTAAGTGGCAAGTTGGCACATGAGGTGTAAGGCAGCCTGGATAGGAGATCCAGACTTTGATTGAATGAAAGATGGGAGTAATTGTCACCTCTGGCAACCAGTTTCAACTCCTAATGACTAAGTGAAACAGTCATTCGCTCAGTGTTGTAATCACAAATATGTCAGCCATATTTGCAATAATCAACAATGACTTTATGAATACCAGATTTGTTGAAAACAACTTCCATAAATGCTTATGGAAAAAAACAGACAAAATATCAGGAGGAGTTTTTAATGAATAGATTGATAACATATTGATTTGCCTTTGGTTAATTTGTAAGATGTGTGACAACAATGTTGAGAGCAAATAAAGTAAGTTTTGTCTGAATAAGTTAAAATGAAGCAAGCTATTAGTTGATGTTAATAGAGAATAAATGCAGAGCAGAGTTCCATTGATGAGGACACCAATAGCCAGTATAGAAGTAGCCTGACTGTTGGCTGAATGTCAGAAGTGGGATTTGAACCCACGCCTCTTACGAGACTGCGACCTAAACGCAGCGCCTTGGACCGCTCGGACATCCTGACATCCTCTACAAAAACCAATGCCGAGTGCAATACAAAGAAGACCTATGTGCTTAACAACTGCTTGTCTGCTTCAATAGGCAAAGAATGATTGGTGAAAACGGCCAAACCCTTTTTTAACTGAATTTACACTACTGAGAAGTTTTTTTTTGGTAAGGACCCATGATACTGAACAGTTACAATGTCGTGGAACTCTTGTCTGGTGGTAGCACCAGGATGTTCCGCAGTCTACGTATTAAGGAAACCTTGAATGTTGATAGAAATGAATAGCCACTGTGTTTCAGCTCCACATTAAATGCTGCTTCTTTGTTTGCTTTGCAATTTCAGAGCACGTATCTCCTTCTTTGTGTCCATTCTTACATTTTTATGACTCTGGTAGAAGATTTGGATTTGATTGTAAATAGAACAAAGTACAGAGGAACATATAGAGTAAGTGGCAAGTTGGCACATGAGGTGTAAGGCAGCCTGGATAAGAGATCCAGACTTTGATTGAATGAAAGATGGGAGTAATTGTCACCTCTGGTAACCAGTTTCAACTCCTAATGACTAAGTGAAACAGTCAAGAACTTGTAGCCTTCGCTCAGTGTTGTAATCACAAATATGTCAGCCATATTTGCAATAATCAACAATGACTTTATGAATACCAGATTTGTTGAAAACAACTTCCATCAATGCTTATGGAAAAAAACAGACAAAATATCAGGAGGAGTTTTTAATGAATAGATTGATAACATATTGATTTGCCTTTGGTTAATTTGTAGCATGTGTGACAACAATGTTGAGAGGAAATAAAGTAGTTTTTTTCTGAATAAGTTAAAATGAAGCAAGCTATTAGTTGATGTTAATAGAGAATAAATGCAGAGCAGAGTTCCATTGATGAGGACACCAAGAGCCAGTATAGAAGTAGCCTGACTGTTGGCTGAATGTCAGAAGTGGGATTTGAACCCACGCCTCTTACGAGACTGCGACCTGAACGCAGCGCCTTGGACCGCTCGGCCATCCTGACATCCTCTGCAAAAACCAATGCCGAGTGCAATACAAAAAAAGACCTATGTGCTTAACAACTGCTTGTCTGTTCAGAAGGCAAAGAATGATTGGTGAAAACGGCCTTTCCTTTTTTAACTGAATTTACACTACTGAGAAGTTTTTTCTTGGTAAGGACCCATGATACTCAACAGTTACAATGTCGTGGAACTCTTGTCTGGTGGTAGCACCAGGATGTTTCGCAGTCTACGGTATTGAGGAAACCTTGAATGTTGATAGAAATGAATAGCCACTGTGTTTCAGCTCCACATTAACTGCTGCTTCTTTGTTTGCTTTGAAATTTCAAAGCACGTATCTCCTTCTTTGTGTCCATTCTTACATTTTTATGACTCTGGTAGAAGATTTGGATTTGATTGTAAATAGAACAAAGTACAGAGGAACATATAGAGTAAGTGGCAAGTTGGCACATGAGGTGTAAGGCAGCCTGGATAGGAGATCAAGACTTTGATTGAATGAAAGATGGGAGTAATTGTCACCTCTGGCAACCAGTTTCAACTCCTAATGACTAAGTGAAACAGTCATTCGCTCAGTGTTGTTATCACAAATATGTCAGCCATATTTGCAATAATCAACAATGACTTTATGAATACCAGATTTGTTGAAAACAACTTCCATCAATGCTTATGGAAAAAAACAGACAAAATATCAGGAGGAGTTTTTAATGAATAGATTGATAACATATTGATTTGCCTTTGGTTAATATGTAGCATGTGTGACAACAATGTTGAGAGCAAATAAAGTAAGTTTTGTCTGAATAAGTTCAAATCAAGCAAGCTTTTAGGTGATGTTAATAGAGAACAAATGCAGAGCAGAGTTCCATTGATGAGGACACCAAGAGCCAGTATAGAAGTAGCCTGACTGTTGGCTGAATGTCAGAAGTGGGATTTGAACCCACGCCTCTTACGAGACTGCGACCTGAACGCAGCGCCTTGGACCGCTCGGCCATCCTGACATCCTCTACAAAAAACCAATGCCGAGTGCAATACAAAGAAGACCTATGTGCTTAACAACTGCTTGTCTGCTCAGAAGGCAAAGAATGATTGGTGAAAACGGCCTTTCCTTTTTTAACTGAATTTACACTACTGAGAAGTATTTCTTGGTAAGGACCCATGATACTCAACAGTTACAATGTCGTGGAACTCTTGTCTGGTGGTAGCACCAGGATGTTCCGCAGTCTACGGTATTGAGGAAACCTTGAATGTTGATAGAAATGAATAGCCACTGTGTTTCAGCTCCACATTAAATGCTGCTTCTTTGTTTGCTTTGCAATTTCAAAGCACGTATCTCCTTCTTTGTGTCCATTCTTACATTTTTATGACTCTGGTAGAAGATTTGGATTTGATTGTAAATAGAACAAAGTACAGAGGAACATATAGAGTAAGTGGCAAGTTGGCACATGAGGTGTAAGGCAGCCTGGATAGGAGATCCAGACTTTGATTGAATGAAAGATGGGAGTAATTGTCACCTCTGGCAACCAGTTTCAACTCCTAATGACTAAGTGAAACAGTCATTCCCTCAGTGTTGTAATCACAAATATGTCAGCCATATTTGCAATAATCAACAATGACTTTATGAATACCAGATTTGTTGAAAACAACTTCCATAAATGCTTATGGAAAAAAAACAGACAAAATATCAGGAGGAGTTTTTAATGAATAGATTGATAACATATTGATTTGCCTTTGGTTAATTTGTAGCATGTGTGACAACAATGTTGAGAGCAAATAAAGTAAGTTTTGTCTGAATAAGTTAAAATGAAGCAAGCTATTAGTTGATGTTAATAGAGAATAAATGCAGAGCAGAGTTCCATTGATGAGGACACCAATAGCGATTATAGAAGTAGCCAGACTGTTGGCTGAATGTCAGAAGTGGGATTTGAACCCACGCCTCTTACGAGACTGCGACCTGAACACAGCGCCTTGGACCGCTGGGCCATCCTGACATCCTCTACAAAATCCAATGCCGAGTGCAATACAAAGAAGACCTATGTGCTTAACAACTGCTTGTCTGCTCAGAAGGCAAAGAATGATTGGTGAAAACGGCCAAACCCTTTTTTAACTGAATTTACACTACTGAGAAGTTTTTCTTGGTAAGGACCCATGATACTCAACAGTTACAATGTCGTGGAACTCTTGTCTGGTGGTAGCACCAGGATGTTCCGCAGTCTACGGTATTGAGGAAACCTTGAATGTTGATAGAAATGAATAGCCACTGTGTTTCAGCTCCACATTAAGTGCTGCTTCTTTGTTTGCTTTGCAATTTCAAAGCACGTATCTCCTTCTTTGTGTCCATTCTTACATTTTTAAGACTCTGGTAGAAGATTTGGATTTGATTGTAAATAGAACAAAGTACAGAGGAACATATAGAGTAAGTGGCAAGTTGGCACATGAGGTGTAAGGCAGCCTGGATAGGAGATCCAGACTTTGATTGAATGAAAGATGGGAGTAATTGTCACCTCTGGCAACCAGTTTCAACTCTTGATGACTTAGTGAAACAGTCAAGAACTCGTAGCCTTCGCTCAGTGTTGTAATCACAAATATGTCAGCCATATCTGCAATAGACAAAAATGACTTTATGAATACCAGATTTGTTGAAAACAACTTCCATAAATGCTTATGGAAAAAAACAGACAAATTATCAGGAGGAGTTTTTAATGAATAGATTGATAACATATTGATTTGCCTTTGGTTAATTTGTAGCATGTGTGACAACAATGTTGAGAGCAAATAAAGTAAGTTTTGTCTGAATAAGTTCAAATCAAGCAAGCTATTAGGTGATGTTAATAGAGAACAAATGCAGAGCAGAGTTCCATTGATGAGGACACCAATAGCCAGTGTAGAAGTAGCCTGACTGTCAGAAGTGGGATTTGAACCCACGCCTCTTACGAGACTGCGACCTGAACGCAGCGCCTTGGACCGCTCGGCCATCCTGACATCCTCTACAAAAGCCAATGGCGAGTGCAATACAAAGAAGACCTATGTGCTTAACAACTGCTTGTCTGTTCAGAAGGCAAAGAATGATTGGTGAAAACGGCCTTTCCTTTTTTAACTGAATTTACACTACTGAGATGTTTGTGTTGGTAAGGGCCTATGATACTCAACAGTTACAATGTCGTGGAACTCTTGTCTGGTGGTAGCACCAGGATGTTCCGCAGTCTACGGTATTGAGGAAACCTTGAATGTTGATAGAAATGAATAGCCACTGTGTTTCAGCTCCACATTAAATGCTGCTTCTTTGTTTGCTTTGCAATTTCAAAGCACGTTTCTCTCTTCTTTGTGTCCATTCTTACATTTTTATGACTCTGGTAGAAGATTTGGATTTGATTGTAAATAGAACAAAGTACAGAGGAACATATAGAGTAAGTGGCAAGTTGGCACATGAGGTGTAAGGCAGCCTGGATAGGAGATCCAGACTTTGATTGAATGAAGGATGGGAGTAATTGTCACCTCTGGTAACCAGTTTCAACTCCTAATGACTAAGTGAAACAGTCAAGAACTTGTAGCCTTCGCTCAGTGTTGTAATCACAAATATGTCAGCCATATTTGCAATAATCAACAATGACTTTATGAATACCAGATTTGTTGAAAACAACTTCCATCAATGCTTATGGAAAAAAACAGACAAAATATCAGGAGGAGTTTTTAATGAATAGATTGATAACATATTGATTTGCCTTTGGTTAATTTGTAGCATGTGTGACAACAATGTTGAGAGCAAATAAAGTAAGTTTTGTCTGAATAAGTTAAAATGAAGCAAGCTATTAGTTGATGTTAATAGAGAATAAATGCAGAGCAGAGTTCCATTGATGAGGACACCAATAGCCAGTGTAGAAGTAGCCTGACTGTCAAAAGTGGGAATTGAACCCACGTCTCTTACGAGGCTGCGACCTGAACGCAGCGCCTTGGACCGCTCGGCCATCCTGACATCCTCTACAAAAACCAATGCCGAGTGCAATACAAAGAAGACCTATGTGCTTAACAACTGCTTGTCTGCTCAGAAGGCAAAGAATGATTGGTGAAAACGGCCTTTCCTTTTTTAACTGAATTTACACTACTGAGATGTTTGTGTTGGTAAGGACCCATGATACTCAACAGTTACAATGTCGTGGAACTCTTGTCTGGTGGTAGCACCAGGATGTTCCGCAGTCTACGGTATTGAGGAAACCTTGAATGTTGATAGAAATGAATAGCCATTGTGTTTCAGCTCCACATTAAATGTTGCTTCTTTGTTTGCTTTGCAATTTCAAAGCACGTATCTCCTTCTTTGTGTCCATTCTTACATTTTTATGACTCTGGTAGAAGATTTGGATTTGATTGTAAATAGAACAAAGTACAGAGGAACATATAGAGTAAGTGGCAAGTTGGCACATGAGGTGTAAGGCAGCCTGGATAGGAGATCCAGACTTTGATTGAATGAAAGATGGGAGTAATTGTCACCTCTGGCAACCAGTTTCAACTCCTAATGACTAAGTGAAACAGACATTCGCTCAGTGTTGTAATCACAAATATGTCAGCCATATTTGCAATAATCAACAATGACTTTATGAATACCAGATTTGTTGAAAACAACTTCCATAAATGCTTATGGAAAAAAACAGACAAAATATCAGGAGGAGTTTTTAATGAATAGATTGATAACATATTGATTTGCCTTTGGTTAATATGTAGCATGTGTGACAACAATGTTGAGAGCAAATAAAGTAAGTTTTGTCTGAATAAGTTAAAATGAAGCAAGCTTTTAGGTGATGTTAATGGAGAACAAATGCAGAGCAGAGTTCCATTGATGAGGACACCAATAGCCAGTGTAGAAGTAGCCTGACTGTCAAAAGTCGGATTTGAACCCACGCCTCTTACGAGACTGCGACCTGAACGCAGCGCCTTGGACCGCTCGGCCATCCTGACATCCTCTACAAAAGCCAATGGCAAGTGCAATACAAAGAAGACCTATGTGCTTAACAACTGCCTGTCTGTTCAGAAGGCAAAGAATGATTGGTGAAAACGGCCTTTCCTTTTTTAACTGAATTTACACTACTGAGATGTTTGTGTTGGTAAGGACCCATGATACTCAACAGTTACAATGTCGTGGAACTCTTGTCTGGTGGTAGCACCAGGATGTTCCGCAGTCTATGGTATTGAGGAAACCTTGAATGTTGATAGAAATGAATAGCCACTGTGTTTCAGCTCCACATTAAATGCTGCTTCTTTGTTTGCTTTGCAATTTCAAAGCACCTTTCTCTCTTCTTTGTGTCCATTCTTACATTTTTATGACTCTGGTAGAAGATTTGGATTTGATTGTAAATAGAACAAAGTACAGAGGAACATATAGAGTAAGTGGCAAGTTGGCACATGAGGTGTAAGGCAGCCTGGATAGGAGATCCAGACTTTGATTGAATGAAAGATGGGAGTAATTGTCACCTCTGGCAACCAGTTTCAACTCCTAATGACTAAGTGAAACAGTCATTCGCTCAGTGTTGTAATCACAAATATGTCAGCCATATTTGCAATAATCAACAATGACTTTATGAATACCAGATTTGTTGAAAACAACTTCCATAAATGCTTATGGAAAAAAAACAGACAAAATATCAGGAGGAGTTTTTAATGAATAGATTGATAACATATTGATTTGCCTTTGGTTAATTTGTAGCATGTGTGACAACAATGTTGAGAGCAAATAAAGTAAGTTTTGTCTGAATAAGTTAAAATGAAGCAAGCTATTAGTTGATGTTAATAGAGAATAAATGCAGAGCAGAGTTCCATTGATGAAGACACCAATAGCCAGTATAGAAGTAGCCAGACTGTTGGCTGAATGTCAGAAGTGGGATTTGAACCCACGCCTCTTACGAGACTGCGACCTGAACACAGCGCCTTGGACCGCTCGGCCATCCTGACATCCTCTACAAAATCCAATGCCGAGTGCAATACAAAGAAGACCTATGTGCTTAACAACTGCTTGTCTGCTCAGAAGGCAAAGAATGATTGGTGAAAACGGCCAAAGCCTTTTTTAACTGAATTTACACTACTGAGAAGTTTTTCTTGGTAAGGACCCATGATACTCAACAGTTACAATGTCGTGGAACTCTTGTCTGGTGGTAGCACCAGGATGTTCCGCAGTCTACGGTATTGAGGAAACCTTGAATGTTGATAGAAATGAATAGCCACTGTGTTTCAGCTCCACATTAAGTGCTGCTTCTTTGTTTGCTTTGCAATTTCAAAGCACGTATCTCCTTCTTTGTGTCCATTCTTACATTTTTAAGACTCTGGTAGAAGATTTGGATTTGATTGTAAATAGAACAAAGTACAGAGGAACATATAGAGTAAGTGGCAAGTTGGCACATGAGGTGTAAGGCAGCCTGGATAGGAGATCCAGACTTTGATTGAATGAAAGATGGGAGTAATTGTCAGCTCTGGCAACCAGTTTCAACTCTTGATGACTTAGTGAAACAGTCAAGAACTCGTAGCCTTCGCTCAGTGTTGTAATCACAAATATGTCAGCCATATCTGCAATAGACAAAAATGACTTTATGAATACCAGATTTGTTGAAAACAACTTCCATAAATGCTTATGGAAAAAAACAGACAAATTATCAGGAGGAGTTTTTAATGAATAGATTGATAACATATTGATTTGCCTTTGGTTAATTTGTAGCATGTGTGACAACAATGTTGAGAGCAAATAAAGTAAGTTTTGTCTGAATAAGTTCAAATCAAGCAAGCTATTAGGTGATGTTAATAGAGAACAAATGCAGAGCAGAGTTCCATTGATGAGGACACCAATAGCCAGTGTAGAAGTAGCCTGACTGTCAGAAGTGGGATTTGAACCCACGCCTCTTACGAGACTGCGACCTGAACGCAGCGCCTTGGACCGCTCGGCCATCCTGACATCCTCTACAAAAACCAATGCCGAGTGCAATACAAAGAAGACCTATGTGCTTAACAACTGCTTGTCTGCTCAGAAGGCAAAGAATGATTGGTGAAAACGGCCAAACCCTTTTTTAACTGAATTTACACTACTGAGAAGTTTTTTCTTGGTAAGGACCCATGATACTCAAGAGTTACAATGTCGTGGAACTCTTGTCTGGTGGTAGCACCAGGATGTTCCGCAGTCTACGGTATTGAGGAAACCTTGAATGTTGATAGAAATGAATAGCCACTGTGTTTCAGCTCCACATTAACTGCTGCTTCTTTGTTTGCTTTGCAATTTCAAAGCACGTTTCTCTCTTCTTTGTGTCCATTCTTACATTTTTATGACTCTGGTAGAAGATTTGGATTTGATTGTAAATAGAACAAAGTACAGAGGAACATATAGAGTAAGTGGCAAGTTGGCACATGAGGTGTAAGGCAGCCTGGATAGGAGATCCAGACTTTGATTGAATGAAAGATGGGAGTAATTGTCACCTCTGGCAACCAGTTTCAACTCCTAATGACTAAGTGAAACAGTCATTCGCTCAGTGTTGTAATCACAAATATGTCAGCCATATTTGCAATAATCAACAATGACTTTATGAATACCAGATTTGTTGAAAACAACTTCCATAAATGCTTATGGAAAAAAAACAGACAAAATATCAGGAGGAGTTTTTAATGAATAGATTGATAACATATTGATTTGCCTTTGGTTAATTTGTAGCATGTGTGACAACAATGTTGAGAGCAAATAAAGTAAGTTTTGTCTGAATAAGTTAAAATGAAGCAAGCTATTAGTTGATGTTAATAGAGAATAAATGCAGAGCAGAGTTCCATTGATGAGGACACCAATAGCCAGTGTAGAAGTAGCCTGACTGTCAAAAGTGGGAATTGAACCCACGTCTCTTACGAGGCTGCGACCTGAACGCAGCGCCTTGGACCGCTCGGCCATCCTGACATCCTCTACAAAAACCAATGCCGAGTGCAATACAAAGAAGACCTATGTGCTTAACAACTGCTTGTCTGCTCAGAAGGCAAAGAATGATTGGTGAAAACGGCCTTTCCTTTTTTAACTGAATTTACACTACTGAGATGTTTGTGTTGGTAAGGACCCATGATACTCAACAGTTACAATGTCGTGGAACTCTTGTCTGGTGGTAGCACCAGGATTTTCCGCAGTCTACGGTATTGAGGAAACCTTGAATGTTGATAGAAATGAATAGCCACTGTGTTTCAGCTCCACATTAAATGCTGCTTCTTTGTTTGCTTTGCAATTTCAAAGCACCTTTCTCTCTTCTTTGTGTCCATTCTTACATTTTTATGACTCTGGTAGAAGATTTGGATTTGATTGTAAATAGAACAAAGTACAGAGGAACATATAGAGTAAGTGGCAAGTTGGCACATGAGGTGTAAGGCAGCCTGGATAGGAGATCCAGACTTTGATTGAATGAAGGATGGGAGTAATTGTCACCTCTGGTAACCAGTTTCAACTCCTAATGACTAAGTGAAACAGTCAAGAACTTGTAGCCTTCGCTCAGTGTTGTAATCACAAATATGTCAGCCATATTTGCAATGATCAACAATGACTTTATGAATACCAGATTTGTTGAAAACAACTTCCATCAATGCTTATGGAAAAAAACAGACAAAATATCAGGAGGAGTTTTTAATGAATAGATTGATAACATATTGATTTGCCTTTGGTTAATTTGTAGCATGTGTGACAACAATGTTGAGAGCAAATAAAGTAAGTTTTGTCTGAATAAGTTAAAATGAAGCAAGCTATTAGTTGATGTTAATAGAGAATAAATGCAGAGCAGAGTTCCATTGATGAGGACACCAATAGCCGGTATAGAAATAGCCTGACTGTTGGCTGAATGTCAGAAGTGGGATTTGAACCCACGCCTCTTACGAGACTGCGACCTGAACGCAGCGCCTTGGACCGCTCGGCCATCCTGACATCCTCTACAAAAACCAATGCCGAGTGCAATACAAAGAAGACCTATGTGCTTAACAACTGCTTGTCTGCTCAGAAGGCAAAGAATGATTGGTGAAAACGGCCAAACCCTTTTTTAACTGAATTTACACTACTGAGAAGTTTTTTCTTGGTAAGGACCCATGATACTCAAGAGTTACAATGTCGTGGAACTCTTGTCTGGTGGTAGCACCAGGATGTTCCGCAGTCTACGGTATTGAGGAAACCTTGAATGTTGATAGAAATGAATAGCCACTGTGTTTCAGCTCCACATTAACTGCTGCTTCTTTGTTTGCTTTGCAATTTCAAAGCACGTTTCTCTCTTCTTTGTGTCCATTCTTACATTTTTATGACTCTGGTAGAAGATTTGGATTTGATTGTAAATAGAACAAAGTACAGAGGAACATATAGAGTAAGTGGCAAGTTGGCACATGAGGTGTAAGGCAGCCTGGATAGGAGATCCAGACTTTGATTGAATGAAAGATGGGAGTAATTGTCACCTCTGGCAACCAGTTTCAACTCCTAATGACTAAGTGAAACAGTCATTCGCTCAGTGTTGTAATCACAAATATGTCAGCCATATTTGCAATAATCAACAATGACTTTATGAATACCAGATTTGTTGAAAACAACTTCCATAAATGCTTATGGAAAAAAAACAGACAAAATATCAGGAGGAGTTTTTAATGAATAGATTGATAACATATTGATTTGCCTTTGGTTAATTTGTAGCATGTGTGACAACAATGTTGAGAGCAAATAAAGTAAGTTTTGTCTGAATAAGTTAAAATGAAGCAAGCTATTAGGTGATGTTAATAGAGAATAAATGCAGAGCAGAGTTCCATTGATGAAGACACCAATAGCCAGTATAGAAGTAGCCAGACTGTTGGCTGAATGTCAGAAGTGGGATTTGAACCCACGCCTCTTACGAGACTGCGACCTGAACACAGCGCCTTGGACCGCTCGGCCATCCTGACATCCTCTACAAAATCCAATGCCGAGTGCAATACAAAGAAGACCTATGTGCTTAACAACTGCTTGTCTGCTCAGAAGGCAAAGAATGATTGGTGAAAACGGCCAAAGCCTTTTTTAACTGAATTTACACTACTGAGAAGTTTTTCTTGGTAAGGACCCATGATACTCAACAGTTACAATGTCGTGGAACTCTTGTCTGGTGGTAGCACCAGGATGTTCCGCAGTCTACGGTATTGAGGAAACCTTGAATGTTGATAGAAATGAATAGCCACTGTGTTTCAGCTCCACATTAAGTGCTGCTTCTTTGTTTGCTTTGCAATTTCAAAGCACGTATCTCCTTCTTTGTGTCCATTCTTACATTTTTAAGACTCTGGTAGAAGATTTGGATTTGATTGTAAATAGAACAAAGTACAGAGGAACATATAGAGTAAGTGGCAAGTTGGCACATGAGGTGTAAGGCAGCCTGGATAGGAGATCCAGACTTTGATTGAATGAAAGATGGGAGTAATTGTCAGCTCTGGCAACCAGTTTCAACTCTTGATGACTTAGTGAAACAGTCAAGAACTCGTAGCCTTCGCTCAGTGTTGTAATCACAAATATGTCAGCCATATCTGCAATAGACAAAAATGACTTTATGAATACCAGATTTGTTGAAAACAACTTCCATAAATGCTTATGGAAAAAAACAGACAAATTATCAGGAGGAGTTTTTAATGAATAGATTGATAACATATTGATTTGCCTTTGGTTAATTTGTAGCATGTGTGACAACAATGTTGAGAGCAAATAAAGTAAGTTTTGTCTGAATAAGTTCAAATCAAGCAAGCTATTAGGTGATGTTAATAGAGAACAAATGCAGAGCAGAGTTCCATTGATGAGGACACCAATAGCCAGTGTAGAAGTAGCCTGACTGTCAGAAGTGGGATTTGAACCCACGCCTCTTACGAGACTGCGACCTGAACGCAGCGCCTTGGACCGCTCGGCCATCCTGACATCCTCTACAAAAACCAATGCCGAGTGCAATACAAAGAAGACCTATGTGCTTAACAACTGCTTGTCTGCTCAGAAGGCAAAGAATGATTGGTGAAAACGGCCAAACCCTTTTTTAACTGAATTTACACTACTGAGAAGTTTTTTCTTGGTAAGGACCCATGATACTCAAGAGTTACAATGTCGTGGAACTCTTGTCTGGTGGTAGCACCAGGATGTTCCGCAGTCTACGGTATTGAGGAAACCTTGAATGTTGATAGAAATGAATAGCCATTGTGTTTCAGCTCCACATTAAATGTTGCTTCTTTGTTTGCTTTGCAATTTCAAAGCACGTATCTCCTTCTTTGTGTCCATTCTTACATTTTTATGACTCTGGTAGAAGATTTGGATTTGATTGTAAATAGAACAAAGTACAGAGGAACATATAGAGTAAGTGGCAAGTTGGCACATGAGGTGTAAGGCAGCCTGGATAGGAGATCCAGACTTTGATTGAATGAAAGATGGGAGTAATTGTCACCTCTGGCAACCAGTTTCAACTCCTAATGACTAAGTGAAACAGACATTCGCTCAGTGTTGTAATCACAAATATGTCAGCCATATTTGCAATAATCAACAATGACTTTATGAATACCAGATTTGTTGAAAACAACTTCCATAAATGCTTATGGAAAAAAACAGACAAAATATCAGGAGGAGTTTTTAATGAATAGATTGATAACATATTGATTTGCCTTTGGTTAATATGTAGCATGTGTGACAACAACGTTGAGAGCAAATAAAGTAAGTTTTGTCTGAATAAGTTAAAAGGAAGCAAGCTTTTAGGTGATGTTAATAGAGAACAAATGCAGAGCAGAGTTCCATTGATGAGGACACCAATAGCCAGTATAGAAGTAGCCTGACTGTTGGCTGAATGTCAGAAGTGGGATTTGAACCCACGCCTCTTACGAGACTGCGACCTAAACGCAGCGCCTTGGACCGCTCGGCCATCCTGACATCCTCTACAAAAACCAATGCCGAGTGCAATACAAAGAAGACCTATGTGCTTAACTGCTTGTCTGCTCAGAAGGCAAAGAATGATTGGTGAAAACGGCCTTTCCTTTTTAAACTGAATTTACACTACTGAGAAGTTTTTTCTTGGTAAGGACCCATGATACTCAACAGTTACAATGTCGTGGAACTCTTGTCTGGTGGTAGCACCAGGATGTTCCGCAGTCTACGGTATTGAAGAAACCTTGAATGTTGATAGAAATGAATAGCCACTGTGTTTCAGCTCCACATTAAATGCTGCTTCTTTGTTTGCTTTGCAATTTCAAAGCACGTATCTCCTTCTTTGTGTCCATTCTTACATTTTTATGACTCTGGTAGAAGATTTGGATTTGATTGTAAATAGAACAAAGTACAGAGGAACATATAGAGTAAGTGGCAAGTTGGCACATGAGGTGTAAGGCAGCCTGGATAGGAGATCCAGACTTTGATTGAATGAAAGATGGGAGTAATTTTCACCTCTGGCAACCAGTTTCAACTCCTAATGACTAAGTGAAACAGTCAAGAACTTGTAGCCTTCGCTCAGTGTTGTAATCACAAATATGTCAGCCATATTTGCAATAATCAACAATGACTTTATGAATACCAGATTTGTTGAAAACAACTTCCATCAATGCTTATGGAAAAAAACAGACAAAATATCAGGAGGAGTTTTTAATGAATAGATTGATAACATATTGATTTGCCTTTGGTTAATTTGTAGCATGTGTGACAACAATGTTGAGAGCAAATAAAGTAAGTTTTGTCTGAATAAGTTAAAATGAAGCAAGCTATTAGTTGATGTTAATAGAGAATAAATGCAGAGCAGAGTTCCATTGATGAGGACACCAATAGCCAGTGTAGAAGTAGCCTGACTGTCAAAAGTGGGAATTGAACCCACGTCTCTTACGAGGCTGCGACCTGAACGCAGCGCCTTGGACCGCTCGGCCATCCTGACATCCTCTACAAAAACCAATGCCGAGTGCAATACAAAGAAGACCTATGTGCTTAACAACTGCTTGTCTGCTCAGAAGGCAAAGAATGATTGGTGAAAACGGCCTTTCCTTTTTTAACTGAATTTACACTACTGAGATGTTTGTGTTGGTAAGGACCCATGATACTCAACAGTTACAATGTCGTGGAACTCTTGTCTGGTGGTAGCACCAGGATTTTCCGCAGTCTACGGTATTGAGGAAACCTTGAATGTTGATAGAAATGAATAGCCACTGTGTTTCAGCTCCACATTAAATGCTGCTTCTTTGTTTGCTTTGCAATTTCAAAGCACCTTTCTCTCTTCTTTGTGTCCATTCTTACATTTTTATGACTCTGGTAGAAGATTTGGATTTGATTGTAAATAGAACAAAGTACAGAGGAACATATAGAGTAAGTGGCAAGTTGGCACATGAGGTGTAAGGCAGCCTGGATAGGAGATCCAGACTTTGATTGAATGAAGGATGGGAGTAATTGTCACCTCTGGTAACCAGTTTCAACTCCTAATGACTAAGTGAAACAGTCAAGAACTTGTAGCCTTCGCTCAGTGTTGTAATCACAAATATGTCAGCCATATTTGCAATGATCAACAATGACTTTATGAATACCAGATTTGTTGAAAACAACTTCCATCAATGCTTATGGAAAAAAACAGACAAAATATCAGGAGGAGTTTTTAATGAATAGATTGATAACATATTGATTTGCCTTTGGTTAATTTGTAGCATGTGTGACAACAATGTTGAGAGCAAATAAAGTAAGTTTTGTCTGAATAAGTTAAAATGAAGCAAGCTATTAGTTGATGTTAATAGAGAATAAATGCAGAGCAGAGTTCCATTGATGAGGACACCAATAGCCGGTATAGAAGTAGCCTGACTGTTGGCTGAATGTCAGAAGTGGGATTTGAACCCACGCCTCTTACGAGACTGCGACCTGAACGCAGCGCCTTGGACCGCTCGGCCATCCTGACATCCTCTACAAAAACCAATGCCGAGTGCAATACAAAGAAGACCTATGTGCTTAACAACTGCTTGTCTGCTCAGAAGGCAAAGAATGATTGGTGAAAACGGCCAAACCCTTTTTTAACTGAATTTACACTACTGAGAAGTTTTTTCTTGGTAAGGACCCATGATACTCAAGAGTTACAATGTCGTGGAACTCTTGTCTGGTGGTAGCACCAGGATGTTCCGCAGTCTACGGTATTGAGGAAACCTTGAATGTTGATAGAAATGAATAGCCACTGTGTTTCAGCTCCACATTAACTGCTGCTTCTTTGTTTGCTTTGCAATTTCAAAGCACGTTTCTCTCTTCTTTGTGTCCATTCTTACATTTTTATGACTCTGGTAGAAGATTTGGATTTGATTGTAAATAGAACAAAGTACAGAGGAACATATAGAGTAAGTGGCAAGTTGGCACATGAGGTGTAAGGCAGCCTGGATAGGAGATCCAGACTTTGATTGAATGAAAGATGGGAGTAATTGTCACCTCTGGCAACCAGTTTCAACTCCTAATGACTAAGTGAAACAGTCATTCGCTCAGTGTTGTAATCACAAATATGTCAGCCATATTTGCAATAATCAACAATGACTTTATGAATACCAGATTTGTTGAAAACAACTTCCATAAATGCTTATGGAAAAAAAACAGACAAAATATCAGGAGGAGTTTTTAATGAATAGATTGATAACATATTGATTTGCCTTTGGTTAATTTGTAGCATGTGTGACAACAATGTTGAGAGCAAATAAAGTAAGTTTTGTCTGAATAAGTTAAAATGAAGCAAGCTATTAGGTGATGTTAATAGAGAATAAATGCAGAGCAGAGTTCCATTGATGAAGACACCAATAGCCAGTATAGAAGTAGCCAGACTGTTGGCTGAATGTCAGAAGTGGGATTTGAACCCACGCCTCTTACGAGACTGCGACCTGAACACAGCGCCTTGGACCGCTCGGCCATCCTGACATCCTCTACAAAATCCAATGCCGAGTGCAATACAAAGAAGACCTATGTGCTTAACAACTGCTTGTCTGCTCAGAAGGCAAAAAATGATTGGTGAAAACGGCCAAAGCCTTTTTTAACTGAATTTACACTACTGAGAAGTTTTTCTTGGTAAGGACCCATGATACTCAACAGTTACAATGTCGTGGAACTCTTGTCTGGTGGTAGCACCAGGATGTTCCGCAGTCTACGGTATTGAGGAAACCTTGAATGTTGATAGAAATGAATAGCCACTGTGTTTCAGCTCCACATTAAATGCTGCTTCTTTGTTTGCTTTGCAATTTCAAAGCACGTATCTCCTTCTTTGTGTCCATTCTTACATTTTTAAGACTCTGGTAGAAGATTTGGATTTGATTGTAAATAGAACAAAGTACAGAGGAACATATAGAGTAAGTGGCAAGTTGGCACATGAGGTGTAAGGCAGCCTGGATAGGAGATCCAGACTTTGATTGAATGAAGGATGGGAGTAATTGTCACCTCTGGTAACCAGTTTCAACTCCTAATGACTAAGTGAAACAGTCAAGAACTTGTAGCCTTCGCTCAGTGTTGTAATCACAAATATGTCAGCCATATTTGCAATAATCAACAATGACTTTATGAATACCAGATTTGTTGAAAACAACTTCCATCAATGCTTATGGAAAAAAACAGACAAAATATCAGGAGGAGTTTTTAATGAATAGATTGATAACATATTGATTTGCCTTTGGTTAATTTGTAGCATGTGTGACAACAATGTTGAGAGCAAATAAAGTAAGTTTTGTCTGAATAAGTTAAAATGAAGCAAGCTATTAGTTGATGTTAATAGAGAATAAATGCAGAGCAGAGTTCCATTGATGAGGACACCAATAGCCAGTGTAGAAGTAGCCTGACTGTCAAAAGTGGGAATTGAACCCACGTCTCTTACGAGGCTGCGACCTGAACGCAGCGCCTTGGACCGCTCGGCCATCCTGACATCCTCTACAAAAACCAATGCCGAGTGCAATACAAAGAAGACCTATGTGCTTAACAACTGCTTGTCTGCTCAGAAGGCAAAGAATGATTGGTGAAAACGGCCTTTCCTTTTTTAACTGAATTTACACTACTGAGATGTTTGTGTTGGTAAGGACCCATGATACTCAACAGTTACAATGTCGTGGAACTCTTGTCTGGTGGTAGCACCAGGATGTTCCGCAGTCTACGGTATTGAGGAAACCTTGAATGTTGATAGAAATGAATAGCCATTGTGTTTCAGCTCCACATTAAATGTTGCTTCTTTGTTTGCTTTGCAATTTCAAAGCACGTATCTCCTTCTTTGTGTCCATTCTTACATTTTTATGACTCTGGTAGAAGATTTGGATTTGATTGTAAATAGAACAAAGTACAGAGGAACATATAGAGTAAGTGGCAAGTTGGCACATGAGGTGTAAGGCAGCCTGGATAGGAGATCCAGACTTTGATTGAATGAAAGATGGGAGTAATTGTCACCTCTGGCAACCAGTTTCAACTCCTAATGACTAAGTGAAACAGACATTCGCTCAGTGTTGTAATCACAAATATGTCAGCCATATTTGCAATAATCAACAATGACTTTATGAATACCAGATTTGTTGAAAACAACTTCCATAAATGCTTATGGAAAAAAACAGACAAAATATCAGGAGGAGTTTTTAATGAATAGATTGATAACATATTGATTTGCCTTTGGTTAATATGTAGCATGTGTGACAACAACGTTGAGAGCAAATAAAGTAAGTTTTGTCTGAATAAGTTAAAAGGAAGCAAGCTTTTAGGTGATGTTAATAGAGAACAAATGCAGAGCAGAGTTCCATTGATGAGGACACCAATAGCCAGTATAGAAGTAGCCTGACTGTTGGCTGAATGTCAGAAGTGGGATTTGAACCCACGCCTCTTACGAGACTGCGACCTAAACGCAGCGCCTTGGACCGCTCGGCCATCCTGACATCCTCTACAAAAACCAATGCCGAGTGCAATACAAAGAAGACCTATGTGCTTAACTGCTTGTCTGCTCAGAAGGCAAAGAATGATTGGTGAAAACGGCCTTTCCTTTTTAAACTGAATTTACACTACTGAGAAGTTTTTTCTTGGTAAGGACCCATGATACTCAACAGTTACAATGTCGTGGAACTCTTGTCTGGTGGTAGCACCAGGATGTTCCGCAGTCTACGGTATTGAAGAAACCTTGAATGTTGATAGAAATGAATAGCCACTGTGTTTCAGCTCCACATTAAATGCTGCTTCTTTGTTTGCTTTGCAATTTCAAAGCACGTATCTCCTTCTTTGTGTCCATTCTTACATTTTTATGACTCTGGTAGAAGATTTGGATTTGATTGTAAATAGAACAAAGTACAGAGGAACATATAGAGTAAGTGGCAAGTTGGCACATGAGGTGTAAGGCAGCCTGGATAGGAGATCCAGACTTTGATTGAATGAAAGATGGGAGTAATTTTCACCTCTGGCAACCAGTTTCAACTCCTAATGACTAAGTGAAACAGTCAAGAACTTGTAGCCTTCGCTCAGTGTTGTAATCACAAATATGTCAGCCATATTTGCAATAATCAACAATGACTTTATGAATACCAGATTTGTTGAAAACAACTTCCATCAATGCTTATGGAAAAAAAACAGACAAAATATCAGGAGGAGTTTTTAATGAAAAGATTGATAACATATTGATTTGCCTTTGGTTAATTTGTAGCATGTGTGACAACAATGTTGAGAGCAAATAAAGTAGGTTTTGTCTGAATAAGTTCAAATCAAGCAAGCTATTAGTTGATGTTAATAGAGAATAAATGCAGAGCAGAGTTCCATTGATGAGGACACCAAGAGCCAGTATAGAAGTAGCCTGACTCTTGGCTGAATGTTAGAAGTGGGAATTGAACTCACGCCTCTTACAAGACTGCGACCTGAACGCAGCGCCTTGGACCGCTCGGCCATGCTGACATGCTCTACAAACGCCAATGGCGAGTGCAATACAAAGAAGACCTATGTGCTTACCAACTGCTTGTCTGTTCAGAAGGCAAAGATTGATTGGTGAAAACGGCCTTTCCTTTTTTAACTGAATTTACACTACTGAGAAGTTTTTTCTTGGTAAGGACCCATGATACTCAACAGTTACAATGTCGTGGAACTCTTGTCTGGTGGTAGCACCAGGATGTTCCGCAGTCTACGGTATTGAGGAAACCATGAATGTTGATAGAAATGAATAGCCACTGTGTTTCAGCTCCACATTAACTGCTGCTTCTTTGTTTGCTTTGCAATTTCAAAGCACGTTTCTCTCTTCTTTGTGTCCATTCTTACATTTTTATGACTCTGGTAGAAGATTTGGATTTGATTGTAAATAGAACAAAGTACAGAGGAACATATAGAGTAAGTGGCAAGTTGGCACATGAGGTGTAAGGCAGCCTGGATAGGAGATCCAGACTTTGATTGAATGAAAGATGGGAGTAATTTTCACCTCTGGTAACCAGTTTCAACTCCTAATGACTAAGTGAAACAGTCAAGAACTCGTAGCCTTCGCTCAGTGTTGTAATCACAAATTTGTCAGCCATATTTGCAATAATCAACAATGACTTTATGAATACCAGATTTGTTGAAAACAACTTCCATCAATGCTTATGGAAAAAAACAGACAAAATATCAGGAGGAGTTTTTAATGAATAGATTGATAACATATTGATTTGCCTTTGGTTAATTTGTAGCATGTGTGACAACAATGTTGAGAGCAAATAAAGTAAGTTTTGTCTGAATAAGTTAAAATGAAGCAAGCTATTAGTTGATGTTAATAGAGAATAAATGCAGAGCAGAGTTCCATTGATGAGGACACCAAGAGCCAGTATAGAAGTAGCCTGACTGTTGGCTGAATGTTAGAAGTGGGAATTGAACCCACGTCTCTTACGAGGCTGCGACCTGAACGCAGCGCCTTGGACCGCTCGGCCATCCTGACATCCTCTACAAAAACCAATGCCGAGTGCAATACAAAGAAGACCTATGTGCTTAACAACTGCTTGTCTGTTCAGAAGGCAAAGAATGATTGGTGAAAACGGCCTTTCCTTTTTTAACTGAATTTACACTACTGAGATGTTTGTGTTGGTAAGGACCCATGATACTCAACAGTTACAATGTCGTGGAACTCTTGTCTGGTGGTAGCACCAGGATGTTCCGCAGTCTACGGTATTGAGGAAACCTTGAATGTTGATAGAAATGAATAGCCACTGTGTTTCAGCTCCACATTAACTGCTGCTTCTTTGTTTGCTTTGCAATTTCAAAGCACGTATCTCCTTCTTTGTGTCCATTCTTACATTTTTATGACTCTGGTAGAAGATTTGGATTTGATTGTAAATAGAACAAAGTACAGAGGAACATATAGAGTAAGTGGCAAGTTGGCACATGAGGTGTAAGGCAGCCTGGATAGGAGATCCAGACTTTGATTGAATGAAAGATGGGAGTAATTGTCACCTCTGGCAACCAGTTTCAACTCTTGATGACTTAGTGAAACAGTCAAGAACTCGTAGCCTTCGCTCAGTGTTGTAATCACAAATATGTCAGCCATATCTGCAATAGACAACAATGACTTTATGATACCAGATTTGTTGAAAACAACTTCCATAAATGCTTATGGAAAAAAACAGACAAAATATCAGGAGGAGTTTTTAATGAATAGATTGATAACATATTGATTTGCCTTTGGTTAATATGTAGCATGTGTGACAACAATGTTGGGAGCAAATAAAGTAAGTTTTGTCTGAATAAGTTCAAATCAAGCAAGCTATTAGGTGATGTTAATAGAGAACAAATGCAGAGCAGAGTTCCATTGATGAGGACACCAATAGCCAGTGCAGAAGTAGCCTGACTGTCAAAAGTGGGATTTGAACCCACGCCTCTTACGAGACTGCGACCTGAACGCAGCGCCTTGGACCGCTCGGCCATCCTGACATCCTCTACAAAAGCCAATGGCAAGTGCAATACAAAGAAGACCTATGTGCTTAACAACTGCTTGTCTGTTCAGAAGGCAAAGAATGATTGGTGAAAACGGCCTTTCCTTTTTTAACTGAATTTACACTACTGAGATGTTTGTGTTGGTAAGGACCCATGATACTCAACAGTTACAATGTCGTGGAACTCTTGTCTGGTGGTAGCACCAGGATTTTCCGCAGTCTACGGTATTGAGGAAACCTTGAATGTTGATAGAAATGAATAGCCACTGTGTTTCAGCTCCACATTAAATGCTGCTTCTTTGTTTGCTTTGCAATTTCAAAGCACCTTTCTCTCTTCTTTGTGTCCATTCTTACATTTTTATGACTCTGGTAGAAGATTTGGATTTGATTGTAAATAGAACAAAGTACAGAGGAACATATAGAGTAAGTGGCAAGTTGGCACATGAGGTGTAAGGCAGCCTGGATAGGAGATCCAGACTTTGATTGAATGAAGGATGGGAGTAATTGTCACCTCTGGTAACCAGTTTCAACTCCTAATGACTAAGTGAAACAGTCAAGAACTTGTAGCCTTCGCTCAGTGTTGTAATCACAAATATGTCAGCCATATTTGCAATGATCAACAATGACTTTATGAATACCAGATTTGTTGAAAACAACTTCCATCAATGCTTATGGAAAAAAACAGACAAAATATCAGGAGGAGTTTTTAATGAATAGATTGATAACATATTGATTTGCCTTTGGTTAATTTGTAGCATGTGTGACAACAATGTTGAGAGCAAATAAAGTAAGTTTTGTCTGAATAAGTTAAAATGAAGCAAGCTATTAGTTGATGTTAATAGAGAATAAATGCAGAGCAGAGTTCCATTGATGAGGACACCAATAGCCGGTATAGAAGTAGCCTGACTGTTGGCTGAATGTCAGAAGTGGGATTTGAACCCATGCCTCTTACGAGACTGCGACCTGAACGCAGCGCCTTGGACCGCTCGGCCATCCTGACATCCTCTACAAAAACCAATGCCGAGTGCAATACAAAGAAGACCTATGTGCTTAACAACTGCTTGTCTGCTCAGAAGGCAAAGAATGATTGGTGAAAACGGCCAAACCCTTTTTTAACTGAATTTACACTACTGAGAAGTTTTTTCTTGGTAAGGACCCATGATACTCAAGAGTTACAATGTCGTGGAACTCTTGTCTGGTGGTAGCACCAGGATGTTCCGCAGTCTACGGTATTGAGGAAACCTTGAATGTTGATAGAAATGAATAGCCACTGTGTTTCAGCTCCACATTAACTGCTGCTTCTTTGTTTGCTTTGCAATTTCAAAGCACGCTTCTCTCTTCTTTGTGTCCATTCTTACATTTTTAAGACTCTGGTAGAAGATTTGGATTTGATTGTAAATAGAACAAAGTACAGAGGAACATATAGAGTAAGTGGCAAGTTGGCACATGAGGTGTAAGGCAGCCTGGATAGGAGATCCAGACTTTGATTGAATGAAAGATGGGAGTAATTGTCACCTCTGGCAACCAGTTTCAACTCTTGATGACTTAGTGAAACAGTCAAGAACTCGTAGCCTTCGCTCAGTGTTGTAATCACAAATATGTCAGCCATATCTGCAATAGACAACAATGACTTTATGATACCAGATTTGTTGAAAACAACTTCCATAAATGCTTATGGAAAAAAACAGACAAAATATCAGGAGGAGTTTTTAATGAATAGATTGATAACATATTGATTTGCCTTTGGTTAATATGTAGCATGTGTGACAACAATGTTGGGAGCAAATAAAGTAAGTTTTGTCTGAATAAGTTCAAATCAAGCAAGCTATTAGGTGATGTTAATAGAGAACAAATGCAGAGCAGAGTTCCATTGATGAGGACACCAATAGCCAGTGTAGAAGTAGCCTGACTGTCAAAAGTGGGAATTGAACCCACGCCTCTTACGAGGCTGCGACCTGAACGCAGCGCCTTGGACCGCTCGGCCATCCTGACATCCTCTACAAAAACCAATGCCGAGTGCAATACAAAGAAGACCTATGTGCTTAACAACTGCTTGTCTGTTCAGAAGGCAAAGAATGATTGGTGAAAACGGCCTTTCCTTTTTTAACTGAATTTACACTACTGAGATGTTTGTGTTGGTAAGGACCCATGATACTCAACAGTTACAATGTCGTGGAACTCTTGTCTGGTGGTAGCACCAGGATGTTCCGCAGTCTACGGTATTGAGGAAACCTTGAATGTTGATAGAAATGAATAGCCACTGTGTTTCAGCTCCACATTAAATGTTGCTTCTTTGTTTGCTTTGCAATTTCAAAGCACGTATCTCCTGCTTTGTGTCCATTCTTACATTTTTATGACTCTGGTAGAAGATTTGGATTTGATTGTAAATAGAACAAAGTACAGAGGAACATATAGAGTAAGTGGCAAGTTGGCACATGAGGTGTAAGGCAGCCTGGATAGGAGATCCAGACTTTGATTGAATGAAGGATGGGAGTAATTGTCACCTCTGGTAACCAGTTTCAACTCCTAATGACTAAGTGAAACAGTCAAGAACTTGTAGCCTTCACTCAGTGTTGTAATCACAAATATGTCAGCCATATTTGCAATAATCAACAATGACTTTATGATTACCAGATTTGTTGAAAACAACTTCCATCAATGCTTATGGAAAAAAACAGACAAAATATCAGGAGGAGTTTTTAATGAATAGATTGATAGCATATTGATTTGCCTTTGATTAATTTGTAGCATGTGTGACAACAATGTTGAGAGCAAATAAAGTAAGTTTTGTCTGAATAAGTTAAAATGAAGCAAGCTATTAGTTGATGTTAATAGAGAATAAATGCAGAGCAGAGTTCCATTGATGAGGACACCAAGAGCCAGTATAGAAGTAGCCTGACTGTTGGCTGAATGTCAGAAGTGGGATTTGAACCCACGCCTCTTACGAGACTGCGACCTGAACGCAGCGCCTTGGACCGCTCGGCCATCCTGACATCCTCTACAAAAACCAATGCCGAGTGCAATACAAAGAAGACCTATGTGCTTAACAACTGCTTGTCTGCTCAGAAGGCAAAGAATGATTGGTGAAAACGGCCAAACCCTTTTTTAACTGAATTTACACTACTGAGAAGTTTTTTCTTGGTAAGGACCCATGATACTCAACAGTTACAATGTCGTGGAACTCTTGTCTGGTGGTAGCACCAGGATGTTCCGCAGTCTACGGTATTGAGGAAACCTTGAATGTTGATAGAAATGAATAGCCACTGTGTTTCAGCTCCACATTAACTGCTGCTTCTTTGTTTGCTTTGCAATTTCAAAGCACGTATCTCCTTCTTTGTGTCCATTCTTACATTTTTATGACTCTGGTAGAAGATTTGGATTTGATTGTAAATAGAACAAAGTACAGAGGAACATATAGAGTAAGTGGCAAGTTGGCACATGAGGTGTAAGGCAGCCTGGATAGGAGATCCAGACTTTGATTGAATGAAAGATGGGAGTAATTGTCACCTCTGGCAACCAGTTTCAACTCCTAATGACTAAGTGAAACAGTCATTCGCTCAGTGTTGTAATCACAAATATGTCAGCCATATTTGCAATAATCAACAATGACTTTATGAATACCAGATTTGTTGAAAACAACTTCCATAAATGCTTATGGAAAAAAAACAGACAAAATATCAGGAGGAGTTTTTAATGAATAGATTGATAACATATTGATTTGCCTTTGGTTAATTTGTAGCATGTGTGACAACAATGTTGAGAGCAAATAAAGTAAGTTTTGTCTGAATAAGTTAAAATGAAGCAAGCTATTAGTTGTTGTTAATAGAGAATAAATGCAGAGCAGAGTTCCATTGATGAAGACACCAATAGCCAGTATAGAAGTAGCCAGACTGTTGGCTGAATGTCAGAAGTGGGATTTGAACCCACGCCTCTTACGAGACTGCGACCTGAACACAGCGCCTTGGACCGCTCGGCCATCCTGACATCCTCTACAAAATCCAATGCCGAGTGCAATACAAAGAAGACCTATGTGCTTAACAACTGCTTGTCTGCTCAGAAGGCAAAGAATGATTGGTGAAAACGGCCAAAGCCTTTTTTAACTGAATTTACACTACTGAGAAGTTTTTCTTGGTAAGGACCCATGATACTCAACAGTTACAATGTCGTGGAACTCTTGTCTGGTGGTAGCACCAGGATGTTCCGCAGTCTACGGTATTGAGGAAACCTTGAATGTTGATAGAAATGAATAGCCACTGTGTTTCAGCTCCACATTAAGTGCTGCTTCTTTGTTTGCTTTGCAATTTCAAAGCACGTATCTCCTTCTTTGTGTCCATTCTTACATTTTTAAGACTCTGGTAGAAGATTTGGATTTGATTGTAAATAGAACAAAGTACAGAGGAACATATAGAGTAAGTGGCAAGTTGGCACATGAGGTGTAAGGCAGCCTGGATAGGAGATCCAGACTTTGATTGAATGAAAGATGGGAGTAATTGTCAGCTCTGGCAACCAGTTTCAACTCTTGATGACTTAGTGAAACAGTCAAGAACTCGTAGCCTTCGCTCAGTGTTGTAATCACAAATATGTCAGCCATATCTGCAATAGACAAAAATGACTTTATGAATACCAGATTTGTTGAAAACAACTTCCATAAATGCTTATGGAAAAAAACAGACAAATTATCAGGAGGAGTTTTTAATGAATAGATTGATAACATATTGATTTGCCTTTGGTTAATTTGTAGCATGTGTGACAACAATGTTGAGAGCAAATAAAGTAAGTTTTGTCTGAATAAGTTCAAATCAAGCAAGCTATTAGGTGATGTTAATAGAGAACAAATGCAGAGCAGAGTTCCATTGATGAGGACACCAATAGCCAGTGTAGAAGTAGCCTGACTGTCAGAAGTGGGATTTGAACCCACGCCTCTTACGAGACTGCGACCTGAACGCAGCGCCTTGGACCGCTCGGCCATCCTGACATCCTCTACAAAAGCCAATGGCGAGTGCAATACAAAGAAGACCTATGTGCTTAACAACTGCTTGTCTGTTCAGAAGGCAAAGAATGATTGGTGAAAACGGCCTTTCCTTTTTTAACTGAATTTACACTACTGAGATGTTTGTGTTGGTAAGGGCCTATGATACTCAACAGTTACAATGTCGTGGAACTCTTGTCTGGTGGTAGCACCAGGATGTTCCGCAGTCTACGGTATTGAGGAAACCTTGAATGTTGATAGAAATGAATAGCCACTGTGTTTCAGCTCCACATTAAATGCTGCTTCTTTGTTTGCTTTGCAATTTCAAAGCACGTTTCTCTCTTCTTTGTGTCCATTCTTACATTTTTATGACTCTGGTAGAAGATTTGGATTTGATTGTAAATAGAACAAAGTACAGAGGAACATATAGAGTAAGTGGCAAGTTGGCACATGAGGTGTAAGGCAGCCTGGATAGGAGATCCAGACTTTGATTGAATGAAGGATGGGAGTAATTGTCACCTCTGGTAACCAGTTTCAACTCCTAATGACTAAGTGAAACAGTCAAGAACTTGTAGCCTTCGCTCAGTGTTGTAATCACAAATATGTCAGCCATATTTGCAATAATCAACAATGACTTTATGAATACCAGATTTGTTGAAAACAACTTCCATCAATGCTTATGGAAAAAAACAGACAAAATATCAGGAGGAGTTTTTAATGAATAGATTGATAACATATTGATTTGCCTTTGGTTAATTTGTAGCATGTGTGACAACAATGTTGAGAGCAAATAAAGTAAGTTTTGTCTGAATAAGTTAAAATGAAGCAAGCTATTAGTTGATGTTAATAGAGAATAAATGCAGAGCAGAGTTCCATTGATGAGGACACCAATAGCCAGTGTAGAAGTAGCCTGACTGTCAAAAGTGGGAATTGAACCCACGTCTCTTACGAGGCTGCGACCTGAACGCAGCGCCTTGGACCGCTCGGCCATCCTGACATCCTCTACAAAAACCAATGCCGAGTGCAATACAAAGAAGACCTATGTGCTTAACAACTGCTTGTCTGCTCAGAAGGCAAAGAATGATTGGTGAAAACGGCCTTTCCTTTTTTAACTGAATTTACACTACTGAGATGTTTGTGTTGGTAAGGACCCATGATACTCAACAGTTACAATGTCGTGGAACTCTTGTCTGGTGGTAGCACCAGGATTTTCCGCAGTCTACGGTATTGAGGAAACCTTGAATGTTGATAGAAATGAATAGCCACTGTGTTTCAGCTCCACATTAAATGCTGCTTCTTTGTTTGCTTTGCAATTTCAAAGCACCTTTCTCTCTTCTTTGTGTCCATTCTTACATTTTTATGACTCTGGTAGAAGATTTGGATTTGATTGTAAATAGAACAAAGTACAGAGGAACATATAGAGTAAGTGGCAAGTTGGCACATGAGGTGTAAGGCAGCCTGGATAGGAGATCCAGACTTTGATTGAATGAAGGATGGGAGTAATTGTCACCTCTGGTAACCAGTTTCAACTCCTAATGACTAAGTGAAACAGTCAAGAACTTGTAGCCTTCGCTCAGTGTTGTAATCACAAATATGTCAGCCATATTTGCAATGATCAACAATGACTTTATGAATACCAGATTTGTTGAAAACAACTTCCATCAATGCTTATGGAAAAAAACAGACAAAATATCAGGAGGAGTTTTTAATGAATAGATTGATAACATATTGATTTGCCTTTGGTTAATTTGTAGCATGTGTGACAACAATGTTGAGAGCAAATAAAGTAAGTTTTGTCTGAATAAGTTAAAATGAAGCAAGCTATTAGTTGATGTTAATAGAGAATAAATGCAGAGCAGAGTTCCATTGATGAGGACACCAATAGCCGGTATAGAAGTAGCCTGACTGTTGGCTGAATGTCAGAAGTGGGATTTGAACCCACGCCTCTTACGAGACTGCGACCTGAACGCAGCGCCTTGGACCGCTCGGCCATCCTGACATCCTCTACAAAAACCAATGCCGAGTGCAATACAAAGAAGACCTATGTGCTTAACAACTGCTTGTCTGCTCAGAAGGCAAAGAATGATTGGTGAAAACGGCCAAACCCTTTTTTAACTGAATTTACACTACTGAGAAGTTTTTTCTTGGTAAGGACCCATGATACTCAAGAGTTACAATGTCGTGGAACTCTTGTCTGGTGGTAGCACCAGGATGTTCCGCAGTCTACGGTATTGAGGAAACCTTGAATGTTGATAGAAATGAATAGCCACTGTGTTTCAGCTCCACATTAACTGCTGCTTCTTTGTTTGCTTTGCAATTTCAAAGCACGTTTCTCTCTTCTTTGTGTCCATTCTTACATTTTTATGACTCTGGTAGAAGATTTGGATTTGATTGTAAATAGAACAAAGTACAGAGGAACATATAGAGTAAGTGGCAAGTTGGCACATGAGGTGTAAGGCAGCCTGGATAGGAGATCCAGACTTTGATTGAATGAAAGATGGGAGTAATTGTCACCTCTGGCAACCAGTTTCAACTCCTAATGACTAAGTGAAACAGTCATTCGCTCAGTGTTGTAATCACAAATATGTCAGCCATATTTGCAATAATCAACAATGACTTTATGAATACCAGATTTGTTGAAAACAACTTCCATAAATGCTTATGGAAAAAAAACAGACAAAATATCAGGAGGAGTTTTTAATGAATAGATTGATAACATATTGATTTGCCTTTGGTTAATTTGTAGCATGTGTGACAACAATGTTGAGAGCAAATAAAGTAAGTTTTGTCTGAATAAGTTAAAATGAAGCAAGCTATTAGGTGATGTTAATAGAGAATAAATGCAGAGCAGAGTTCCATTGATGAAGACACCAATAGCCAGTATAGAAGTAGCCAGACTGTTGGCTGAATGTCAGAAGTGGGATTTGAACCCACGCCTCTTACGAGACTGCGACCTGAACACAGCGCCTTGGACCGCTCGGCCATCCTGACATCCTCTACAAAATCCAATGCCGAGTGCAATACAAAGAAGACCTATGTGCTTAACAACTGCTTGTCTGCTCAGAAGGCAAAAAATGATTGGTGAAAACGGCCAAAGCCTTTTTTAACTGAATTTACACTACTGAGAAGTTTTTCTTGGTAAGGACCCATGATACTCAACAGTTACAATGTCGTGGAACTCTTGTCTGGTGGTAGCACCAGGATGTTCCGCAGTCTACGGTATTGAGGAAACCTTGAATGTTGATAGAAATGAATAGCCACTGTGTTTCAGCTCCACATTAAGTGCTGCTTCTTTGTTTGCTTTGCAATTTCAAAGCACGTATCTCCTTCTTTGTGTCCATTCTTACATTTTTAAGACTCTGGTAGAAGATTTGGATTTGATTGTAAATAGAACAAAGTACAGAGGAACATATAGAGTAAGTGGCAAGTTGGCACATGAGGTGTAAGGCAGCCTGGATAGGAGATCCAGACTTTGATTGAATGAAAGATGGGAGTAATTGTCACCTCTGGCAACCAGTTTCAACTCTTGATGACTTAGTGAAACAGTCAAGAACTCGTAGCCTTCGCTCAGTGTTGTAATCACAAATATGTCAGCCATATCTGCAATAGACAAAAATGACTTTATGAATACCAGATTTGTTGAAAACAACTTCCATAAATGCTTATGGAAAAAAACAGACAAATTATCAGGAGGAGTTTTTAATGAATAGATTGATAACATATTGATTTGCCTTTGGTTAATTTGTAGCATGTGTGACAACAATGTTGAGAGCAAATAAAGTAAGTTTTGTCTGAATAAGTTCAAATCAAGCAAGCTATTAGGTGATGTTAATAGAGAACAAATGCAGAGGAGAGTTCCATTGATGAGGACACCAATAGCCAGTGTAGAAGTAGCCTGACTGTCAGAAGTGGGATTTGAACCCACGCCTCTTACGAGACTGCGACCTGAAAGCAGCGCCTTGGACCGCTCGGCCATCCTGACATCCTCTACAAAAGCCAATGGCGAGTGCAATACAAAGAAGACCTATGTGCTTAACAACTGCTTGTCTGTTCAGAAGGCAAAGAATGATTGGTGAAAACGGCCTTTCCTTTTTTAACTGAATTTACACTACTGAGATGTTTGTGTTGGTAAGGGCCTATGATACTCAACAGTTACAATATTGTGGAACTCTTGTCTGGTGGTAGCACCAGGATGTTCCGCAGTCTACGGTATTGAGGAAACCTTGAATGTTGATAGAAATGAATAGCCACTGTGTTTCAGCTCCACATTAAATGCTGCTTCTTTGTTTGCTTTGCAATTTCAAAGCACGTTTCTCTCTTCTTTGTGTCCATTCTTACATTTTTATGACTCTGGTAGAAGATTTGGATTTGATTGTAAATAGAACAAAGTACAGAGGAACATATAGAGTAAGTGGCAAGTTGGCACATGAGGTGTAAGGCAGCCTGGATAGGAGATCCAGACTTTGATTGAATGAAGGATGGGAGTAATTGTCACCTCTGGTAACCAGTTTCAACTCCTAATGACTAAGTGAAACAGTCAAGAACTTGTAGCCTTCGCTCAGTGTTGTAATCACAAATATGTCAGCCATATTTGCAATAATCAACAATGACTTTATGAATACCAGATTTGTTGAAAACAACTTCCATCAATGCTTATGGAAAAAAACAGACAAAATATCAGGAGGAGTTTTTAATGAATAGATTGATAACATATTGATTTGCCTTTGGTTAATTTGTAGCATGTGTGACAACAATGTTGAGAGCAAATAAAGTAAGTTTTGTCTGAATAAGTTCAAATCAAGCAAGCTATTAGGTGATGTTAATATACAACAAATGCAGAGCAGAGTTCCATTGATGAGGACACCAATAGCGAGTGTAGAAGTAGCCTGACTGTCAAAAGTGGGAATTGAACCCACGTCTCTTACGAGGCTGCGACCTGAACGCAGCGCCTTGGACCGCTCGGCCATCCTGACATCCTCTACAAAAACCAATGCCGAGTGCAATACAAAGAAGACCTATGTGCTTAACAACTGCTTGTCTGCTCAGAAGGCAAAGAATGATTGGTGAAAACGGCCTTTCCTTTTTTAACTGAATTTACACTACTGAGATGTTTGTGTTGGTAAGGACCCATGATACTCAACAGTTACAATGTCGTGGAACTCTTGTCTGGTGGTAGCACCAGGATGTTCCGCAGTCTACGGTATTGAGGAAACCTTGAATGTTGATAGAAATGAATAGCCATTGTGTTTCAGCTCCACATTAAATGTTGCTTCTTTGTTTGCTTTGCAATTTCAAAGCACGTATCTCCTTCTTTGTGTCCATTCTTACATTTTTATGACTCTGGTAGAAGATTTGGATTTGATTGTAAATAGAACAAAGTACAGAGGAACATATAGAGTAAGTGGCAAGTTGGCACATGAGGTGTAAGGCAGCCTGGATAGGAGATCCAGACTTTGATTGAATGAAAGATGGGAGTAATTGTCACCTCTGGCAACCAGTTTCAACTCCTAATGACTAAGTGAAACAGACATTCGCTCAGTGTTGTAATCACAAATATGTCAGCCATATTTGCAATAATCAACAATGACTTTATGAATACCAGATTTGTTGAAAACAACTTCCATAAATGCTTATGGAAAAAAACAGACAAAATATCAGGAGGAGTTTTTAATGAATAGATTGATAACATATTGATTTGCCTTTGGTTAATATGTAGCATGTGTGACAACAACGTTGAGAGCAAATAAAGTAAGTTTTGTCTGAATAAGTTAAAAGGAAGCAAGCTTTTAGGTGATGTTAATAGAGAACAAATGCAGAGCAGAGTTCCATTGATGAGGACACCAATAGCCAGTATAGAAGTAGCCTGACTGTTGGCTGAATGTCAGAAGTGGGATTTGAACCCACGCCTCTTACGAGACTGCGACCTAAACGCAGCGCCTTGGACCGCTCGGCCATCCTGACATCCTCTACAAAAACCAATGCCGAGTGCAATACAAAGAAGACCTATGTGCTTAACTGCTTGTCTGCTCAGAAGGCAAAGAATGATTGGTGAAAACGGCCTTTCCTTTTTAAACTGAATTTACACTACTGAGAAGTTTTTTCTTGGTAAGGACCCATGATACTCAACAGTTACAATGTCGTGGAACTCTTGTCTGGTGGTAGCACCAGGATGTTCCGCAGTCTACGGTATTGAAGAAACCTTGAATGTTGATAGAAATGAATAGCCACTGTGTTTCAGCTCCACATTAAATGCTGCTTCTTTGTTTGCTTTGCAATTTCAAAGCACGTATCTCCTTCTTTGTGTCCATTCTTACATTTTTATGACTCTGGTAGAAGATTTGGATTTGATTGTAAATAGAACAAAGTACAGAGGAACATATAGAGTAAGTGGCAAGTTGGCACATGAGGTGTAAGGCAGCCTGGATAGGAGATCCAGACTTTGATTGAATGAAAGATGGGAGTAATTTTCACCTCTGGCAACCAGTTTCAACTCCTAATGACTAAGTGAAACAGTCAAGAACTTGTAGCCTTCGCTCAGTGTTGTAATCACAAATATGTCAGCCATATTTGCAATAATCAACAATGACTTTATGAATACCAGATTTGTTGAAAACAACTTCCATCAATGCTTATGGAAAAAAAACAGACAACATATCAGGAGGAGTTTTTAATGAAAAGATTGATAACATATTGATTTGCCTTTGGTTAATTTGTAGCATGTGTGACAACAATGTTGAGAGCAAATAAAGTAGGTTTTGTCTGAATAAGTTCAAATCAAGCAAGCTATTAGTTGATGTTAATAGAGAATAAATGCAGAGCAGAGTTCCATTGATGAGGACACCAAGAGCCAGTATAGAAGTAGCCTGACTCTTGGCTGAATGTTAGAAGTGGGAATTGAACTCACGCCTCTTACAAGACTGCGACCTGAACGCAGCGCCTTGGACCGCTCGGCCATGCTGACATGCTCTACAAACGCCAATGGCGAGTGCAATACAAAGAAGACCTATGTGCTTACCAACTGCTTGTCTGTTCAGAAGGCAAAGATTGATTGGTGAAAACGGCCTTTCCTTTTTTAACTGAATTTACACTACTGAGAAGTTTTTTCTTGGTAAGGACCCATGATACTCAACAGTTACAATGTCGTGGAACTCTTGTCTGGTGGTAGCACCAGGATGTTCCGCAGTCTACGGTATTGAGGAAACCATGAATGTTGATAGAAATGAATAGCCACTGTGTTTCAGCTCCACATTAAATGCTGCTTCTTTGTTTGCTTTGCAATTTCAAAGCACCTTTCTCTCTTCTTTGTGTCCATTCTTACATTTTTATGACTCTGGTAGAAGATTTGGATTTGATTGTAAATAGAACAAAGTACAGAGGAACATATAGAGTAAGTGGCAAGTTGGCACATGAGGTGTAAGGCAGCCTGGATAGGAGATCCAGACTTTGATTGAATGAAAGATGGGAGTAATTTTCACCTCTGGTAACCAGTTTCAACTCCTAATGACTAAGTGAAACAGTCAAGAACTCGTAGCCTTCGCTCAGTGTTGTAATCACAAATTTGTCAGCCATATTTGCAATAATCAACAATGACTTTATGAATACCAGATTTGTTGAAAACAACTTCCATCAATGCTTATGGAAAAAAACAGACAAAATATCAGGAGGAGTTTTTAATGAATAGATTGATAACATATTGATTTGCCTTTGGTTAATTTGTAGCATGTGTGACAACAATGTTGAGAGCAAATAAAGTAAGTTTTGTCTGAATAAGTTAAAATGAAGCAAGCTATTAGTTGATGTTAATAGAGAATAAATGCAGAGCAGAGTTCCATTGATGAGGACACCAAGAGCCAGTATAGAAGTAGCCTGACTGTTGGCTGAATGTTAGAAGTGGGAATTGAACCCACGTCTCTTACGAGGCTGCGACCTGAACGCAGCGCCTTGGACCGCTCGGCCATCCTGACATCCTCTACAAAAACCAATGCCGAGTGCAATACAAAGAAGACCTATGTGCTTAACAACTGCTTGTCTGTTCAGAAGGCAAAGAATGATTGGTGAAAACGGCCTTTCCTTTTTTAACTGAATTTACACTACTGAGATGTTTGTGTTGGTAAGGACCCATGATACTCAACAGTTACAATGTCGTGGAACTCTTGTCTGGTGGTAGCACCAGGATGTTCCGCAGTCTACGGTATTGAGGAAACCTTGAATGTTGATAGAAATGAATAGCCACTGTGTTTCAGCTCCACATTAACTGCTGCTTCTTTGTTTGCTTTGCAATTTCAAAGCACGTATCTCCTTCTTTGTGTCCATTCTTACATTTTTATGACTCTGGTAGAAGATTTGGATTTGATTGTAAATAGAACAAAGTACAGAGGAACATATAGAGTAAGTGGCAAGTTGGCACATGAGGTGTAAGGCAGCCTGGATAGGAGATCCAAACTTGGATTGAATGAAAGATGGGAGTAATTGTCACCTCTGGCAACCAGTTTCAACTCCTAATGACTAAGTGAAACAGACATTCGCTCAGTGTTGTAATCACAAATATGTCAGCCATATTTGCAATAATCAACAATGACTTTATGAATACCAGATTTGTTGAAAACAACTTCCATCAATGCTTATGGAAAAAAACAGACAAAATATCAGGAGGAGTTTTTAATGAAAAGATTGATAACATATTGATTTGCCTTTGGTTAATTTGTAGCATGTGTGACAACAATGTTGAGAGCAAATAAAGTAGGTTTTGTTTGAATAAGTTAAAATGAAGCAAGCTATTAGTTGATGTTAATAGAGAATAAATGCAGAGCAGAGTTCCATTGATGAGGACACCAAGAGCCAGTATAGAAGTAGCCTGACTGTTGGCTGAATGTTAGAAGTGGGAATTGAACTCACGCCTCTTACAAGACTGCGACCTGAACGCAGCGCCTTGGACCGCTCGGCCATGCTGACATGCTCTACAAATGCCAATGGCGAGTGCAATACAAAGAAGACCTATGTGCTTACCAACTGCTTGTCTGTTCAGAAGGCAAAGATTGATTGGTGAAAACGGCCTTTCCTTTTTTAACTGAATTTACACTACTGAGAAGTTTTTTCTTGGTAAGGACCCATGATACTCAACAGTTACAATGTCGTGGAACTCTTGTCTGGTGGTAGCACCAGGATGTTCCGCAGTCTACGGTATTGAGGAAACCTTGAATGTTGATAGAAATGAATAGCCACTGTGTTTCAGCTCCACATTAAATGCTGCTTCTTTGTTTGCTTTGCAATTTCAAAGCACGTATCTCCTTCTTTGTGTCCATTCTTACATTTTTATGACTCTGGTAGAAGATTTGGATTTGATTGTAAATAGAACAAAGTACAGAGGAACATATAGAGTAAGTGGCAAGTTGGCACATGAGGTGTAAGGCAGCCTGGATAGGAGATCCAGACTTTGATTGAATGAAAGATGGGAGTAATTTTCACCTCTGGCAACCAGTTTCAACTCCTAATGACTAAGTGAAACAGTCAAGAACTTGTAGCCTTCGCTCAGTGTTGTAATCACAAATATGTCAGCCATATTTGCAATAATCAACAATGACTTTATGAATACCAGATTTGTTGAAAACAACTTCCATCAATGCTTATGGAAAAAAACAGACAAAATATCAGGAGGAGTTTTTAATGAAAAGATTGATAACATATTGATTTGCCTTTGGTTAATTTGTAGCATGTGTGACAACAATGTTGAGAGCAAATAAAGTAGGTTTTGTCTGAATAAGTTAAAATGAAGCAAGCTATTAGTTGATGTTAATAGAGAATAAATGCAGAGCAGAGTTCCATTGATGAGGACACCAAGAGCCAGTATAGAAGTAGCCTGACTGTTGGCTGAATGTTAGAAGTGGGAATTGAACTCACGCCTCTTACAAGACTGCGACCTGAACGCAGCGCCTTGGACCGCTCGGCCATGCTGACATGCTCTACAAATGCCAATGGCGAGTGCAATACAAAGAAGACCTATGTGCTTACCAACTGCTTGTCTGTTCAGAAGGCAAAGATTGATTGGTGAAAACGGCCTTTCCTTTTTTAACTGAATTTACACTACTGAGAAGTTTTTTCTTGGTAAGGACCCATGATACTCAACAGTTACAATGTCGTGGAACTCTTGTCTGGTGGTAGCACCAGGATGTTCCGCAGTCTACGGTATTGAGGAAACCTTGAATGTTGATAGAAATGAATAGCCACTGTGTTTAAGCTCCACATTAAATGCTGCTTCTTTGTTTGCTTTGCAATTTCAAAGCACGTATCTCCTTCTTTGTGTCCATTCTTACATTTTTATGACTCTGGTAGAAGATTTGGATTTGATTGTAAATAGAACAAAGTACAGAGGAACATATAGAGTAAGTGGCAAGTTGGCACATGAGGTGTAAGGCAGCCTGGATAGGAGATCCAGACTTTGATTGAATGAAAGATGGGAGTAATTTTCACCTCTGGCAACCAGTTTCAACTCCTAATGACTAAGTGAAACAGTCATTCGCTCAGTGTTGTTATCACAAATATGTCAGCCATATTTGCAATAATCAACAATGACTTTATGAATACCAGATTTGTTGAAAACAACTTCCATCAATGCTTATGGAAAAAAACAGACAAAATATCAGGAGGAGTTTTTAATGAATAGATTGATAACATATTGATTTGCCTTTGGTTAATATGTAGCATGTGTGACAACAATGTTGAGAGCAAATAAAGTAAGTTTTGTCTGAATAAGTTCAAATCAAGCAAGCTTTTAGGTGATGTTAATGGAGAACAAATGCAGAGCAGAGTTCCATTGATGAGGACACCAAGAGCCAGTATAGAAGTAGCCTGACTGTTGGCTGAATGTCAGAAGTGGGATTTGAACCCACGCCTCTTACGAGACTGCGACCTGAACGCAGCGCCTTGGACCGCTCGGCCATCCTGACATCCTCTACAAAAAACCAATGCCGAGTGCAATACAAAGAAGACCTATGTGCTTAACAACTGCTTGTCTGCTCAGAAGGCAAAGAATGATTGGTGAAAACGGCCAAAGCCTTTTTTAACTGAATTTACACTACTGAGAAGTTTTTCTTGGTAAGGACCCATGATACTCAACAGTTACAATGTCGTGGAACTCTTGTCTGGTGGTAGCACCAGGATGTTCCGCAGTCTACGGTATTGAGGAAACCTTGAATGTTGATAGAAATGAATAGCCACTGTGTTTCAGCTCCACATTAAGTGCTGCTTCTTTGTTTGCTTTGCAATTTCAAAGCACGTATCTCCTTCTTTGTGTCCATTCTTACATTTTTAAGACTCTGGTAGAAGATTTGGATTTGATTGTAAATAGAACAAAGTACAGAGGAACATATAGAGTAAGTGGCAAGTTGGCACATGAGGTGTAAGGCAGCCTGGATAGGAGATCCAGACTTTGATTGAATGAAAGATGGGAGTAATTGTCACCTCTGGCAACCAGTTTCAACTCTTGATGACTTAGTGAAACAGTCAAGAACTCGTAGCCTTCGCTCAGTGTTGTAATCACAAATATGTCAGCCATATCTGCAATAGACAAAAATGACTTTATGAATACCAGATTTGTTGAAAACAACTTCCATAAATGCTTATGGAAAAAAACAGACAAATTATCAGGAGGAGTTTTTAATGAATAGATTGATAACATATTGATTTGCCTTTGGTTAATTTGTAGCATGTGTGACAACAATGTTGAGAGCAAATAAAGTAAGTTTTGTCTGAATAAGTTCAAATCAAGCAAGCTATTAGGTGATGTTAATAGAGAACAAATGCAGAGCAGAGTTCCATTGATGAGGACACCAATAGCCAGTGTAGAAGTAGCCTGACTGTCAGAAGTGGGATTTGAACCCACGCCTCTTACGAGACTGCGACCTGAACGCAGCGCCTTGGACCGCTCGGCCATCCTGACATCCTCTACAAAAGCCAATGGCGAGTGCAATACAAAGAAGACCTATGTGCTTAACAACTGCTTGTCTGTTCAGAAAGCAAAGAATGATTGGTGAAAACGGCCTTTCCTTTTTTAACTGAATTTACACTACTGAGATGTTTGTGTTGGTAAGGGCCTATGATACTCAACAGTTACAATGTCGTGGAACTCTTGTCTGGTGGTAGCACCAGGATGTTCCGCAGTCTACGGTATTGAGGAAACTTTGAATGTTGATAGAAATGAATAGCCACTGTGTTTCAGCTCCACATTAAATGCTGCTTCTTTGTTTGCTTTGCAATTTCAAAGCACGTTTCTCTCTTCTTTGTGTCCATTCTTACATTTTTATGACTCTGGTAGAAGATTTGGATTTGATTGTAAATAGAACAAAGTACAGAGGAACATATAGAGTAAGTGGCAAGTTGGCACATGAGGTGTAAGGCAGCCTGGATAGGAGATCCAGACTTTGATTGAATGAAGGATGGGAGTAATTGTCACCTCTGGTAACCAGTTTCAACTCCTAATGACTAAGTGAAACAGTCAAGAACTTGTAGCCTTCGCTCAGTGTTGTAATCACAAATATGTCAGCCATATTTGCAATAATCAACAATGACTTTATGAATACCAGATTTGTTGAAAACAACTTCCATCAATGCTTATGGAAAAAAACAGACAAAATATCAGGAGGAGTTTTTAATGAATAGATTGATAACATATTGATTTGCCTTTGGTTAATTTGTAGCATGTGTGACAACAATGTTGAGAGCAAATAAAGTAAGTTTTTTCTGAATAAGTTCAAATCAAGAAAGCTATTAGGTGATGTTAATATACAACAAATGCAGAGCAGAGTTCCATTGATGAGGACACCAATAGCCAGTGTAGAAGTAGCCTGACTGTCAGAAGTGGGATTTGAACCCACGCCTCTTACGAGACTGCGACCTGAACGCAGCGCCTTGGACCGCTCGGCCATCCTGACATCCTCTACAAAAGCCAATGGCGAGTGCAATACAAAGAAGACCTATGTGCTTAACAACTGCTTGTCTGTTCAGAAGGCAAAGAATGATTGGTGAAAACGGCCTCTCCTTTTTTAACTGAATTTACACTACTGAGATGTTTGTGTTGGTAAGGACCCATGATACTCAACTGTTACAATGTCGTGGAACTCTTGTCTGGTGGTAGCACCAGGATGTTTCGCAGTCTACGGTATTGAGAAAACCTTGAATGTTGATAGAAATGAATAGCCACTGTGTTTCAGCTCCACATTAAATGCTGCTTCTTTGTTTGCTTTGCAATTTCAAAGAACCTTTCTCTCTTCTTTGTGTCCATTGTTACATTTTTATGACTCTGGTAGAAGATTTGGATTTGATTGTAAATAGAACAAAGTACAGAGGAACATATAGAGTAAGTGGCAAGTTGGCACATGAGGTGTAAGGAAGCCTGGATAGGAGATCCAGACTTTGATTGAATGAAGGATGGGAGTAATTGTCACCTCTGGTAACCAGTTTCAACTCCTAATGACTAAGTGAAACAGTCAAGAACTTGTAGCCTTCGCTCAGTGTTGTAATCACAAATATGTCAGCCATATTTGCAATAATCAACAATGACTTTATGAATACCAGATTTGTTGAAAACAACTTCCATAAATGCTTATGGAAAAAAACAGACAAAATATCAGGAGGAGTTTTTAATGATTAGATTGATAACATATTGATTTGCCTTTGGTTAATTTGTAGCATGTGTGACAACAATGTTGAGAGCAAATAAAGTAAGTTTTGTCTGAATAAGTTAAAATGAAGCAAGCTATTAGTTGATGTTAATAGAGAATAAATGCAGAGCAGAGTTCCATTGATGAGGACACCAAGAGCCAGTATAGAAGTAGCCTGACTGTTGGCTGAATGTCAGAAGTGGGATTTGAACCCACGCCTCTTACGAGACTGCGACCTGAACGCAGCGCCTTGGACCGCTCGGCCATCCTGACATCCTCTACAAAAAACCAATGCCGAGTGCAATACAAAGAAGACCTATGTGCTTAACAACTGCTTGTCTGCTCAGAAGGCAAAGAATGATTGGTGAAAACGGCCTTTCCTTTTTAAACTGAATTTACACTACTGAGAAGTATTTCTTGGTAAGGACCCATGATACTCAACAGTTACAATGTCGTGGAACTCTTGTCTGGTGGTAGCACCAGGATGTTCCGCAGTCTACGGTATTGAGGAAACCTTGAATGTTGATAGAAATGAATAGCCACTGTGTTTCAGCTCCACATTAAGTGCTGCTTCTTTGTTTGTTTTGCAATTTCAAAGCACTTTTCTCTCTTCTTTGTGTCCATTCTTACATTTTTATGACTCTGGTAGAAGATTTGGATTTGATTGTAAATAGAACAAAGTACAGAGGAACATATAGAGTAAGTGGCAAGTTGGCACATGAGGTGTAAGGCAGCCTGGATAGGAGATCCAGACTTTGATTGAATGAAAGATGGGAGTAATTGTCACCTCTGGCAACCAGTTTCAACTCCTAATGACTAAGTGAAACAGTCATTCGCTCAGTGTTGTAATCACAAATATGTCAGCCATATTTGCAATAATCAACAATGACTTTATGAATACCAGATTTGTTGAAAACAACTTCCATAAATGCTTATGGAAAAAAAACAGACAAAATATCAGGAGGAGTTTTTAATGAATAGATTGATAACATATTGATTTGCCTTTGGTTAATTTGTAGCATGTGTGACAACAATGTTGAGAGCAAATAAAGTAAGTTTTATCTGAATAAGTTAAAATGAAGCAAGCTATTAGTTGATGTTAATAGAGAATAAATGCAGAGCAGAGTTCCATTGATGAAGACACCAATAGCCAGTATAGAAGTAGCCAGACTGTTGGCTGAATGTCAGAAGTGGGATTTGAACCCACGCCTCTTACGAGACTGCGACCTGAACACAGCGCCTTGGACCGCTCGGCCATCCTGACATCCTCAACAAAATCCAATGCCGAGTGCAATACAAAGAAGACCTATGTGCTTAACAACTGCTTGTCTGCTCAGAAGGCAAAGAATGATTGGTGAAAACGGCCAAAGCCTTTTTTAACTGAATTTACACTACTGAGATGTTTGTGTTGGTAAGGACCCATGATACTCAACAGTTACAATGTCGTGGAACTCTTGTCTGGTGGTAGCCCCAGGATGTTCCGCAGTCTACGGTATTGAGGAAACCTTGAATGTTGATAGAAATGAATAGCCACTGTGTTTCAGCTCCACATTAAGTGCTGCTTCTTTGTTTGCTTTGCAATTTCAAAGCACGTATCTCCTTCTTTGTGTCCATTCTTACATTTTTAAGACTCTGGTAGAAGATTTGGATTTGATTGTAAATAGAACAAAGTACAGAGGAACATATAGAGTAAGTGGCAAGTTGGCACATGAGGTGTAAGGCAGCCTGGATAGGAGATCCAGACTTTGATTGAATGAAAGATGGGAGTAATTGTCACCTCTGGCAACCAGTTTCAACTCTTGATGACTTAGTGAAACAGTCAAGAACTCGTAGCCTTCGCTCAGTGTTGTAATCACAAATATGTCAGCCATATCTGCAATAGACAACAATGACTTTATGAATACCAGATTTGTTGAAAACAACTTCCATAAATGCTTATGGAAAAAAACAGACAAAATATCAGGAGGAGTTTTTAATGAATAGATTGATAACATATTGATTTGCCTTTGGTTAATATGTAGCATGTGTGACAACAACGTTGAGAGCAAATAAAGTAAGTTTTGTCTGAATAAGTTAAAAGGAAGCAAGCTTTTAGGTGATGTTAATAGAGAACAAATGCAGAGCAGAGTTCCATTGATGAGGACACCAATAGCCAGTATAGAAGTAGCCTGACTGTCAGAAGTGGGATTTGAACCCACGCCTCTTACGAGACTGCGACCTGAACGCACCGCCTTGGACCGCTCGGCCATCCTGACATCCTCTACAAAAGCCAATGGCGAGTGCAATACAAAGAAGACCTATGTGCTTAACAACTGCTTGTCTGTTCAGAAGGCAAAGAATGATTGGTGAAAACGGCCTTTCTTTTTTTAACTGAATTTACACTACTGAGATGTTTGTGTTGGTAAGGACCCATGATACTCAACAGTTACAATGTCGTGGAACTCTTGTCTGGTGGTAGCACCAGGATGTTCCGCAGTCTACGGTATTGAGGAAACCTTGAATGTTGATAGAAATGAATAGCCACTGTGTTTCAGCTCCACATTAAATGTTGCTTCTTTGTTTGCTTTGCAATTTCAAAGCACCTTTCTCTCTTCTTTGTGTCCATTCTTACATTTTTATGACTCTGGTAGAAGATTTGGATTTGATTGTAAATAGAACAAAGTACAGAGGAACATATAGAGTAAGTGGCAAGTTGGCACATGAGGTGTAAGGCAGCCTGGATAGGAGATCCAGACTTTGATTGAATGAAAGATGGGAGTAATTGTCACCTCTGGCAACCAGTTTCAACTCTTGATGACTTAGTGAAACAGTCAAGAACTTGTAGCCTTCGCTCAGTGTTGTAATCACAAATATGTCAGCCATATCTGCAATAGACAACAATGACTTTATGAATACCAGATTTGTTGAAAACAACTTCCATAAATGCTTATGGAAAAAAACAGACAAAATATCAGGAGGAGTTTTTAATGAATAGATTGATAACATATTGATTTGCCTTTGGTTAATATGTAGCATGTGTGACAACAATGTTGAGAGCAAATAAAGTAAGTTTTGTCTGAATAAGTTAAAATGAAGCAAGCTATTAGTTGATTTTAATAGAGAATAAATGCAGAGCAGAGTTCCATTGATAAGGACACCAAGAGCCAGTATAGAAGTAGCCTGACTGTTGGCTGAATGTCAGAAGTGGGATTTGAACCCACGCCTCTTACGAGACTGCGACCTAAACGCAGCACCTTGGACGCTCGGCCATCCTGACATCCTCTACAAAAACCAATGCCGAGTGCAATACAAAGAAGACCTATGTGCTTAACAACTGCTTGTCTGCTCAGAAGGCAAAGAATGATTGGTGAAAACGGCCTTTCCTTTTTTAACTGAATTTACACTACTGAGATGTTTGTGTTGGTAAGGACCCATGATACTCAACAGTTACAATGTCGTGGAACTCTTGTCTGGTGGTAGCACCAGGATGTTCCGCAGTCTACGGTATTGAGGAAACCTTGAATGTTGATAGAAATGAATAGCCACTGTGTTTCAGCTCCACATTAAATGCTGTTTCTTTGTTTGCTTTGCAATTTCAAAGCACGTATCTCCTTCTTTGTGTCCATTCTTACATTTTTATGACTCTGGTAGAAGATTTGGATTTGATTGTAAATAGAACAAAGTACAGAGGAACATATAGAGTAAGTGGCAAGTTGGCACATGAGGTGTAAGGCAGCCTGGAAATGAGATCCAGACTTTGATTGAATGAAAGATGGGAGTAATTGTCACCTCTGGCAACCAGTTTCAACTCCTAATGACTAAGTGAAACAGACATTCGCTCAGTGTTGTAATCACAAATATGTCAGCCATATTTGCAATAATCAACAATGACTTTATGAATACCAGATTTGTTGAAAACAACTTCCATAAATGCTTATGGAAAAAAACAGACAAAATATCAGGAGGAGTTTTTAATGAATAGACTGATAACATATTGATTTGCCTTTGGTTAATATGTAGCATGTGTGACAACAATGTTGAGAGCAAATAAAGTAAGTTTTGTCTGAATAAGTTAAAATGAAGCAAGCTTGTAGGTGATGTTAATAGAGAACAAATGCAGAGCAGAGTTCCATTGATGAGGACACCAATAGCCAGTATAGAAGTAGCCTGACTGTTGGCTGAATGTCAGAAGTGGGATTTGAACCCACGCCTCTTACGAGACTGCGACCTAAACGCAGCGCCTTGGACCGCTCGGCCATCCTGACATCCTCTACAAAAACCAATGCCGAGTGCAATACAAAGAAGACCTATGTGCTTAACTGCTTGTCTGCTCAGAAGGCAAAGAATGATTGGTGAAAACGGCCTTTCCTTTTTAAACTGAATTTACACTACTGAGAAGTATTTCTTGGTAAGGACCCATGATACTCAACAGTTACAATGTCGTGGAACTCTTGTCTGGTGGTAGCACCAGGATGTTCCGCAGTCTACGGTATTGAGGAAACCTTGAATGTTGATAGAAATGAATAGCCACTGTGTTTCAGCTCCACATTAACTGCTGCTTCTTTGTTTGCTTTGCAATTTCAAAGCACGTATCTCCTTCTTTGTGTCCATTCTTACATTTTTATGACTCTGGTAGAAGATTTGGATTTGATTGTAAATAGAACAAAGTACAGAGGAACATATAGAGTAAGTGTCAAGTTGGCACATGAGGTGTAAGGCAGCCTGGATAGGAGATCCAGACTTTGATTGAATGAAAGATGGGAGTAATTGTCACCTCTGGTAACCAGTTTCAACTCCTAATGACTAAGTGAAACAGTCAAGAACTCGTAGCCTTCGCTCAGTGTTGTAATCACAAATATGTCAGCCATATTTGCAATAATCAACAATGACTTTATGAATACCAGATTTGTTGAAAACAACTTCCATCAATGCTTATGGAAAAAAACAGACAAAATATCAGGAGGAGTTTTTAATGAATAGATTGATAACATATTGATTTGCCTTTGGTTAATTTGTAGCATGTGTGACAACAATGTTGAGAGCAAATAAAGTAAGTTTTGTCTGAATAAGTTAAAATGAAGCAAGCTAGGGGTGATGCTGTAGTATCGCGAGACCCAGCGAGACGAGTGTGGTGAGTCGACTTGGCGGCGCGTAAGCATTTGAACAAACATTTTCGATCTTGTTTCATTTTTCCGCCATATTAAAATATTTCCTGCTAACTAACACAACCTGTTAAGAGTATTAAGCTTCTGTCAGCCTGGAGGACCTGGAGAATTTCATTGACGAGTGTTTTAATACCTGCAACATGGTGAAGCCCAGAACCGCCACCACCACCCCCTCCGCCAAGCGTGAACGGCCTGAGGACTCTCCCGGGGCTGTGTCCTCTCCGGGCAGCGGAATGAGCGATATCCTGGATTCGATTGACAAAAAGCTCTCCAGCTTTGATGGCCGCCTAAATTTGCTTGTGATCCTCCATAAAGAATTTCAAGGTCTGCGGGAGTCTCTGGAATTCAGCCAGCAGCAGGTGCGGGAGCTCGCAGCGGAGAACCAGGCCCTCAGAGAGACCGTGAAGACCCTGAGCAATGACACCGCCCGTCTCTCCGAGGAGAACCGATCCATAAAGGAAACCCTCCTGGATCTTCAGTCGAGGAGCATGAGGGACAATCTAGTGGTCGCGGGGGTTCCAGAGGAGGTAGGAGAAGACCCCGAGGCCACCGTCAGATCCTTTTTACAGGTCCACCTGAAGCTCCCCAAGGAGGAGGTGCAGAAGATCTCCTTCCACAGGGTTCACCGCCTCGGAGGAAGAAGGTCCGACCACCAGCGCCCGCGTCCTATTGTGGCTAAATTCGAACATTTCAAACAGAAGGAGTTGGTGAAGGGCCGCGGACGGGAACTGAGAGGCACGCATTACAGCGTGAATGACCAGTTCCCGGCAGAAATCCTCCGTAGAAGGAAGATCCTGTTCCCGCTGAGGAGGAAGCATCTTGCTGCTGGTTCGAGAGCGATTGTGGCCGTTGACAAACTTTACGTGGACGGCCGGCTGTTCCGGGACCCGGAGATCACCCCCTGGCTGTGCTGAAGGCTTTCAGATCCGCGCTGAGAACATCTGCGCTGCCCAGAAGAAACCCGCTAAACTTACTTCAATGAATGGAAAACCGGATCATCAATAATCCACACCTCGATCGCAGGAAAACAGTCTTTTTTTTTTCTTCGTCACCTCAGTCCCACTGATGTTTCTATTGTTGTTTTGTTGTTGTTTTCGTTTTCCCTTCTATCTCTTTTTTTCTTTCCTTTACTCTCCCCCCCCCCTCTCCCCCCTCATTATATGTAAATCACCTGGAAGCAACTCATCCTCGGTAAGTATTTATTTATGCACGGAACGGGCGCGCGCACACACAAGCGCACACAGGGGCGTGCACATGCGATCCCGCACACACACGCCGACATACTGCAATCACCTCACACAGGCTCTCATAGGACGCACGCGACACGCAGCTCACATAGCCAGAAAACGTTCACGCGCACAGCGCTTCTCAATGCGGGCACGCGCACACGGACTGGTACACAAGCACTACTTAGCTTTACACCTTTTCAGTCAGAGCAGTTATGAACAGTCTTAACATCGTTAGCTGGAATGTGCGTGGACTTGGCTCTGAGCCAAAGAGACTGAAAGTGTTAAATCACCTGGATGGTCTAAAAGCAGATATAGCTCTACTGCAGGAGACCCATTTATCAAATTCTTTGGATCACCTTATGTGCTGCTTACAATTTCCAGTTATATACTCTGCCAGTTACAACTCCAAACAACGAGGAGTTGCTGTTTTAATTAATAAAAATCTTAATTTTACTCATAAGGATACAGTTACTGACCCAGAAGGCAGATTTGTAATCATTAATATATCCATTCAGAATAAGGACTTTTGTATAGTGAGTATTTATGGTCCTAATGTTGACGACTCTTCCTTCTTTCACAGATTCTTCACCTCACTCTCAGTTCACTCTGACTCCACAATCATTATAGGAGGAGACTTCAACCTTGTTTTGGACCCTGAACTTGACAGACTCAGCACAGCAGCAAATCAGCGTACATGGCGATCTGCAAGTATTCTAAAGCAGTACATGAATGATCTGGGTCTCTGCGACGCGTGGCGCTCATGTCACCCAAACACTAAAGGGTTCACCTTTTTTTCTCCAGTTCACTATTCACACTCCCGTTTAGACTATTTATTAATCAGTAACTCTCTTTTAAAAAATATTCAAAGCTCCAATATCCATCCAATTATTATCAGTGATCATGCACCAGTCTCTGTAAACATTTCTAGGGAAAAATCCACACCCTCTGGTACAACCTGGAGGTTTAATACGTCTCTGTTAAAGGACCAGGAATTTCTTGATTTCTTTAAAAAAGAGTGGGCAACCTTCTTAGACTTCAACAATACTCCAGACATCCCACCGTGCGTTCTTTGGGAAACAGCAAAGGCAGTCATGAGAGGGAAAATCATTTCTTATTCAACGCACAAAAAACGCAAAGAGAAAGCAGATTTATTAGAATTAAAAAATAAAATCAAAACCCTGGAGACTGCTTATGCTGCTTCTGCACAGGAACACATTCTGAGAGATCTGAAAAATTTAAAGCTGCAGTTAAATGACATCATTAATAAACAAACACAATTTCAAATACAAAGGCTACGACTTGAAAGATTTGAAAACTCTAATAAATCTGGCAAATTTCTGGCTAATCAGCTTAAAATTAACAGAGAAAAATCATCAATCACCTCTATTATGGACCAAACAGGAAATGTCACCCATGACCCGGTCAAAATTAATAACGCATTTGAAAACTTTTATAAAAACCTGTACACACCGCAGATCAATCCGTCAGAGCAAAGTATTGACTCATTTCTTAATAATGTAAACCTACCCAGGCTAAATGAGGATCAAATCACAAACTTAGATTCTCCGCTCTCGCCGTCTGAACTTCATGAAGCTCTGTTACTTATGCCCAATGGTAAAGCACCAGGGCCTGACGGCTTTCCTGCTGAGTTTTATAAAGAATTCTGGGAACAACTGGCACCAACATTTTATAAAACTGTCACATCTATTAATGAGAGCCAATCAATGCCACCTAACATGAACTCAGCCAACATAATTCTTCTTCTAAAACCAGACAAAGATCCCACTAGTCCTTCAAGCTATCGCCCTATTTCTCTAATCAATGCAGATGTAAAAATTATCTGCAAAGCACTAGCACAGAGAATAGAAAAAATCACTCCTCACATAATTCACTTCGACCAGACTGGATTCATCAAAGGCAGACACTCGGATGATAATGTCCGTAGACTAGTTAATATAATAGACTTTGCCACCATTAAAAACCAGGAAATGACGGTACTATCGCTGGATGCTGAAAAAGCCTTTGACAGAGTTAATTGGAAGTTCCTTATTGCTGCCCTCCAGAAGTTTGGTTTTGGAGAAGCATTCATCAATTGGATCAAAATATTATATCACAACCCCAATGCATCAGTTAGAACTAATAAACAGACCTCAAACAGGTTTTTTCTTGGAAAAGGAACCAGACAGGGCTGCCCACTCTCTCCTTCTCTTTTTGCTATATTCATTGAGCCTTTAGCTGCAGCAATAAGACAGAATGAGAGCATTATAGGAATAAAAACCAAACACAGCCATCATAAAATTAGTCTTTATGCGGATGACATATTACTGTTTTTAAGGAATTTACATTCTGTAAATGAAACAGCAATGATCATAAATGAATTCTCCTCCATATCAGACTATTCCATTAATTGGAATAAGTCTGTTTTATTACCACTCAACAGGAATATGGAACAAAGACTCACAATTCCAGTTAAAACAGGAAATATCAAATATCTGGGTATCTACTTTTCCCCCAAACTATCAGAACTGGTGCAGCTAAACCACACCCCATTACTGAAAAGCATACAGGACGATCTAACACGCTGGACCAACCTGCCTTTGTCCCTTATGGGCAAGGTAGCCACGGTTAAAATGAAAATCTTACCCAAGGTTAATTATCTCTTCTCAATGATTCCCACACAACCGCCATTAAAATGGTTCAAAACATTAGACTCATCCATATCAAGCTTTCTATGGAACAACAAACCTGCAAGAATTAGTCTAAAAACTTTAAAATCTGCAAAAAACTGTGGAGGATTAGAATTACCTAACTTCCACAAATACTTTCTTGCAAATAGATTACAATACATCTTAAAATGGTTAAAAAATAATCCAGAAACCAACTCATGGTTAGACTTGGAACAGGCGTTATGTGGAAAGATCAACCTGTCACAGCTACCATTTATTAGCCAAACAGTTAAAAAACAGGATTGTTTCAAAAGCATTAATATAAATGCCACCTTAACAGCCTGGTGGGAATTTCTCAAAATATCAAAATCATCAATTCAACCGTGCAAAATGACACCCATCTGGAACAACCCGGACATCCTTATTAACAAAAAAATGATTCACTTCCCAGCTTGGCAAGCAGGGGGCATAAAACAACTAGAGCACGTAATTATTGATAGAAGATTCATAACCCCCCAGGAACTTCAAGACAAACATGGAATAAATAACTTCTTGGAATATCAGCAACTTAAATCAAGTATTACTAAAAAGTATAAAATTAAAGACGACGATTTAAAGCTACCAGATGTAGTTACCACTCTGATTAATTTTTCAATGAATAGAACTCTCTCCAAAATATACAAACTTTTATGTAATTTAGATAACAATATTGCCCTTCCAACAAAAAAATGGGATGCAGATTTGAGCATCAGCACAGATGAAAGCTTCTGGTCAAAACTTTGTCTAAACACCTTTAAACTGACAAAAAGTCCAAATCTGCAGCTAATCCATCTCAAAACTCTTCACAGAATTTACTACACTGGACAGAGGATGTTCAAGATGGGTCTCAGTAACTCAGACATTTGCGAGCACTGTGATAATAATCTACCCGACAGCTACATGCACGCACTGTGGTTCTGCACTCCTGTCCAGGCTCTCTGGCAGCAGGTATGTGCCGATTTATCAGTCTGGCTTAAGGTTTCAATCACTGCCTCACCGTCACTTTGTGTGCTTGGTGACATGAGTGCCATCGATATAGAAGAAGGATTAGCATCTATCATTTTCATAACTCTTTGTATTGCCAAAAAAACTATTTTAATAAATTGGAAAAACAAGAAAAATATAAACATAAGTCAACACAGAAATCTGCTGTTTGATCATATCAGCTTGGAAAAAATGTCAGCCCAAAGCTCAAGTAACTTTGAAAGAATTCAGTCTCTCTGGTCTCCTGTGGTTGACTCCATGACTTAGGGGGTGGGGGGCTTGGTCGTCGCTGCTCCTTGCCCTTCTGCCGTGGTTTGGGGTGGGGGTCGGGGCTTCCGGTGCCTGGCGGGGGCGGTGGGGGGCTCCGTTGGTCGGGGGGTCGGGTCCGGTGCCTGGGTGGGGCGGGCTGGGGCGCTGCGTGGTCCTCTGGGCTTGGGTGTGGGGGTGCGTGGTGGGGGGGTGGGGTGGTGGTCTGGCTTGGCTTGGGGGGGTGATCCCTTTGCCTGTGCTGGGGGGGGTTGGCGGGGGGCCCTGCTCGGGTGGGGGGGGCCCAGCGGCGCCGGATGGGCTGCCCATCTGTACCTGGGGCTGGGATCGGCCCTTCCCTGGTTCTGGGACGGGACGGGACAACCCTCTCGGGGCCCCCGGTCGCTCTGGGCGTCACCCGCTTCGGCTGCGGGGTCTGGGGTGGGGTGGGGTGGGGGGCTTGTCGGCCCTGTCCTGTGGGGGGGCGTTCTGGGGGGGAGGGGGGGCCCATTATTAGTACGGGTCGGGGGGGCTAGCGGGTCGGGGTCTCCGCTGAGGCAATCAGTGGTTGCCTCGGCCGGTTGGCCTCCTCGGTCCCGTCGAGGCCTGACCAGAGCTCTTCTAGGGCCGGCGTCTGGGGGTGGGGGCCTGGGCTTGCTCCGGGGGGGGGCGACGCTTTCTGGCTCTTCTCTCTCTGTGTGGGGTGGGTGGTGCCGGGCCTGGGGTGTCGGCGCCTCCGGGGGTGGGCCCCTGGGCTGGGTGGCCCTGGCCCCTTTGCTGGGGGTGGGCTGGGGGACGGCTGTTTGACCACCGGGGGACAGTCTACCAGCTGTTCCCAACTTACCCCCTTCCTTATATAACCTCATATTAGGGTGAGGGGGTGGGGGGTCTAGCCTGCGATGCGCCTTGGGGGGGGGCTACTTGGGAGTGGCCCCCCTCCTATGGTTGCCGTATGGAGTGGGCCCCCCCTCTTTCGGTTTTATTTGCACCTTAGACATGTAGGGTCCTTGGTAGGGGGGGTGCTTGGACATCACTGCAAGCAAGCAGCAGATGTCTTCCTGGCACCCTACCCGCCAATTTTAACCGCACCTTAGACATTTAGGGCCCCTTGGTGTGGAGGGTAAGGGGACATCACTGTGAGTAATCAGGAGATGTCCCCTTAGTGCCCTACTCGCCAATTTTAACTGCACCCCCCTTAGTACACACACCCTTCCCCCTTCAATATATACATTCAAACATAAACACACACACATGCACACAAACACCCTCTCAAACACCCATACACGCACACACATTTTACAAGGAAGGTGGGACCTGGGTCCATCTGTCCCCTACCCCTTCCCTGGTGGGGGGTGCGGGCCCCTTGGCGATGGCGGCCGTGTCCCTTGGGTGCCGGCTCCCTGGGCCCGGCGGTGCTCTCTCCGCACGGTGGGGGGGTTCATATTACACCTGAGCCGGGGGTGTTCGTGTCCCTGGGGGGTGGGTCCTGGTCCTTGCCCCTGGGCGCTGGGCCCCGCCAAACTTCCAACATGGCCGAGCCTGGTCGGGCCATATTTATAACATCCCTTGTGGGCCGCCCTTTTTTCCCCGGGGTTCCCCCCTCCTGGGCGGGGGCGGCGGGCCCCTGCCTTGCTCCTACCTGGACCAACCGTGGGCCGGGTGGGTGGCGGCCTGGAGTGCGGAGCGGGTCTCCCTTGGGGGGTCCTGGCTCGTACCTGGGGTCGGGGCGGGGGGATGCCCGGAACTCCTGGGTGGTGGTGGGGTGCTCGTCTGGGGCTGTGGGCGTCCCTCTCCGGTGGGGCCCTGCGTTGGGCTCTTCCGGCGCGGCGGGGGGCTGCTTTCCTGGCTGGGCTGGGGCGGCGCTCTCTTTCCCTCTGCGCCTCCCTGCTCTCTGGCTCTGGGGGCCTCGCGGCGGTCCGGCTGGCCCTGGCCTGGGTGGCGGTCTTGGTCGCCCGGGGGGCGGTTGTTCCCTGCCTGTTCCCGTGTGGCGTTGGGGGAATTCCGGCTGCCGCTGCTGCTGCGGCGGGGGTATGGGTGTGGGGGTGGCTGGGCGCTCCTCCTCCTTCTTTTCACATTCCACCATCCATTTTAGAAGAACATAAACACTCACCTGAGCACAGGTGTTAGCTCACCTTTGCACTAATAGTTTGCATGATTGAATGAATGAAAGATTTCACACTAGTTGGTTTAAAGGCATAGGTATGCGTTCGTGAACACTATCTGTTTTGTGTGCATGTTGACATGTGGACATTTTTGCGGTTAGCAGGTGTGTTGATAATTTTTGAGTGTGTGTGAACAGGCCCCGCCCTTTTTGTACTACATTTGAACCGTACCGTAACGATAAACAACCAGTAAACCTGTCTGCTCTATGCTGCTTCATGGTCTTACCCCCCTTCTCCTCCTATTATCACCCTCCTACCCCCCCCCCTCTCTCTAACGTCCCTCTCTCTTCTTCCCCTCTTTCCTTTTCCGTCCGGTCCAACACCAATGATTTTCAAACATGATTGAAATTAATAAATTTTGGCCTCAATTACAAAAGGGGTTTATTCAGACATACCTTTGGTTTGTCTGAAGATGAATAACCCCTCTTGTTAAAATAAAATATGTCCAACACAAGAGGCCCTCAGCTCTCATCTGTTTGCCTAGCTGTTGGACAGGACAAGTTAAAAAAAAAAAAAAAAAAAAAAAAAAAAATGAAGCAAGCTATTAGTTGATGTTAATAGAGAATAAATGCAGAGCAGAGTTCCATTGATGAGGACACCAAGAGCCAGTATAGAAGTAGCATGACTGTTGGCTGAATGTTAGAAGTGGGAATTGAACCCACGTCTCTTACGAGGCTGCGACCTGAACGCAGCGCCTTGGACCGCTCGGCCATCCTGACATCCTCTACAAAAACCAATGCCGAGTGCAATACAAAGAAGACCTATGTGCTTAACAACTGCTTGTCTGTTCAGAAGGCAAAGAATGATTGGTGAAAACGGCCTTTCCTTTTTTAACTGAATTTACACTACTGAGATGTTTGTGTTGGTAAGGACCCATGATACTCAACAGTTACAATGTCGTGGAACTCTTGTCTGGTGGTAGCACCAGGATGTTCCGCAGTCTACGGTATTGAGGAAACCTTGAATGTTGATAGAAATGAATAGCCACTGTGTTTCAGCTCCACATTAAATGCTGCTTCTTTGTTTGCTTTGCAATTTCAAAGCACATATCTCCTTCTTTGTGTCCATTCTTACATTTTTATGACTCTGGTAGAAGATTTGGATTTGATTGTAAATAGAACAAAGTACAGGGAAACATATAGAGTAAGTGGCAAGTTGGCACATGAGGTGTAAGGCAGCCTGGATGGGAGATCCAGACTTTGATTGAATGAAAGATGGGAGTAATTGTCACATCTGGCAACCAGTTTCAACTCCTAATGACTTAGTGAAACAGTCAAGAACTCGTAGCCTTCGCTCAGTGTTGTAATCAGAAATATGTCAGCCATATATGCAATAGACAACAATGACTTTAGCAATACCAGATTTGAAGAAAACAACTTCCATAAATGCTTATGGAAAAAAACAGAAAAAATATCAGGAGGAGTTTTTAATGAATAGATTGATAAAATATTGATCTGCATTTGGTTAATTTGTAGCATGTGTGACAACAATGTTGAGAGCAAATAAAGTAAGTTTTGTCTGAATAAGTTAAAATGAAGCAAGCTATTAGTTGATGTTAATAGAGAATAAATGCAGAGCAGAGTTCCATTGATGAGAACACCAATAGCCAGTGTAGAAGTAGCCTGACTGTTGGCTGAATGTCAGAAGTGGGATTTAATATCAAAATATCAAAAGAAGTTTTTAATAAATAATGAAAAAGGATGGATTAGCATTTGGTTCATTAGTAGCACATGTGACAAGAACCTCGTGAGTAAATGAAATAAGTTTGTGATGTTTCTGGAGAGCAGATAAACAGTAGAGTTCCATGGACAGGACAGCTGTAGGCAGTGGAAGTGAGTCATCACTGGTGCATGAATGTCAGAAGTGGGATTCGAATCCACGCCTCTTTCGAGACTGCGACCTTAACGCAGTGCCTTGGACCGCTCAGCCATCCTGACATCCTGCAGGCCAAGTATTTGGAAACTGCGATAACAAAGAAGACTTATGTGCTTAACAACTGCTTGTCTTTTTGGAAGGCAATGATTGACTGGTGAAAACAGCCTGTTCTTTTTTTGACTAAATTTAGACTACTGAGGTGTTTTTTTTTTTGTTTGTTTTTGTTGAGTAGCCATGATACCCAACAGTTACAATGTTGTGGAATTATATCTGGTGGCAGCACCAGGGTGTTCTGCAGTCTACGGCATTGAGGAAAACCCGGGCCTTGATAGAAATGTACGGCCGTTGTGTTTCAATACCACCTTAAATGCTGCTTCTTTGACCTCTTTGTTTACTTTGAAATGCCAAAGCATGTGTCTCACTCTTTGTGTCCATTCTCACATATTTATGACTTTGTTTAAAGATTTGGATTTGAATATAAAAAGAACAAAGTACAGAGGACAGCATAGAGTAATTGGCAAGTTGGCAAATGAGGTATAATGCAGCCTGGATAGGAGATCCAGACTTTGATTGAATAAAAAATGGGAGTAATGGTCACCTCTGGAAAACCTTTATTAACTCCTAATGATTTAGTGAAACAGTCAAGCACTTTTGCCTTCGCTCGGTGTTGTAATCATAAATAAGTCAGCCATATTTGCAATAATCAACAATGACTTCACGAATACCAGATTTGTTCATGACTGATTTATTTATGTTTAATTGACTGTCTGTTTTACAACGTTTGTGCAGATCTAAAGCATTAGTATTTCCGTCTTATATGGCACCACTCACATTTCTGTTTCTTTTTAGTTTGAGCATTTGAAGGAATGCATGACAGACTACATTTTGATGAAGTTTCAAGAAAGGATTTTGTAAGTGGACCGAGATGCCGGACTGTGCATTAGGGCTTAGCTGTCAGAGTGATTTGTTCAAAAGGAATGACTTGACACGTTTCTCATTAGCATCCAATATGAAGCAGGGAACCCTTAAACTTCCCTGTGTTTTTTTGAGGACAAATACAATGTATTTGTTTTACATGGACATGATAATTTATGACCATAGTATTGAGATAAATTGTCAATGACTTGAAATGCCATCTTACCCATATCGTTTTACGTTGAAAACAACAACCTTCATGAATGCTTATGGGAAAAAATACAAAATATCAAAAGAAGTTTTTAATAAATAATGAAAAAGGATGGATTAGCATTTGGTTCATTAGTAACACATGTGACAAGAACCTCGTGAGTAAATGAAATAAGTTTGTGATGTTACTGGAGAGCAGATAAACAGTAGAGTTCCATGGACAGTACAGCTGTAGGCAGTGGAAGTGAGTCATCACTGGTGCATGAATGTCAGAAGTGGGATTTGAACGCACGCCTCTTTCGAGACTTCGCCCTTAACGCAGCTCCTTGGACCGCTCGGCCATCCTGACATCCTCCAGGCCAAGTATTTGGAAACTGCTATACAAAAAAGACTTATGTGCTTAACAACTGCTTGTCTTTTTGGAAGGCAATGATTGAATGGTGAAAACGTCCTGTTCTTTTTTTGACTAAATTTAGACTACTGAGGTGTTTTTTTTTTTTGTTTGTTTTTGTTGAGTAGCCATGATACCCAACAGTTACAATGTTGTGGAATTATATCTGGTGGCAGCACCAGGGTGTTCTGCAGTCTACGGCATTGAGGAAAACTTGGGCCTTGATAAAAATGTACGGCCGCTGTGTTTCAATACCACCTTGAATGCTGCTTCTTTGACTTCTTTGTTTACTTTGAAATGCCAAAGCATGTGTCTCACTCTTTGTGTCCATTCTCACATATTTATGACTTGGTTAAAAGATTTGGATTTGAATATAAAAAGAACAAAGTACAGAGGACAGCATAGAGTAATTGGCAAGTTGGCAAATGAGGTATAATGCAGCCTGGATAGGAGATCCAGACTTTGATTGAATGAAATATGGGAGTAATGGTCACCTCTGGAAAACCTTTATTAACTCCTAATGATTTAGTGAAACAGTCAAGCACTTTTGCCTTCGCTCGGTGTTGTAATCATAAATAAGTCAGCCATATTTGCAATAATCAACAATGACTTCACGAATACCAGATTTGTTCATGACTGATTTATTTATGTTAAATGGACTGTCTGTTTTACAACGTTTGTGCAGATCTAAAGCATTAGTATTTCCGTCTTATATGGCACCACTCACATTTCTGCTTCTTTTTAGTTTGAGCATTTGAAGGAATGCATGACAGACTACATTTTGATGAAGTTTCAAGAAAGGATTTTGTAAGTGGACCGAGATGCCGGACTTTGCATTAGGGCTTAGCTGTCAGAGTGATTTGTTCAAATGCAATGACTTGACACGTTTCTCATTAGCATCCAATATGAAGCAGGGAACCCTTAAACTTCCCTGTGTTTTTTTGAGGACAAATACAATGTATTTGTTTTACATGGACATGATAATTTATGACCATAGTATTGAGATAAATTGTCAATGACTTGAAATGCCATCTTACCCATATCGTTTTACGTTGAAAACAGAAACCTTCATGAATGCTTATGGAAAAAAATACAAAATATCAAAAGAAGTTTTTAATAAATAATGAAAAAGGATGGATTAGCATTTGGTTCATTAGTAGCACATGTAACAAGAACCTCGTGAGTAAATGAAATAAGTTTGTGATGTTACTGGAGAGCAGATAAACAGTAGAGTTCCATGGACAGGACAGCTGTAGGCAGTGGAAGTGAGTCATCACTGGTGCATGAATGTCAGAAGTGGGATTTGAACGCACGCCTCTTTCGAGACTGCGCCCTTAACGCAGCTCCTTGGACCGCTCGGCCATCCTGACATCCTCCAGGCCAAGTATTTGGAAACTGCTATACAAAAAAGACTTATGTGCTTAACAACTGCTTGTCTTTTTGGAAGGCAATGATTGAATGGTGAAAACGTCCTGTTCTTTTTTTGACTAAATTTAGACTACTGAGGTGTTTTTTTTTTTTGTTTGTTTTTGTTGAGTAGCCATGATACCCAACAGTTACAATGTTGTGGAATTATATCTGGTGGCAGCACCAGGGTGTTCTGCAGTCTACGGCATTGAGGAAAACTTGGGCCTTGATAGAAATGTACGGCCGCTGTGTTTCAATACCACCTTGAATGCTGCTTCTTTGACTTCTTTGTTTACTTTGAAATGCCAAAGCATGTGTCTCACTCTTTGTGTCCATTCTCACATATTTATGACTTGGTTAAAAGATTTGGATTTGAATATAAAAAGAACAAAGTACAGAGGACAGCATAGAGTAATTGGCAAGTTGGCAAATGAGGTATAATGCAGCCTGGATAGGAGATCCAGACTTTGATTGAATGAAAGATGGGAGTAATGGTCACCTCTGGAAAACCTTTATTAACTCCTAATGATTTAGTGAAACAGTCAAGCACTTTTGCCTTCGCTCGGTGTTGTAATCATAAATAAGTCAGCCATATTTGCAATAATCAACAATGACTTCACGAATACCAGATTTGTTCATGACTGATTTATTTATGTTAAATGGACTGTCTGTTTTACAACGTTTGTGCAGATCTAAAGCATTAGTATTTCCGTCTTATATGGCACCACTCACATTTCTGCTTCTTTTTAGTTTGAGCATTTGAAGGAATGCATGACAGACTACATTTTGATGAAGTTTCAAAAAAGGATTTTGTAAGTGGACCGAGATGCCGGACTGTGCATTAGGGCTTAGCTGTCAGAGTGATTTGTTCAAATGCAATGACTCGACACGTTTCTCATTAGCATCCAATATGAAGCAGGGAACCCTTAAACTTCCCTGTGTTTTTTTGAGGACAAATACAATGTATTTGTTTTACATGGACATGATAATTTATGACCTTAGTATTGAGATAAATTGTCAATGACTTGAAATGCCATCTTACCCATATCGTTTTACGTTGAAAACAGAAACCTTCATGAATGCTTATGGAAAAAATACAAAATATCAAAAGAAGTTTTTAATAAATAATGAAAAAGGATGGATTAGCATTTGGTTCATTAGTAGCACATGTGACAAGAACCTCGTGAGTAAATGAAATAAGTTTGTGATGTTTCTGGAGAGCAGATAAACAGTAGAGTTCCATGGACAGGACAGCTGTAGGCAGTGGAAGTGAGTCATCACTGGTGCATGAATGTCAGAAGTGGGATTCGAACCCACGCCTCTTTCGAGACTGTGATCTTAACGCAGCGCCTTGGACCGCTCGGCCATCCTGACATCCTCCCAGCCAAGTATTTGGAAACTGCTATACAAAAAAGACTTATGTGCTTAACAACTGCTTGTCTTTTTGGAAGGCAATGATTGAACGGTGAAAACGGCCTGTTCTTTTTTTGACTAAATTTAGACTACTGAGGTGTTTTTTTTTGTTTGTTTTTGTTGAGTAGCCATGATACCCAACAGTTACAATGTTGTGGAATTATATCTGGTGGCAGCACCAGGGTGTTCTGCAGTCTACGGCATTGAGGAAAACTTGGGCCTTGATAGAAATGTACGGCCGCTGTGTTTCAATACCACCTTAAATGCTGCTTCTTTGACTTCTTTGTTTACTTTGAAATGCCAAAGCATGTGTCTCACTCTTTGTGTCCATTCTCACATATTTATGACTTGGTTAAAAGATTTGGATTTGAATATAAAAAGAACAAAGTACAGAGGACAGCATAGAGTAATTGGCAAGTTGGCAAATGAGGTATAATGCAGCCTGGATAGGAGATCCAGACTTTGATTGAATGAAAGATGGGAGTAATGGTCACCTCTGGAAAACCTTTATTAACTCCTAATGATTTAGTGAAACAGTCAAGCACTTTTGCCTTCGCTCGGTGTTGTAATCATAAATAAGTCAGCCATATTTGCAATAATCAACAATGACTTCACGAATACCAGATTTGTTCATGACTGATTTATTTATGTTAAATGGACTGTCTGTTTTACAACGTTTGTGCAGATCTAAAGCATTAGTATTTCCGTCTTATATGGCACCACTAACATTTCTGCTTCTTTTTAGTTTGAGCATTTGAAGGAATGCATGACAGACTACATTTTGATGAAGTTTCAAAAAAGGATTTTGTAAGTGGACCGAGATGCCGGACTGTGCATTAGGGCTTAGCTGTCAGAGTGATTTGTTCAAATGCAATGACTCGACACGTTTCTCATTAGCATCCAATATGAAGCAGGGAACCCTTAAACTTCCATGTGTTTTTTTGAGGACAAATACAATGTATTTGTTTTACATGGACATGATAATTTATGACCTTAGTATTGAGATAAATTGTCAATGACTTGAAATGCCATCTTACCCATATCGTTTTACGTTGAAAACAGCAACCTTCATGAATGCTTATGGGAAAAAATACAAAATATCAAAAGAAGTTTTTAATAAATAATGAAAAAGGATGGATTAGCATTTGGTTCATTAGTAGCACATGTGACAAGAACCTCGTGAGTAAATGAAATAAGTTTGTGATGTTTCTGGAGAGCAGATAAACAGTAGAGTTCCATGGACAGGACAGCTGTAGGCAGTGGAAGTGAGTCATCACTGGTGCATGAATGTCAGAAGTGGGATTCGAACCCACGCCTCTTTCGAGACTGTGATCTTAACGCAGCGCTTTGGACCGCTCGGCCATCCTGACATCCTCCCGGCCAAGTATTTGGAAACTGCTTTACAAAAAAGACTTATGTGCTTAACAACTGCTTGTCTTTTTGGAAGGCAATGATTGAATGGTGAAAACGGCCTGTTCTTTTTTTGACTAAATTTAGACTACTGAGGTGTTTTTTTTGTTTGTTTTTGTTGTGTAGCCATGATACCCAACAGTTACAATGTTGTGGAATTATATCTGGTGGCAGCACCAGGGTGTTCTGCAGTCTACAGCATTGAGGAAAACTTGGGCCTTGATAGAAATGTACGGCCGCTGTGTTTCAATACCACCTTAAATGCTGCTTCTTTGACTTCTTTGTTTACTTTGAAATGCCAAAGCATGTGTCTCACTCTTTGTGTCCATTCTCACATATTTATGACTTGGTTACAAGATTTGGATTTGAATATAAAAAGAACAAAGTACAGAGGACAGCATAGAGTAATTGGCAAGTTGGCAAATGAGGTATAATGCAGCCTGGATAGGAGATCCAGACTTTGATTGAATGAAAGATGGGAGTAATGGTCACCTCTGGAAAACCTTTATTAACTCCTAATGATTTAGTGAAACAGTCAAGCACCTTTGCCTTCGCTCGGTGTTGTAATCATAAATAAGTCAGCCATATTTGCAATAATCAACAATGACTTCACGAATACCAGATTTGTTCATGACTGATTTATTTATGTTAAATGGACTATCTGTTTTACAACGTTTGTGCAGATCTAAAGCATTAGTATTTCCATCTTATATGGCACCACTAACATTTCTGCTTCTTTTTAGTTTGAGCATTTGAAGGAATGCATGACAGACTACATTTTGATGAAGTTTCAAAAAAGGATTTTGTAAGTGGACCGAGATGCCGGACTGTGCATTAGGGCTTAGCTGTCAGAGTGATTTGTTCAAATGCAATGACTCGACACGTTTCTCATTAGCATCCAATATGAAGCAGGGAACCCTTAAACTTCCCGGTGTTTTTTTGAGGACAAATACAATGTATTTGTTTTACATGGACATGATAATTTATGACCTTAGTATTGAGATAAATTGTCAATGACTTGAAATGCCATCTTACCCATATCGTTTTACGTTGAAAACAGCAACCTTCATGAATGCTTATGGAAAAAAATACAAAATATCAAAAGAAGTTTTTAATAAATAATGAAAAAGGATGGATTAGCATTTGGTTCATTAGTAGCACATGTGACAAGAACCTCGTGAGTAAATGAAATAAGTTTGTGATGTTCCTGGAGAGCAGATAAACAGTAGAGTTCCATGGACAGGACAGCTGTAGGCAGTGGAAGTGAGTCATCACTGGTGCATGAATGTCAGAAGTGGGATTCGAACCGACGCCTCTTTCGACACTGCGACCTTAACGCAGCGCCTTGGACCGCTCGGCCATCCTGACATCCTCCAGGCCAAGTATTTGGAAACTGCTATACAAAAAAGACTTATGTGCTTAACAACTGCTTGTCTTTTTGGAAGGCAATGATTGAATGGTGAAAACGGCCTGTTCTTTTTTTGACTAAATTTAGACTACTGAGGTGTTTTTTTTTGTTTGTTTTTGTTATGTAGCCATGATACCCAACAGTTACAATGTTGTGGAATTATATCTGGTGGCAGCACCAGGGTGTTCTGCAGTCTACGGCATTGAGGAAAACTTGGGCCTTGATAGAAATGTACGGCCGCTGTGTTTCAATACCACCTTGAATGCTGCTTCTTTGACTTCTTTGTTTACTTTGAAATGCCAAAGCATGTGTCTCACTCTTTGTGTCCATTCTCACATATTTATGACTTGGTTAAAAGATTTGGATTTGAATATAAAAAGAACAAAGTACAGAGGACAGCATAGAGTAATTGGCAAGTTGGCAAATGAGGTATAATGCAGCCTGGATAGGAGATCCAGACTTTGATTGAATGAAAGATGGGAGTAATGGTCACCTCTGGAAAACCTTTATTAACTCCTAATGATTTAGTGAAACAGTCAAGCACTTTTGCCTTCTCTCGGTGTTGTAATCATAAATAAGTCAGCCATATTTGCAATAATCAACAATGACTTCACGAATACCAGATTTGTTCATGACTGATTTATTTATGTTAAATGGACTGTCTGTTTTACAACGTTTGTGCAGATCTAAAGCATTAGTATTTCCGTCTTATATGGCATCACTAACATTTCTGCTTCTTTTTAGTTTGAGCATTTGAAGGAATGCATGACAGACTACATTTTGATGAAGTTTCAAAAAAGGATTTTGTAAGTGGACCGAGATGCCGGACTGTGCATTAGGGCTTAGCTGTCAGAGTGATTTGTTCAAATGCAATGACTCGACACGTTTCTCATTAGCATCCAATATGAAGCAGGGAACCCTTAAACTTCCCGGTGTTTTTTTGAGGACAAATACAATGTATTTGTTTTACATGGACATGATAATTTATGACCTTAGTATTGAGATAAATTGTCAATGACTTGAAATGCCATCTTACCCATATCGTTTTACGTTGAAAACAGCAACCTTCATGAATGCTTATGGAAAAAAATACAAAATATCAAAAGAAGTTTTTAATAAATAATGAAAAAGGATGGATTTGCATTTGGTTCATTAGTAGCACATGTGACAAGAACCTCGTGAGTAAATGAAATAAGTTTGTGATGTTACTGGAGAGCAGATAAACAGTAGAGTTCCATGGACAGGACAGCTGTAGGCAGTGGAAGTGAGTCATCACTGGTGCATGAATGTCAGAAGTGGGATTCGAACCCACGCCTCTTTTGAGACTGCGACCTTAACGCAGCGCCTTGGACCGCTCGGCCATCCTGACATCCTCCGGGCCAAGTATTTGGAAACTGCTATACAAAAAAGACTTATGTGCTTAACAACTGCTTGTCTTTTTGGAAGGCAATGATTGAATGGTGAAAACGGCCTGTTCTTTTTTTGACTAAATTTAGACTACTGAGGTGTTTTTTTTGTTTGTTTTTGTTATGTAGCCATGATACCCAACAGTTACAATGTTGTGGAATTATATCTGGTGGCAGCACCAGGGTGTTCTGCAGTCTACGGCATTGAGGAAAACTTGGGCCTTGATAGAAATGTACGGCCGCTGTGTTTCAATACCACCTTAAATGCTGCTTCTTTGACTTCTTTGTTTACTTTGAAATGCCAAAGCATGTGTCTCACTCTTTGTGTCCATTCTCACATATTTATGACTTGGTTAAAAGATTTGGATTTGAATATAAAAAGAACAAAGTACAGAGGACAGCATAGAGTAATTGGCAAGTTGGCAAATGAGGTATAATGCAGCCTGTATAGGAGATCCAGACTTTGATTGAATGAAAGATGGGAGTAATGGTCACCTCTGGAAAACCTTTATTAACTCCTAATGATTTAATGAAACAGTCAAGCACTTTTGCCTTCGCTCGGTGTTGTAATCATAAATAAGTCAGCCATATTTGCAATAATCAACAATGACTTCACGAATACCAGATTTGTTCATGACTGATTTATTTATGTTAAATGGACTGTCTGTTTTACAACGTTTGTGCAGATCTAAAGCATTAGTATTTCCGTCTTATATGGCACCACTAACATTTCTGCTTCTTTTTAGTTTGAGCATTTGAAGGAATGCATGACAGACTACATTTTGATGAAGTTTCAAAAAAGGATTTTGTAAGTGGACCGAGATGCCGGACTGTGCATTAGGGCTTAGCTGTCAGAGTGATTTGTTCAAATGCAATGACTCGACACGTTTCTCATTAGCATCCAATATGAAGCAGGGAACCCTTAAACTTCCCTGTGTTTTTTTGAGGACAAATACAATGTATTTGTTTTACATGGACATGATAATTTATGACCATAGTATTGAGATAAATTGTCAATGACTTGAAATGCCATCTTACCCATATCGTTTTACGTTGAAAACAGCAACCTTCATGAATGCTTATGGAAAAAAATACAAAATATCAAAAGAAGTTTGTAATAAATAATGAAAAAGGATGGATTAGCATTTGGTTCATTAGTAGCACATGTGACAAGAACCTCGTGAGTAAATGAAATAAGTTTGTGATGTTACTGGAGAGCAGATAAACAGTAGAGTTCCATGGACAGGACAGCTGTAGGCAGTGGAAGTGAGTCATCACTGGTGCATGAATGTCAGAAGTGGGATTCGAACCCACGCCTCTTTCGAGACTGCGACCTTAACGCAGCGCCTTGGACCGCTCGGCCATCCTGACATCCTCCGGGCCAAGTATTTGGAAACTGCTATACACAAAAGACTTATGTGCTTAACAACTGCTTGTCTTTTTGGAAGGCAATGATTGAATGGTGAAAACGGCCTGTTCTTTTTTTGACTAAATTTAGACTACTGAGGTGTTTTTTTTGTTTGTTTTTGTTATGTAGCCATGATACCCAACAGTTACAATGTTGTGGAATTATATCTGGTGGCAGCACCAGGGTGTTCTGCAGTCTACGGCATTGAGGAAAACTTGGGCCTTGATAGAAATGTACGGCCGCTGTGTTTCAATACCACCTTAAATGCTGCTTCTTTGACTTCTTTGTTTACTTTGAAATGCCAAAGCATGTGTCTCACTCTTTGTGTCCATTCTCACATATTTATGACTTGGTTACAAGATTTGGATTTGAATATAAAAAGAACAAAGTACAGAGGACAGCATAGAGTAATTGGCAAGTTGGCAAATGAGGTATAATGCAGCCTGGATAGGAGATCCAGACTTTGATTGAATGAAAGATGGGAGTAATGGTCACCTCTGGAAAACCTTTATTAACTCCTAATGATTTAGTGAAACAGTCAAGCACCTTTGCCTTCGCTCGGTGTTGTAATCATAAATAAGTCAGCCATATTTGCAATAATCAACAATGACTTCACGAATACCAGATTTGTTCATGACTGATTTATTTATGTTAAATGGACTGTCTGTTTTACAACGTTTGTGCAGATCTAAAGCATTAGTATTTCCGTCTTATATGGCACCACTAACATTTCTGCTTCTTTTTAGTTTGAGCATTTGAAGGAATGCATGACAGACTACATTTTGATGAAGTTTCAAAAAAGGATTTTGTAAGTGGACCGAGATGCCGGACTGTGCATTAGGGCTTAGCTGTCAGAGTGATTTGTTCAAATGCAATGACTCGACACGTTTCTCATTAGCATCCAATATGAAGCAGGGAACCCTTAAACTTCCCGGTGTTTTTTTGAGGACAAATACAATGTATTTGTTTTACATGGACATGATAATTTATGACCTTAGTATTGAGATAAATTGTCAATGACTTGAAATGCCATCTTACCCATATCGTTTTACGTTGAAAACAGCAACCTTCATGAATGCTTATGGAAAAAAATACAAAATATCAAAAGAAGTTTTTAATAAATAATGAAAAAGGATGGATTAGCATTTGGTTCATTAGTAGCACATGTGACAAGAACCTCGTGAGTAAATGAAATAAGTTTGTGATGTTCCTGGAGAGCAGATAAACAGTAGAGTTCCATGGACAGGACAGCTGAAGGCAGTGGAAGTGAGTCATCACTGGTGCATGAATGTCAGAAGGGGGATTCGAACCGACGCCTCTTTCGACACTGCGACCTTAACGCAGCGCCTTGGACCGCTCGGCCATCCTGACATCCTCTGGGCCAAGTATTTGGAAACTGCTATACAAAAAAGACTTATGTGCTTAACAACTGCTTGTCTTTTTGGAAGGCAATGATTGAATGGTGAAAACGGCCTGTTCTTTTTTTGACTAAATTTAGACTACTGAGGTGTTTTTTTTTGTTTGTTTTTGTTATGTAGCCATGATACCCAACAGTTACAATGTTGTGGAATTATATCTGGTGGCAGCACCAGGGTGTTCTGCAGTCTACGGCATTGAGGAAAACTTGGGCCTTGATAGAAATGTACGGCCGCTGTGTTTCAATACCACCTTGAATGCTGCTTCTTTGACTTCTTTGTTTACTTTGAAATGCCAAAGCATGTGTCTCACTCTTTGTGTCCATTCTCACATATTTATGACTTGGTTAAAAGATTTGGATTTGAATATAAAAAGAACAAAGTACAGAGGACAGCATAGAGTAATTGGCAAGTTGGCAAATGAGGTATAATGCAGCCTGGATAGGAGATCCAGACTTTGATTGAATGAAAGATGGGAGTAATGGTCACCTCTGGAAAACCTTTATTAACTCCTAATGATTTAGTGAAACAGTCAAGCACTTTTGCCTTCTCTCGGTGTTGTAATCATAAATAAGTCAGCCATATTTGCAATAATCAACAATGACTTCACGAATACCAGATTTGTTCATGACTGATTTATTTATGTTAAATGGACTGTCTGTTTTACAACGTTTGTGCAGATCTAAAGCATTAGTATTTCCGTCTTATATGGCATCACTAACATTTCTGCTTCTTTTTAGTTTGAGCATTTGAAGGAATGCATGACAGACTACATTTTGATGAAGTTTCAAAAAAGGATTTTGTAAGTGGACCGAGATGCCGGACTGTGCATCAGGGCTTAGCTGTCAGAGTGATTTGTTCAAATGCAATGACTCGACACGTTTCTCATTAGCATCCTATATGAAGCAGGGAACCCTTAAACTTCCCGGTGTTTTTTTGAGGACAAATACAATGTATTTGTTTTACATGGACATGATAATTTATGACCTTAGTATTGAGATAAATTGTCAATGACTTGAAATGCCATCTTACCCATATCGTTTTACGTTGAAAACAGCAACCTTCATGAATGCTTATGGAAAAAAATACAAAATATCAAAAGAAGTTTTTAATAAATAATGAAAAAGGATGGATTAGCATTTGGTTCATTAGTAGCACATGTGACAAGAACCTCGTGAGTAAATGAAATAAGTTTGTGATGTTACTGGAGAGCAGATAAACAGTAGAGTTCCATGGACAGGACAGCTGTAGGCAGCGGAAGTGAGTCATCAATGGTGCATGAATATCAGAAGTGGGATTCGAACCCACGCCTCTTTCGAGACTGCGACCTTAATGCAGCGCCTTGGACCGCTCGGCCATCCTGACATCCTCCGGGCCAAGTATTTGGAAACTGCTATACAAAAAAGACTTATGTGCTTAACAACTGCTTGTCTTTTTGGAAGGCAATGATTGAATGGTGAAAACGGCCTTTTCTTTTTTTGACTAAATTTAGACTACTGAGGTGTTTTTTTTTGTTTGTTTTTGTTGAGTAGCCATGATACCCAACAGTTACAATGTTGTGGAATTATATCTGGTGGCAGCACCAGGGTGTTCTGCAGTCTACGGCATTGAGGAAAACTTGGGCCTTGATAGAAATGTACGGCCACTGTGTTTCAATACCACCTTAAATGATGCTTCTTTGACTTCTTTGTTTACTTTGAAATGCCAAAGCATGTGTCTCACTCTTTGTGTCCATTCTCACATATTTATGACTTGGTTAAAAGATTTGGATTTGAATATAAAAAGAACAAAGTACAGAGGACAGCATAGAGTAATTGGCAAGTTGGCAAATGAGGTATAATGCAGCCTGTATAGGAGATCCAGACTTTGATTGAATGAAAGATGGGAGTAATGGTCACCTCTGGAAAACCTTTATTAACTCCTAATGATTTAGTGAAACAGTCAAGCTCTTTTGCCTTCGCTCGGTGTTGTAATCATAAATAAGTCAGCCATATTTGCAATAATCAACAATGACTTCACGAATACCAGATTTGTTCATGACTGATTTATTTATGTTAAATGGACTGTCTGTTTTACAACGTTTGTGCAGATCTAAAGCATTAGTATTTCCGTCTTATATGGCACCACTAACATTTCTGCTTCTTTTTAGTTTGAGCATTTGAAGGAATGCATGACAGACTACATTTTGATGAAGTTTCAAAAAAGGATTTTGTAAGTGGACCGAGATGCCGGACTGTGCATTAGGGCTTAGCTGTCAGAGTGATTTGTTCAAATGCAATGACTCGACACGTTTCTCATTAGCATCCAATATGAAGCAGGGAACCCTTAAACTTCCCTGTGTTTTTTTGAGGACAAATACAATGTATTTGTTTTACATGGACATGATAATTTATGACCTTAGTATTGAGATAAATTGTCAATGACTTGAAATGCCATCTTACCCATATCGTTTTACGTTGAAAACAGCAACCTTCATGAATGCTTATGGAAAAAAATACAAAATATCAAAAGAAGTTTTTAATAAATAATGAGAAAGGATGGATTAGCATTTGGTTCATTTGTAGCACATGTGACAAGAACCTTGTGAGTAAATGAAAGGAGTTTGTGATGTTACTGGAGAGCAGATAAACAGTAGAGTTCCATGGACAAGACAGCAGTGGAAGAGAGTCATCACTGGTGCCTGAATGTCAGAAGTGGGATTCGAACCCACGCCTCTTTCGAGACTGCGACCTTAACGCAGGGCCTTGGACCGCTCGGCCATCATGACATCCTCCAAGCAAGTCATTTGGAAACTGCTATACAAAAAAGACTTATGTGCTTAACAACTGCTTGTCTTTTTAGAAGGCAATGATTGAATGGTGAAAACGGCCTGTTCTTTTTTTGACTAAATTTAGACTACTGAGGTGTTTTTTTTGTTTGTTTTTGTTGAGTATCCATGATACCCAACAGTTACAATGTTGTGGAATTCTATCTGGTGGCAGCACCAGGGTGTTCTGCAGTCTACGGCATTGAGGAAAACTTGGGCCTTGATAGAAATGTACGGCCGCTGTGTTTCAATACCACCTTAAATGCTGCTTCTTTGACTTCTTTGTTTACTTTGAAATGCCAAAGCATGTGTCTCACTTTTTGTGTCCATTCTCACATATTTATGACTTGGTTAAAAGATTTGGATTTGAATATAAAAAGATCAAAGTACAGAGGACAGCATAGAGTAATTGGCAAGTTGGCAAATGAGGTATAATGCAGCCTGGATAGGAGATCCAGACTTTGATTGAATGAAAGATGGGAGTAATGGTCACCTCTGGAAAACCTTTATTAACTCCTAAAGGCCCGTACACACCGGGACGAATATTCGCCAGGCGTTATTCACTAGCGTTTTTCGCCACGTTTTTTGTGTTCACACCCAGGCGATTTTCGCTGACGATGAGCCGAGCGAACATGCAATTTCCTTCCCTGGCATTAGATGGCGCTTAATGTAAACAGAAATACTCCTGTACACAAGGTGGCGCTGCGCAACTTTACGCTTCTTAAAGTCGCTTTTTACTCAGAAGAAGAGAGCAAGTATTTACGCGCTTGTCAGAACAATACAAAGAAAACATGAATATTTCAAGCACCAGTAGCTCCAACTGGTACTTGGTTCGGGGATATTTTAGAATGTCCGTCATTATTTCTTTGCGGCAGTGTAGACGCTACTTGGCGTCTATCTTCTTCGCTGGTATGTGTGCTCAGCAAGGCAGTTTTGTGTTTGAGCGCCCCCAAGTTGTGTTTTACTGTAACTTCAGAAGCTCCAGACACGCGTGCAAAAGCGCCATTCTCATTGGTCGAATAGATTTCGACGCGACGCGTCGAAAAAAAAAAACGACCCAGAGGCGTTTTTTTTTTTTTTTTGACGCTTTGACGCGTGGCGTTTTTTCGCGTCGGTGTTCACACTCTCATTGGTGCCCTTTGTTTAGTCACGCGGCGCTAAACGTCGGCGAAAATCGCCAGCGAAATTCGTCCCGGTGTGAACGGGCATTGATGATTTAGTGAAACAATCAAGCACTTTTGCCTTCGCTCGGTGTTGTAATCATAAATACGTCAGCCATATTTGTAATGATCAACAATTAATTCATGAATACCAGATTTGTTCAAGACTGATTTATTTATGTTAAATGGACTGTCTGTTTTACAACGTTTGTGCAGATCTAAAGCATTAGAATTTCCATCTTATATGGCACCACTAACATTACTGCTTCTTTTCAGTTTGAGCATTTAAAGGAAGGCATGACAGACTACATTTTGATGAAGTTTCAAGAAAGGATTTTGTAAGTGGACCGAGATGCCGGACTGTGCATTAGGGCTTAGCTGTCAGAGTGATTTGTTCAAATGCAATGACTCGACACGTTTCTCAATAGCATCCAATATGAAGCAGGGAACCCTTAAACTTCCCTGTGTTTTCTTGAGGACAAATACAATGTATTTGTTTTACATGGACATCATCATTTATGACCATGATATTGAGTTAAATTGTCAATGACTTGGAATCCCATCTTACCCATATCGTTTTACGTTGAAAACAGCAACCTTCATGAATGCTTGTGGAAAAAAATACAAAATATCAAAAGAAGTTTTTAATAAATAATGAGAAAGGATGGATTAGCATTTGGTTCATTAGTAGCACATGTGACAAGAACCTCGTGAGTAAATGAAATAAGTTTGTGATGTTACTGGAGAGCAGATAAACAGTAGAGTTCCATGGACAGGACAGCAGTAGGCAGTGGAAGTGAGTCATCACTGGTGCCTGAATGTCAGAAGTGGGATTCGAACCCACGCCTCTTTCGAGACTGCGACCTTAACGCAGCGCCTTGGACCACTTGGCCATCCTGACATCCTGCAGGCCAAGTATTTGGAAACTGCTATACAAAAAAGACTTATGTGCTTAACAACTGCTTGTCTTTTTAGAAGGCAATGATTGAATGGTGAAAACGGCCTGTTCTTTTTTTAACTAAATTTAGACTACTGAGGTGTTTTTTGTTTTGTTTTTGTTGAGTAGCCATGATACCCAACAGTTACAATGTTGTGGAATTATATCTGGTGGCAGCACCAGTTTGTTCTGCAGTCTCTGGCATTGAGGAAAACTTGGGCCTTGATAGAAATGTACGGCCGCTGTGTTTCGATACCACCTTAAATGCTGCTTCTTTGACTTCTTTGTTTACTTTGAAATGCCAAAGAATGTGTCTCACTCTTTGTGTCCATTCTCACATATTTATGACTTGGTTAAAAGATTTGGATTTGAATATAAAAAGAACAAAGTACAGAGGACAGCATAGAGTAATTGGCAAGTTGGCAAATGAGGTATAATGCAGCCTGGATAGGAGATCCAGACATTGATTGAATGAAAGATGGGAGTAATGGTCACCTCTGGAAAACCTTTATTAACTCTTAATGATTTAGTGAAACAGTCAAGCACTTTTGCCTTCGCTCGGTGTTGTAATCATAAATAAGTCAGCCATATTTGCAATAATCAAGAATGACTTCACGAATACCAGATTTGTTCATGACTGATTTATTTATGTTAAATGGACTGTCTGTTTTACAACGTTTGTGCAGATCTAAAGCATTAGTATTTCCGTCTTTTATGGCACCACTAACATTTTTGCTTCTATTTAGTTTGAGCATTTGAAGGAATGCATGACAGACTACATTTTGATGAAGTTTTCAAGAAAGGATTTTGTAAGTTGACCGAGATGCCGGACTGTGCATTAGGGCTTAGCTGTCAGAGTGATTTGTTCAAATGCAATGACTTGACACGTTTCTCATTAGCATCCAATATGAAGCAGGGAACCCTTAAACTTCCCTGTGTTTTCTTGAGGACAAATACAATGTATTTGTTTTACATGGACATGATAATTTATGACCATAGTATTGAGATAAATTGTCAATGACTTGAAATGCCATCTTACCCATATCATTTTACGTTGAAAACAGCAACCTTCATGATTGCTTATGGGAAAAAAATACAAAATATCAAAAGAAGTTTTTAATAAATAATAAGAAAGGATGGATTAGCATTTGGTTCATTTGTAGCACATGTGACAAGAACCTCGTGAGTAAATGAAATAGGTTTGTGATGTTACTGGAGAGCAGATAAACAGTAGAGTTCCATGGACAGGACAGCTGTAGGCAGTGGAAGTGAGTCATCACTGGTGCATGAATGTCAGAAGTTGGATTCGAACCCACGCCTCTTTCGAAACTGCGACCTTAACGCAGCACCTTGGACCGCTCGGCCATCCTGACATCCTCCAGGCCAAGTATTTGGAAACTGCTATACAAAAAAGACTTATGTGCTTAACAACTGCTTGTCTTTTTGGAAGGCAATGATTGAATGGTGAAAACGGCCTGTTCTTTTTTTGACTAAATTTAGACTACTGAGGTGTTTTTTTTTGTTTGTTTTTGTTGAGTAGCCATGATACCCAACAGTTACAATGTTGTGGAATTATATCTGGTGGCAGCACCAGGGTGTTCTGCAGTCTACGGCATTGAGGAAAACTTGGGCCTTGATAGAAATGTACGGCCGCTGTGTTTCGATACCACCTTAAATGCTGCTTTTTTGACTTCTTTGTTTACTTTGAAATGCCAAAGCATGTGTCTCACTCTTTGTGTCCATTCTCACATATTTATGACTTGGTTAAAAGATTTGGATTTGAATATAAAAAGAACAAAGTACAGAGGACAGCATAGAGTAATTGGCAAGTTGGCAAATGAGGTATAATGCAGCCTGGATAGGAGATCCAGACTTTGATTGAATGAAAGATGGGAGTAATGGTCACCTCTGGAAAACCTTTATTAACTCCTAATGATTTAGTGAAACAGTCAAGCTCTTTTGCCTTCGCTCGGTGTTGTAATCATAAATACGTCAGCCATATTTGTAATAATCAACAATGACTTCATGATTTCCAGATTTGTTCATGACTGATTTATTTATGTTAAATGGACTGTCTCTTTTACAACATTTGTGCAGATCTAAAGCATTAGTATTTCCGTCTTATATGGCACCACTAACATTTCTGCTTCTTTTTAGTTCGAGCATTTGAAGGAATGCATGACAGACTACAGTTTGATATAGTTTCAAGAAAGGATTTTGTAAGTGGACCGAGATGCCGGACTGTGCATTAGGGCTTAGCTGTCAGAGTGGTTTGTTCAAATGCAATGACTCGACACGTTTCTCATTAGCATCCAATATGAAGCAGGGAACCCTTAAACTTCCCTGTGTTTTTTTGAGGACAAATACAATGTATTTGTTTTACATGGACATGATAATTTATGACCTTAGTATTGAGATAAATTGTCAATGACTTGAAATGCCATCTTACCCATTTCGTTTTACGTTGAAAACAGCAACCTTCATGAATGCTTATGGAAAAAAATACAAAATATCAAAAGAAGTTTTTAATAAATAATGAAAAAGGATGGATTAGCATTTGGTTCATTAGTAGCACATGTGACAAGAACCTCGTGAGTAAATGAAATAAGTTTGTGATGTTTCTGGAGAGCAGATAAACAGTAGAGTTCCATGGACAGGACAGCTGTAGGCAGTGGAAGTGAGTCATCACTGGTGCATGAATGTCAGAAGTGGGATTCGAACCCACGCCTCTTTCGAGACTGCGACCTTAACGCAGCGCCTTGGACCGCTCGGCCATCCTGACATCCTCCCGGCCAAATATTTGGAAACTGCTATACAAAAAATACTTATGTGCTTAACAACTGCTTGTCTTTTTGGATGGCAATGATTGAATGATGAAAACGGCCTGTTCTTTTTTTGACTAAATTTAGACTACTGAGGTGTTTTTTTTGTTTGTTTTTGTTGAGTAGCCATGATACCCAACAGTTACAATGTTGTGGAATTATATCTGGTGGCAGCACCAGGGTGTTCTGCAGTCTACGGCATTGAGGAAAACTTGGGCCTTGATAGAAATGTACGGCCGCTGTGTTTCAATACCACCTTAAATGCTGCTTCTTTGACTTCTTTGTTTACTTTGAAATGCCAAAGCATGTGTCTCACTCTTTGTGTCCATTCTCACATATTTATGACTTGGTTAAAAGATTTGGATATGAATATAAAAAGAACAAAGTACAGAGGACAGCATAGAGTAATTGGCAAGTTGGCAAATGAGGTATAATGCAGCCTGGATAGGAGATCCAGACTTTGATTGAATGAAAGATGGGAGTAATGGTCACCTCTGGAAAACCTTTATTAACTCCTAATGATTTAGTGAAACAGTCAAGCACTTTTGCCTTCGCTCGGTGTTGTAATCATAAATAAGTCAGCCATATTTGCAATAATCAACAATGACTTCACGAATACCAGATTTGTTCATGACTGATTTATTTATGTCAAATGGACTGTCTGTTTTACAACATTTGTGCAGATCTAAAGCATTAGTATTTCCGTCTTATATGGCACCACTCACATTTCTGCTTCTTTTTAGTTTGAGCATTTGAAGGAATGCATGACAGACTACATTTTGATGAAGTTTCAAGAAAGGATTTTGTAAGTGGACCGAGATGCCGGACTGTGCATTAGGGCTTAGTTGTCAGAGTGATTTGTTCAAATGCAATGACTTGACACGTTTCTCATTAGCATCCAATATGAAGCAGGGAACCCTTAAACTTCCCTGTGTTTTTTTGAGGACAAATACAATGTATTTGTTTTACATGGACATGATCATTTATGACCTTAGTATTGAGATAAATTGTCAATGACTTGAAATGCCATCTTACCCATATCGTTTTACGTTGAAAACAGCAACCTTCATGAATGCTTATGGAAAAAAATACAAAATATCAAAAGAAGTTTTTAATAAATAATGAAAAAGGATGGATTTGCATTTGGTTCATTAGTAGCACATGTGACAAGAACCTCGTGAGTAAATGAAATAAGTTTGTGATGTTTCTGGAGAGCAGATAAACAGTAGAGATCCATGGACAGGACAGCTGTAGGCAGTGGAAGTGAGTCATCACTGGTGCATGAATGTCAGAAGTGGGATTCGAACCCATGCCTCTTTCGAGACTGCGACCTTAACGCAGCGCCTTGGACCGCTCGGCCATCCTGACATCCTCCCGGCCAAATATTTGGAAACTGCTATACAAAAAAGACTTATGTGCTTAACTGCTTGTCTTTTTGGAAGGCAATGATTGAATGGTGAAAACGGCCTGTTCTTTTTTTGACTAAATTTAGACTACTGAGGTGTTTTTTTTGTTTGTTTTTGTTGAGTAGCCATGATACCCAACAGTTACAATGTTGTGGAATTATATCTGGTGGCAGCACCAGGGTGTTCTGCAGTCTACGGCATTGAGGAAAACTTGGGCCTTGATAGAAATGTACGGCCGCTGTGTTTCAATACCACCTTAAATGCTGCTTCTTTGACTTCTTTGTTTACTTTGAAATGCCAAAGCATGTGTCTCACTCTTTGTGTCCATTCTCACATATTTATGACTTGGTTAAAAGATTTGGATTTGAATATAAAAAGAACAAAGTACAGAGGACAGCATAGAGTAATTGGCAAGTTGGCAAATGAGGTATAATGCAGCCTGGATAGGAGATCCAGACTTTGATTGAATGAAAGATGGGAGTAATGGTCACCTCTGGAAAACCTTTATTAACTCCTAATGATTTAGTGAAACAGTCAAGCACTTTTGCCTTCGCTCGGTGTTGTAATCATAAATAAGTCAGCCATATTTGCAATAATCAACAATGACTTCACGAATACCAGATTTGTTCATGACTGATTTATTTATGTCAAATGGACTGTCTGTTTTACAACATTTGTGCAGATCTAAAGCATTAGTATTTCCGTCTTATATGGCACCACTCACATTTCTGCTTCTTTTTAGTTTGAGCATTTGAAGGAATGCATGACAGACTACATTTTGATGAAGTTTCAAGAAAGGATTTTGTAAGTGGACCGAGATCCCGGACTGTGCATTAGGGCTTAGCTGTCAGAGTGATTTGTTCAAATGCAATGACTTGACACGTTTCTCATTAGCATCCAATATGAAGCAGGGAACCCTTAAACTTCCCTGTGTTTTTTTGAGGACAAATACAATGTATTTGTTTTACATGGACATGATCATTTATGACCTTAGTATTGAGATAAATTGTCAATGACTTGAAATGCCATCTTACCCATATCGTTTTACGTTGAAAACAGCAACCTTCATGAATGCTTATGGAAAAAAATACAAAATATCAAAAGAAGTTTTTAATAAATAATGAAAAAGGATGGATTAGCATTTGGTTCATTAGTAGCACATGTGACAAGAACCTCGTGAGTAAATGAAATAAGTTTGTGATGTTTCTGGAGAGCAGATAAACAGTAGAGTTCCATGGACAGGACAGCTGTAGGCAGTGGAAGTGAGTCATCACTGGTGCATGAATGTCAAAAGTGGGATTTGAACCCACGCTTCTTTCGAGACTGCGACCTTAACGCAGCGCCTTGGACCGCTCGGCCATCCTGACATCCTCCCGGCCAAATATTTGGAAACTGCTATACAAAAAAGACTTATGTGCTTAACTGCTTGTCTTTTTGGAAGGCAATGATTGAATGGTGAAAACGGCCTGTTCTTTTTTTGACTAAATTTAGACTACTGAGGTGTTTTTTTTTGTTTGTTTTTGTTGAGTAGCCATGATACCCAACAGTTACAATGTTGTGGAATTCTATCTGGTGGCAGCACCAGGGTGTTCTGCAGTCTACGGCATTGAGGAAAACTTGGGCCTTGATAGAAATGTATGGCCGCTGTGTTTCAATACCACCTTAAATGCTGCTTCTTTGACTTCTTTGTTTACTTTGAAATGCCAAAGCATGTGTCTCACTCTTTGTGTCCATTCTCACATATTTATGACTTGGTTAAAAGATTTGGATTTGAATATAAAAAGAACAAAGTACAGAGGACAGCATAGAGTAATTGGCAAGTTGGCAAATGAGGTATAATGCAGCCTGGATAGGAGATCCAGACTTTGATTGAATGAAAGATGGGAGTAATGGTCACCTCTGGAAAACCTTTATTAACTCCTAATGATTTAGTGAAACAGTCAAGCACTTTTGCCTTCGCTCGGTGTTGTAATCATAAATAAGTCAGCCATATTTGCAATAATCAACAATGACTTCACGAATACCAGATTTGTTCATGACTGATTTATTTATGTCAAATGGACTGTCTGTTTTACAACATTTGTGCAGATCTAAAGCATTAGTATTTCCGTCTTATATGGCACCACTCACATTTCTGCTTCTTTTTAGTTTGAGCATTTGAAGGAATGCATGACAGACTACATTTTGATGAAGTTTCAAGAAAGGATTTTGTAAGTGGACCGAGATGCCGGACTGTGCATTAGGGCTTAGCTGTCAGAGTGATTTGTTCAAATGCAATGACTCGACACGTTTCTCATTAGCATCCAATATGAAGCAGGGAACCCTTAAACTTCCCTGTGTTTTTTTGAGGACAAATACAATGTATTTGTTTTACATGGACATGATCATTTATGACCTTAGTATTGAGATAAATTGTCAATGACTTGAAATGCCATCTTACCCATATCGTTTTACGTTGAAAACAGCAACCTTCATGAATGCTTATGGAAAAAAATACAAAATATCAAAAGAAGTTTTTAATAAATAATGAAAAAGGATGGATTAGCATTTGGTTCATTAGTAGCACATGTGACAAGAACCTCGTGAGTAAATGAAATAAGTTTGTGATGTTTCTGGAGAGCAGATAAACAGTAGAGTTCCATGGACAGGACAGCTGTAGGCAGTGGAAGTGAGTCATCACTGGTGCATGAATGTCAGAAGTGGGATTCGAACCCACGCCTCTTTCGAGACTGCGACCTTAACGCAGCGCCTTGGACCGCTCGGCCATCCTGACATCCTCCCGGCCAAATATTTGGAAACTGCTATACAAAAAAGACTTATGTGCTTAACTGCTTGTCTTTTTGGAAGGCAATGATTGAATGGTGAAAACGGCCTGTTCTTTTTTTAACTAAATTTAAACTACTGAGGTGTTTTTTTTGTTTTTGTTTTTGTTGAGTAGCCATGATACCCAACAGTTACAATGTTGTGGAATTCTATCTGGTGGCAGCACCAGGGTGTTCTGCAGTCTACGGCATTGAGGAAAACTTGGGCCTTGATAGAAATGTACGGCCGCTGTGTTTCAATACCACCTTAAATGCTGCTTCTTTGACTTCTTTGTTTACTTTGAAATGCCAAAGCATGTGTCTCACTCTTTGTGTCCATTCTCACATATTTATGACTTGGTTAAAAGATTTGGATTTGAATATAAAAAGAACAAAGTACAGAGGACAGCATAGAGTAATTGGCAAGTTGGCAAATGAGGTATAATGCAGCCTGTATAGGAGATCCAGACTTTGATTGAATGAAAGATGGGAGTAATGGTCACCTCTGGAAAACCTTTATTAACTCCTAATGATTTAGTGAAACAGTCAAGCACTTTTGCCTTCGCTCGGTGTTGTAATCATAAATAAGTCAGCCATATTTGCAATAATCAACAATGACTTCACGAATACCAGATTTGTTCATGACTGATTTATTTATGTTAAATGGACTGTCTGTTTTACAACGTTTGTGCAGATCTAAAGCATTAGTATTTCCGTCTTATATGGCACCACTAACATTTCTGCTTCTTTTTAGTTTGAGCATTTGAAGGAATGCATGACAGACTACATTTTGATGAAGTTTCAAAAAAGGATTTTGTAAGTGGACCGAGATGCCGGACTGTGCATTAGGGCTTAGCTGTCAGAGTGATTTGTTCAAATGCAATGACTCGACACGTTTCTCATTAGCATCCAATATGAAGCAGGGAACCCTTAAACTTCCCTGTGTTTTTTTGAGGACAAATACAATGTATTTGTTTTACATGGACATGATAATTTATGACCTTAGTATTGAGATAAATTGTCAATGACTTGAAATGCCATCTTACCCATATCGTTTTACGTTGAAAACAGCAACCTTCATGAATGCTTATGGAAAAAAATACAAAATATCAAAAGAAGTTTTTAATAAATAATGAAAAAGGATGGATTAGCATTTGGTTCATTAGTAGCACATGTGACAAGAACCTCGTGAGTAAATGAAATAAGTTTGTGATGTTACTGGAGAGCAGATAAACAGTAGAGTTCCATGGACAGGACAGCTGTAGGCAGTGGAAGTGAGTCATCACTGGTGCATGAATGTCAGAAGTGGGATTCAAACCCACGCCTCTTTCGAGACTGTGACTTTAACGCAGCGCCTTGGACCGCTCGGCCATCCTGACATTCTCCAGGCCAAGTATTTGGAAACTGCTATACAAAAAAGACTTATGTGCTTAACAACTGCTTGTCTTTTTGGAAGGCAATGATTGAATGGTGAAAACGGCCTGTTCTTTTTTTGACTAAATTTAGACTACTGAGGTGTTTTTTTTTTGTTTGTTTTTGTTGAGTAGCCATGATACCCAACAGTTACAATGTTGTGGAATTCTATCTGGTGGCAGCACCAGGGTGTTCTGCAGTCTACGGCATTGAGGAAAACTTGGGCCTTGATAGAAATGTACGGCCGCTGTGTTTCAATACCACCTTAAATGCTGCTTCTTTGACTTCTTTGTTTACTTTGAAATGCCAAAGCATGTGTCTCACTCTTTGTGTCCATTCTCACATATTTATGACTTGGTTAAAAGATTTGGATTTGAATATAAAAAGAACAAAGTACAGATGACACCATAGAGTAATTGGCAAGTTGGCAAATGAGGTATAATGCAGCCTGGATAGGAGATCCAGACTTTGATTGAATGAAAGATTGGAGTAATTGTCACCTCTGGAAAACCTTTATTAACTCCTAATGATTTAGTGAAACAGTCAAGCACTTTTTCCTTCGCTCGGTGTTGTAATCATAAATAAGTCAGCCATATTTGTAATGATCAACAATTAATTCATGAATACCAGATTTGTTCAAGACTGATTTATTTATGTTAAATGGACTGTCTGTTTTACAACGTTTGTGCAGATCTAAAGCATTAGAATTTCCATCTTATATGGCACCACTAACATTACTGCTTCTTTTCAGTTTGAGCATTTAAAGGAAGGCATGACAGACTACAATTTGATGAAGTTTCAAGAAAGGATTTTGTAAGTGGACCGAGATGCCGGACTGTGCATTAGGGCTTAGCTGTCAGAGTGGTTTGTTCAAATGCAATGACTCGACACGTTTCTCAATAGCATCCAATATGAAGCAGGGAACCCTTAAACTTCCCTGTGTTTTCTTGAGGACAAATACAATGTATTTGTTTTACATGGACATGATCATTTATGACCTTGGTATTGAGTTAAATTGTCAATGACTTGGAATCCCATCTTACCCATATCGTTTTACGTTGAAAACAGCAACCTTCATGAATGCTTGTGGAAAAAAATACAAAATATCAAAAGAAGTTTTTAATAAATAATGAGAAAGGATGGATTAGCATTTGGTTCATTTGTAGCACATGTGACAAGAACCTCGTGAGTAAATGAAATAAGTTTGTGATGTTACTGGAGAGCAGATAAACAGTAGAGTTCCATGGACAGGACAGCAGTAGGCAGTGGAAGTGAGTCATCACTGGTGCATGAATGTCAGAAGTGGGATTTGAACCCACACCTCTTTCGAGACTGCGACCTTAACGCAGCGCCTTGGACCACTTGGCCATCCTGACATCCTGCAGGCCAAGTATTTGGAAACTGCTATACAAAAAAGACTTATGTGCTTAACAACTGCTTGTCTTTTTAGAAGGCAATGATTGAATGGTGAAAACGGCCTGTTCTTTTTTTAACTAAATTTAGACTACTGAGGTGTTTTTTGTTTTGTTTTTGTTGAGTAGCCATGATACCCAACAGTTACAATGTTGTGGAATTATATCTGGTGGCAGCACCAGGGTGTTCTGCAGTCTACGGCATTGAGGAAAACTTGGGCCTTGATAGAAATGTACGGCCGCTGTGTTTCAATACCACCTTAAATGCTGCTTCTTTGACTTCTTTGTTTACTTTGAAATGCCAAAGCATGTGTCTCACTCTTTGTGTCCATTCTCACATATTTATGACTTGGTTAAAAGATTTGGATTTGAATATAAAAAGAACAAAGTACAGAGGACAGCATAGAGTAATTGGCAAGTTGGCAAATGAGGTATAATGCAGCCTGGATAGGAGATCCAGACTTTGATTGAATGAAAGATGGGAGTAATGGTCACCTCTGGAAAACCTTTATTAACTCCTAATGATTTAGTGAAACAGTCAAGCTCTTTTGCCTTCGCTCGGTGTTGTAATCATAAATACGTCAGCCATATTTGTAATAATCAACAATGACTTCATGATTTCCAGATTTGTTCATGACTGATTTATTTATGTTAAATGGACTGTCTCTTTTACAACATTTGTGCAGATCTAAAGCATTAGCATTTCCGTCTTATATGGCACCACTAACATTTCTGCTTCTTTTTAGTTTGAGCATTTGAAGGAATGCATGACAGACTACAGTTTGATATAGTTTCAAGAAAGGATTTTGTAAGTGGACCGAGATGCCGGACTGTGCATTAGGGCTTAGCTGTCAGAGTGGTTTGTTCAAATGCAATGACTCGACACGTTTCTCATTAGCATCCAATATGAAGCAGGGAACCCTTAAACTTCCCTTTGTTTTTTTGAGGACAAATACAATGTATTTGTTTTACATGGACATAATCATTTATGACCATGATATTGAGTTAAATTGTCAATGACTTGGAATCCCATCTTACCCATATCGTTTTACGTTGAAAACAGCAACCTTCATGAATGCTTGTGGAAAAAAATACAAAATATCAAAAGAAGTTTTTAATAAATAATGAGAAAGGATGGATTAGCATTTGGTTCATTTGTAGCACATGTGACAAGAACCTCGTGAGTAAATGAAATAAGTTTGTTATGTTACTGGAGAGCAGATAAACAGTAGAGTTCCATGGACAGGTCAGCAGTAGGCAGTGGAAGTGAGTCATCACTGGTGCATGAATGTCAGAAGTGGGATTTGAACCCACGCCTCTTTCGAGACTGCGACCTTAACGCAGCGCCTTGGACCACTTGGCCATCCTGACATCCTGCAGGCCAAGTATTTGGAAACTGCTATACAAAAAAGACTTATGTGCTTAACAACTGCTTGTCTTTTTAGAAGGCAATGATTGAATGGTGAAAACGGCCTGTTCTTTTTTTAACTAAATTTAGACTACTGAGGTGTTTTTTGTTTTGTTTTTGTTGAGTAGCCATGATACCCAACAGTTACAATGTTGTGGAATTATATCTGGTGGCAGCACCAGTTTGTTCTGCAGTCTACGGCATTGAGGAAAACTTGGGCCTTGATAGAAATGTACGGCCGCTGTGTTTCGATACCACCTTAAATGCTGCTTCTTTGACTTCTTTGTTTACTTTGAAATGCCAAAGAATGTGTCTCACTCTTTGTGTCCATTCTCACATATTTATGACTTGGTTAAAAGATTTGGATTTGAATATAAAAAGAACAAAGTACAGAGGACAGCATAGAGTAATTGGCAAGTTGGCAAATGAGGTATAATGCAGCCTGGATAGGAGATCCAGACATTGATTGAATGAAAGATGGGAGTAATGGTCACCTCTGGAAAACCTTTATTAACTCCTAATGATTTAGTGAAACAGTCAAGCACTTTTGCCTTCGCTCGGTGTTGTAATCATAAATAAGTCAGCCATATTTGCAATAATCAACAATGACTTCACGAATACCAGATTTGTTCATGACTGATTTATTTATGTTAAATGGACTGTCTGTTTTACAACGTTTGTGCAGATCTAAAGCATTAGTATTTCCGTCTTATATGGCACCACTAACATTTTTGCTTCTATTTAGTTTGAGCATTTGAAGGAATGCATGACAGACTACATTTTGATGAAGTTTTCAAGAAAGGATTTTGTAAGTTGACCGAGATGCCGGACTGTGCATTAGGGCTTAGCTGTCAGAGTGATTTGTTCAAATGCAATGACTTGACACGTTTCTCATTAGCATCCAATATGAAGCAGGGAACCCTTAAACTTCCCTGTGTTTTCTTGAGGACAAATACAATGTATTTGTTTTACATGGACATGATAATTTATGACCATAGTATTGAGATAAATTGTCAATGACTTGAAATGCCATCTTACCCATATCATTTTACGTTGAAAACAGCAACCTTCATGATTGCTTATGGGAAAAAAATACAAAATATCAAAAGAAGTTTTTAATAAATAATAAGAAAGGATGGATTAGCATTTGGTTCATTTGTAGCACATGTGACAAGAACCTTGTGAGTAAATGAAATAGGTTTGTGATGTTACTGGAGAGCAGATAAACAGTAGAGTTCCATGGACAGGACAGCTGTAGGCAGTGGAAGTGAGTCATCACTGGTGCATGAATGTCAGAAGTTGGATTCGAACCCACGCCTCTTTCGAAACTGCGACCTTAACGCAGCGCCTTGGACCGCTCGGCCATCCTGACATCCTCCAGGCCAAGTATTTGGAAACTGCTATACAAAAAAGACTTATGTGCTTAACAACTGCTTGTCTTTTTGGAAGGCAATGATTGAATGGTGAAAACGGCCTGTTCTTTTTTTGACTAAATTTAGACTACTGAGGTGTTTTTTGTTTTGTTTTTGTTGAGTAGCCATGATACCCAACAGTTACAATGTTGTGGAATTATATCTGGTGGCAGCACCAGGGTGTTCTGCAGTCTACGGCATTGAGGAAAACTTGGGCCTTGATAGAAATGTACGGCCGCTGTGTTTCGATACCACCTTAAATGCTGCTTCTTTGACTTCTTTGTTTACTTTGAAATGCCAAAGCATGTGTCTCACTCTTTGTGTCCATTCTCACATATTTATGACTTGGTTAAAAGATTTGGATTTGAATATAAAAAGAACAAAGTACAGAGGACAGCATAGAGTAATTGGCAAGTTGGCAAATGAGGTATAATGCAGCCTGGATAGGAGATCCAGACTTTGATTGAATGAAAGATGGGAGTAATGGTCACCTCTGGAAAACCTTTATTAACTCCTAATGATTTAGTGAAACAGTCAAGCTCTTTTGCCTTCGCTCGGTGTTGTAATCATAAATACGTCAGCCATATTTGTAATAATCAACAATGACTTCATGATTTCCAGATTTGTTCATGACTGATTTATTTATGTTAAATGGACTGTCTCTTTTACAACATTTGTGCAGATCTAAAGCATTAGCATTTCCGTCTTATATGGCACCACTAACATTTCTGCTTCTTTTTGAGTTGAGCATTTGAAGGAATGCATGACAGACTACAGTTTGATATAGTTTCAAGAAAGGATTTTGTAAGTGGACCGAGATGCCGGACTGTGCATTAGGGCTTAGCTGTCAGAGTGGTTTGTTCAAATGCAATGACTCGACACGTTTCTCATTAGCATCCAATATGAAGCTGGGAACCCTTAAACTTCCCTGTGTTTTTTTGAGGACAAATACAATGTATTTGTTTTACATGGACATGATAATTTATGACCTTAGTATTGAGATAAATTGTCAATGACTTGAAATGCCATCTTACCCATTTCGTTTTACGTTGAAAACAGAAACCTTCATGAATGCTTATGGAAAAAAATACAAAATATCAAAAGAAGTTTTTAATAAATAATGAAAAAGGATGGATTAGCATTTGGTTCATTAGTAGCACATGTGACAAGAACCTCGTGAGTAAATGAAATAAGTTTGTGATGTTACTGGAGAGCAGATGAAGAGTAGAGTTCCATGGACAGGACAGCTGTAGGCAGTGGAAGTGAGTCATCACTGGTGCATGAATGTCAGAAGTGAGATTCGAACCCACGCCTCTTTCGAGACTGCGACCTTAACGCAGCGCCTTGGACCGCTCGGCCATCCTGACATCCTCCAGGCCAAGTATTTGGAAACTGCTATACAAAAAAGACTTATGTGCTTAACAACTGCTTGTCTTTTTGGAAGGCAATGATTGAATGGTGAAAACGGCCTGTTCTTTTTTTGACTAAATTTAGACTACTGAGGTGTTTTTTTTGTTTGTTTTTGTTGAGTAGCCATGATACCCAACAGTTACAATGTTGTGGAATTATATCTGGTGGCAGCACCAGGGTGTTCTGCAGTCTACGGCATTGAGGAAAACTTGGGCCTTGATAGAAATGTACGGCCGCTGTGTTTCGATACCACCTTAAATGCTGCTTCTTTGACTTATTTGTTTACTTTGAAATGCCAAAGCATGTGTCTCACTCTTTGTGTCCATTCTCACATATTTATGACTTGGTTAAAAGATTTGGATTTGAATATAAAAAGAACAAAGTACAGATGACACCATAGAGTAATTGGCAAGTTGGCAAATGAGGTATAATGCAGCCTGGATAGGAGATCCAGACTTTGATTGAATGAAAGATGGGAGTAATTGTCACCTTTGGAAAACCTTTATTAACTCCTAATGATTTAGTGAAACAGTCAAGCACTTTTGCCTTCGCTCGGTGTTGTAATCATAAATAAGTCAGCCATATTTGCAATAATCAACAATGACTTCAGGAATACCAGATTTGTTCATGACTGATTTATTTATGTTAAATGGACTGTCTGTTTTACAACGTTTGTGCAGATCTAAAGCATTAGTATTTCAGTCTTATATGGCACCACTAACATTTCTGCTTCTTTTTAGTTTGAGCATTTGAAGGAATGCATGACAGACTACATTTTGATGAAGTTTCAAGAAAGGATTTTGTAAGTGGACCGAGATGCCGGACTGTGCATTAGGGCTTAGCTGTCAGAGTGATTTGTTCAAATGCAATGACTCGACACGTTTCTCATTAGCATCCAATATGAAGCAGGGAACCCTTAAACTTCCCTGTGTTTTTTTGAGGACAAATACAATGTATTTGTTTTACATGGACATGATCATTTATGACCATAGTATTGAGATAAATTGTCAATGACTTGAAATGCCATCTTACCCATATCGTTTTACGTTGAAAACAGCAACCTTCATGAATGCTTATGGGAAAAAATACAAAATATCCTTAGAAATTTTTTATAAATAATGAAAAAGGATGGATTTGCATTTGGTTCATTAGTAGCACATGTGACAAGAAGCTCGTGAGTAAATGAAATAAGTTAGTGATGTTACTGGAGAGCAGATAAACAGTAGTATTCCATGGACAGGACAGCTCTAGGCAGTGGAAGAGAGTCATCACTGGTGCCTGAATGTCAAAAGTGGGATTCGAACCCACGCCTCTTTCGAGACTGCGACCTTAACGCAGCGCCTTGGACCGCTCGGCCATCCTGACATCCTCCCGGCCAAATATTTGGAAACTGCTATACAAAAAAGACTTATGTGCTTAACAACTGCTTGTCTTTTTGGATGGCAATGATTGAATGATGAAAACGGCCTGTTCTTTTTTTGACTAAATTTAGACTACTGAGGTGTTTTTTTTGTTTGTTTTTGTTGAGTAGCCATGATACCCAACAGTTACAATGTTGTGGAATTCTATCTGGTGGCAGCACCAGGGTGTTCTGCAGTCTACGGCATTGAGGAAAACTTGGGCCTTGATAGAAATGTACGGCCGCTGTGTTTCAATACCACCTTAAATGCTGCTTCTTTGACCTCTTTGTTTACTTTGAAATGCCAAAGCATGTGTCTCACTCTTTGTGTCCATTCTCACATATTTATGACTTGGTTAAAAGATTTGGATTTGAATATAAAAAGAACAAAGTACAGAGGACAGCATAGAGTAATTGGCAAGTTGGCAAATGAGGTATAATGCAGCCTGGATAGGAGATCCAGACTTTGATTGAATGAAAGATGGGAGTAATGGTCACCTCTGGAAAACCTTTATTAACTCCTAAAGGCCCGTACACACCGGGACGAATATTCGCCAGGCGTTATTCACCAGCGTTTTTCGCCACGTTTTTTGTGTTCACACCCAGGCGATTTTCGCTGACGATGAGCCGAGCGAACATGCAATTTCCTTCCCTGGCATTAGATGGCGCTTAATGTAAACAGAAATACTCCTGTACACAAGGTGGCGCTGCGCAACTTTACGCTTCTTAAAGTCGCTTTTTACTCAGAAGAAGAGAGCAAGTATTTACGCGCTTGTCAGAACAATACAAAGAAAACATGAATATTTCAAGCACCAGTAGCTCCAACTGGTACTTGGTTCGGGGATATTTTAGAATGTCCGTCATTATTTCTTTGCGGCAGTGTAGACGCTACTTGGCGTCTATCTTCTTCGCTGGTATGTGTGCTCAGCAAGGCAGTTTTGTGTTTGAGCGCCCCCAAGTTGTGTTTTACTGTAACTTCAGAAGCTCCAGACACGCGTGCAAAAGCGCCATTCTCATTGGTCGAATAGATTTCGACGCGACGCGTCGAAAAAAAAAACGACCCAGAGGCGTTTTTTTTTTTTTTGACGCTTTGACGCGTGGCGTTTTTTCGCGTCGGTGTTCACACTCTCATTGGTGCCCTTTGTTTAGTCACGCGGCGCTAAACGTCGGCGAAAATCGCCAGCGAAATTCGTCCCGGTGTGAACGGGCATTGATGATTTAGTGAAACAATCAAGCACTTTTGCCTTCGCTCGGTGTTGTAATCATAAATACGTCAGCCATATTTGTAATGATCAACAATTAATTCATGAATACCAGATTTGTTCAAGACTGATTTATTTATGTTAAATGGACTGTCTGTTTTACAACGTTTGTGCAGATCTAAAGCATTAGAATTTCCATCTTATATGGCACCACTAACATTACTGCTTCTTTTCAGTTTGAGCATTTAAAGGAAGGCATGACAGACTACATTTTGATGAAGTTTCAAGAAAGGATTTTGTAAGTGGACCGAGATGCCGGACTGTGCATTAGGGCTTAGTTGTCAGAGTGGTTTGTTCAAATGCAATGACTCGACACGTTTCTCAATAGCATCCAATATGAAGCAGGGAACCCTTAAACTTCCCTGTGTTTTCTTGAGGACAAATACAATGTATTTGTTTTACATGGACATAATCATTTATGACCATGATATTGAGTTAAATTGTCAATGACTTGGAATCCCATCTTACCCATATCGTTTTACGTTGAAAACAGCAACCTTCATGAATGCTTGTGGAAAAAAATACAAAATATCAAAAGAAGTTTTTAATAAATAATGAGAAAGGATGGATTAGCATTTGGTTCATTTGTAGCACATGTGACAAGAACCTCGTGAGTAAATGAAATAAGTTTGTGATGTTACTGGAGAGCAGATAAACAGTAGAGTTCCATGGACAGGACAGCAGTAGGCAGTGGAAGTGAGTCATCACTGGTGCATGAATGTCAGAAGTGGGATTTGAACCCACGCCTCTTTCGAGACTGCGACCTTAACGCAGCGCCTTGGACCACTTGGCCATCCTGACATCCTGCAGGCCAAGTATTTGGAAACTGCTATACAAAAAAGACTTATGTGCTTAACAACTGCTTGTCTTTTTAGAAGGCAATGATTGAATGGTGAAAACGGCCTGTTCTTTTTTTAACTAAATTTAGACTACTGAGGTGTTTTTTGTTTTGTTTTTGTTGAGTAACCATGATACCCAACAGTTACAATGTTGTGGAATTATATCTGGTGGCAGCACCAGGGTGTTCTGCAGTCTACGGCATTGAGGAAAACTTGGGCCTTGATAGAAATGTACGGCCGCTGTGTTTCAATACCACCTTAAATGCTGCTTCTTTGACTTCTTTGTTTACTTTGAAATGCCAAAGCATGTGTCTCACTCTTTGTGTCCATTCTCACATATTTATGACTTGGTTAAAAGATTTGGATTTGAATATAAAAAGAACAAAGTACAGAGGACAGCATAGAGTAATTGGCAAGTTGGCAAATGAGGTATAATGCAGCCTGGATAGGAGATCCAGACTTTGATTGAATGAAAGATGGGAGTAATGGTCACCTCTGGAAAACCTTTATTAACTCCTAATGATTTAGTGAAACAGTCAAGCTCTTTTGCCTTCGCTCGGTGTTGTAATCATAAATACGTCAGCCATATTTGTAATAATCAACAATGACTTCATGATTTCCAGATTTGTTCATGACTGATTTATTTATGTTAAATGGACTGTCTCTTTTACAACATTTGTGCAGATCTAAAGCATTAGCATTTCCGTCTTATATGGCACCACTAACATTTCTGCTTCTTTTTAGTTTGAGCATTTGAAGGAATGCATGACAGACTACAGTTTGATATAGTTTCAAGAAAGGATTTTGTAAGTGGACCGAGATGCCGGACTGTGCATTAGGGCTTAGCTGTCAGAGTGGTTTGTTCAAATGCAATGACTCGACACGTTTCTCATTAGCATCCAATATGAAGCAGGGAACCCTTAAACTTCCCTTTGTTTTTTTGAGGACAAATACAATGTATTTGTTTTACATGGACATGATAATTTATGACCTTAGTATTGAGATAAATTGTCAATGACTTGAAATGCCATCTTACCCATTTCGTTTTACGTTGAAAACAGAAACCTTCATGAATGCTTATGGAAAAAAATACAAAATATCAAAAGAAGTTTTTAATAAATAATGAAAAAGGATGGATTAGCATTTGGTTCATTAGTAGCACATGTGACAAGAACCTCGTGAGTAAATGAAATAAGTTTGTGATGTTACTGGAGAGCAGATAAAGAGTAGAGTTCCATGGACAGGACAGCTGTAGGCAGTGGAAGTGAGTCATCACTGGTGCATGAATGTCAGAAGTGAGATTCGAACCCACGCCTCTTTCGAGACTGCGACCTTAAAGCAGCGCCTTGGACCGCTCGGCCATCCTGACATCCTCCAGGCCAAGTATTTGGAAACTGCTATACAAAAAAGACTTATGTGCTTAACAACTGCTTGTCTTTTTGGAAGGCAATGATTGAATGGTGAAAACGGCCTGTTCTTTTTTTGACTAAATTTAGACTACTGAGGTGTTTTTTTTGTTTGTTTTTGTTGAGTAGCCATGATACCCAACAGTTACAATGTTGTGGAATTATATCTGGTGGCAGCACCAGGGTGTTCTGCAGTCTACGGCATTGAGGAAAACTTGGGCCTTGATAGAAATGTACGGCCGCTGTGTTTCGATACCACCTTAAATGCTGCTTCTTTGACTTATTTGTTTACTTTGAAATGCCAAAGCATGTGTCTCACTCTTTGTGTCCATTCTCACATATTTATGACTTGGTTAAAAGATTTGGATTTGAATATAAAAAGAACAAAGTACAGATGACACCATAGAGTAATTGGCAAGTTGGCAAATGAGGTATAATGCAGCCTGGATAGGAGATCCAGACTTTGATTGAATGAAAGATGGGAGTAATTGTCACCTTTGGAAAACCTTTATTAACTCCTAATGATTTAGTGAAACAGTCAAGCACTTTTGCCTTCGCTCGGTGTTGTAATCATAAATAAGTCAGCCATATTTGCAATAATCAACAATGACTTCAGGAATACCAGATTTGTTCATGACTGATTTATTTATGTTAAATGGACTGTCTGTTTTACAACGTTTGTGCAGATCTAAAGCATTAGTATTTCAGTCTTATATGTCACCACTAACATTTCTGCTTCTTTTTAGTTTGAGCATTTGAAGGAATGCATGACAGACTACATTTTGATGAAGTTTCAAGAAATGATTTTGTAAGTGGACCGAGATGCCGGACTGTGCATTAGGGCTTAGCTGTCAGAGTGATTTGTTCAAATGCAATGACTCGACACATTTCTCATTAGCATCCAATATGAGGCAGGGAACCCTTAAACTTCCCTGTGTTTTTTTGAGGACAAATACAATGTATTTGTTTTACATGGACATGATCATTTATGACCATAGTATTGAGATAAATTGTCAATGACTTGAAATGCCATCTTACCCATATCGTTTTACGTTGAAAACAGCAACCTTCATGAATGCTTATGGGAAAAAATACAAAATATCCTAAGAAATTTTTTATAAATAATGAAAAAGGATGGATTAGCATTTGGTTCATTAGTAGCACATGTGACAAGAACCTCGTGAGTAAATGAAATAAGTTAGTGATGTTACTGGAGAGCAGATAAACAGTAGTATTCCATGGACAGGACAGCTCTAGGCAGTGGAAGAGAGTCATCACTGGTGCCTGAATGTCAAAAGAGGGATTCGAACCCACGCCTCTTTCGAGACTGCGACCTTAACGCAGCACCTTGGACCGCTCGGCCATCCTGACATCCTCCAGGCCAAGTATTTGGAAACTGCTATACAAAAAAGACTTATGTGCTTAACAACTGCTTGTCTTTTTGGAAGGCAATGATTGACTGGTGAAAACGGCCTGTTCTTTTTTTGACTAAATTTAGACTACTGAGGTGTTTTTGTTTTGTTTGTTTTTGTTGAGTAGCCATGATACCCAACAGTTACAATGTTGTGGAATTCTATCTGGTGGCAGCACCAGGGTGTTCTGCAGTCTAAGGCATTGAGGAAAACTTGGGCCTTTATAGAAATGTACGGCCGCTGTGTTTCAATACCACCTTAAATGCTGCTTCTTTGACTTCTTTGTTTACTTTGAAATGCCAAAGCATGTGTCTCACTCTTTGTGTCCATTCTCACATATTTATGACTTGGTTAAAAGATTTGGATTTGAATATAAAAAGAACAAAGTACAGAGGACAGCATAGAGTAATTGGCAAGTTGGCAAATGAGGTATAATGCAGCCTGGATAGGAGATCCAGACTTTGATTGAATGAAAGATGGGAGTAATGGTCACCTCTGGAAAACCTTTATTAACTCCTAATGATTTAGTGAAACAGTCAAGCACTTTTGCCTTCGCTCGGTGTTGTAATCATAAATAAGTCAGCCATATTTGCAATAATCAACAATGACTTCACGAATACCAGATTTGTTCATGACTGATTTATGTTAAATGGACTGTCTATTTTACACTTGTTTGTGCAGATCTAAAGCATTAGTATTTCCGTCTTATATGGCACCACTCACATTTCTGCTTCTTTTTAGTTTGAGCATTTGAAGGAATGCATGACAGACTACATTTTGATGAAGTTTCAAGAAAGGATTTTGTAAGTGGACCGAGATGCCGGACTGTGCATTAGGGCTTAGCTGTCAGAGTGATTTGTTCAAATGCAATGACTTGACACGTTTCTCATTAGCATCCAATATGAAGCAGGGAACCCTTAAACTTCCCTGTGTTTTTTTGAGGACAAATACAATGTATTTGTTTTACATGGACATGATCATTTATGACCTTAGTATTGAGATAAATTGTCAATGACTTGAAATGCCATCTTACCCATATCGTTTTACGTTGAAAACAGCAACCTTCATGAATGCTTATGGAAAAAAATACAAAATATCAAAAGAAGTTTTTAATAAATAATGAAAAAGGATGGATTTGCATTTGGTTCATTAGTAGCACATGTGACAAGAACCTCGTGAGTAAATGAAATAAGTTTGTGATGTTTCTGGAGAGCAGATAAACAGTAGAGATCCATGGACAGGACAGCTGTAGGCAGTGGAAGTGAGTCATCACTGGTGCATGAATGTCAGAAGTGGGATTCGAACCCACGCCTCTTTTGAGACTGCGACCTTAACGCAGCGCCTTGGACCGCTCGGCCATCCTGACATCCTCCCGGCCAAATATTTGGAAACTGCTATACAAAAAAGACTTATGTGCTTAACTGCTTGTCTTTTTGGAAGGCAATGATTGAATGGTGAAAACGGCCTGTTCTTTTTTTGACTAAATTTAGACTACTGAGGTGTTTTTTTTGTTTGTTTTTGTTGAGTAGCCATGATACCCAACAGTTACAATGTTGTGGAATTATATCTGGTGGCAGCACCAGGGTGTTCTGCAGTCTACGGCATTGAGGAAAACTTGGGCCTTGATAGAAATGTACGGCCGCTGTGTTTCAATACCACCTTAAATGCTGCTTCTTTGACTTCTTTGTTTACTTTGAAATGCCAAAGCATGTGTCTCACTCTTTGTGTCCATTCTCACATATTTATGACTTGGTTAAAAGATTTGGATTTGAATATAAAAAGAACAAAGTACAGAGGACAGCATAGAGTAATTGGCAAGTTGGCAAATGAGGTATAATGCAGCCTGGATAGGAGATCCAGACTTTGATTGAATGAAAGATGGGAGTAATGGTCACCTCTGGAAAACCTTTATTAACTCCTAAAGGCCCGTACACACCGGGACGAATATTCGCCAGGCGTTATTCACCAGCGTTTTTCGCCACGTTTTTTGTGTTCACACCCAGGCGATTTTCGCTGACGATGAGCCGAGCGAACATGCAATTTCCTTCCCTGGCATTAGATGGCGCTTAATGTAAACAGAAATACTCCTGTACACAAGGTGGCGCTGCGCAACTTTACGCTTCTTAAAGTCGCTTTTTACTCAGAAGAAGAGAGCAAGTATTTACGCGCTTGTCAGAACAATACAAAGAAAACATGAATATTTCAAGCACCAGTAGCTCCAACTGGTACTTGGTTCGGGGATATTTTAGAATGTCCGTCATTATTTCTTTGCGGCAGTGTAGACGCTACTTGGCGTCTATCTTCTTCGCTGGTATGTGTGCTCAGCAAGGCAGTTTTGTGTTTGAGCGCCCCCAAGTTGTGTTTTACTGTAACTTCAGAAGCTCCAGACACGCGTGCAAAAGCGCCATTCTCATTGGTCGAATAGATTTCGACGCAACGCGTCGAAAAAAAAAACGACCCAGAGGCGTTTTTTTTTTTTTGACGCTTTGACGCGTGGCGTTTTTTCGCGTCGGTGTTCACACTCTCATTGGTGCCCTTTGTTTAGTCACGCGGCGCTAAACGTCGGCGAAAATCGCCAGCGAAATTCGTCCCGGTGTGAACGGGCATTGATGATTTAGTGAAACAATCAAGCACTTTTGCCTTCGCTCGGTGTTGTAATCATAAATACGTCAGCCATATTTGTAATGATCAACAATTAATTCATGAATACCAGATTTGTTCAAGACTGATTTATTTATGTTAAATGGACTGTCTGTTTTACAACGTTTGTGCAGATCTAAAGCATTAGAATTTCCATCTTATATGGCACCACTAACATTACTGCTTCTTTTCAGTTTGAGCATTTAAAGGAAGGCATGACAGACTACATTTTGATGAAGTTTCAAGAAAGGATTTTGTAAGTGGACCGAGATGCCGGACTGTGCATTAGGGCTTAGTTGTCAGAGTGGTTTGTTCAAATGCAATGACTCGACACGTTTCTCAATAGCATCCAATATGAAGCAGGGAACCCTTAAACTTCCCTGTGTTTTCTTGAGGACAAATACAATGTATTTGTTTTACATGGACATAATCATTTATGACCATGATATTGAGTTAAATTGTCAATGACTTGGAATCCCATCTTACCCATATCGTTTTACGTTGAAAACAGCAACCTTCATGAATGCTTGTGGAAAAAAATACAAAATATCAAAAGAAGTTTTTAATAAATAATGAGAAAGGATGGATTAGCATTTGGTTCATTAGTAGCACATGTGACAAGAACCTCGTGAGTAAATGAAATAAGTTTGTGATGTTACTGGAGAGCAGATAAACAGTAGAGTTCCATGGACAGGACAGCAGTAGGCAGTGGAAGTGAGTCATCACTGGTGCATGAATGTCAGAAGTGGGATTTGAACCCACGCCTCTTTCGAGACTGCGACCTTAACGCAGCGCCTTGGACCACTTGGCCATCCTGACATCCTGCAGGCCAAGTATTTGGAAACTGCTATACAAAAAAGACTTATGTGCTTAACAACTGCTTGTCTTTTTAGAAGGCAATGATTGAATGGTGAAAACGGCCTGTTCTTTTTTTAACTAAATTTAGACTACTGAGGTGTTTTTTGTTTTGTTTTTGTTGAGTAGCCATGATACCCAACAGTTACAATGTTGTGGAATTATATCTGGTGGCAGCACCAGGGTGTTCTGCAGTCTACGGCATTGAAGAAAAATTGGGCCTTGATAGAAATGTACGGCCGCTGTGTTTCAATACCACCTTAAATGCTGCTTCTTTGACTTCTTTGTTTACTTTGAAATGCCAAAGCATGTGTCTCACTCTTTGTGTCCATTCTCACATATTTATGACTTGGTTAAAAGATTTGGATTTGAATATAAAAAGAACAAAGTACAGAGGACAGCATAGAGTAATTGGCAAGTTGGCAAATGAGGTATAATGCAGCCTGGATAGGAGATCCAGACTTTGATTGAATGAAAGATGGGAGTAATGGTCACCTCTGGAAAACCTTTATTAACTCCTAATGATTTAGTGAAACAGTCAAGCTCTTTTGCCTTCGCTCGGTGTTGTAATCATAAATACGTCAGCCATATTTGTAATAATCAACAATGACTTCATGATTTCCAGATTTGTTCATGACTGATTTATTTATGTTAAATGGACTGTCTCTTTTACAACATTTGTGCAGATCTAAAGCATTAGCATTTCCGTCTTATATGGCACCACTAACATTTCTGCTTCTTTTTAGTTTGAGCATTTGAAGGAATGCATGACAGACTACAGTTTGATATAGTTTCAAGAAAGGATTTTGTAAGTGGACCGAGATGCCGGACTGTGCATTAGGGCTTAGCTGTCAGAGTGGTTTGTTCAAATGCAATGACTCGACACGTTTCTCATTAGCATCCAATATGAAGCAGGGAACCCTTAAACTTCCCTTTGTTTTTTTGAGGACAAATACAATGTATTTGTTTTACATGGACATGATAATTTATGACCTTAGTATTGAGATAAATTGTCAATGACTTGAAATGCCATCTTACCCATTTCGTTTTACGTTGAAAACAGAAACCTTCATGAATGCTTATGGAAAAAAATACAAAATATCAAAAGAAGTTTTTAATAAATAATGAAAAAGGATGGATTAGCATTTGGTTCATTAGTAGCACATGTGACAAGAACCTCGTGAGTAAATGAAATAAGTTTGTGATGTTACTGGAGAGCAGATAAAGAGTAGAGTTCCATGGACAGGACAGCTGTAGGCAGTGGAAGTGAGTCATCACTGGTGCATGAATGTCAGAAGTGAGATTCGAACCCACGCCTCTTTCGAGACTGCGACCTTAAAGCAGCACCTTGGACCGCTCGGCCATCCTGACATCCTCCAGGCCAAGTATTTGGAAACTGCTATACAAAAAAGACTTATGTGCTTAACAACTGCTTGTCTTTTTGGAAGGCAATGATTGAATGGTGAAAACGGCCTGTTCTTTTTTTGACTAAATTTAGACTACTGAGGTGTTTTTTTTGTTTGTTTTTGTTGAGTAGCCATGATACCCAACAGTTACAATGTTGTGGAATTATATCTGGTGGCAGCACCAGGGTGTTCTGCAGTCTACGGCATTGAGGAAAACTTGGGCCTTGATAGAAATGTACGGCCGCTGTGTTTCGATACCACCTTAAATGCTGCTTCTTTGACTTATTTGTTTACTTTGAAATGCCAAAGCATGTGTCTCACTCTTTGTGTCCATTCTCACATATTTATGACTTGGTTAAAAGATTTGGATTTGAATATAAAAAGAACAAAGTACAGATGACACCATAGAGTAATTGGCAAGTTGGCAAATGAGGTATAATGCAGCCTGGATAGGAGATCCAGACTTTGATTGAATGAAAGATGGGAGTAATTGTCACCTTTGGAAAACCTTTATTAACTCCTAATGATTTAGTGAAACAGTCAAGCACTTTTGCCTTCGCTCGGTGTTGTAATCATAAATAAGTCAGCCATATTTGCAATAATCAACAATGACTTCAGGAATACCAGATTTGTTCATGACTGATTTATTTATGTTAAATGGACTGTCTGTTTTACAACGTTTGTGCAGATCTAAAGCATTAGTATTTCAGTCTTATATGTCACCACTAACATTTCTGCTTCTTTTTAGTTTGAGCATTTGAAGGAATGCATGACAGACTACATTTTGATGAAGTTTCAAGAAAGGATTTTGTAAGTGGACCGAGATGCCGGACTGTGCATTAGGGCTTAGCTGTCAGAGTGATTTGTTCAAATGCAATGACTCGACACATTTCTCATTAGCATCCAATATGAGGCAGGGAACCCTTAAACTTCCCTGTGTTTTTTTGAGGACAAATACAATGTATTTGTTTTACATGGACATGATCATTTATGACCATAGTATTGAGTTAAATTGTCAATGACTTGGAATCCCATCTTACCCATATCGTTTTACGTTGAAAACAGCAACCTTCATGAATGCTTGTGGAAAAAAATACAAAATATCAAAAGAAGTTTTTAATAAATAATGAGAAAGGATGGATTAGCATTTGGTTCATTTGTAGCACATGTGACAAGAACCTCGTGAGTAAATGAAATAAGTTTGTGATGTTACTGGAGAGCAGATAAACAGTAGAGTTCCATGGACAGGACAGCAGTAGGCAGTGGAAGTGAGTCATCACTGGTGCATGAATGTCAGAAGTGGGATTTGAACCCACGCCTCTTTCGAGACTGCGACCTTAACGCAGCGCCTTGGACCACTTGGCCATCCTGACATCCTGCAGGCCAAGTATTTGGAAACTGCTATACAAAAAAGACTTATGTGCTTAACAACTGCTTGTCTTTTTAGAAGGCAATGATTGAATGGTGAAAACGGCCTGTTCTTTTTTTAACTAAATTTAGACTACTGAGGTGTTTTTTGTTTTGTTTTTGTTGAGTAGCCATGATACCCAACAGTTACAATGTTGTGGAATTATATCTGGTGGCAGCACCAGGGTGTTCTGCAGTCTACGGCATTGAGGAAAACTTGGGCCTTGATAGAAATGTACGGCCGCTGTGTTTCAATACCACCTTAAATGCTGCTTCTTTGACTTCTTTGTTTACTTTGAAATGCCAAAGCATGTGTCTCACTCTTTGTGTCCATTCTCACATATTTATGACTTGGTTAAAAGATTTGGATTTGAATATAAAAAGAACAAAGTACAGAGGACAGCATAGAGTAATTGGCAAGTTGGCAAATGAGGTATAATGCAGCCTGGATAGGAGATCCAGACTTTGATTGAATGAAAGATGGGAGTAATGGTCACCTCTGGAAAACCTTTATTAACTCCTAATGATTTAGTGAAACAGTCAAGCTCTTTTGCCTTCGCTCGGTGTTGTAATCATAAATACGTCAGCCATATTTGTAATAATCAACAATGACTTCATGATTTCCAGATTTGTTCATGACTGATTTATGTTAAATGGACTGTCTATTTTACACTTGTTTGTGCAGATCTAAAGCATTAGTATTTCCGTCTTATATGGCACCACTCACATTTCTGCTTCTTTTTAGTTTGAGCATTTGAAGGAATGCATGACAGACTACATTTTGATGAAGTTTCAAGAAAGGATTTTGTAAGTGGACCGAGATGCCGGACTGTGCATTAGGGCTTAGCTGTCAGAGTGATTTGTTCAAATGCAATGACTTGACACGTTTCTCATTAGCATCCAATATGAAGCAGGGAACCCTTAAACTTCCCTTTTTTTTTTTGAGGACAAATACAATGTATTTGTTTTACATGGACATGATCATTTATGACCTTAGTATTGAGATAAATTGTCAATGACTTGAAATGCCATCTTACCCATATCGTTTTACGTTGAAAACAGCAACCTTCATGAATGCTTATGGAAAAAAATACAAAATATCAAAAGAAGTTTTTAATAAATAATGAAAAAGGATGGATTTGCATTTGGTTCATTAGTAGCACATGTGACAAGAACCTCGTGAGTAAATGAAATAAGTTTGTGATGTTTCTGGAGAGCAGATAAACAGTAGAGATCCATGGACAGGACAGCTGTAGGCAGTGGAAGTGAGTCATCACTGGTGCATGAATGTCAGAAGTGGGATTCGAACCCACGCCTCTTTTGAGACTGCGACCTTAACGCAGCGCCTTGGACCGCTCGGCCATCCTGACATCCTCCCGGCCAAATATTTGGAAACTGCTATACAAAAAAGACTTATGTGCTTAACTGCTTGTCTTTTTGGAAGGCAATGATTGAATGGTGAAAACGGCCTGTTCTTTTTTTGACTAAATTTAGACTACTGAGGTGTTTTTTTTGTTTGTTTTTGTTGAGTAGCCATGATACCCAACAGTTACAATGTTGTGGAATTATATCTGGTGGCAGCACCAGGGTGTTCTGCAGTCTACGGCATTGAGGAAAACTTGGGCCTTGATAGAAATGTACGGCCGCTGTGTTTCAATACCACCTTAAATGCTGCTTCTTTGACTTCTTTGTTTACTTTGAAATGCCAAAGCATGTGTCTCACTCTTTGTGTCCATTCTCACATATTTATGACTTGGTTAAAAGATTTGGATTTGAATATAAAAAGAACAAAGTACAGAGGACAGCATAGAGTAATTGGCAAGTTGGCAAATGAGGTATAATGCAGCCTGGATAGGAGATCCAGACTTTGATTGAATGAAAGATGGGAGTAATGGTCACCTCTGGAAAACCTTTATTAACTCCTAAAGGCCCGTACACACCGGGACGAATATTCGCCAGGCGTTATTCACCAGCGTTTTTCGCCACGTTTTTTGTGTTCACACCCAGGCGATTTTCGCTGACGATGAGCCGAGCGAACATGCAATTTCCTTCCCTGGCATTAGATGGCGCTTAATGTAAACAGAAATACTCCTGTACACAAGGTGGCGCTGCGCAACTTTACGCTTCTTAAAGTCGCTTTTTACTCAGAAGAAGAGAGCAAGTATTTACGCGCTTGTCAGAACAATACAAAGAAAACATGAATATTTCAAGCACCAGTAGCTCCAACTGGTACTTGGTTCGGGGATATTTTAGAATGTCCGTCATTATTTCTTTGCGGCAGTGTAGACGCTACTTGGCGTCTATCTTCTTCGCTGGTATGTGTGCTCAGCAAGGCAGTTTTGTGTTTGAGCGCCCCCAAGTTGTGTTTTACTGTAACTTCAGAAGCTCCAGACACGCGTGCAAAAGCGCCATTCTCATTGGTCGAATAGATTTCGACGCAACGCGTCGAAAAAAAAAACGACCCAGAGGCGGTTTTTTTTTTTTTGACGCTTTGACGCGTGGCGTTTTTTCGCGTCGGTGTTCACACTCTCATTGGTGCCCTTTGTTTAGTCACGCGGCGCTAAACGTCGGCGAAAATCGCCAGCGAAATTCGTCCCGGTGTGAACGGGCATTGATGATTTAGTGAAACAATCAAGCACTTTTGCCTTCGCTCGGTGTTGTAATCATAAATACGTCAGCCATATTTGTAATGATCAACAATTAATTCATGAATACCAGATTTGTTCAAGACTGATTTATTTATGTTAAATGGACTGTCTGTTTTACAACGTTTGTGCAGATCTAAAGCATTAGAATTTCCATCTTATATGGCACCACTAACATTACTGCTTCTTTTCAGTTTGAGCATTTAAAGGAAGGCATGACAGACTACATTTTGATGAAGTTTCAAGAAAGGATTTTGTAAGTGGACCGAGATGCCGGACTGTGCATTAGGGCTTAGTTGTCAGAGTGGTTTGTTCAAATGCAATGACTCGACACGTTTCTCAATAGCATCCAATATGAAGCAGGGAACCCTTAAACTTCCCTGTGTTTTCTTGAGGACAAATACAATGTATTTGTTTTACATGGACATAATCATTTATGACCATGATATTGAGTTAAATTGTCAATGACTTGGAATCCCATCTTACCCATATCGTTTTACGTTGAAAACAGCAACCTTCATGAATGCTTGTGGAAAAAAATACAAAATATCAAAAGAAGTTTTTAATAAATAATGAGAAAGGATGGATTAGCATTTGGTTCATTTGTAGCACATGTGACAAGAACCTCGTGAGTAAATGAAATAAGTTTGTGATGTTACTGGAGAGCAGATAAACAGTAGAGTTCCATGGACAGGACAGCAGTAGGCAGTGGAAGTGAGTCATCACTGGTGCATGAATGTCAGAAGTGGGATTTGAACCCACGCCTCTTTCGAGACTGCGACCTTAACGCAGCGCCTTGGACCACTTGGCCATCCTGACATCCTGCAGGCCAAGTATTTGGAAACTGCTATACAAAAAAGACTTATGTGCTTAACAACTGCTTGTCTTTTTAGAAGGCAATGATTGAATGGTGAAAACGGCCTGTTCTTTTTTTAACTAAATTTAGACTACTGAGGTGTTTTTTGTTTTGTTTTTGTTGAGTAGCCATGATACCCAACAGTTACAATGTTGTGGAATTATATCTGGTGGCAGCACCAGGGTGTTCTGCAGTCTACGGCATTGAAGAAAAATTGGGCCTTGATAGAAATGTACGGCCGCTGTGTTTCAATACCACCTTAAATGCTGCTTCTTTGACTTCTTTGTTTACTTTGAAATGCCAAAGCATGTGTCTCACTCTTTGTGTCCATTCTCACATATTTATGACTTGGTTAAAAGATTTGGATTTGAATATAAAAAGAACAAAGTACAGATGACACCATAGAGTAATTGGCAAGTTGGCAAATGAGGTATAATGCAGCCTGGATAGGAGATCCAGACTTTGATTGAATGAAAGATGGGAGTAATGGTCACCTCTGGAAAACCTTTATTAACTCCTAATGATTTAGTGAAACAGTCAAGCTCTTTTGCCTTCGCTCGGTGTTGTAATCATAAATACGTCAGCCATATTTGTAATAATCAACAATGACTTCATGATTTCCAGATTTGTTCATGACTGATTTATTTATGTTAAATGGACTGTCTCTTTTACAACATTTGTGCAGATCTAAAGCATTAGCATTTCCGTCTTATATGGCACCACTAACATTTCTGCTTCTTTTTAGTTTGAGCATTTGAAGGAATGCATGACAGACTACATTTTGATGAAGTTTCAAGAAAGGATTTTGTAAGTGGACCGAGATGCCGGACTGTGCATTAGGGCTTAGCTGTCAGAGTGATTTGTTCAAATGCAATGACTCGACACATTTCTCATTAGCATCCAATATGAGGCAGGGAACCCTTAAACTTCCCTGTGTTTTTTTGAGGACAAATACAATGTATTTGTTTTACATGGACATGATCATTTATGACCATAGTATTGAGTTAAATTGTCAATGACTTGGAATCCCATCTTACCCATATCGTTTTACGTTGAAAACAGCAACCTTCATGAATGCTTGTGGAAAAAAATACAAAATATCAAAAGAAGTTTTTAATAAATAATGAGAAAGGATGGATTAGCATTTGGTTCATTTGTAGCACATGTGACAAGAACCTCGTGAGTAAATGAAATAAGTTTGTGATGTTACTGGAGAGCAGATAAACAGTAGAGTTCCATGGACAGGACAGCAGTAGGCAGTGGAAGTGAGTCATCACTGGTGCATGAATGTCAGAAGTGGGATTTGAACCCACGCCTCTTTCGAGACTGCGACCTTAACGCAGCGCCTTGGACCACTTGGCCATCCTGACATCCTGCAGGCCAAGTATTTGGAAACTGCTATACAAAAAAGACTTATGTGCTTAACAACTGCTTGTCTTTTTAGAAGGCAATGATTGAATGGTGAAAACGGCCTGTTCTTTTTTTAACTAAATTTAGACTACTGAGGTGTTTTTTGTTTTGTTTTTGTTGAGTAGCCATGATACCCAACAGTTACAATGTTGTGGAATTATATCTGGTGGCAGCACCAGGGTGTTCTGCAGTCTACGGCATTGAAGAAAAATTGGGCCTTGATAGAAATGTACGGCCGCTGTGTTTCAATACCACCTTAAATGCTGCTTCTTTGACTTCTTTGTTTACTTTGAAATGCCAAAGCATGTGTCTCACTCTTTGTGTCCATTCTCACATATTTATGACTTGGTTAAAAGATTTGGATTTGAATATAAAAAGAACAAAGTACAGATGACACCATAGAGTAATTGGCAAGTTGGCAAATGAGGTATAATGCAGCCTGGATAGGAGATCCAGACTTTGATTGAATGAAAGATGGGAGTAATGGTCACCTCTGGAAAACCTTTATTAACTCCTAATGATTTAGTGAAACAGTCAAGCTCTTTTGCCTTCGCTCGGTGTTGTAATCATAAATACGTCAGCCATATTTGTAATAATCAACAATGACTTCATGATTTCCAGATTTGTTCATGACTGATTTATTTATGTTAAATGGACTGTCTCTTTTACAACATTTGTGCAGATCTAAAGCATTAGCATTTCCGTCTTATATGGCACCACTAACATTTCTGCTTCTTTTTAGTTTGAGCATTTGAAGGAATGCATGACAGACTACATTTTGATGAAGTTTCAAGAAAGGATTTTGTAAGTGGACCGAGATGCCGGACTGTGCATTAGGGCTTAGCTGTCAGAGTGATTTGTTCAAATGCAATGACTCGACACATTTCTCATTAGCATCCAATATGAGGCAGGGAACCCTTAAACTTCCCTGTGTTTTTTTGAGGACAAATACAATGTATTTGTTTTACATGGACATGATCATTTATGACCATAGTATTGAGATAAATTGTCAATGACTTGAAATGCCATCTTACCCATATCGTTTTACGTTGAAAACAGAAAGCTTCATGAATGCTTATGGAAAAAAATACAAAATATCAAAAGAAGTTTTTAATAAATAATGAAAAAGGATGGATTTGCATTTGGTTCATTAGTAGCACATGTGACAAGAACCTCGTGAGTAAATGAAATAAGTTTGTGATGTTACTGGAGAGCAGATAAACAGTAGAGTTCCATGGACAGGACAGCTGTAGGCAGTGGAAGTGAGTCATCACTGGTGCATGAATGTCAGAAGTGGGATTTGAACCCAAGCCTCTTTCGAGACTGCGACCTTAACGCAGCGCCTTGGACCGCTCGGCCATCCTGACATCCTCCAGGCAAATCATTTGGAAACTGCTATACAAAAAAGACTTATGTGCTTAACAACTGCTTGTCTTTTTAGAAGGCAATGATTGAATGGTGAAAACGGCCTGTTCTTTTTTTGACTAAATTTAGACTACTGAGGTGTTTTTTTTTGTTTGTTTTTGTTGAGTAGCCATGATACCCAACAGTTACAATGTTGTGGAATTATATCTGGTGGCAGCACCAGGGTGTTCTGCAGTCTACGGCATTGAGGAAAACTTGGGCCTTGATAGAAATGTACGGCCGCTGTGTTTCAATACCACCTTAAATGCTGCTTCTTTGACTTCTTTGTTTACTTTGAAATGCCAAAGCATGTGTCTCACTCTTTGTGTCCATTCTCACATATTTATGACTTGGTTAAAAGATTTGGATTTGAATATAAAAAGAACAAAGTACAGAGGACAGCATAGAGTAATTGGCAAGTTGGCAAATGAGGTATAATGCAGCCTGGATAGGAGATCCAGACTTTGATTGAATGAAAGATGGGAGTAATGGTCACCTCTGGAAAACCTTTATTAACTCCTAATGATTTAGTGAAACAGTCAAGCACTTTTGCCTTCGCTCGGTGTTGTAATCATAAATAAATCAGCCATATTTGCAATAATCAACAATGACTTCACGAATACCAGATTTGTTCATGACTGATTTATTTATGTTAAATGGACTGTCTGTTTTACAACGTTTGTGCAGATCTAAAGCATTAGTATTTCCGTCTTATATGGCACCACTCACATTTCTGCTTCTTTTTAGTTTGAGCATTTGAAGGAATGCATGACAGACTACATTTTGATGAAGTTACAAAAAAGGATTTTGTAAGTGGACCGAGATGCCGGACTGTGCATTAGGGCTTAGCTGTCAGAGTGATTTGTTCAAATGCAATGACTCGACACGTTTCTCATTAGCATCCAATATGAAGCAGGGAACCCTTAAACTTCCCTGTGTTTTTTTGAGGACAAATACAATGTATTTGTTTTACATGGACATGATCATTTATGACCATAGTATTGAGATAAATTGTCAATGACTTGAAATGCCATCTTACCCATATCGTTTTACGTTGAAAACAGCAACCTTCATGAATGCTTATGGGAAAAAATACAAAATATCCTAAGAAATTTTTTATAAATAATGAAAAAGGATGGATTTGCATTTGGTTCATTAGTAGCACATGTGACAAGAACCTCGTGAGTAAATGAAATAAGTTTGTGATGTTACTGGAGAGCAGATAAACAGTAGAGTTCCATGGACAGGACAGCTGTAGGCAGTGGAAGTGAGTCATCACTGGTGCATGAATGTCAGAAGTGGGATTTGAACCCACGCCTCTTTCGAGACTGCGACCTTAACGCAGCGCCTTGGACCGCTCGGCCATCCTGACATCCTCCAAGCAAATCATTTGGAAACTGCTATACAAAAAAGACTTATGTGCTTAACAACTGCTTGTCTTTTTAGAAGGCAATGATTGAATGGTGAAAACGGCCTGTTCTTTTTTTGACTAAATTTAGACTACTGAGGTGTTTTTGTTTTGTTTGTTTTTGTTGAGTAGCCATGATACCCAACAGTTACAATGTTGTGGAATTCTATCTGGTGGCAGCACCAGGGTGTTCTGCAGTCTAAGGCATTGAGGAAAACTTGGGCCTTTATAGAAATGTACGGCCGCTGTGTTTCAATACCACCTTAAATGCTGCTTCTTTGACTTCTTTGTTTACTTTGAAATGCCAAAGCATGTGTCTCACTCTTTGTGTCCATTCTCACATATTTATGACTTGGTTAAAAGATTTGGATTTGAATATAAAAAGAACAAAGTACAGAGGACAGCATAGAGTAATTGGCAAGTTGGCAAATGAGGTATAATGCAGCCTGGATAGGAGATCCAGACTTTGATTGAATGAAAGATGGGAGTAATGGTCACCTCTGGAAAACCTTTATTAACTCCTAATGATTTAGTGAAACAGTCAAGCACTTTTGCCTTCGCTCGGTGTTGTAATCATAAATAAGTCAGCCATATTTGCAATAATCAACAATGACTTCACGAATACCAGATTTATTCATGACTGATTTATGTTAAATGGACTGTCTGTTTTACACTTGTTTGTGCAGATCTAAAGCATTAGTATTTCCGTCTTATATGGCACCACTCACATTTCTGCTTCTTTTTAGTTTGAGCATTTGAAGGAATGCATGACAGACAACATTTTGATGAAGTTTCAAAAAAGGATTTTGTAAGTGGACCGAGATGCCGGACTGTGCATTAGGGCTTAGCTGTCAGAGTGATTTGTTCAAATGAAATGACTCGACACGTTTCTCATTAGCATCCAATATGAAGCAGGGAACCCTTAAACTTCCCTGTGTTTTTTTGAGGACAAATACAATGCATTTGTTTTACATGGACATGATAATTTATGACCATAGTATTGAGATAAATTGTCAATGACTTGAAATGCCATCTTACCCATATCGTTTTACGTTGAAAACAGAAAGCTTCATGAATGCTTATGGAAAAAAATACAAAATATCAAAAGAAGTTTTTAATAAATAATGAAAAAGGATGGATTTGCATTTGGTTCATTAGTAGCACATGTGACAAGAACCTCGTGAGTAAATGAAATAAGTTTGTGATGTTACTGGAGAGCAGATAAACAGTAGAGTTCCATGGACAGGACAGCTGTAGGCAGTGGAAGTGAGTCATCACTGGTGCATGAATGTCAGAAGTGGGATTTGAACCCAAGCCTCTTTCGAGACTGCGACCTTAACGCAGCGCCTTGGACCGCTCGGCCATCCTGACATCCTCCAGGCAAATCATTTGGAAACTGCTATACAAAAAAGACTTATGTGCTTAACAACTGCTTGTCTTTTTAGAAGGCAATGATTGAATGGTGAAAACGGCCTGTTCTTTTTTTGACTAAATTTAGACTACTGAGGTGTTTTTTTTTGTTTGTTTTTGTTGAGTAGCCATGATACCCAACAGTTACAATGTTGTGGAATTATATCTGGTGGCAGCACCAGGGTGTTCTGCAGTCTACGGCATTGAGGAAAACTTGGGCCTTGATAGAAATGTACGGCCGCTGTGTTTCAATACCACCTTAAATGCTGCTTCTTTGACTTCTTTGTTTACTTTGAAATGCCAAAGCATGTGTCTCACTCTTTGTGTCCATTCTCACATATTTATGACTTGGTTAAAAGATTTGGATTTGAATATAAAAAGAACAAAGTACAGAGGACAGCATAGAGTAATTGGCAAGTTGGCAAATGAGGTATAATGCAGCCTGGATAGGAGATCCAGACTTTGATTGAATGAAAGATGGGAGTAATGGTCACCTCTGGAAAACCTTTATTAACTCCTAATGATTTAGTGAAACAGTCAAGCACTTTTGCCTTCGCTCGGTGTTGTAATCATAAATAAATCAGCCATATTTGCAATAATCAACAATGACTTCACGAATACCAGATTTGTTCATGACTGATTTATTTATGTTAAATGGACTGTCTGTTTTACAACGTTTGTGCAGATCTAAAGCATTAGTATTTCCGTCTTATATGGCACCACTCACATTTCTGCTTCTTTTTAGTTTGAGCATTTGAAGGAATGCATGACAGACTACATTTTGATGAAGTTACAAAAAAGGATTTTGTAAGTGGACCGAGATGCCGGACTGTGCATTAGGGCTTAGCTGTCAGAGTGATTTGTTCAAATGCAATGACTCGACACGTTTCTCATTAGCATCCAATATGAAGCAGGGAACCCTTAAACTTCCCTGTGTTTTTTTGAGGACAAATACAATGTATTTGTTTTACATGGACATGATCATTTATGACCATAGTATTGAGATAAATTGTCAATGACTTGAAATGCCATCTTACCCATATCGTTTTACGTTGAAAACAGCAACCTTCATGAATGCTTATGGGAAAAAATACAAAATATCCTAAGAAATTTTTTATAAATAATGAAAAAGGATGGATTTGCATTTGGTTCATTAGTAGCACATGTGACAAGAACCTCGTGAGTAAATGAAATAAGTTTGTGATGTTACTGGAGAGCAGATAAACAGTAGAGTTCCATGGACAGGACAGCTGTAGGCAGTGGAAGTGAGTCATCACTGGTGCATGAATGTCAGAAGTGGGATTTGAACCCACGCCTCTTTCGAGACTGCGACCTTAACGCAGCGCCTTGGACCGCTCGGCCATCCTGACATCCTCCAGGCAAATCATTTGGAAACTGCTATACAAAAAAGACTTATGTGCTTAACAACTGCTTGTCTTTTTAGAAGGCAATGATTGAATGGTGAAAACGGCCTGTTCTTTTTTTGACTAAATTTAGACTACTGAGGTGTTTTTTTTTTGTTTGTTTTTGTTGAGTAGCCATGATACCCAACAGTTACAATGTTGTGGAATTATATCTGGTGGCAGCACCAGGGTGTTCTGCAGTCTACGGCATTGAGGAAAACTTGGGCCTTGATAGAAATGTACGGCCGCTGTGTTTCAATACCACCTTAAATGCTGCTTCTTTGACTTCTTTGTTTACTTTGAAATGCCAAAGCATGTGTCTCACTCTTTGTGTCCATTCTCACATATTTATGACTTGGTTAAAAGATTTGGATTTGAATATAAAAAGAACAAAGTACAGAGGACAGCATAGAGTAATTGGCAAGTTGGCAAATGAGGTATAATGCAGCCTGTATAGGAGATCCAGACTTTGATTGAATGAAAGATGGGAGTAATGGTCACCTCTGGAAAACCTTTATTAACTCCTAATGATTTAGTGAAACAGTCAAGCACTTTTGCCTTCGCTCGGTGTTGTAATCATAAATAAATCAGCCATATTTGCAATAATCAACAATGACTTCACGAATACCAGATTTGTTCATGACTGATTTATTTATGTTAAATGGACTGTCTGTTTTACAACGTTTGTGCACATCTAAAGCATTAGTATTTCCGTCTTATATGGCACCACTCACATTTCTGCTTCTTTTTAGTTTGAGCATTTGAAGGAATGCATGACAGACTACATTTTGATAAAGTTTCAAAAAAGGATTTTGTAAGTGGACCGAGATGCCGGACTGTGCATTAGGGCTTAGCTGTCAGAGTGATTTGTTCAAATGCAATGACTCGACACGTTTCTCATTAGCATCCAATATGAAGCAGGGAACCCTTAAACTTCCCTGTGTTTTTTTGAGGACAAATACAATGTATTTGTTTTACATGGACATGATAATTTATGACCTTAGTATTGAGATAAATTGTCAATGACTTGAAATGCCATCTTACCCATATCGTTTTACGTTGAAAACAGCAACCTTCATGAATGCTTATGGAAAAAAATACAAAATATCAAAAGAAGTTTTTAATAAATAATGAAAAAGGATGGATTAGCATTTGGTTCATTAGTAGCACATGTGACAAGAACCTCGTGAGTAAATGAAATAAGTTTGTGATGTTTCTGGAGAGCAGATAAACAGTAGAGTTCCATGGACAGGACAGCTGTAGGCAGTGGAAGTGAGTCATCACTGGTGCATGAATGTCAGAAGTGGGATTCGAACCCACGCCTCTTTCGAGACTGCGACCTTAACGCAGCGCCTTGGACCGCTCGGCCATCCTGACATCCTCCCGGCCAAATATTTGGAAACTGCTATACAAAAAAGACTTATGTGCTTAACTGCTTGTCTTTTTGGAAGGCAATGATTGAATGGTGAAAACGGCCTGTTCTTTTTTTGACTAAATTTAGACTACTGAGGTGTTTTTTTTTGTTTGTTTTTGTTGAGTAGCCATGATACCCAACAGTTACAATGTTGTGGAATTATATCTGGTGGCAGCACGAGGGTGTTCTGCAGTCTACGGCATTGAGGAAAACTTGGGCCTTGATAGAAATGTATGGCCGCTGTGTTTCAATACCACCTTAAATGCTGCTTCTTTGACTTCTTTGTTTACTTTGAAATGCCAAAGCATGTGTCTCACTCTTTGTGTCCATTCTCACATATTTATGACTTGGTTAAAAGATTTGGATTTGAATATAAAAAGAACAAAGTACAGAGGACAGCACAGAGTAATTGGCAAGTTGGCAAATGAGGTATAATGCAGCCTGGATAGGAGATCCAGACTTTGATTGAATGAAAGATGGGAGTAATGGTCACCTCTGGAAAACCTTTATTAACTCCTAATGATTTAGTGAAACAGTCAAGCACTTTTGCCTTCGCTCGGTGTTGTAATCATAAATAAGTCAGCCATATTTGCAATAATCAACAATGACTTCACGAATACCAGATTTGTTCATGACTGATTTATTTATGTCAAATGGACTGTCTGTTTTACAACATTTGTGCAGATCTAAAGCATTAGTATTTCCGTCTTATATGGCACCACTCACATTTCTGCTTCTTTTTAGTTTGAGCATTTGAAGGAATGCATGACAGACAACATTTTGATGAAGTTTCAAAAAAGGATTTTGTAAGTGGACCGAGATGCCGGACTGTGCATTAGGGCTTAGCTGTCAGAGTGATTTGTTCAAATGCAATGACTCGACACGTTTCTCATTAGCATCCAATATGAAGCAGGGAACCCTTAAAATTCCCTGTGTTTTTTTGAGGACAAATACAATGCATTTGTTTTACATGGACATGATAATTTATGACCATAGTATTGAGATAAATTGTCAATGACTTGAAATGCCATCTTACCCATATCGTTTTACGTTGAAAACAGAAAGCTTCATGAATGCTTATGGAAAAAAATACAAAATATCAAAAGAAGTTTTTAATAAATAATGAAAAAGGATGGATTTGCATTTGGTTCATTAGTAGCACATGTGACAAGAACCTCGTGAGTAAATGAAATAAGTTTGTGATGTTACTGGAGAGCAGATAAACAGTAGAGTTCCATGGACAGGACAGCTGTAGGCAGTGGAAGTGAGTCATCACTGGTGCATGAATGTCAGAAGTGGGATTTGAACCCACGCCTCTTTCGAGACTGCGACCTTAACGCAGCGCCTTGGACCGCTCGGCCATCCTGACATCCTCCAGGCAAATCATTTGGAAACTGCTATACAAAAAAGACTTATGTGCTTAACAACTGCTTGTCTTTTTAGAAGGCAATGATTGAATGGTGAAAACGGCCTGTTCTTTTTTTGACTAAATTTAGACTACTGAGGTGTTTTTTTTTGTTTGTTTTTGTTGAGTAGCCATGATACCCAACAGTTACAATGTTGTGGAATTATATCTGGTGGCAGCACCAGGGTGTTCTGCAGTCTACGGCATTGAGGAAAACTCGGGCCTTGATAGAAATGTACGGCCGCTGTGTTTCCATACCACCTTAAATGCTGCTTCTTTGACTTCTTTGTTTACTTTGAAATGCCAAAGCATGTGTCTCACTCTTTGTGTCCATTCTCACATATTTATGACTTGGTTAAAAGATTTGGATTTGAATATAAAAAGAACAAAGTACAGAGGACAGCATAGAGTAATTGGCAAGTTGGCAAATGAGGTATAATGCAGCCTGGATAGGAGATCCAGACTTTGATTGAATGAAAGATGGGAGTAATGGTCACCTCTGGAAAACCTTTATTAACTCCTAATGATTTAGTGAAACAGTCAAGCACTTTTGCCTTCGCTCGGTGTCTTAATCATAAATAAGTCAGCCATATTTGCAATAATCAACAATGACTTCACGAATACCAGAATTGTTCATGACTGATTTATGTTAAATGGACTGTCTGTTTTACAACGTTTGTGCAGATCTAAAGCATTAGTATTTCCGTCTTATATGGCACCACTCACATTTCTGCTTCTTTTTAGTTTGAGCATTTGAAGGAATGCATGACAGACTACATTTTGATGAAGTTTCAAAAAAGGATTTTGTAAGTGGACCGAGATGCCGGACTGTGCATTAGGGCTTAGCTGTCAGAGTGATTTGTTCAAATGCAATGACTCGACACGTTTCTCATTAGCATCCAATATGAAGCAGGGAACCCTTAAACTTCCCTGTGTTTTTTTGAGGACAAATACAATGTATTTGTTTTACATGGACATGATAATTTATGACCTTAGTATTGAGATAAATTGTCAATGACTTGAAATGCCATCTTACCCATATCGTTTTACGTTGAAAACAGAAACCTTCATGAATGCTTATGGAAAAAAATACAAAATATCAAAAGAAGTTTTTAATAAATAATGAAAAAGGATGGATTAGCATTTGGTTCATTAGTAGCACATGTGACAAGAACCTCGTGAGTAAATGAAATAAGTTTGTGATGTTTCTGGAGAGCAGATAAACAGTAGAGTTCCATGGACAGGACAGCTGTAGGCAGTGGAAGTGAGTCATCACTGGTGCATGAATGTCAGAAGTGGGATTTGAACCCACGCCTCTTTCGAGACTGCGACCTTAACGCAGCGCCTTGGACCGCTCGGCCATCCTGACATCCTCCAGGCCAAGTATTTGGAAACTGTTATACAAAAAAGACTTATGTGCTTAACAACTGCTTGTCTTTTTGGAAGGCAATGATTGAATGGTGAAAACGGCCTGTTTTTTTTTTTGACTAAATTTAGACTACTGAGGTGTTTTTTTTGTTTGTTTTTGTTGAGTAGCCATGATACCCAACAGTTACAATGTTGTGGAATTATATCTGGTGGCAGCACCAGGGTGTTCTGCAGTCTACGGCATTGAGGAAAACTCGGGCCTTGATAGAAATGTACGGCCGCTGTGTTTCAATACCACCTTAAATGCTGCTTCTTTGACTTCTTTGTTTACTTTGAAATGCCAAAGCATGTGTCTCACTCTTTGTGTCCATTCTCACATATTTATGACTTGGTTAAAAGATTTGGATTTGAATATAAAAAGAACAAAGTACAGAGGACAGCATAGAGTAATTGGCAAGTTGGCAAATGAGGTATAATGCAGCCTGGATAGGAGATCCAGACTTTGATTGAATGAAAGATGGGATTAATGGTCACCTCTGGAAAACCTTTATTAACTCCTAATGATTTAGTGAAACAGTCAAGCACTTTTGCCTTCGCTCGGTGTTGTAATCATAAATAAGTCAGCCATATTTGCAATAATCAACAATGACTTCACGAATACCAGATTTGTTCATGACTGATTTATGTTAAATGGACTGTCTGTTTTACAACGTTTGTGCAGATCTAAAGCATTAGTATTTCCGTCTTATATGGCACCACTCACATTTCTGCTTCTTTTTAGTTTGAGCATTTGAAGGAATGCATGACAGACTTCATTTTGATGAAGTTTCAAAAAAGGATTTTGTAAGTGGACCGAGATGCCGGACTGTGCATTAGGGCTTAGCTGTCAGAGTGATTTGTTCAAATGCAATGACTCGACACGTTTCTCATTAGCATCCAATATGAAGCAGGGAACCCTTAAACTTCCCTGTGTTTTTTTGAGGACAAATACAATGTATTTGTTTTACATGGACATGATAATTTATGACCTTAGTATTGAGATAAATTGTCAATGACTTGAAATGCCATCTTACCCATATCGTTTTAAACATTGAAAACAGAAACCTTCATGAATGCTTATGGAAAAAAATACAAAATATCAAAAGAAGTTTTTAATAAATAATGAAAAAGGATGGATTAGCATTTGGTTCATTAGTAGCACATGTGACAAGAACCTCGTGAGTAAATGAAATAAGTTTGTGATGTTACTGGAGAGCAGATAAACAGTAGAGTTCCATGGACAGGACAGCTGTAGGCAGTGGAAGTGAGTCATCACTGGTGCATGAATGTCAGAAGTGGGATTTGAACCCACGCCTCTTTCGAGACTGCGACCTTAACGCAGTGCCTTGGACCGCTCGGCCATCCTGACATCCTCCAGGCCAAGTATTTGGAAACTGTTATACAAAAAAGACTTATGTGCTTAACAACTGCTTGTCTTTTTGGAAGGCAATGATTGAATGGTGAAAACGGCCTGTTTTTTTTTTGACTAAATTTAGACTACTGAGGTGTTTTTTTTTGTTTGTTTTTGTTGAGTAGCCATGATACCCAACAGTTACAATGTTGTGGAATTATATCTGGTGGCAGCACCAGGGTGTTCTGGAGTCTACGGCATTGAGGAAAACTCGGGCCTTGATAGAAATGTACGGCCGCTGTGTTTCAATACCACCTTAAATGCTGCTTCTTTGACTTCTTTGTTTACTTTGAAATGCCAAAGCATGTGTCTCACTCTTTGTGTCCATTCTCACATATTTATGACTTGGTTAAAAGATTTGGATTTGAATATAAGAAGAACAAAGTACAGAGGACAGCATAGAGTAATTGGCAAGTTGGCAAATGAGGTATAATGCAGCCTGGATAGGAGATCCAGACTTTGATTGAATTAAAGATGGGAGTAATGGTCACCTCTGGAAAACCTTTATTAACTCCTAATGATTTAGTGAAACAGTCAAGCACTTTTGCCTTCGCTCGGTGTTGTAATCATAAATAAGTCAGCCATATTTGCAATAATCAACAATGACTTCATGATTTCCAGATTTGTTCATGACTGATTTATTTATGTTAAATGGCCTGTCTCTTTTACAACATTTGTGCAGATCTAAAGCATTAGCATTTCCGTCTTATATGGCACCACTAACATTTTTGCTTCTTTTTAGTTTGAGCATTTGAAGGAATGCATGACAGACAACATTTTGATGAAGTTTCAAAAAAGGATTTTGTAAGTGGACCGAGATGCCGGACTGTGCATTAGGGCTTAGCTGTCAGAGTGATTTGTTCAAATGAAATGACTCGACACGTTTCTCATTAGCATCCAATATGAAGCAGGGAACCCTTAAACTTCCCTGTGTTTTTTTGAGGACAAATACAATGCATTTGTTTTACATGGACATGATAATTTATGACCATAGTATTGAGATAAATTGTCAATGACTTGAAATGCCATCTTACCCATATCGTTTTACGTTGAAAACAGAAAGCTTCATGAATGCTTATGGAAAAAAATACAAAATATCAAAAGAAGTTTTTAATAAATAATGAAAAAGGATGGATTTGCATTTGGTTCATTAGTAGCACATGTGACAAGAACCTCGTGAGTAAATGAAATAAGTTTGTGATGTTACTGGAGAGCAGATAAACAGTAGAGTTCCATGGACAGGACAGCTGTAGGCAGTGGAAGTGAGTCATCACTGGTGCATGAATGTCAGAAGTGGGATTTGAACCCAAGCCTCTTTCGAGACTGCGACCTTAACGCAGCGCCTTGGACCGCTCGGCCATCCTGACATCCTCCAGGCAAATCATTTGGAAACTGCTATACAAAAAAGACTTATGTGCTTAACAACTGCTTGTCTTTTTAGAAGGCAATGATTGAATGGTGAAAACGGCCTGTTCTTTTTTTGACTAAATTTAGACTACTGAGGTGTTTTTTTTTGTTTGTTTTTGTTGAGTAGCCATGATACCCAACAGTTACAATGTTGTGGAATTATATCTGGTGGCAGCACCAGGGTGTTCTGCAGTCTACGGCATTGAGGAAAACTTGGGCCTTGATAGAAATGTACGGCCGCTGTGTTTCAATACCACCTTAAATGCTGCTTCTTTGACTTCTTTGTTTACTTTGAAATGCCAAAGCATGTGTCTCACTCTTTGTGTCCATTCTCACATATTTATGACTTGGTTAAAAGATTTGGATTTGAATATAAAAAGAACAAAGTACAGAGGACAGCATAGAGTAATTGGCAAGTTGGCAAATGAGGTATAATGCAGCCTGGATAGGAGATCCAGACTTTGATTGAATGAAAGATGGGAGTAATGGTCACCTCTGGAAAACCTTTATTAACTCCTAATGATTTAGTGAAACAGTCAAGCACTTTTGCCTTCGCTCGGTGTTGTAATCATAAATAAATCAGCCATATTTGCAATAATCAACAATGACTTCACGAATACCAGATTTGTTCATGACTGATTTATTTATGTTAAATGGACTGTCTGTTTTACAACGTTTGTGCAGATCTAAAGCATTAGTATTTCCGTCTTATATGGCACCACTCACATTTCTGCTTCTTTTTAGTTTGAGCATTTGAAGGAATGCATGACAGACTACATTTTGATGAAGTTACAAAAAAGGATTTTGTAAGTGGACCGAGATGCCGGACTGTGCATTAGGGCTTAGCTGTCAGAGTGATTTGTTCAAATGCAATGACTCGACACGTTTCTCATTAGCATCCAATATGAAGCAGGGAACCCTTAAACTTCCCTGTGTTTTTTTGAGGACAAATACAATGTATTTGTTTTACATGGACATGATCATTTATGACCATAGTATTGAGATAAATTGTCAATGACTTGAAATGCCATCTTACCCATATCGTTTTACGTTGAAAACAGCAACCTTCATGAATGCTTATGGGAAAAAATACAAAATATCCTAAGAAATTTTTTATAAATAATGAAAAAGGATGGATTAGCATTTGGTTCATTAGTAGCACATGTGACAAGAACCTCGTGAGTAAATGAAATAAGTTTGTGATGTTACTGGAGAGCAGATAAACAGTAGAGTTCCATGGACAGGACAGCTGTAGGCAGTGGAAGTGAGTCATCACTGGTGCATGAATGTCAGAAGTGGGATTTGAACCCACGCCTCTTTCGAGACTGCGACCTTAACGCAGCGCCTTGGACCGCTCGGCCATCCTGACATCCTCCAGGCAAATCATTTGGAAACTGCTATACAAAAAAGACTTATGTGCTTAACAACTGCTTGTCTTTTTAGAAGGCAATGATTGAATGGTGAAAACGGCCTGTTCTTTTTTTGACTAAATTTAGACTACTGAGGTGTTTTTTTTTTGTTTGTTTTTGTTGAGTAGCCATGATACCCAACAGTTACAATGTTGTGGAATTATATCTGGTGGCAGCACCAGGGTGTTCTGCAGTCTACGGCATTGAGGAAAACTTGGGCCTTGATAGAAATGTACGGCCGCTGTGTTTCAATACCACCTTAAATGCTGCTTCTTTGACTTCTTTGTTTACTTTGAAATGCCAAAGCATGTGTCTCACTCTTTGTGTCCATTCTCACATATTTATGACTTGGTTAAAAGATTTGGATTTGAATATAAAAAGAACAAAGTACAGAGGACAGCATAGAGTAATTGGCAAGTTGGCAAATGAGGTATAATGCAGCCTGTATAGGAGATCCAGACTTTGATTGAATGAAAGATGGGAGTAATGGTCACCTCTGGAAAACCTTTATTAACTCCTAATGATTTAGTGAAACAGTCAAGCACTTTTGCCTTCGCTCGGTGTTGTAATCATAAATAAATCAGCCATATTTGCAATAATCAACAATGACTTCACGAATACCAGATTTGTTCATGACTGATTTATTTATGTTAAATGGACTGTCTGTTTTACAACGTTTGTGCACATCTAAAGCATTAGTATTTCCGTCTTATATGGCACCACTCACATTTCTGCTTCTTTTTAGTTTGAGCATTTGAAGGAATGCATGACAGACTACATTTTGATAAAGTTTCAAAAAAGGATTTTGTAAGTGGACCGAGATGCCGGACTGTGCATTAGGGCTTAGCTGTCAGAGTGATTTGTTCAAATGCAATGACTCGACACGTTTCTCATTAGCATCCAATATGAAGCAGGGAACCCTTAAACTTCCCTGTGTTTTTTTGAGGACAAATACAATGTATTTGTTTTACATGGACATGATAATTTATGACCTTAGTATTGAGATAAATTGTCAATGACTTGAAATGCCATCTTACCCATATCGTTTTACGTTGAAAACAGAAAGCTTCATGAATGCTTATGGAAAAAAATACAAAATATCAAAAGAAGTTTTTAATAAATAATGAAAAAGGATGGATTTGCATTTGGTTCATTAGTAGCACATGTGACAAGAACCTCGTGAGTAAATGAAATAAGTTTGTGATGTTTCTGGAGAGCAGATAAACAGTAGAGTTCCATGGACAGGACAGCTGTAGGCAGTGGAAGTGAGTCATCACTGGTGCATGAATGTCAGAAGTGGGATTTGAACCCACGCCTCTTTCGAGACTGCGACCTTAACGCAGCGCCTTGGACCGCTCGGCCATCCTGACATCCTCCAGGCAAATCATTTGGAAACTGCTATACAAAAAAGACTTATGTGCTTAACAACTGCTTGTCTTTTTAGAAGGCAATGATTGAATGGTGAAAACGGCCTGTTCTTTTTTTGACTAAATTTAGACTACTGAGGTGTTTTTTTTTGTTTGTTTTTGTTGAGTAGCCATGATACCCAACAGTTACAATGTTGTGGAATTATATCTGGTGGCAGCACCAGGGTGTTCTGCAGTCTACGGCATTGAGGAAAACTCGGGCCTTGATAGAAATGTACGGCCGCTGTGTTTCCATACCACCTTAAATGCTGCTTCTTTGACTTCTTTGTTTACTTTGAAATGCCAAAGCATGTGTCTCACTCTTTGTGTCCATTCTCACATATTTATGACTTGGTTAAAAGATTTGGATTTGAATATAAAAAGAACAAAGTACAGAGGACAGCATAGAGTAATTGGCAAGTTGGCAAATGAGGTATAATGCAGCCTGGATAGGAGATCCAGACTTTGATTGAATGAAAGATGGGAGTAATGGTCACCTCTGGAAAACCTTTATTAACTCCTAATGATTTAGTGAAACAGTCAAGCACTTTTGCCTTCGCTCGGTGTTGTAATCATAAATAAATCAGCCATATTTGCAATAATCAACAATGACTTCACGAATACCAGAATTGTTCATGACTGATTTATGTTAAATGGACTGTCTGTTTTACAACGTTTGTGCAGATCTAAAGCATTAGTATTTCCGTCTTATATGGCACCACTCACATTTCTGCTTCTTTTTAGTTTGAGCATTTGAATCGGGCGGACAGAGACATCGTAAACGGAGGAAAAACACGCGGCGGCGGGGTCTGTGTTTACATTCGTGACGCGTGGTGCCGGGACGCTCAGCTGGTGAGCAAACACTGTTCCCCGCGGGCGGAGTTCATGATCCTGAAGTGCCGTCCTTTCTACCTGCCGAGGGAGTTTACTGCGATTTTATTAGTGGCAGTATACATCCCCCCGACAACCAACAACAGTGACAGGAATGCAGCGCTAAATGAACTATTCCAGGCCATTGGTGAACAACAAACAGCACATCCAGATGGCTTCATCATTCTTGCCGGAGACTTCAACCACGCTGATCTCAAAACAGTCCTTCCAAAATTTCATCAGCATGTGCACTTTCCAACAAGAGGAAACAACATACTGGACCTTGTTTACACTCCTCACAAAAAAGCTTACAGAGCAACCCCCCTCCCCCACATCGGAACATCAGACCACCTCAGTGTTATGCTAACGCCTGCATACAGACAAAGGGTGAAACTTGCCAAACCAGTCTTGAAGAAAATAAGAGTGTGGCCAGAGGGAGCATCCTCTGCCCTTCAGGACTGCTTTGCAACAACAGACTGGGACATGTTTAAACAAACTGCCACCTACAACAACCTGACAGACATCGAGGAGTACACAGACACAGTAACCTCCTACATCACAAAGTGCATCGATGATGTGACACACACAAAAAGCATCATCATTCGAGCCAACCAGAAGCCCTGGCTGACAGGGGAAGTCAAAGGGCTACTGAGAGCCAGAGACAATGCCTTCAGAGCAGGGGATGAAGCTGGCCTAAGAACAGCAAGAGCCAACCTGTCCCGGGGCATCAGGAAAGCAAAAAAGGACTATATGCAAAAAGTCTCTTCCAACTTCAACGACAGCAGAGATGCACGGAGCCTGTGGCAGGGCATCCAGGCCATCACAGACTACAAGCCTGCACCGCAGAGCTGTGAGAACAATACCCCCCTTCTCAACAACCTGAACAGCTTCTTTTCACGCTTTGAAGGACTAAACAGCACACACCCACAGAAAACGCCCCCCTCCCCCCAGGATCAAACTCTGCACCTGACAACTACCAGCGTGAAGAGGACACTCTCCACCATCAACCCACGGAAAGCAGCGGGTCCAGACAATATCCCAGGCCGTGTGCTGAAGGAATGCGCAGAAGAGCTTAAGGATGTCTTCACAGACATCTTTAACATCTCCTTGGAGCAAGCCATCGTCCCATAATGCTTCAAGGCTACAACTATCATCCCTGTGCCAAAGAAACCATCACCATCCTGCTTCAATGACTACCGCCCCATAGCACTAACGCCCATCATCATGAAGTGCTTTGAAAGGCTAGTCATGTCACACATCAAGTCCACTCTTCCCCCCACCCTGGACCCCTTCCAGTTTGCATACCGACCCAAACGATCGACAGAGGACGCCATTTGTTCTGCTCTCCATCCAGCTCTCACCCACTTAGACAAAAAGGACGCATATGTGAGAATGCTGTTCATAGACTTCAGCTCCGCATTTAACACAATAATACCACAGCAACTCATTTGCAAACTGGACAAGCTGGGTGTTAACACCCCCATCTGCAACTGGCTACTGGACTTCCTCAGCCAAAGACCACAAACAGTACGAGCCGGCAACAACACCTCAAACACAATCATTCTCAACACCGGGGCACCCCAAGGCTGTGTGCTTAGTCCGCTGCTCTTCACCCTGCTGACACATGACTGCACAACAACCCACAGCACAAACCACCTTGTGAAATTTGCAGACGACACAACCCTGGTGGGTCTCATCACCAAGGGCGATGAGACCAACTACAGGGAAGAGGTGGATCTGCTGACAAAATGGTGCAGAGACAATAACCTCCTGCTAAATGTCGGCAAGACAAAGGAGATTGTTGTCAACTTTCAGAGGGGCCACACTCAACACCTGCCACTGATCATTGATGGTACTGCTGTGGAGAGAGTGAGCAGCACAAAATTCCTGGGGGTTCACATCAGTGAGGACCTCTCCTGGACCGCCCACACCACATCATTGGCAAAGAAAGGACAACAACGTCTCTACTTACTGCGGAAACTAAAAAGATCAGGTGCTTCACCAGCCATCATGACCACATTCTACAGAGGAACCATCGAGAGCATCCTCTCCAGCTGCATCACTGTGTGGGGGGGCAGCTGTACACACAGCAACAGGAAAGCCCTGCAGCGCATAGTCAACACAGCCAGGAGAATCATTGGAACACCACTCCTCTCCCTGCAGGACTTATACATCACCCGCCTCACCCGAAAAACACTAACAATAATCAAGGATGCACACCACCCTGCACACAACCTGTTCAGCCTTCTGCCCTCAGGGAGGAGGTACAGGAGCCTCTGCTCCCGGACCACTAGACTCAGAAACAGTTTCACACACCAGGCCATCAGGATGCTAAACACGCTCTCCCCTCTCCACCTACCCACCACCCATATCCCCCCATGAACAGTGCTCAAACGAACCCCCCCCCCGCTGCCTTGAGACACTGCCTTAAGTGCACTCGCACTTTTATGGCAAATTGCCTATGTTGTATATTGTAAATTGTATCTTCTTCTTTCTTTTTACTTATTTATTTTATTCTAAACGTATACTTTGTTTTTATTTTTCTTCTACTGAACAGACACGAAAGAGTAAGAAACGGATTTTCGATTCATTGTATGTGATGCACATGTGAAGAATTGACAATAAAGTTGACTTTGACTTTGAAGGAATGCATGACAGACTACATTTTGATGAAGTTTCAAAAAAGGATTTTGTAAGTGGACCGAGATGCCGGACTGTGCATTAGGGCTTAGCTGTCAGAGTGATTTGTTCAAATGCAATGACTCGACACGTTTCTCATTAGCATCCAATATGAAGCAGGGAACCCTTAAACTTCCCTGTGTTTTTTTGAGGACAAATACAATGTATTTGTTTTACATGGACATGATAATTTATGACCTTAGTATTGAGATAAATTGTCAATGACTTGAAATGCCATCTTACCCATATCGTTTTACGTTGAAAACAGAAACCTTCATGAATGCTTATGGAAAAAAATACAAAATATCAAAAGAAGTTTTTAATAAATAATGAAAAAGGATGGATTAGCATTTGGTTCATTAGTAGCACATGTGACAAGAACCTCGTGAGTAAATGAAATAAGTTTGTGATGTTTCTGGAGAGCAGATAAACAGTAGAGTTCCATGGACAGGACAGCTGTAGGCAGTGGAAGTGAGTCATCACTGGTGCATGAATGTCAGAAGTGGGATTTGAACCCACGCCTCTTTCGAGACTGCGACCTTAACGCAGCGCCTTGGACCGCTCGGCCATCCTGACATCCTCCAGGCCAAGTATTTGGAAACTGTTATACAAAAAAGACTTATGTGCTTAACAACTGCTTGTCTTTTTGGAAGGCAATGATTGAATGGTGAAAACGGCCTGTTTTTTTTTTTGACTAAATTTAGACTACTGAGGTGTTTTTTTTGTTTGTTTTTGTTGAGTAGCCATGATACCCAACAGTTACAATGTTGTGGAATTATATCTGGTGGCAGCACCAGGGTGTTCTGCAGTCTACGGCATTGAGGAAAACTCGGGCCTTGATAGAAATGTACGGCCGCTGTGTTTCAATACCACCTTAAATGCTGCTTCTTTGACTTCTTTGTTTACTTTGAAATGCCAAAGCATGTGTCTCACTCTTTGTGTCCATTCTCACATATTTATGACTTGGTTAAAAGATTTGGATTTGAATATAAAAAGAACAAAGTACAGAGGACAGCATAGAGTAATTGGCAAGTTGGCAAATGAGGTATAATGCAGCCTGGATAGGAGATCCAGACTTTGATTGAATGAAAGATGGGATTAATGGTCACCTCTGGAAAACCTTTATTAACTCCTAATGATTTAGTGAAACAGTCAAGCACTTTTGCCTTCGCTCGGTGTTGTAATCATAAATAAGTCAGCCATATTTGCAATAATCAACAATGACTTCATGATTTCCAGATTTGTTCATGACTGATTTATGTTAAATGGACTGTCTGTTTTACAACGTTTGTGCAGATCTAAAGCATTAGTATTTCCGTCTTATATGGCACCACTCACATTTCTGCTTCTTTTTAGTTTGAGCATTTGAAGGAATGCATGACAGACTTCATTTTGATGAAGTTTCAAAAAAGGATTTTGTAAGTGGACCGAGATGCCGGACTGTGCATTAGGGCTTAGCTGTCAGAGTGATTTGTTCAAATGCAATGACTCGACACGTTTCTCATTAGCATCCAATATGAAGCAGGGAACCCTTAAACTTCCCTGTGTTTTTTTGAGGACAAATACAATGTATTTGTTTTACATGGACATGATAATTTATGACCTTAGTATTGAGATAAATTGTCAATGACTTGAAATGCCATCTTACCCATATCGTTTTAAACATTGAAAACAGAAACCTTCATGAATGCTTATGGAAAAAAATACAAAATATCAAAAGAAGTTTTTAATAAATAATGAAAAAGGATGGATTAGCATTTGGTTCATTAGTAGCACATGTGACAAGAACCTCGTGAGTAAATGAAATAAGTTTGTGATGTTACTGGAGAGCAGATAAACAGTAGAGTTCCATGGACAGGACAGCTGTAGGCAGTGGAAGTGAGTCATCACTGGTGCATGAATGTCAGAAGTGGGATTTGAACCCACGCCTCTTTCGAGACTGCGACCTTAACGCAGTGCCTTGGACCGCTCGGCCATCCTGACATCCTCCAGGCCAAGTATTTGGAAACTGTTATACAAAAAAGACTTATGTGCTTAACAACTGCTTGTCTTTTTGGAAGGCAATGATTGAATGGTGAAAACGGCCTGTTTTTTTTTTGACTAAATTTAGACTACTGAGGTGTTTTTTTTTGTTTGTTTTTGTTGAGTAGCCATGATACCCAACAGTTACAATGTTGTGGAATTATATCTGGTGGCAGCACCAGGGTGTTCTGGAGTCTACGGCATTGAGGAAAACTCGGGCCTTGATAGAAATGTACGGCCGCTGTGTTTCAATACCACCTTAAATGCTGCTTCTTTGACTTCTTTGTTTACTTTGAAATGCCAAAGCATGTGTCTCACTCTTTGTGTCCATTCTCACATATTTATGACTTGGTTAAAAGATTTGGATTTGAATATAAGAAGAACAAAGTACAGAGGACAGCATAGAGTAATTGGCAAGTTGGCAAATGAGGTATAATGCAGCCTGGATAGGAGATCCAGACTTTGATTGAATTAAAGATGGGAGTAATGGTCACCTCTGGAAAACCTTTATTAACTCCTAATGATTTAGTGAAACAGTCAAGCACTTTTGCCTTCGCTCGGTGTTGTAATCATAAATAAGTCAGCCATATTTGCAATAATCAACAATGACTTCATGATTTCCAGATTTGTTCATGACTGATTTATTTATGTTAAATGGCCTGTCTCTTTTACAACATTTGTGCAGATCTAAAGCATTAGCATTTCCGTCTTATATGGCACCACTAACATTTTTGCTTCTTTTTAGTTTGAGCATTTGAAGGAATGCATGACAGACTACAGTTTGATATAGTTTCAAGAAAGGATTTTGTAAGTGGACCGAGATGCCGGACTGTGCATTAGGGCTTAGCTGTCAGAGTGGTTTGTTCAAATGCAATGACTTGACACGTTTCTCATTAGCATCCAATATGAAGCAGGGAACCCTTAAACTTCCCTTTGTTTTTTTGAGGACAAATACAATGTATTTGTTTTACATGGACATGATAATTTATGACCTTAGTATTGAGATAAATTGTCAATGACTTGAAATGCCATCTTACCCATTTCGTTTTACGTTGAAAACAGAAACCTTCATGAATGCTTATGGAAAAAAATACAAAATATCAAAAGAAGTTTTTAATAAATAATGAAAAAGGATGGATTAGCATTTGGTTCATTAGTAGCACATGTTACAAGAACCTCGTGAGTAAATGAAATAAGTTTGTGATGTTACTGGAGAGCAGATAAAGAGTAGAGTTCCATGGACAGGACAGCTGTAGGCAGTGGAAGTGAGTCATCACTGGTGCATGAATGTCAGAAGTGAGATTCGAACCCACGCCTCTTTCGAGACTGCGACCTTAAAGCAGCGCCTTGGACCGCTCGGCCATCCTGACATCCTCCAGGCCAAGTATTTGGAAACTGCTATACAAAAAAGACTTATGTGCTTAACAACTGCTTGTCTTTTTGGAAGGCAATGATTGAATGGTGAAAACGGCCTGTTCTTTTTTTGACTAAATTTAGACTACTGAGGTGTTTTTTTTGTTTGTTTTTGTTGAGTAGCCATGATACCCAACAGTTACAATGTTGTGGAATTATATCTGGTGGCAGCACCAGGGTGTTCTGCAGTCTACGGCATTGAGGAAAACTTGGGCCTTGATAGAAATGTACGGCCGCTGTGTTTCGATACCACCTTAAATGCTGCTTCTTTGACTTATTTGTTTACTTTGAAATGCCAAAGCATGTGTCTCACTCTTTGTGTCCATTCTCACATATTTATGACTTGGTTAAAAGATTTGGATTTGAATATAAAAAGAACAAAGTACAGATGACACCATAGAGTAATTGGCAAGTTGGCACATGAGGTATAATGCAGCCTGGATAGGAGATCCAGACTTTGATTGAATGAAAGATGGGAGTAATTGTCACCTTTGGAAAACCTTTATTAACTCCTAATGATTTAGTGAAACAGTCAAGCACTTTTGCCTTCGCTCGGTGTTGTAATCATAAATAAGTCAGCCATATTTGCAATAATCAACAATGACTTCAGGAATACCAGATTTGTTCATGACTGATTTATTTATGTTAAATGGACTGTCTGTTTTACAACATTTGTGCAGATCTAAAGCATTAGTATTTCCGTCTTATATGGCACCACTCACATTTCTGCTTCTTTTTAGTTTGAGCATTTGAAGGAATGCATGACAGACTACATTTTGATGAAATTTCAAGAAAGGATTTTGTAAGTGGACCGAGATGCCGGACTGTGCATTAGGGCTTAGCTGTCAGAGTGATTTGTTCAAATGCAATGACTCGACACATTTCTCATTAGCATCCAATATGAAGCAGGGAACCCTTAAACTTCCCTGTGTTTTTTTGAGGACAAATACAATGTATTTGTTTTACATGGACATGATCATTTATGACCTTAGTATTGAGATAAATTGTCAATGACTTGAAATGCCATCTTACCCATATCGTTTTACGTTGAAAACAGCAACCTTCATGAATGCTTATGGAAAAAAATACAAAATATCCTTAGAAATTTTTTATAAATAATGAAAAAGGATGGATTAGCATTTGGTTCATTAGTAGCACATGTGACAAGAACCTCGTGAGTAAATGAAATAAGTTAGTGATGTTACTGGAGAGCAGATAAACAGTAGTATTCCATGGACAGGACAGCTCTAGGCAGTGGAAGAGAGTCATCACTGGTGCCTGAATGTCAAAAGTGGGATTCGAACCCACGCCTCTTTCGAGACTGCGACCTTAACGCAGCGCCTTGGACCGCTCGGCCATCCTGACATCCTCCCGGCCAAATATTTGGAAACTGCTATACAAAAAAGACTTATGTGCTTAACAACTGCTTGTCTTTTTGGATGGCAATGATTGAATGATGAAAACGGCCTGTTCTTTTTTTGACTAAATTTAGACTACTGAGGTGTTTTTTTTGTTTGTTTTTGTTGAGTAGCCATGATACCCAACAGTTACAATGTTGTGGAATTATATCTGGTGGCAGCACCAGGGTGTTCTGCAGTCTACGGCATTGAGGAAAACTTGGGCCTTGATAGAAATGTACGGCCGTTGTGTTTCAATACCACCTTAAATGCTGCTTCTTTGACTTCTTTGTTTACTTTGAAATGCCAAAGCATGTGTCTCACTCTTTGTGTCCATTCTCACATATTTATGACTTGGTTAAAAGATTTGGATTTGAATATAAAAAGAACAAAGTACAGAGGACAGCATAGAGTAATTGGCAAGTTGGCAAATGAGGTATAATGCAGCCTGGATAGGAGATCCAGACTTTGATTGAATGAAAGATGGGAGTAATGGTCACCTCTGGAAAACCTTTATTAACTCCTAATGATTTAGTGAAACAGTCAAGCACTTTTGCCTTCGCTCGGTGTTGTAATCATAAATAAGTCAGCCATATTTGCAATAATCAACAATGACTTCACGAATACCAGATTTGTTCATGACTGATTTATTTATGTTAAATGGACTGTCTGTTTTACAACATTTGTGCAGATCTAAAGCATTAGTATTTCCGTCTTATATGGCACCACTCACATTTCTGCTTCTTTTTAGTTTGAGCATTTGAAGGAATGCATGACAGACTACATTTTGATGAAGTTTCAAGAAAGGATTTTGTAAGTGGACCGAGATGCCGGACTGTGCATTAGGGCTTAGCTGTCAGAGTGATTTGTTCAAATGCAATGACTTGACACGTTTCTCATTAGCATCCAATATGAAGCAGGGAACCCTTAAACTTCCGTGTGTTTTTTTGAGGACAAATACAATGTATTTGTTTTACATGTACATGATCATTTATGACCTTAGTATTGAGATAAATTGTCAATGACTTGAAATGCCATCTTACCCATATCGTTTTACGTTGAAAACAGCAACCTTCATGAATGCTTATGGAAAAAAATACAAAATATCAAAAGAAGTTTTTAATAAATAATGAAAAAGGATGGATTTGCATTTGGTTCATTAGTAGCACATGTGACAAGAACCTCGTGAGTAAATGAAATAAGTTTGTGATGTTTCTGGAGAGCAGATAAACAGTAGAGATCCATGGACAGGACATCTGTAGGCAGTGGAAGTGAGTCATCACTGGTGCATGAATGTCAGAAGTGGGATTCGAACCCACGCTTCTTTCGAGACTGCGACCTTAACGCAGCGCCTTGGACCGCTCGGCCATCCTGACATTCTCCGGGCCAAGTATTTGGAAACTGCTATACAAAAAAGACTTATGTGCTTAACTGCTTGTCTTTTTGGAAGGCAATGATTGAATGGTGAAAACGGCCTGTTCTTTTTTTGACTAAATTTAGACTACTGAGGTGTTTTTTTTTGTTTGTTTTTGTTGAGTAGCCATGATACCCAACAGTTACAATGTTGTGGAATTATATCTGGTGGCAGCACCAGGGTGTTCTGCAGTCTACGGCATTGAGGAAAACTTGGGCCTTGATAGAAATGTATGGCCGCTGTGTTTCAATACCACCTTAAATGCTGCTTCTTTGACTTCTTTGTTTACTTTGAAATGCCAAAGCATGTGTCTCACTCTTTGTGTCCATTCTCACATATTTATGACTTGGTTAAAAGATTTGGATTTGAATATAAAAAGAACAAAGTACAGAGGACAGCATAGAGTAATTGGCAAGTTGGCAAATGAGGTATAATGCAGCCTGGATAGGAGATCCAGACTTTGATTGAATGAAAGATGGGAGTAATGGTCACCTCTGGAAAACCTTTATTAACTCCTAATGATTTAGTGAAACAGTCAAGCACTTTTGCCTTCGCTCGGTGTTGTAATCATAAATAAGTCAGCCATATTTGCAATAATCAACAATGACTTCACGAATACCAGATTTGTTCATGACTGATTTATTTATGTCAAATGGACTGTCTGTTTTACAACATTTGTGCAGATCTAAAGCATTAGTATTTCCGTCTTATATGGCACCACTCACATTTCTGCTTCTTTTTAGTTTGAGCATTTGAAGGAATGCATGACAGACTACATTTTGATGAAGTTTCAAGAAAGGATTTTGTAAGTGGACCGAGATGCCGGACTGTGCATTAGGGCTTAGCTGTCAGAGTGATTTGTTCAAATGCAATGACTTGACACGTTTCTCATTAGCATCCAATATGAAGCAGGGAACCTTTAAACTTCCCTGTGTTTTTTTGAGGACAAATACAATGTATTTTTTTTACATGGACATGATAATTTATGACCTTAGTATTGAGATAAATTGTCAATGAGTTGAAATGCCATCTTACCCATATCGTTTTACGTTGAAAACAGCAACCTTCATGAATGCTTATGGAAAAAAATACAAAATATCAAAAGAAGTTTTTAATAAATAATGAAAAAGGATGGATTAGCATTTGGTTCATTAGTAGCACATGTGACAAGAACCTCGTGAGTAAATGAAATAAGTTTGTGATGTTTCTGGAGAGCAGATAAACAGTAGAGTTCCATGGACAGGACAGCTGTAGGCAGTGGAAGTGAGTCATCACTGGTGCATGAATGTCAGAAGTGGGATTCGAACCCACGCCTCTTTCGAGACTGCGACCTTAACGCAGTGCCTTGGACCGCTCGGCCATCCTGACATCCTCCAGGGCAATTATTTGGAAACTGCTATACAAAAAAGACTTATGTGCTTAACAACTGCTTGTCTTTTTGGATGGCAATGATTGAATGATGAAAACAGCCTGTTCTTTTTTTGACTAAATTTAGACTACTGAGGTGTTTTTTTTGTTTGTTTTTGTTGAGTAGCCATGATACCCAACAGTTACAATGTTGTGGAATTATATCTGGTGGCAGCACCAGGGTGTTCTGCAGTCTACGGCATTGAGGAAAACTTGGGCCTTGATAGAAATGTACGGCCGCTGTGTTTCAATACCACCTTAAATGCTGCTTCTTTGACTTCTTTGTTTACTTTGAAATGCCAAAGCATGTGTCTCACTCTTTGTGTCCATTCTCACATATTTATGACTTGGTTAAAAGATTTGGATTTGAATATAAAAAGAACAAAGTACAGAGGACAGCATAGAGTAATTGGCAAGTTGGCAAATGAGGTATAATGCAGCCTGGATAGGAGATCCAGACTTTGATTGAATGAAAGATGGGAGTAATGGTCACCTCTGGAAAACCTTTATTAACTCCTAATGATTTAGTGAAACAGTCAAGCACTTTTGCCTTCGCTCGGTGTTGTAATCATAAATAAATCAGCCATATTTGCAATAATCAACAATGACTTCACGAATACCAGATTTGTTCATGACTGATTTATTTATGTTAAATGGACTGTCTGTTTTACAACGTTTGTGCACATCTAAAGCATTAGTATTTCCGTCTTATATGGCACCACTCACATTTCTGCTTCTTTTTAGTTTGAGCATTTGAAGGAATGCATGACAGACTACATTTTGATAAAGTTTCAAAAAAGGATTTTGTAAGTGGACCGAGATGCCGGACTGTGCATTAGGGCTTAGCTGTCAGAGTGATTTGTTCAAATGCAATGACTCGACACGTTTCTCATTAGCATCCAATATGAAGCAGGGAACCCTTAAACTTCCCTGTGTTTTTTTGAGGACAAATACAATGTATTTGTTTTACATGGACATGATAATTTATGACCTTAGTATTGAGATAAATTGTCAATGACTTGAAATGCCATCTTACCCATATCGTTTTACGTTGAAAACAGCAACCTTCATGAATGCTTATGGAAAAAAATACAAAATATCAAAATAAGTTTTTAATAAATAATGAAAAAGGATGGATTAGCATTTGGTTCATTAGTAGCACATGTGACAAGAACCTCGTGAGTAAATGAAATAAGTTAGTGATGTTACTGGAGAGCAGATAAACAGTAGAGTTCCATGGACAGGACAGCTGTAGGCAGTGGAAGTGAGTCATCACTGGTGCATGAATGTCAGAAGTGGGATTCGAACCCACGCCTCTTTCGAGACTGCGACCTTAACGCAGCGCCTTGGACCGCTCGGCCATCCTGACATTCTCCGGGCCAAGTATTTGGAAACTGCTATACAAAAAAGACTTATGTGCTTAACAACTGCTTGTCTTTTTGGATGGCAATGATTGAATGATGAAAACGGCCTGTTCTTTTTTTGACTAAATTTAGACTACTGAGGTGTTTTTTTTGTTTGTTTTTGTTGAGTAGCCATGATACCCAACAGTTACAATGTTGTGGAATTATATCTGGTGGCACCAGGGTGTTCTGCAGTCTACAGCATTGAGGAAAACTTGGGCCTTGATAGAAATGTACGGCCGCTGTGTTTCAATACCACCTTAAATGCTGCTTCTTTGACTTCTTTGTTTACTTTGAAATGCCAAAGCATGTGTCTCACTCTTTGTGTCCATTCTCACATATTTATGACTTGGTTAAAAGATTTGGATTTGAATATAAAAAGAACAAAGTACAGAGGACAGCATAGAGTAATTGGCAAGTTGGCAAATGAGGTATAATGCAGCCGGGATAGGAGATCCAGACTTTGATTGAATGAAAGATGGGAGTAATGGTCACCTCTGGAAAACCTTTATTAACTCCTAATGATTTAGTGAAACAGTCAAGCACTTTTGCCTTCGCTCGGTGTTGTAATCATAAATAAATCAGCCATATTTGCAATAATCAACAATGACTTCACGAATACCAGATTTGTTCATGACTGATTTATTTATGTTAAATGGACTGTCTGTTTTACAACGTTTGTGCAGATCTAAAGCATTAGTATTTCCGTCTTATATGGCACCACTCACATTTCTGCTTCTTTTTAGTTTGAGCATTTGAAGGAATGCATGACAGACTACATTTTGATGAAGTTACAAAAAAGGATTTTGTAAGTGGACCGAGATGCCGGACTGTGCATTAGGGCTTAGCTGTCAGAGTGATTTGTTCAAATGCAATGACTCGACACGTTTCTCATTAGCATCCAATATGAAGCAGGGAACCCTTAAACTTCCCTGTGTTTTTTTGAGGACAAATACAATGTATTTGTTTTACATGGACATGATCATTTATGACCTTAGTATTGAGACAAATTGTCAATGACTTGAAATGCCATCTTACCCATATCGTTTTACGTTGAAAACAGCAACCTTCATGAATGCTTATGGGAAAAAATACAAAATATCCTAAGAAATTTTTTATAAATAATGAAAATGGATGGATTAGCATTTGGTTCATTAGTAGCACATGTGACAAGAACCTCGTGAGTAAATGAAATAAGTTAGTGATGTTACTGGAGAGCAGATAAACAGTAGTATTCCATGGACAGGACAGCTCTAGGCAGTGGAAGAGAGTCATCACTGGTGCATGAATGTCAGAAGTGAGATTCGAACCCACGCCTCTTTCGAGACTGTGACCTTAACGCAGCACCTTGGACCGCTCGGCCATCCTGACATCCTCCAGGCCAAGTATTTGGAAACTGCTATACAAAAAAGACTTATGTGCTTAACAACTGCTTGTCTTTTTGGAAGGCAATGATTGAATGGTGAAAACGGCCTGTTCTTTTTTTGACTAAATTTAGACTACTGAGGTGTTTTTGTTTTGTTTGTTTTTGTTGAGTAGCCATGATACCCAACAGTTACAATGTTGTGGAATTCTATCTGGTGGCAGCACCAGGGTGTTCTGCAGTCTAAGGCATTGAGGAAAACTTGGGCCTTTATAGAAATGTACGGCCGCTGTGTTTCAATACCACCTTAAATGCTGCTTCTTTGACTTCTTTGTTTACTTTGAAATGCCAAAGCATGTGTCTCACTCTTTGTGTCCATTCTCACATATTTATGACTTGGTTAAAAGATTTGGATTTGAATATAAAAAGAACAAAGTACAGAGGACAGCATAGAGTAATTGGCAAGTTGGCAAATGAGGTATAATGCAGCCTGGATAGGAGATCCAGACTTTGATTGAATGAAAGATGGGAGTAATGGTCACCTCTGGAAAACCTTTATTAACTCCTAATGATTTAGTGAAACAGTCAAGCACTTTTGCCTTCGCTCGGTGTTGTAATCATAAATAAGTCAGCCATATTTGCAATAATCAACAATGACTTCACGAATACCAGATTTGTTCATGACTGATTTATGTTAAATGGACTGTCTGTTTTACACTTGTTTGTGCAGATCTAAAGCATTAGTATTTCCGTCTTATATGGCACCACTCACATTTCTGCTTCTTTTTAGTTTGAGCATTTGAAGGAATGCATGACAGACAACATTTTGATGAAGTTTCAAAAAAGGATTTTGTAAGTGGACCGAGATGCCGGACTGTGCATTAGGGCTTAGCTGTCAGAGTGATTTGTTCAAATGAAATGACTCGACACGTTTCTCATTAGCATCCAATATGAAGCAGGGAACCCTTAAACTTCCCTGTGTTTTTTTGAGGACAAATACAATGCATTTGTTTTACATGGACATGATAATTTATGACCATAGTATTGAGATAAATTGTCAATGACTTGAAATGCCATCTTACCCATATCGTTTTACGTTGAAAACAGAAAGCTTCATGAATGCTTATGGAAAAAAATACAAAATATCAAAAGAAGTTTTTAATAAATAATGAAAAAGGATGGATTTGCATTTGGTTCATTAGTAGCACATGTGACAAGAACCTCGTGAGTAAATGAAATAAGTTTGTGATGTTACTGGAGAGCAGATAAACAGTAGAGTTCCATGGACAGGACAGCTGTAGGCAGTGGAAGTGAGTCATCACTGGTGCATGAATGTCAGAAGTGGGATTTGAACCCAAGCCTCTTTCGAGACTGCGACCTTAACGCAGCGCCTTGGACCGCTCGGCCATCCTGACATCCTCCAGGCAAATCATTTGGAAACTGCTATACAAAAAAGACTTATGTGCTTAACAACTGCTTGTCTTTTTAGAAGGCAATGATTGAATGGTGAAAACGGCCTGTTCTTTTTTTGACTAAATTTAGACTACTGAGGTGTTTTTTTTTTGTTTGTTTTTGTTGAGTAGCCATGATACCCAACAGTTACAATGTTGTGGAATTATATCTGGTGGCAGCACCAGGGTGTTCTGCAGTCTACGGCATTGAGGAAAACTTGGGCCTTGATAGAAATGTACGGCCGCTGTGTTTCAATACCACCTTAAATGCTGCTTCTTTGACTTCTTTGTTTACTTTGAAATGCCAAAGCATGTGTCTCACTCTTTGTGTCCATTCTCACATATTTATGACTTGGTTAAAAGATTTGGATTTGAATATAAAAAGAACAAAGTACAGAGGACAGCATAGAGTAATTGGCAAGTTGGCAAATGAGGTATAATGCAGCCTGGATAGGAGATCCAGACTTTGATTGAATGAAAGATGGGAGTAATGGTCACCTCTGGAAAACCTTTATTAACTCCTAATGATTTAGTGAAACAGTCAAGCACTTTTGCCTTCGCTCGGTGTTGTAATCATAAATAAATCAGCCATATTTGCAATAATCAACAATGACTTCACGAATACCAGATTTGTTCATGACTGATTTATTTATGTTAAATGGACTGTCTGTTTTACAACGTTTGTGCACATCTAAAGCATTAGTATTTCCGTCTTATATGGCACCACTCACATTTCTGCTTCTTTTTAGTTTGAGCATTTGAAGGAATGCATGACAGACTACATTTTGATAAAGTTTCAAAAAAGGATTTTGTAAGTGGACCGAGATGCCGGACTGTGCATTAGGGCTTAGCTGTCAGAGTGATTTGTTCAAATGAAATGACTCGACACGTTTCTCATTAGCATCCAATATGAAGCAGGGAACCCTTAAACTTCCCTGTGTTTTTTTGAGGACAAATACAATGTATTTGTTTTACATGGACATGATAATTTATGACCTTAGTATTGAGATAAATTGTCAATGACTTGAAATGCCATCTTACCCATATCGTTTTACGTTGAAAACAGCAACCTTCATGAATGCTTATGGAAAAAAATACAAAATATCAAAATAAGTTTTTAATAAATAATGAAAAAGGATGGATTAGCATTTGGTTCATTAGTAGCACATGTGACAAGAACCTCGTGAGTAAATGAAATAAGTTTGTGATGTTTCTGGAGAGCAGATAAACAGTAGAGTTCCATGGACAGGACAGCTGTAGGCAGTGGAAGTGAGTCATCACTGGTGCATGAATGTCAGAAGTGGGATTCGAACCCACGCCTCTTTCGAGACTGCGACCTTAACGCAGCGCCTTGGACCGCTCGGCCATCCTGACATCCTCCCGGCCAAATATTTGGAAACTGCTATACAAAAAAGACTTATGTGCTTAACTGCTTGTCTTTTTGGAAGGCAATGATTGAATGGTGAAAACGGCCTGTTCTTTTTTTGACTAAATTTAGACTACTGAGGTGTTTTTTTTTGTTTGTTTTTGTTGAGTAGCCATGATACCCAACAGTTACAATGTTGTGGAATTATATCTGGTGGCAGCACGAGGGTGTTCTGCAGTCTACGGCATTGAGGAAAACTTGGGCCTTGATAGAAATGTATGGCCGCTGTGTTTCAATACCACCTTAAATGCTGCTTCTTTGACTTCTTTGTTTACTTTGAAATGCCAAAGCATGTGTCTCACTCTTTGTGTCCATTCTCACATATTTATGACTTGGTTAAAAGATTTGGATTTGAATATAAAAAGAACAAAGTACAGAGGACAGCATAGAGTAATTGGCAAGTTGGCAAATGAGGTATAATGCAGCCGGGATAGGAGATCCAGACTTTGATTGAATGAAAGATGGGAGTAATGGTCACCTCTGGAAAACCTTTATTAACTCCTAATGATTTAGTGAAACAGTCAAGCACTTTTGCCTTCGCTCGGTGTTGTAATCATAAATAAATCAGCCATATTTGCAATAATCAACAATGACTTCACGAATACCAGATTTGTTCATGACTGATTTATTTATGTTAAATGGACTGTCTGTTTTACAACGTTTGTGCAGATCTAAAGCATTAGTATTTCCGTCTTATATGGCACCACTCACATTTCTGCTTCTTTTTAGTTTGAGCATTTGAAGGAATGCATGACAGACTACATTTTGATGAAGTTACAAAAAAGGATTTTGTAAGTGGACCGAGATGCCGGACTGTGCATTAGGGCTTAGCTGTCAGAGTGATTTGTTCAAATGCAATGACTCGACACGTTTCTCATTAGCATCCAATATGAAGCAGGGAACCCTTAAACTTCCCTGTGTTTTTTTGAGGACAAATACAATGTATTTGTTTTACATGGACATGATCATTTATGACCATAGTATTGAGATAAATTGTCAATGACTTGAAATGCCATCTTACCCATATCGTTTTACGTTGAAAACAGCAACCTTCATGAATGCTTATGGGAAAAAATACAAAATATCCTAAGAAATTTTTTATAAATAATGAAAAAGGATGGATTAGCATTTGGTTCATTAGTAGCACATGTGACAAGAACCTCGTGAGTAAATGAAATAAGTTAGTGATGTTACTGGAGAGCAGATAAACAGTAGTATTCCATGGACAGGACAGCTCTAGGCAGTGGAAGAGAGTCATCACTGGTGCCTGAATGTCAAAAGAGGGATTCGAACCCACGCCTCTTTCGAGACTGCGACCTTAACGCAGCACCTTGGACCGCTCGGCCATCCTGACATCCTCCAGGCCAAGTATTTGGAAACTGCTATACAAAAAAGACTTATGTGCTTAACAACTGCTTGTCTTTTTGGAAGGCAATGATTGAATGGTGAAAACGGCCTGTTCTTTTTTTGACTAAATTTAGACTACTGAGGTGTTTTTTTTTGTTTGTTTTTGTTGAGTAGCCATGATACCCAACAGTTACAATGTTGTGGAATTCTATCTGGTGGCAGCACCAGGGTGTTCTGCAGTCTAAGGCATTGAGGAAAACTTGGGCCTTTATAGAAATGTACGGCCGCTGTGTTTCAATACCACCTTAAATGCTGCTTCTTTGACTTCTTTGTTTACTTTGAAATGCCAAAGCATGTGTCTCACTCTTTGTGTCCATTCTCACATATTTATGACTTGGTTAAAAGATTTGGATTTGAATATAAAAAGAACAAAGTACAGAGGACAGCATAGAGTAATTGGCAAGTTGGCAAATGAAGTATAATGCAGCCTGGATAGGAGATCCAGACTTTGATTGAATGAAAGATGGGAGTAATGGTCACCTCTGGAAAACCTTTATTAACTCCTAATGATTTAGTGAAACAGTCAAGCACTTTTGCCTTCGCTCGGTGTTGTAATCATAAATAAGTCAGCCATATTTGCAATAATCAACAATGACTTCACGAATACCAGATTTGTTCATGACTGATTTATTTATGTTAAATGGACTGTCTGTTTTACAACGTTTGTGCAGATCTAAAGCATTAGTATTTCCGTCTTATATGGCACCACTCACATTTCTGCTTCTTTTTAGTTTGAGCATTTGAAGGAATGCATGACAGACAACATTTTGATGAAGTTTCAAAAAAGGATTTTGTAAGTGGACCGAGATGCCGGACTGTGCATTAGGGCTTAGCTGTCAGAGTGATTTGTTCAAATGCAATGACTCGACACGTTTCTCATTAGCATCCAATATGAAGCAGGGAACCCTTAAACTTCCCTGTGTTTTTTTGAGGACAAATACAATGCATTTGTTTTACATGGACATGATAATTTATGACCATAGTATTGAGATAAATTGTCAATGACTTGAAATGCCATCTTACCCATATCGTTTTACGTTGAAAACAGCAACCTTCATGAATGCTTATGGAAAAAAATACAAAATATCAAAAGAAGTTTTTAATAAATAATGAAAAAGGATGGATTTGCATTTGGTTCATTAGTAGCACATGTGACAAGAACCTCGTGAGTAAATGAAATAAGTTTGTGATGTTACTGGAGAGCAGATAAACAGTAGAGTTCCATGGACAGGACAGCTGTAGGCAGTGGAAGTGAGTCATCACTGGTGCATGAATGTCAGAAGTGGGATTTGAACCCACGCCTCTTTCGAGACTGCAACCTTAACGCAGCGCCTTGGACCGCTCGGCCATCCTGACATCCTCCAGGCAAATCATTTGGAAACTGCTATACAAAAAAGACTTATGTGCTTAACAACTGCTTGTCTTTTTAGAAGGCAATGATTGAATGGTGAAAACGGCCTGTTCTTTTTTTGACTAAATTTAGACTACTGAGGTGTTTTTTTTTGTTTGTTTTTGTTGAGTAGCCATGATACCCAACAGTTACAATGTTGTGGAATTATATCTGGTGGCAGCACCAGGGTGTTCTGCAGTCTACGGCATTGAGGAAAACTCGGGCCTTGATAGAAATGTACGGCCGCTGTGTTTCCATACCACCTTAAATGCTGCTTCTTTGACTTCTTTGTTTACTTTGAAATGCCAAAGCATGTGTCTCACTCTTTGTGTCCATTCTCACATATTTATGACTTGGTTAAAAGATTTGGATTTGAATATAAAAAGAACAAAGTACAGAGGACAGCATAGAGTAATTGGCAAGTTGGCAAATGAGGTATAATGCAGCCTGGATAGGAGATCCAGACTTTGATTGAATGAAAGATGGGAGTAATGGTCACCTCTGGAAAACCTTTATTAACTCCTAATGATTTAGTGAAACAGTCAAGCACTTTTGCCTTCGCTCGGTGTTGTAATCATAAATAAGTCAGCCATATTTGCAATAATCAACAATGACTTCACGAATACCAGAATTGTTCATGACTGATTTATGTTAAATGGACTGTCTGTTTTACAACGTTTGTGCAGATCTAAAGCATTAGTATTTCCGTCTTATATGGCACCACTCACATTTCTGCTTCTTTTTAGTTTGAGCATTTGAAGGAATGCATGACAGACTACATTTTGATGAAGTTTCAAAAAAGGATTTTGTAAGTGGACCGAGATGCCGGACTGTGCATTAGGGCTTAGCTGTCAGAGTGATTTGTTCAAATGCAATGACTCGACACGTTTCTCATTAGCATCCAATATGAAGCAGGGAACCCTTAAACTTCCCTGTGTTTTTTTGAGGACAAATACAATGTATTTGTTTTACATGGACATGATAATTTATGACCTTAGTATTGAGATAAATTGTCAATGACTTGAAATGCCATCTTACCCATATCGTTTTACGTTGAAAACAGAAACCTTCATGAATGCTTATGGAAAAAAATACAAAATATCAAAAGAAGTTTTTAATAAATAATGAAAAAGGATGGATTAGCATTTGGTTCATTAGTAGCACATGTGACAAGAACCTCGTGAGTAAATGAAATAAGTTTGTGATGTTTCTGGAGAGCAGATAAACAGTAGAGTTCCATGGACAGGACAGCTGTAGGCAGTGGAAGTGAGTCATCACTGGTGCATGAATGTCAGAAGTGGGATTTGAACCCACGCCTCTTTCGAGACTGCGACCTTAACGCAGCGCCTTGGACCGCTCGGCCATCCTGACATCCTCCAGGCCAAGTATTTGGAAACTGTTATACAAAAAAGACTTATGTGCTTAACAACTGCTTGTCTTTTTGGAAGGCAATGATTGAATGGTGAAAACGGCCTGTTTTTTTTTTGACTAAATTTAGACTACTGAGGTGTTTTTTTTGTTTGTTTTTGTTGAGTAGCCATGATACCCAACAGTTACAATGTTGTGGAATTATATCTGGTGGCAGCACCAGGGTGTTCTGCAGTCTACGGCATTGAGGAAAACTCGGGCCTTGATAGAAATGTACGGCCGCTGTGTTTCAATACCACCTTAAATGCTGCTTCTTTGACTTCTTTGTTTACTTTGAAATGCCAAAGCATGTGTCTCACTCTTTGTGTCCATTCTCACATATTTATGACTTGGTTAAAAGATTTGGATTTGAATATAAAAAGAACAAAGTACAGAGGACAGCATAGAGTAATTGGCAAGTTGGCAAATGAGGTATAATGCAGCCTGGATAGGAGATCCAGACTTTGATTGAATGAAAGATGGGAGTAATGGTCACCTCTGGAAAACCTTTATTAACTCCTTATGATTTAGTGAAACAGTCAAGCACTTTTGCCTTCGCTCGGTGTTGTAATCATAAATAAGTCAGCCATATTTGCAATAATCAACAATGACTTCACGAATACCAGATTTGTTCATGACTGATTTATGTTAAATGGACTGTCTGTTTTACAACGTTTGTGCAGATCTAAAGCATTAGTATTTCCGTCTTATATGGCACCACTCACATTTCTGCTTCTTTTTAGTTTGAGCATTTGAAGGAATGCATGACAGACAACATTTTGATGAAGTTTCAAAAAAGGATTTTGTAAGTGGACCGAGATGCCGGACTGTGCATTAGGGCTTAGCTGTCAGAGTGATTTGTTCAAATGCAATGACTCGACACGTTTCTCATTAGCATCCAATATGAAGCAGGGAACCCTTAAACTTCCCTGTGTTTTTTTGAGGACAAATACAATGTATTTGTTTTACATGGACATGATAATTTATGACCTTAGTATTGAGATAAATTGTCAATGACTTGAAATGCCATCTTACCCATATCGTTTTAAACATTGAAAACAGAAACCTTCATGAATGCTTATGGAAAAAAATACAAAATATCAAAAGAAGTTTTTAATAAATAATGAAAAAGGATGGATTAGCATTTGGTTCATTAGTAGCACATGTGACAAGAACCTCGTGAGTAAATGAAATAAGTTTGTGATGTTACTGGAGAGCAGATAAACAGTAGAGTTCCATGGACAGGACAGCTGTAGGCAGTGGAAGTGAGTCATCACTGGTGCATGAATGTCAGAAGTGGGATTTGAACCCACGCCTCTTTCGAGACTGCGACCTTAACGCAGTGCCTTGGACTGCTCGGCCATCCTGACATCCTCCAGGCCAAGTATTTGGAAACTGTTATACAAAAAAGACTTATGTGCTTAACAACTGCTTGTCTTTTTGGAAGGCAATGATTGAATGGTGAAAACGGCCTGTTTTTTTTTTGACTAAATTTAGACTACTGAGGTGTTTTTTGTTTTGTTTTTGTTGAGTAGCCATGATACCCAACAGTTACAATGTTGTGGAATTATATCTGGTGGCAGCACCAGGGTGTTCTGGAGTCTACGGCATTGAGGAAAACTCGGGCCTTGATAGAAATGTACGGCCGCTGTGTTTCAATACCACCTTAAATGCTGCTTCTTTGACTTCTTTGTTTACTTTGAAATGCCAAAGCATGTGTCTCACTCTTTGTGTCCATTCTCACATATTTATGACTTGGTTAAAAGATTTGGATTTGAATATAAGAAGAACAAAGTACAGAGGACAGCATAGAGTAATTGGCAAGTTGGCAAATGAGGTATAATGCAGCCTGGATAGGAGATCCAGACTTTGATTGAATGAAAGATGGGAGTAATGGTCACCTCTGGAAAACCTTTATTAACTCCTAATGATTTAGTGAAACAGTCAAGCACTTTTGCCTTCGCTCGGTGTTGTAATCATAAATAAATCAGCCATATTTGCAATAATCAACAATGACTTCACGAATACCAGATTTGTTCATGACTGATTTATTTATGTTAAATGGACTGTCTGTTTTACAACGTTTGTGCAGATCTAAAGCATTAGTATTTCCGTCTTATATGGCACCACTCACATTTCTGCTTCTTTTTAGTTTGAGCATTTGAAGGAATGCATGACAGACTACATTTTGATGAAGTTACAAAAAAGGATTTTGTAAGTGGACCGAGATGCCGGACTGTGCATTAGGGCTTAGCTGTCAGAGTGATTTGTTCAAATGCAATGACTCGACACGTTTCTCATTAGCATCCAATATGAAGCAGGGAACCCTTAAACTTCCCTGTGTTTTTTTGAGGACAAATACAATGTATTTGTTTTACATGGACATGATCATTTATGACCATAGTATTGAGATAAATTGTCAATGACTTGAAATGCCATCTTACCCATATCGTTTTACGTTGAAAACAGCAACCTTCATGAATGCTTATGGGAAAAAATACAAAATATCCTAAGAAATTTTTTATAAATAATGAAAAAGGATGGATTAGCATTTGGTTCATTAGTAGCACATGTGACAAGAACCTCGTGAGTAAATGAAATAAGTTAGTGATGTTACTGGAGAGCAGATAAACAGTAGTATTCCATGGACAGGACAGCTCTAGGCAGTGGAAGAGAGTCATCACTGGTGCCTGAATGTCAAAAGAGGGATTCGAACCCACGCCTCTTTCGAGACTGCGACCTTAACGCAGCACCTTGGACCGCTCGGCCATCCTGACATCCTCCAGGCCAAGTATTTGGAAACTGCTATACAAAAAAGACTTATGTGCTTAACAACTGCTTGTCTTTTTGGAAGGCAATGATTGAATGGTGAAAACGGCCTGTTCTTTTTTTGACTAAATTTAGACTACTGAGGTGTTTTTTTTTGTTTGTTTTTGTTGAGTAGCCATGATACCCAACAGTTACAATGTTGTGGAATTCTATCTGGTGGCAGCACCAGGGTGTTCTGCAGTCTAAGGCATTGAGGAAAACTTGGGCCTTTATAGAAATGTACGGCCGCTGTGTTTCAATACCACCTTAAATGCTGCTTCTTTGACTTCTTTGTTTACTTTGAAATGCCAAAGCATGTGTCTCACTCTTTGTGTCCATTCTCACATATTTATGACTTGGTTAAAAGATTTGGATTTGAATATAAAAAGAACAAAGTACAGAGGACAGCATAGAGTAATTGGCAAGTTGGCAAATGAAGTATAATGCAGCCTGGATAGGAGATCCAGACTTTGATTGAATGAAAGATGGGAGTAATGGTCACCTCTGGAAAACCTTTATTAACTCCTAATGATTTAGTGAAACAGTCAAGCACTTTTGCCTTCGCTCGGTGTTGTAATCATAAATAAGTCAGCCATATTTGCAATAATCAACAATGACTTCACGAATACCAGATTTGTTCATGACTGATTTATTTATGTTAAATGGACTGTCTGTTTTACAACGTTTGTGCAGATCTAAAGCATTAGTATTTCCGTCTTATATGGCACCACTCACATTTCTGCTTCTTTTTAGTTTGAGCATTTGAAGGAATGCATGACAGACAACATTTTGATGAAGTTTCAAAAAAGGATTTTGTAAGTGGACCGAGATGCCGGACTGTGCATTAGGGCTTAGCTGTCAGAGTGATTTGTTCAAATGCAATGACTCGACACGTTTCTCATTAGCATCCAATATGAAGCAGGGAACCCTTAAACTTCCCTGTGTTTTTTTGAGGACAAATACAATGCATTTGTTTTACATGGACATGATAATTTATGACCATAGTATTGAGATAAATTGTCAATGACTTGAAATGCCATCTTACCCATATCGTTTTACGTTGAAAACAGCAACCTTCATGAATGCTTATGGAAAAAAATACAAAATATCAAAAGAAGTTTTTAATAAATAATGAAAAAGGATGGATTTGCATTTGGTTCATTAGTAGCACATGTGACAAGAACCTCGTGAGTAAATGAAATAAGTTTGTGATGTTACTGGAGAGCAGATAAACAGTAGAGTTCCATGGACAGGACAGCTGTAGGCAGTGGAAGTGAGTCATCACTGGTGCATGAATGTCAGAAGTGGGATTTGAACCCACGCCTCTTTCGAGACTGCAACCTTAACGCAGCGCCTTGGACCGCTCGGCCATCCTGACATCCTCCAGGCAAATCATTTGGAAACTGCTATACAAAAAAGACTTATGTGCTTAACAACTGCTTGTCTTTTTAGAAGGCAATGATTGAATGGTGAAAACGGCCTGTTCTTTTTTTGACTAAATTTAGACTACTGAGGTGTTTTTTTTTGTTTGTTTTTGTTGAGTAGCCATGATACCCAACAGTTACAATGTTGTGGAATTATATCTGGTGGCAGCACCAGGGTGTTCTGCAGTCTACGGCATTGAGGAAAACTCGGGCCTTGATAGAAATGTACGGCCGCTGTGTTTCCATACCACCTTAAATGCTGCTTCTTTGACTTCTTTGTTTACTTTGAAATGCCAAAGCATGTGTCTCACTCTTTGTGTCCATTCTCACATATTTATGACTTGGTTAAAAGATTTGGATTTGAATATAAAAAGAACAAAGTACAGAGGACAGCATAGAGTAATTGGCAAGTTGGCAAATGAGGTATAATGCAGCCTGGATAGGAGATCCAGACTTTGATTGAATGAAAGATGGGAGTAATGGTCACCTCTGGAAAACCTTTATTAACTCCTAATGATTTAGTGAAACAGTCAAGCACTTTTGCCTTCGCTCGGTGTTGTAATCATAAATAAGTCAGCCATATTTGCAATAATCAACAATGACTTCACGAATACCAGAATTGTTCATGACTGATTTATGTTAAATGGACTGTCTGTTTTACAACGTTTGTGCAGATCTAAAGCATTAGTATTTCCGTCTTATATGGCACCACTCACATTTCTGCTTCTTTTTAGTTTGAGCATTTGAAGGAATGCATGACAGACTACATTTTGATGAAGTTTCAAAAAAGGATTTTGTAAGTGGACCGAGATGCCGGACTGTGCATTAGGGCTTAGCTGTCAGAGTGATTTGTTCAAATGCAATGACTCGACACGTTTCTCATTAGCATCCAATATGAAGCAGGGAACCCTTAAACTTCCCTGTGTTTTTTTGAGGACAAATACAATGTATTTGTTTTACATGGACATGATAATTTATGACCTTAGTATTGAGATAAATTGTCAATGACTTGAAATGCCATCTTACCCATATCGTTTTACGTTGAAAACAGAAACCTTCATGAATGCTTATGGAAAAAAATACAAAATATCAAAAGAAGTTTTTAATAAATAATGAAAAAGGATGGATTAGCATTTGGTTCATTAGTAGCACATGTGACAAGAACCTCGTGAGTAAATGAAATAAGTTTGTGATGTTTCTGGAGAGCAGATAAACAGTAGAGTTCCATGGACAGGACAGCTGTAGGCAGTGGAAGTGAGTCATCACTGGTGCATGAATGTCAGAAGTGGGATTTGAACCCACGCCTCTTTCGAGACTGCGACCTTAACGCAGCGCCTTGGACCGCTCGGCCATCCTGACATCCTCCAGGCCAAGTATTTGGAAACTGTTATACAAAAAAGACTTATGTGCTTAACAACTGCTTGTCTTTTTGGAAGGCAATGATTGAATGGTGAAAACGGCCTGTTTTTTTTTTGACTAAATTTAGACTACTGAGGTGTTTTTTTTGTTTGTTTTTGTTGAGTAGCCATGATACCCAACAGTTACAATGTTGTGGAATTATATCTGGTGGCAGCACCAGGGTGTTCTGCAGTCTACGGCATTGAGGAAAACTCGGGCCTTGATAGAAATGTACGGCCGCTGTGTTTCAATACCACCTTAAATGCTGCTTCTTTGACTTCTTTGTTTACTTTGAAATGCCAAAGCATGTGTCTCACTCTTTGTGTCCATTCTCACATATTTATGACTTGGTTAAAAGATTTGGATTTGAATATAAAAAGAACAAAGTACAGAGGACAGCATAGAGTAATTGGCAAGTTGGCAAATGAGGTATAATGCAGCCTGGATAGGAGATCCAGACTTTGATTGAATGAAAGATGGGAGTAATGGTCACCTCTGGAAAACCTTTATTAACTCCTTATGATTTAGTGAAACAGTCAAGCACTTTTGCCTTCGCTCGGTGTTGTAATCATAAATAAGTCAGCCATATTTGCAATAATCAACAATGACTTCACGAATACCAGATTTGTTCATGACTGATTTATGTTAAATGGACTGTCTGTTTTACAACGTTTGTGCAGATCTAAAGCATTAGTATTTCCGTCTTATATGGCACCACTCACATTTCTGCTTCTTTTTAGTTTGAGCATTTGAAGGAATGCATGACAGACAACATTTTGATGAAGTTTCAAAAAAGGATTTTGTAAGTGGACCGAGATGCCGGACTGTGCATTAGGGCTTAGCTGTCAGAGTGATTTGTTCAAATGCAATGACTCGACACGTTTCTCATTAGCATCCAATATGAAGCAGGGAACCCTTAAACTTCCCTGTGTTTTTTTGAGGACAAATACAATGTATTTGTTTTACATGGACATGATAATTTATGACCTTAGTATTGAGATAAATTGTCAATGACTTGAAATGCCATCTTACCCATATCGTTTTAAACATTGAAAACAGAAACCTTCATGAATGCTTATGGAAAAAAATACAAAATATCAAAAGAAGTTTTTAATAAATAATGAAAAAGGATGGATTAGCATTTGGTTCATTAGTAGCACATGTGACAAGAACCTCGTGAGTAAATGAAATAAGTTTGTGATGTTACTGGAGAGCAGATAAACAGTAGAGTTCCATGGACAGGACAGCTGTAGGCAGTGGAAGTGAGTCATCACTGGTGCATGAATGTCAGAAGTGGGATTTGAACCCACGCCTCTTTCGAGACTGCGACCTTAACGCAGTGCCTTGGACTGCTCGGCCATCCTGACATCCTCCAGGCCAAGTATTTGGAAACTGTTATACAAAAAAGACTTATGTGCTTAACAACTGCTTGTCTTTTTGGAAGGCAATGATTGAATGGTGAAAACGGCCTGTTTTTTTTTTGACTAAATTTAGACTACTGAGGTGTTTTTTGTTTTGTTTTTGTTGAGTAGCCATGATACCCAACAGTTACAATGTTGTGGAATTATATCTGGTGGCAGCACCAGGGTGTTCTGGAGTCTACGGCATTGAGGAAAACTCGGGCCTTGATAGAAATGTACGGCCGCTGTGTTTCAATACCACCTTAAATGCTGCTTCTTTGACTTCTTTGTTTACTTTGAAATGCCAAAGCATGTGTCTCACTCTTTGTGTCCATTCTCACATATTTATGACTTGGTTAAAAGATTTGGATTTGAATATAAGAAGAACAAAGTACAGAGGACAGCATAGAGTAATTGGCAAGTTGGCAAATGAGGTATAATGCAGCCTGGATAGGAGATCCAGACTTTGATTGAATGAAAGATGGGAGTAATGGTCACCTCTGGAAAACCTTTATTAACTCCTAATGATTTAGTGAAACAGTCAAGCACTTTTGCCTTCGCTCGGTGTTGTAATCATAAATAAGTCAGCCATATTTGCAATAATCAACAATGACTTCACGAATACCAGATTTGTTCATGACTGATTTATTTATGTTAAATGGACTGTCTGTTTTACAACGTTTGTGCAGATCTAAAGCATTAGTATTTCCGTCTTATATGGCACCACTCACATTTCTGCTTCTTTTTAGTTTGAGCATTTGAAGGAATGCATGACAGACTACATTTTGATGAAGTTTCAAAAAAGGATTTTGTAAGTGGACCGAGATGCCGGACTGTGCATTAGGGCTTAGCTGTCAGAGTGATTTGTTCAAATGCAATGACTCGACACGTTTCTCATTAGCATCCAATATGAAGCAGGGAACCCTTAAACTTCCCTGTGTTTTTTTGAGGACAAATACAATGTATTTGTTTTACATGGACATGATAATTTATGACCTTAGTATTGAGACAAATTGTCAATGACTTGAAATGCCATCTTACCCATATCGTTTTACGTTGAAAACAGCAACCTTCATGAATGCTTATGGAAAAAAATACAAAATATTAAAAGAAGTTTTTAATAAATAATGAAAAAGGATGGATTAGCATTTGGTTCATTAGTAGCACATGTGACAAGAACCTCGTGAGTAAATGAAATAAGTTTGTGATGTTTCTGGAGAGCAGATAAACAGTAGAGTTCCATGGACAGGACAGCTGTAGGCAGTGGAAGTGAGTCATCACTGGTGCATGAATGTCAGAAGTGGGATTCGAACCCACGCCTCTTTCGAGACTGCGACCTTAATGCAGCGCATTGGACTGCTCGGCCATCCTGACATCCTCCCGGCCAAATATTTGGAAACTGCTATACAAAAAAGACTTATGTGCTTAACTGCTTGTCTTTTTGGAAGGCAATGATTGAATGGTGAAAACGGCCTGTTCTTTTTTTGACTAAATTTAGACTACTGAGGTGTTTTTTTTGTTTGTTTTTGTTGAGTAGCCATGATACCCAACAGTTACAATGTTGTGGAATTATATCTGGTGGCAGCACCAGGGTGTTCTGCAGTCTACGGCATTGAGGAAAACTCGGGCCTTGATAGAAATGTACGGCCGCTGTGTTTCAATACCACCTTAAATGCTGCTTCTTTGACTTCTTTGTTTACTTTGAAATGCCAAAGCATGTGTCTCACTCTTTGTGTCCATTCTCACATATTTATGACTTGGTTAAAAGATTTGGATTTGAATATAAGAAGAACAAAGTACAGAGGACAGCATAGAGTAATTGGCAAGTTGGCAAATGAGGTATAATGCAGCCTGGATAGGAGATCCAGACTTTGATTGAATGAAAGATGGGAGTAATGGTCACCTCTGGAAAACCTTTATTAACTCCTAATGATTTAGTGAAACAGTCAAGCACTTTTGCCTTCGCTCGGTGTTGTAATCATAAATAAGTCAGCCATATTTGCAATAATCAACAATGACTTCACGAATACCAGATTTGTTCATGACTGATTTATTTATGTTAAATGGACTGTCTGTTTTACAACGTTTGTGCAGATCTAAAGCATTAGTATTTCCGTCTTATATGGCACCACTCACATTTCTGCTTCTTTTTAGTTTGAGCATTTGAAGGAATGCATGACAGACTACATTTTGATGAAGTTTCAAAAAAGGATTTTGTAAGTGGACCGAGATGCCGGACTGTGCATTAGGGCTTAGCTGTCAGAGTGATTTGTTCAAATGCAATGACTCGACACGTTTCTCATTAGCATCCAATATGAAGCAGGGAACCCTTAAACTTCCCTGTGTTTTTTTGAGGACAAATACAATGTATTTGTTTTACATGGACATGATCATTTATGACCATAGTATTGAGATAAATTGTCAATGACTTGAAATGCCATCTTACCCATATCGTTTTACGTTGAAAACAGCAACCTTCATGAATGCTTGTGGAAAAAAATACAAAATATCAAAAGAAGTTTTTAATAAATAATGAAAAAGGATGGATTAGCATTTGGTTCATTAGTAGCACATGTGACAAGAACCTCGTGAGTAAATGAAATAAGTTTGTGATGTTTCTGGAGAGCAGATAAACAGTAGAGTTCCATGGACAGGACAGCTGTAGGCAGTGGAAGTGAGTCATCACTGGTGCATGAATGTCAGAAGTGGGATTTGAACCCACGCCTCTTTCGAGACTGCGACCTTAACGCAGCGCCTTGGACCGCTCGGCCATCCTGACATCCTCCAGGCCAAGTATTTGGAAACTGCTATACAAAAAAGACTTATGTGCTTAACAACTGCTTGTCTTTTTGGATGGCAATGATTGAATGATGAAAACGGCCTGTTCTTTTTTTGACTAAATTTAGACTACTGAGGTGTTTTTTTTTGTTTGTTTTTGTTGAGTAGCCATGATACCCAACAGTTACAATGTTGTGGAATTATATCTGGTGGCAGCACCAGGGTGTTCTGCAGTCTACGGCATTGAGGAAAACTCGGGCCTTGATAGAAATGTACGGCCGCTGTGTTTCAATACCACCTTAAATGCTGCTTCTTTGACTTCTTTGTTTACTTTGAAATGCCAAAGCATGTGTCTCACTCTTTGTGTCCATTCTCACATATTTATGACTTGGTTAAAAGATTTGGATTTGAATATAAAAAGAACAAAGTACAGAGGACAGCATAGAGTAATTGGCAAGTTGGCAAATGAGGTATAATGCAGCCTGGATAGGAGATCCAGACTTTGATTGAATGAAAGATGGGAGTAATGGTCACCTCTGGAAAACCTTTATTAACTCCTAATGATTTAGTGAAACAGTCAAGCACTTTTGCCTTCGCTCGGTGTTGTAATCATAAATAAGTCAGCCATATTTGCAATAATCAACAATGACTTCACGAATACCAGATTTGTTCATGACTGATTTATTTATGTTAAATGGACTGTCTGTTTTACAACGTTTGTGCAGATCTAAAGCATTAGTATTTCCGTCTTATATGGCACCACTCACATTTCTGCTTCTTTTTAGTTTGAGCATTTGAAGGAATGCATGACAGACTACATTTTGATGAAGTTTCAAAAAAGGATTTTGTAAGTGGACCGAGATGCCGGACTGTGCATTAGGGCTTAGCTGTCAGAGTGATTTGTTCAAATGCAATGACTCGACACGTTTCTCATTAGCATCCAATATAAAGCAGGGAACCCTTAAACTTCCCTGTGTTTTTTTGAGGACAAATACAATGTATTTGTTTTACATGGACATGATAATTTATGACCTTAGTATTGAGACAAATTGTCAATGACTTGAAATGCCATCTTACCCATATCGTTTTACGTTGAAAACAGCAACTTTCATGAATGCTTATGGAAAAAAATACAAAATATTAAAAGAAGTTTTTAATAAATAATGAAAAAGGATGGATTAGCATTTGGTTCATTAGTAGCACATGTGACAAGAACCTCGTGAGTAAATGAAATAAGTTTGTGATGTTTCTGGAGAGCAGATAAACAGTAGAGTTCCATGGACAGGACAGCTGTAGGCAGTGGAAGTGAGTCATCACTGGTGCATGAATGTCAGAAGTGGGATTCGAACCCACGCCTCTTTCGAGACTGCGACCTTAACGCAGCGCCTTGGACCGCTCGGCCATCCTGACATCCTCCAGGCCAAGTATTTGGAAACTGCTATACAAAAAAGACTTATGTGCTTAACAACTGCTTGTCTTTTTGGATGGCAATGATTGAATGATGAAAACGGCCTGTTCTTTTTTTGACTAAATTTAGACTACTGAGGTGTTTTTTTTTGTTTGTTTTTGTTGAGTAGCCATGATACCCAACAGTTACAATGTTGTGGAATTATATCTGGTGGCAGCACCAGGGTGTTCTGCAGTCTACGGCATTGAGGAAAACTTGGGCCTTGATAGAAATGTACGGCCGCTGTGTTTCAATACCACCTTAAATGCTGCTTCTTTGACTTCTTTGTTTACTTTGAAATGCCAAAGCATGTGTCTCACTCTATGTGTCCATTCTCACATATTTATGACTTGGTTAAAAGATTTGGATTTGAATATAAAAAGAACAAAGTACAGAGGACAGCATAGAGTAATTGGCAAGTTGGCAAATGAGGTATAATGCAGCCTGGATAGGAGATCCAGACTTTGATTGAATGAAAGATGGGAGTAATGGTCACCTCTGGAAAACCTTTATTAACTCCTAATGATTTAGTGAAACAGTCAAGCACTTTTGCCTTCGCTCGGTGTTGTAATCATAAATAAATCAGCCATATTTGCAATAATCAACAATGACTTCACGAATACCAGATTTGTTCATGACTGATTTATTTATGTTAAATGGACTGTCTGTTTTACAACGTTTGTGCAGATCTAAAGCATTAGTATTTCCGTCTTATATGGCACCACTCACATTTCTGCTTCTTTTTAGTTTGAGCATTTGAAGGAATGCATGACAGACTACATTTTGATGAAGTTTCAAAAAAGGATTTTGTAAGTGGACCGAGATGCCGGACTGTGCATTAGGGCTTAGCTGTCAGAGTGATTTGTTCAAATGCAATGACTCGACACGTTTCTCATTAGCATCCAATATGAAGCAGGGAACCCTTAAACTTCCCTGTGTTTTTTTGAGGACAAATACAATGTATTTGTTTTACATGGACATGATCATTTATGACCATAGTATTGAGATAAATTGTCAATGACTTGAAATGCCATCTTACCCATATCGTTTTACGTTGAAAAAGGCAACCTTCATGAATGCTTATGGGAAAAAATACAAAATATCCTAAGAAATTTTTTATAAATAATGAAAAAGGATGGATTAGCATTTGGTTCATTAGTAGCACATGTGACAAGAACCTCGTGAGTAAATGAAATAAGTTAGTGATGTTACTGGAGAGCAGATAAACAGTAGTATTCCATGGACAGGACAGCTCTAAGCAGTGGAAGTGAGTCATCACTGGTGCCTGAATGTCAAAAGTGGGATTCGAACCCACGCCTCTTTCGAGACTGCGACCTTAACGCAGCGCCTTGGACCGCTCGGCCATCCTGACATCCTCCCGGCCAAATGTTTGGAAACTGCTATACAAAAAAGACTTATGTGCTTAACTGCTTGTCTTTTTGGAAGGCAATGATTGAATGGTGAAAACGGCCTGTTCTTTTTTTGACTAAATTTAGACTACTGAGGTGTTTTTTTTGTTTGTTTTTGTTGAGTAGCCATGATACCCAACAGTTACAATGTTGTGGAATTATATCTGGTGGCAGCACCAGGGTGTTCTGCAGTCTACGGCATTGAGGAAAACTTGGGCCTTGATAGAAATGTATGGCCGCTGTGTTTCAATACCACCTTAAATGCTGCTTCTTTGACTTCTTTGTTTACTTTGAAATGCCAAAGCATGTGTCTCACTCTTTGTTTCCATTCTCACATATTTATGACTTGGTTAAAAGATTTGGATTTGAATATAAAAAGAACAAAGTACAGAGGACAGCATAGAGTAATTGGCAAGTTGGCAAATGAGGTATAATGCAGCCTGGATAGGAGATCCAGACTTTGATTGAATGAAAGATGGGAGTAATGGTCACCTCTGGAAAACCTTTATTAACTCCTAATGATTTAGTGAAACAGTCAAGCACTTTTGCCTTCGCTCGGTGTTGTAATCATAAATAAATCAGCCATATTTGCAATAATCAACAATGACTTCACGAATTCCAGATTTGTTCATGACTGATTTATTTATCTAAAATGGACTGTCTGTTTTACAACGTTTGTGCAGATCTAAAGCATTAGTATTTCCGTCTTATATGGCACCACTCACATTTCTGCTTCTTTTTAGTTTGAGCATTTGAAGGAATGCATGACAGACTACATTTTGATGAAGTTTCAAAAAAGGATTTTGTAAGTGGACCGAGATGCCGGACTGTGCATTAGGGCTTAGCTGTCAGAGTGATTTGTTCAAATGCAATGACTCGACACGTTTCTCATTAGCATCCAATATGAAGCAGGGAACCCTTAAACTTCCCTGTGTTTTTTTGAGGACAAATACAATGTATTTGTTTTACATGGACATGATAATTTATGACCTTAGTATTGAGACAAATTGTCAATGACTTGAAATGCCATCTTACCCATATCGTTTTACGTTGAAAACAGCAACCTTCATGAATGCTTATGGGAAAAAATACAAAATATCAAAAGAAGTTTTTAATAAATAATGATAAAGGATGGATTAGCATTTGGTTCATTAGTAGCACATGTGACAAGAACCTCGTGAGTAAATGAAATAAGTTTGTGATGTTTCTGGAGAGCAGATAAACAGTAGAATTCCATGGACAAGACAGCTGTAGGCAGTGGAAGTGAGTCATCACTGGTGCATGAATGTCAGAAGTGGGATTTGAACCCACACCTCTTTCGAGACTGCGACCTTAACGCAGCGCCTTGGACCGCTCGGCCATCCTGACACCCTCCAGGCCAAGTATTTGGAAACTGCTATACAAAAAAGACTTATGTGCTTAACAACTGCTTGTCTTTTTGGATGGCAATGATTGAATGATGAAAACGGCCTGTTCTTTTTTTGACTAAATTTAGACTACTGAGGTGTTTTTTTTTGTTTGTTTTTGTTGAGTAGCCATGATACCCAACAGTTACAATGTTGTGGAATTATATCTGGTGGCAGCACCAGGGTGTTCTGCAGTCTAAGGCATTGAGGAAAACTCGGGCCTTGATAGAAATGTACGGCCGCTGTGTTTCAATACCACCTTAAATGCTGCTTCTTTGACTTCTTTGTTTACTTTGAAATGCCAAAGCATGTGTCTCACTCTTTGTGTCCATTCTCACATATTTATGACTTGGTTAAAAGATTTGGATTTGAATATAAAAAGAACAAAGTACAGAGGACAGCATAGAGTAATTGGCAAGTTGGCAAATGAGGTATAATGCAGCCTGGATAGGAGATCCAGACTTTGATTGAATGAAAGATGGGAGTAATGGTCACCTCTGGAAAACCTTTATTAACTCCTAATGATTTAGTGAAACAGTCAAGCACTTTTGCCTTCGCTCGGTGTTGTAATCATAAATAAGTCAGCCATATTTGCAATAATCAACAATGACTTCACGAATACCAGATTTGTTCATGACTGATTTATTTATGTCAAATGGACTGTCTGTTTTACAACATTTGTGCAGATCTAAAGCATTAGTATTTCCGTCTTATATGGCACCACTCACATTTCTGCTTCTTTTTAGTTTGAGCATTTGAAGGAATGCATGACAGACTACATTTTGATGAAGTTTCAAGAAAGGATTTTGTAAGTGGACCGAGATGCCGGACTGTGCATTAGGGCTTAGCTGTCAGAGTGATTTGTTCAAATGCAATGACTTGACACGTTTCTCATTAGCATCCAATATGAAGCAGGGAACCCTTAAACTTCCCTGTGTTTTTTTGAGGACAAATACAATGTATTTGTTTTACATGGACATGATCATTTATGACCTTAGTATTGAGATAAATTGTCAATGACTTGAAATGCCATCTTACCCATATCGTTTTACGTTGAAAACAGCAACCTTCATGAATGCTTATGGAAAAAAATACAAAATATCAAAAGAAGTTTTTAATAAATAATGAAAAAGGATGGATTAGCATTTGGTTCATTAGTAGCACATGTGACAAGAACCTCGTAAGTAAATGAAATAAGTTTGTGATGTTTCTGGAGAGCAGATAAACAGTAGAGTTCCATGGACAGGACAGCTGTAGGCAGTGGAAGTGAGTCATCACTGGTGCATGAATGTCAGAAGTGGGATTTGAACCCACGCCTCTTTCGAGACTGCGACCTTAACGCAGCGCCTTGGACCGCTCGGCCATCCTGACATCCTCCAGGGCAATTATTTGGAAACTGCTATACAAAAAAGACTTATGTGCTTAACAACTGCTTGTCTTTTTGGATGGCAATGATTGAATGATGAAAACGGCCTGTTCTTTTTTTGACTAAATTTAGACTACTGAGGTGTTTTTTTTGTTTGTTTTTGTTGAGTAGCCATGATACCCAACAGTTACAATGTTGTGGAATTATATCTGGTGGCAGCACCAGGGTGTTCTGCAGTCTACGGCATTGAGGAAAACTTGGGCCTTGATAGAAATGTACGGCCGCTGTGTTTCAATACCACCTTAAATGCTGCTTCTTTGACTTCTTTGTTTACTTTGAAATGCCAAAGCATGTGTCTCACTCTATGTGTCCATTCTCACATATTTATGACTTGGTTAAAAGATTTGGATTTGAATATAAAAAGAACAAAGTACAGAGGACAGCATAGAGTAATTGGCAAGTTGGCAAATGAGGTATAATGCAGCCTGGATAGGAGATCCAGACTTTGATTGAATGAAAGATGGGAGTAATGGTCACCTCTGGAAAACCTTTATTAACTCCTAATGATTTAGTGAAACAGTCAAGCACTTTTGCTTTCGCTCGGTGTTGTAATCATAAATAAATCAGCCATATTTGCAATAATCAACAATGACTTCACGAATACCAGATTTGTTCATGACTGATTTATTTATGTTAAATGGACTGTCTGTTTTACAACGTTTGTGCAGATCTAAAGCATTAGTATTTCCGTCTTATATGGCACCACTCACATTCCTGCTTCTTTTTAGTTTGAGCATTTGAAGGAATGCATGACAGACTACATTTTGATGAAGTTACAAAAAAGGATTTTGTAAGTGGACCGAGATGCCGGACTGTGCATTAGGGCTTAGCTGTCAGAGTGATTTGTTCAAATGCAATGACTCGACACGTTTCTCATTAGCATCCAATATGAAGCAGGGAACCCTTAAACTTCCCTGTGTTTTTTTGAGGACAAATACAATGTATTTGTTTTACATGGACATGATAATTTATGACCTTAGTATTGAGACAAATTGTCAATGACTTGAAATGCCATCTTACCCATATCGTTTTACGTTGAAAACAGAAAGCTTCATGAATGCTTATGGAAAAAAATACAAAATATCAAAAGAAGTTTTTAATAAATAATGAAAAAGGATGGATTTGCATTTGGTTCATTAGTAGCACATGTGACAAGAACCTCGTGAGTAAATGAAATAAGTTTGTGATGTTACTGGAGAGCAGATAAACAGTAGAGTTCCATGGACAGGACAACTGTAGGCAGTGGAAGTGAGTCATCACTGGTGCATGAATGTCAGAAGTGGGATTTGAACCCACGCCTCTTTCGAGACTGCGACCTTAACGCAGCGCCTTGGACCGCTCGGCCATCCTGACATCCTCCAGGCAAATCATTTGGAAACTGCTATACAAAAAAGACTTATGTGCTTAACAACTGCTTGTCTTTTTAGAAGGCAATGATTGAATGGTGAAAACGGCCTGTTCTTTTTTTGACTAAATTTAGACTACTGAGGTGTTTTTTTTTGTTTGTTTTTGTTGAGTAGCCATGATACCCAACAGTTACAATGTTGTGGAATTCTATCTGGTGGCAGCACCAGGGTGTTCTGCAGTCTACGGCATTGAGGAAAACTTGGGCCTTGATAGAAATGTACGGCCGCTGTGTTTCAATACCACCTTAAATGCTGCTTCTTTGACTTCTTTGTTTACTTTGAAATGCCAAAGCATGTGTCTCACTCTTTGTGTCCATTCTCACATATTTATGACTTGGTTAAAAGATTTGGATTTGAATATAAAAAGAACAAAGTACAGAGGACAGCATAGAGTAATTGGCAAGTTGGCAAATGAGGTATAATGCAGCCTGGATAGGAGATCCAGACTTTGATTGAATGAAAGATGGGAGTAATGGTCACCTCTGGAAAACCTTTATTAACTCCTAATGATTTAGTGAAACAGTCAAGCACTTTTGCCTTCGCTCGGTGTTGTAATCATAAATAAATCAGCCATATTTGCAATAATCAACAATGACTTCACGAATTCCAGATTTGTTCATGACTGATTTATTTATCTAAAATGGACTGTCTGTTTTACAACGTTTGTGCAGATCTAAAGCATTAGTATTTCCGTCTTATATGGCACCACTCACATTTCTGCTTCTTTTTAGTTTGAGCATTTGAAGGAATGCATGACAGACTACATTTTGATGAAGTTTCAAAAAAGGATTTTGTAAGTGGACCGAGATGCCGGACTGTGCATTAGGGCTTAGCTGTCAGAGTGATTTGTTCAAATGCAATGACTCGACACGTTTCTCATTAGCATCCAATATGAAGCAGGGAACCCTTAAACTTCCCTGTGTTTTTTTGAGGACAAATACAATGTATTTGTTTTACATGGACATGATAATTTATGACCTTAGTATTGAGACAAATTGTCAATGACTTGAAATGCCATCTTACCCATATCGTTTTACGTTGAAAACAGCAACCTTCATGAATGCTTATGGGAAAAAATACAAAATATCAAAAGAAGTTTTTAATAAATAATGATAAAGGATGGATTAGCATTTGGTTCATTAGTAGCACATGTGACAAGAACCTCGTGAGTAAATGAAATAAGTTTGTGATGTTTCTGGAGAGCAGATAAACAGTAGAGTTCCATGGACAAGACAGCTGTAGGCAGTGGAAGTGAGTCATCACTGGTGCATGAATGTCAGAAGTGGGATTTGAACCCACACCTCTTTCGAGACTGCGACCTTAACGCAGCGCCTTGGACCGCTCGGCCATCCTGACACCCTCCAGGCCAAGTATTTGGAAACTGCTATACAAAAAAGACTTATGTGCTTAACAACTGCTTGTCTTTTTGGATGGCAATGATTGAATGATGAAAACGGCCTGTTCTTTTTTTGACTAAATTTAGACTACTGAGGTGTTTTTTTTTGTTTGTTTTTGTTGAGTAGCCATGATACCCAACAGTTACAATGTTGTGGAATTATATCTGGTGGCAGCACCAGGGTGTTCTGCAGTCTAAGGCATTGAGGAAAACTCGGGCCTTGATAGAAATGTACGGCCGCTGTGTTTCAATACCACCTTAAATGCTGCTTCTTTGACTTCTTTGTTTACTTTGAAATGCCAAAGCATGTGTCTCACTCTTTGTGTCCATTCTCACATATTTATGACTTGGTTAAAAGATTTGGATTTGAATATAAAAAGAACAAAGTACAGAGGACAGCATAGAGTAATTGGCAAGTTGGCAAATGAGGTATAATGCAGCCTGGATAGGAGATCCAGACTTTGATTGAATGAAAGATGGGAGTAATGGTCACCTCTGGAAAACCTTTATTAACTCCTAATGATTTAGTGAAACAGTCAAGCACTTTTGCCTTCGCTCGGTGTTGTAATCATAAATAAGTCAGCCATATTTGCAATAATCAACAATGACTTCACGAATACCAGATTTGTTCATGACTGAATTATTTATGTCAAATGGACTGTCTGTTTTACAACATTTGTGCAGATCTAAAGCATTAGTATTTCCGTCTTATATGGCACCACTCACATTTCTGCTTCTTTTTAGTTTGAGCATTTGAAGGAATGCATGACAGACTACATTTTGATGAAGTTTCAAGAAAGGATTTTGTAAGTGGACCGAGATGCCGGACTGTGCATTAGGGCTTAGCTGTCAGAGTGATTTGTTCAAATGCAATGACTTGACACGTTTCTCATTAGCATCCAATATGAAGCAGGGAACCCTTAAACTTCCCTGTGTTTTTTTGAGGACAAATACAATGTATTTGTTTTACATGGACATGATCATTTATGACCTTAGTATTGAGACAAATTGTCAATGACTTGAAATGCCATCTTACCCATATCGTTTTACGTTGAAAACAGCAACCTTCATGAATGCTTATGGAAAAAAATACAAAATATCAAAAGAAGTTTTTAATAAATAATGAAAAAGGATGGATTAGCATTTGGTTCGTTAGTAGCACATGTGACAAGAACCTCGTAAGTAAATGAAATAAGTTTGTGATGTTACTGGAGAGCAGATAAACAGTAGAGTTCCATGGACAGGACAGCTGTAGGCAGTGGAAGTGAGTCATCACTGGTGCATGAATGTCAGAAGTGGGATTTGAACCCACGCCTCTTTCGAGACTGCGACCTTAACGCAGCGCCTTGGACCGCTCGGCCATCCTGACATCCTCCAGGGCAATTAATTGGAAACTGCTATACAAAAAAGACTTATGTGCTTAACAACTGCTTGTCTTTTTGGATGGCAATGATTGAATGATGAAAACGGCCTGTTCTTTTTTTGACTAAATTTAGACTACTGAGGTGTTTTTTTTGTTTGTTTTTGTTGAGTAGCCATGATACCCAACAGTTACAATGTTGTGGAATTATATCTGGTGGCAGCACCAGGGTGTTCTGCAGTCTACGGCATTGAGGAAAACTTGGGCCTTGATAGAAATGTACGGCCGCTGTGTTTCAATACCACCTTAAATGCTGCTTCTTTGACTTCTTTGTTTACTTTGAAATGCCAAAGCATGTGTCTCACTCTATGTGTCCATTCTCACATATTTATGACTTGGTTAAAAGATTTGGATTTGAATATAAAAAGAACAAAGTACAGAGGACAGCATAGAGTAATTGGCAAGTTGGCAAATGAGGTATAATGCAGCCTGGATAGGAGATCCAGACTTTGATTGAATGAAAGATGGGAGTAATGGTCACCTCTGGAAAACCTTTATTAACTCCTAATGATTTAGTGAAACAGTCAAGCACTTTTGCTTTCGCTCGGTGTTGTAATCATAAATAAATCAGCCATATTTGCAATAATCAACAATGACTTCACGAATACCAGATTTGTTCATGACTGATTTATTTATGTTAAATGGACTGTCTGTTTTACAACGTTTGTGCAGATCTAAAGCATTAGTATTTCCGTCTTATATGGCACCACTCACATTTCTGCTTCTTTTTAGTTTGAGCATTTGAAGGAATGCATGACAGACTACATTTTGATGAAGTTACAAAAAAGGATTTTGTAAGTGGACCGAGATGCCGGACTGTGCATTAGGGCTTAGCTGTCAGAGTGATTTGTTCAAATGCAATGACTCGACACGTTTCTCATTAGCATCCAATATGAAGCAGGGAACCCTTAAACTTCCCTGTGTTTTTTTGAGGACAAATACAATGTATTTGTTTTACATGGACATGATAATTTATGACCTTAGTATTGAGACAAATTGTCAATGACTTGAAATGCCATCTTACCCATATCGTTTTACGTTGAAAACAGCAACCTTCATGAATGCTTATGGGAAAAAATACAAAATATCAAAAGAAGTTTTTAATAAATAATGAAAAAGGATGGATTAGCATTTGGTTCATTAGTAGCACATGTGACAAGAACCTCATGAGTAAATGAAATAAGTTTGTGATGTTTCTGGAGAGCAGATAAACAGTAGAGTTCCATGGACAAGACAGCTGTAGGCAGTGGAAGTGAGTCATCACTGGTGCATGAATGTCAGAAGTGGGATTTGAACCCACACCTCTTTCGAGACTGCGACCTTAACGCAGCGCCTTGGACCGCTCGGCCATCCTGACACCCTCCAGGCCAAGTATTTGGAAACTGCTATACAAAAAAGACTTATGTGCTTAACAACTGCTTGTCTTTTTGGATGGCAATGATTGAATGATGAAAACGGCCTGTTCTTTTTTTGACTAAATTTAGACTACTGAGGTGTTTTTTTTGTTTGTTTTTGTTGAGTAGCCATGATACCCAACAGTTACAATGTTGTGGAATTATATCTGGTGGCAGCACCAGGGTGTTCTGCAGTCTACGGCATTGAGGAAAACTTGGGCCTTGATAGAAATGTACGGCCGCTGTGTTTCAATACCACCTTAAATGCTGCTTCTTTGACTTCTTTGTTTACTTTGAAATGCCAAAGCATGTGTCTCACTCTATGTGTCCATTCTCACATATTTATGACTTGGTTAAAAGATTTGGATTTGAATATAAAAAGAACAAAGTACAGAGGACAGCATAGAGTAATTGGCAAGTTGGCAAATGAGGTATAATGCAGCCTGGATAGGAGATCCAGACTTTGATTGAATGAAAGATGGGAGTAATGGTCACCTCTGGAAAACCTTTATTAACTCCTAATGATTTAGTGAAACAGTCAAGCACTTTTGCTTTCGCTCGGTGTTGTAATCATAAATAAATCAGCCATATTTGCAATAATCAACAATGACTTCACGAATACCAGATTTGTTCATGACTGATTTATTTATGTTAAATGGACTGTCTGTTTTACAACGTTTGTGCAGATCTAAAGCATTAGTATTTCCGTCTTATATGGCACCACTCACATTCCTGCTTCTTTTTAGTTTGAGCATTTGAAGGAATGCATGACAGACTACATTTTGATGAAGTTACAAAAAAGGATTTTGTAAGTGGACCGAGATGCCGGACTGTGCATTAGGGCTTAGCTGTCAGAGTGATTTGTTCAAATGCAATGACTCGACACGTTTCTCATTAGCATCCAATATGAAGCAGGGAACCCTTAAACTTCCCTGTGTTTTTTTGAGGACAAATACAATGTATTTGTTTTACATGGACATGATAATTTATGACCTTAGTATTGAGACAAATTGTCAATGACTTGAAATGCCATCTTACCCATATCGTTTTACGTTGAAAACAGAAAGCTTCATGAATGCTTATGGAAAAAAATACAAAATATCAAAAGAAGTTTTTAATAAATAATGAAAAAGGATGGATTTGCATTTGGTTCATTAGTAGCACATGTGACAAGAACCTCGTGAGTAAATGAAATAAGTTTGTGATGTTACTGGAGAGCAGATAAACAGTAGAGTTCCATGGACAGGACAACTGTAGGCAGTGGAAGTGAGTCATCACTGGTGCATGAATGTCAGAAGTGGGATTTGAACCCACGCCTCTTTCGAGACTGCGACCTTAACGCAGCGCCTTGGACCGCTCGGCCATCCTGACATCCTCCAGGCAAATCATTTGGAAACTGCTATACAAAAAAGACTTATGTGCTTAACAACTGCTTGTCTTTTTAGAAGGCAATGATTGAATGGTGAAAACGGCCTGTTCTTTTTTTGACTAAATTTAGACTACTGAGGTGTTTTTTTTTGTTTGTTTTTGTTGAGTAGCCATGATACCCAACAGTTACAATGTTGTGGAATTCTATCTGGTGGCAGCACCAGGGTGTTCTGCAGTCTACGGCATTGAGGAAAACTTGGGCCTTGATAGAAATGTACGGCCGCTGTGTTTCAATACCACCTTAAATGCTGCTTCTTTGACTTCTTTGTTTACTTTGAAATGCCAAAGCATGTGTCTCACTCTTTGTGTCCATTCTCACATATTTATGACTTGGTTAAAAGATTTGGATTTGAATATAAAAAGAACAAAGTACAGAGGACAGCATAGAGTAATTGGCAAGTTGGCAAATGAGGTATAATGCAGCCTGGATAGGAGATCCAGACTTTGATTGAATGAAAGATGGGAGTAATGGTCACCTCTGGAAAACCTTTATTAACTCCTAATGATTTAGTGAAACAGTCAAGCACTTTTGCCTTCGCTCGGTGTTGTAATCATAAATAAATCAGCCATATTTGCAATAATCAACAATGACTTCACGAATTCCAGATTTGTTCATGACTGATTTATTTATCTAAAATGGACTGTCTGTTTTACAACGTTTGTGCAGATCTAAAGCATTAGTATTTCCGTCTTATATGGCACCACTCACATTTCTGCTTCTTTTTAGTTTGAGCATTTGAAGGAATGCATGACAGACTACATTTTGATGAAGTTTCAAAAAAGGATTTTGTAAGTGGACCGAGATGCCGGACTGTGCATTAGGGCTTAGCTGTCAGAGTGATTTGTTCAAATGCAATGACTCGACACGTTTCTCATTAGCATCCAATATGAAGCAGGGAACCCTTAAACTTCCCTGTGTTTTTTTGAGGACAAATACAATGTATTTGTTTTACATGGACATGATAATTTATGACCTTAGTATTGAGACAAATTGTCAATGACTTGAAATGCCATCTTACCCATATCGTTTTACGTTGAAAACAGCAACCTTCATGAATGCTTATGGGAAAAAATACAAAATATCAAAAGAAGTTTTTAATAAATAATGATAAAGGATGGATTAGCATTTGGTTCATTAGTAGCACATGTGACAAGAACCTCGTGAGTAAATGAAATAAGTTTGTGATGTTTCTGGAGAGCAGATAAACAGTAGAGTTCCATGGACAAGACAGCTGTAGGCAGTGGAAGTGAGTCATCACTGGTGCATGAATGTCAGAAGTGGGATTTGAACCCACACCTCTTTCGAGACTGCGACCTTAACGCAGCGCCTTGGACCGCTCGGCCATCCTGACACCCTCCAGGCCAAGTATTTGGAAACTGCTATACAAAAAAGACTTATGTGCTTAACAACTGCTTGTCTTTTTGGATGGCAATGATTGAATGATGAAAACGGCCTGTTCTTTTTTTGACTAAATTTAGACTACTGAGGTGTTTTTTTTTGTTTGTTTTTGTTGAGTAGCCATGATACCCAACAGTTACAATGTTGTGGAATTATATCTGGTGGCAGCACCAGGGTGTTCTGCAGTCTAAGGCATTGAGGAAAACTCGGGCCTTGATAGAAATGTACGGCCGCTGTGTTTCAATACCACCTTAAATGCTGCTTCTTTGACTTCTTTGTTTACTTTGAAATGCCAAAGCATGTGTCTCACTCTTTGTGTCCATTCTCACATATTTATGACTTGGTTAAAAGATTTGGATTTGAATATAAAAAGAACAAAGTACAGAGGACAGCATAGAGTAATTGGCAAGTTGGCAAATGAGGTATAATGCAGCCTGGATAGGAGATCCAGACTTTGATTGAATGAAAGATGGGAGTAATGGTCACCTCTGGAAAACCTTTATTAACTCCTAATGATTTAGTGAAACAGTCAAGCACTTTTGCCTTCGCTCGGTGTTGTAATCATAAATAAGTCAGCCATATTTGCAATAATCAACAATGACTTCACGAATACCAGATTTGTTCATGACTGAATTATTTATGTCAAATGGACTGTCTGTTTTACAACATTTGTGCAGATCTAAAGCATTAGTATTTCCGTCTTATATGGCACCACTCACATTTCTGCTTCTTTTTAGTTTGAGCATTTGAAGGAATGCATGACAGACTACATTTTGATGAAGTTTCAAGAAAGGATTTTGTAAGTGGACCGAGATGCCGGACTGTGCATTAGGGCTTAGCTGTCAGAGTGATTTGTTCAAATGCAATGACTTGACACGTTTCTCATTAGCATCCAATATGAAGCAGGGAACCCTTAAACTTCCCTGTGTTTTTTTGAGGACAAATACAATGTATTTGTTTTACATGGACATGATCATTTATGACCTTAGTATTGAGACAAATTGTCAATGACTTGAAATGCCATCTTACCCATATCGTTTTACGTTGAAAACAGCAACCTTCATGAATGCTTATGGAAAAAAATACAAAATATCAAAAGAAGTTTTTAATAAATAATGAAAAAGGATGGATTAGCATTTGGTTCGTTAGTAGCACATGTGACAAGAACCTCGTAAGTAAATGAAATAAGTTTGTGATGTTACTGGAGAGCAGATAAACAGTAGAGTTCCATGGACAGGACAGCTGTAGGCAGTGGAAGTGAGTCATCACTGGTGCATGAATGTCAGAAGTGGGATTTGAACCCACGCCTCTTTCGAGACTGCGACCTTAACGCAGCGCCTTGGACCGCTCGGCCATCCTGACATCCTCCAGGGCAATTAATTGGAAACTGCTATACAAAAAAGACTTATGTGCTTAACAACTGCTTGTCTTTTTGGATGGCAATGATTGAATGATGAAAACGGCCTGTTCTTTTTTTGACTAAATTTAGACTACTGAGGTGTTTTTTTTGTTTGTTTTTGTTGAGTAGCCATGATACCCAACAGTTACAATGTTGTGGAATTATATCTGGTGGCAGCACCAGGGTGTTCTGCAGTCTACGGCATTGAGGAAAACTTGGGCCTTGATAGAAATGTACGGCCGCTGTGTTTCAATACCACCTTAAATGCTGCTTCTTTGACTTCTTTGTTTACTTTGAAATGCCAAAGCATGTGTCTCACTCTATGTGTCCATTCTCACATATTTATGACTTGGTTAAAAGATTTGGATTTGAATATAAAAAGAACAAAGTACAGAGGACAGCATAGAGTAATTGGCAAGTTGGCAAATGAGGTATAATGCAGCCTGGATAGGAGATCCAGACTTTGATTGAATGAAAGATGGGAGTAATGGTCACCTCTGGAAAACCTTTATTAACTCCTAATGATTTAGTGAAACAGTCAAGCACTTTTGCTTTCGCTCGGTGTTGTAATCATAAATAAATCAGCCATATTTGCAATAATCAACAATGACTTCACGAATACCAGATTTGTTCATGACTGATTTATTTATGTTAAATGGACTGTCTGTTTTACAACGTTTGTGCAGATCTAAAGCATTAGTATTTCCGTCTTATATGGCACCACTCACATTTCTGCTTCTTTTTAGTTTGAGCATTTGAAGGAATGCATGACAGACTACATTTTGATGAAGTTACAAAAAAGGATTTTGTAAGTGGACCGAGATGCCGGACTGTGCATTAGGGCTTAGCTGTCAGAGTGATTTGTTCAAATGCAATGACTCGACACGTTTCTCATTAGCATCCAATATGAAGCAGGGAACCCTTAAACTTCCCTGTGTTTTTTTGAGGACAAATACAATGTATTTGTTTTACATGGACATGATAATTTATGACCTTAGTATTGAGACAAATTGTCAATGACTTGAAATGCCATCTTACCCATATCGTTTTACGTTGAAAACAGCAACCTTCATGAATGCTTATGGGAAAAAATACAAAATATCAAAAGAAGTTTTTAATAAATAATGAAAAAGGATGGATTAGCATTTGGTTCATTAGTAGCACATGTGACAAGAACCTCATGAGTAAATGAAATAAGTTTGTGATGTTTCTGGAGAGCAGATAAACAGTAGAGTTCCATGGACAAGACAGCTGTAGGCAGTGGAAGTGAGTCATCACTGGTGCATGAATGTCAGAAGTGGGATTTGAACCCACACCTCTTTCGAGACTGCGACCTTAACGCAGCGCCTTGGACCGCTCGGCCATCCTGACACCCTCCAGGCCAAGTATTTGGAAACTGCTATACAAAAAAGACTTATGTGCTTAACAACTGCTTGTCTTTTTGGATGGCAATGATTGAATGATGAAAACGGCCTGTTCTTTTTTTGACTAAATTTAGACTACTGAGGTGTTTTTTTTTGTTTGTTTTTGTTGAGTAGCCATGATACCCAACAGTTACAATGTTGTGGAATTATATCTGGTGGCAGCACCAGGGTGTTCTGCAGTCTACGGCATTGAGGAAAACTCGGGCCTTGATAGAAATGTACGGCCGCTGTGTTTCAATACCACCTTAAATGCTGCTTCTTTGACTTCTTTGTTTACTTTGAAATGCCAAAGCATGTGTCTCACTCTTTGTGTCCATTCTCACATATTTATGACTTGGTTAAAAGATTTGGATTTGAATATAAAAAGAACAAAGTACAGAGGACAGCATAGAGTAATTGGCAAGTTGGCAAATGAGGTATAATGCAGCCTGGATAGGAGATCCAGACTTTGATTGAATGAAAGATGGGAGTAATGGTCACCTCTGGAAAACCTTTATTAACTCCTAATGATTTAGTGAAACAGTCAAGCACTTTTGCCTTCGCTCGGTGTTGTAATCATAAATAAGTCAGCCATATTTGCAATAATCAACAATGACTTCACGAATACCAGATTTGTTCATGACTGATTTATTTATGTCAAATGGACTGTCTGTTTTACAACATTTGTGCAGATCTAAAGCATTAGTATTTCCGTCTTATATGGCACCACTCACATTTCTGCTTCTTTTTAGTTTGAGCATTTGAAGGAATGCATGACAGACTACATTTTGATGAAGTTTCAAGAAAGGATTTTGTAAGTGGACCGAGATGCCGGACTGTGCATTAGGGCTTAGCTGTCAGAGTGATTTGTTCAAATGCAATGACTCGACACGTTTCTCATTAGCATCCAATATGAAGCAGGGAACCCTTAAACTTCCCTGTGTTTTTTTGAGGACAAATACAATGTATTTGTTTTACATGGACATGATCATTTATGACCTTAGTATTGAGATAAATTGTCAATGACTTGAAATGCCATCTTACCCATATCGTTTTACGTTGAAAACAGCAACCTTCATGAATGCTTATGGAAAAAAATACAAAATATCAAAAGAAGTTTTTAATAAATAATGAAAAAGGATGGATTAGCATTTGGTTCATTAGTAGCACATGTGACAAGAACCTCGTGAGTAAATGAAATAAGTTTGTGATGTTTCTGGAGAGCAGATAAACAGTAGAGTTCCATGGACAGGACAGCTGTAGGCAGTGGAAGTGAGTCATCACTGGTGCATGAATGTCAGAAGTGGGATTTGAACCCACGCCTCTTTCGAGACTGCGACCTTAACGCAGCGCCTTGGACCGCTCGGCCATCCTGACATCCTCCAGGGCAATTATTTGGAAACTGCTATACAAAAAAGACTTATGTGCTTAACAACTGCTTGTCTTTTTGGATGGCAATGATTGAATGATGAAAACGGCCTGTTCTTTTTTTGACTAAATTTAGACTACTGAGGTGTTTTTTTTTGTTTGTTTTTGTTGAGTAGCCATGATACCCAACAGTTACAATGTTGTGGAATTATATCTGGTGGCAGCACCAGGGTGTTCTGCAGTCTAAGGCATTGAGGAAAACTTGGGCCTTGATAGAAATGTACGGCCGCTGTGTTTCAATACCACCTTAAATGCTGCTTCTTTGACTTCTTTGTTTACTTTGAAATGCCAAAGCATGTGTCTCACTCTATGTGTCCATTCTCACATATTTATGACTTGGTTAAAAGATTTGGATTTGAATATAAAAAGAACAAAGTACAGAGGACAGCATAGAGTAATTGGCAAGTTGGCAAATGAGGTATAATGCAGCCTGGATAGGAGATCCAGACTTTGATTGAATGAAAGATGGGAGTAATGGTCACCTCTGGAAAACCTTTATTAACTCCTAATGATTTAGTGAAACAGTCAAGCACTTTTGCCTTCGCTCGGTGTTGTAATCATAAATAAGTCAGCCATATTTGCAATAATCAACAATGACTTCACGAATACCAGATTTGTTCATGACTGATTTATTTATGTTAAATGGACTGTCTGTTTTACAACGTTTGTGCAGATCTAAAGCATTAGTATTTCCGTCTTATATGGCACCACTCACATTTCTGCTTCTTTTTAGTTTGAGCATTTGAAGGAATGCATGACAGACTACATTTTGATGAAGTTACAAAAAATGATTTTTTAAGTGGACCGAGATGCCGGACTGTGCATTAGGGCTTAGCTGTCAGAGTGATTTGTTCAAATGCAATGACTCGACACGTTTCTCATTAGCATCCAATATGAAGCAGGGAACCCTTAAACTTCCCTGTGTTTTTTTGAGGACAAATACAATGTATTTGTTTTACATGGACATGATCATTTATGACCATAGTATTGAGATAAATTGTCAATGACTTGAAATGCCATCTTACCCATATCGTTTTACGTTGAAAACAGAAAGCTTCATGAATGCTTATGGAAAATAATACAAAATATCAAAAGAAGTTTTTAATAAATAATGAAAAAGGATGGATTTGCATTTGGTTCATTAGTAGCACATGTGACAAGAACCTCGTGAGTAAATGAAATAAGTTTGTGATGTTACTGGAGAGCAGATAAACAGTAGAGTTCCATGGACAGGACAGCTGTAGGCAGTGGAAGTGAGTCATCACTGGTGCATGAATTTCAGAAGTGGGATTTGAACCCACGCCTCTTTCGAGACTGCGACCTTAACGCAGCGGCTTGGACCGCTCGGCCATCCTGACATCCTCCAGGCAAATCATTTGGAAACTGCTATACAAAAAAGACTTATGTGCTTAACAACTGCTTGTCTTTTTAGAAGGCAATGATTGAATGGTGAAAACGGCCTGTTCTTTTTTTGACTAAATTTAGACTACTGAGGTGTTTTTTTTTTGTTTGTTTTTGTTGAGTAGCCATGATACCCAACAGTTACAATGTTGTGGAATTATATCTGGTGGCAGCACCAGGGTGTTCTGCAGTCTATGGCATTGAGGAAAACTTGGGCCTTGATAGAAATGTACGGCCGCTGTGTTTCAATACCACCTTAAATGCTGCTTCTTTGACTTCTTTGTTTACTTTGAAATGCCAAAGCATGTGTCTCACTCTTTGTGTCCATTCTCACATATTTATGACTTGGTTAAAAGATTTGGATTTGAATATAAAAAGAACAAAGTACAGAGGACAGCATAGAGTAATTGGCAAGTTGGCAAATGAGGTATAATGCAGCCTGGATAGGAGATCCAGACTTTGATTGAATGAAAGATGGGAGTAATGGTCACCTCTGGAAAACCTTTATTAACTCCTAATGATTTAGTGAAACAGTCAAGCACTTTTGCCTTCGCTCGGTGTTGTAATCATAAATAAGTCAGCCATATTTGCAATAATCAACAATGACTTCACGAATACCAGATTTGTTCATGACTGATTTATTTATGTTAAATGGACTGTCTGTTTTACAACGTTTGTGCAGATCTAAAGCATTAGTATTTCCGTCTTATATGGCACCACTCACATTTCTGCTTCTTTTTAGTTTGAGCATTTGAAGGAATGCATGACAGACTACATTTTGATGAAGTTTCAAAAAAGGATTTTGTAAGTGGACCGAGATGCCGGACTGTGCATTAGGGCTTAGCTGTCAGAATGATTTGTTCAAATGCAATGACTCGACACGTTTCTCATTAGCATCCAATATGAAGCAGGGAACCCTTAAACTTCCCTGTGTTTTTTTGAGGACAAATACAATGTATTTGTTTTACATGGACATGATCATTTATGACCTTAGTATTGAGACAAATTGTCAATGACTTGAAATGCCATCTTACCCATATCGTTTTACGTTGAAAACAGCAACCTTCATGAATGCTTATGGGAAAAAATACAAAATATCAAAAGAAGTTTTTAATAAATAATGAAAAAGGATGGATTAGCATTTGGTTCATTAGTAGCACATGTGACAAGAACCTCGTGAGTAAATGAAATAAGTTTGTGATGTTTCTGGAGAGCAGATAAACAGTAGAGTTCCATGGACAGGACAGCTGTAGGCAGTGGAAGTGAGTCATCACTGGTGCATGAATGTCAGAAGTGGGATTTGAACCCACACCTCTTTCGAGACTGCGACCTTAACGCAGCGCCTTGGACCGCTCGGCCATCCTGACACCCTCCAGGCCAAGTATTTGGAAACCTCTATACAAAAAAGACTTATGTGCTTAACAACTGCTTGTCTTTTTGGAAGGCAATGATTGAATGGTGAAAACGGCCTGTTCTTTTTTTGACTAAATTTAGACTACTGAGGTGTTTTTTTTTGTTTGTTTTTGTTGAGTAGCCATGATACCCAACAGTTACAATGTTGTGGAATTATATCTGGTGGCAGCACCAGGGTGTTCTGCAGTCTACGGCATTGAGGAAAACTCGGGCCTTGATAGAAATGTACGGCCGCTGTGTTTCAATACCACCTTAAATGCTGCTTCTTTGACTTCTTTGTTTACTTTGAAATGCCAAAGCATGTGTCTCACTCTTTGTGTCCATTCTCACATATTTATGACTTGGTTAAAAGATTTGGATTTGAATATAAAAAGAACAAAGTACAGAGGACAGCATAGAGTAATTGGCAAGTTGGCAAATGAGGTATAATGCAGCCTGGATAGGAGATCCAGACTTTGATTGAATGAAAGATGGGAGTAATGGTCACCTCTGGAAAACCTTTATTAACTCCTAATGATTTAGTGAAACAGTCAAGCACTTTTGCCTTCGCTCGGTGTTGTAATCATAAATAAATCAGCCATATTTGCAATAATCAACAATGACTTCACGAATACCAGATTTGTTCATGACTGATTTATTTAAGTTAAATGGACTGTCTGTTTTACAACGTTTGTGCAGATCTAAAGCATTAGTATTTCCGTCTTATATGGCACCACTCACATTTCTGCTTCTTTTTAGTTTGAGCATTTGAAGGAATGCATGTCAGACTACATTTTGATGAAGTTTCAAAAAAGGATTTTGTAAGTGGACCGAGATGCCGGACTGTGCATTAGGGCTTAGCTGTCAGAGTGATTTGTTCAAATGCAATGACTCGACACGTTTCTCATTAGCATCCAATATGAAGCAGGGAACCCTTAAACTTCCCTGTGTTTTTTTGAGGACAAATACAATGTATTTGTTTTACATGGACATGATCATTTATGACCATAGTATTGAGATAAATTGTCAATGACTTGAAATGCCATCTTACCCATATCGTTTTACGTTGAAAACAGAAAGCTTCATGAATGCTTATGGAAAAAAATACAAAATATCAAAAGAAGTTTTTAATAAATAATGAAAAAGGATGGATTAGCATTTGGTTCATTAGTAGCACATGTGACAAGAACCTCGTGAGTAAATGAAATAAGTTTGTGATGTTTCTGGAGAGCAGATAAACAGTAGAGTTCCATGGACAGGACAGCTGTAGGCAGTGGAAGTGAGTCATCACTGGTGCATGAATGTCAGAAGTGGGATTTGAACCCACACCTCTTTCGAGACTGCGACCTTAACGCAGCGCCTTGGACCGCTCGGCCATCCTGACACCCTCCAGGCCAAGTATTTGGAAACCTCTATACAAAAAAGACTTATGTGCTTAACAACTGCTTGTCTTTTTGGAAGGCAATGATTGAATGGTGAAAACGGCCTGTTCTTTTTTTGACTAAATTTAGACTACTGAGGTGTTTTTTTTTGTTTGTTTTTGTTGAGTAGCCATGATACCCAACAGTTACAATGTTGTGGAATTATATCTGGTGGCAGCACCAGGGTGTTCTGCAGTCTACGGCATTGAGGAAAACTCGGGCCTTGATAGAAATGTACGGCCGCTGTGTTTCAATACCACCTTAAATGCTGCTTCTTTGACTTCTTTGTTTACTTTGAAATGCCAAAGCATGTGTCTCACTCTTTGTGTCCATTCTCACATATTTATGACTTGGTTAAAAGATTTGGATTTGAATATAAAAAGAACAAAGTACAGAGGACAGCATAGAGTAATTGGCAAGTTGGCAAATGAGGTATAATGCAGCCTGGATAGGAGATCCAGACTTTGATTGAATGAAAGATGGGAGTAATGGTCACCTCTGGAAAACCTTTATTAACTCCTAATGATTTAGTGAAACAGTCAAGCACTTTTGCCTTCGCTCGGTGTTGTAATCATAAATAAATCAGCCATATTTGCAATAATCAACAATGACTTCACGAATACCAGATTTGTTCATGACTGATTTATTTAAGTTAAATGGACTGTCTGTTTTACAACGTTTGTGCAGATCTAAAGCATTAGTATTTCCGTCTTATATGGCACCACTCACATTTCTGCTTCTTTTTAGTTTGAGCATTTGAAGGAATGCATGTCAGACTACATTTTGATGAAGTTTCAAAAAAGGATTTTGTAAGTGGACCGAGATGCCGGACTGTGCATTAGGGCTTAGCTGTCAGAGTGATTTGTTCAAATGCAATGACTCGACACGTTTCTCATTAGCATCCAATATGAAGCAGGGAACCCTTAAACTTCCCTGTGTTTTTTTGAGGACAAATACAATGTATTTGTTTTACATGGACATGATCATTTATGACCATAGTATTGAGATAAATTGTCAATGACTTGAAATGCCATCTTACCCATATCGTTTTACGTTGAAAACAGAAAGCTTCATGAATGCTTATGGAAAAAAATACAAAATATCAAAAGAAGTTTTTAATAAATAATGAAAAAGGATGGATTTGCATTTGGTTCATTAGTAGCACATGTGACAAGAACCTCGTGAGTAAATGAAATAAGTTTGTGATGTTACTGGAGAGCAGATAAACAGTAGAGTTCCATGGACAGGACAGCTGTAGGCAGTGGAAGTGAGTCATCACTGGTGCATGAATTTCAGAAGTGGGATTTGAACCCACGCCTCTTTCGAGACTGCGACCTTAACGCAGTGCCTTGGACCGCTCGGCCATCCTGACATCCTCCAGGCAAATCATTTGGAAACTGCTATACAAAAAAGACTTATGTGCTTAACAACTGCTTGTCTTTTTAGAAGGCAATGATTGAATGGTGAAAACGGCCTGTTCTTTTTTTGACTAAATTTAGACTACTGAGGTGTTTTTTTTTTGTTTGTTTTTGTTGAGTAGCCATGATACCCAACAGTTACAATGTTGTGGAATTATATCTGGTGGCAGCACCAGGGTGTTCTGCAGTCTACGGCATTGAGGAAAACTTGGGCCTTGATAGAAATGTACGGCCGCTGTGTTTCAATACCACCTTAAATGCTGCTTCTTTGACTTATTTGTTTACTTTGAAATGCCAAAGCATGTGTCTCACTCTTTGTGTCCATTCTCACATATTTATGACTTGGTTAAAAGATTTGGATTTGAATATAAAAAGAACAAAGTACAGAGGACAGCATAGAGTAATTGGCAAGTTGGCAAATGAGGTATAATGCAGCCTGGATAGGAGATCCAGACTTTGATTGAATGAAAGATGGGAGTAATGGTCACCTCTGGAAAACCTTTATTAACTCCTAATGATTTAGTGAAACAGTCAAGCACTTTTGCCTTCGCTCGGTGTTGTAATCATAAATAAATCAGCCATATTTGCAATAATCAACAATGACTTCACGAATACCAGATTTGTTCATGACTGATTTATTTATGTTAAATGGACTGTCTGTTTTACAACGTTTGTGCAGATCTAAAGCATTAGTATTTCCGTCTTATATGGCACCACTCACATTTCTGCTTCTTTTTAGTTTGAGCATTTGAAGGAATGCATGACAGACTACATTTTGATGAAGTTTCAAAAAAGGATTTTGTAAGTGGACCGAGATGCCGGACTGTGCATTAGGGCTTAGCTGTCAGAGTGATTTGTTCAAATGCAATGACTCGACACGTTTCTCATTAGCATCCAATATGAAGCAGGGAACCCTTAAACTTCCCTGTGTTTTTTTGAGGACAAATACAATGTATTTGTTTTACATGGACATGATCATTTATGACCATAGTATTGAGATAAATTGTCAATGACTTGAAATGCCATCTTACCCATATCGTTTTACGTTGAAAACAGAAAGCTTCATGAATGCTTATGGAAAATAATACAAAATATCAAAAGAAGTTTTTAATAAATAATGAAAAAGGATGGATTTGCATTTGGTTCATTAGTAGCACATGTGACAAGAACCTCGTGAGTAAATGAAATAAGTTTGTGATGTTACTGGAGAGCAGATAAACAGTAGAGTTCCATGGACAGGACAGCTGTAGGCAGTGGAAGTGAGTCATCACTGGTGCATGAATTTCAGAAGTGGGATTTGAACCCACGCCTCTTTCGAGACTGCGACCTTAACGCAGCGGCTTGGACCGCTCGGCCATCCTGACATCCTCCAGGCAAATCATTTGGAAACTGCTATACAAAAAAGACTTATGTGCTTAACAACTGCTTGTCTTTTTAGAAGGCAATGATTGAATGGTGAAAACGGCCTGTTCTTTTTTTGACTAAATTTAGACTACTGAGGTGTTTTTTTTTTGTTTGTTTTTGTTGAGTAGCCATGATACCCAACAGTTACAATGTTGTGGAATTATATCTGGTGGCAGCACCAGGGTGTTCTGCAGTCTATGGCATTGAGGAAAACTTGGGCCTTGATAGAAATGTACGGCCGCTGTGTTTCAATACCACCTTAAATGCTGCTTCTTTGACTTCTTTGTTTACTTTGAAATGCCAAAGCATGTGTCTCACTCTTTGTGTCCATTCTCACATATTTATGACTTGGTTAAAAGATTTGGATTTGAATATAAAAAGAACAAAGTACAGAGGACAGCATAGAGTAATTGGCAAGTTGGCAAATGAGGTATAATGCAGCCTGGATAGGAGATCCAGACTTTGATTGAATGAAAGATGGGAGTAATGGTCACCTCTGGAAAACCTTTATTAACTCCTAATGATTTAGTGAAACAGTCAAGCACTTTTGCCTTCGCTCGGTGTTGTAATCATAAATAAGTCAGCCATATTTGCAATAATCAACAATGACTTCACGAATACCAGATTTGTTCATGACTGATTTATTTATGTTAAATGGACTGTCTGTTTTACAACGTTTGTGCAGATCTAAAGCATTAGTATTTCCGTCTTATATGGCACCACTCACATTTCTGCTTCTTTTTAGTTTGAGCATTTGAAGGAATGCATGACAGACTACATTTTGATGAAGTTTCAAAAAAGGATTTTGTAAGTGGACCGAGATGCCGGACTGTGCATTAGGGCTTAGCTGTCAGAATGATTTGTTCAAATGCAATGACTCGACACGTTTCTCATTAGCATCCAATATGAAGCAGGGAACCCTTAAACTTCCCTGTGTTTTTTTGAGGACAAATACAATGTATTTGTTTTACATGGACATGATCATTTATGACCTTAGTATTGAGACAAATTGTCAATGACTTGAAATGCCATCTTACCCATATCGTTTTACGTTGAAAACAGCAACCTTCATGAATGCTTATGGGAAAAAATACAAAATATCAAAAGAAGTTTTTAATAAATAATGAAAAAGGATGGATTAGCATTTGGTTCATTAGTAGCACATGTGACAAGAACCTCGTGAGTAAATGAAATAAGTTTGTGATGTTTCTGGAGAGCAGATAAACAGTAGAGTTCCATGGACAGGACAGCTGTAGGCAGTGGAAGTGAGTCATCACTGGTGCATGAATGTCAGAAGTGGGATTTGAACCCACACCTCTTTCGAGACTGCGACCTTAACGCAGCGCCTTGGACCGCTCGGCCATCCTGACACCCTCCAGGCCAAGTATTTGGAAACCTCTATACAAAAAAGACTTATGTGCTTAACAACTGCTTGTCTTTTTGGAAGGCAATGATTGAATGGTGAAAACGGCCTGTTCTTTTTTTGACTAAATTTAGACTACTGAGGTGTTTTTTTTTGTTTGTTTTTGTTGAGTAGCCATGATACCCAACAGTTACAATGTTGTGGAATTATATCTGGTGGCAGCACCAGGGTGTTCTGCAGTCTACGGCATTGAGGAAAACTCGGGCCTTGATAGAAATGTACGGCCGCTGTGTTTCAATACCACCTTAAATGCTGCTTCTTTGACTTCTTTGTTTACTTTGAAATGCCAAAGCATGTGTCTCACTCTTTGTGTCCATTCTCACATATTTATGACTTGGTTAAAAGATTTGGATTTGAATATAAAAAGAACAAAGTACAGAGGACAGCATAGAGTAATTGGCAAGTTGGCAAATGAGGTATAATGCAGCCTGGATAGGAGATCCAGACTTTGATTGAATGAAAGATGGGAGTAATGGTCACCTCTGGAAAACCTTTATTAACTCCTAATGATTTAGTGAAACAGTCAAGCACTTTTGCCTTCGCTCGGTGTTGTAATCATAAATAAATCAGCCATATTTGCAATAATCAACAATGACTTCACGAATACCAGATTTGTTCATGACTGATTTATTTAAGTTAAATGGACTGTCTGTTTTACAACGTTTGTGCAGATCTAAAGCATTAGTATTTCCGTCTTATATGGCACCACTCACATTTCTGCTTCTTTTTAGTTTGAGCATTTGAAGGAATGCATGTCAGACTACATTTTGATGAAGTTTCAAAAAAGGATTTTGTAAGTGGACCGAGATGCCGGACTGTGCATTAGGGCTTAGCTGTCAGAGTGATTTGTTCAAATGCAATGACTCGACACGTTTCTCATTAGCATCCAATATGAAGCAGGGAACCCTTAAACTTCCCTGTGTTTTTTTGAGGACAAATACAATGTATTTGTTTTACATGGACATGATCATTTATGACCATAGTATTGAGATAAATTGTCAATGACTTGAAATGCCATCTTACCCATATCGTTTTACGTTGAAAACAGAAAGCTTCATGAATGCTTATGGAAAAAAATACAAAATATCAAAAGAAGTTTTTAATAAATAATGAAAAAGGATGGATTAGCATTTGGTTCATTAGTAGCACATGTGACAAGAACCTCGTGAGTAAATGAAATAAGTTTGTGATGTTTCTGGAGAGCAGATAAACAGTAGAGTTCCATGGACAGGACAGCTGTAGGCAGTGGAAGTGAGTCATCACTGGTGCATGAATGTCAGAAGTGGGATTTGAACCCACACCTCTTTCGAGACTGCGACCTTAACGCAGCGCCTTGGACCGCTCGGCCATCCTGACACCCTCCAGGCCAAGTATTTGGAAACCTCTATACAAAAAAGACTTATGTGCTTAACAACTGCTTGTCTTTTTGGAAGGCAATGATTGAATGGTGAAAACGGCCTGTTCTTTTTTTGACTAAATTTAGACTACTGAGGTGTTTTTTTTTGTTTGTTTTTGTTGAGTAGCCATGATACCCAACAGTTACAATGTTGTGGAATTATATCTGGTGGCAGCACCAGGGTGTTCTGCAGTCTACGGCATTGAGGAAAACTCGGGCCTTGATAGAAATGTACGGCCGCTGTGTTTCAATACCACCTTAAATGCTGCTTCTTTGACTTCTTTGTTTACTTTGAAATGCCAAAGCATGTGTCTCACTCTTTGTGTCCATTCTCACATATTTATGACTTGGTTAAAAGATTTGGATTTGAATATAAAAAGAACAAAGTACAGAGGACAGCATAGAGTAATTGGCAAGTTGGCAAATGAGGTATAATGCAGCCTGGATAGGAGATCCAGACTTTGATTGAATGAAAGATGGGAGTAATGGTCACCTCTGGAAAACCTTTATTAACTCCTAATGATTTAGTGAAACAGTCAAGCACTTTTGCCTTCGCTCGGTGTTGTAATCATAAATAAATCAGCCATATTTGCAATAATCAACAATGACTTCACGAATACCAGATTTGTTCATGACTGATTTATTTAAGTTAAATGGACTGTCTGTTTTACAACGTTTGTGCAGATCTAAAGCATTAGTATTTCCGTCTTATATGGCACCACTCACATTTCTGCTTCTTTTTAGTTTGAGCATTTGAAGGAATGCATGTCAGACTACATTTTGATGAAGTTTCAAAAAAGGATTTTGTAAGTGGACCGAGATGCCGGACTGTGCATTAGGGCTTAGCTGTCAGAGTGATTTGTTCAAATGCAATGACTCGACACGTTTCTCATTAGCATCCAATATGAAGCAGGGAACCCTTAAACTTCCCTGTGTTTTTTTGAGGACAAATACAATGTATTTGTTTTACATGGACATGATCATTTATGACCATAGTATTGAGATAAATTGTCAATGACTTGAAATGCCATCTTACCCATATCGTTTTACGTTGAAAACAGAAAGCTTCATGAATGCTTATGGAAAAAAATACAAAATATCAAAAGAAGTTTTTAATAAATAATGAAAAAGGATGGATTTGCATTTGGTTCATTAGTAGCACATGTGACAAGAACCTCGTGAGTAAATGAAATAAGTTTGTGATGTTACTGGAGAGCAGATAAACAGTAGAGTTCCATGGACAGGACAGCTGTAGGCAGTGGAAGTGAGTCATCACTGGTGCATGAATTTCAGAAGTGGGATTTGAACCCACGCCTCTTTCGAGACTGCGACCTTAACGCAGTGCCTTGGACCGCTCGGCCATCCTGACATCCTCCAGGCAAATCATTTGGAAACTGCTATACAAAAAAGACTTATGTGCTTAACAACTGCTTGTCTTTTTAGAAGGCAATGATTGAATGGTGAAAACGGCCTGTTCTTTTTTTGACTAAATTTAGACTACTGAGGTGTTTTTTTTTTGTTTGTTTTTGTTGAGTAGCCATGATACCCAACAGTTACAATGTTGTGGAATTATATCTGGTGGCAGCACCAGGGTGTTCTGCAGTCTACGGCATTGAGGAAAACTTGGGCCTTGATAGAAATGTACGGCCGCTGTGTTTCAATACCACCTTAAATGCTGCTTCTTTGACTTATTTGTTTACTTTGAAATGCCAAAGCATGTGTCTCACTCTTTGTGTCCATTCTCACATATTTATGACTTGGTTAAAAGATTTGGATTTGAATATAAAAAGAACAAAGTACAGAGGACAGCATAGAGTAATTGGCAAGTTGGCAAATGAGGTATAATGCAGCCTGGATAGGAGATCCAGACTTTGATTGAATGAAAGATGGGAGTAATGGTCACCTCTGGAAAACCTTTATTAACTCCTAATGATTTAGTGAAACAGTCAAGCACTTTTGCCTTCGCTCGGTGTTGTAATCATAAATAAATCAGCCATATTTGCAATAATCAACAATGACTTCACGAATACCAGATTTGTTCATGACTGATTTATTTATGTTAAATGGACTGTCTGTTTTACAACGTTTGTGCAGATCTAAAGCATTAGTATTTCCGTCTTATATGGCACCACTCACATTTCTGCTTCTTTTTAGTTTGAGCATTTGAAGGAATGCATGACAGACTACATTTTGATGAAGTTTCAAAAAAGGATTTTGTAAGTGGACCGAGATGCCGGACTGTGCATTAGGGCTTAGCTGTCAGAGTGATTTGTTCAAATGCAATGACTCGACACGTTTCTCATTAGCATCCAATATGAAGCAGGGAACCCTTAAACTTCCCTGTGTTTTTTTGAGGACAAATACAATGTATTTGTTTTACATGGACATGATAATTTATGACCTTAGTATTGAGACAAATTGTCAATGACTTGAAATGCCATCTTACCCATATCGTTTTACGTTGAAAACAGCAACCTTCATGAATGCTTATGGGAAAAAATACAAAATATCAAAAGAAGTTTTTAATAAATAACGAAAAAGGATGGATTAGCATTTGGTTCATTAGTAGCACATGTGACAAGAACCTCGTGAGTAAATGAAATAGGTTTGTGATGTTACTGGAGAGCAGATAAACAGTAGAGTTCCATGGACAGGACAGCTGTAGGCAGTGGAAGTGAGTCATCACTGGTGCATGAATGTCAGAAGTGGGATTTGAACCCACACCTCTTTCGAGACTGCGACCTTAACGCAGCGCCTTGGACCGCTCGGCCATCCTGACACCCTCCAGGCCAAGTATTTGGAAACTGCTATACAAAAAAGACTTATGTGCTTAACAACTGCTTGTCTTTTTGGATGGCAATGATTGAATGATGAAAACGGCCTGTTCTTTTTTTGACTAAATTTAGACTACTGAGGTGTTTTTTTTTGTTTGTTTTTGTTGAGTAGCCATGATACCCAACAGTTACAATGTTGTGGAATTATATCTGGTGGCAGCACCAGGGTGTTCTGCAGTCTACGGCATTGAGGAAAACTCGGGCCTTGATAGAAATGTACGGCCGCTGTGTTTCAATACCACCTTAAATGCTGCTTCTTTGACTTCTTTGTTTACTTTGAAATGCCAAAGCATGTGTCTCACTCTTTGTGTCCATTCTCACATATTTATGACTTGGTTAAAAGATTTGGATTTGAATATAAAAAGAACAAAGTACAGAGGACAGCATAGAGTAATTGGCAAGTTGGCAAATGAGGTATAATGCAGCCTGGATAGGAGATCCAGACTTTGATTGAATGAAAGATGGGAGTAATGGTCACCTCTGGAAAACCTTTATTAACTCCTAATGATTTAGTGAAACAGTCAAGCACTTTTGCCTTCGCTCGGTGTTGTAATCATAAATAAGTCAGCCATATTTGCAATAATCAACAATGACTTCACTAATACCAGATTTGTTTATGACTGATTTATTTATGTTAAATGGACTGTCTGTTTTACAACGTTTGTGCAGATCTAAAGCATTAGTATTTCCGTCTTATATGGCACCACTCACATTTCTGCTTCTTTTTAGTTTGAGCATTTGAAGGAATGCATGACAGACTACATTTTGATGAAGTTTCAAAAAAGGATTTTGTAAGTGGACCGAGATGCCGGACTGTGCATTAGGGCTTAGCTGTCAGAGTGATTTGTTCAAATGCAATGACTCGACACGTTTCTCATTAGCATCCAATATGAAGCAGGGAACCCTTAAACTTCCCTGTGTTTTTTTGAGGACAAATACAATGTATTTGTTTTACATAGACATGATAATTTATGACCTTAGTATTGAGATAAATTGTCAATGACCTGAAATGCCATCTTACCCATATCGTTTTACGTTGAAAACAGAAACCTTCATGAATGCTTATGGAAAAAAATACAAAATATCAAAAGAAGTTTTTAATAAATAATGAAAAAGGATGGATTAGCATTTGGTTCATTAGTAGCACATGTGACAAGAACCTCGTGAGTAAATGAAATAAGTTTGTGATGTTTCTGAAGAGCAGATAAACAGTAGAGTTCCATGGACAGGACAGCTGTAGGCAGTGGAAGTGAGTCATCACTGGTGCATGAATGTCAGAAGTGGGATTTGAACCCACGCCTCTTTCGAGACTGCGACCTTAACGCAGCGCCTTGGACCGCTCGGCCATCCTGACACCCTCCAGGCCAAGTATTTGGAAACTGCTATACAAAAAAGACTTATGTGCTTAACAACTGCTTGTCTTTTTGGAAGGCAATGATTGAATGATGAAAACGGCCTGTTCTTTTTTTGACTAAATTTAGACTACTGAGGTGTTTTTTTTTGTTTGTTTCTGTTGAGTAGCCATGATACCCAACAGTTACAATGTTGTGGAATTATATCTGGTGGCAGCACCAGGGTGTTCTGCAGTCTACGGCATTGAGGAAAACTTGGGCCTTGATAGAAATGTACGGCCGCTGTGTTTCAATACCACCTTAAAAGCTGCTTCTTTGACTTCTTTGTTTACTTTGAAATGCCAAAGCATGTGTCTCACTCTTTGTGTCCATTCTCACATATTTATGACTTGGTTAAAAGATTTGGATTTGAATATAAAAAGAACAAAGTACAGAGGACAGCATAGAGTAATTGGCAAGTTGGCAAATGAGGTATAATGCAGCCTGGATAGGAGATCCAGACTTTGATTGAAAGAAAGATGGGAGGAATGGTCACCTCTGGAAAACCTTTATTAACTCCTAATGATTTAGTGAAACAGTCAAGCACTTTTGCCTTCGCTCGGTGTTGTAATCATAAATAAGTCAGCCATATTTGCAATAATCAACAATGACTTCACGAATACCAGATTTGTTCATGTCTGTTTTACAACGTTTGTGCAGATCTAAAGCATTAGTATTTCCGTCTTATATGGCACCACTCACATTTCTGCTTCTTTTTAGTTTGAGCATTTGAAGGAATGCATGACAGACTACATTTTGATGAAGTTTCAAAAAAGGATTTTGTAAGTGGACCGAGATGCCGGACTGTGCATTAGGGCTTAGCTGTCAGAGTGATTTGTTCAAATGCAATGACTTGACACGTTTCTCATTAGCATCCAATATGAAGCAGGGAACCCTTAAAATTCCCTGTGTTTTTTGAGGACAAATACAATGTTTTTGTTTTACATGGACATGATAATTTATGACCATAGTATTGAGATAAATTGTCAATGACTTGAAATGCCATCTTACCCATATCGTTTTACGTTGAAAACAGCAACCTTCATGAATGCTTATGGAAAAAAATACAAAATATCAAAAGAAGTTTTTAATAAATAATGAAAAAGGATGGATTGGCATTTGGTTCATTAGTAGCACATGTGACAAGAACCTCGTGAGTAAATGAAATAAGTTTGTGATGTTACTGGAGAGCAGATAAACAGTAGAGTTCCATGGACAGGACAGCTGTAGGCAGTGGAAGTGAGTCATCACTGGTGCATGAATGTCAGAAGTGGGATTCGAACCCACGCCTCTTTCGAGACTGTGAACTTAACGCAGTGCCTTGGACCGCTCGGCCATCCTGACATCCTCCAGGCCAAGTATTTGGAAACTGCTATACAAAAAAGACTTATGTGCTTAACAACTGCTTGTCTTTTTGGAAGGCAATGATTGAATGGTGAAAACGGCCTGTTCTTTTTTTGACTAAATTTAGACTACTGAGGTGTTTTTTTTTGTTTGTTTTTGTTGAGTAGCCATGATACCCAACAGTTACAATGTTGTGGAATTATATCTGGTGGCAGCACCAGGGTGTTCTGCAGTCTACGGCATTGAGGAAAACTTGGGCCTTGATAGAAATGTATGGCCGCTGTGTTTCAATACCACCTTAAATGCTGCTTCTTTGACTTCTTTGTTTACTTTGAAATGCCAAAGCATGTGTCTCACTCTTTGTGTCCATTCTCACATATTAATGACTTGGTTAAAAGATTTGGATTTGAATATAAAAAGAACAAAGTACAGAGGACAGCATAGAGTAATTGGCAAGTTGGCAAATGAGGTATAATGCAGCCTGGATAGGAGATCCAGACTTTGATTGAATGAAAGATGGGAGTAATGGTCACCTCTGGAAAACCTTTATTAACTCCTAATGATTTAGTGAAACAGTCAAGCACTTTTGCCTTCGCTCGGTGTTGTAATCATAAATAAGTCAGCCATATTTGCAATAATCAACAATGACTTCACGAATACCAGATTTGTTCATGACTGATTTATTTATGTTAAATGGACTGTCTGTTTTACAACGTTTGTGCAGATCTAAAGCATTAGTATTTCCGTCTTATATGGCACCACTCACATTTCTGCTTCTTTTTAGTTTGAGCATTTGAAGGAATGCATGACAGACTACATTTTGATGAAGTTTCAAAAAAGGATTTTGTAAGTGGACCGAGATGCCGGACTGTGCATTAGGGCTTAGCTGTCAGAGTGATTTGTTCAAATGCAATGACTTGACACGTTTCTCATTAGCATCCAATATGAAGCAGGGAACCCTTAAACTTCCCTGTGTTTTTTTGAGGACAAATACAATGCATTTGTTTTACATGGACATGATAATTTATGACCTTAGTATTGAGATAAATTGTCAATGACTTGAAATGCCATCTTACCCATATCGTTTTACGTTGAAAACAGAAACCTTCATGAATGCTTATGGAAAAAAATACAAAATATCAAAAGAAGTTTTTAATAAATAATGAAAAAGGATGGATTAGCATTTGGTTCATTAGTAGCACATGTGACAAGAACCTCGTGAGTAAATGAAATAAGTTTGTGATGTTACTGGAGAGCAGATAAACAGTAGAGTTCCATGGACAGGACAGCTGTAGGCAGTGGAAGTGAGTCATCACTGGTGCATGAATGTCAGAAGTGGGATTCGAACCCACGCCTCTTTCGAGACTGTGACCTTAACGCAGCGCCTTGGACCGCTCGGCCATCCTGACATCCTCCAGGCCAAGTATTTGGAAACTGCTATACAAAAAAGACTTATGTGCTTAACAACTGCTTGTCTTTTTGGAAGGCAATGATTGAATGGTGAAAACGGCCTGTTCTTTTTTTGACTAAATTTAGACTACTGAGGTGTTTTTTTTTGTTTGTTTTTGTTGAGTAGCCATGATACCCAACAGTTACAATGTTGTGGAATTATATCTGGTGGCAGCACCAGGGTGTTCTGCAGTCTACGGCATTGAGGAAAACTTGGGCCTTGATAGAAATGTATGGCCGCTGTGTTTCAATACCACCTTAAATGCTGCTTCTTTGACTTCTTTGTTTACTTTGAAATGCCAAAGCATGTGTCTCACTCTTTGTGTCCATTCTCACATATTTATGACTTGGTTAAAAGATTTGGATTTGAATATAAAAAGAACAAAGTACAGAGGACAGCATAGAGTAATTGGCAAGTTGGCAAATGAGGTATAATGCAGCCTGGATAGGAGATCCAGACTTTGATTGAATGAAAGATGGGAGTAATGGTCACCTCTGGAAAACCTTTATTAACTCCTAATGATTTAGTGAAACAGTCAAGCACTTTTGCCTTCGCTCGGTGTTGTAATCATAAATAAGTCAGCCATATTTGCAATAATCAACAATGACTTCACGAATACCAGATTTGTTCATGACTGATTTATTTATGTTAAATGGACTGTCTGTTTTACAACGTTTGTGCAGATCTAAAGCATTAGTATTTCCGTCTTATATGGCACCACTCACATTTCTGCTTCTTTTTAGTTTGAGCATTTGAAGGAATGCATGACAGACTACATTTTGATGAAGTTTCAAAAAAGGATTTTGTAAGTGGACCGAGATGCCGGACTGTGCATTAGGGCTTAGCTGTCAGAGTGATTTGTTCAAATGCAATGACTTGACACGTTTCTCATTAGCATCCAATATGAAGCAGGGAACCCTTAAAATTCCCTGTGTTTTTTTGAGGACAAATACAATGTTTTTGTTTTACATGGACATGATAATTTATGACCATAGTATTGAGATAAATTGTCAATGACTTGAAATGCCATCTTACCCATATCGTTTTACGTTGAAAACAGCAACCTTCATGAATGCTTATGGAAAAAAATACAAAATATCAAAAGAAGTTTTTAATAAATAATGAAAAAGGATGGATTGGCATTTGGTTCATTAGTAGCACATGTGACAAGAACCTCGTGAGTAAATGAAATAAGTTTGTGATGTTACTGGAGAGCAGATAAACAGTAGAGTTCCGTGGACAGGACAGCTGTAGGCAGTGGAAGTGAGTCATCACTGGTGCATGAATGTCAGAAGTGGGATTCGAACCCACGCCTCTTTCGAGACTGTGACCTTAACGCAGCGCCTTGGACCGCTCGGCCATCCTGACATCCTCCAGGCCAAGTATTTGGAAACTGCTATACAAAAAAGACTTATGTGCTTAACAACTGCTTGTCTTTTTGGAAGGCAATGATTGAATGGTGAAAACGGCCTGTTCTTTTTTTGACTAAATTTAGACTACTGAGGTGTTTTTTTTTGTTTGTTTTTGTTGAGTAGCCATGATACCCAACAGTTACAATGTTGTGGAATTATATCTGGTGGCACCAGGGTGTTCTGCAGTCTAAGGCATTGAGGAAAACTTGGGCCTTGATAGAAATGTATGGCCGCTGTGTTTCAATACCACCTTAAATGCTGCTTCTTTGACTTCTTTGTTTACTTTGAAATGCCAAAGCATGTGTCTCACTCTTTGTGTCCATTCTCACATATTTATGACTTGGTTAAAAGATTTGGATTTGAATATAAAAAGAACAAAGTACAGAGGACAGCATAGAGTAATTGGCAAGTTGGCAAATGAGGTATAATGCAGCCTGGATAGGAGATCCAGACTTTGATTGAAAGAAAGATGGGAGGAATGGTCACCTCTGGAAAACCTTTATTAACTCCTAATGATTTAGTGAAACAGTCAAGCACTTTTGCCTTCGCTCGGTGTTGTAATCATAAATAAGTCAGCCATATTTGCAATAATCAACAATGACTTCACGAATACCAGATTTGTTCATGACTGATTTATTTATGTTAAATGGACTGTCTGTTTTACAACGTTTGTGCAGATCTAAAGCATTAGTATTTCCGTCTTATATGGCACCACTCACATTTCTGCTTCTTTTTAGTTTGAGCATTTGAAGGAATGCATGACAGACTACATTTTGATGAAGTTTCAAAAAAGGATTTTGTAAGTGGACCGAGATGCCGAACTGTGCATTAGGGCTTAGCTGTCAGAGTGATTTGTTCAAATGCAATGACTCGACACGTTTCTCATTAGCATCCAATATGAAGCAGGGAACCCTTAAACTTCCCTGTGTTTTTTTGAGGACAAATACAATGTATTTGTTTTACATGGACATGATAATTTATGACCTTAGTATTGAGATAAATTGTCAATGACTTGAAATGCCATCTTACCCATATCGTTTTACGTTGAAAACAGAAACCTTCATGAATGCTTATGGAAAAAAATACAAAATATCAAAAGAAGTTTTTAATAAATAATGAAAAAGGATGGATTAGCATTTGGTTCATTAGTAGCACATGTGACAAGAACCTCGTGAGTAAATGAAATAAGTTTGTGATGTTTCTGGAGAGCAGATAAACAGTAGAGTTCCATGGACAGGACAGCTGTAGGCAGTGGAAGTGAGTCATCACTGGTGCATGAATGTCAGAAGTGGGATTTGAACCCACGCCTCTTTCGAGACTGCGACCTTAACGCAGCGCCTTGGACCGCTCGGCCATCCTGACACCCTCCAGGCCAAGTATTTGGAAACTGCTATACAAAAAAGACTTATGTGCTTAACAACTGCTTGTCTTTTTGGAAGGCAATGATTGAATGATGAAAACGGCCTGTTCTTTTTTGACTAAATTTAGACTACTGAGGTGTTTTTTTTTTTTTTGTTTTTGTTGAGTAGCCATGATACCCAACAGTTACAATGTTGTGGAATTATATCTGGTGGCACCAGGGTGTTCTGCAGTCTAAGGCATTGAGGAAAACTTGGGCCTTGATAGAAATGTATGGCCGCTGTGTTTCAATACCACCTTAAATGCTGCTTCTTTGACTTCTTTGTTTACTTTGAAATGCCATAGCATGTGTCTCACTCTTTGTGTCCATTCTCACATATTTATGACTTGGTTAAAAGATTTGGATTTGAATATAAAAAGAACAAAGTACAGAGGACAGCATAGAGTAATTGGCAAGTTGGCAAATGAGGTATAATGCAGCCTGGATAGGAGATCCAGACTTTGATTGAAAGAAAGATGGGAGGAATGGTCACCTCTGGAAAACCTTTATTAACTCCTAATGATTTAGTGAAACAGTCAAGCACTTTTGCCTTCGCTCGGTGTTGTAATCATAAATAAGTCAGCCATATTTGCAATAATCAACAATGACTTCACGAATACCAGATTTGTTCATGTCTGTTTTACAACGTTTGTGCAGATCTAAAGCATTAGTATTTCCGTCTTATATGGCACCACTCACATTTCTGCTTCTTTTTAGTTTGAGCATTTGAAGGAATGCATGACAGACTACATTTTGATGAAGTTTCAAAAAAGGATTTTGTAAGTGGACCGAGATGCCGGACTGTGCATTAGGGCTTAGCTGTCAGAGTGATTTGTTCAAATGCAATGACTTGACACGTTTCTCATTAGCATCCAATATGAAGCAGGGAACCCTTAAAATTCCCTGTGTTTTTTTGAGGACAAATACAATGTTTTTGTTTTACATGGACATGATAATTTATGACCATAGTATTGAGATAAATTGTCAATGACTTGAAATGCCATCTTACCCATATCGTTTTACGTTGAAAACAGCAACCTTCATGAATGCTTATGGAAAAAAATACAAAATATCAAAAGAAGTTTTTAATAAATAATGAAAAAGGATGGATTGGCATTTGGTTCATTAGTAGCACATGTGACAAGAACCTCGTGAGTAAATGAAATAAGTTTGTGATGTTTCTGGAGAGCAGATAAACAGTAGAGTTCCATGGACAGGACAGCTGTAGGCAGTGGAAGTGAGTCATCACTGGTGCATGAATGTCAGAAGTGGGATTCGAACCCATGCCTCTTTCGAGACTGTGACCTTAACGCAGCGCCTTGGACCGCTCGGCCATCCTGACATCCTCCAGGCCAAGTATTTGGAAACTGCTATACAAAAAAGACTTATGTGCTTAACAACTGCTTGTCTTTTTGGAAGGCAATGATTGAATGGTGAAAACGGCCTGTTCTTTTTTTGACTAAATTTAGACTACTGAGGTGTTTTTTTTTGTTTGTTTTTGTTGAGTAGCCATGATACCCAACAGTTACAATGTTGTGGAATTATATTTGGTGGCAGCACCAGGGTGTTCTGCAGTCTACGGCATTGAGGAAAACTTGGGCCTTGATAGAAATGTATGGCCGCTGTGTTTCAATACCACCTTAAATGCTGCTTCTTTGACTTCTTTGTTTACTTTGAAATGCCAAAGCATGTGTCTCACTCTTTGTGTCCATTCTCACATATTTATGACTTGGTTAAAAGATTTGGATTTGAATATAAAAAGAACAAAGTACAGAGGACAGCATAGAGTAATTGGCAAGTTGGCAAATGAGGTATAATGCAGCCTGGATAGGAGATCCAGACTTTGATTGAATGAAAGATGGGAGTAATGGTCACCTCTGGAAAACCTTTATTAACTCCTAATGATTTAGTGAAACAGTCAAGCACTTTTGCCTTCGCTCGGTGTTGTAATCATAAATAAGTCAGCCATATTTGCAATAATCAACAATGACTTCACGAATACCAGATTTGTTTATGACTGATTTATTTATGTTAAATGGACTGTCTGTTTTACAACGTTTGTGCAGATCTAAAGCATTAGTATTTCCGTCTTATATGGCACCACTCACATTTCTGCTTCTTTTTAGTTTGAGCATTTGAAGGAATGCATGACAGACTACATTTTGATGAAGTTTCAAAAAAGGATTTTGTAAGTGGACCGAGATGCCGGACTGTGCATTAGGGCTTAGCTGTCAGAGTGATTTGTTCAAATGCAATGACTCGACACGTTTCTCATTAGCATCCAATATGAAGCAGGGAACCCTTAAACTTCCCTGTGTTTTTTTGAGGACAAATACAATGCATTTGTTTTACATGGACATGATAATTTATGACCTTAGTATTGAGATAAATTGTCAATGACTTGAAATGCCATCTTACCCATATCGTTTTACGTTGAAAACAGCAACCTTCATGAATGCTTATGGAAAAAAATACAAAATATCAAAAGAAGTTTTTAATAAATAATGAAAAAGGATGGATTAGCATTTGGTTCATTAGTAGCACATGTGACAAGAACCTCGTGAGTAAATGAAATAAGTTTGTGATGTTTCTGGAGAGCAGATAAACAGTAGAGTTCCATGGACAGGACAGCTGTAGGCAGTGGAAGTGAGTCATCACTGGTGCATGAATGTCAGAAGTGGGATTCGAACCCACGCCTCTTTCGAGACTGCGACCTTAACGCAGCGCCTTGGACCACTCGGCCATCCTGACATCCTCCAGGCCAAGTATTTGGAAACTGCTATACAAAAAAGACTTATGTGCTTAACAACTGCTTGTCTTTTTGGAAGGCAATGATTGAATGGTGAAAACGGCCTGTTCTTTTTTTGACTAAATTTAGACTACTGAGGTGTTTTTTTTTGTTTGTTTTTGTTGAGTAGCCATGATACCCAACAGTTACAATGTTGTGGAATTATATCTGGTGGCACCAGGGTGTTCTGCAGTCTAAGGCATTGAGGAAAACTTGGGCCTTGATAGAAATGTATGGCCGCTGTGTTTCAATACCACCTTAAATGCTGCTTCTTTGACCTCTTTGTTTACTTTGAAAAGCCAAAGCATGTGTCTCACTCTTTGTGTCCATTTTCACATATTTATGACTTGGTTAAAAGATTTGGATTTGGATTTGAATATAAAAAGAACAAAGAACAGAGGACAGCATAGAGTAATTGGCAAGTTGGCAAATGAGGTATAATGCAGCCTGGATAGAAGATCCAGACTTTGGTGAATGAAAGATGGGAGTAATGGTCACCTCTGGAAAACCTTTATTAACTCCTAATGATTTAGTGAAACAGTCAAGCACTTTTGCCTTCGCTCGGTGTTGTAATCATAAATAAGTCAGCCATATTTGCAATAATCAACAATGACTTCACGAATACCAGATTTGTTCATGTCTGTTTTACAACGTTTGTGCAGATCTAAAACATTAGTATTTCCGTCTTATATGGCACCACTCACATTTCTGCTTCTTTTTAGTTTGAGCATTTGAAGGAATGCATGACAGACTACATTTTGATGAAGTTTCAAAAAAGGATTTTGTAAGTGGACCGAGATGCCGGACTGTGCATTAGGGCTTAGCTGTCAGAGTGATTTGTTCAAATGCAATGACTCGACACGTTTCTCATTAGCATCCAATATGAAGCAGGGAACCCTTAAACTTCCCTGTGTTTTTTTGAGGACAAATACAATGTATTTGTTTTACATGGACATGATAATTTATGACCATAGTATTGAGATAAATTGTCAATGAGTTGAAATGCCATCTTACCCATATCGTTTTACGTTGAAAACAGCAACCTTCATGAATGCTTATGGGAAAAAATACAAAATATCAAAAGAAGTTTTTAATAAATAATGAAAAAGGATGGATTAGCATTTAGTTCATTAGTAGCACATGTGACAAGAACCTCGTGAGTAAATGAAATAAGTTTGTGATGTTTCTGGAGAGCAGATAAACAGTAGAGTTCCATGGACAAGACAGCTGTAGGCAGTGGAAGTGAGTCATCACTGGTGCATGAATGTCAGAAGTGGGATTCGAACCCACGCCTCTTTCGAGACTGCGACCTTAACGCAGCGCCTTGGACCGCTCGGCCATCCTGACATCCTCCAGGCCAAGTATTTGGAAACTGCTATACAAAAAAGACTTATGTGCTTAACAACTGCTTGTCTTTTTGGATGGCAATGATTGAATGATGAAAACGGCCTGTTCTTTTTTTGACTAAATTTAGACTACTGAGGTGTTTTTTTTTGTTTGTTTTTGTTGAGTAGCCATGATACCCAACAGTTACAATGTTGTGGAATTATATCTGGTGGCAGCACCAGGGTGTTCTGCAGTCTAAGGCATTGAGGAAAACTTGGGCCTTGATAGAAATGTACGGCCGCTGTGTTTCAATACCACCTTAAATGCTGCTTCTTTGACTTTTTTGTTTACTTTGAAATGCCAAAGCATGTGTCTCACTCTTTGTGTCCATTTTCACATATTTATGACTTGGTTAAAAGATTTGGATTTGAATATAAAAAGAACAAAGTACAGAGGACAGCATAGAGTAATTGGCAAGTTGGCAAATGAGGTATAATGCAGCCTGGATAGGAGATCCAGACTTTGATTGAATGAAAGATGGGAGTAATGGTCACCTCTGGAAAACATTTATTAACTCCTAATGATTTAGTGAAACAGTCAAGCACTTTTGCCTTCGCTCGGTGTTGTAATCATAAATAAGTCAGCCATATTTGCAATAATCAACAATGACTTCACGAATACCAGATTTGTTCATGACTGATTTATTTATGTTAAATGGACTGTCTGTTTTACAACGTTTGTGCAGATCTAAAGCATTAGTATTTCCGTCTTATATGGCACCACTAACATTTCTGCTTCTTTTTAGTTTGAGCATTTGAAGGAATGCATGACAGACTACATTTTGATGAAGTTTCAAAAAAGGATTTTGTAAGTGGACCGAGATGCCGGACTGTGCATTAGGGCTTAGCTGTCAGAGTGATTTGTTCAAATGCAATGACTCGACACGTTTCTCATTAGCATCTAATATGAAGCAGGGAACCCTTAAAATTCCCTGTGTTTTTTTGAGGACAAATACAATGTATTTGTTTTACATGGACATGATAATTTATGACCATAGTATTGAGATAAATTGTCAATGACTTGAAATGCCATCTTACCCATATCGTTTTACGTTGAAAACAGCAACCTTCATGAATGCTTATGGAAAAAAATACAAAATATCAAAAGAAGTTTTTAATAAATAATGAAAAAGGATGGATTAGCATTTGGTTCATTAGTAGCACATGTGACAAGAACCTCGTGAGTAAATGAAATAAGTTTGTGATGTTACTGGAGAGCAGATAAACAGTAGAGTTCCATGGACAGGACAGCTGTAGGCAGTGGAAGTGAGTCATCACTGGTGCATGAATGTCAGAAGTGGGATTCGAACCCACGCCTCTTTCGAGACTGCGACCTTAACGCAGCGCCTTGGACCGCTCGGCCATCCTGACATCCTCCAGGCCAAGTATTTGGAAACTGCTATACAAAAAAGACTTATGTGCTTAACAACTGCTTGTCTTTTTGGAAGGCAATGATTGAATGGTGAAAACGGCCTGTTCTTTTTTTGACTAAATTTAGACTACTGAGGTGTTTTTTTTTTGTTTGTTTTTGTTGAGTAGCCATGATACCCAACAGTTACAATGTTGTGGAATTATATCTGGTGGCAGCACCAGGGTGTTCTGCAGTCTAAGGCATTGAGGAAAACTTGGGCCTTTATAGAAATGTATGGCCGCTGTGTTTCAATACCACCTTAAATGCTGCTTCTTTGACTTCTTTGTTTACTTTGAAATGCCAAAGCATGTGTCTCACTCTTTGTGTCCATTCTCACATATTTATGACTTGGTTAAAAGATTTGGATTTGAATATAAAAAGAACAAAGTACAGAGGACAGCATAGAGTAATTGGCAAGTTGGCAAATGAGGTATAATGCAGCCTGGATAGGAGATCCAGACTTTGATTGAATGAAAGATGGGAGTAATGGTCACCTCTGGAAAACCTTTATTAACTCCTAATGATTTAGTGAAACAGTCAAGCACTTTTGCCTTCGCTCGGTGTTGTAATCATAAATAAGTCAGCCATATTTGCAATAATCAACAATGACTTCACGAATACCAGATTTGTTCATGACTGATTTATTTATGTTAAATGGACTGTCTGTTTTACAACGTTTGTGCAGATCTAAAGCATTAGTATTTCCGTCTTATATGGCACCACTAACATTTCTGCTTCTTTTTAGTTTGAGCATTTGAAGGAATGCATGACAGACTACATTTTGATGAAGTTTCAAAAAAGGATTTTGTAAGTGGACCGAGATGCCGGACTGTGCATTAGGGCTTAGCTGTCAGAGTGATTTGTTCAAATGCAATGACTCGACACGTTTCTCATTAGCATCCAATATGAAGCAGGGAACCCTTAAACTTCCCTGTGTTTTTTTGAGGACAAATACAATGTATTTGTTTTACATGGACATGATAATTTATGACCATAGTATTGAGATAAATTGTCAATGACTTGAAATGCCATCTTACCCATATCGTTTTACGTTGAAAACAGAAAGCTTCATGAATGCTTATGGAAAAAAATACAAAATATCAAAAGAAGTTTTTAATAAATAATGAAAAAGGATGGATTTGCATTTGGTTCATTAGTAGCACATGTGACAAGAACCTCGTGAGTAAATGAAATAAGTTTGTGATGTTACTGGAGAGCAGATAAACAGTAGAGTTCCATGGACAGGACAGCTGTAGGCAGTGGAAGTGAGTCATCACTGGTGCATGAATGTCAGAAGTGGGATTTGAACCCACGCCTCTTTCGAGACTGCGACCTTAACGCAGCGCCTTGGACCGCTCGGCCATCCTGACATCCTCCAGGAAAATCATTTGGAAACTGCTATACAAAAAAGACTTATGTGCTTAACAACTGCTTGTCTTTTTAGAAGGCAATGATTGAATGGTGAAAACGGCCTGTTCTTTTTTTGACTAAATTTAGACTACTGAGGTGTTTTTTTTTTGTTTGTTTTTGTTGAGTAGCCATTATACCCAACAGTTACAATGTTGTGGAATTATATCTGGTGGCAGCACCAGGGTGTTCTGCAGTCTACGGCATTGAGGAAAACTTGGGCCTTGATAGAAATGTACGGCCGCTGTGTTTCAATACCACCTTAAATGCTGCTTCTTTGACTTCTTTGTTTACTTTGAAATGCCAAAGCATGTGTCTCACTCTTTGTGTCCATTCTCACATATTTATGACTTGGTTAAAAGATTTGGATTTGAATATAAAAAGAACAAAGTACAGAGGACAGCATAGAGTAATTGGCAAGTTGGCAAATGAGGTATAATGCAGCCTGGATAGGAGATCCAGACTTTGATTGAATGAAAGATGGGAGTAATGGTCACCTCTGGAAAACCTTTATTAACTCCTAATGATTTAGTGAAACAGTCAAGCACTTTTGCCTTCGCTCGGTGTTGTAATCATAAATAAATCAGCCATATTTGCAATAATCAACAATGACTTCACGAATACCAGATTTGTTCATGACTGATTTATTTATGTTAAATGGACTGTCTGTTTTACAACGTTTGTGCAGATCTAAAGCATTAGTATTTCCGTCTTATATGGCACCACTCACATTTCTGCTTCTTTTTAGTTTGAGCATTTGAAGGAATGCATGACAGACTACATTTTGATGAAGTTTCAAAAAAGGATTTTGTAAGTGGACCGAGATGCCGGACTGTGCATTAGGGCTTAGCTGTCAGAGTGATTTGTTCAAATGCAATGACTCGACACGTTTCTCATTAGCATCCAATATGAAGCAGGGAGCCCTTAAAATTCCCTGTGTTTTTTTGAGGACAAATACAATGTTTTTGTTTTACATGGACATGATAATTTATGACCATAGTATTGAGATAAATTGTCAATGACTTGAAATGCCATCTTACCCATATCGTTTTACGTTGAAAACAGCAACCTTCATGAATGCTTATGGAAAAAAATACAAAATATCAAAAGAAGTTTTTAATAAATAATGAAAAAGGATGGATTAGCATTTGGTTCATTAGTAGCACATGTGACAAGAACCTCGTGAGTAAATGAAATAAGTTTGTGATGTTACTGGAGAGCAGATAAACAGTAGAGTTCCATGGACAGGACAGCTGTAGGCAGTGGAAGTGAGTCATCACTGGTGCATGAATGTCAGAAGTGGGATTCGAACCCACGCCTCTTTCGAGACTGCGACCTTAACGCAGTGCCTTGGACCGCTCGGCCATCCTGACATCCTCCAGGGCAAGTATTTGGAAACTGCTATACAAAAAAGACTTATGTGCTTAACAACTGCTTGTCTTTTTGGAAGGCAATGATTGAATGGTGAAAACGGCCTGTTCTTTTTTTGACTAAATTTAAACTACTGAGGTGTTTTTTTTTGTTTGTTTTTGTTGAGTAGCCATGATACCCAACAGTTACAATGTTGTGGAATTATATCTGGTGGCAGCACCAGGGTGTTCTGCAGTCTACGGCATTGAGGAAAACCTGGGCCTTGATAGAAATGTACGGCCGCTGTGTTTCAATACCACCTTAAATGCTGCTTCTTTGACTTCTTTGTTTACTTTGAAATGCCAAAGCATGTGTCTCACTCTTTGTGTCCATTCTCACATATTTATGACTTGGTTAAAAGATTTGGATTTGAATATAAAAAGAACAAAGTACAGAGGACAGCATAGAGTAATTGGCAAGTTGGCAAATGAGGTATAATGCAGCCTGGATAGGAGATCCAGACTTTGATTGAATGAAAGATGGGAGTAATGGTCACCTCTGGAAAACCTTTATTAACTCCTAATGATTTAGTGAAACAGTCAAGCACTTTTGCCTTCGCTCGGTGTTGTAATCATAAATAAATCAGCCATATTTGCAATAATCAACAATGACTTCACGAATACCAGATTTGTTCATGACTGATTTATTTATGTTAAATGGACTGTCTGTTTTACAACGTTTGTGCAGATCTAAAGCATTAGTATTTCCGTCTTATATGGCACCACTCACATTTCTGCTTCTTTTTAGTTTGAGCATTTGAAGGAATGCATGACAGACTACATTTTGATGAAGTTTCAAAAAAGGATTTTGTAAGTGGACCGAGATGCCGGACTGTGCATTAGGGCTTAGCTGTCAGAGTGATTTGTTCAAATGCAATGACTCGACACGTTTCTCATTAGCATCCAATATGAAGCAGGGAACCCTTAAAATTCCCTGTGTTTTTTTGAGGACAAATACAATGTTTTTGTTTTACATGGACATGATAATTTATGACCATAGTATTGAGATAAATTGTCAATGACTTGAAATGCCATCTTACCCATATCGTTTTACGTTGAAAACAGCAACCTTCATGAATGCTTATGGAAAAAAATACAAAATATCAAAAGAAGTTTTTAATAAATAATGAAAAAGGATGGATTAGCATTTGGTTCATTAGTAGCACATGTGACAAGAACCTCGTGAGTAAATGAAATAAGTTTGTGATGTTACTGGAGAGCAGATAAACAGTAGAGTTCCATGGACAGGACAGCTGTAGGCAGTGGAAGTGAGTCATCACTGGTGCATGAATGTCAGAAGTGGGATTCGAACCCACGCCTCTTTCGAGACTGCGACCTTAACGCAGTGCCTTGGACCGCTCGGCCATCCTGACATCCTCCAGGGCAAGTATTTGGAAACTGCTATACAAAAAAGACTTATGTGCTTAACAACTGCTTGTCTTTTTGGAAGGCAATGATTGAATGGTGAAAACGGCCTGTTCTTTTTTTGACTAAATTTAAACTACTGAGGTGTTTTTTTTTGTTTGTTTTTGTTGAGTAGCCATGATACCCAACAGTTACAATGTTGTGGAATTATATCTGGTGGCAGCACCAGGGTGTTCTGCAGTCTACGGCATTGAGGAAAACCTGGGCCTTGATAGAAATGTACGGCCGCTGTGTTTCAATACCACCTTAAATGCTGCTTCTTTGACTTCTTTGTTTACTTTGAAATGCCAAAGCATGTGTCTCACTCTTTGTGTCCATTCTCACATATTTATGACTTGGTTAAAAGATTTGGATTTGAATATAAAAAGAACAAAGTACAGAGGACAGCATAGAGTAATTGGCAAGTTGGCAAATGAGGTATAATGCAGCCTGGATAGGAGATCCAGACTTTGATTGAATGAAAGATGGGAGTAATGGTCACCTCTGGAAAACCTTTATTAACTCCTAATGATTTAGTGAAACAGTCAAGCACTTTTGCCTTCGCTCGGTGTTGTAATCATAAATAAGTCAGCCATATTTGCAATAATCAACAATGACTTCACTAATACCAGATTTGTTCATGACTGATTTATTTATGTTAAATGGACTGTCTGTTTTACAACGTTTGTGCAGATCTAAAGCATTAGTATTTCCGTCTTATATGGCACCACTCACATTTCTGCTTCTTTTTAGTTTGAGCATTTGAAGGAATGCATGACAGACTACATTTTGATGAAGTTTCAAAAAAGGATTTTGTAAGTGGACCGAGATGCCGGACTGTGCATTAGGGCTTAGCTGTCAGAGTGACTTGTTCAAATGCAATGACTCGACACGTTTCTCATTAGCATCCAATATGAAGCAGGGAACTATTAAACTTCCCTGTGTTTTTTTGAGGACAAATACAATGTATTTGTTTTACATGGACATGATAATTTATGACCATAGTATTGAGATAAATTGTCAATGACTTGAAATGCCATCTTACCCATATCGTTTTACGTTGAAAACAGAAACCTTCATGAATGCTTATGGAAAAAAATACAAAATATCAAAAGAAGTTTTTAATAAATAATGAAAAAGGATGGATTAGCATTTGGTTCATTAGTAGCACATGTGACAAGAACCTCGTGAGTAAATGAAATAAGTTTGTGATGTTACTGGAGAGCAGATAAACAGTAGAGTTCCATGGACAGGACAGCTGTAGGCAGTGGAAGTGAGTCATCACTGGTGCATGAATGTCAGAAGTGGGATTCGAACCCACGCCTCTTTCGAGACTGCGACCTTAACGCAGTGCCTTGGACCGCTCGGCCATCCTGACATCCTCCAGGGCAAGTATTTGGAAACTGCTATACAAAAAAGACTTATGTGCTTAACAACTGCTTGTCTTTTTGGAAGGCAATGATTGAATGGTGAAAACGGCCTGTTCTTTTTTTGACTAAATTTAAACTACTGAGGTGTTTTTTTTTGTTTGTTTTTGTTGAGTAGCCATGATACCCAACAGTTACAATGTTGTGGAATTATATCTGGTGGCAGCACCAGGGTGTTCTGCAGTCTACGGCATTGAGGAAAACCTGGGCCTTGATAGAAATGTACGGCCGCTGTGTTTCAATACCACCTTAAATGCTGCTTCTTTGACTTCTTTGTTTACTTTGAAATGCCAAAGCATGTGTCTCACTCTTTGTGTCCATTCTCACATATTTATGACTTGGTTAAAAGATTTGGATTTGAATATAAAAAGAACAAAGTACAGAGGACAGCATAGAGTAATTGGCAAGTTGGCAAATGAGGTATAATGCAGCCTGGATAGGAGATCCAGACTTTGATTGAATGAAAGATGGGAGTAATGGTCACCTCTGGAAAACCTTTATTAACTCCTAATGATTTAGTGAAACAGTCAAGCACTTTTGCCTTCGCTCGGTGTTGTAATCATAAATAAGTCAGCCATATTTGCAATAATCAACAATGACTTCACTAATACCAGATTTGTTCATGACTGATTTATTTATGTTAAATGGACTGTCTGTTTTACAACGTTTGTGCAGATCTAAAGCATTAGTATTTCCGTCTTATATGGCACCACTCACATTTCTGCTTCTTTTTAGTTTGAGCATTTGAAGGAATGCATGACAGACTACATTTTGATGAAGTTTCAAAAAAGGATTTTGTAAGTGGACCGAGATGCCGGACTGTGCATTAGGGCTTAGCTGTCAGAGTGACTTGTTCAAATGCAATGACTCGACACGTTTCTCATTAGCATCCAATATGAAGCAGGGAACTATTAAACTTCCCTGTGTTTTTTTGAGGACAAATACAATGTATTTGTTTTACATGGACATGATAATTTATGACCATAGTATTGAGATAAATTGTCAATGACTTGAAATGCCATCTTACCCATATCGTTTTACGTTGAAAACAGAAACCTTCATGAATGCTTATGGAAAAAAATACAAAATATCAAAAGAAGTTTTTAATAAATAATGAAAAAGGATGGATTAGCATTTGGTTCATTAGTAGCACATGTGACAAGAACCTCGTGAGTAAATGAAATAAGTTTGTGATGTTACTGGAGAGCAGATAAACAGTAGAGTTCCATGGACAGGACAGCTGTAGGCAGTGAGTCATCACTGGTGCATGAATGTCAGAAGTGGGATTCGAACCCACGCCTCTTTCGAGACTGCGACCTTAACGCAGTGCCTTGGACCGCTCGGCCATCCTGACATCCTCCAGGCCAAGTATTTGGAAACTGCTATACAAAAAAGACTTATGTGCTTAACAACTGCTTGTCTTTTTGGAAGGCAATGATTGAATGGTGAAAACGGCCTGTTCTTTTTTTGACTAAATTTAGACTACTGAGGTGTTTTTTTTTGTTTGTTTTTGTTGAGGAGCCATGATACCCAACAGTTACAATGTTGTGGAATTATATCTGGTGGCAGCACCAGGGTGTTCTGCAGTCTACGGCATTGAGGAAAACTTGGGCGATGATAGAAATGTACGGCCGCTGTGTTTCAATACCACCTTAAATGCTGCTTCTTTGACTTCTTTGTTTACTTTGAAATGCCAAAGCATGTGTCTCACTCTTTGTGTCCATTCTCACATATTTATGACTTGGTTAAAAGATTTGGATTTGAATATAAAAAGAACAAAGTACAGAGGACAGCATAGAGTAATTGGCAAGTTGGCAAATGAGGTATAATGCAGCCTGGATAGGAGATCCAGACTTTGATTGAATGAAAGATGGGAGTAATGGTCACCTCTGGAAAACCTTTATTAACTCCTAATGATTTAGTGAAACAGTCAAGCACTTTTGCCTTCGCTCGGTGTTGTAATCATAAATAAGTCAGCCATATTTGCAATAATCAACAATGACTTCACGAATACCAGATTTGTTCATGACTGATTTATTTATGTTAAATGGACTGTCTGTTTTACAACGTTTGTGCAGATCTAAAGCATTAGTATTTCCGTCTTATATGGCACCACTCACATTTCTGCTTCTTTTTAGTTTGAGCATTTGAAGGAATGCATGACAGACTACATTTTGATGAAGTTTCAAAAAAGGATTTTGTAAGTGGACCGAGATGCCGGACTGTGCATTAGGGCTTAGCTGTCAGAGTGATTTGTTCAAATGCAATGACTCGACACGTTTCTCATTAGCATCCAATATGAAGCAGGGAACCCTTAAACTTCCCTGTGTTTTTTTGAAGACAAATACAATGTATTTGTTTTACATGGACATGATAATTTATGACCTTAGTATTGAGATAAATTGTCAATGACTTGAAATGCCATCTTACCCATATCGTTTTACGTTGAAAACAGCAACCTTCATGAATGCTTATGGAAAAAAATACAAAATATCAAAAGAAGTTTTTAATAAAAAATGAAAAAGGATGGATTAGCATTTGGTTAATTAGTAGCACATGTGACAAGAACTTCGTGAGTAAATTAAATAAGTTTGTGATGTTTCTGGAGAGCAGATAAACAGTAGAGTTCCATGGACAGGACAGCTGTAGGCAGTGGAAGCGAGTCATCACTGGTGCATGAATGTCAGAAGTGGGATTCGAACCCACGCCTCTTTCGAGACTGCGACCTTAACGCAGCGCCTTGGACCGCTCGGCCATCCTGACATCCTCCAGGCCAAGTATTTGGAAACTGCTATACAAAAAAGACTTATGTGCTTAACAACTGCTTGTCTTTTTGGAAGGCAATGATTGAATGGTGAAAACGGCCTGTTCTTTTTTTGACTAAATTTAGACTACTGAGGTGTTTTTTTTTGTTTGTTTTTGTTGAGGAGCCATGATACCCAACAGTTACAATGTTGTGGAATTATATCTGGTGGCAGCACCAGGGTGTTCTGCAGTCTACGGCATTGAGGAAAACTTGGGCGATGATAGAAATGTACGGCCGCTGTGTTTCAATACCACCTTAAATGCTGCTTCTTTGACTTTTTGTTTACTTTGAAATGCCAAAGCATGTGTCTCACTCTTTGTGTCCATTCTCACATATTTATGACTTGGTTAAAAGATTTGGATTTGAATATAAAAAGAACAAAGTACAGAGGACAGCATAGAGTAATTGGCAAGTTGGCAAATGAGGTATAATGCAGCCTGGATAGGAGATCCAGACTTTGATTGAATGAAAGATGGGAGTAATGGTCACCTCTGGAAAACCTTTATTAACTCCTAATGATTTAGTGAAACAGTCAAGCACTTTTGCCTTCGCTCGGTGTTGTAATCATAAATAAGTCAGCCATATTTGCAATAATCAACAATGACTTCACGAATACCAGATTTGTTCATGACTGATTTATTTATGTTAAATGGACTGTCTGTTTTACAACGTTTGTGCAGATCTAAAGCATTAGTATTTCCGTCTTATATGGCACCACTCACATTTCTGCTTCTTTTTAGTTTGAGCATTTGAAGGAATGCATGACAGACTACATTTTGATGAAGTTTCAAAAAAGGATTTTGTAAGTGGACCGAGATGCCGGACTGTGCATTAGGGCTTAGCTGTCAGAGTGATTTGTTCAAATGCAATGACTTGACACGTTTCTCATTAGCATCTAATATGAAGCAGGGAACCCTTAAAATTCCCTGTGTTTTTTTGAGGACAAATACAATGTTTTTGTTTTACATGGACATGATAATTTATGACCATAGTATTGAGATAAATTGTCAATGACTTGAAATGCCATCTTACCCATATCGTTTTACGTTGAAAACAGCAACCTTCATGAATGCTTATGGAAAAAAATACAAAATATCAAAAGAAGTTTTTAATAAATAATGAAAAAGGATGGATTAGCATTTGGTTCATTAGTAGCACATGTGACAAGAACCTCGTGAGTAAATGAAATAAGTTTGTGATGTTTCTGGAGAGCAGATAAACAGTAGAGTTCCATGGACAGGACAGCTGTAGGCAGTGGAAGTGAGTCATCACTGGTGCATGAATGTCAGAAGTGGGATTCAAACCCACGCCTCTTTCGAGACTGCGACCTTAACACAGCGCCTTGGACCGCTCGGCCATCCTGACATCCTACAGGCCAAGTATTTGGAAACTGCTATACAAAAAAGACTTATGTGCTTAACAACTGCTTGTCTTTTTGGAAGGCAATGATTGAATGGTGAAAACGGCCTGTTCTTTTTTTAACCAAATTTAGACCACTGAGGTGTTTTTTTTTGTTTGTTTTTGTTGAGTAGCCATGATACCCAACAGTTACAATGTTGTGGAATTATATCTGGTGGCAGCACCAGGGTGTTCTGCAGTCTACGGCATTGAGGAAAACCTGGGCTTTGATAGAAATGTACGGCCGCTGTGTTTCAATACCACCTTAAATGCTGCTTCTTTGACTTCTTTGTTTACTTTGAAATGCCAAAGCATGTGTCTCACTCTTTGTGTCCATTCTCACATATTTATGACTTGGTTAAAAGATTTGGATTTGAATATAAAAAGAACAAAGTACAGAGGACAGCATAGAGTAATTGGCAAGTTGGCAAATGAGGTATAATGCAGCCTGGATAGAAGATCCAGACTTTGATTGAATGAAAGATGGGAGTAATGGTCACCTCTGGAAAACCTTTATTAACTCCTAATGATTTAGTGAAACAGTCAAGCACTTTTGCCTTCGCTCGGTGTTGTAATCATAAATAAGTCAGCCATATTTGCAATAATCAACAATGACTTCACGAATACCAGATTTGTTCATGACTGATTTATTTATGTTAAATGGACTGTCTGTTTTACAACGTTTGTGCAGATCTAAAGCATTAGTATTTCCGTCTTATATGGCACCACTCACATTTCTGCTTCTTTTTAGTTTGAGCATTTGAAGGAATGCATGACAGACTACATTTTGATGAAGTTTCAAGAAAGGATTTTGTTAGTGGACCGAGATGCCGGACTGTGCATTAGGGCTTAGCTGTCAGAGTGATTTGTTCAAATGCAATGACTTGACACGTTTCTCATTAGCATCCAATATGAAGCAGGGAACCCTTAAACTTCCCTGTGTTTTTTTGAGGACAAATACAATGTATTTGTTTTACATGGACATGATAATTTATGACCATAGTATCGAGATAAATTGTCAATGACTTGAAATGCCATCTTACCCATATCGTTTTACGTTGAAAACAGAAACCTTCATGAATGCTTATGGAAAAAAATACAAAATATCAAAAGAAGTTTTTAATAAATAATGAAAAAGGATGGATTAGCATTTGGTTCATTAGTAGCACATGTGACAAGAACCTCGTGAGTAAATGAAATAAGTTTGTGATGTTTCTGGAGAGCAGATAAACAGTAGAGTTCCATGGACAGGACAGCTGTAGGCAGTGGAAGTGAGTCATCACTGGTGCATGAATGTCAGAAGTGGGATTCGAACCCACGCCTCTTTCGACACTGCGACCTTAACGCAGTGCCTTGGACCGCTCGGCCATCCTGACATCCTCCAGGCCAAGTATTTGGAAACTGCTATACAAAAAAGACTTATGTGCTTAACAACTGCTTGTCTTTTTGGAAGGCAATGATTGAATGGTGAAAACGGCCTGTTCTTTTTTTAACCAAATTTAGACTACTGAGGTGTTTTTTTTGTTTGTTTTTGTTGAGTAGCCATGATACCCAACAGTTACAATGTTGTGGAATTATATCTGGTGGCAGCACCAGGGTGTTCTGCAGTCTACGGCATTGAGGAAAACTTGGGCCTTGATAGAAATGTACGGCCGCTGTGTTTCAATACCACCTTAAATGCTGCTTCTTTGACTTCTTTGTTTACTTTGAAATGCCAAAGCATGTGTCTCACTCTTTGTGTCCATTCTCACATATTTATGACTTGGTTAAAAGATTTGGATTTGAATATAAAAAGAACAAAGTACAGAGGACAGCATAGAGTAATTGGCAAGTTGGCAAATGAGGTATAATGCAGCCTGGATAGGAGATCCAGACTTTGATTGAATGAAAGATGGGAGTAATGGTCACCTCTGGAAAACCTTTATTAACTCCTAATGATTTAGTGAAACAGTCAAGCACTTTTATCTTCGCTCGGTGTTGTAATCATAAATAAGTCAGCCATATTTGCAATAATCAACAATGACTTCACGAATACCAGATTTGTTCATGACTGATTTATTTATGTTAAATGGACTGTCTGTTTTACAACATTTGTGCAGATCTAAAGCATTAGTATTTCCGTCTTATATGGCACCACTCACATTTCTGCTTCTTTTTAGTTTGAGCATTTGAAGGAATGCATGACAGACTACATTTTGATGAAGTTTCAAAAAAGGATTTTGTAAGTGGACCGAGATGCCGGACTGTGCATTAGGGCTTAGCTGTCAGAGTGATTTGTTCAAATGCAATGACTTGACACGTTTCTCATTAGCATCTAATATGAAGCAGGGAACCCTTAAAATTCCCTGTGTTTTTTTGAGGACAAATACAATGTTTTTGTTTTACATGGACATGATAATTTATGACCATAGTATTGAGATAAATTGTCAATGACTTGAAATGCCATCTTACCCATATCGTTTTACGTTGAAAACAGCAACCTTCATGAATGCTTATGGAAAAAAATACAAAATATCAAAAGAAGTTTTTAATAAATAATGAAAAAGGATGGATTAGCATTTGGTTCATTAGTAGCACATGTGACAAGAACCTCGTGAGTAAATGAAATAAGTTTGTGATGTTTCTGGAGAGCAGATAAACAGTAGAGTTCCATGGACAGGACAGCTGTAGGCAGTGGAAGTGAGTCATCACTGGTGCATGAATGTCAGAAGTGGGATTCGAACCCACGCCTCTTTCGAGACTGCGACCTTAACGCAGCGCCTTGGACCGCTCGGCCATCCTGACATCCTCCAGGCCAAGTATTTGGAAACTGCTATACAAAAAATACTTATGTGCTTAACAACTGTCTTTTTGGAAGGCAATGATTGAATGGTGAAAACGGCCTGTTCTTTTTTTGACTAAATTTAAACTACTGAGGTGTTTTCTTTTGTTTGTTTTTGTTGAGTAGCCATGATACCCAACAGTTACAATGTTGTGGAATTATATCTGGTGGCAGCACCAGGGTGTTCTGCAGTCTACAGCATTGAGGAAAACTTGGGCCTTGATAGAAATGTACGGCCGCTGTGTTTCAATACCACCTTAAATGCTGCTTCTTTGACTTCTTTGTTTACTTTGAAATGCCAAAGCATGTGTCTCACTCTTTGTGTCCATTCTCACATATTTATGACTTGGTTAAAAGATTTGGATTTGAATATAAAAAGAACAAAGTACAGAGGACAGCATAGAGTAATTGGCAAGTTGGCAAATGAGGTATAATGCAGCCTGGATAGGAGATCCAGACTTTGATTGAATGAAAGATGGGAGTAATGGTCACCTCTGGAAAACCTTTATTAACTCCTAATGATTTAGTGAAACAGTCAAGCACTTTTGCCTTCGCTCGGTGTTGTAATCATAAATAAGTCAGCCATATTTGCAATAATCAACAATGACTTCACTAATACCAGATTTGTTCATGACTGATTTATTTATGTTAAATGGACTGTCTGTTTTACAACGTTTGTGCAGATCTAAAGCATTAGTATTTCCGTCTTATATGGCACCACTCACATTTCTGCTTCTTTTTAGTTTGAGCATTTGAAGGAATGCATGACAGACTACATTTTGATGAAGTTTCAAAAAAGGATTTTGTAAGTGGACCGAGATGCCGGACTGTGCATTAGGGCTTAGCTGTCAGAGTGATTTGTTCAAATGCAATGACTCGACACGTTTCTCATTAGCATCCAATATGAAGCAGGGAACCCTTAAACTTCCCTGTGTTTTTTTGAGGACAAATACAATGTATTTGTTTTACATGGACATGATAATTTATGACCTTAGTATTGAGACAAATTGTCAATGACTTGAAATGCCATCTTACCCATATCGTTTTACGTTGAAAACAGCAACCTTCATGAATGCTTATGGGAAAAAATACAAAATATCAAAAGAAGTTTTTAATAAATAATGAAAAAGGATGGATTAGCATTTGGTTCATTAGTAGCACATGTGACAAGAACCTCGTGAGTAAATGAAATAAGTTTGTGATGTTTCTGGAGAGCAGATAAACAGTAGAGTTCCATGGACAGGACAGCTGTAGGCAGTGGAAGTGAGTCATCACTGGTGCATGAATGTCAGAAGTGGGATTCGAACCCACGCCTCTTTCGAGACTGCGACCTTAACGCAGCGCCTTGGACCGCTCGGCCATCCTGACATCCTCCAGGCCAAGTATTTGGAAATTGCTATACAAAAAAGACTTATGTGCTTAACAACTGCTTGTCTTTTTGGAAGGCAATGATTGAATGGTGAAAACGGCCTGTTCTTTTTTTGACTAAATTTAGACTACTGAGGTGTTTTTTTTTGTTTGTTTTTGTTGAGGAGCCATGATACCCAACAGTTACAATGTTGTGGAATTATATCTGGTGGCAGCACCAGGGTGTTCTGCAGTCTACGGCATTGAGGAAAACTTGGGCGATGATAGAAATGTACGGCCGCTGTGTTTCAATACCACCTTAAATGCTGCTTCTTTGACTTCTTTGTTTACTTTGAAATGCCAAAGCATGTGTCTCACTCTTTGTGTCCATTCTCACATATTTATGACTTGGTTAAAAGATTTGGATTTGAATATAAAAAGAACAAAGTACAGAGGACAGCATAGAGTAATTGGCAAGTTGGCAAATGAGGTATAATGCAGCCTGGATAGGAGATCCAGACTTTGATTGAATGAAAGATGGGAGTAATGGTCACCTCTGGAAAACCTTTATTAACTCCTAATGATTTAGTGAAACAGTCAAGCACTTTTGCCTTCGCTCGGTGTTGTAATCATAAATAAGTCAGCCATATTTGCAATAATCAACAATGACTTCACGAATACCAGATTTGTTCATGACTGATTTATTTATGTTAAATGGACTGTCTGTTTTACAACGTTTGTGCAGATCTAAAGCATTAGTATTTCCGTCTTATATGGCACCACTCACATTTCTGCTTCTTTTTAGTTTGAGCATTTGAAGGAATGCATGACAGACTATATTTTGATGAAGTTTCAAAAAAGGATTTTGTAAGTGGACCGAGATGCCGGACTGTGCATTAGGGATTAGCTGTCAGAGTGATTTGTTCAAATGCAATGACTCGACACGTTTCTCATTAGCATCCAATATGAAGCAGGGAACCCTTAAACTTCCCTGTGTTTTTTTGAGGACAAATACAATGTATTTGTTTTACATGGACATGATAATTTATGACCTTAGTATTGAGATAAATTGTCAATGACTTGAAATGCCATCTTACCCATATCGTTTTACGTTGAAAACAGAAACCTTCATGAATGCTTATGGAAAAAAATACAAAATATCAAAAGAAGTTTTTAATAAATAATGAAAAAGGATGGATTAGCATTTGGTTCATTAGTAGCACATGTGACAAGAACCTCGTGAGTAAATGAAATAAGTTTGTGATGTTTCTGAATAGCAAATAAACAGTAGAGTTCCATGGACAGGACAGCTGTAGGCAGTGGAAGTGAGTCATCACTGGTGCATGAATGTCAGAAGTGGGATTTGAACCCACGCCTCTTTCGAGACTGCGACCTTAACGCAGCGCCTTGGACCGCTCGGCCATCCTGACATCCTCCAGGCCAAGTATTTGGAAACTGCTATACAAAAAAGACTTATGTGCTTAACAACTGCTTGTCTTTTTGGAAGGCAATGATTGAATGATGAAAACGGCCTGTTCTTTTTTTGACTAAATTTAGACTACTGAGGTGTTTTTTTTTGTTTGTTTTTGTTGAGTAGCCATGATACCCAACAGTTACAATGTTGTGGAATTATATCTGGTGGCAGCACCAGGGTGTTCTGCAGTCTACGGCATTGAGGAAAACCTGGGCCTTGATAGAAATGTACGGCCGCTGTGTTTCAATACCACCTTAAATGCTGCTGCTTTGACTTCTTTGTTTACTTTGAAATGCCAAAGCATGTGTCTCACTCTTTGTGTCCATTCTCACATATTTATGACTTGGTTAAAAGATTTGGATTTGAATATAAAAAGAACAAAGTACAGAGGACAGCATAGAGTAATTGGCAAGTTGGCAAATGAGGTATAATGCAACCTGGATAGGAGATCCAGACTTTGATTGAATGAAAGATGGGAGTAATGGTCACCTCTGGAAAACCTTTATTAACTCCTAATGATTTAGTGAAACAGTCAAGCACTTTTGCCTTCGCTCGGTGTTGTAATCATAAATAAGTCAGCCATATTTGCAATAATCAACAATGACTTCACGAATACCAGATTTGTTCATGACTGATTTATTTATGTTAAATGGACTGTCTGTTTTACAACGTTTGTGCAGATCTAAAGCATTAGTATTTCCGTCTTATATGGCACCACTCACATTTCTGCTTCTTTTTAGTTTGAGCATTTGAAGGAATGCATGACAGACTACATTTTGATGAAGTTTCAAAAAAGGATTTTGTAAGTGGACCGAGATGCCGGACTGTGCATTAGGGCTTAGCTGTCAGAGTGATTTGTTCAAATGCAATGACTCGACACGTTTCTCATTAGCATCCAATATGAAGCAGGGAACCCTTAAACTTCCCTGTGTTTTTTTGAGGACAAATACAATGTATTTGTTTTACATGGACATGATAATTTATGACCTTAGTATTGAGATAAATTGTCAATGACTTGAAATGCCATCTTACCCATATCGTTTTACGTTGAAAACAGCAACCTTCATGAATGCTTATGGAAAAAAATACAAAATATCAAAAGAAGTTTTTAATAAATAATGAAAAAGGATGGATTAGCATTTGGTTCATTAGTAGCACATGTGACAAGAACTTCGTGAGTAAATGAAATAAGTTTGTGATGTTTCTGGAGAGCAGATAAACAGTAGAGTTCCATGGACAGGACAGCTGTAGGCAGTGGAAGTGAGTCATCACTGGTGCATGAATGTCAGAAGTGGGTTTTGAACCCACGCCTCTTTCGAGACTGCGACCTTAATGCAGCGCCTTGGACCGCTCGGCCATCCTGACATCCTCCAGGCCAAGTATTTGGAAACTGCTATACAAAAAAGACTTATGTGCTTAACAACTGCTTGTCTTTTTGGAAGGCAATGATTGAATGATGAAAACGGCCTGTTCTTTTTTTGACTAAATTTAGACTACTGAAGTGTTTTTTTTTTGTTTGTTTTTGTTGAGTAGCCATGATACCCAACAGTTACAATGTTGTGGAATTATATCTGGTGGCAGCACCAGGGTGTTCTGCAGTCTAAGGCATTGAGGAAAACTTGGGCCTTGATAGAAATGTATGGCCGCTGTGTTTCAATACCACCTTAAATGCTGCTTCTTTGACCTCTTTGTTTACTTTGAAAAGCCAAAGCATGTGTCTCACTCTTTGTGTCCATTCTCACATATTTATGACTTGGTTAAAAGATTTGGATTTCAATATAAAAAGAACAAAGTACAGAGGACAGCATAGAGTAATTGGCAAGTTGGCAAATGAGGTATAATGCAACCTGGATAGGAGATCCAGACTTTGATTGAATGAAAGATGGGAGTAATGGTCACCTCTGGAAAACCTTTATTAACTCCTAATGATTTAGTGAAACAGTCAAACACTTTTGCCTTCGCTCGGTGTTGTAATCATAAATAAGTCAGCCATATTTGCAATAATCAACAATGACTTCACGAATACCAGATTTGTTCATGACTGATTTATTTATGTTAAATGGACTGTCTGTTTTACAACGTTTGTGCAGATCTAAAGCATTAGTATTTCCGTCTTATATGGCACCACTCACATTTCTGCTTCTTTTTAGTTTGAGCATTTGAAGGAATGCATGACAGACTACATTTTGATGAAGTTTCAAAAAAGGATTTTGTAAGTGGACCGAGATGCCGGACTGTGCATTAGGGCTTAGCTGTCAGAGTGATTTGTTCAAATGCAATGACTCGACACGTTTCTCATTAGCATCCAATATGAAGCAGGGAACCCTTAAACTTCCCTGTGTTTTTTTGAGGACAAATACAATGTATTTGTTTTACATGGACATGATAATTTATGACCTTAGTATTGAGATAAATTGTCAATGACTTGAAATGCCATCTTACCCATATCGTTTTACGTTGAAAACAGCAACCTTCATGAATGCTTATGGAAAAAAATACAAAATATCAAAAGAAGTTTTTAATAAATAATGAAAAAGGCTGGATTAGCATTTGGTTCATTAGTAGCACATGTGACAAGAACTTCGTGAGTAAATGAAATAAGTTTGTGATGTTTCTGGAGAGCAGATAAACAGTAGAGTTCCATGGACAGGACAGCTGTAGGCAGTGGAAGTGAGTCATCACTGGTGCATGAATGTCAGAAGTGGGATTCGAACCCACACCTCTTTCGAGACTGCGACCTTAACGCAGCGCCTTGGACCGCTCGGCCATCCTGACATCCTCCAGGCCAAGTATTTGGAAACTGCTATACAAAAAAGACTTATGTGCTTAACTGCTTGTCTTTTTGGAAGGCAATGATTGAATGGTGAAAACGGCCTGTTCTTTTTTTAACCAAATTTAGACTACTGAGGTGTTTTTTTTGTTTGTTTTTGTTGAGTAGCCATGATACCCAACAGTTACAATGTTGTGGAATTATATCTGGTGGCAGCACCAGGGTGTTCTGCAGTCTAAGGCATTGAGGAAAACTTGGGCCTTGATAGAAATGTATGGCCGCTGTGTTTCAATACCACCTTAAATGCTGCTTCTTTGACCTCTTTGTTTACTTTGAAAAGCCAAAGCATGTGTCTCACTCTTTGTGTCCATTCTCACATATTTATGACTTGGTTAAAAGATTTGGATTTCAATATAAAAAGAACAAAGTACAGAGGACAGCATAGAGTAATTGGCAAGTTGGCAAATGAGGTATAATGCAACCTGGATAGGAGATCCAGACTTTGATTGAATGAAAGATGGGAGTAATGGTCACCTCTGGAAAACCTTTATTAACTCCTAATGATTTAGTGAAACAGTCAAGCACTTTTGCCTTCGCTCGGTGTTGTAATCATAAATAAGTCAGCCATATTTGCAATAATCAACAATGACTTCACGAATACCAGATTTGTTCATGACTGATTTATTTATGTTAAATGGACTGTCTGTTTTACAACGTTTGTGCAGATCTAAAGCATTAGTATTTCCGTCTTATATGGCACCACTCACATTTCTGCTTCTTTTTAGTTTGAGCATTTGAAGGAATGCATGACAGACTACATTTTGATGAAGTTTCAAAAAAGGATTTTGTAAGTGGACCGAGATGCCGGACTGTGCATTAGGGCTTAGCTGTCAGAGTGATTTGTTCAAATGCAATGACTCGACACGTTTCTCATTAGCATCCAATATGAAGCAGGGAACCCTTAAACTTCCCTGTGTTTTTTTGAGGACAAATACAATGTATTTGTTTTACATGGACATGATAATTTATGACCTTAGTATTGAGATAAATTGTCAATGACTTGAAATGCCATCTTACCCATATCGTTTTACGTTGAAAACAGCAACCTTCATGAATGCTTATGGAAAAAAATACAAAATATCAAAAGAAGTTTTTAATAAATAATGAAAAAGGATGGATTAGCATTTGGTTCATTAGTAGCACATGTGACAAGAACTTCGTGAGTAAATGAAATAAGTTTGTGATGTTTCTGGAGAGCAGATAAACAGTAGAGTTCCATGGACAGGACAGCTGTAGGCAGTGGAAGTGAGTCATCACTGGTGCATGAATGTCAGAAGTGGGATTCGAACCCACGCCTCTTTCGAGACTGCGACCTTAACGCAGCGCCTTGGACCGCTCGGCCATCCTGACATCCTCCAGGCCAAGTATTTGGAAACTGCTATACAAAAAAGACTTATGTGCTTAACTGCTTGTCTTTTTGGAAGGCAATGATTGAATGGTGAAAACGGCCTGTTCTTTTTTTAACCAAATTTAGACTACTGAGGTGTTTTTTTTGTTTGTTTTTGTTGAGTAGCCATGATACCCAACAGTTACAATGTTGTGGAATTATATCTGGTGGCAGCACCAGGGTGTTCTGCAGTCTACGGCATTGAGGAAAACCTGGGCTTTGATAGAAATGTACGGCCGCTGTGTTTCAATACCACCTTAAATGCTGCTTCTTTGACTTCTTTGTTTACTTTGAAATGCCAAAGCATGTGTCTCACTCTTTGTGTCCATTCTCACATATTTATGACTTGGTTAAAAGATTTGGATTTGAATATAAAAAGAACAAAGTACAGAGGACAGCATAGAGTAATTGGCAAGTTGGCAAATGAGGTATAATGCAGCCTGGATAGGAGATCCAGACTTTGATTGAATGAAAAATGGGAGTAATGGTCACCTCTGGAAAACCTTTATTAACTCCTAATGATTTAGTGAAACAGTCAAGCACTTTTGCCTTCGCTCGGTGTTGAAATCATAAATAAGTCAGCCATATTTGCAATAATCAACAATGACTTCACTAATACCAGATTTGTTCATGACTGATTTATTTATGTTAAATGGACTGTCTGTTTTACAACATTTGTGCAGATCTAAAGCATTAGTATTTCCGTCTTATATGGCACCACTCACATTTCTGCTTCTTTTTAGTTTGAGCATTTGAAGGAATGCATGACAGACTACATTTTGATGAAGTTTCAAAAAAGGATTTTGTAAGTGGACCGAGATGCCTGACTGTGCATTAGGGCTTAGCTGTCAGAGTGATTTGTTCAAATGCAATGACTCGACACGTTTCTCATTAGCATCCAATATGAAGCAGGGAACCCTTAAACTTCCCTGTGTTTTTTTGAGGACAAATACAATGTATTTGTTTTACATGGACATGATAATTTATGACCATAGTATTGAGATAAATTGTCAATGACTTGAAATGCCATCTTACCCATATCGTTTTACGTTGAAAACAGAAACCTTCATGAATGCTTATGGAAAAAAATACAAAATATCAAAAGAAGTTTTTAATAAATAATGAAAAAGGATGGATTAGCATTTGGTTCATTAGTAGCACATGTGACAAGAACCTCGTGAGTAAATGAAATAAGTTAGTGATGTTACTGGAGAGCAGATAAACAGTAGAGTTCCATGGACAGGACAGCTGTAGGCAGTGGAAGTGAGTCATCACTGGTGCATGAATGTCAGAAGTGGGATTCGAACCCACGCCTCTTTCGAGACTGCGACCTTAACGCAGCGCCTTGGACCGCTCGGCCATCCTGATATACTCCAGGCCAAGTATTTGGAAACTGCTATACAAAAAAGACTTATGTGCTTAACAACTGCTTGTCTTTTTGGAAGGCAATGATTGAATGGTGAAAACGGCCTGTTCTTTTTTTAACCAAATTTAGACTACTGAGGTGTTTTTTTTGTTTGTTTTTGTTGAGTAGCCATGATACCCAACAGTTACAATGTTGTGGAATTATATCTGGTGGCAGCACCAGGGTGTTCTGCAGTCTACGGCATTGAGGAAAACTTGGGCCTTGATAGAAATGTACGGCCGCTGTGTTTCAATACCACCTTAAATGCTGCTTCTTTGACTTCTTTGTTTACTTTGAAATGCCAAAGCATGTGTCTCACTCTTTGTGTCCATTCTCACATATTTATGACTTGGTTAAAAGATTTGGATTTGAATATAAAAAGAACAAAGTACAGAGGACAGCATAGAGTAATTGGCAAGTTGGCAAATGAGGTATAATGCAGCCTGGATAGGAGATCCAGACTTTGATTGAATGAAAGATGGGAGTAATGGTCACCTCTGGAAAACCTTTATTAACTCCTAATGATTTAGTGAAACAGTCAAGCACTTTTGCCTTCGCTCGGTGTTGTAATCATAAATAAGTCAGCCATATTTGCAATAATCAACAATGACTTCACGAATACCAGATTTGTTCATGACTGATTTATTTATGTTAAATGGACTGTCTGTTTTACAACATTTGTGCAGATCTAAAGCATTAGTATTTCCGTCTTATATGGCACCACTCACATTTCTGCTTCTTTTTAGTTTGAGCATTTGAAGGAATGCATGACAGACTACATTTTGATGAAGTTTCAAAAAAGGATTTTGTAAGTGGACCGAGATGCCGGACTGTGCATTAGGGCTTAGCTGTCAGAGTGATTTGTTCAAATGCAATGACTTGACACGTTTCTCATTAGCATCTAATATGAAGCAGGGAACCCTTAAAATTCCCTGTGTTTTTTTGAGGACAAATACAATGTTTTTGTTTTACATGGACATGATAATTTATGACCATAGTATTGAGATAAATTGTCAATGACTTGAAATGCCATCTTACCCATATCGTTTTACGTTGAAAACAGCAACCTTCATGAATGCTTATGGAAAAAAATACAAAATATCAAAAGAAGTTTTTAATAAATAATGAAAAAGGATGGATTAGCATTTGGTTCATTAGTAGCACATGTGACAAGAACCTCGTGAGTAAATGAAATAAGTTTGTGATGTTTCTGGAGAGCAGATAAACAGAAGAGTTCCATGGACAGGACAGCTGTAGGCAGTGGAAGAGAGTCATCACTGGTGCATGAATGTCAGAAGTGGGATTCGAACCCACGCCTCTTTCGAGACTGCGACCTTAACGCAGTGCCTTGGACCGCTCGGCCATCCTGACATCCTCCAGGCCAAGTATTTGGAAACTGCTATACAAAAAAGACTTATGTGCTTAACAACTGCTTGTCTTTTTGGAAGGCAATGATTGAATGGTGAAAACGGCCTGTTCTTTTTTTGACTAAATTTAGACTACTGAGGTGTTTTTTTTTGTTTGTTTTTGTTGAGGAGCCATGATACCCAACAGTTACAATGTTGTGGAATTATATCTGGTGGCAGCACCAGGGTGTTCTGCAGTCTACGGCATTGAGGAAAACTTGGGCGATGATAGAAATGTACGGCCGCTGTGTTTCAATACCACCTTAAATGCTGCTTCTTTGACTTCTTTGTTTACTTTGAAATGCCAAAGCATGTGTCTCACTCTTTGTGTCCATTCTCACATATTTATGACTTGGTTAAAAGATTTGGATTTGAATATAAAAAGAACAAAGTACAGAGGACAGCATAGAGTAATTGGCAAGTTGGCAAATGAGGTATAATGCAGCCTGGATAGGAGATCCAGACTTTGATTGAATTAAAGATGGGAGTAATGGTCACCTCTGGAAAACCTTTATTAACTCCTAATGATTTAGTGAAACAGTCAAGCACTTTTGCCTTCGCTCGGTGTTGTAATCATAAATAAGTCAGCCATATTTGCAATAATCAACAATGACTTCACGAATACCAGATTTGTTCATGACTGATTTATTTATGTTAAATGGACTGTGTGTTTTACAACGTTTGTGCAGATCTAAAGCATTAGTATTTCCGTCTTATATGGCACCACTCACATTTCTGCTTCTTTTTAGTTTGAGCATTTGAAGGAATGCATGACAGACTACATTTTGATGAAGTTTCAAAAAAGGATTTTGTAAGTGGACCGAGATGCCGGACTGTGCATTAGGGCTTAGCTGTCAGAGTGATTTGTTCAAATGCAATGACTCGACACGTTTCTCATTAGCATCCAATATGAAGCAGGGAACCCTTAAACTTCCCTGTGTTTTTTTGAGGACAAATACAATGTATTTGTTTTACATGGACATGATAATTTATGACCTTAGTATTGAGATAAATTGTCAATGACTTGAAATGCCATCTTACCCATATCGTTTTACGTTGAAAACAGAAACCTTCATGAATGCTTATGGAAAAAAATACAAAATATCAAAAGAAGTTTTTAATAAATAATGAAAAAGGATGGATTAGCATTTGGTTCATTAGTAGCACATGTGACAAGAACCTCGTGAGTAAATGAAATAAGTTTGTGATGTTTCTGAATAGCAGATAAACAGTAGAGTTCCATGGACAGGACAGCTGTAGGCAGTGGAAGTGAGTCATCACTGGTGCATGAATGTCAGAAGTGGGATTTGAACCCACGCCTCTTTTGAGACTGCGAACTTAACGCAGTGCCTTGGACCGCTCGGCCATCCTGACACCCTCCAGGCCAAGTATTTGGAAACTGCTATACAAAAAAGACTTATGTGCTTAACAACTGCTTGTCTTTTTGGAAGGCAATGATTGAATGATGAAAACGGCCTGTTCTTTTTTTGACTAAATTTAGACTACTGAGGTGTTTTTTTTTGTTTGTTTTTGTTGAGTAGCCATGATACCCAACAGTTACAATGTTGTGGAATTATATCTGGTGGCAGCACCAGGGTGTTCTGCAGTCTACGGCATTGAGGAAAACTTGGGCCTTGATAGAAATGTATGGCCGCTGTGTTTCAATACCACCTTAAATGCTGCTTCTTTGACCTCTTTGTTTACTTTGAAAAGCCAAAGCATGTGTCTCACTCTTTGTGTCCATTTTCACATATTTATGACTTGGTTAAAAGATTTGGATTTGAATATAAAAAGAACAAAGTACAGAGGACAGCATAGAGTAATTGGCAAGTTGGCAAATGAGGTATAATGCAGCCTGGATAGGAGATCCAGACTTTGATTGAATGAAAGATGGGAGTAATGGTCACCTCTGGAAAACCTTTATTAACTCCTAATGATTTAGTGAAACAGTCAAGCACTTTTGCCTTCGCTCGGTGTTGTAATCATAAATAAGTCAGCCATATTTGCAATAATCAACAATGACTTCACTAATACCAGATTTGTTCATGACTGATTTATTTATGTTAAATGGACTGTCTGTTTTACAACGTTTGTGCAGATCTAAAGCATTAGTATTTCCGTCTTATATGGCACCACTCACATTTCTGCTTCTTTTTAGTTTGAGCATTTGAAGGAATGCATGACAGACTACATTTTGATGAAGTTTCAAAAAAGGATTTTGTAAGTGGACCGAGATGCCGGACTGTGCATTAGGGCTTAGCTGTCAGAGTGACTTGTTCAAATGCAATGACTTGACACGTTTCTCATTAGCATCCAATATGAAGCAGGGAACCCTTAAAATTCCCTGTGTTTTTTTGAGGACAAATACAATGTTTTTGTTTTACATGGACATGATAATTTATGACCATAGTATTGAGATAAATTGTCAATGACTTGAAATGCCATCTTACCCATATCGTTTTACGTTGAAAACAGCAACCTTCATGAATTCTTCTTCCACTTTCGGCTTCTCCCATCAGGGGTTGCCACAGTGAACAAGTCGCATGGTAAATTTGGCAATGTTTTAGGCCGGATGCCCTTCCTGACGCAACCTTCTCAAGCCGGGCTTGGAGCCGGCAGAGGTAGAGAAGGGAACAGGGAGCAGCCCGGAGTCGAACCCGGGTTTCACGGACGGAAGGCGCCGCAAACCAGCACGAGCTAAACTGGCTCCCGACAGCAACCTTCATGAATGCTTATGGAAAAAAATACAAAATATCAAAAGAAGTTTTTAATAAATAATGAAAAAGGATGGATTAGCATTTGGTTCATTAGTAGCACATGTGACAAGAACCTCGTGAGTAAATGAAATAAGTTTGTGATGTTACTGGAGAGCAGATAAACAGTAGAGTTCCATGGACAGGACAGCTGTAGGCAGTGGAAGTGAGTCATCACTGGTGCATGAATGTCAGAAGTGGGATTTGAACCCACGCCTCTTTCGAGACTGCGACCTTAACGCAGCGCCTTGGACCGCTCGGCCATCCTGACATCCACCAGGCCAAGTATTTGGAAACTGCTATACAAAAAAGACTTATGTGCTTAACAACTGCTTGTCTTTTTGGAAGGCAATGATTGAATGGTGAAAACGGCCTGTTCTTTTTTTAACCAAATTTAGACTACTGAGGTGTTTTTTTTGTTTGTTTTTGTTGAGTAGCCATGATACCCAACAGTTACAATGTTGTGGAATTATATCTGGTGGCAGCACCAGGGTGTTCTGCAGTCTACGGCATTGAGGAAAACTTGGGCCTTGATAGAAATGTACAGCCGCTGTGTTTCAATACCACCTTAAATGCTGCTTCTTTGACTTCTTTGTTTACTTTGAAATGCCAAAGCATGTGTCTCACTCTTTGTGTCCATTCTCACATATTTATGACTTGGTTAAAAGATTTGGATTTGAATATAAAAAGAACAAAGTACAGAGGACAGCATAGAGTAATTGGCAAGTTGGCAAATGAGGTATAATGCAGCCTGGATAGGAGATCCAGACTTTGATTGAATGAAAGATGGGAGTAATGGTCACCTCTGGAAAACCTTTATTAACTCCTAATGATTTAGTGAAACAGTCAAGCACTTTTGCCTTCGCTCGGTGTTGTAATCATAAATAAGTCAGCCATATTTGCAATAATCAACAATGACTTCACGAATACCAGATTTGTTCATGACTGATTTATTTATGTTAAATGGACTGTCTGTTTTACAACATTTGTGCAGATCTAAAGCATTAGTATTTCCGTCTTATATGGCACCACTCACATTTCTGCTTCTTTTTAGTTTGAGCATTTGAAGGAATGCATGACAGACTACATTTTGATGAAGTTTCAAAAAAGGATTTTGTAAGTGGACCGAGATGCCGGACTGTGCATTAGGGCTTAGCTGTCAGAGTGATTTGTTCAAATGCAATGACTTGACACGTTTCTCATTAGCATCTAATATGAAGCAGGGAACCCTTAAACTTCCCTGTGTTTTTTTGAGGACAAATACAATGTCTTTGTTTTACATGGACATGATAATTTATGACCATAGTATTGAGATAAATTGTCAATGACTTGAAATGCCATCTTACCCATATCGTTTTACGTTGAAAACAGCAACCTTCATGAATGCTTATGGAAAAAAATACAAAATATCAAAAGAAGTTTTTAATAAATAATGAAAAAGGATGGATTAGCATTTGGTTCATTAGTAGCACATGTGACAAGAACCTCGTGAGTAAATGAAATAAGTTTGTGATGTTTCTGGAGAGCAGATAAACAGTAGAGTTCCATGGACAGGACAGCTGTAGGCAGTGGAAGTGAGTCATCACTGGTGCATGAATGTCTGAAGTGGGATTCGAACCCACGCCTCTTTCGAGACTGCGACCTTAACGCAGTGCCTTGGACCGCTCGGCCATCCTGACATCCTCCAGGCCAAGTATTTGGAAACTGCTATACAAAAAAGACTTATGTGCTTAACTGCTTGTCTTTTTGGAAGGCAATGATTGAATGGTGAAAACGGCCTGTTCTTTTTTTAACCAAATTTAGACCACTGAGGTGTTTTTTTTTGTTTGTTTTTGTTGAGTAGCCATGATACCCAACAGTTACAATGTTGTGGAATTATATCTGGTGGCAGCACCAGGGTGTTCTGCAGTCTACGGCATTGAGGAAAACCTGGGCTTTGATAGAAATGTACGGCCGCTGTGTTTCAATACCACCTTAAATGCTGCTTCTTTGACTTCTTTGTTCACTTTGAAATGCCAAAGCATGTGTCTCACTCTTTGTGTCCATTCTCACATATTTATGACTTGGTTAAAAGATTTGGATTTGAATATAAAAAGAACAAAGTACAGAGGACAGCATAGAGTAATTGGCAAGTTGGCAAATGAGGTATAATGCAGCCTGGATAGAAGATCCAGACTTTGATTGAATGAAAGATGGGAGTAATGGTCACCTCTGGAAAACCTTTATTAACTCCTAATGATTTAGTGAAACAGTCAAGCACTTTTGCCTTCGCTCGGTGTTGTAATCATAAATAAGTCAGCCATATTTGCAATAATCAACAATGACTTCACTAATACCAGATTTGTTCATGACTGATTTATTTATGTTAAATGGACTGTCTGTTTTACAACATTTGTGCAGATCTAAAGCATTAGTATTTCCGTCTTATATGGCACCACTCACATTTCTGCTTCTTTTTAGTTTGAGCATTTGAAGGAATGCATGACAGACTACATTTTGATGAAGTTTCAAAAAAGGATTTTGTAAGTGGACCGAGATGCCGGACTGTGCATTAGGGCTTAGCTGTCAGAGTGATTTGTTCAAATGCAATGACTCGACAAGTTTCTCATTAGCATCCAATATGAAGCAGGGAACCCTTAAACTTCCCTGTGTTTTTTTGAGGACAAATACAATGTATTTGTTTTACATGGACATGATAATTTATGACCATAGTATTGAGATAAATTGTCAATGACTTGAAATGCCATCTTACCCATATCGTTTTACGTTGAAAACAGCAACCTTCATGAATGCTTATGGAAAAAAATACAAAATATCAAAAGAAGTTTTTAATAAATAATGAAAAAGGATGGATTAGCATTTGGTTCATTAGTAGCACATGTGACAAGAACCTCGTGAGTAAATGAAATAAGTTTGTGATGTTACTGGAGAGCAGATAAACAGTAGAGTTCCATGGACAGGACAGCTGTAGGCAGTGGAAGTGAGTCATCACTGGTGCATGAATGTCAGAAGTGGGATTCGAACCCACGCCTCTTTCGAGACTGCGACCTTAACGCAGCGCCTTGGACCGCTCGGCCATCCTGACATCCTCCAGGCCAAGTATTTGGAAACTGCTATACAAAAAAGACTTATGTGCTTAACAACTGCTTGTCTTTTTGGAAGGCAATGATTGAATGGTGAAAACGGCCTGTTCTTTTTTTAACCAAATTTAGACTACTGAGGTGTTTTTTTTGTTTCTTTTTGTTGAGTAGCCATGATACCCAACAGTTACAATGTTGTGGAATTATATCTGGTGGCAGCACCAGGGTGTTCTGCAGTCTACGGCATTGAGGAAAACTTGGGCCTTGATAGAAATGTACGGCCGCTGTGTTTCAATACCACCTTAAATGCTGCTTCTTTGACTTCTTTGTTTACTTTGAAATGCCAAAGCATGTGTCTCACTCTTTGTGTCCATTCTCACATATTTATGACTTGGTTAAAAGATTTGGATTTGAATATAAAAAGAACAAAGTACAGAGGACAGCATAGAGTAATTGGCAAGTTGGCAAATGAGGTATAATGCAGCCTGGATAGGAGATCCAGACTTTGATTGAATGAAAGATGGGAGTAATGGTCACCTCTGGAAAACCTTTATTAACTCCTAATGATTTAGTGAAACAGTCAAGCACTTTTGCCTTCGCTCGGTGTTGTAATCATAAATAAGTCAGCCATATTTGCAATAATCAACAATGACTTCACGAATACCAGATTTGTTCATGACTGATTTATTTATGTTAAATGGACTGTCTGTTTTACAACGTTTGTGCAGATCTAAAGCATTAGTATTTCCGTCTTATATGGCACCACTCACATTTCTGCTTCTTTTTAGTTTGAGCATTTGAAGGAATGCATGACAGACTACATTTTGATGAAGTTTCAAAAAAGGATTTTGTAAGTGGACCGAGATGCCGGACTGTGCATTAGGGCTTAGCTGTCAGAGTGACTTGTTCAAATGCAATGACTCGACACGTTTCTCATTAGCATCCAATATGAAGCAGGGAACCCTTAAACTTCCCTGTGTTTTTTTGAGGACAAATACAATCTATTTGTTTTACATGGACATGATAATTTATGACCATAGTATTGAGATAAATTGTCAATGACTTGAAATGCCATCTTACCCATATCGTTTTACGTTGAAAACAGAAACCTTCATGAATGCTTATGGAAAAAAATACAAAATATCAAAAGAAGTTTTTAATAAATAATGAAAAAGGATGGATTAACATTTGGTTCATTAGTAGCACATGTGACAAGAACCTCGTGAGTAAATGAAATAAGTTTGTGATGTTACTGGAGAGCAGATAAACAGTAGAGTTCCATGGACAGGACAGCTGTAGGCAGTGGAAGTGAGTCATCACTGGTGCATGAATGTCAGAAGTGGGATTTGAACCCACGCCTCTTTCGAGACTGCGACCTTAACGCAGTGCCTTGGACCGCTCGGCTATCCTGACACCCTCCAGGCCAAGTATTTGGAAACTGCTATACAAAAAAGACTTATGTGCTTAACAACTGCTTGTCTTTTTGGAAGGCAATGATTGAATGATGAAAACGGCCTGTTCTTTTTTGACTAAATTTAGACTACTGAGGTGTTTTTTTTTGTTTGTTTTTGTTGAGTAGCCATGATACCCAACAGTTACAATGTTGTGGAATTATATCTGGTGGCAGCACCAGGGTGTTCTGCAGTCTACGGCATTGAGGAAAACTTGGGCCTTGATAGAAATGTACAGCCGCTGTGTTTCAATACCACCTTAAATGCTGCTTCTTTGACTTCTTTGTTTACTTTGAAATGCCAAAGCATGTGTCTCACTCTTTGTGTCCATTCTCACATATTTATGACTTGGTTAAAAGATTTGGATTTGAATATAAAAAGAACAAAGTACAGAGGACAGCATAGAGTAATTGGCAAGTTGGCAAATGAGGTATAATGCAGCCTGGATAGGAGATCCAGACTTTGATTGAATGAAAGATGGGAGTAATGGTCACCTCTGGAAAACCTTTATTAACTCCTAATGATTTAGTGAAACAGTCAAGCACTTTTGCCTTCGCTCGGTGTTGTAATCATAAATAAGTCAGCCATATTTGCAATAATCAACAATGACTTCACGAATACCAGATTTGTTCATGACTGATTTATTTATGTTAAATGGACTGTCTGTTTTACAACATTTGTGCAGATCTAAAGCATTAGTATTTCCGTCTTATATGGCACCACTCACATTTCTGCTTCTTTTTAGTTTGAGCATTTGAAGGAATGCATGACAGACTATATTTTGATGAAGTTTCAAAAAAGGATTTTGTAAGTGGACCGAGATGCCGGACTGTGCATTAGGGCTTAGCTGTCAGAGTGATTTGTTCAAATGCAATGACTTGACACGTTTCTCATTAGCATCTAATATGAAGCAGGGAACCCTTAAAATTCCCTGTGTTTTTTTGAGGACAAATACAATGTCTTTGTTTTACATGGACATGATAATTTATGACCATAGTATTGAGATAAATTGTCAATGACTTGAAATGCCATCTTACCCATATCGTTTTACGTTGAAAAAGGCAACCTTCATGAATGCTTATGGGAAAAAATACAAAATATCCTAAGAAATTTTTTATAAATAATGAAAAAGGATGGATTAGCATTTGGTTCATTAGTAGCACATGTGACAAGAACCTCGTGAGTAAATGAAATAAGTTAGTGATGTTACTGGAGAGCAGATAAACAGTAGTATTCCATGGACAGGACAGCTCTAGGCAGTGGAAGAGAGTCATCACTGGTGCCTGAATGTCAAAAGTGGGATTCGAACCCACGCCTCTTTCGAGACTGCGACCTTAACGCAGCGCCTTGGACCGCTCGGCCATCCTGACATCCTCCAAGCCAAGTATTTGGAAACTGCTATACAAAAAAGACTTATGTGCTTAACAACTGCTTGTCTTTTTGGAAGGCAATGATTGAATGGTGAAAACGGCCTGTTCTTTTTTTGACTAAATTTAGACTACTGAGGTGTTTTTTTTTTGTTTGTTTTTGTTGAGTAGCCATGATACCCAACAGTTACAATGTTGTGGAATTATATCTGGTGGCAGCACCAGGGTGTTCTGCAGTCTACGGCATTGAGGAAAACTTGGGCCTTGATAGAAATGTACGGCCGCTGTGTTTCAATACCACCTTAAATGCTGCTTCTTTGACTTCTTTGTTTACTTTGAAATGCCAAAGCATGTGTCTCACTCTTTGTGTCCATTCTCACATATTTATGACTTGGTTAAAAGATTTGGATTTGAATATAAAAAGAACAAAGTACAGAGGACAGCTTAGAGTAATTGGCAAGTTGGCAAATGAGGTATAATGCAGCCTGGATAGGAGATCCAGACTTTGATTGAATGAAAGATGGGAGTAATGGTCACCTCTGGAAAACCTTTATTAACTCCTAATGATTTAGTGAAACAGTCAAGCACTTTTGCCTTCGCTCGGTGTTGTAATCATAAATAAGTCAGCCATATTTGCAATAATCAACAATGACTTCACGAATACCAGATTTGTTCATGACTGATTTATGTTAAATGGACTGTCTGTATTACAACGTTTGTGCAGATCTAAAACATTAGTATTTCCGTCTTATATGGCACCACTCACATTTCTGCTTCTTTTTAGTTTGAGCATTTGAAGGAATGCATGACAGACTACATTTTGATGAAGTTTCAAAAAAGGATTTTGTAAGTGGACCGAGATGCCGGACTGTGCATTAGGGCTTAGCTGTCAGAGTGATTTGTTCAAATGCAATGACTCGACACGTTTCTCATTAGCATCCAATATGAAGCAGGGAACCCTTAAACTTCCCTGTGTTTTTTTGAGGACAAATACAATGTATTTGTTTTACATGGACATGATAATTTATGACCATAGTATTGAGATAAATTGTCAATGACTTGAAATGCCATCTTACCCATATCGTTTTACGTTGAAAACAGAAAGCTTCATGAATGCTTATGGAAAAAAATACAAAATATCAAAAGAAGTTTTTAATAAATAATGAAAAAGGATGGATTAGCATTTGGTTCATTAGTAGCACATGTGACAAGAACCTCGTGAGTAAATGAAATAAGTTTGTGATGTTACTGGAGAGCAGATAAACAGTAGAGTTCCATGGACAGGACAGCTGTAGGCAGTGGAAGTGAGTCATCACTGGTGCATGAATGTCAGAAGTGGGATTTGAACCCACGCCTCTTTCGAGACTGCGACCTTAACGCAGCGCCTTGGACCGCTCGGCCATCCTGACATCCTCCAGGCCAAGTATTTGGAAACTGTTATACAAAAAAGACTTATGTGCTTAACAACTGCTTGTCTTTTTGGAAGGCAATGATTGAATGGTGAAAACGACCTGTTCTTTTTTTGACTAAATTTAGACTACTGAGGTGTTTTTTTTTGTTTGTTTTTGTTGAGTAGCCATGATACCCAACAGTTACAATGTTGTGGAATTATATCTGGTGGCAGCACCAGGGTGTTCTGCAGTCTACGGCATTGAGGAAAACTTGGGCCTTGATATAAATGTATGGCCGCTGTGTTTCAATACCACCTTAAATGCTGCTTCTTTGACTTCTTTGTTTACTTTGAAATGCCAAAGCATGTGTCTCACTCTTTGTGTCCATTCTCACATATTTATGACTTGGTTAAAAGATTTGGATTTGAATATAAGAAGAACAAAGTACAGAGGACAGCATAGAGTAATTGGCAAGTTGGCAAATGAGGTATAATGCAGCCTGGATAGGAGATCCAGACTTTGATTGAATGAAAGATGGGAGTAATGGTCACCTCTGGAAAACCTTTATTAACTCCTAATGATTTAGTGAAACAGTCAAGCACTTTTGCCTTCGCTCGGTGTTGTAATCATAAATAAATCAGCCATATTTGCAATAATCAACAATGACTTCACGAATACCAGATTTGTTCATGACTGATTTATTTATGTTAAATGGACTGTCTGTTTTACAACGTTTGTGCAGATCTAAAGCATTAGTATTTCCGTCTTATATGGCACCACTCACATTTCTGCTTCTTTTTAGTTTGAGCATTTGAAGGAATGCATGACAGACTACATTTTGATGAAGTTTCAAAAAAGGATTTTGTAAGTGGACCGAGATGCCGGACTGTGCATTAGGGCTTAGCTGTCAGAGTGATTTGTTCAAATGCAATGACTCGACACGTTTCTCATTAGCATCCAATATGAAGCAGGGAACCCTTAAACTTCCCTGTGTTTTTTTGAGGACAAATACAATGTATTTGTTTTACATGGACATGATAATTTATGACCATAGTATTGAGATAAATTGTCAATGACTTGAAATGCCATCTTACCCATATCGTTTTACGTTGAAAACAGAAACCTTCATGAATGCTTATGGAAAAAAATACAAAATATCAAAAGAAGTTTTTAATAAATAATGAAAAAGGATGGATTAGCATTTGGTTCATTAGTAGCACATGTGACAAGAACCTCTTGAGTAAATGAAATAAGTTTGTGATGTTACTGGAGAGCAGATAAACAGTAGAGTTCCATGGACAGGACAGCTGTAGGCAGTGGAAGTGAGTCATCACTGGTGCATGAATGTCAGAAGTGGGATTCGAACCCACGCCTCTTTCGAGACTGCGACCTTAACGCAGCGCCTTGGACCGCTCGGCCATCCTGACATCCTCCAGGCCAAGTATTTGGAAACTGCTATACAAAAAAGACTTATGTGCTTAACAACTGCTTGTCTTTTTGGAAGGCAATGATTGAATGGTGAAAACGGCCTGTTCTTTTTTTAACCAAATTTAGACTACTGAGGTGTTTTTTTTGTTTGTTTTTGTTGAGTAGCCATGATACCCAACAGTTACAATGTTGTGGAATTATATCTGGTGGCAGCACCAGGGTATTCTCCAGTCTACGGCATTGAGGAAAACTTGGGCCTTGATAGAAATGTACGGCCGCTGTGTTTCAATACCACCTTAAATGCTGCTTCTTTGACTTCTTTGTTTATTTTGAAATGCCAAAGCATGTGTCTCACTCTTTGTGTCCATTCTCACATATTTATGACTTGGTTAAAAGATTTGGATTTGAATATAAAAAGAACAAAGTACAGAGGACAGCATAGAGTAATTGGCAAGTTGGCAAATGAGGTATAATGCAGCCTGGATAGGAGATCCAGACTTTGATTGAATGAAAGATGGGAGTAATGGTCACCTCTGGAAAACCTTTATTAACTCCTAATGATTTAGTGAAACAGTCAAGCACTTTTGCCTTCGCTCTGTGTTGTAATCATAAATAAGTCAGCCATATTTGCAATAATCAACAATGACTTCACGAATACCAGATTTGTTCATGACTGATTTATTTATGTTAAATGGACTGTCTGTTTTACAACGTTTGTGCAGATCTAAAGCATTAGTATTTCCGTCTTATATGGCACCACTCACATTTCTGCTTCTTTTTAGTTTGAGCATTTGAAGGAATGCATGACAGACTACATTTTGATGAAGTTTCAAAAAAGGATTTTGTAAGTGGACCGAGATGCCGGACTGTGCATTAGGGCTTAGCTGTCAGAGTGACTTGTTCAAATGCAATGACTCGACACGTTTCTCATTAGCATCCAATATGAAGCAGGGAACCCTTAAACTTCCCTGTGTTTTTTTGAGGACAAATACAATGTATTTGTTTTACATGGACATGATAATTTATGACCTTAGTATTGAGATAAATTGTCAATGACTTGAAATGCCATCTTACCCATATCGTTTTACGTTTAAAACAGCAACCTTCATGAATGCTTATGGAAAAAAATACAAAATATCAAAAGAAGTTTTTAATAAATAATGAAAAAGGATGGATTAGCATTTGGTTCATTAGTAGCACATGTGACAAGAACCTCGTGAGTAAATGAAATAAGTTTGTGATGTTACTGGAGAGCAGATAAACAGTAGAGTTCCATGGACAGGACAGCTGTAGGGAGTGGAAGTGAGTCATCACTGGTGCATGAATGTCAGAAGTGGGATTTGAACCCACGCCTCTTTCGAGACTGCGACCTTAACGCAGCGGCTTGGACCGCTCGGCCATCCTGACATCCACCAGGCCAAGTATTTGGAAACTGCTATACAAAAAAGACTTATGTGCTTAACAACTGCTTGTCTTTTTGGAAGGCAATGATTGAATGGTGAAAACAGCCTGTTCTTTTTTTAACCAAATTTAGACTACTGAGGTGTTTTTTTTGTTTGTTTTTGTTGAGTAGCCATAATACCCAACAGTTACAATGTTGTGGAATTATATCTGGTGGCAGCACCAGGGTGTTCTGCAGTCTACGGCATTGAGGAAAACTTGGGCCTTGATAGAAATGTACGGCCGCTGTGTTTCAATACCACCTTAAATGCTGCTTCTTTGACTTCTTTGTTTACTTTGAAATGCCAAAGCATGTGTCTCACTCTTTGTGTCCATTCTCACATATTTATGACTTGGTTAAAAGATTTGGATTTGAATATAAAAAGAACAAAGTACAGAGGACAGCATAGAGTAATTGGCAAGTTGGCAAATGAGGTATAATGCAGCCTGGATAGGAGATCCAGACTTTGGTGAATGAAAGATGGGAGTAATGGTCACCTCTGGAAAACCTTTATTAACTCCTAATGATTTAGTGAAACAGTTAAGCACTTTTGCCTTCGCTCGGTGTTGTAATCATAAATAAGTCAGCCATATTTGCAATAATCAACAATGACTTCACGAATACCAGATTTGTTCATGACTGATTTATTTATGTTAAATGGACTGTCTGTTTTACAACGTTTGTGCAGATCTAAAGCATTAGTATTTCCGTCTTATATGGCACCACTCACATTTCTGCTTCTTTTTAGTTTGAGCATTTGAAGGAATGCATGACAGACTACATTTTGATGAAGTTTCAAAAAAGGATTTTGTAAGTGGACCGAGATGCCGGACTGTGCATTAGGGCTTAGCTGTCAGAGTGACTTGTTCAAATGCAATGACTCGACACGTTTCTCATTAGCATCCAATATGAAGCAGGGAACCCTTAAACTTCCCTGTGTTTTTTTGAGGACAAATACAATCTATTTGTTTTACATGGACATGATAATTTATGACCATAGTATTGAGATAAATTGTCAATGACTTGAAATGCCATCTTACCCATATCGTTTTACGTTGAAAACAGAAACCTTCATGAATGCTTATGGAAAAAAATACAAAATATCAAAAGAAGTTTTTAATAAATAATGAAAAAGGATGGATTAACATTTGGTTCATTAGTAGCACATGTGACAAGAACCTCGTGAGTAAATGAAATAAGTTTGTGATGTTACTGGAGAGCAGATAAACAGTAGAGTTCCATGGACAGGACAGCTGTAGGCAGTGGAAGTGAGTCATCACTGGTGCATGAATGTCAGAAGTGGGATTCGAACCCACGCCTCTTTCGAGACTGCGACCTTAACGCAGTGCCTTGGACCGCTCGGCCATCCTGACACCCTCCAGGCCAAGTATTTGGAAACTGCTATACAAAAAAGACTTATGTGCTTAACAACTGCTTGTCTTTTTGGAAGGCAATGATTGAATGATGAAAACGGCCTGTTCTTTTTTTGACTAAATTTAAACTACTGAGGTGTTTTTTTTTGTTTGTTTTTGTTGAGTAGCCATGATACCCAACAGTTACAATGTTGTGGAATTATATCTGGTGGCAGCACCAGGGTGTTCTGCAGTCTAAGGCATTGAGGAAAACTTGGGCCTTGATAGAAATGTATGGCCGCTGTGTTTCAATACCACCTTAAATGCTGCTTCTTTGACCTCTTTGTTTACTTTGAAAAGCCAAAGCATGTGTCTCACTCTTTGTGTCCATTTTCACATATTTATGACTTGGTTAAAAGATTTGGATTTGAATATAAAAAGAACAAAGTACAGAGGACAGCATAGAGTAATTGGCAAGTTGGCAAATGAGGTATAATGCAGCCTGGATAGGAGATCCAGACTTTGATTGAATTAAAGATGGGAGTAATGGTCACCTCTGGAAAACCTTTATTAACTCCTAATGATTTAGTGAAACAGTCAAGCACTTTTGCCTTCGCTCGGTGTTGTAATCATAAATAAGTCAGCCATATTTGCAATAATCAACAATGACTTCACGAATACCAGATTTGTTCATGACTGATTTATTTATGTTAAATGGACTGTCTGTTTTACAACGTTTGTGCAGATCTAAAGCATTAGTATTTCCGTCTTATATGGCACCACTCACATTTCTGCTTCTTTTTAGTTTGAGCATTTGAAGGAATGCATGACAGACTACATTTTGATGAAGTTTCAAAAAAGGATTTTGTAAGTGGACCGAGATGCCGGACTGTGCATTAGGGCTTAGCTGTCAGAGTGATTTGTTCAAATGCAATGACTTGACACGTTTCTCATTAGCATCCAATATGAAGCAGGGAACCCTTATAATTCCCTGTGTTTTTTTGAGGACAAATACAATGTTTTTGTTTTACATGGACATGATAATTTATGACCATAGTATTGAGATAAATTGTCAATGACTTGAAATGCCATCTTACCCATATCGTTTTACGTTGAAAACAGAAAGCTTCATGAATGCTTATGGAAAAAAATACAAAATATCAAAAGAAGTTTTTAATAAATAATGAAAAAGGATGGATTAGCATTTGGTTCATTAGTAGCACATGTGACAAGAACCTCGTGAGTAAATGAAATAAGTTTGTGATGTTACTGGAGAGCAGATAAACAGTAGAGTTCCATGGACAGGACAGCTGTAGGCAGTGGAAGTGAGTCATCACTGGTGCATGAATGTCAGAAGTGGGATTTGAACCCACGCCTCTTTCGAGACTGCGACCTTAACGCAGCGCCTTGGACCGCTCGGCCATCCTGACATCCTCCAGGCCAAGTATTTGGAAACTGTTATACAAAAAAGACTTATGTGCTTAACAACTGCTTGTCTTTTTGGAAGGCAATGATTGAATGGTGAAAACGACCTGTTCTTTTTTTGACTAAATTTAGACTACTGAGGTGTTTTTTTTTGTTTGTTTTTGTTGAGTAGCCATGATACCCAACAGTTACAATGTTGTGGAATTATATCTGGTGGCAGCACCAGGGTGTTCTGCAGTCTACGGCATTGAGGAAAACTTGGGCCTTGATAGAAATGTATGGCCGCTGTGTTTCAATACCACCTTAAATGCTGCTTCTTTGACTTCTTTGTTTACTTTGAAATGCCAAAGCATGTGTCTCACTCTTTGTGTCCATTCTCACATATTTATGACTTGGTTAAAAGATTTGGATTTGAATATAACAAGAACAAAGTACAGAGGACAGCATAGAGTAATTGGCAAGTTGGCAAATGAGGTATAATGCAGCCTGGATAGGAGATCCAGACTTTGATTGAAAGAAAGATGGGAGTAATGGTCACCTCTGGAAAACCTTTATTAACTCCTAATGATTTAGTGAAACAGTCAAGCACTTTTGCCTTCGCTCGGTGTTGTAATCATAAATAAATCAGCCATATTTGCAATAATCAACAATGACTTCACGAATACCAGATTTGTTCATGACTGATTTATTTATGTTAAATGGACTGTCTGTTTTACAACGTTTGTGCAGATCTAAAGCATTAGTATTTCCGTCTTATATGGCACCACTAACATTTCTGCTTCTTTTTAGTTTGAGCATTTGAAGGAATGCATGACAGACTACATTTTGATGAAGTTTCAAAAAAGGATTTTGTAAGTGGACCGAGATGCCGGACTGTGCATTAGGGCTTAGCTGTCAGAGTGATTTGTTCAAATGCAATGACTCGACACGTTTCTCATTAGCATCCAATATGAAGCAGGGAACCCTTAAACTTCCCTGTGTTTTTTTGAGGACAAATACAATGTATTTGTTTTACATGGACATGATAATTTATGACCATAGTATTGAGATAAATTGTCAATGACTTGAAATGCCATCTTACCCATATCGTTTTACGTTGAAAACAGAAACCTTCATGAATGCTTATGGAAAAAAATACAAAATATCAAAAGAAGTTTTTAATAAATAATGAAAAAGGATGGATTAGCATTTGGTTCATTAGTAGCACATGTGACAAGAACCTCTTGAGTAAATGAAATAAGTTTGTGATGTTACTGGAGAGCAGATAAACAGTAGAGTTCCATGGACAGGACAGCTGTAGGCAGTGGAAGTGAGTCATCACTGGTGCATGAATGTCAGAAGTGGGATTCGAACCCACGCCTCTTTCGAGACTGCGACCTTAACGCAGCGCCTTGGACCGCTCGGCCATCCTGACATCCTCCAGGCCAAGTATTTGGAAACTGCTATACAAAAAAGACTTATGTGCTTAACAACTGCTTGTCTTTTTGGAAGGCAATGATTGAATGGTGAAAACGGCCTGTTCTTTTTTTAACCAAATTTAGACTACTGAGGTGTTTTTTTTGTTTGTTTTTGTTGAGTAGCCATGATACCCAACAGTTACAATGTTGTGGAATTATATCTGGTGGCAGCACCAGGGTATTCTCCAGTCTACGGCATTGAGGAAAACTTGGGCCTTGATAGAAATGTACGGCCGCTGTGTTTCAATACCACCTTAAATGCTGCTTCTTTGACTTCTTTGTTTATTTTGAAATGCCAAAGCATGTGTCTCACTCTTTGTGTCCATTCTCACATATTTATGACTTGGTTAAAAGATTTGGATTTGAATATAAAAAGAACAAAGTACAGAGGACAGCATAGAGTAATTGGCAAGTTGGCAAATGAGGTATAATGCAGCCTGGATAGGAGATCCAGACTTTGATTGAATGAAAGATGGGAGTAATGGTCACCTCTGGAAAACCTTTATTAACTCCTAATGATTTAGTGAAACAGTCAAGCACTTTTGCCTTCGCTCTGTGTTGTAATCATAAATAAGTCAGCCATATTTGCAATAATCAACAATGACTTCACGAATACCAGATTTGTTCATGACTGATTTATTTATGTTAAATGGACTGTCTGTTTTACAACGTTTGTGCAGATCTAAAGCATTAGTATTTCCGTCTTATATGGCACCACTCACATTTCTGCTTCTTTTTAGTTTGAGCATTTGAAGGAATGCATGACAGACTACATTTTGATGAAGTTTCAAAAAAGGATTTTGTAAGTGGACCGAGATGCCGGACTGTGCATTAGGGCTTAGCTGTCAGAGTGACTTGTTCAAATGCAATGACTCGACACGTTTCTCATTAGCATCCAATATGAAGCAGGGAACCCTTAAACTTCCCTTTGTTTTTTTGAGGACAAATACAATGTATTTGTTTTACATGGACATGATAATTTATGACCTTAGTATTGAGATAAATTGTCAATGACTTGAAATGCCATCTTACCCATATCGTTTTACGTTTAAAACAGCAACCTTCATGAATGCTTATGGAAAAAATACAAAATATCAAAAGAAGTTTTTAATAAATAATGAAAAAGGATGGATTAGCATTTGGTTCATTAGTAGCACATGTGACAAGAACCTCGTGAGTAAATGAAATAAGTTTGTGATGTTACTGGAGAGCAGATAAACAGTAGAGTTCCATGGACAGGACAGCTGTAGGGAGTGGAAGTGAGTCATCACTGGTGCATGAATGTCAGAAGTGGGATTTGAACCCACGCCTCTTTCGAGACTGCGACCTTAACGCAGCGGCTTGGACCGCTCGGCCATCCTGACATCCACCAGGCCAAGTATTTGGAAACTGCTATACAAAAAAGACTTATGTGCTTAACAACTGCTTGTCTTTTTGGAAGGCAATGATTGAATGGTGAAAACGGCCTGTTCTTTTTTTAACCAAATTTAGACTACTGAGGTGTTTTTTTTGTTTGTTTTTGTTGAGTAGCCATAATACCCAACAGTTACAATGTTGTGGAATTATATCTGGTGGCAGCACCAGGGTGTTCTGCAGTCTACGGCATTGAGGAAAACTTGGGCCTTGATAGAAATGTACGGCCGCTGTGTTTCAATACCACCTTAAATGCTGCTTCTTTGACTTCTTTGTTTACTTTGAAATGCCAAAGCATGTGTCTCACTCTTTGTGTCCATTCTCACATATTTATGACTTGGTTAAAAGATTTGGATTTGAATATAAAAAGAACAAAGTACAGAGGACAGCATAGAGTAATTGGCAAGTTGGCAAATGAGGTATAATGCAGCCTGGATAGGAGATCCAGACTTTGGTGAATGAAAGATGGGAGTAATGGTCACCTCTGGAAAACCTTTATTAACTCCTAATGATTTAGTGAAACAGTTAAGCACTTTTGCCTTCGCTCGGTGTTGTAATCATAAATAAGTCAGCCATATTTGCAATAATCAACAATGACTTCACGAATACCAGATTTGTTCATGACTGATTTATTTATGTTAAATGGACTGTCTGTTTTACAACGTTTGTGCAGATCTAAAGCATTAGTATTTCCGTCTTATATGGCACCACTCACATTTCTGCTTCTTTTTAGTTTGAGCATTTGAAGGAATGCATGACAGACTACATTTTGATGAAGTTTCAAAAAAGGATTTTGTAAGTGGACCGAGATGCCGGACTGTGCATTAGGGCTTAGCTGTCAGAGTGACTTGTTCAAATGCAATGACTCGACACGTTTCTCATTAGCAGCCAATATGAAGCAGGGAACCCTTAAACTTCCCTGTGTTTTTTTGAGGACAAATACAATCTATTTGTTTTACATGGACATGATAATTTATGACCATAGTATTGAGATAAATTGTCAATGACTTGAAATGCCATCTTACCCATATCGTTTTACGTTGAAAACAGAAACCTTCATGAATGCTTATGGAAAAAAATACAAAATATCAAAAGAAGTTTTTAATAAATAATGAAAAAGGATGGATTAACATTTGGTTCATTAGCAGCACATGTGACAAGAACCTCGTGAGTAAATGAAATAAGTTTGTGATGTTACTGGAGAGCAGATAAACAGTAGAGTTCCATGGACAGGACAGCTGTAGGCAGTGGAAGTGAGTCATCACTGGTGCATGAATGTCAGAAGTGGGATTCGAACCCACGCCTCTTTCGAGACTGCGACCTTAACGCAGTGCCTTGGACCGCTCGGCCATCCTGACACCCTCCAGGCCAAGTATTTGGAAACTGCTATACAAAAAAGACTTATGTGCTTAACAACTGCTTGTCTTTTTGGAAGGCAATGATTGAATGATGAAAACGGCCTGTTCTTTTTTTGACTAAATTTAAACTACTGAGGTGTTTTTTTTTGTTTGTTTTTGTTGAGTAGCCATGATACCCAACAGTTACAATGTTGTGGAATTATATCTGGTGGCAGCACCAGGGTGTTCTGCAGTCTAAGGCATTGAGGAAAACTTGGGCCTTGATAGAAATGTATGGCCGCTGTGTTTCAATACCACCTTAAATGCTGCTTCTTTGACCTCTTTGTTTACTTTGAAAAGCCAAAGCATGTGTCTCACTCTTTGTGTCCATTTTCACATATTTATGACTTGGTTAAAAGATTTGGATTTGAATATAAAAAGAACAAAGTACAGAGGACAGCATAGAGTAATTGGCAAGTTGGCAAATGAGGTATAATGCAGCCTGGATAGGAGATCCAGACTTTGATTGAATTAAAGATGGGAGTAATGGTCACCTCTGGAAAACCTTTATTAACTCCTAATGATTTAGTGAAACAGTCAAGCACTTTTGCCTTCGCTCGGTGTTGTAATCATAAATAAGTCAGCCATATTTGCAATAATCAACAATGACTTCACGAATACCAGATTTGTTCATGACTGATTTATTTATGTTAAATGGACTGTCTGTTTTACAACGTTTGTGCAGATCTAAAGCATTAGTATTTCCGTCTTATATGGCACCACTCACATTTCTGCTTCTTTTTAGTTTGAGCATTTGAAGGAATGCATGACAGACTACATTTTGATGAAGTTTCAAAAAAGGATTTTGTAAGTGGACCGAGATGCCGGACTGTGCATTAGGGCTTAGCTGTCAGAGTGATTTGTTCAAATGCAATGACTTGACACGTTTCTCATTAGCATCCAATATGAAGCAGGGAACCCTTAAACTTCCCTGTGTTTTTTTGAGGACAAATACAATGTTTTTGTTTTACATGGACATGATAATTTATGACCATAGTATTGAGATAAATTGTCAATGACTTGAAATGCCATCTTACCCATATCGTTTTACGTTGAAAACAGAAACCTTCATGAATGCTTATGGAAAAAAATACAAAATATCAAAAGAAGTTTTTAATAAATAATGAAAAAGGATGGATTAGCATTTGGTTCATTAGTAGCACATGTGACAAGAACCTCGTGAGTAAATGAAATAAGTTTGTGATGTTACTGGAGAGCAGATAAACAGTAGAGTTCCATGGACAGGACAGCTGTAGGCAGTGGAAGTGAGTCATCACTGGTGCATGAATGTCAGAAGTGGGATTCGAACCCATGCCTCTTTCGAGACTGCGACCTTAACGCAGCGCCTTGGACCGCTCGGCCATCCTGACATCCACCAGGCCAAGTATTTGGAAACTGCTATACAAAAAAGACTTATGTGCTTAACTGCTTGTCTTTTTGGAAGGCAATGATTGAATGGTGAAAACGGCCTGTTCTTTTTTTAACCAAATTTAGACTACTGAGGTGTTTTTTTTGTTTGTTTTTGTTGAGTAGCCATGATACCCAACAGTTACAATGTTGTGGAATTATATCTGGTGGCAGCACCAGGGTGTTCTGCAGTCTACGGCATTGAGGAAAACTTGGGCCTTGATAGAAATGTACGGCCGCTGTGTTTCAATACCACCTTAAATGCTGCTTCTTTGACTTCTTTGTTTACTTTGAAATGCCAAAGCATTTGTCTCACTCTTTGTGTCCATTCTCACATATTTATGACTTGGTTAAAAGATTTGGATTTGAATATAAAAAGAACAAAGTACAGAGGACAGCATAGAGTAATTGGCAAGTTGGCAAATGAGGTATAATGCAGCCTGGATAGGAGATCCAGACTTTGATTGAATGAAAGATGGGAGTAATGGTCACCTCTGGAAAACCTTTATTAACTCCTAATGATTTAGTGAAACAGTCAAGCACTTTTGCCTTCGCTCGGTGTTGTAATCATAAATAAGTCAGCCATATTTGCAATAATCAACAATGACTTCACGAATACCAGATTTGTTCATGACTGATTTATTTATGTTAAATGGACTGTCTGTTTTACAACATTTGTGCAGATCTAAAGCATTAGTATTTCCGTCTTATATGGCACCACTCACATTTCTGCTTCTTTTTAGTTTGAGCATTTGAAGGAATGCATGACAGACTACATTTTGATGAAGTTTCAAAAAAGGATTTTGTAAGTGGACCGAGATGCCGGACTGTGCATTAGGGCTTAGCTGTCAGAGTGATTTGTTCAAATGCAATGACTTGACACGTTTTTCATTAGCATCTAATATGAAGCAGGGAAACCCTTAAACTTCCCTGTGTTTTTTTGAGGACAAATACAATGTTTTTGTTTTACATGGACATGATAATTTATGACCATAGTATTGAGATAAATTGTCAATGACTTGAAATGCCATCTTACCCATATCGTTTTACGTTGAAAACAGCAACCTTCATGAATGCTTATGGAAAAAAATACAAAATATCAAAAGAAGTTTTTAATAAATAATGAAAAAGGATGGATTAGCATTTGGTTCATTAGTAGCACATGTGACAAGAACCTCGTGAGTAAATGAAATAAGTTTGTGATGTTTCTGGAGAGCAGATAAACAGTAGAGTTCCATGGACAGGACAGCTGTAGGCAGTGGAAGTGAGTCATCACTGGTGCATGAATGTCAGAAGTGGGATTCAAACCCACGCCTCTTTCGAGACTGCGACCTTAACGCAGTGCCTTGGACCGCTCGGCCATCCTGACATCCTCCAGGCCAAGTATTTGGAAACTGCTATACAAAAAAGACTTATGTGCTTAACTGCTTGTCTTTTTGGAAGGCAATGATTGAATGGTGAAAACGGCCTGTTCTTTTTTTAACCAAATTTAGACCACTGAGGTGTTTTTTTTTGTTTGTTTTTGTTGAGTAGCCATGATACCCAACAGTTACAATGTTGTGGAATTATATCTGGTGGCAGCACCAGGGTGTTCTGCAGTCTACGGCATTGAGGAAAACCTGGGCTTTGATAGAAATGTACGGCCGCTGTGTTTCAATACCACCTTAAATGCTGCTTCTTTGACTTCTTTGTTTACTTTGAAATGCCAAAGCATGTGTCTCACTCTTTGTGTCCATTCTCACATATTTATGACTTGGTTAAAAGATTTGGATTTGAATATAAAAAGAACAAAGTACAGAGGACAGCATAGAGTAATTGGCAAGTTGGCAAATGAGGTATAATGCAGCCTGGATAGAAGATCCAGACTTTGATTGAATGAAAGATGGGAGTAATGGTCACCTCTGGAAAACCTTTATTAACTCCTAATGATTTAGTGAAACAGTCAAGCACTTTTGCCTTCGCTCGGTGTTGTAATCATAAATAAGTCAGCCATATTTGCAATAATCAACAATGACTTCACGAATACCAGATTTGTTCATGACTGATTTATTTATGTTAAATGGACTGTCTGTTTTACAACGTTTGTGCAGATCTAAAGCATTAGTATTTCCGTCTTATATGGCACCACTCACATTTCTGCTTCTTTTTAGTTTGAGCATTTGAAGGAAGGCATGACAGACTACATTTTGATGAAGTTTCAAAAAAGGATTTTGTAAGTGGACCGAGATGCCGGACTGTGCATTAGGGCTTAGCTGTCAGAGTGATTTGTTCAAATGCAATGACTCGACACGTTTCTCTTAGCATCCAATATGAAGCAGGGAACCCTTAAACTTCCCTGTGTTTTTTTGAGGACAAATACAATGTATTTGTTTTACATGGACATGATAATTTATGACCATAGTATTGAGATAAATTGTCAATGACTTGAAATGCCATCTTACCCATATCGTTTTACGTTGAAAACAGAAACCTTCATGAATGCTTATGGAAAAAAATACAAAATATCAAAAGAAGTTTTTAATAAATAATGAAAAAGGATGGATTAGCATTTGGTTCATTAGTAGCACATGTGACAAGAACCTCGTGAGTAAATGAAATAAGTTTGTGATGTTTCTGGAGTGCAGATAAACAGTAGAGTTCCATGGACAGGACAGCTGTAGGCAGTGGAAGTGAGTCATCACTGGTGCATGAATGTCAGAAGTGGGATTCAAACCCACGCCTCTTTCGAGACTGCGACCTTAACGCAGCGCCTTGGACCGCTCGGCCATCCTGACATCCACGAGGCCAAGTATTTGGAAACTGCTATACAAAAAAGACTTATGTGCTTAACTGCTTGTCTTTTTGGAAGGCAATGATTGAATGGTGAAAACGGCCTGTTCTTTTTCTGACTAAATTTAGACCACTGAGGTATTTTTTTTTTGTTTGTCTTTGTTGAGTAGCCATGATACCCAACAGTTACAATGTTGTGGAATTATATCTGGTGGCAGCACCAGGGTGTTCTGCAGTCTACGGCATTGAGGAAAACTTGGGCCTTGATAGAAATGTACGGCCGCTGTGTTTCAATACCACCTTAAATGCTGCTTCTTTGACTTCTTTGTTTACTTTGAAATGCCAAAGCATGTGTCTCACTCTTTGTGTCCATTCTCACATATTTATGACTTGGTTAAAAGATTTGGATTTGAATATAAAAAGAACAAAGTACAGAGGACAGCATAGAGTAATTGGCAAGTTGGCAAATGAGGTATAATGCAGCCTGGATAGGAGATCCAGACTTTGATTGAATGAAAGATGGGAGTAATGGTCACCTCTGGAAAACCTTTATTAACTCCTAATGATTTAGTGAAACAGTCAAGCACTTTTGCCTTCGCTCGGTGTTGTAATCATAAATAAGTCAGCCATATTTGCAATAATCAACAATGACTTCACAAATACCAGATTTGTTCATGACTGATTTATTTATGTTAAATGGACTGTCTGTTTTACAAAGTTTGTGCAGATCTAAAGCATTAGTATTTCCGTCTTATATGGCACCACTCACATTTCTGCTTCTTTTTAGTTTGAGCATTTGAAGGAATGCATGACAGACTACATTTTGATGAAGTTTCAAAAAAGGATTTTGTAAGTGGACCGAGATGCCGGACTGTGCATTAGGGCTTAGCTGTCAGAGTGATTTGTTCAAATGCAATGACTCGACACGTTTCTCATTAGCATCCAATATGAAGCAGGGAACCCTTAAACTTCCCTGTGTTTTTTTGAGGACAAATACAATGTATTTGTTTTACATGGACATGATAATTTATGACCATAGTATTGAGATAAATTGTCAATGACTTGAAATGCCATCTTACCCATATCGTTTTACGTTGAAAACAGAAACCTTCATGAATGCTTATGGAAAAAAATACAAAATATCAAAAGAAGTTTTTAATAAATAATGAAAATGGATGGATTAGCATTTGGTTCATTAGTAGCACATGTGACAAGAACCTCGTGAGTAAATGAAATAAGTTTGTGATGTTTCTGGAGAGCAGATAAACAGTAGAGTTCCATGGACAGGACAGCTGTAGGCAGTGGAAGTGAGACATCACTGGTGCATGAATGTCAGAAGTGGGATTCGAACCCACGCCTCTTTCGAGACTGCGACCTTAACGCAGCGCCTTGGACTGCTCGGCCATCCTGACATCCTCCAGGCCAAGTATTTGGAAACTGCTATACAAAAAAGACTTATGTGCTTAACTGCTTGTCTTTTTGGAAGGCAATGATTGAATGGTGAAAACGGCCTGTTCTTTTTTTAACCAAATTTAGACCACTGAGGTGTTTTTTTTTGTTTGTTTTTGTTGAGTAGCCATGATACCCAACAGTTACAATGTTGTGGAATTATATCTGGTGGCAGCACCAGGGTGTTCTGCAGTCTACGGCATTGAGGAAAACCTGGGCTTTGATAGAAATGTACGGCCGCTGTGTTTCAATACCACCTTAAATGCTGCTTCTTTGACTTCTTTGTTTACTTTGAAATGCCAAAGCATGTGTCTCACTCTTTGTGTCCATTCTCACATATTTATGACTTGGTTAAAAGATTTGGATTTGAATATAAGAAGAACAAAGTACAGAGGACAGCATAGAGTAATTGGCAAGTTGGCAAATGAGGTATAATGCAGCCTGGATAGGAGATCCAGACTTTGATTGAATGAAAGATGGGAGTAATGGTCACCTCTGGAAAACCTTTATTAACTCCTAATGATTTAGTGAAACAGTCAAGCACTTTTGCCTTCGCTCGGTGTTGTAATCATAAATAAGTCAGCCATATTTGCAATAATCAACAATGACTTCACGAATACCAGATTTGTTCATGACTGATTTATTTATGTTAAATGGACTGTCTGTTTTACAAAGTTTGTGCAGATCTAAAGCATTAGTATTTCCGTCTTATATGGCACCACTCACATTTCTGCTTCTTTTTAGTTTGAGCATTTGAAGGAATGCATGACAGACTACATTTTGATGAAGTTTCAAAAAAGGATTTTTTAAGTGGACCGAGATGCCGGACTGTGCATTAGGGCTTAGCTGTCAGAGTGATTTGTTCAAATGCAATGACTCGACACGTTTCTCATTAGCATCCAATATGAAGCAGGGAACCCTTAAACTTCCCTGTGTTTTTTTGAGGACAAATACAATGTATTTGTTTTACATGGACATGATAATTTATGACCATAGTATTGAGATAAATTGTCAATGACTTGAAATGCCATCTTACCCATATCGTTTTACGTTGAAAACAGAAAGCTTCATGAATGCTTATGGAAAAAAATACAAAATATCAAAAGAAGTTTTTAATAAATAATGAAAAATGATGGATTAGCATTTGGTTCATTAGTAGCACATGTGACAAGAACCTCGTGAGTAAATGAAATAAGTTTGTGATGTTACTGGAGAGCAGATGAACAGTAGAGCTCCATGGACAAGACAGCTGTAGGCAGTGGAAGTGAGTCATCACTGGTGCATGAATGTCAGAAGTGGGATTCGAACCCACGCCTCTTTCGAGACTGCGCCCTTAACGCAGCGCCTTGGACCGCTCGGCCATCCTGACATCCTCCAGGCCAAGTATTTGGAAACTGCTATACAAAAAAGACTTATGTGCTTAACTGCTTGTCTTTTTGGAAGGCAATGATTGAATGGTGAAAACGGCCTGTTCTTTTTTTAACCAAATTTAGACTACTGAGGTGTTTTTTTTGTTTGTTTTTGTTGAGTAGCCATGATACCCAACAGTTACAATGTTGTGGAATTATATCTGGTGGCAGCACCAGGGTGTTCTGCAGTCTACGGCATTGAGGAAAACTTGGGCCTTGATAGAAATGTACGGCCGCTGTGTTTCAATACCACCTTAAATGCTGCTTCTTTGACTTCTTTGTTTACTTTGAAATGCCAAAGCATGTGTTTTACTCTTTGTGTCCATTCTCACATATTTATGACTTGGTTAAAAGATTTGGATTTCAATATAAAAAGAACAAAGTACAGAGGACAGCATAGAGTAATTGGCAAGTTGGCAAATGAGGTATAATGCAACCTGGATAGGAGATCCAGACTTTGATTGAATGAAAGATGGGAGTAATGGTCACCTCTGGAAAACCTTTATTAACTCCTAATGATTTAGTGAAACAGTCAAGCACTTTTGCCTTCGCTCGGTGTTGTAATCATAAATAAGTCAGCCATATTTGCAATAATCAACAATGACTTCACGAATACCAGATTTGTTCATGACTGATTTATTTATGTTAAATGGACTGTCTGTTTTACAACGTTTGTGCAGATCTAAAGCATTAGTATTTCCGTCTTATATGGCACCACTCACATTTCTGCTTCTTTTTAGTTTGAGCATTTGAAGGAATGCATGAAAGACTACATTTTGATGAAGTTTCAAAAAAGGATTTTGTAAGTGGACCGAGATGCCGGACTGTGCATTAGGGCTTAGCTGTCAGAGTGATTTGTTCAAATGCAATGACTCGACACGTTTCTCATTAGCATCCAATATAAAGCAGGGAACCCTTAAACTTCCCTGTGTTTTTTTGAGGACAAATACAATGTATTTGTTTTACATGGACATGATAATTTATGACCATAGTATTGAGATAAATTGTCAATGACTTGAAATGCCATCTTACCCATATCGTTTTACGTTGAAAACAGCAACCTTCATGAATGCTTATGGAAAAAAATACAAAATATCAAAAGAAGTTTTTAATAAATAATGAAAAAGGATGGATTAGCATTTGGTTCATTAGTAGCACATGTGACAAGAACCTCGTGAGTAAATGAAATAAGTTTGTGATGTTTCTGGAGAGCAGATAAACAGTAGAGTTCCATGGACAGGACAGCTGTAGGCAGTGGAAGTGAGTCATCACTGGTGCATGAATGTCAGAAGTGGGATTCGAACCCACGCCTCTTTCGAGACTGCGACCTTAACGCAGCGCCTTGGACCGCTCGGCCATCCTGACATCCTCCAGGCCAAGTATTTGGGAACCTCTATACAAAAAAGACTTATGTGCTTAACAACTGCTTGTCTTTTTGGAAGGCAATGATTGAATGGTGAAAACGGCCTGTTCTTTTTTTGACTAAATTTAGATTACTGAGGTGTTTTTTTTTGTTTGTTTTTGTTGAGGAGCCATGATACCCAACAGTTACAATGTTGTGGAATTATATCTGGTGGCAGCACCAGGGTGTTCTGCAGTCTACGGCATTGAGGAAAACTTGGGCCTTGATAGAAATGTACGGCCGCTGTGTTTCAATACCACCTTAAATGCTGTTTCTTTGACTTCTTTGTTTACTTTGAAATGCCAAAGCCTGTGTCTCACTCTTTGTGTCCATTCTCACATATTTATGACTTGGTTAAAAGATTTGGATTTGAATATAACAAGAACAAAGTACAGAGGACAGCATAGAGTAATTGGCAAGTTGGCAAATGAGGTATAATGCAGCCTGGATAGGAGATCCAGACTTTGATTGAATGAAAGATGGGAGTAATGGTCACCTCTGGAAAACCTTTATTAACTCCTAATGATTTAGTGAAACAGTCAAGCACTTTTGCCTTCGCTCGGTGTTGTAATCATAAATAAGTCAGCCATATTTGCAATAATCAACAATGACTTCACGAATACCAGATTTGTTCATGTCTGTTTTACAACGTTTGTGCAGATCTAAAGCATTAGTATTTCCGTCTTATATGGCACCACTCACATTTCTGCTTCTTTTTAGTTTGAGCATTTGAAGGAATGCATGACAGACTACATTTTGATGAAGTTTCAAAAAAGGATTTTGTAAGTGGACCGAGATGCCGGACTGTGCATTAGGGCTTAGCTGTCAGAGTGACTTGTTCAAATGCAATGACTCGACACGTTTCTCATTAGCATCCAATATGAAGCAGGGAACCCTTAAACTTCCCTGTGTTTTTTTGAGGACAAATACAATGTATTTGTTTTACATGGACATGATAATTTATGACCTTAGTATTGAGATAAATTGTCAATGACTTGAAATGCCATCTTACCCATATCGTTTTACGTTTAAAACAGCAACCTTCATGAATGCTTATGGAAAAAAATACAAAATATCAAAAGAAGTTTTTAATAAATAATGAAAAAGGATGGATTAGCATTTGGTTCATTAGTAGCACATGTGACAAGAACCTCGTGAGTAAATGAAATAAGTTTGTGATGTTACTGGAGAGCAGATAAACAGTAGAGTTCCATGGACAGGACAGCTGTAGGCAGTGGAAGTGAGTCATCACTGGTGCATGAATGTCAGAAGTGGGATTTGAACCCACGCCTTTTTCGAGACTGCGACCTTAACGCAGCGGCTTGGACCGCTCGGCCATCCTGACTTCCACCAGGCCAAGTATTTGGAAACTGCTATACAAAAAAGACTTATGTGCTTAACAACTGCTTGTCTTTTTGGAAGGCAATGATTGAATGGTGAAAACGGCCTGTTCTTTTTTTAACCAAATTTAGACTACTGAGGTGTTTTTTTTGTTTGTTTTTGTTGAGTAGCCATAATACCCAACAGTTACAATGTTGTGGAATTATATCTGGTGGCAGCACCAGGGTGTTCTGCAGTCTACGGCATTGAGGAAAACTTGGGCCTTGATAGAAATGTACGGCCGCTGTGTTTCAATACCACCTTAAATGCTGCTTCTTTGACTTCTTTGTTTACTTTGAAATGCCAAAGCATGTGTCTCACTCTTTGTGTCCATTCTCACATATTTATGACTTGGTTAAAAGATTTGGATTTGAATATAAAAAGAACAAATTACAGAGGACAGCATAGAGTAATTGGCAAGTTGGCAAATGTAGTATAATGCAGCCTGGATAGAAGATCCAGACTTTGATTGAATGAAAGATGGGAGTAATGGTCACCTCTGGAAAACCTTTATTAACTCCTAATGATTTAGTGAAACAGTCAAGCACTTTTGCCTTCGCTCGGTGTTGTAATCATAAATAAGTCAGCCATATTTGCAATAATCAACAATGACTTCATGAATACCAGATTTGTTCATGACTGATTTATTTATGTTAAATGGACTGTCTGTTTTACAACATTTGTGCAGATCTAAAGCATTAGTATTTCCGTCTTATATGGCACCACTCACATTTCTGCTTCTTTTTAGTTTGAGCATTTGAAGGAATGCATGACAGACTACATTTTGATGAAGTTTCAAAAAAGGATTTTGTAAGTGGACCGAGATGCCGGACTGTGCATTAGGGCTTAGCTGTCAGAGTGATTTGTTCAAATGCAATGACTTGACACGTTTCTCATTAGCATCTAATATGAAGCAGGGAACCCTTAAAATTCCCTGTGTTTTTTTGAGGACAAATACAATGTTTTTGTTTTACATGGACATGATAATTTATGACCATAGTATTGAGATAAATTGTCAATGACTTGAAATGCCATCTTACCCATATCGTTTTACGTTGAAAACAGCAACCTTCATGAATGCTTATGGAAAAAAATACAAAATATCAAAAGAAGTTTTTAATAAATAATAAAAAAGGATGGATTAGCATTTGGTTCATTAGTAGCACATGTGACAAGAACCTCGTGAGTAAATGAAATAAGTTTGTGATGTTTCTGGAGAGCAGATAAACAGTAGAGTTCCATGGACAGGACAGCTGTAGGCAGTGGAAGTGAGTCATCACTGGTGCATGAATGTCAGAAGTGGGATACGAACCCACGCCTCTTTCGAGACTGCGACCTTAACGCAGCGCCTTGGACCGCTCGGCCATCCTGACATCCACGAGGCCAAGTAATTGGAAACTGCTATACAAAAAAGACTTATGTGCTTAACAACTGCTTGTCTTTTTGGAAGGCAATGATTGATTGGTGAAAACGGCCTGTTCTTTTTTTAACCAAATTTAGACCACTGAGGTGTTTTTTTTTGTTTGTTTTTGTTGAGTAGCCATGATACCCAACAGTTACAATGTGGTGGAATTATATCTGGTGGCAGCACCAGGGTGTTTTGCAGTCTACGGCATTGAGGAAAACCTGGGCTTTGATAGAAATGTACGGCCGCTGTGTTTCAATACCACCTTAAATGCTGCTTCTTTGACTTCTTTGTTTACTTTGAAATGCCAAAGCATGTGTCTCACTCTTTGTGTCCATTCTCACATATTTATGACTTGGTTAAAAGATTTGGATTTCAATATAAAAAGAACAAAGTACAGAGGACAGCATAGAGTAATTGGCAAGTTGGCAAATGAGGTATAATGCAGCCTGGATAGGAGATCCAGACTTTGATTGAATGAAAGATGGGAGTAATGGTCACCTCTGGAAAACCTTTATTAACTCCTAATGATTTAGTGAAACAGTCAAGCACTTTTGCCTTCGCTCGGTGTTGTAATCATAAATAAGTCAGCCATATTTGCAATAATCAACAATGACTTCACGAATACCAGATTTGTTCATGACTGATTTATTTATGTTAAATGGACTGTCTGTTTTACAACGTTTGTGCAGATCTAAAGCATTAGTATTTCCGTCTTATATGGCACCACTCACATTTCTGCTTCTTTTTAGTTTGAGCATTTGAAGGAATGCATGACAGACTACATTTTGATGAAGTTTCAAAAAAGGATTTTGTAAGTGGACCGAGATGCCGGACTGTGCATTAGGGCTTAGCTGTCAGAGTGATTTATTTAAATGCAATGACTCGACACGTTTCTCATTAGCATCCAATATGAAGCAGGGAACCCTTAAACTTCCCTGTGTTTTTTTGAGGACAAATACAATGTATTTGTTTTACATGGACATGATAATTTATGACCTTAGTATTGAGATAAATTGTCAATGACTTGAAATGCCATCTTACCCATATCGTTTTACGTTGAAAACAGCAACCTTCATGAATGCTTATGGAAAAAAATACAAAATATCAAAAGAAGTTTTTAATAAATAATGAAAAAGGATGGATTAGCATTTGGTTCATTAGTAGCACATGTGACAAGAACCTCGTGAGTAAATGAAATAAGTTTGTGATGTTACTGGAGAGCAGATAAACAGTAGAGTTCCATGGACAGGACAGCTGTAGGGAGTGGAAGTGAGTCATCACTGGTGCATGAATGTCAGAAGTGGGATTTGAACCCACGCCTCTTTCGAGACTGCGACCTTAACGCAGCGGCTTGGACCGCTCGGCCATCCTGACATCCACCAGGCCAAGTATTTGGAAACTGCTATACAAAAAAGACTTATGGGCTTAACTGCTTGTCTTTTTGGAAGGCAATGATTGAATGGTGAAAACGGCCTGTTCTTTTTTTAACCAAATTTAGACTACTGAGGTGTTTTTTTTGTTTGTTTTTGTTGAGTAGCCATGATACCCAACAGTTACAATGTTGTGGAATTATATCTGGTGGCAGCACCAGGGTGTTCTGCAGTCTACGGCATTGAGGAAAACTTGGGCCTTGATAGAAATGTACGGCCGCTGTGTTTCAATACCACCTTAAATGCTGATTCTTTGACTTCTTTGTTTACTTTGAAATGCCAAAGCATGTGTCTCACTCTTTGTGTCCATTCTCACATATTTATGACTTGGTTAAAAGATTTGGATTTCAATATAAAAAGAACAAAGTACAGAGGACAGCATAGAGTAATTGGCAAGTTGGCAAATGAGGTATAATGCAGCCTGGATAGGAGATCCAGACTTTGATTGAATGAAAGATGGGAGTAATGGTCACCTCTGGAAAACCTTTATTAACTCCTAATGATTTAGTGAAACAGTCAAGCACTTTTGCCTTCGCTCGGTGTTGTAATCATAAATAAGTCAGCCATATTTGCAATAATCAACAATGACTTCACGAATACCAGATTTGTTCATGACTGATTTATTGATGTTAAATGGACTGTCTGTTTTACAACGTTTGTGCAGATCTAAAGCATTAGTATTTCCGTCTTATATGGCACCATTCACATTTCTGCTTCTTTTTAGTTTGAGCATTTGAAGGAATGCATGACAGACTACATTTTGATGAAGTTTCAAGAAAGGATTTTGTAAGTGGACCGAGATGCCGGACTGTGCATTAGGGCTTAGCTGTCAGAGTGATTTGTTCAAATGCAATGACTCGACACGTTTCTCATTAGCATCCAATATGAAGCAGGGAACCCTTAAACTTCCCTGTGTTTTTTTGAGGACAAATACAATGTATTTGTTTTACATGGACATGATAATTTATGACCATAGTATTGAGATAAATTGTCAAGACTTGAAATGCCATCTTACCCATATCGTTTTACGTTGAAAACAGAAACCTTCATGAATGCTTATGGAAAAAAAATACAAAATATCAAAAGAAGTTTTTAATAAATAATGAAAAAGGATGGATTAGCATTTGGTTCATTAGTAGCACATGTGACAAGAACCTCGTGAGTAAATGAAATAAGTTTGTGATGTTACTGGAGAGCAGATAAACAGTAGAGTTCCATGGACAGGACAGCTGTAGGCAGTGGAAGTGAGTCATCACTGGTGCATGAATGTCAGGAGTGGGATTCGAACCCACGCCTCTTTCAAGACTGCGACCTTAACGCAGCGGCTTGGACCGCTCGGCCATCCTGACATCCTACAGGCCAGGTATTTGGAAACTGCTATACAAAAAAGACTTATGTGCTTAACAACTGCTTGTCTTTTTGGAAGGCAATGATTGAATGGTGAAAACGGCCTGTTCTTTTTTTAACCAAATTTAGACTACTGAGGTGTTGTGTTTTTTTTTTGTTTGTTTTTGTTGAGTAGCCATGATACCCAACAGTTACAATGTTGTGGAATTATATCTGGTGGCAGCACCAGGGTGTTCTGCAGTCTAAGGCATTGAGGAAAACTTGGGCCTTGATAGAAATGTATGGCCGCTGTGTTTCAATACCACCTTAAATGCTGCTTCTTTGACCTCTTTGTTTACTTTGAAATGCCAAAGCATGTGTCTCACTCTTTGTGTCCATTCTCACATATTTATGACTTGGTTAAAAGATTTGGATTTGAATATAAAAAGAACAAAGTACAGAGGACAGCATAGAGTAATTGGCAAGTTGGCAAATGAGGTATAATGCAGCCTGGATAGGACATCCAGACTTTGATTGAATGAAAGATGGGAGTAATGGTCACCTCTGGGAAACCTTTATTAACTCCTAATGATTTAGTGAAACAGTCAAGCACTTTTGCCTTCGCTCGGTGTTGTAATCATAAATAAGTCAGCCATATTTGCAATAATCAACAATGACTTCACGAATACCAGATTTGTTCATGACTGATTTATTTATGTTAAATGGACTGTCTGTTTTACAACGTTTGTGCAGATCTAAAGCATTAGTATTTCCGTCTTATATGGCACCACTCACATTTCTGCTTCTTTTTAGTTTGAGCATTTGAAGGAATGCATGACAGACTACATTTTGATGAAGTTTCAAAAAAGGATTTTGTAAGTGGACCGAGATGCCGGACTGTGCATTAGGGCTTAGCTGTCAGAGTGATTTATTCAAATGCAATGACTCGACACGTTTCTCATTAGCATCCAATATGAAGCAGGGAACCCTTAAACTTCCCTGTGTTTTTTTGAGGACAAATACAATGTATTTGTTTTACATGGACATGATAATTTATGACCTTAGTATTGAGATAAATTGTCAATGACTTGAAATGCCATCTTACCCATATCGTTTTACGTTGAAAACAGCAACCTTCATGAATGCTTATGGAAAAAAATACAAAATATCAAAAGAAGTTTTTAATAAATAATGAAAAAGGATGGATTAGCATTTGGTTCATTAGTAGCACATGTGACAAGAACCTCGTGAGTAAATGAAATAAGTTTGTGATGTTACTGGAGATCAGTTAAACAGTAGAGTTCCATGGACAGGACAGCTGTAGGCAGTGGAAGTGAGTCATCACTGGTGCATGAATGTCAGAAGTGGGATTCGAACCCACGCCTCTTTCGAGACTGCGACCTTAACGCAGCACCTTGGACCGCTCGGCCATCCTGACATCCACCAGGCCAAGTATTTGGAAACTGCTATACAAAAAAGACTTATGGGCTTAACTGCTTGTCTTTTTGGAAGGCAATGATTGAATGGTGAAAACGGCCTGTTCTTTTTTTAACCAAATTTAGACTACTGAGGTGTTTTTTTTGTTTGTTTTTGTTGAGTAGCCATGATACCCAACAGTTACAATGTTGTGGAATTATATCTGGTGGCAGCACCAGGGTGTTCTGCAGTCTACGGCATTGAGGAAAACTTGGGCCTTGATAGAAATGTACGGCCGCTGTGTTTCAATACCACCTTAAATGCTGATTCTTTGACTTCTTTGTTTACTTTGAAATGCCAAAGCATGTGTCTCACTCTTTGTGTCCATTCTCACATATTTATGACTTGGTTAAAAGATTTGGATTTGAATATAAAAAGAACAAAGTACAGAGGACAGCATAGAGTAATTGGCAAGTTGGCAAATGAGGTATAATGCAGCCTGGATAGGAGATCCAGACTTTGATTGAATGAAAGATGGGAGTAATGGTCACCTCTGGAAAACCTTTATTAACTCCTAATGATTTAGTGAAACAGTCAAGCACTTTTGCCTTCGCTCGGTGTTGTAATCATAAATAAGTCAGCCATATTTGCAATAATCAACAATGACTTCACGAATACCAGATTTGTTCATGACTGATTTATTGATGTTAAATGGACTGTCTGTTTTACAACGTTTGTGCAGATCTAAAGCATTAGTATTTCCGTCTTATATGGCACCATTCACATTTCTGCTTCTTATTAGTTTGAGCATTTGAAGGAATGCATGACAGACTACATTTTGATGAAGTTTCAAGAAAGGATTTTGTAAGTGGACCGAGATGCCGGACTGTGCATTAGGGCTTAGCTGTCAGAGTGATTTGTTCAAATGCAATGACTCGACACGTTTCTCATTAGCATCCAATATGAAGCAGGGAACCCTTAAACTTCCCTGTGTTTTTTTGAGGACAAATACAATGTATTTGTTTTACATGGACATGATAATTTATGACCATAGTATTGAGATAAATTGTCAAGACTTGAAATGCCATCTTACCCATATCGTTTTACGTTGAAAACAGCAACCTTCATGAATGCTTATGGAAAAAAATACAAAATATCAAAAGAAGTTTTTAATAAATAATGAAAAAGGATGGATTAGCATTTGGTTCATTAGTAGCACATGTGACAAGAACCTCGTGAGTAAATGAAATAAGTTTGTGATGTTACTGGAGAGCAGATAAACAGTAGAGTTCCATGGACAGGACAGCTGTAGGCAGTGGAAGTGAGTCATCACTGGTGCATGAATGTCAGGAGTGGGATTCGAACCCACGCCTCTTTCGAGACTGCGACCTTAACGCAGCGGCTTGGACCGCTCGGCCATCCTGACATCCTACAGGCCAAGTATTTGGAAACTGCTATACAAAAAAGACTTATGTGCTTAACAACTGCTTGTCTTTTTGGAAGGCAATGATTGAATGGTGAAAACGGCCTGTTCTTTTTTTAACCAAATTTAGACTACTGAGGTGTTGTGTTTTTTTTTTTGTTTGTTTTTGTTGAGTAGCCATGATACCCAACAGTTACAATGTTGTGGAATTCTATCTGGTGGCAGCACCAGGGTGTTCTGCAGTCTAAGACATTGAGGAAAACTTGGGCCTTGATAGAAATGTACGGCCGCTGTGTTTCAATACCACCTTAAATGCTGCTTCTTTGACTTCTTTGTTTACTTTGAAATGCCAAAGCATGTGTCTCACTCTTTGTGTCCATTCTCACATATTTATGACTTGGTTAAAAGATTTGGATTTGAATATAAAAAGAACAAAGTACAGAGGACAGCATAGAGTAATTGGCAAGTTGGCAAATGAGGTATAATGCAGCCTGGATAGGAGATCCAGACTTTGATTGAATGAAAGATGGGAGTAACGGTCACCTCTGGGAAACCTTTATTAACTCCTAATGATTTAGTGAAACAGTCAAGCACTTTTGCCTTCGCTCGGTGTTGTAATCATAAATAAGTCAGCCATATTTGCAATAATCAACAATGACTTCACGAATACCAGATTTGTTCATGACTGATTTATTTATGTTAAATGGACTGTCTGTTTTACAACGTTTGTGCAGATCTAAAGCATTAGTATTTCCGTCTTATATGGCACCACTCACATTTCTGCTTCTTTTTAGTTTGAGCATTTGAAGGAATGCATGACAGACTACATTTTGATGAAGTTTCAAGAAAGGATTTTGTAAGTGGACCGAGATGCCGGACTGTGCATTAGGGCTTAGCTGTCAGAGTGATTTGTTCAAATGCAATGACTCGACACGTTTCTCATTAGCATCCAATATGAAGCAGGGAACCCTTAAACTTCCCTGTGTTTTTTTGAGGACAAATACAATGTATTTGTTTTACATGGACATGATAATTTATGACCATAGTATTGAGATAAATTGTCAAGACTTGAAATGCCATCTTACCCATATCGTTTTACGTTGAAAACAGCAACCTTCATGAATGCTTATGGAAAAAAATACAAAATATCAAAAGAAGTTTTTAATAAATAATGAAAAAGGATGGATTAGCATTTGGTTCATTAGTAGCACATGTGACAAGAACCTCGTGAGTAAATGAAATAAGTTTGTGATGTTACTGGAGAGCAGATAAACAGTAGAGTTCCATGGACAGGACAGCTGTAGGCAGTGGAAGTGAGTCATCACTGGTGCATGAATGTCAGAAGTGGGATTCGAACCCACGCCTCTTTCGAGACTGCGACCTTAACGCAGCGCCTTGGACCGCTTGGCCATCCTGACATCCTCCAGGCCAAGTATTTGGAAACTGCTATACAAAAAAGACTTATGTGCTTAACAACTGCTTGTCTTTTTGGAAGGCAATGATTGAATGGTGAAAACGGCCTGTTCTTTTTTTAACCAAATTTAGACTACTGAGGTGTTTTTTTTGTTTGTTTTTGTTGAGTAGCCATGATACCCAACAGTTACAATGTTGTGGAATTCTATCTGGTGGCAGCACCAGGGTGTTCTGCAGTCTAAGGCATTGAGGAAAACTTGGGCCTTGATAGAAATGTACGGCCGCTGTGTTTCAATACCACCTTAAATGCTGATTCTTTGACTTCTTTGTTTACTTTGAAATGCCAAAGCATGTGTCTCACTCTTTGTGTCCATTCTCACATATTTATGACTTGGTTAAAAGATTTGGATTTGAATATAAAAAGAACAAAGTACAGAGGACAGCATAGAGTAATTGGCAAGTTGGCAAATGAGGTATAATGCAGCCTGGATAGGAGATCCAGACTTTGATTGAATGAAAGATGGGAGTAATGGTCACCTCTGGAAAACCTTTATTAACTCCTAATGATTTAGTGAAACAGTCAAGCACTTTTGCCTTCGCTCGGTGTTGTAATCATAAATAAGTCAGCCATATTTGCAATAATCAACAATGACTTCACGAATACCAGATTTGTTCATGACTGATTTATTGATGTTAAATGGACTGTCTGTTTTACAACGTTTGTGCAGATCTAAAGCATTAGTATTTCCGTCTTATATGGCACCACTAACATTTCTGCTTCTTTTTAGTTTGAGCATTTGAAGGAATGCATGACAGACTACATTTTGATGAAGTTTCAAGAAAGGATTTTGTAAGTGGACCGAGATGCCGGACTGTGCATTAGGGCTTAGCTGTCAGAGTGATTTGTTCAAATGCAATGACTCGACACGTTTCTCATTAGCATCCAATATGAAGCAGGGAATCCTTAAACTTCCCTGTGTTTTTTTGATGACAAATACAATGTATTTGTTTTACATGGACATGATAATTTATGACCATAGTATTGAGATAAATTGTCAATGACTTGAAATGCCATCTTACCCATATCGTTTTACGTTGAAAACAGAAACCTTCATGAATGCTTATGGAAAAAAAATACAAAATATCAAAAGAAGTTTTTAATAAATAATGAAAAAGGATGGATTAGCATTTGGTTCATTAGTAGCACATGTGACAAGAACCTCGTGAGTAAATGAAATAAGTTTGTGATGTTACTGGAGAGCAGATAAACAGTAGAGTTCCATGGACAGGACAGCTGTAGGCAGTGGAAGTGAGTCATCACTGGTGCATGAATGTCAGAAGTGGGATTCGAACCCACGCCTGTTTCGAGACTGCGACCTTAATGCAGTGCCTTGGACCGCTCGGCCATCCTGACATCCTCCAGGCCAAGTATTTGGAAACTGCTATACAAAAAAGACTTATGTGCTTAACAACTGCTTGTCTTTTTGGAAGGCAATGATTGAATGGTGAAAACGGCCTGTTCTTTTTTTGACTAAATTTAGACTACTGAGGTGTTTTTTTTGTTTGTTTTTGTTGAGTAGCCATGATACCCAACAGTTACAATGTTGTGGAATTATATCTGGTGGCAGCACCAGGGTGTTCTGCAGTCTACTCCATTGAGGAAAACTTGGGCCTTGATAGAAATGTACGGCCGCTGTGTTTCAATACCACCTTAAATGCTGCTTCTTTGACTTCTTTGTTTACTTTGAAATGCCAAAGCATGTGTCTCACTCTTTGTGTCCATTCTCACATATTTATGACTTGGTTAAAAGATTTGGATTTGAATATAAAAAGAACAAAGTACAGAGGACAGCATAGAGTAATTGGCAAGTTGGCAAATGAGGTATAATGCAGCCTGGATAGGAGATCCAGACTTTGATTGAATGAAAGATGGGAGTAATGGTCACCTCTGGAAAACCTTTATTAACTCCTAATGATTTAGTGAAACAGTCAAGCACTTTTGCCTTCGCTCGGTGTTGTAATCATAAATAAGTCAGCCATATTTGCAATAATCAACAATGACTTCACGAATACCAGATTTGTTCATGACTGATTTATTGATGTTAAATGGACTGTCTGTTTTACAACGTTTGTGCAGATCTAAAGCATTAGTATTTCCGTCTTATATGGCACCACTCACATTTCTGCTTCTTTTTAGTTTGAGCATTTGAAGGAATGCATGACAGACTACATTTTGATGAAGTTTCAAGAAAGGATTTTGTAAGTGGACCGAGATGCCGGACTGTGCATTAGGGCTTAGCTGTCAGAGTGATTTGTTCAAATGCAATGACTCGACACGTTTCTCATTAGCATCCAATATGAAGCAGGGAACCCTTAAACTTCCCTGTGTTTTTTTGAGGACAAATACAATGTATTTGTTTTACATGGACATGATAATTTATGACCTTAGTATTGAGACAAATTGTCAATGACTTGAAATGCCATCTTACCCATATCGTTTTACGTTGAAAACAGCAACCTTCATGAATGCTTATGGAAAAAAATACAAAATATCAAAAGAAGTTTTTAATAAATAATGAAAAAGGATGGATTAGCATTTGGTTCATTAGTAGCACATGTGACAAGAACCTCGTGAGTAAATGAAATAAGTTTGTGATGTTTCTGGAGAGCAGATAAACAGTAGAGTTCCATGGACAGGTCAGCTGTAGGCAGTGGAAGAGAGTCATCACTGGTGCCTGAATGTCAAAAGTGGGATTCGAACCCACGCCTCTTTTGAGACTGCGACCTTAACGCAGCGCCTTGGACCGCTCGGCCATCCTGACATCCTCCAGGCCAAGTATTTGGAAACTGCTATACAAAAAAGACTTATGTGCTTAACAACTGCTTGTCTTTTTGGAAGGCAATGATTGAATGGTGAAAACGGCCTGTTCTTTTTTTAACCAAATTTATACTACTGAGGTGTTTTTTTTGTTTGTTTTTGTTGAGTAGCCATGATACCCAACAGTTACAATGTTGTGGAATTATATCTGGTGGCAGCACCAGGGTGTTCTGCAGTCTACTCCATTGAGGAAAACTTGGGCCTTGATAGATATGTACGGCCGCTGTGTTTCAATACCACCTTAAATGCTGCTTCTTTGACTTCTTTGTTTACTTTGAAATGCCAAAGCATGTGTCTCACTCTTTGTGTCCATTCTCACATATTTATGACTTGGTTAAAAGATTTGGATTTGAATATAAAAAGAACAAAGTACAGAGGACAGCATAGAGTAATTGGCAAGTTGGCAAATGAGGTATAATGCAGCCTGGATAGGAGATCCAGACTTTGATTGAATGAAAGATGGGAGTAATGGTCACCTCTGGAAAACCTTTATTAACTCCTAATGATTTAGTGAAACAGTCAAGCACTTTTGCCTTCGCTCGGTGTTGTAATCATAAATACGTCAGCCATATTTGTAATAATCAACAATGACTTCATGAATTCCAGGTTTGTTCAAGACTGATTTATTTATGTTAAATGGACTGTCATTTTTACAACATTTGTGCAGATCTAAAGCATTAGTATTTCCGTCTTATATGGCACCACTCACATTTCTGCTTCTTTTTAGTTTGAGCATTTGAAGGAAGGCATGACAGACTACATTTTGATGAAGTTTCAAAAAAGGATTTTGTAAGTGGACCGAGATGCCGGACTGTGCATTAGGGCTTAGCTGTCAGAGTGATTTGTTCAAATGCAATGACTCGACACGTTTCTCATTAGCATGCAATATGAAGCAGGGAACCCTTAAACTTCCCTGTGTTTTTTTGAGGACAAATACAATGTATTTGTTTTACATGGACATGATAATTTATGACCTTGGTATTAAGATAAATTGTCAATGACTTGAAATGCCATCTTACCCATATCGTTTTACGTTGAAAACAGAAACCTTCATGAATACTTATGGAAAAAAATACAAAATATCAAAAGAAGTTTTTAATAAATAATGAAAAAGGATGGATTAGCATTTGGTTCATTAGTAGCACATGTGACAAGAACCTCGTGAGTAAATGAAATAAGTTTGTGATGTTACTGGAGAGCAGATAAACAGTAGAGTTCCATGGACAGGACAGCTGTAGGCAGTGGAAGTGAGTCATCACTGGTGCATGAATGTCAGAAGTGGGATTCGAACCCACGCCTCTTTCGAGACTGCGACCTTAACGCAGCGCCTTGGACCGCTCGGCCATCCTGACATCCTCCAGGCCAAGTATTTGGAAACTGCTATACAAAAAAGACTTATGTGCTTAACAACTGCTTGTCTTTTTGGAAGGCAATGATTGAATGGTGAAAACGGCCTGTTCTTTTTTTAACCAAATTTAGACTACTGAGGTGTTTTTTTTGTTTGTTTTTGTTGAGTAGCCATGATACCCAACAGTTACAATGTTGTGGAATTATATCTGGTGGCAGCACCAGGGTGTTCTGCAGTCTACGGCATTGAGGAAAACTTGGGCCTTGATAGAAATGTACGGCCGCTGTGTTTCGATACCACCTTAAATGCTGCTTCTTTGACTTCTTTGTTTACTTTGAAATGCCAAAGCATGTGTCTCACTCTTTGTGTCCATTCTCACATATTTATGACTTGGTTAAAAGATTTGGATTTGAATATAAAAAGAACAAAGTACAGAGGACAGCATAGAGTAATTGGCAAGTTGGCAAATGTAGTATAATGCAGCCTGGATAGGAGATCCAGACTTTGATTGAATGAAAGATGGGAGTAATGGTCACCTCTGGAAAACCTTTATTAACTCCTAATGATTTAGTGAAACAGTCAAGCACTTTTGCCTTCGCTCGGTGTTGTAATCATAAATACGTCAGCCATATTTGTAATAATCAACAATGACTTCACGAATACCAGATTTGTTCATGACTGATTTATTTATGTTAAATGGACTGTCTGTTTTACAACATTTGTGCAGATCTAAAGCATTAGTATTTCCGTCTTATATGGCACCACTAACATTTCTGCTTCTTTTTAGTTTGAACATTTGAAGGAAGGCATGACAGACTACATTTTGATGAAGTTTCAAAAAAGGATTTTGTAAGTGGACCGAGATGCCGGACTGTGCATTAGGGCTTAGCTGTCAGAGTGATTTGTTCAAATGCAATGACTCGACACGTTTCTCATTAGCATCCAATATGAAGCAGGGAACCCTTAAACTTCCCTGTGTTTTTTTGAGGACAAATACAATGTATTTGTTTTACATGGACATGATCATTTATGACCTTGGTATTGAGATAAATCTTCAATGACTTGAAATGCCATCTTACCCATATCGTTTTACGTTGAAAACAGAAACCTTCATGAATACTTATGGAAAAAAATACAAAATATCAAAAGAAGATTTTAATAAATAATGAAAAAGGATGGATTAGCATTTGGTTCATTAGTAGCACATGTGACAAGAACCTCCTGAGTAAATGAAATAAGTTTGTGATGTTACTGGAGAGCAGATAAACAGTAGAGTTCCATGGACAGGACAGCTGTGGGCAGTGGAAGTGAGTCATCACTGGTGCATGAATGTCAGAAGTGGGATTTGAACCCACGCCTCTTTCGAGACTGCGACCTTAACGCAGCGCCTTGGACCGCTCGGCCATCCTGACATCCTCCAGGCCAAGTATTTGGAAACTGCTATACAAAAAAGACTTATGTGCTTAACAACTGCTTGTCTTTTTGGAAGGCAATGATTGAATGGTGAAAACGGCCTGTTCTTTTTTTAACCAAATTTAGACTACTGAGGTGTTTTTTTTGTTTGTTTTTGTTGAGTAGCCATGATACCCAACAGTTACAATGTTGTGGAATTATATCTGGTGGCAGCACCAGGGTGTTCTGCAGTCTACGGCATTGAGGAAAACTTGGGCCTTGATAGAAATGTACGGCCGCTGTGTTTCAATACCACCTTAAATGCTGCTTCTTTGACTTCTTTGTTTACTTTGAAATGCCAAAGCATGTGTCTCACTCTTTGTGTCCATACTCACATATTTATGACTTGGTTAAAAGATTTGGATTTGAATATAAAAAGAACAAAGTACAGAGGACAGCATAGAGTAATTGGCAAGTTGGCAAATGAGGTATAATGCAGCCTGGATAGGAGATCCAGACTTTGATTGAATGAAAGATGGGAGTAATGGTCACCTCTGGAAAACCTTTATTAACTCCTAATGATTTAGTGAAACAGTCAAGCACTTTTGCCTTCGCTCGGTGTTGTAATCATAAATAAGTCAGCCATATTTGCAATAATCAACAATGACTTCACGAATACCAGATTTGTTCATGACTGATTTATTTATGTTAAATGGACTGTCTGTTTTACAACGTTTGTGCAGATCTAAAGCATTAGTATTTCCGTCTTATATGGCACCACTAACATTTCTGCTTCTTTTTAGTTTGAGCATTTGAAGGAATGCATGACAGACTACATTTTGATGAAGTTTCAAAAAAGGATTTTGTAAGTGGACCGAGATGCCGGACTGTGCATTAGGGCTTAGCTGTCAGAGTGATTTGTTCAAATGCAATGACTCGACACGTTTCTCATTAGCATCCAATATGAAGCAGGGAACCCTTAAACTTCCCTGTGTTTTTTTGAGGACAAATACAATGTATTTGTTTTACATGGACATGATAATTTATGACCTTAGTATTGAGACAAATTGTCAATGACTTGAAATGCCATCTTACCCATATCGTTTTACGTTGAAAACAGCAACCTTCATGAATGCTTATGGAAAAAAATACAAAATATCAAAAGAAGTTTTTAATAAATAATGAAAAAGGATGGATTAGCATTTGGTTCATTAGTAGCACATGTGACAAGAACCTCGTGAGTAAATGAAATAAGTTTGTGATGTTTCTGGAGAGCAGATAAACAGTAGAGTTCCATGGACAGGACAGCTGTAGGCAGTGGAAGTGAGTCATCACTGGTGCATGAATGTCAGAAGTGGGATTCGAACCCACGCCTCTTTCGAGACTGCGACCTTAACGCAGCGCCTTGGACCGCTCGGCCATCCTGACATCCTCCAGGCCAAGTATTTGGAAACTGCTATACAAAAAAGACTTATGTGCTTAACAACTGCTTGTCTTTTTGGAAGGCAATGATTGAATGGTGAAAACGGCCTGTTCTTTTTTTAACCAAATTTATACTACTGAGGTGTTTTTTTTGTTTGTTTTTGTTGAGTAGCCATGATACCCAACAGTTACAATGTTGTGGAATTCTATCTGGTGGCAGCACCAGGGTGTTCTGCAGTCTAAGGCATTGAGGAAAACTTGGGCCTTGATAGAAATGTACGGCCGCTGTGTTTCAATACCACCTTAAATGCTGCTTCTTTGACTTCTTTGTTTACTTTGAAATGCCAAAGCATGTGTCTCACTCTTTGTGTCCATTCTCACATATTTATGACTTGGTTAAAAGATTTGGATTTGAATATAAAAAGAACAAAGTACAGAGGACAGCATAGAGTAATTGGCAAGTTGGCAAATGAGGTATAATGCAGCCTGGATAGGAGATCCAGACTTTGATTGAATGAAAGATGGGAGTAATGGTCACCTCTGGAAAACCTTTATTAACTCCTAATGATTTAGTGAAACAGTCAAGCACTTTTGCCTTCGCTCGGTGTTGTAATCATAAATAAGTCAGCCATATTTGCAATAATCAACAATGACTTCACGAATACCAGATTTGTTCATGACTGATTTATTTATGTTAAATGGACTGTCTGTTTTACAACGTTTGTGCAGATCTAAAGCATTAGTATTTCCGTCTTATATGGCACCACTAACATTTCTGCTTCTTTTTAGTTTGAGCATTTGAAGGAATGCATGACAGACTACATTTTGATGAAGTTTCAAAAAAGGATTTTGTAAGTGGACCGAGATGCCGGACTGTGCATTAGGGCTTAGCTGTCAGAGTGATTTGTTCAAATGCAATGACTCGACACGTTTCTCATTAGCATCCAATATGAAGCAGGGAACCCTTAAACTTCCCTGTGTTTTTTTGAGGACAAATACAATGTATTTGTTTTACATGGACATGATAATTTATGACCTTAGTATTGAGACAAATTGTCAATGACTTGAAATGCCATCTTACCCATATCGTTTTACGTTGAAAACAGCAACCTTCATGAATGCTTATGGAAAAAAATACAAAATATCAAAAGAAGTTTTTAATAAATAATGAAAAAGGATGGATTAGCATTTGGTTCATTAGTAGCACATGTGACAAGAACCTCGTGAGTAAATGAAATAAGTTTGTGATGTTTCTGGAGAGCAGATAAACAGTAGAGTTCCATGGACAGGACAGCTGTAGGCAGTGGAAGTGAGTCATCACTGGTGCATGAATGTCAGAAGTGGGATTCGAACCCACGCCTCTTTCGAGACTGCGACCTTAACGCAGCGCCTTGGACCGCTCGGCCATCCTGACATCCTCCAGGCCAAGTATTTGGAAACTGCTATACAAAAAAGACTTATGTGCTTAACAACTGCTTGTCTTTTTGGAAGGCAATGATTGAATGGTGAAAACGGCCTGTTCTTTTTTTAACCAAATTTATACTACTGAGGTGTTTTTTTTGTTGAGTAGCCATGATACCCAACAGTTACAATGTTGTGGAATTCTATCTGGTGGCAGCACCAGGGTGTTCTGCAGTCTAAGGCATTGAGGAAAACTTGGGCCTTGATAGAAATGTACGGCCGCTGTGTTTCAATACCACCTTAAATGCTGCTTCTTTGACTTCTTTGTTTACTTTGAAATGCCAAAGCATGTGTCTCACTCTTTGTGTCCATTCTCACATATTTATGACTTGGTTAAAAGATTTGGATTTGAATATAAAAAGAACAAAGTACAGAGGACAGCATAGAGTAATTGGCAAGTTGGCAAATGAGGTATAATGCAGCCTGGATAGGAGATCCAGACTTTGATTGAATGAAAGATGGGAGTAATGGTCACCTCTGGAAAACCTTTATTAACTCCTAATGATTTAGTGAAACAGTCAAGCACTTTTGCCTTCGCTCGGTGTTGTAATCATAAATAAGTCAGCCATATTTGCAATAATCAACAATGACTTCACGAATACCAGATTTGTTCATGACTGATTTTTTTACGTTAAATGGACTGTCTGTTTTACAACATTTGTGCAGATCTAAAGCATTAGTATTTCCGTCTTATATGGCACCACTAACATTTCTGCTTCTTTTTAGTTTGAGCATTTGAAGGAATGCATGACAGACTACATTTTGATGAAGTTTCAAGAAAGGATTTTGTAAGTGGACCGAGATGCCGGACTGTGCATTAGGGCTTAGCTGTCAGAGTGATTTGTTCAAATGCAATGACTCGACACGTTTCTCATTAGCATCCAATATGAAGCAGGGAACCCTTAAACTTCCCTGTGTTTTTTTGAGGACAAATACAATGTATTTGTTTTACATGGACATGATAATTTATGACCATAGTATTGAGATAAATTGTCAATGACCTGAAATGCCATCTTACCCATATCGTTTTACGTTGAAAACAGCAACCTTCATGAATGCTTATGGAAAAAAATACAAAATATCAAAAGAAGTTTTTAATAAATAATGAAAAAGGATGGATTAGCATTTGGTTCATTAGTAGCACATGTGACAAGAACCTCGTGAGTAAATGAAATAAGTTTGTGATGTTACTGGAGATCAGTTAAACAGTAGAGTTCCATGGACAGGACAACTGTAGGCAGTGGAAGTGAGTCATCACTGGTGCATGAATGTCAGAAGTGGGATTCGAACCCACGCCTCTTTCGAGACTGCGACCTTAACGCAGCGCCTTGGACCGCTCGGCCATCCTGACATACTCCAGGCCAAGTATTTGGAAACTGCTATACAAAAAAGACTTATGTGCTTAACAACTGCTTGTCTTTTTGGAAGGCAATGATTGAATGGTGAAAACGGCCTGTTCTTTTTTTGACTAAATTTAGACTACTGAGTTGTTTTTTTGTTTGTTTGTTTTTGTTGAGTAGCCATGATACCCAACAGTTACAATGTTGTGGAATTCTATCTGGTGGCAGCACCAGGGTGTTCTGCAGTCTACAGCATTGAGGAAAACTTGGGCCTTGATAGAAATGTACGGCCGCTGTGTTTCAATACCACCTTAAATGCTGCTTCTTTGACCTCTTTGTTTACTTTGAAATGCCAAAGCATGTGTCTCACTCTTTGTGTCCATTCTCACATATTTATGACTTGGTTAAAAGATTTGGATTTGAATATAAAAAGAACAAAGTACAGAGGACAGCATAGAGTAATTGGCAAGTTGGCAAATGAGGTATAATGCAGCCTGGATAGGAGATCCAGACTTTGATTGAATGAAAGATGGGAGTAATGGTCACCTCTGGAAAACCTTTATTAACTCCTAATGATTTAGTGAAACAGTCAAGCACTTTTGCCTTCGCTCGGTGTTGTAATCATAAATAAGTCAGCCATATTTGCAATAATCAACAATGACTTCACGAATACCAGATTTGTTCATGACTGATTTATTTATGTTAAATGGACTGTCTGTTTTACAACGTTTGTCCAGATCTAAAGCATTAGTATTTCCGTCTTATATGGCACCACTAACATTTCTGCTTCTTTTTAGTTTGAGCATTTGAAGGAATGCATGACAGATTACATTTTGATGAAGTTTCAAGAAAGGATTTTGTAAGTGGACCGAGATGCCGGACTGTGCATTAGGGCTTAGCTGTCAGAGTGATTTGTTCAAATGCAATGACTTGACACGTTTCTCATTAGCATCCAATATGAAGCAGGGAACTCTTAAACTTCCCTGTGTTTTTTTGAGGACAAATACAATGTATTTGTTTTACATGGACATGATAATTTATGACCTTAGTATTGAGATAAATTGTCAATGACTTGAAATGCCATCTTACCCATATCGTTTTACGTTGAAAACAGCAACCTTCATGAATGCTTATGGAAAAAAATACAAAATATCAAAAGAAGTTTTTAATAAATAATGAAAAAGGATGGATTAGCATTTGGTTCATTAGTAGCACATGTGACAAGAACCTCGTGAGTAAATGAAATAAGTTTGTGATGTTTCTGGAGAGCAGATAAACAGTAGAGTTCCATGGACAGGACAGCTGTAGGCAGTGGAAGAGAGTCATCACTGGTGCATGAATGCCAGAAGTGGGATTCGAACCCACGCCTCTTTCGAGACTGCGACCTTAACGCAGCGCCTTGGACCGCTCGGCCATCCTGACATCCTCCAGGCCAAGTATTTGGAAACTGCTATACAAAAAAGACTTATGTGCTTAACAACTGCTTGTCTTTTTGGAAGGCAATGATTGAATGGTGAAAACGGCCTGTTCTTTTTTTAACCAAATTTAGACTACTGATGTGTTTTTTTTGTTTGTTTTTGTTGAGTAGCCATGATACCCAACAGTTACAATGTTGTGGAATTATATCTGGTGGCAGCACCAGGGTGTTCTGCAGTCTAAGGCATTGAGGAAAACTTGGGCCTTGATAGAAATGTACGGCCGCTGTGTTTCAATACCACCTTAAATGCTGCTTCTTTGACTTCTTTGTTTACTTTGAAATGCCAAAGCATGTGTCTCACTCTTTGTGTCCATTCTCACATATTTATGACTTGGTTAAAAGATTTGGATTTGAATATAAAAAGAACAAAGTACAGAGGACAGCATAGAGTAATTGGCAAGTTGGCAAATGAGGTATAATGCAGCCTGGATAGGAGATCCAGACTTTGATTGAATGAAAGATGGGAGTAATGGTCACCTCTGGAAAACCTTTATTAACTCCTAATGATTTAGTGAAACAGTCAAGCACTTTTGCCTTCGCTCGGTGTTGTAATCATAAATAAGTCAGCCATATTTGCAATAATCAACAATGACTTCACGAATACCAGATTTGTTCATGACTGATTTATTTATGTTAAATGGACTGTCTGTTTTACAACGTTTGTCCAGATCTAAAGCATTAGTATTTCCGTCTTATATGGCACCACTAACATTTCTGCTTCTTTTTAGTTTGAGCATTTGAAGGAATGCATGACAGACTACATTTTGATGAAGTTTCAAAAAAGGATTTTGTAAGTGGACCGAGATGCCGGACTGTGCATTAGGGCTTAGCTGTCAGAGTGATTTGTTCAAATGCAATGACTCGACACGTTTCTCATTAGCATCCAATATGAAGCAGGGAACCCTTAAACTTCCCTGTGTTTTTTTGAGGACAAATACAATGTATTTGTTTTACATGGACATGATAATTTATGACCATAGTATTGAGATAAATTGTCAATGACTTGAAATGCCATCTTACCCATATCGTTTTACGTTGAAAACAGCAACTTTCATGAATGCTTATGGAAAAAAATACAAAATATCAAAAGAAGTTTTTAATAAATAATGAAAAAGGATGGATTAGCATTTGGTTCATTAGTAGCACATGTGACAAGAACCTCGTGAGTAAATGAAATAAGTTTGTGATGTTACTGGAGATCAGTTAAACAGTAGAGTTCCATGGACAGGACAGCTGTAGGCAGTGGAAGTGAGTCATCACTGGTGCATGAATGTCAGAAGTGGGATTCGAACCCACGCCTCTTTCAAGACTGCGACCTTAACGCAGCGCCTTGGACCGCTCGGCCATCCTGACATCCTCCAGGCCAATTATTTGGAAACTGCTATACAAAAAAGACTTATGTGCTTAACAACTGCTTGTCTTTTTGGAAGGCAATGATTGAATGGTGAAAACGGCCTGTTCTTTTTTTAACCAAATTTAGACTACTGAGGTGTTTTTTTTGTTTGTTTTTGTTGAGTAGCCATGATACCCAACAGTTACAATGTTGTGGAATTCTATCTGGTGGCAGCACCAGGGTGTTCTGCAGTCTACAGCATTGAGGAAAACTTGGGCCTTGATAGAAATGTACGGCCGCTGTGTTTCAATACCACCTTAAATGCTGCTTCTTTGACCTCTTTGTTTACTTTGAAATGCCAAAGCATGTGTCTCACTCTTTGTGTCCATTCTCACATATTTATGACTTGGTTAAAAGATTTGGATTTGAATATAAAAAGAACAAAGTACAGAGGACAGCATAGAGTAATTGGCAAGTTGGCAAATGAAGTATAATGCAGCCTGGATAGGAGATCCAGACTTTGATTGAATGAAAGATGGGAGTAATGGTCACCTCTGGAAAACCTTTATTAACTCCTAATGATTTAGTGAAACAGTCAAGCACTTTTGCCTTCGCTCGGTGTTGTAATCATAAATAAGTCAGCCATATTTGCAATAATCAACAATGACTTCACGAATACCAGATTTGTTCATGACTGATTTATTTATGTTAAATGGACTGTCTGTTTTACAACGTTTGTGCAGATCTAAAGCATTAGTATTTCCGTCTTATATGGCACCACTAACATTTCTGCTTCTTTTTAGTTTGAGCATTTGAAGGAATGCATGACAGACTACATTTTGATGAAGTTTCAAAAAAGGATTTTGTAAGTGGACCGAGATGCCGGACTGTGCATTAGGGCTTAGCTGTCAGAGTGATTTGTTCAAATGCAATGACTCGACACGTTTCTCATTAGCATCCAATATGAAGCAGGGAACCCTTAAACTTCCCTGTGTTTTTTTGAGGACAAATACAATGTATTTGTTTTACATGGACATGATAATTTATGACCTTAGTATTGAGACAAATTGTCAATGACTTGAAATGCCATCTTACCCATATCGTTTTACGTTGAAAACAGCAACCTTCATGAATGCTTATGGAAAAAAATACAAAATATCAAAAGAAGTTTTTAATAAATAATGAAAAAGGATGGATTAGCATTTGGTTCATTAGTAGCACATGTGACAAGAACCTCGTGAGTAAATGAAATAAGTTTGTGATGTTACTGGAGATCAGTTAAACAGTAGAGTTCCATGGACAGGACAGCTGTAGGCAGTGGAAGTGAGTCATCACTGGTGCATGAATGTCAGAAGTGGGATTCGAACCCACGCCTCTTTCAAGACTGCGACCTTAACGCAGCGCCTTGGACCGCTCGGCCATCCTGACATCCTCCAGGCCAAGTATTTGGAAACTGCTATACAAAAAAGACTTATGTGCTTAACAACTGCTTGTCTTTTTGGAAGGCAATGATTGAATGGTGAAAACGGCCTGTTCTTTTTTTAACCAAATTTAGACTACTGATGTGTTTTTTTTGTTTGTTTTTGTTGAGTAGCCATGATACCCAACAGTTACAATGTTGTGGAATTATATCTGGTGGCAGCACCAGGGTGTTCTGCAGTCTAAGGCATTGAGGAAAACTTGGGCCTTGATAGAAATGTACGGCCGCTGTGTTTCAATACCACCTTAAATGCTGCTTCTTTGACTTCTTTGTTTACTTTGAAATGCCAAAGCATGTGTCTCACTCTTTGTGTCCATTCTCACATATTTATGACTTGGTTAAAAGATTTGGATTTGAATATAAAAAGAACAAAGTACAGAGGACAGCATAGAGTAATTGGCAAGTTGGCAAATGAGGTATAATGCAGCCTGGATAGGAGATCCAGACTTTGATTGAATGAAAGATGGGAGTAACGGTCACCTCTGGGAAACCTTTATTAACTCCTAATGATTTAGTGAAACAGTCAAGCACTTTTGCCTTCGCTCGGTGTTGTAATCATAAATAAGTCAGCCATATTTGCAATAATCAACAATGACTTCACGAATACCAGATTTGTTCATGACTGATTTATTTATGTGAAATGGACTGTCTGTTTTACAACATTTGTGCAGATCTAAAGCATTAGTATTTCCGTCTTATATGGCACCTCTCACATTTCTGCTTCTTTTTAGTTTGAGCATTTGAAGGAATGCATGACAGATTACATTTTGATGAAGTTTCAAGAAAGGATTTTGTAAGTGGACCGAGATGCCGGACTGTGCATTAGGGCTTAGCTGTCAGAGTGATTTGTTCAAATGCAATGACTTGACACGTTTCTCATTAGCATCCAATATGAAGCAGGGAACCCTTAAACTTCCCTGTGTTTTTTTGAGGACAAATACAATGTATTTGTTTTACATGGACATGATAATTTATGACCTTAGTATTGAGATAAATTGTCAATGACTTGAAATGCCATCTTACCCATATCGTTTTACGTTGAAAACAGAAACCTTCATGAATGCTTATGGAAAAAAATACAAAATATCAAAAGAAGTTTTTAATAAATAATGAAAAAGGATGGATTAGCATTTGGTTCATTAGTAGCACATGTGACAAGAACCTCGTGAGTAAATGAAATAAGTTTGTGATGTTTCTGGAGAGCAGATAAACAGTAGAGTTCCATGGACAGGACAGCTGTAGGCAGTGGAAGAGAGTCATCACTGGTGCATGAATGCCAGAAGTGGGATTTGAACCCACGCCTCTTTCGAGACTGCGACCTTAACGCAGCGCCTTGGACCGCTCGGCCATCCTGACATACTCCAGGCCAAGTATTTGGAAACTGCTATACAAAAAAGACTTATGTGCTTAACAACTGCTTGTCTTTTTGGAAGGCAATGATTGAATGGTGAAAACGGCCTGTTCTTTTTTTGACTAAATTTAGACTACTGAGGTGTTTTTTTTGTTTGTTTGTTTTTGTTGAGTAGCCATGATACCCAACAGTTACAATGTTGTGGAATTCTATCTGGTGGCAGCACCAGGGTGTTCTGCAGTCTACAGCATTGAGGAAAACTTGGGCCTTGATAGAAATGTACGGCCGCTGTGTTTCAATACCACCTTAAATGCTGCTTCTTTGACCTCTTTGTTTACTTTGAAATGCCAAAGCATGTGTCTCACTCTTTGTGTCCATTCTCACATATTTATGACTTGGTTAAAAGATTTGGATTTGAATATAAAAAGAACAAAGTACAGAGGACAGCATAGAGTAATTGGCAAGTTGGCAAATGAGGTATAATGCAGCCTGGATAGGAGATCCAGACTTTGATTGAATGAAAGATGGGAGTAATGGTCACCTCTGGAAAACCTTTATTAACTCCTAATGATTTAGTGAAACAGTCAAGCACTTTTGCCTTCGCTCGGTGTTGTAATCATAAATAAGTCAGCCATATTTGCAATAATCAACAATGACTTCACGAATACCAGATTTGTTCATGACTGATTTATTTATGTTAAATGGACTGTCTGTTTTACAACGTTTGTGCAGATCTAAAGCATTAGTATTTCCGTCTTATATGGCACCACTAACATTTCTGCTTCTTTTTAGTTTGAGCATTTGAAGGAATGCATGACAGACTACATTTTGATGAAGTTTCAAAAAAGGATTTTGTAAGTGGACCGAGATGCCGGACTGTGCATTAGGGCTTAGCTGTCAGAGTGATTTGTTCAAATGCAATGACTCGACACGTTTCTCATTAGCATCCAATATGAAGCAGGGAACCCTTAAACTTCCCTGTGTTTTTTTGAGGACAAATACAATGTATTTGTTTTACATGGACATGATAATTTATGACCTTAGTATTGAGACAAATTGTCAATGACTTGAAATGCCATCTTACCCATATCGTTTTACGTTGAAAACAGCAACCTTCATGAATGCTTATGGGAAAAAATACAAAATATCAAAAGAAGTTTTTAATAAATAATGAAAAAGGATGGATTAGCATTTGGTTCATTAGTAGCACATGTGACAAGAACCTCGTGAGTAAATGAAATAAGTTTGTGATGTTTCTGGAGAGCAGATAAACAGTAGAGTTCCATGGACAGGACAGCTGTAGGCAGTGGAAGTGAGTCATCACTGGTGCATGAATGTCAGAAGTGGGATTCGAACCCACGCCTCTTTCGAGACTGCGACCTTAACGCAGCGCCTTGGACCGCTCGGCCATCCTGACATCCTCCAGGCCAAGTATTTGGAAACTGCTATACAAAAAAGACTTATGTGCTTAACTGCTTGTCTTTTTGGAAGGCAATGATTGAATGGTGAAAACGGCCTGTTCTTTTTTTAACCAAATTTAGACTACTGATGTGTTTTTTTTGTTTGTTTTTGTTGAGTAGCCATGATACCCAACAGTTACAATGTTGTGGAATTATATCTGGTGGCAGCACCAGGGTGTTCTGCAGTCTAAGGCATTGAGGAAAACTTGGGCCTTGATAGAAATGTACGGCCGCTGTGTTTCAATATCACCTTAAATGCTGCTTCTTTGACTTCTTTGTTTACTTTGAAATGCCAAAGCATGTGTCTCACTCTTTGTGTCCATTCTCACATATTTATGACTTGGTTAAAAGATTTGGATTTGAATATAAAAAGAACAAAGTACAGAGGACAGCATAGAGTAATTGGCAAGTTGGCAAATGAGGTATAATGCAGCCTGGATAGGAGATCCAGACTTTGATTGAATGAAAGATGGGAGTAATGGTCACCTCTGGAAAACCTTTATTAACTCCTAATGATTTAGTGAAACAGTCAAGCACTTTTGCCTTCGCTCGGTGTTGTAATCATAAATAAGTCAGCCATATTTGCAATAATCAACAATGACTTCACGAATACCAGATTTGTTCATGACTGATTTATTTATGTGAAATGGACTGTCTGTTTTACAACATTTGTGCAGATCTAAAGCATTAGTATTTCCGTCTTATATGGCACCTCTCACATTTCTGCTTCTTTTTAGTTTGAGCATTTGAAGGAATGCATGACAGATTACATTTTGATGAAGTTTCAAGAAAGGATTTTGTAAGTGGACCGAGATGCCGGACTGTGCATTAGGGCTTAGCTGTCAGAGTGATTTGTTCAAATGCAATGACTTGACACGTTTCTCATTAGCATCCAATATGAAGCAGGGAACCCTTAAACTTCCCTGTGTTTTTTTGAGGACAAATACAATGTATTTGTTTTACATGGACATGATAATTTATGACCTTAGTATTGAGATAAATTGTCAATGACTTGAAATGCCATCTTACCCATATCGTTTTACGTTGAAAACAGCAACCTTCATGAATGCTTATGGAAAAAAATACAAAATATCAAAAGAAGTTTTTAATAAATAATGAAAAAGGATGGATTAGCATTTGGTTCATTAGTAGCACATGTGACAAGAACCTCGTGAGTAAATGAAATAAGTTTGTGATGTTACTGGAGATCAGTTAAACAGTAGAGTTCCATGGACAGGACAGCTGTAGGCAGTGGAAGTGAGTCATCACTGGTGCATGAATGTCAGAAGTGGGATTCGAACCCACGCCTCTTTCAAGACTGCGACCTTAACGCAGCGCCTTGGACCGCTCGGCCATCCTGACATCCTCCAGGCCAATTATTTGGAAACTGCTATACAAAAAAGACTTATGTGCTTAACAACTGCTTGTCTTTTTGGAAGGCAATGATTGAATGGTGAAAACGGCCTGTTCTTTTTTTGACTAAATTTAGACTACTGAGGTGTTTTTTTTGTTTGTTTGTTTTTGTTGAGTAGCCATGATACCCAACAGTTACAATGTTGTGGAATTCTATCTGGTGGCAGCACCAGGGTGTTCTGCAGTCTACAGCATTGAGGAAAACTTGGGCCTTGATAGAAATGTACGGCCGCTGTGTTTCAATACCACCATAAATGCTGCTTCTTTGACCTCTTTGTTTACTTTGAAATGCCAAAGCATGTGTCTCACTCTTTGTGTCCATTCTCACATATTTATGACTTGGTTAAAAGATTTGGATTTGAATATAAAAAGAACAAAGTACAGAGGACAGCATAGAGTAATTGGCAAGTTGGCAAATGAGGTATAATGCAGCCTGGATAGGAGATCCAGACTTTGATTGAATGAAAGATGGGAGTAATGGTCACCTCTGGAAAACCTTTATTAACTCCTAATGATTTAGTGAAACAGTCAAGCACTTTTGCCTTCGCTCGGTGTTGTAATCATAAATAAGTCAGCCATATTTGCAATAATCAACAATGACTTCACGAATACCAGATTTGTTCATGACTGATTTATTTATGTTAAATGGACTGTCTGTTTTACAACGTTTGTGCAGATCTAAAGCATTAGTATTTCCGTCTTATATGGCACCACTAACATTTCTGCTTCTTTTTAGTTTGAGCATTTGAAGGAATGCATGACAGACTACATTTCGATGAAGTTTCAAAAAAGGATTTTGTAAGTGGACCGAGATGCCGGACTGTGCATTAGGGCTTAGCTGTCAGAGTGATTTGTTCAAATGCAATGACTCGACACGTTTCTCATTAGCATCCAATATGAAGCAGGGAACCCTTAAACTTCCCTGTGTTTTTTTGAGGACAAATACAATGTATTTGTTTTACATGGACATGATAATTTATGACCTTAGTATTGAGACAAATTGTCAATGACTTGAAATGCCATCTTACCCATATCGTTTTACGTTGAAAACAGCAACCTTCATGAATGCTTATGGAAAAAAATACAAAATATCAAAAGAAGTTTTTAATAAATAATGAAAAAGGATGGATTAGCATTTGGTTCATTAGTAGCACATGTGACAAGAACCTCGTGAGTAAATGAAATAAGTTTGTGATGTTTCTGGAGAGCAGATAAACAGTAGAGTTCCATGGACAGGACAGCTGTAGGCAGTGGAAGTGAGTCATCACTGGTGCATGAATGTCAGAAGTGGGATTCGAACCCACGCCTCTTTCGAGACTGCGACCTTAACGCAGCGCCTTGGACCGCTCGGCCATCCTGACATCCTCCAGGCCAAGTATTTGGAAACTGCTATACAAAAAAGACTTATGTGCTTAACTGCTTGTCTTTTTGGAAGGCAATGATTGAATGGTGAAAACGGCCTGTTCTTTTTTTAACCAAATTTATACTACTGATGTGTTTTTTTTGTTTGTTTGTTTTTGTTGAGTAGCCATGATACCCAACAGTTACAATGTTGTGGAATTCTATCTGGTGGCAGCACCAGGGTGTTCTGCAGTCTACAGCATTGAGGAAAACTTGGGCCTTGATAGAAATGTACGGCCGCTGTGTTTCAATACCACCTTAAATGCTGCTTCTTTGACCTCTTTGTTTACTTTGAAATGCCAAAGCATGTGTCTCACTCTTTGTGTCCATTCTCACATATTTATGACTTGGTTAAAAGATTTGGATTTGAATATAAAAAGAACAAAGTACAGAGGACAGCATAGAGTAATTGGCAAGTTGGCAAATGAGGTATAATGCAGCCTGGATAGGAGATCCAGACTTTGATTGAATGAAAGATGGGAGTAATGGTCACCTCTGGAAAACCTTTATTAACTCCTAATGATTTAGTGAAACAGTCAAGCACTTTTGCCTTCGCTCGGTGTTGTAATCATAAATAAGTCAGCCATATTTGCAATAATCAACAATGACTTCACGAATACCAGATTTGTTCATGACTGATTTATTTATGTGAAATGGACTGTCTGTTTTACAACATTTGTGCAGATCTAAAGCATTAGTATTTCCGTCTTATATGGCACCTCTCACATTTCTGCTTCTTTTTAGTTTGAGCATTTGAAGGAATGCATGACAGATTACATTTTGATGAAGTTTCAAGAAAAGATTTTGTAAGTGGACCGAGATGCCGGACTGTGCATTAGGGCTTAGCTGTCAGAGTGATTTGTTCAAATGCAATGACTCGACACGTTTCTCATTAGCATCCAATATGAAGCAGGGAACCCTTAAACTTCCCTGTGTTTTTTTGAGGACAAATACAATGTATTTGTTTTACATGGACATGATAATTTATGACCTTAGTATTGAGATAAATTGTCAATGACTTGAAATGCCATCTTACCCATATCGTTTTACGTTGAAAACAGCAACCTTCATGAATGCTTATGGAAAAAAATACAAAATATCAAAAGAAGTTTTTAATAAATAATGAAAAAGGATGGATTAGCATTTGGTTCATTAGTAGCACATGTGACAAGAACCTCGTGAGTAAATGAAATAAGTTTGTGATGTTTCTGGAGAGCAGATAAACAGTAGAGTTCCATGGACAGGACAGCTGTAGGCAGTGGAAGAGAGTCATCACTGGTGCATGAATGCCAGAAGTGGGATTTGAACCCACGCCTCTTTCGAGACTGCGACCTTAACGCAGCGCCTTGGACCGCTCGGCCATCCTGACATACTCCAGGCCAAGTATTTGGAAACTGCTATACAAAAAAGACTTATGTGCTTAACAACTGCTTGTCTTTTTGGAAGGCAATGATTGAATGGTGAAAACGGCCTGTTCTTTTTTTGACTAAATTTAGAATACTGAGGTGTTTTTTTTGTTTGTTTGTTTTTGTTGAGTAGCCATGATACCCAACAGTTACAATGTTGTGGAATTCTATCTGGTGGCAGCACCAGGGTGTTCTGCAGTCTACAGCATTGAGGAAAACTTGGGCCTTGATAGAAATGTACGGCCGCTGTGTTTCAATACCACCTTAAATGCTGCTTCTTTGACCTCTTTGTTTACTTTGAAATGCCAAAGCATGTGTCTCACTCTTTGTGTCCATTCTCACATATTTATGACTTGGTTAAAAGATTTGGATTTGAATATAAAAAGAACAAAGTACAGAGGACAGCATAGAGTAATTGGCAAGTTGGCAAATGAGGTATAATGCAGCCTGGATAGGAGATCCAGACTTTGATTGAATGAAAGATGGGAGTAATGGTCACCTCTGGAAAACCTTTATTAACTCCTAATGATTTAGTGAAACAGTCAAGCACTTTTGCCTTCGCTCGGTGTTGTAATCATAAATAAGTCAGCCATATTTGCAATAATCAACAATGACTTCACGAATACCAGATTTGTTCATGACTGATTTATTTATGTTAAATGGACTGTCTGTTTTACAACGTTTGTGCAGATCTAAAGCATTAGTATTTCCGTCTTATATGGCACCACTAACATTTCTGCTTCTTTTTAGTTTGAGCATTTGAAGGAATGCATGACAGACTACATTTTGATGAAGTTTCAAAAAAGGATTTTGTAAGTGGACCGAGATGCCGGACTGTGCATTAGGGCTTAGCTGTCAGAGTGATTTGTTCAAATGCAATGACTCGACACGTTTCTCATTAGCATCAAATATGAAGCAGGGAACCCTTAAACTTCCCTGTGTTTTTTTGAGGACAAATACAATGTATTTGTTTTACATGGACATGATAATTTATGACCTTAGTATTGAGATAAATTGTCAATGACTTGAAATGCCATCTTACCCATATCGTTTTACGTTGAAAACAGCAACCTTCATGAATGCTTATGGAAAAAAATACAAAATATCAAAAGAAGTTTTTAATAAATAATGAAAAAGGATGGATTAGCATTTGGTTCATTAGTAGCACATGTGACAAGAACCTCGTGAGTAAATGAAATAAGTTTGTGATGTTTCTGGAGAGCAGATAAACAGTAGAGTTCCATGGACAGGACAGCTGTAGGCAGTGGAAGAGAGTCATCACTGGTGCATGAATGCCAGAAGTGGGATTTGAACCCACGCCTCTTTCGAGACTGCGACCTTAACGCAGCGCCTTGGACCGCTCGGCCATCCTGACATACTCCAGGCCAAGTATTTGGAAACTGCTATACAAAAAAGACTTATGTGCTTAACAACTGCTTGTCTTTTTGGAAGGCAATGATTGAATGGTGAAAACGGCCTGTTCTTTTTTTGACTAAATTTAGACTACTGAGGTGTTTTTTTTGTTTGTTTGTTTTTGTTGAGTAGCCATGATACCCAACAGTTACAATGTTGTGGAATTCTATCTGGTGGCAGCACCAGGGTGTTCTGCAGTCTACAGCATTGAGGAAAACTTGGGCCTTGATAGAAATGTACGGCCGCTGTGTTTCAATACCACCTTAAATGCTGCTTCTTTGACCTCTTTGTTTACTTTGAAATGCCAAAGCATGTGTCTCACTCTTTGTGTCCATTCTCACATATTTATGACTTGGTTAAAAGATTTGGATTTGAATATAAAAAGAACAAAGTACAGAGGACAGCATAGAGTAATTGGCAAGTTGGCAAATGAGGTATAATGCAGCCTGGATAGGAGATCCAGACTTTGATTGAATGAAAGATGGGAGTAATGGTCACCTCTGGAAAACCTTTATTAACTCCTAATGATTTAGTGAAACAGTCAAGCACTTTTGCCTTCGCTCGGTGTTGTAATCATAAATAAGTCAGCCATATTTGCAATAATCAACAATGACTTCACGAATACCAGATTTGTTCATGACTGATTTTTTTACGTTAAATGGACTGTCTGTTTTACAACATTTGTGCAGATCTAAAGCATTAGTATTTCCGTCTTATATGGCACCACTAACATTTCTGCTTCTTTTTAGTTTGAGCATTTGAAGGAATGCATGACAGACTACATTTTGATGAAGTTTCAAAAAAGGATTTTGTAAGTGGACCGAGATGCCGGACTGTGCATTAGGGCTTAGCTGTCAGAGTGATTTGTTCAAATGCAATGACTCGACACGTTTCTCATTAGCATCCAATATGAAGCAGGGAACCCTTAAACTTCCCTGTGTTTTTTTGAGGACAAATACAATGTATTTGTTTTACATGGACATGATAATTTATGACCTTAGTATTGAGACAAATTGTCAATGACTTGAAATGCCATCTTACCCATATCGTTTTACGTTGAAAACAGCAACCTTCATGAATGCTTATGGAAAAAAATACAAAATATCAAAAGAAGTTTTTAATAAATAATGAAAAAGGATGGATTAGCATTTGGTTCATTAGTAGCACATGTGACAAGAACCTCGTGAGTAAATGAAATAAGTTTGTGATGTTTCTGGAGAGCAGATAAACAGTAGAGTTCCATGGACAGGACAGCTGTAGGCAGTGGAAGTGAGTCATCACTGGTGCATGAATGTCAGAAGTGGGATTCGAACCCACGCCTCTTTCGAGACTGCGACCTTAACGCAGCGCCTTGGACCGCTCGGCCATCCTGACATCCTCCAGGCCAAGTATTTGGAAACTGCTATACAAAAAAGACTTATGTGCTTAACAACTGCTTGTCTTTTTGGAAGGCAATGATTGAATGGTGAAAACGGCCTGTTCTTTTTTTAACCAAATTTAGACTACTGATGTGTTTTTTTTGTTTGTTTTTGTTGAGTAGCCATGATACCCAACAGTTACAATGTTGTGGAATTATATCTGGTGGCAGCACCAGGGTGTTCTGCAGTCTAAGGCATTGAGGAAAACTTGGGCCTTGATAGAAATGTACGGCCGCTGTGTTTCAATACCACCTTAAATGCTGCTTCTTTGACTTCTTTGTTTACTTTGAAATGCCAAAGCATGTGTCTCACTCTTTGTGTCCATTCTCACATATTTATGACTTGGTTAAAAGATTTGGATTTGAATATAAAAAGAACAAAGTACAGAGGACAGCATAGAGTAATTGGCAAGTTGGCAAATGAGGTATAATGCAGCCTGGATAGGAGATCCAGACTTTGATTGAATGAAAGATGGGAGTAATGGTCACCTCTGGAAAACCTTTATTAACTCCTAATGATTTAGTGAAACAGTCAAGCACTTTTGCCTTCGCTCGGTGTTGTAATCATAAATAAGTCAGCCATATTTGCAATAATCAACAATGACTTCACGAATACCAGATTTGTTCATGACTGATTTTTTTACGTTAAATGGACTGTCTGTTTTACAACATTTGTGCAGATCTAAAGCATTAGTATTTCCGTCTTATATGGCACCACTAACATTTCTGCTTCTTTTTAGTTTGAGCATTTGAAGGAATGCATGACAGACTACATTTTGATGAAGTTTCAAGAAAGGATTTTGTAAGTGGACCGAGATGCCGGACTGTGCATTAGGGCTTAGCTGTCAGAGTGATTTGTTCAAATGCAATGACTCGACACGTTTCTCATTAGCATCCAATATGAAGCAGGGAACCCTTAAACTTCCCTGTGTTTTTTTGAGGACAAATACAATGTATTTGTTTTACATGGACATGATAATTTATGACCATAGTATTGAGATAAATTGTCAATGACTTGAAATGCCATCTTACCCATATCGTTTTACGTTGAAAACAGCAACCTTCATGAATGCTTATGGAAAAAAATACAAAATATCAAAAGAAGTTTTTAATAAATAATGAAAAAGGATGGATTAGCATTTGGTTCATTAGTAGCACATGTGACAAGAACCTCGTGAGTAAATGAAATAAGTTTGTGATGTTTCTGGAGAGCAGATAAACAGTAGAGTTCCATGGACAGGACAGCTGTAGGCAGTGGAAGAGAGTCATCACTGGTGCATGAATGCCAGAAGTGGGATTTGAACCCACGCCTCTTTCGAGACTGCGACCTTAACGCAGCGCCTTGGACCGCTCGGCCATCCTGACATACTCCAGGCCAAGTATTTGGAAACTGCTATACAAAAAAGACTTATGTGCTTAACAACTGCTTGTCTTTTTGGAAGGCAATGATTGAATGGTGAAAACGGCCTGTTCTTTTTTTGACTAAATTTAGACTACTGAGGTGTTTTTTTTGTTTGTTTGTTTTTGTTGAGTAGCCATGATACCCAACAGTTACAATGTTGTGGAATTCTATCTGGTGGCAGCACCAGGGTGTTCTGCAGTCTACAGCATTGAGGAAAACTTGGGCCTTGATAGAAATGTACGGCCGCTGTGTTTCAATACCACCTTAAATGCTGCTTCTTTGACCTCTTTGTTTACTTTGAAATGCCAAAGCATGTGTCTCACTCTTTGTGTCCATTCTCACATATTTATGACTTGGTTAAAAGATTTGGATTTGAATATAAAAAGAACAAAGTACAGAGGACAGCATAGAGTAATTGGCAAGTTGGCAAATGAGGTATAATGCAGCCTGGATAGGAGATCCAGACTTTGATTGAATGAAAGATGGGAGTAACGGTCACCTCTGGGAAACCTTTATTAACTCCTAATGATTTAGTGAAACAGTCAAGCACTTTTGCCTTCGCTCGGTGTTGTAATCATAAATAAGTCAGCCATATTTGCAATAATCAACAATGACTTCACGAATACCAGATTTGTTCATGACTGATTTATTTATGTTAAATGGACTGTCTGTTTTACAACATTTGTGCAGATCTAAAGCATTAGTATTTCCGTCTTATATGGCACCTCTCACATTTCTGCTTCTTTTTAGTTTGAGCATTTGAAGGAATGCATGACAGATTACATTTTGATGAAGTTTCAAGAAAGGATTTTGTAAGTGGACCGAGATGCCGGACTGTGCATTAGGGCTTAGCTGTCAGAGTGATTTGTTCAAATGCAATGACTTGACACGTTTCTCATTAGCATCCAATATGAAGCAGGGAACCCTTAAACTTCCCTGTGTTTTTTTGAGGACAAATACAATGTATTTGTTTTACATGGACATGATAATTTATGACCTTAGTATTGAGATAAATTGTCAATGACTTGAAATGCCATCTTACCCATATCGTTTTACGTTGAAAACAGCAACCTTCATGAATGCTTATGGAAAAAAATACAAAATATCAAAAGAAGTTTTTAATAAATAATGAAAAAGGATGGATTAGCATTTGGTTCATTAGTAGCACATGTGACAAGAACCTCGTGAGTAAATGAAATAAGTTTGTGATGTTTCTGGAGAGCAGATAAACAGTAGAGTTCCATGGACAGGACAGCTGTAGGCAGTGGAAGAGAGTCATCACTGGTGCATGAATGCCAGAAGTGGGATTCGAACCCACGCCTCTTTCGAGACTGCGACCTTAACGCAGCGCCTTGGACCGCTCCGCCATCCTGACATACTCCAGGCCAAGTATTTGGAAACTGCTATACAAAAAAGACTTATGTGCTTAACAACTGCTTGTCTTTTTGGAAGGCAATGATTGAATGGTGAAAACGGCCTGTTCTTTTTTTGACTAAATTTAGACTACTGAGGTGTTTTTTTTGTTTGTTTGTTTTTGTTGAGTAGCCATGATACCCAACAGTTACAATGTTGTGGAATTCTATCTGGTGGCAGCACCAGGGTGTTCTGCAGTCTACAGCATTGAGGAAAACTTGGGCCTTGATAGAAATGTACGGCCGCTGTGTTTCAATACCACCTTAAATGCTGCTTCTTTGACCTCTTTGTTTACTTTGAAATGCCAAAGCATGTGTCTCACTCTTTGTGTCCATTCTCACATATTTATGACTTGGTTAAAAGATTTGGATTTGAATATAAAAAGAACAAAGTACAGAGGACAGCATAGAGTAATTGGCAAGTTGGCAAATGAGGTATAATGCAGCCTGGATAGGAGATCCAGACTTTGATTGAATGAAAGATGGGAGTAATGGTCACCTCTGGAAAACCTTTATTAACTCCTAATGATTTAGTGAAACAGTCAAGCACTTTTGCCTTCGCTCGGTGTTGTAATCATAAATAAGTCAGCCATATTTGCAATAATCAACAATGACTTCACGAATACCAGATTTGTTCATGACTGATTTATTTATGTTAAATGGACTGTCTGTTTTACAACGTTTGTGCAGATCTAAAGCATTAGTATTTCCGTCTTATATGGCACCACTAACATTTCTGCTTCTTTTTAGTTTGAGCATTTGAAGGAATGCATGACAGACTACATTTTGATGAAGTTTCAAAAAAGGATTTTGTAAGTGGACCGAGATGCCGGACTGTGCATTAGGGCTTAGCTGTCAGAGTGATTTGTTCAAATGCAATGACTCGACACGTTTCTCATTAGCATCCAATATGAAGCAGGGAACCCTTAAACTTCCCTGTGTTTTTTTGAGGACAAATACAATGTATTTGTTTTACATGGACATGATAATTTATGACCTTAGTATTGAGACAAATTGTCAATGACTTGAAATGCCATCTTACCCATATCGTTTTACGTTGAAAACAGCAACCTTCATGAATGCTTATGGAAAAAAATACAAAATATCAAAAGAAGTTTTTAATAAATAATGAAAAAGGATGGATTAGCATTTGGTTCATTAGTAGCACATGTGACAAGAACCTCGTGAGTAAATGAAATAAGTTTGTGATGTTTCTGGAGAGCAGATAAACAGTAGAGTTCCATGGACAGGACAGCTGTAGGCAGTGGAAGTGAGTCATCACTGGTGCATGAATGTCAGAAGTGGGATTCGAACTCACGACTCTTTCGAGACTGCGACCTTAACGCAGCGCCTTGGACCGCTCGGCCATCCTGACATCCTCCAGGCCAAGTATTTGGAAACTGCTATACAAAAAAGACTTATGTGCTTAACTGCTTGTCTTTTTGGAAGGCAATGATTGAATGGTGAAAACGGCCTGTTCTTTTTTTAACCAAATTTAGACTACTGATGTGTTTTTTTTGTTTGTTTTTGTTGAGTAGCCATGATACCCAACAGTTACAATGTTGTGGAATTATATCTGGTGGCAGCACCAGGGTGTTCTGCAGTCTAAGGCATTGAGGAAAACTTGGGCCTTGATAGAAATGTACGGCCGCTGTGTTTCAATATCACCTTAAATGCTGCTTCTTTGACTTCTTTGTTTACTTTGAAATGCCAAAGCATGTGTCTCACTCTTTGTGTCCATTCTCACATATTTATGACTTGGTTAAAAGATTTGGATTTGAATATAAAAAGAACAAAGTACAGAGGACAGCATAGAGTAATTGGCAAGTTGGCAAATGAGGTATAATGCAGCCTGGATAGGAGATCCAGACTTTGATTGAATGAAAGATGGGAGTAATGGTCACCTCTGGAAAACCTTTATTAACTCCTAATGATTTAGTGAAACAGTCAAGCACTTTTGCCTTCGCTCGGTGTTGTAATCATAAATAAGTCAGCCATATTTGCAATAATCAACAATGACTTCACGAATACCAGATTTGTTCATGACTGATTTATTTATGTGAAATGGACTGTCTGTTTTACAACATTTGTGCAGATCTAAAGCATTAGTATTTCCGTCTTATATGGCACCTCTCACATTTCTGCTTCTTTTTAGTTTGAGCATTTGAAGGAATGCATGACAGATTACATTTTGATGAAGTTTCAAGAAAGGATTTTGTAAGTGGACCGAGATGCCGGACTGTGCATTAGGGCTTAGCTGTCAGAGTGATTTGTTCAAATGCAATGACTTGACACGTTTCTCATTAGCATCCAATATGAAGCAGGGAACCCTTAAACTTCCCTGTGTTTTTTTGAGGACAAATACAATGTATTTGTTTTACATGGACATGATAATTTATGACCTTAGTATTGAGATAAATTGTCAATGACTTGAAATGCCATCTTACCCATATCGTTTTACGTTGAAAACAGCAACCTTCATGAATGCTTATGGAAAAAAATACAAAATATCAAAAGAAGTTTTTAATAAATAATGAAAAAGGATGGATTAGCATTTGGTTCATTAGTAGCACATGTGACAAGAACCTCGTGAGTAAATGAAATAAGTTTGTGATGTTTCTGGAGAGCAGATAAACAGTAGAGTTCCATGGACAGGACAGCTGTAGGCAGTGGAAGTGAGTCATCACTGGTGCATGAATGTCAGAAGTGGGATTCGAACCCACGCCTCTTTCGAGACTGCGACCTTAACGCAGCGCCTTGGACCGCTCGGCCATCCTGACATCCTCCAGGCCAAGTATTTGGAAACTGCTATACAAAAAAGACTTATGTGCTTAACAACTGCTTGTCTTTTTGGAAGGCAATGATTGAATGGTGAAAACGGCCTGTTCTTTTTTTAACCAAATTTAGACTACTGATGTGTTTTTTTTGTTTGTTTTTGTTGAGTAGCCATGATACCCAACAGTTACAATGTTGTGGAATTCTATCTGGTGGCAGCACCAGGGTGTTCTGCAGTCTACAGCATTGAGGAAAACTTGGGCCTTGATAGAAATGTACGGCCGCTGTGTTTCGATACCACCTTAAATGCTGCTTCTTTGACTTCTTTGTTTACTTTGAAATGCCAAAGCATGTGTCTCACTCTTTGTGTCCATTCTCACATATTTATGACTTGGTTAAAAGATTTGGATTTGAATATAAAAAGAACAAAGTACAGAGGACAGCATAGAGTAATTGGCAAGTTGGCAAATGAGGTATAATGCAGCCTGGATAGGAGATCCAGACTTTGATTGAATGAAAGATGGGAGTAATGGTCACCTCTGGAAAACCTTTATTAACTCCTAATGATTTAGTGAAACAGTCAAGCACTTTTGCCTTCGCTCGGTGTTGTAATCATAAATAAGTCAGCCATATTTGCAATAATCAACAATGACTTCACGAATACCAGATTTGTTCATGACTGATTTATTTATGTTAAATGGACTGTCTGTTTTACAACGTTTGTCCAGATCTAAAGCATTAGTATTTCCGTCTTATATGGCACCACTAACATTTCTGCTTCTTTTTAGTTTGAGCATTTGAAGGAATGCATGACAGACTACATTTTGATGAAGTTTCAAAAAAGGATTTTGTAAGTGGACCGAGATGCCGGACTGTGCATTAGGGCTTAGCTGTCAGAGTGATTTGTTCAAATGCAATGACTCGACACGTTTCTCATTAGCATCAAATATGAAGCAGGGAACCCTTAAACTTCCCTGTGTTTTTTTGAGGACAAATACAATGTATTTGTTTTACATGGACATGATAATTTATGACCTTAGTATTGAGACAAATTGTCAATGACTTGAAATGCCATCTTACCCATATCGTTTTACGTTGAAAACAGCAACCTTCATGAATGCTTATGGAAAAAAATACAAAATATCAAAAGAAGTTTTTAATAAATAATGAAAAAGGATGGATTAGCATTTGGTTCATTAGTAGCACATGTGACAAGAACCTCGTGAGTAAATGAAATAAGTTTGTGATGTTTCTGGAGAGCAGATAAACAGTAGAGTTCCATGGACAGGACAGCTGTAGGCAGTGGAAGTGAGTCATCACTGGTGCATGAATGTCAGAAGTGGGATTCGAACCCACGCCTCTTTCAAGACTGCGACCTTAACGCAGCGCCTTGGACCGCTCGGCCATCCTGACATCCTCCAGGCCAAGTATTTGGAAACTGCTATACAAAAAAGACTTATGTGCTTAACTGCTTGTCTTTTTGGAAGGCAATGATTGAATGGTGAAAACGGCCTGTTCTTTTTTTAACCAAATTTAGACTACTGATGTGTTTTTTTTGTTTGTTTTTGTTGAGTAGCCATGATACCCAACAGTTACAATGTTGTGGAATTATATCTGGTGGCAGCACCAGGGTGTTCTGCAGTCTAAGGCATTGAGGAAAACTTGGGCCTTGATAGAAATGTACGGCCGCTGTGTTTCAATATCACCTTAAATGCTGCTTCTTTGACTTCTTTGTTTACTTTGAAATGCCAAAGCATGTGTCTCACTCTTTGTGTCCATTCTCACATATTTATGACTTGGTTAAAAGATTTGGATTTGAATATAAAAAGAACAAAGTACAGAGGACAGCATAGAGTAATTGGCAAGTTGGCAAATGAGGTATAATGCAGCCTGGATAGGAGATCCAGACTTTGATTGAATGAAAGATGGGAGTAATGGTCACCTCTGGAAAACCTTTATTAACTCCTAATGATTTAGTGAAACAGTCAAGCACTTTTGCCTTCGCTCGGTGTTGTAATCATAAATAAGTCAGCCATATTTGCAATAATCAACAATGACTTCACGAATACCAGATTTGTTCATGACTGATTTATTTATGTGAAATGGACTGTCTGTTTTACAACATTTGTGCAGATCTAAAGCATTAGTATTTCCGTCTTATATGGCACCTCTCACATTTCTGCTTCTTTTTAGTTTGAGCATTTGAAGGAATGCATGACAGATTACATTTTGATGAAGTTTCAAGAAAGGATTTTGTAAGTGGACCGAGATGCCGGACTGTGCATTAGGGCTTAGCTGTCAGAGTGATTTGTTCAAATGCAATGACTCGACACGTTTCTCATTAGCATCCAATATGAAGCAGGGAACCCTTAAACTTCCCTGTGTTTTTTTGAGGACAAATACAATGTATTTGTTTTACATGGACATGATAATTTATGACCTTAGTATTGAGATAAATTGTCAATGACTTGAAATGCCATCTTACCCATATCGTTTTACGTTGAAAACAGCAACCTTCATGAATGCTTATGGAAAAAAATACAAAATATCAAAAGAAGTTTTTAATAAATAATGAAAAAGGATGGATTAGCATTTGGTTCATTAGTAGCACATGTGACAAGAACCTCGTGAGTAAATGAAATAAGTTTGTGATGTTTCTGGAGAGCAGATAAACAGTAGAGTTCCATGGACAGGACAGCTGTAGGCAGTGGAAGTGAGTCATCACTGGTGCATGAATGTCAGAAGTGGGATTCGAACCCACGCCTCTTTCGAGACTGCGACCTTAACGCAGCGCCTTGGACCGCTCGGCCATCCTGACATCCTCCAGGCCAAGTATTTGGAAACTGCTATACAAAAAAGACTTATGTGCTTAACAACTGCTTGTCTTTTTGGAAGGCAATGATTGAATGGTGAAAACGGCCTGTTCTTTTTTTAACCAAATTTAGACTACTGATGTGTTTTTTTTGTTTGTTTTTGTTGAGTAGCCATGATACCCAACAGTTACAATGTTGTGGAATTATATCTGGTGGCAGCACCAGGGTGTTCTGCAGTCTACAGCATTGAGGAAAACTTGGGCCTTGATAGAAATGTACGGCCGCTGTGTTTCGATACCACCTTAAATGCTGCTTCTTTGACTTCTTTGTTTACTTTGAAATGCCAAAGCATGTGTCTCACTCTTTGTGTCCATTCTCACATATTTATGACTTGGTTAAAAGATTTGGATTTGAATATAAAAAGAACAAAGTACAGAGGACAGCATAGAGTAATTGGCAAGTTGGCAAATGAGGTATAATGCAGCCTGGATAGGAGATCCAGACTTTGATTGAATGAAAGATGGGAGTAATGGTCACCTCTGGAAAACCTTTATTAACTCCTAATGATTTAGTGAAACAGTCAAGCACTTTTGCCTTCGCTCGGTGTTGTAATCATAAATAAGTCAGCCATATTTGCAATAATCAACAATGACTTCACGAATACCAGATTTGTTCATGACTGATTTATTTATGTTAAATGGACTGTCTGTTTTACAACGTTTGTCCAGATCTAAAGCATTAGTATTTCCGTCTTATATGGCACCACTAACATTTCTGCTTCTTTTTAGTTTGAGCATTTGAAGGAATGCATGACAGACTACATTTTGATGAAGTTTCAAAAAAGGATTTTGTAAGTGGACCGGGATGCCGGACTGTGCATTAGGGCTTAGCTGTCAGAGTGATTTGTTCAAATGCAATGACTCGACACGTTTCTCATTAGCATCAAATATGAAGCAGGGAACCCTTAAACTTCCCTGTGTTTTTTTGAGGACAAATACAATGTATTTGTTTTACATGGACATGATAATTTATGACCTTAGTATTGAGACAAATTGTCAATGACTTGAAATGCCATCTTACCCATATCGTTTTACGTTGAAAACAGCAACCTTCATGAATGCTTATGGAAAAAAATACAAAATATCAAAAGAAGTTTTTAATAAATAATGAAAAAGGATGGATTAGCATTTGGTTCATTAGTAGCACATGTGACAAGAACCTCGTGAGTAAATGAAATAAGTTTGTGATGTTTCTGGAGAGCAGATAAACAGTAGAGTTCCATGGACAGGACAGCTGTAGGCAGTGGAAGTGAGTCATCACTGGTGCATGAATGTCAGAAGTGGGATTCGAACCCACGCCTCTTTCGAGACTGCGACCTTAACGCAGCGCCTTGGACCGCTCGGCCATCCTGACATCCTCCAGGCCAAGTATTTGGAAACTGCTATACAAAAAAGACTTATGTGCTTAACTGCTTGTCTTTTTGGAAGGCAATGATTGAATGGTGAAAACGGCCTGTTCTTTTTTTAACCAAATTTAGACTACTGATGTGTTTTTTTTGTTTGTTTTTGTTGAGTAGCCATGATACCCAACAGTTACAATGTTGTGGAATTATATCTGGTGGCAGCACCAGGGTGTTCTGCAGTCTAAGGCATTGAGGAAAACTTGGGCCTTGATAGAAATGTACGGCCGCTGTGTTTCAATATCACCTTAAATGCTGCTTCTTTGACTTCTTTGTTTACTTTGAAATGCCAAAGCATGTGTCTCACTCTTTGTGTCCATTCTCACATATTTATGACTTGGTTAAAAGATTTGGATTTGAATATAAAAAGAACAAAGTACAGAGGACAGCATAGAGTAATTGGCAAGTTGGCAAATGAGGTATAATGCAGCCTGGATAGGAGATCCAGACTTTGATTGAATGAAAGATGGGAGTAATGGTCACCTCTGGAAAACCTTTATTAACTCCTAATGATTTAGTGAAACAGTCAAGCACTTTTGCCTTCGCTCGGTGTTGTAATCATAAATAAGTCAGCCATATTTGCAATAATCAACAATGACTTCACGAATACCAGATTTGTTCATGACTGATTTATTTATGTGAAATGGACTGTCTGTTTTACAACATTTGTGCAGATCTAAAGCATTAGTATTTCCGTCTTATATGGCACCTCTCACATTTCTGCTTCTTTTTAGTTTGAGCATTTGAAGGAATGCATGACAGATTACATTTTGATGAAGTTTCAAGAAAGGATTTTGTAAGTGGACCGAGATGCCGGACTGTGCATTAGGGCTTAGCTGTCAGAGTGATTTGTTCAAATGCAATGACTCGACACGTTTCTCATTAGCATCCAATATGAAGCAGGGAACCCTTAAACTTCCCTGTGTTTTTTTGAGGACAAATACAATGTATTTGTTTTACATGGACATGATAATTTATGACCTTAGTATTGAGATAAATTGTCAATGACTTGAAATGCCATCTTACCCATATCGTTTTACGTTGAAAACAGCAACCTTCATGAATGCTTATGGAAAAAAATACAAAATATCAAAAGAAGTTTTTAATAAATAATGAAAAAGGATGGATTAGCATTTGGTTCATTAGTAGCACATGTGACAAGAACCTCGTGAGTAAATGAAATAAGTTTGTGATGTTTCTGGAGAGCAGATAAACAGTAGAGTTCCATGGACAGGACAGCTGTAGGCAGTGGAAGTGAGTCATCACTGGTGCATGAATGTCAGAAGTGGGATTCGAACCCACGCCTCTTTCGAGACTGCGACCTTAACGCAGCGCCTTGGACCGCTCGGCCATCCTGACATCCTCCAGGCCAAGTATTTGGAAACTGCTATACAAAAAAGACTTATGTGCTTAACAACTGCTTGTCTTTTTGGAAGGCAATGATTGAATGGTGAAAACGGCCTGTTCTTTTTTTAACCAAATTTAGACTACTGATGTGTTTTTTTTGTTTGTTTTTGTTGAGTAGCCATGATACCCAACAGTTACAATGTTGTGGAATTCTATCTGGTGGCAGCACCAGGGTGTTCTGCAGTCTACAGCATTGAGGAAAACTTGGGCCTTGATAGAAATGTACGGCCGCTGTGTTTCGATACCACCTTAAATGCTGCTTCTTTGACTTCTTTGTTTACTTTGAAATGCCAAAGCATGTGTCTCACTCTTTGTGTCCATTCTCACATATTTATGACTTGGTTAAAAGATTTGGATTTGAATATAAAAAGAACAAAGTACAGAGGACAGCATAGAGTAATTGGCAAGTTGGCAAATGAGGTATAATGCAGCCTGGATAGGAGATCCAGACTTTGATTGAATGAAAGATGGGAGTAATGGTCACCTCTGGAAAACCTTTATTAACTCCTAATGATTTAGTGAAACAGTCAAGCACTTTTGCCTTCGCTCGGTGTTGTAATCATAAATAAGTCAGCCATATTTGCAATAATCAACAATGACTTCACGAATACCAGATTTGTTCATGACTGATTTATTTATGTTAAATGGACTGTCTGTTTTACAACGTTTGTGCAGATCTAAAGCATTAGTATTTCCGTCTTATATGGCACCACTAACATTTCTGCTTCTTTTTAGTTTGAGCATTTGAAGGAATGCATGACAGACTACATTTTGATGAAGTTTCAAAAAAGGATTTTGTAAGTGGACCGAGATGCCGGACTGTGCATTAGGGCTTAGCTGTCAGAGTGATTTGTTCAAATGCAATGACTTGACACGTTTCTCATTAGCATCCAATATGAAGCAGGGAACCCTTAAACTTCCCTGTGTTTTTTTGAGGACAAATACAATGTATTTGTTTTACATGGACATGATAATTTATGACCTTAGTATTGAAACAAATTGTCAATGACTTGAAATGCCATCTTACCCATATCGTTTTACGTTGAAAACAGCAACCTTCATGAATGCTTATGGAAAAAAATACAAAATATCAAAAGAAGTTTTTAATAAATAATGAAAAAGGATGGATTAGCATTTGGTTCATTAGTAGCACATGTGACAAGAACTTCGTGAGTAAATGAAATAAGTTTGTGATGTTTCTGGAGAGCAGATAAACAGTAGAGTTCCATGGACAGGACAGCTGTAGGCAGTGGAAGTGAGTCATCACTGGTGCATGAATGTCAGAAGTGGGATTCGAACCCACGCCTCTTTTGAGACTGCGACCTTAACGCAGCGCCTTGGACCGCTCGGCCATCCTGACATCCTCCAGGCCAAGTATTTGGAAACTGCTATACAAAAAAGACTTATGTGCTTAACAACTGCTTGTCTTTTTGGAAGGCAATGATTGAATGGTGAAAACGGCCTGTTCTTTTTTTAACCAAATTTAGACTACTGATGTGTTTTTTTTGTTTGTTTTTGTTGAGTAGCCATGATACCCAACAGTTACAATGTTGTGGAATTATATCTGGTGGCAGCACCAGGGTGTTCTGCAGTCTAAGGCATTGAGGAAAACTTGGGCCTTGATAGAAATGTACGGCCGCTATGTTTCAATACCACCTTAAATGCTGCTTCTTTGACTTCTTTGTTTACTTTGAAATGCCAAAGCATGTGTCTCACTCTTTGTGTCCATTCTCACATATTTATGACTTGGTTAAAAGATTTGGATTTGAATATAAAAAGAACAAAGTACAGAGGACAGCATAGAGTAATTGGCAAGTTGGCAAATGAGGTATAATGCAGCCTGGATAGGAGATCCAGACTTTGATTGAATGAAAGATGGGAGTAATGGTCACCTCTGGAAAACCTTTATTAACTCCTAATGATTTAGTGAAACAGTCAAGCACTTTTGCCTTCGCTCGGTGTTGTAATCATAAATAAGTCAGCCATATTTGCAATAATCAACAATGACTTCACGAATACCAGATTTGTTCATGACTGATTTTTTTACGTTAAATGGACTGTCTGTTTTACAACATTTGTGCAGATCTAAAGCATTAGTATTTCCGTCTTATATGGCACCACTAACATTTCTGCTTCTTTTTAGTTTGAGCATTTGAAGGAATGCATGACAGACTACATTTTGATGAAGTTTCAAGAAAGGATTTTGTAAGTGGACCGAGATGCCGGACTGTGCATTAGGGCTTAGCTGTCAGAGTGATTTGTTCAAATGCAATGACTCGACACGTTTCTCATTAGCATCCAATATGAAGCAGGGAACCCTTAAACTTCCCTGTGTTTTTTTGAGGACAAATACAATGTATTTGTTTTACATGGACATGATAATTTATGACCATAGTATTGAGATAAATTGTCAATGACTTGAAATGCCATCTTACCCATATCGTTTTACGTTGAAAACAGCAACTTTCATGAATGCTTATGGAAAAAAATACAAAATATCAAAAGAAGTTTTTAATAAATAATGAAAAAGGATGGATTAGCATTTGGTTCATTAGTAGCACATGTGACAAGAACCTCGTGAGTAAATGAAATAAGTTTGTGATGTTACTGGAGATCAGTTAAACAGTAGAGTTCCATGGACAGGACAGCTGTAGGCAGTGGAAGTGAGTCATCACTGGTGCATGAATGTCAGAAGTGGGATTCGAACCCACGCCTCTTTCAAGACTGCGACCTTAACGCAGCGCCTTGGACCGCTCGGCCATCCTGACATCCTCCAGGCCAATTATTTGGAAACTGCTATACAAAAAAGACTTATGTGCTTAACAACTGCTTGTCTTTTTGGAAGGCAATGATTGAATGGTGAAAACGGCCTGTTCTTTTTTTAACCAAATTTAGACTACTGAGGTGTTTTTTTTGTTTGTTTTTGTTGAGTAGCCATGATACCAAACAGTTACTATGTTGTGGAATTCTATCTGGTGGCAGCACCAGGGTGTTCTGCAGTCTACAGCATTGAGGAAAACTTGGGCCTTGATAGAAATGTACGGCCGCTGTGTTTCAATACCACCTTAAATGCTGCTTCTTTGACCTCTTTGTTTACTTTGAAATGCCAAAGCATGTGTCTCACTCTTTGTGTCCATTCTCACATATTTATGACTTGGTTAAAAGATTTGGATTTGAATATAAAAAGAACAAAGTACAGAGGACAGCATAGAGTAATTGGCAAGTTGGCAAATGAGGTATAATGCAGCCTGGATAGGAGATCCAGACTTTGATTGAATGAAAGATGGGAGTAATGGTCACCTCTGGAAAACCTTTATTAACTCCTAATGATTTAGTGAAACAGTCAAGCACTTTTGCCTTCGCTCGGTGTTGTAATCATAAATAAGTCAGCCATATTTGCAATAATCAACAATGACTTCACGAATACCAGATTTGTTCATGACTGATTTATTTATGTTAAATGGACTGTCTGTTTTACAACGTTTGTCCAGATCTAAAGCATTAGTATTTCCGTCTTATATGGCACCACTAACATTTCTGCTTCTTTTTAGTTTGAGCATTTGAAGGAATGCATGACAGACTACATTTTGATGAAGTTTCAAAAAAGGATTTTGTAAGTGGACCGAGATGCCGGACTGTGCATTAGGGCTTAGCTGTCAGAGTGATTTGTTCAAATGCAATGACTCGACACGTTTCTCATTAGCATCCAATATGAAGCAGGGAACCCTTAAACTTCCCTGTGTTTTTTTGAGGACAAATACAATGTATTTGTTTTACATGGACATGATAATTTATGACCTTAGTATTGAGATAAATTGTCAATGACTTGAAATGCCATCTTACCCATATCGTTTTACGTTGAAAACAGCAACCTTCATGAATGCTTATGGAAAAAAATACAAAATATCAAAAGAAGTTTTTAATAAATAATGAAAAAGGATGGATTAGCATTTGGTTCATTAGTAGCACATGTGACAAGAACCTCGTGAGTAAATGAAATAAGTTTGTGATGTTTCTGGAGAGCAGATAAACAGTAGAGTTCCATGGACAGGACAGCTGTAGGCAGTGGAAGTGAGTCATCACTGGTGCATGAATGTCAGAAGTGGGATTCGAACCCACGCCTCTTTTGAGACTGCGACCTTAACGCAGCGCCTTGGACCGCTCGGCCATCCTGACATCCTCCAGGCCAAGTATTTGGAAACTGCTATACAAAAAAGACTTATGTGCTTAACAACTGCTTGTCTTTTTGGAAGGCAATGATTGAATGGTGAAAACGGCCTGTTCTTTTTTTAACCAAATTTAGACTACTGATGTGTTTTTTTTGTTTGTTTTTGTTGAGTAGCCATGATACCCAACAGTTACAATGTTGTGGAATTATATCTGGTGGCAGCACCAGGGTGTTCTGCAGTCTAAGGCATTGAGGAAAACTTGGGCCTTGATAGAAATGTACGGCCGCTGTGTTTCAATACCACCTTAAATGCTGCTTCTTTGACTTCTTTGTTTACTTTGAAATGCCAAAGCATGTGTCTCACTCTTTGTGTCCATTCTCACATATTTATGACTTGGTTAAAAGATTTGGATTTGAATATAAAAAGAACAAAGTACAGAGGACAGCATAGAGTAATTGGCAAGTTGGCAAATGAGGTATAATGCAGCCTGGATAGGAGATCCAGACTTTGATTGAATGAAAGATGGGAGTAATGGTCACCTCTGGAAAACCTTTATTAACTCCTAATGATTTAGTGAAACAGTCAAGCACTTTTGCCTTCGCTCGGTGTTGTAATCATAAATAAGTCAGCCATATTTGCAATAATCAACAATGACTTCACGAATACCAGATTTGTTCATGACTGATTTTTTTACGTTAAATGGACTGTCTGTTTTACAACATTTGTGCAGATCTAAAGCATTAGTATTTCCGTCTTATATGGCACCACTAACATTTCTGCTTCTTTTTAGTTTGAGCATTTGAAGGAATGCATGACAGACTACATTTTGATGAAGTTTCAAAAAAGGATTTTGTAAGTGGACCGAGATGCCGGACTGTGCATTAGGGCTTAGCTGTCAGAGTGATTTGTTCAAATGCAATGACTCGACACGTTTCTCATTAGCATCCAATATGAAGCAGGGAACCCTTAAACTTCCCTGTGTTTTTTTGAGGACAAATACAATGTATTTGTTTTACATGGACATGATAATTTATGACCATAGTATTGAGATAAATTGTCAATGACTTGAAATGCCATCTTACCCATATCGTTTTACGTTGAAAACAGCAACTTTCATGAATGCTTATGGAAAAAAATACAAAATATCAAAAGAAGTTTTTAATAAATAATGAAAAAGGATGGATTAGCATTTGGTTCATTAGTAGCACATGTGACAAGAACCTCGTGAGTAAATGAAATAAGTTTGTGATGTTACTGGAGATCAGTTAAACAGTAGAGTTCCATGGACAGGACAGCTGTAGGCAGTGGAAGTGAGTCATCACTGGTGCATGAATGTCAGAAGTGGGATTCGAACCCACGCCTCTTTCAAGACTGCGACCTTAACGCAGCGCCTTGGACCGCTCGGCCATCCTGACATCCTCCAGGCCAATTATTTGGAAACTGCTATACAAAAAAGACTTATGTGCTTAACAACTGCTTGTCTTTTTGGAAGGCAATGATTGAATGGTGAAAACGGCCTGTTCTTTTTTTAACCAAATTTAGACTACTGAGGTGTTTTTTTTGTTTGTTTTTGTTGAGTAGCCATGATACCCAACAGTTACAATGTTGTGGAATTCTATCTGGTGGCAGCACCAGGGTGTTCTGCAGTCTACAGCATTGAGGAAAACTTGGGCCTTGATAGAAATGTACGGCCGCTGTGTTTCAATACCACCTTAAATGCTGCTTCTTTGACCTCTTTGTTTACTTTGAAATGCCAAAGCATGTGTCTCACTCTTTGTGTCCATTCTCACATATTTATGACTTGGTTAAAAGATTTGGATTTGAATATAAAAAGAACAAAGTACAGAGGACAGCATAGAGTAATTGGCAAGTTGGCAAATGAGGTATAATGCAGCCTGGATAGGAGATCCAGACTTTGATTGAATGAAAGATGGGAGTAATGGTCACCTCTGGAAAACCTTTATTAACTCCTAATGATTTAGTGAAACAGTCAAGCACTTTTGCCTTCGCTCGGTGTTGTAATCATAAATAAGTCAGCCATATTTGCAATAATCAACAATGACTTCACGAATACCAGATTTGTTCATGACTGATTTATTTATGTTAAATGGACTGTCTGTTTTACAACGTTTGTCCAGATCTAAAGCATTAGTATTTCCGTCTTATATGGCACCACTAACATTTCTGCTTCTTTTTAGTTTGAGCATTTGAAGGAATGCATGACAGACTACATTTTGATGAAGTTTCAAAAAAGGATTTTGTAAGTGGACCGAGATGCCGGACTGTGCATTAGGGCTTAGCTGTCAGAGTGATTTGTTCAAATGCAATGACTCGACACGTTTCTCATTAGCATCCAATATGAAGCAGGGAACCCTTAAACTTCCCTGTGTTTTTTTGAGGACAAATACAATGTATTTGTTTTACATGGACATGATAATTTATGACCTTAGTATTGAGACAAATTGTCAATGACTTGAAATGCCATCTTACCCATATCGTTTTACGTTGAAAACAGCAACCTTCATGAATGCTTATGGAAAAAAATACAAAATATCAAAAGAAGTTTTTAATAAATAATGAAAAAGGATGGATTAGCATTTGGTTCATTAGTAGCACATGTGACAAGAACCTCGTGAGTAAATGAAATAAGTTTGTGATGTTTCTGGAGAGCAGATAAACAGTAGAGTTCCATGGACAGGACAACTGTAGGCAGTGGAAGAGAGTCATCACTGGTGCATGAATGCCAGAAGTGGGATTCGAACCCACGCCTCTTTCGAGACTGCGACCTTAGCGCAGCGCCTTGGACCGCTCGGCCATCCTGACATACTCCAGGCCAAGTATTTGGAAACTGCTATACAAAAAAGACTTATGTGCTTAACAACTGCTTGTCTTTTTGGAAGGCAATGATTGAATGGTGAAAACGGCCTGTTCTTTTTTTGACTAAATTTAGACTACTGAGGTGTTTTTTTTGTTTGTTTGTTTTTGTTGAGTAGCCATGATACCCAACAGTTACAATGTTGTGGAATTCTATCTGGTGGCAGCACCAGGGTGTTCTGCAGTCTACAGCATTGAGGAAAACTTGGGCCTTGATAGAAATGTACGGCCGCTGTGTTTCAATACCACCTTAAATGCTGCTTCTTTGACCTCTTTGTTTACTTTGAAATGCCAAAGCATGTGTCTCACTCTTTGTGTCCATTCTCACATATTTATGACTTGGTTAAAAGATTTGGATTTGAATATAAAAAGAACAAAGTACAGAGGACAGCATAGAGTAATTGGCAAGTTGGCAAATGAGGTATAATGCAGCCTGGATAGGAGATCCAGACTTTGATTGAATGAAAGATGGGAGTAATGGTCACCTCTGGAAAACCTTTATTAACTCCTAATGATTTAGTGAAACAGTCAAGCACTTTTGCCTTCGCTCGGTGTTGTAATCATAAATAAGTCAGCCATATTTGCAATAATCAACAATGACTTCACGAATACCAGATTTGTTCATGACTGATTTATTTATGTTAAATGGACTGTCTGTTTTACAACGTTTGTCCAGATCTAAAGCATTAGTATTTCCGTCTTATATGGCACCACTAACATTTCTGCTTCTTTTTAGTTTGAGCATTTGAAGGAATGCATGACAGACTACATTTTGATGAAGTTTCAAAAAAGGATTTTGTAAGTGGACCGAGATGCCGGACTGTGCATTAGGGCTTAGCTGTCAGAGTGATTTGTTCAAATGCAATGACTTGACACGTTTCTCATTAGCATCCAATATGAAGCAGGGAACTCTTAAACTTCCCTGTGTTTTTTTTGAGGACAAATACAATGTATTTGTTTTACATGGACATGATAATTTATGACCTTAGTATTGAGATAAATTGTCAATGACTTGAAATGCCATCTTACCCATATCGTTTTACGTTGAAAACAGCAACCTTCATGAATGCTTATGGAAAAAAATACAAAATATCAAAAGAAGTTTTTAATAAATAATGAAAAAGGATGGATTAGCATTTGGTTCATTAGTAGCACATGTGACAAGAACCTCGTGAGTAAATGAAATAAGTTTGTGATGTTTCTGGAGAGCAGATAAACAGTAGAGTTCCATGGACAGGACAGCTGTAAGCAGTGGAAGAGAGTCATCACTGGTGCATGAATGCCAGAAGTGGGATTTGAACCCACGCCTCTTTCGAGACTGCGACCTTAACGCAGCGCCTTGGACCGCTCGGCCATCCTGACATACTCCAGGCCAAGTATTTGGAAACTGCTATACAAAAAAGACTTATGTGCTTAACAACTGCTTGTCTTTTTGGAAGGCAATGATTGAATGGTGAAAACGGCCTGTTCTTTTTTTGACTAAATTTAGACTACTGAGGTGTTTTTTTTGTTTGTTTGTTTTTGTTGAGTAGCCATGATACCCAACAGTTACAATGTTGTGGAATTATATCTGGTGGCAGCACCAGGGTGTTCTGCAGTCTACAGCATTGAGGAAAACTTGGGCCTTGATAGAAATGTACGGCCGCTGTGTTTCAATACCACCTTAAATGCTGCTTCTTTGACCTCTTTGTTTACTTTGAAATGCCAAAGCATGTGTCTCACTCTTTGTGTCCATTCTCACATATTTATGACTTGGTTAAAAGATTTGGATTTGAATATAAAAAGAACAAAGTACAGAGGACAGCATAGAGTAATTGGCAAGTTGGCAAATGAGGTATAATGCAGCCTGGATAGGAGATCCAGACTTTGATTGAATGAAAGATGGGAGTAATGGTCACCTCTGGAAAACCTTTATTAACTCCTAATGATTTAGTGAAACAGTCAAGCACTTTTGCCTTCGCTCGGTGTTGTAATCATAAATAAGTCAGCCATATTTGCAATAATCAACAATGACTTCACGAATACCAGATTTGTTCATGACTGATTTATTTATGTTAAATGGACTGTCTGTTTTACAACGTTTGTGCAGATCTAAAGCATTAGTATTTCCGTCTTATATGGCACCACTAACATTTCTGCTTCTTTTTAGTTTGAGCATTTGAAGGAATGCATGACAGACTACATTTTGATGAAGTTTCAAGAAAGGATTTTGTAAGTGGACCGAGATGCCGGACTGTGCATTAGGGCTTAGCTGTCAGAGTGATTTGTTCAAATGCAATGACTCGACACGTTTCTCATTAGCATCCAATATGAAGCAGGGAACCCTTAAACTTCCCTGTGTTTTTTTGAGGACAAATACAATGTATTTGTTTTACATGGACATGATAATTTATGACCTTAGTATTGAGACAAATTGTCAATGACTTGAAATGCCATCTTACCCATATCGTTTTACGTTGAAAACAGCAACCTTCATGAATGCTTATGGAAAAAAATACAAAATATCAAAAGAAGTTTTTAATAAATAATGAAAAAGGATGGATTAGCATTTGGTTCATTAGTAGCACATGTGACAAGAACCTCGTGAGTAAATGAAATAAGTTTGTGATGTTTCTGGAGAGCAGATAAACAGTAGAGTTCCATGGACAGGACAGCTGTAGGCAGTGGAAGTGAGTCATCACTGGTGCATGAATGTCAGAAGTGGGATTCGAACCCACGCCTCTTTCGAGACTGCGACCTTAACGCAGCGCCTTGGACCGCTCGGCCATCCTGACATCCTCCAGGCCAAGTATTTGGAAACTGCTATACAAAAAAGACTTATGTGCTTAACAACTGTCTTTTTGGAAGGCAATGATTGAATGGTGAAAACGGCCTGTTCTTTTTTTAACCAAATTTAGACTACTGATGTGTTTTTTTTGTTTGTTTTTGTTGAGTAGCCATGATACCCAACAGTTACAATGTTGTGGAATTATATCTGGTGGCAGCACCAGGGTGTTCTGCAGTCTAAGGCATTGAGGAAAACTTGGGCCTTGATAGAAATGTACGGCCGCTGTGTTTCAATATCACCTTAAATGCTGCTTCTTTGACTTCTTTGTTTACTTTGAAATGCCAAAGCATGTGTCTCACTCTTTGTGTCCATTCTCACATATTTATGACTTGGTTAAAAGATTTGGATTTGAATATAAAAAGAACAAAGTACAGAGGACAGCATAGAGTAATTGGCAAGTTGGCAAATGAAGTATAATGCAGCCTGGATAGGAGATCCAGACTTTGATTGAATGAAAGATGGGAGTAATGGTCACCTCTGGAAAACCTTTATTAACTCCTAATGATTTAGTGAAACAGTCAAGCACTTTTGCCTTCGCTCGGTGTTGTAATCATAAATAAGTCAGCCATATTTGCAATAATCAACAATGACTTCACGAATACCAGATTTGTTCATGACTGATTTATTTATGTTAAATGGACTGTCTGTTTTACAACATTTGTGCAGATCTAAAGCATTAGTATTTCCATCTTATATGGCACCACTCACATTTCTGCTTCTTTTTAGTTTGAGCATTTGAAGGAATGCATGACAGACTACATTTTGATGAAGTTTCAAGAAAGGATTTTGTAAGTGGACCGAGATGCCGGACTGTGCATTAGGGCTTAGCTGTCAGAGTGATTTGTTCAAATGCAATGACTCGACACGTTTCTCATTAGCATCCAATATGAAGCAGGGAATCCTTAAACTTCCCTGTGTTTTTTTGATGACAAATACAATGTATTTGTTTTACATGGACATGATCATTTATGACCATAGTATTGAGATAAATTGTCAATGACTTGAAATGCCATCTTACCCATATCGTTTTACGTTGAAAACAGAAACCTTCATGAATGCTTATGGAAAAAAAATACAAAATATCAAAAGAAGTTTTTAATAAATAATGAAAAAGGATGGATTAGCATTTGGTTCATTAGTAGCACATGTGACAAGAACCTCGTGAGTAAATGAAATAAGTTTGTGATGTTACTGGAGAGCAGATAAACAGTAGAGTTCCATGGACAGGACAGCTGTAGGCAGTGGAAGTGAGTCATCACTGGTGCATGAATGTCAGAAGTGGGATTCGAACCCACGCCTCTTTCGAGACTGCGACCTTAATGCAGCGCCTTGGACCGCTCGGCCATCCTGACATCCTCCAGGGCAAGTATTTGGAAACTGCTATACAAAAAAGACTTATGTGCTTAACAACTGCTTGTCTTTTTGGAAGGCAATGATTGAATGGTGAAAACGGCCTGTTCTTTTTTTGACTAAATTTAAACTACTGAGGTGTTTTTTTTTGTTTGTTTTTGTTGAGTAGCCATGATACCCAACAGTTACAATGTTGTGGAATTCTATCTGGTGGCAGCACCAGGGTGTTCTGCAGTCTAAGGCATTGAGGAAAACTTGGGCCTTGATAGAAATGTACGGCCGCTGTGTTTCAATACCACCTTAAATGCTGCTTCTTTGACTTCTTTGTTTACTTTGAAATGCCAAAGCATGTGTCTCACTCTTTGTGTCCATTCTCACATATTTATGACTTGGTTAAAAGATTTGGATTTGAATATAAAAAGAACAAAGTACAGAGGACAGCATAGAGTAATTGGCAAGTTGGCAAATGAGGTATAATGCAGCCTGGATAGGAGATCCAGACTTTGATTGAATGAAAGATGGGAGTAATGGTCACCTCTGGAAAACCTTTATTAACTCCTAATGATTTAGTGAAACAGTCAAGCACTTTTGCCTTCGCTCGGTGTTGTAATCATAAATAAGTCAGCCATATTTGCAATAATCAACAATGACTTCACGAATACCAGATTTGTTCATGACTGATTTATTTATGTTAAATGGACTGTCTGTTTTACAACATTTGTGCAGATCTAAAGCATTAGTATTTCCATCTTATATGGCACCACTCACATTTCTGCTTCTTTTTAGTTTGAGCATTTGAAGGAATGCATGACAGACTACATTTTGATGAAGTTTCAAGAAAGGATTTTGTAAGTGGACCGAGATGCCGGACTGTGCATTAGGGCTTAGCTGTCAGAGTGATTTGTTCAAATGCAATGACTCGACACGTTTCTCATTAGCATCCAATATGAAGCAGGGAACCCTTAAACTTCCCTGTGTTTTCTTGAGGACAAATACAATGTATTTGTTTTACATGGACATGATAATTTATGACCTTAGTATTGAGATAAATTGTCAATGACTTGAAATGCCATCTTACCCATATCGTTTTACGTTGAAAACAGCAACCTTCATGAATGCTTATTTAAAAAAATACAAAATATCAAAAGAAGTTTTTAATAAATAATGAAAAAGGATGGATTAGCATTTGGTTCATTAGTAGCACATGTGACAAGAACCTCGTGAGTAAATGAAATAAGTTAGTGATGTTACTGGAGAGCAGATAAACAGTACAGATCCATGGACAGGACAGCTGTAGGCAGTGGAATTGAGTCATCACTGGTGCATGAATGTCAGAAGTGGGATTCGAACCCACGCCTCCTTCGAGACTGCAACCTTAACGCAGCGCCTTGGACCGCTCGGCCATCCTGACATCATCCAGGCCAACTATTTGGAAACTGCTATACAAAAAAGACTTATGTGCTTAACAACTGTTTGTCTTTTTGGAAGGCAATGATTGAATGGTGAAAACGGCCTGTTCTTTTTTTGACTAAATTTAGACTACTGAGGTGTTTTTTTTTGTTTGTTTTTGTTGAGTAGCCATGATACCCAACAGTTACAATGTTGTGGAATTATATCTGGTGGCAGCACCAGGGTGTTCTGCAGTCTAAGGCATTGAGGAAAACTTGGGCCTTGATAGAAATGTACGGCCGCTGTGTTTCAATATCACCTTAAATGCTGCTTCTTTGACTTCTTTGTTTACTTTGAAATGCCAAAGCATGTGTCTCACTCTTTGTGTCCATTCTCACATATTTATGACTTGGTTAAAAGATTTGGATTTGAATATAAAAAGAACAAAGTACAGAGGACAGCATAGAGTAATTGGCAAGTTGGCAAATGAGGTATAATGCAGCCTGGATAGGAGATCCAGACTTTGATTGAATGAAAGATGGGAGTAATGGTCACCTCTGGAAAACCTTTATTAACTCCTAATGATTTAGTGAAACAGTCAAGCACTTTTGCCTTCGCTCGGTGTTGTAATCATAAATAAGTCAGCCATATTTGCAATAATCAACAATGACTTCACGAATACCAGATTTGTTCATGACTGATTTATTTATGTTAAATGGACTGTCTGTTTTACAACGTTTGTGCAGATCTAAAGCATTAGTATTTCCGTCTTATATGGCACCACTAACACTTCTGCTTCTTTTTAGTTTGAGCATTTGAAGGAATGCATGACAGATTACATTTTGATGAAGTTTCAAGAAAGGATTTTGTAAGTGGACCGAGATGCCGGACTGTGCATTAGGGCTTAGCTGTCAGAGTGATTTGTTCAAATGCAATGACTTGACACGTTTCTCATTAGCATCCAATATGAAGCAGGGAACTCTTAAACTTCCCTGTGTTTTTTTGAGGACAAATACAATGTATTTGTTTTACATGGACATGATAATTTATGACCTTAGTATTGAGATAAATTGTCAATGACTTGAAATGCCATCTTACCCATATCGTTTTACGTTGAAAACAGCAACCTTCATGAATGCTTATGGAAAAAAATACAAAATATCAAAAGAAGTTTTTAATAAATAATGAAAAAGGATGGATTAGCATTTGGTTCATTAGTAGCACATGTGACAAGAACCTCGTGAGTAAATGAAATAAGTTTGTGATGTTTCTGGAGAGCAGATAAACAGTAGAGTTCCATGGACAGGACAGCTGTAGGCAGTGGAAGAGAGTCATCACTGGTGCATGAATGCCAGAAGTGGGATTCGAACCCACGCCTCTTTCGAGACTGCGACCTTAACGCAGCGCCTTGGACCGCTCGGCCATCCTGACATACTCCAGGCCAAGTATTTGGAAACTGCTATACAAAAAAAACTTATGTGCTTAACAACTGCTTGTCTTTTTGGAAGGCAATGATTGAATGGTGAAAACGGCCTGTTCTTTTTTTGACTAAATTTAAACTACTGAGGTGTTTTTTTTTGTTTGTTTTTGTTGAGTAGCCATGATACCCAACAGTTACAATGTTGTGGAATTATATCTGGTGGCAGCACCAGGGTGTTCTGCAGTCTAAGGCATTGAGGAAAACTTGGGCCTTGATAGAAATGTACGGCCGCTGTGTTTCAATACCACCTTAAATGCTGCTTCTTTGACTTCTTTGTTTACTTTGAAATGCCAAAGCATGTGTCTCACTCTTTGTGTCCATTCTCACATATTTATGACTTGGTTAAAAGATTTGGATTTGAATATAAAAAGAACAAAGTACAGAGGACAGCATAGAGTAATTGGCAAGTTGGCAAATGAGGTATAATGCAGCCTGGATAGGAGATCCAGACTTTGATTGAATGAAAGATGGGAGTAATGGTCACCTCTGGAAAACCTTTATTAACTCCTAATGATTTAGTGAAACAGTCAAGCACTTTTGCCTTCGCTCGGTGTTGTAATCATAAATAAGTCAGCCATATTTGCAATAATCAACAATGACTTCACGAATACCAGATTTGTTCATGACTGATTTATTTATGTTAAATGGACTGTCTGTTTTACAACGTTTGTGCAGATCTAAAGCATTAGTATTTCCGTCTTATATGGCACCTCTCACATTTCTGCTTCTTTTTAGTTTGAGCATTTGAAGGAATGCATGACAGATTACATTTTGATGAAGTTTCAAGAAAGGATTTTGTAAGTGGACCGAGATGCCGGACTGTGCATTAGGGCTTAGCTGTCAGAGTGATTTGTTCAAATGCAATGACTTGACACGTTTCTCATTAGCATCCAATATGAAGCAGGGAACTCTTAAACTTCCCTGTGTTTTTTTGAAGACAAATACAATGTATTTGTTTTACATGGACATGATAATTTATGACCTTAGTATTGAGATAAATTGTCAATGACTTGAAATGCCATCTTACCCATATCGTTTTACGTTGAAAACAGCAACCTTCATGAATGCTTATGGAAAAAAATACAAAATATCAAAAGAAGTTTTTAATAAATAATGAAAAAGGATGGATTAGCATTTGGTTCATTAGTAGCACATGTGACAAGAACCTCGTGAGTAAATGAAATAAGTTTGTGATGTTTCTGGAGAGCAGATAAACAGTAGAGTTCCATGGACAGGACAGCTGTAGGCAGTGGAAGAGAGTCATCACTGGTGCATGAATGCCAGAAGTGGGATTCGAACCCACGCCTCTTTCGAGACTGCGACCTTAACGCAGCGCCTTGGACCGCTCGGCCATCCTGACATACTCCAGGCCAAGTATTTGGAAACTGCTATACAAAAAAGACTTATGTGCTTAACAACTGCTTGTCTTTTTGGAAGGCAATGATTGAATGGTGAAAACGGCCTGTTCTTTTTTTAACCAAATTTAGACTACTGATGTGTTTTTTTTGTTTGTTTTTGTTGAGTAGCCATGATACCCAACAGTTACAATGTTGTGGAATTATATATGGTGGCAGCACCAGGGTGTTCTGCAGTCTACAGCATTGAGGAAAACTTGGGCCTTGATAGAAATGTACGGCCGCTGTGTTTCAATACCACCTTAAATGCTGCTTCTTTGACTTCTTTGTTTACTTTGAAATGCCAAAGCATGTGTCTCACTCTTTGTGTCCATTCTCACATATTTATGACTTGGTTAAAAGATTTGGATTTGAATATAAAAAGAACAAAGTACAGAGGACAGCATAGAGTAATTGGCAAGTTGGCAAATGAGGTATAATGCAGCCTGGATAGGAGATCCAGACTTTGATTGAATGAAAGATGGGAGTAATGGTCACCTCTGGAAAACCTTTATTAACTCCTAATGATTTAGTGAAACAGTCAAGCACTTTTGCCTTCGCTCGGTGTTGTAATCATAAATAAGTCAGCCATATTTGCAATAATCAACAATGACTTCACGAATACCAGATTTGTTCATGACTGATTTTTTTACGTTAAATGGACTGTCTGTTTTACAACATTTGTGCAGATCTAAAGCATTAGTATTTCCGTCTTATATGGCACCACTAACATTTCTGCTTCTTTTTAGTTTGAGCATTTGAAGGAATGCATGACAGACTACATTTTGATGAAGTTTCAAGAAAGGATTTTGTAAGTGGACCGAGATGCCGGACTGTGCATTAGGGCTTAGCTGTCAGAGTGATTTGTTCAAATGCAATGACTCGACACGTTTCTCATTAGCATCCAATATGAAGCAGGGAACCCTTAAACTTCCCTGTGTTTTTTTGAGGACAAATACAATGTATTTGTTTTACATGGACATGATAATTTATGACCATAGTATTGAGATAAATTGTCAATGACTTGAAATGCCATCTTACCCATATCGTTTTACGTTGAAAACAGCAACTTTCATGAATGCTTATGGAAAAAAATACAAAATATCAAAAGAAGTTTTTAATAAATAATGAAAAAGGATGGATTAGCATTTGGTTCATTAGTAGCACATGTGACAAGAACCTCGTGAGTAAATGAAATAAGTTTGTGATGTTACTGGAGATCAGTTAAACAGTAGAGTTCCATGGACAGGACAGCTGTAGGCAGTGGAAGTGAGTCATCACTGGTGCATGAATGTCAGAAGTGGGATTCGAACCCACGCCTCTTTCAAGACTGCGACCTTAACGCAGCGCCTTGGACCGCTCGGCCATCCTGACATCCTCCAGGCCAATTATTTGGAAACTGCTATACAAAAAAGACTTATGTGCTTAACAACTGCTTGTCTTTTTGGAAGGCAATGATTGAATGGTGAAAACGGCCTGTTCTTTTTTTAACCAAATTTAGACTACTGAGGTGTTTTTTTTGTTTGTTTTTGTTGAGTAGCCATGATACCCAACAGTTACAATGTTGTGGAATTATATCTGGTGGCAGCACCAGGGTGTTCTGCAGTCTACAGCATTGAGGAAAACTTGGGCCTTGATAGAAATGTACGGCCGCTGTGTTTCAATACCACCTTAAATGCTGCTTCTTTGACCTCTTTGTTTACTTTGAAATGCCAAAGCATGTGTCTCACTCTTTGTGTCCATTCTCACATATTTATGACTTGGTTAAAAGATTTGGATTTGAATATAAAAAGAACAAAGTACAGAGGACAGCATAGAGTAATTGGCAAGTTGGCAAATGAGGTATAATGCAGCCTGGATAGGAGATCCAGACTTTGATTGAATGAAAGATGGGAGTAATGGTCACCTCTGGAAAACCTTTATTAACTCCTAATGATTTAGTGAAACAGTCAAGCACTTTTGCCTTCGCTCGGTGTTGTAATCATAAATAAGTCAGCCATATTTGCAATAATCAACAATGACTTTACGAATACCAGATTTGTTCATGACTGATTTATTTATGTTAAATGGACTGTCTGTTTTACAACGTTTGTCCAGATCTAAAGCATTAGTATTTCCGTCTTATATGGCACCACTAACATTTCTGCTTCTTTTTAGTTTGAGCATTTGAAGGAATGCATGACAGACTACATTTTGATGAAGTTTCAAAAAAGGATTTTGTAAGTGGACCGAGATGCCGGACTGTGCATTAGGGCTTAGCTGTCAGAGTGATTTGTTCAAATGCAATGACTCGACACGTTTCTCATTAGCATCCAATATGAAGCAGGGAACCCTTAAACTTCCCTGTGTTTTTTTGAGGACAAATACAATGTATTTGTTTTACATGGACATGATAATTTATGACCTTAGTATTGAGACAAATTGTCAATGACTTGAAATGCCATCTTACCCATATCGTTTTACGTTGAAAACAGCAACCTTCATGAATGCTTATGGAAAAAAATACAAAATATCAAAAGAAGTTTTTAATAAATAATGAAAAAGGATGGATTAGCATTTGGTTCATTAGTAGCACATGTGACAAGAACCTCGTGAGTAAATGAAATAAGTTTGTGATGTTTCTGGAGAGCAGATAAACAGTAGAGTTCCATGGACAGGACAGCTGTAGGCAGTGGAAGAGAGTCATCACTGGTGCATGAAAGCCAGAAGTGGGATTCGAACCCACGCCTCTTTCGAGACTGCGACCTTAGCGCAGCGCCTTGGACCGCTAGGCCATCCTGACATACTCCAGGCCAAGTATTTGGAAACTGCTATACAAAAAAGACTTATGTGCTTAACAACTGCTTGTCTTTTTGGAAGGCAATGATTGAATGGTGAAAACGGCCTGTTCTTTTTTTAACCAAATTTAGACTACTGAGGTGTTTTTTTTTTTGTTTGTTTTTGTTGAGTAGCCATGATACCCAACAGTTACAATGTTGTGGAATTATATCTGGTGGCAGCACCAGGGTGTTCTGCAGTCTACAGCATTGAGGAAAACTTGGGCCTTGATAGAAATGTACGGCCGCTGTGTTTCAATACCACCTTAAATGCTGCTTCTTTGACCTCTTTGTTTACTTTGAAATGCCAAAGCATGTGTCTCACTCTTTGTGTCCATTCTCACATATTTATGACTTGGTTAAAAGATTTGGATTTGAATATAAAAAGAACAAAGTACAGAGGACAGCATAGAGTAATTGGCAAGTTGGCAAATGAGGTATAATGCAGCCTGGATAGGAGATCCAGACTTTGATTGAATGAAAGATGGGAGTAATGGTCACCTCTGGAAAACCTTTATTAACTCCTAATGATTTAGTGAAACAGTCAAGCACTTTTGCCTTCGCTCGGTGTTGTAATCATAAATAAGTCAGCCATATTTGCAATAATCAACAATGACTTCACGAATACCAGATTTGTTCATGACTGATTTATTTATGTTAAATGGACTGTCTGTTTTACAACATTTGTGCAGATCTAAAGCATTAGTATTTCCGTCTTATATGGCACCACTAACATTTCTGCTTCTTTTTAGTTTGAGCATTTGAAGGAATGCATGACAGACTACATTTTGATGAAGTTTCAAAAAAGGATTTTGTAAGTGGACCGAGATGCCGGACTGTGCATTAGGGCTTAGCTGTCAGAGTGATTTGTTCAAATGCAATGACTCGACACGTTTCTCATTAGCATCCAATATGAAGCAGGGAACCCTTAAACTTCCCTGTGTTTTTTTGAGGACAAATACAATGTATTTGTTTTACATGGACATGATAATTTATGACCTTAGTATTGAGACAAATTGTCAATGACTTGAAATGCCATCTTACCCATATCGTTTTACGTTGAAAACAGCAACCTTCATGAATGCTTATGGAAAAAAATACAAAATATCAAAAGAAGTTTTTAATAAATAATGAAAAAGGATGGATTAGCATTTGGTTCATTAGTAGCACATGTGACAAGAACCTCGTGAGTAAATGAAATAAGTTTGTGATGTTTCTGGAGAGCAGATAAACAGTAGAGTTCCATGGACAGGACAGCTGTAGGCAGTGGAAGAGAGTCATCACTGGTGCATGAATGCCAGAAGTGGGATTCGAACCCACGCCTCTTTCGAGACTGCGACCTTAACGCAGCGCCTTGGACCGCTCGGCCATCCTGACATACTCCAGGCCAAGTATTTGGAAACTGCTATACAAAAAAGACTTATGTGCTTAACAACTGCTTGTCTTTTTGGAAGGCAATGATTGAATGGTGAAAACGGCCTGTTCTTTTTTTAACCAAATTTAGACTACTGATGTGTTTTTTTTGTTTGTTTTTGTTGAGTAGCCATGATACCCAACAGTTACAATGTTGTGGAATTATATATGGTGGCAGCACCAGGGTGTTCTGCAGTCTAAGGCATTGAGGAAAACTTGGGCCTTGATAGAAATGTACGGCCGCTGTGTTTCAATACCACCTTAAATGCTGCTTCTTTGACTTCTTTGTTTACTTTGAAATGCCAAAGCATGTGTCTCACTCTTTGTGTCCATTCTCACATATTTATGACTTGGTTAAAAGATTTGGATTTGAATATAAAAAGAACAAAGTACAGAGGACAGCATAGAGTAATTGGCAAGTTGGCAAATGAGGTATAATGCAGCCTGGATAGGAGATCCAGACTTTGATTGAATGAAAGATGGGAGTAATGGTCACCTCTGGAAAACCTTTATTAACTCCTAATGATTTAGTGAAACAGTCAAGCACTTTTGCCTTCGCTCGGTGTTGTAATCATAAATAAGTCAGCCATATTTGCAATAATCAACAATGACTTCACGAATACCAGATTTGTTCATGACTGATTTATTTATGTTAAATGGACTGTCTGTTTTACAACGTTTGTCCAGATCTAAAGCATTAGTATTTCCGTCTTATATGGCACCACTAACATTTCTGCTTCTTTTTAGTTTGAGCATTTGAAGGAATGCATGACAGACTACATTTTGATGAAGTTTCAAAAAAGGATTTTGTAAGTGGACCGAGATGCCGGACTGTGCATTAGGGCTTAGCTGTCAGAGTGATTTGTTCAAATGCAATGACTCGACACGTTTCTCATTAGCATCCAATATGAAGCAGGGAACCCTTAAACTTCCCTGTGTTTTTTTGAGGACAAATACAATGTATTTGTTTTACATGGACATGATAATTTATGACCTTAGTATTGAGACAAATTGTCAATGACTTGAAATGCCATCTTACCCATATCGTTTTACGTTGAAAACAGCAACCTTCATGAATGCTTATGGAAAAAAATACAAAATATCAAAAGAAGTTTTTAATAAATAATGAAAAAGGATGGATTAGCATTTGGTTCATTAGTAGCACATGTGACAAGAACCTCGTGAGTAAATGAAATAAGTTTGTGATGTTTCTGGAGAGCAGATAAACAGTAGAGTTCCATGGACAGGACAGCTGTAGGCAGTGGAAGAGAGTCATCACTGGTGCATGAAAGCCAGAAGTGGGATTCGAACCCACGCCTCTTTCGAGACTGCGACCTTAGCGCAGCGCCTCGGACCGCTCGGCTATCCTGACATACTCCAGGCCAAGTATTTGGAAACTGCTATACAAAAAAGACTTATGTGCTTAACAACTGCTTGTCTTTTTGGAAGGCAATGATTGAATGGTGAAAACGGCCTGTTCTTTTTTTGACTAAATTTAGACTACTGAGGTGTTTTTTTTGTTTGTTTGTTTTTGTTGAGTAGCCATGATACCCAACAGTTACAATGTTGTGGAATTCTATCTGGTGGCAGCACCAGGGTGTTCTGCAGTCTACAGCATTGAGGAAAACTTGGGCCTTGATAGAAATGTACGGCCGCTGTGTTTCAATACCACCTTAAATGCTGCTTCTTTGACCTCTTTGTTTACTTTGAAATGCCAAAGCATGTGTCTCACTCTTTGTGTCCATTCTCACATATTTATGACTTGGTTAAAAGATTTGGATTTGAATATAAAAAGAACAAAGTACAGAGGACAGCATAGAGTAATTGGCAAGTTGGCAAATGAGGTATAATGCAGCCTGGATAGGAGATCCAGACTTTGATTGAATGAAAGATGGGAGTAATGGTCACCTCTGGAAAACCTTTATTAACTCCTAATGATTTAGTGAAACAGTCAAGCACTTTTGCCTTCGCTCGGTGTTGTAATCATAAATAAGTCAGCCATATTTGCAATAATCAACAATGACTTCACGAATACCAGATTTGTTCATGACTGATTTATTTATGTTAAATGGACTGTCTGTTTTACAACGTTTGTGCAGATCTAAAGCATTAGTATTTCCGTCTTATATGGCACCACTAACATTTCTGCTTCTTTTTAGTTTGAGCATTTGAAGGAATGCATGACAGACTACATTTTGATGAAGTTTCAAAAAAGGATTTTGTAAGTGGACCGAGATGCCGGACTGTGCATTAGGGCTTAGCTGTCAGAGTGATTTGTTCAAATGCAATGACTCGACACGTTTCTCATTAGCATCCAATATGAAGCAGGGAACCCTTAAACTTCCCTGTGTTTTTTTGATGACAAATACAATGTATTTGTTTTACATGGACATGATAATTTATGACCATAGTATTGAGATAAATTGTCAATGACTTGAAATGCCATCTTACCCATATCGTTTTACGTTGAAAACAGAAAGCTTCATGAATGCTTATGGAAAAAAATACAAAATATCAAAAGAAGTTTTTAATAAATAATGAAAAAGGATGGATTTGCATTTGGTTCATTAGTAGCACATGTGACAAGAACCTCGTGAGTAAATGAAATAAGTTTGTGATGTTACTGGAGAGCAGATAAACAGTAGAGTTCCATGGACAGGACAGCTGTAGGCAGTGGAAGTGAGTCATCACTGGTGCATGAATGTCAGAAGTGGGATTTGAACCCACGCCTCTTTCGAGACTGCGACCTTAACGCAGCGCCTTGGACCGCTCGGCCATCCTGACATCCTCCAGGAAAATCATTTGGAAACTGCTATACAAAAAAGACTTATGTGCTTAACAACTGCTTGTCTTTTTAGAAGGCAATGATTGAATGGTGAAAACGGCCTGTTCTTTTTTTGACTAAATTTAGACTACTGAGGTGTTTTTTTTTTGTTTGTTTTTGTTGAGTAGCCATTATACCCAACAGTTACAATGTTGTGGAATTATATCTGGTGGCAGCACCAGGGTGTTCTGCAGTCTACGGCATTGAGGAAAACTTGGGCCTTGATAGAAATGTACGGCCGCTGTGTTTCAATACCACCTTAAATGCTGCTTCTTTGACTTCTTTGTTTACTTTGAAATGCCAAAGCATGTGTCTCACTCTTTGTGTCCATTCTCACATATTTATGACTTGGTTAAAAGATTTGGATTTGAATATAAAAGAACAAAGTACAGAGGACAGCATAGAGTAATTGGCAAGTTGGCAAATGAGGTATAATGCAGCCTGGATAGGAGATCCAGACTTTGATTGAATGAAAGATGGGAGTAATGGTCACCTCTGGAAAACCTTTATTAACTCCTAATGATTTAGTGAAACAGTCAAGCACTTTTGCCTTCGCTCGGTGTTGTAATCATAAATAAGTCAGCCATATTTGCAATAATCAACAATGACTTCACGAATACCAGATTTGTTCATGACTGATTTATTTATGTTAAATGGACTGTCTGTTTTACAACATTTGTGCAGATCTAAAGCATTAGTATTTCCATCTTATATGGCACCACTCACATTTCTGCTTCTTTTTAGTTTGAGCATTTGAAGGAATGCATGACAGACTACATTTTGATGAAGTTTCAAGAAAGGATTTTGTAAGTGGACCGAGATGCCGGACTGTGCATTAGGGCTTAGCTGTCAGAGTGATTTGTTCAAATGCAATGACTCGACACGTTTCTCATTAGCATCCAATATGAAGCAGGGAACCCTTAAACTTCCCTGTGTTTTCTTGAGGACAAATACAATGTATTTGTTTTACATGGACATGATAATTTATGACCTTAGTATTGAGATAAATTGTCAATGACTTGAAATGCCATCTTACCCATATCGTTTTACGTTGAAAACAGCAACCTTCATGAATGCTTATTTAAAAAAATACAAAATATCAAAAGAAGTTTTTAATAAATAATGAAAAAGGATGGATTAGCATTTGGTTCATTAGTAGCACATGTGACAAGAACCTCGTGAGTAAATGAAATAAGTTAGTGATGTTACTGGAGAGCAGATAAACAGTACAGATCCATGGACAGGACAGCTGTAGGCAGTGGAATTGAGTCATCACTGGTGCATGAATGTCAGAAGTGGGATTCGAACCCACGCCTCCTTCGAGACTGCAACTTTAACGCAGCGCCTTGGACCGCTCGGCCATCCTGACATCATCCAGGCCAAGTATTTGGAAACTGCTATACAAAAAAGACTTATGTGCTTAACAACTGCTTGTCTTTTTGGAAGGCAATGATTGAATGGTGAAAACGGCCTGTTCTTTTTTTGACTAAATTTAGACTACTGAGGTGTTTTTTTTTGTATTTTTTTGTTGAGTAGCCATGATACCCAACAGTTACAATGTTGTGGAATTATATCTGGTGGCAGCACCAGGGTGTTCTGCAGTCTACGGCATTGAGGAAAACTTGGCCCTTGATAGAAATGTACGGCCGCTGTGTTTCAATACCACCTTAAATGCTGCTTCTTTGACTTCTTTGTTTACTTTGAAATCCCAAAGCATGTGTCTCGTGTCTCACTCTTTGTGTCCATTCTCACATATTTATGACTTGGTTAAAAGATTTGGATTTGAATATAAAAAGAACAAAGTACAGAGGACAGCATAGAGTAATTGGCAAGTTGGCAAATGAGGTATAATGCAGCCTGGATAGGAGATCCAGACTTTGATTGAATGAAAGATGGGAGTAATGGTCACCTCTGGAAAACCTTTATTAACTCCTAATGATTTAGTGAAACAGTCAAGCACTTTTGCCTTCGCTCGGTGTTGTAATCATAAATAAGTCAGCCATATTTGCAATAATCAACAATGACTTCACGAATACCAGATTTGTTCATGACTGATTTATTTATGTTAAATGGACTGTCTGTTTTACAACATTTGTGCAGATCTAAAGCATTAGTATTTCCGTCTTATATGGCACCACTAACATTTCTGCTTCTTTTTAGTTTGAGCATTTGAAGGAATGCATGACAGATTACATTTTGATGAAGTTTCAAGAAAGGATTTTGTAAGTGGACCGAGATGCCGGACTGTGCATTAGGGCTTAGCTGTCAGAGTGATTTGTTCAAATGCAATGACTCGACACGTTTCTCATTAGCATCCAATATGAAGCAGGGAACCCTTAAACTTCCCTGTGTTTTTTTGAGGACAAATACAATGTATTTGTTTTACATGGACATGATAATTTATGACCATAGTATTGAGATATATTGTCAATGACTTGAAATGCCATCTTACCCATATCGTTTTACGTTGAAAACAGCAACCTTCATGAATGCTTATGGAAAAAAATACAAAATATCAAAAGAAGTTTTTAATAAATAATGAAAAAGGATGGATTAGCATTTGGTTCATTAGTAGCACATGTGACAAGAACCTCGTGAGTAAATGAAATAAGTTTGTGATGTTACTGGAGAGCAGATAAACAGTAGTATTCATGGACAGGACAGCTGTAGGCAGTGGAAAAGAGTCATCACTTGAATGTCAGAATGTCAGAAGTGGGATTCGAACCGACACCTCCTTCGAGACTGCGACCTTAACGCAGCGCCTTGGACCGCTCGGCCATCCTGACATCCTCCAGTCCAAGTATTTGGAAACTGTTATACAAAAAAGACTTATGTGCTTAACAACTGCTTGTCTTTATGGAAGGCAATGATTGAATGGTGAAAACGGCCTGTTCTTTTTTTAACCAAATTTAGACTACTGAGGTGTTTTTTTTTTGTTTTTTTTTTTGAGGAGCCATGATACCCAACAGTTACAATGTTGTGGAATTATATCTGGTGGCAGCACCAGGGTGTTCTGCAGTCTACGGCATTGAGGAAAACTTGGGCCTTGATAGAAATGTACGGCCGCTGTGTTTCAATACCACCTTAAATGCTGCTTCTTTGACTTCTTTGTTTACTTTGAAATGCCAAAGCATGTGTCTCACTCTTTGTGTCCATTCTCACATATTTATGACTTGGTTAAAAGAGTTGGATTTGAATATAAAAAGAACAAAGTACAGAGGACAGCATAGAGTAATTGGCAAGTTGGCAAATGAGGTATAATGCAGCCTGGATAGGAGATCCAGACTTTGATTGAATGAAAGATGGGAGTAATGGTCACCTCTGGAAAACTTTTATTAACTCCTAATGATTTAGTGAAACAGTCAAGCACTTTTGCCTTCGCTCGGTGTTGTAATCATAAATAAGTCAGCCATATTTGCAATAATCAACAATGACTTCACGAATACCAGATTTGTTCATGACTGATTTATTTATGTTAAATGGACTGTCTGTTTTACAACATTTGTGCAGATCTAAAGCATTAGTATTTCCGTCTTATATGGCACCACTCACATTTCTGCTTCTTTTTAGTTTGAGCATTTGAAGGAATGCATGACAGACTACATTTTGATGAAGTTTCAAAAAAGGATTTTGTAAGTGGACCGAGATGCCGGACTGTGCATTAGGGCTTAGCTGTCAGAGTGATTTGTTCAAATGCAATGACTCGACACGTTTCTCATTAGCATGCAATATGAAGCAGGGAACCACTTAAACTTCCCTGTGTTTTTTTGAGGACAAATACAATGTATTTGTTTTACATGGACATGATCATTTATGACCATAGTATTGAGATAAATTGTCAATGACTTGAAATGCCATCTTACCCATATCGTTTTACGTTGAAAACAGCAACCTTCATGAATGCTTATGGGAAAAAATACAAAATATCCTAAGAATTTTTTTACAAATAATGAAAAAGGATGGATTAGCATTTGGTTCATTAGTAGCACATGTGACAAGAACCTCGTGAGTAAATGAAATAAGTTTGTGATGTTTCTGGAGAGCAGATAAACAGTAGAGTTCCATGGACAGGACAGCTGTAGGCAGTGGAAGTGAGTCATCACTGGTGCATGAATGTCAGAAGTGGGATTTGAACCCACGCCTCTTTCGAGACTGCGACCTTGACGCAGCGCCTTGGACCGCTCGGCCATCCTGACATCCTCCAGGCCAAGTATTTGGAAACTGCTATACAAAAAAGACTTATGTGCTTAACAACTGCTTGTCTTTTTGCAAGGCAATGATTGAATGGTGAAAACGGCCTGTTCTTTTTTTGACTAAATTTAGACTACTGAGGTGTTTTTTTTTGTTTGTTTTTGTTGAGTAGCCATGATACCCAACAGTTACAATGTTGTGGAATTATATCTGGTGGCAGCACCAGGGTGTTCTGCAGTCTACGGCATTGAGGAAAACTTGGGCCTTGATAGAAATGTACGGCCGCTGTGTTTCGATAACACCTTAAATGCAGCTTCTTTGACTTCTTTGTTTACTTTGAAATGCCAAAGCATGTGTCTCACTCTTTGTGTCCATTCTCACATATTTATGACTTGGTTAAAAGATTTGGATTTGAATATAAAAAGAACAAAGTACAGAGGACAGCATAGAGTAATTGGCAAGTTGGCAAATGAGGTATAATGCAGCCTGGATAGGAGATCCAGACTTTGATTGAATGAAAGATGGGAGTAATGGTCACCTCTGGAAAACCTTTATTAACTCCTAATGATTTAGTGAAACAGTCAAGCACTTTTGCCTTCGCTCGGTGTTGTAATCATAAATAAGTCAGCCATATTTGCAATAATCAACAATGACTTCACGAATACCAGATTTGTTCATGACTGATTTATTTATGTTAAATGGACTGTCTGTTTTACAACGTTTGTGCAGATCTAAAGCATTAGTATTTCCGTCTTATATGGCACCTCTCACATTTTTGCTTCTTTTTAGTTTGAGCATTTGAAGGAATGCATGACAGATTACATTTTGATGAAGTTTCAAGAAAGGATTTTGTAAGTGGACCGAGATGCCGGACTGTGCATTAGGGCTTAGCTGTCAGAGTGATTTGTTCAAATGCAATGACTTGACACGTTTCTCATTAGCATCCAATATGAAGCAGGGAACTCTTAAACTTCCCTGTGTTTTTTTGAGGACAAATACAATGTATTTGTTTTACATGGACATGATAATTTATGACCTTAGTATTGAGATAAATTGTCAATGACTTGAAATGCCATCTTACCCATATCGTTTTACGTTGAAAACAGCAACCTTCATGAATGCTTATGGAAAAAAATACAAAATATCAAAAGAAGTTTTTAATAAATAATGAAAAAGGATGGATTAGCATTTGGTTCATTAGTAGCACATGTGACAAGAACCTCGTGAGTAAATGAAATAAGTTTGTGATGTTTCTGGAGAGCAGATAAACAGTAGAGTTCCATGGACAGGACAGCTGTAGGCAGTGGAAGAGAGTCATCACTGGTGCATGAATGCCAGAAGTGGGATTCGAACCCACGCCTCTTTCGAGACTGCGACCTTAACGCAGCGCCTTGGACCGCTCGGCCATCCTGACATACTCCAGGCCAAGTATTTGGAAACTGCTATACAAAAAAGACTTATGTGCTTAACAACTGCTTGTCTTTTTGGAAGGCAATGATTGAATGGTGAAAACGGCCTGTTCTTTTTTTAACCAAATTTAGACTACTGATGTGTTTTTTTTGTTTGTTTTTGTTGAGTAGCCATGATACCCAACAGTTACAATGTTGTGGAATTATATATGGTGGCAGCACCAGGGTGTTCTGCAGTCTAAGGCATTGAGGAAAACTTGGGCCTTGATAGAAATGTACGGCCGCTGTGTTTCAATACCACCTTAAATGCTGCTTCTTTGACTTCTTTGTTTACTTTGAAATGCCAAAGCATGTGTCTCACTCTTTGTGTCCATTCTCACATATTTATGACTTGGTTAAAAGATTTGGATTTGAATATAAAAAGAACAAAGTACAGAGGACAGCATAGAGTAATTGGCAAGTTGGCAAATGAGGTATAATGCAGCCTGGATAGGAGATCCAGACTTTGATTGAATGAAAGATGGGAGTAATGGTCACCTCTGGAAAACCTTTATTAACTCCTAATGATTTAGTGAAACAGTCAAGCACTTTTGCCTTCGCTCGGTGTTGTAATCATAAAAAAGTCAGCCATATTTGCAATAATCAACAATGACTTCACGAATACCAGATTTGTTCATGACTGATTTATTTATGTTAAATGGACTGTCTGTTTTACAACGTTTGTCCAGATCTAAAGCATTAGTATTTCCGTCTTATATGGCACCACTAACATTTCTGCTTCTTTTTAGTTTGAGCATTTGAAGGAATGCATGACAGACTACATTTTGATGAAGTTTCAAAAAAGGATTTTGTAAGTGGACCGAGATGCCGGACTGTGCATTAGGGCTTAGCTGTCAGAGTGATTTGTTCAAATGCAATGACTCGACACGTTTCTCATTAGCATCCAATATGAAGCAGGGAACCCTTAAACTTCCCTGTGTTTTTTTGAGGACAAATACAATGTATTTGTTTTACATGGACATGATAATTTATGACCTTAGTATTGAGACAAATTGTCAATGACTTGAAATGCCATCTTACCCATATCGTTTTACGTTGAAAACAGCAACCTTCATGAATGCTTATGGAAAAAAATACAAAATATCAAAAGAAGTTTTTAATAAATAATGAAAAAGGATGGATTAGCATTTGGTTCATTAGTAGCACATGTGACAAGAACCTCGTGAGTAAATGAAATAAGTTTGTGATGTTTCTGGAGAGCAGATAAACAGTAGAGTTCCATGGACAGGACAGCTGTAGGCAGTGGAAGAGAGTCATCACTGGTGCATGAAAGCCAGAAGTGGGATTCGAACCCACGCCTCTTTCGAGACTGCGACCTTAGCGCAGCGCCTTGGACCGCTCGGCCATCCTGACATACTCCAGGCCAAGTATTTGGAAACTGCTATACAAAAAAGACTTATGTGCTTAACAACTGCTTGTCTTTTTGGAAGGCAATGATTGAATGGTGAAAACGGCCTGTTCTTTTTTTGACTAAATTTAGACTACTGAGGTGTTTTTTTTGTTTGTTTGTTTTTGTTGAGTAGCCATGATACCCAACAGTTACAATGTTGTGGAATTCTATCTGGTGGCAGCACCAGGGTGTTCTGCAGTCTACAGCATTGAGGAAAACTTGGGCCTTGATAGAAATGTACGGCCGCTGTGTTTCAATACCACCTTAAATGCTGCTTCTTTGACCTCTTTGTTTACTTTGAAATGCCAAAGCATGTGTCTCACTCTTTGTGTCCATTCTCACATATTTATGACTTGGTTAAAAGATTTGGATTTGAATATAAAAAGAACAAAGTACAGAGGACAGCATAGAGTAATTGGCAAGTTGGCAAATGAGGTATAATGCAGCCTGGATAGGAGATCCAGACTTTGATTGAATGAAAGATGGGAGTAATGGTCACCTCTGGAAAACCTTTATTAACTCCTAATGATTTAGTGAAACAGTCAAGCACTTTTGCCTTCGCTCGGTGTTGTAATCATAAATAAGTCAGCCATATTTGCAATAATCAACAATGACTTCACGAATACCAGATTTGTTCATGACTGATTTATTTATGTTAAATGGACTGTCTGTTTTACAACATTTGTGCAGATCTAAAGCATTAGTATTTCCGTCTTATATGGCACCACTAACATTTCTGCTTCTTTTTAGTTTGAGCATTTGAAGGAATGCATGACAGACTACATTTTGATGAAGTTTCAAAAAAGGATTTTGTAAGTGGACCGAGATGCCGGACTGTGCATTAGGGCTTAGCTGTCAGAGTGATTTGTTCAAATGCAATGACTCGACACGTTTCTCATTAGCATCCAATATGAAGCAGGGAACCCTTAAACTTCCCTGTGTTTTTTTGAGGACAAATACAATGTATTTGTTTTACATGGACATGATAATTTATGACCTTAGTATTGAGACAAATTGTCAATGACTTGAAATGCCATCTTACCCATATCGTTTTACGTTGAAAACAGCAACCTTCATGAATGCTTATGGAAAAAAATACAAAATATCAAAAGAAGTTTTTAATAAATAATGAAAAAGGATGGATTAGCATTTGGTTCATTAGTAGCACATGTGACAAGAACCTCGTGAGTAAATGAAATAAGTTTGTGATGTTACTGGAGAGCAGATAAACTGTAGAGTTCCATGGACAGGACAGCTGTAGGCAGTGGAAGTGAGTCATCACTGGTGCATGAATGTCAGAAATGGGATTCGAACCCACGCCTCTTTCGAGACTGCAACCTTAACGCAGCGCCTTGGACCGCTCGGCCATCCTGACATCCTCCAGGCCAAGTATTTGGAAACTGCTATACAAAAAAGACTTATGTGCTTAACAACTGCTTGTCTTTTTGGAAGGCAATGATTGAATGGTGAAAACGGCCTGTTCTTTTTTTAACCAAATTTAGACTACTGAGGTGTTGTGTTTTTTTTTTGTTTGTTTTTGTTGAGTAGCCATGATACCCATCAGTTACAATGTTGTGGAATTATATCTGGTGGCAGCACCAGGGTGTTCTGCAGTCTACGGCATTGAGGAAAACTTGGGCCTTGATAGAAATGTACGGCCGCTGTGTTTCAATACCACCTTAAATGCTGCTTCTTTGACCTCTTTGTTTACTTTGAAATGCCAAAGCATGTGTCTCACTCTTTGTGTCCATTCTCACATATTTATGACTTGGTTAAAAGGTTTGGATTTGAATATAAAAAGAACAAAGTACAGAGGACAGCATAGAGTAATTGGCAAGTTGGCAAATGAAGTATAATGCAGCCTGGATAGGAGATCCAGACTTTGATTGAATGAAAGATGGGAGTAATGGTCACCTCTGGAAAACCTTTATTAACTCCTAATGATTTAGTGAAACAGTCAAGCACTTTTGCCTTCGCTCGGTGTTGTAATCATAAATAAGTCAGCCATATTTGCAATAATCAACAATGACTTCACGAATACCAGATTTGTTCATGACTGATTTATTTATGTTAAATGGACTGTCTGTTTTACAACATTTGTGCAGATCTAAAGCATTAGTATTTCCGTCTTATATGGCACCACTAACATTTCTGCTTCTTTTTAGTTTGAGCATTTGAAGGAATGCATGACAGACTACATTTTGATGAAGTTTCAAGAAAGGATTTTGTAAGTGGACCGAGATGCCGGACTGTGCATTAGGGCTTAGCTGTCAGAGTGATTTGTTCAAATGCAATGACTCGACACGTTTCTCATTAGCATCCAATATGAAGCAGGGAATCCTTAAACTTCCCTGTGTTTTTTTGATGACAAATACAATGTATTTGTTTTACATGGACATGATCATTTATGACCATAGTATTGAGATAAATTGTCAATGACTTGAAATGCCATCTTACCCATATCGTTTTACGTTGAAAACAGAAACCTTCATGAATGCTTATGGAAAAAAAATACAAAATATCAAAAGAAGTTTTTAATAAATAATGAAAAAGGATGGATTAGCATTTGGTTCATTAGTAGCACATGTGACAAGAACCTCGTGAGTAAATGAAATAAGTTTGTGATGTTACTGGAGAGCAGATAAACAGTAGAGTTCCATGGACAGGACAGCTGTAGGCAGTGGAAGTGAGTCATCACTGGTGCATGAATGTCAGAAGTGGGATTCGAACCCACGCCTCTTTCGAGACTGTGACCTTAATGCAGCGCCTTGGACCGCTCGGCCATCCTGACATCCTCCAGGCCAAGTATTTGGAAACTGCTATACAAAAAAGACTTATGTGCTTAACAACTGCTTGTCTTTTTGGAAGGCAATGATTGAATGGTGAAAACGGCCTGTTCTTTTTTTGACTAAATTTAAACTACTGAGGTGTTTTTTTTTGTTTGTTTTTGTTGAGTAGCCATGATACCCAACAGTTACAATGTTGTGGAATTCTATCTGGTGGCAGCACCAGGGTGTTCTGCAGTCTACGGCATTGAGGAAAACTTGGGCCTTGATAGAAATGTACGGCCGCTGTGTTTCAATACCACCTTAAATGCTGCTTCTTTGACTTCTTTGTTTACTTTGAAATGCCAAAGCATGTGTCTCACTCTTTGTGTCCATTCTCACATATTTATGACTTGGTTAAAAGATTTGGATTTGAATATAAAAAGAACAAAGTACAGAGGACAGCATAGAGTAATTGGCAAGTTGGCAAATGAGGTATAATGCAGCCTGGATAGGAGATCCAGACTTTGATTGAATGAAAGATGGGAGTAATGGTCACCTCTGGAAAACCTTTATTAACTCCTAATGATTTAGTGAAACAGTCAAGCACTTTTGCCTTCGCTCGGTGTTGTAATCATAAATAAGTCAGCCATATTTGCAATAATCAACAATGACTTCACGAATACCAGATTTGTTCATGACTGATTTATTTATGTTAAATGGACTGTCTGTTTTACAACATTTGTGCAGATCTAAAGCATTAGTATTTCCATCTTATATGGCACCACTCACATTTCTGCTTCTTTTTAGTTTGAGCATTTGAAGGAATGCATGACAGACTACATTTTGATGAAGTTTCAAGAAAGGATTTTGTAAGTGGACCGAGATGCCGGACTGTGCATTAGGGCTTAGCTGTCAGAGTGATTTGTTCAAATGCAATGACTCGACACGTTTCTCATTAGCATCCAATATGAAGCAGGGAACCCTTAAACTTCCCTGTGTTTTCTTGAGGACAAATACAATGTATTTGTTTTACATGGACATGATAATTTATGACCTTAGTATTGAGATAAATTGTCAATGACTTGAAATGCCATCTTACCCATATCGTTTTACGTTGAAAACAGCAACCTTCATGAATGCTTATTTAAAAAAATACAAAATATCAAAAGAAGTTTTTAATAAATAATGAAAAAGGATGGATTAGCATTTGGTTCATTAGTAGCACATGTGACAAGAACCTCGTGAGTAAATGAAATAAGTTAGTGATGTTACTGGAGAGCAGATAAACAGTACAGATCCATGGACAGGACAGCTGTAGGCAGTGGAAGTGAGTCATCACTGGTGCATGAATGTCAGAAGTGGGATTCGAACCCACGCCTCCTTCGAGACTGCAACCTTAACGCAGCGCCTTGGACCGCTCGGCCATCCTGACATCCTCCAGGCCAAGTATTTGGAAACTGCTATACAAAAAAGACTTATGTGCTTAACAACTGCTTGTCTTTTTGGAAGGCAATGATTGAATGATGAAAACGGCCTGTTCTTTTTTTGACTAAATTTAGACTACTGAGGTGTTTTTTTTTGTTTGTTTTTGTTGAGTAGCCATGATACCCAACAGTTACAATGTTGTGGAATTATATCTGGTGGCAGCACCAGGGTGTTCTGCAGTCTACGGCATTGAGGAAAACTTGGGCCTTGATAGAAATGTACGGCCGCTGTGTTTCAATACCACCTTAAATGCTGCTTCTTTGACTTCTTTGTTTACTTTGAAATCCCAAAGCATGTGTCTCGTGTCTCACTCTTTGTGTCCATTCTCACATATTTATGACTTGGTTAAAAGATTTGGATTTGAATATAAAAAGAACAAAGTACAGAGGACAGCATAGAGTAATTGGCAAGTTGGCAAATGAGGTATAATGCAGCCTGGATAGGAGATCCAGACTTTGATTGAATGAAAGATGGGAGTAATGGTCACCTCTGGAAAACCTTTATTAACTCCTAATGATTTAGTGAAACAGTCAAGCACTTTTGCCTTCGCTCGGTGTTGTAATCATAAATAAGTCAGCCATATTTGCAATAATCAACAATGACTTCACGAATACCAGATTTGTTCATGACTGATTTATTTATGTTAAATGGACTGTCTGTTTTACAACATTTGTGCAGATCTAAAGCATTAGTATTTCCGTCTTATATGGCACCACTAACATTTCTGCTTCTTTTTAGTTTGAGCATTTGAAGGAATGCATGACAGATTACATTTTGATGAAGTTTCAAGAAAGGATTTTGTAAGTGGACCGAGATGCCGGACTGTGCATTAGGGCTTAGCTGTCAGAGTGATTTGTTCAAATGCAATGACTCGACACGTTTCTCATTAGCATCCAATATGAAGCAGGGAACCCTTAAACTTCCCTGTGTTTTTTTGAGGACAAATACAATGTATTTGTTTTACATGGACATGATAATTTATGACCTTAGTATTGAGATAAATTGTCAATGACTTGAAATGCCATCTTACCCATATCGTTTTACGTTGAAAACAGCAACCTTCATGAATGCTTATGGGAAAAAATACAAAATATCCTAAGAATTTTTTTACAAATAATGAAAAAGGATGGATTAGCATTTGGTTCATTAGTAGCACATGTGACAAGAACCTCGTGAGTAAATGAAATAAGTTTGTGATGTTTCTGGAGAGCAGATAAACAGTAGAGTTCCATGGAAAGGACAGCTGTAGGCAGTGGAAGTGAGTCATCACTGGTGCATGAATGTCAGAAGTGGGATTTGAACCCACGCCTCTTTCGAGACTGCGACCTTGACGCAGCGCCTTGGACCGCTCGGCCATCCTGACATCCTCCAGGCCAAGTATTTGGAAACTGCTATACAAAAAAGACTTATGTGCTTAACAACTGCTTGTCTTTTTGCAAGGCAATGATTGAATGGTGAAAACGGCCTGTTCTTTTTTTGACTAAATTTAGACTACTGAGGTGTTTTTTTTTGTTATTTTTTGTTGAGTAGCCATGATACCCAACAGTTACAATGTTGTGGAATTCTATCTGGTGGCAGCACCAGGGTGTTCTGCAGTCTACGGCATTGAGGAAAACTTGGGCCTTGATAGAAATGTACGGCCGCTGTGTTTCGATAACACCTTAAATGCAGCTTCTTTGACTTCTTTGTTTACTTTGAAATGCCAAAGCATGTGTCTCACTCTTTGTGTCAATTCTCACATATTTATGACTTGGTTAAAAGATTTGGATTTGAATATAAAAAGAACAAAGTACAGAGGACAGCAAAGAGTAATTGGCAAGTTGGCAAATGAGGTATAATGCAGCCTGGATAGGAGATCCAGACTTTGATTGAATGAAAGATGGGAGTAATGGTCACCTCTGGAAAACCTTTATTAACTCCTAATGATTTAGTGAAACAGTCAAGCACTTTTGCCTTCGCTCGGTGTTGTAATCATAAATAAGTCAGCCATATTTGCAATAATCAACAATGACTTCACGAATACCAGATTTGTTCATGACTGATTTATTTATGTTAAATGGACTGTCTGTTTTACAACGTTTGTCCAGATCTAAAGCATTAGTATTTCCGTCTTATATGGCACCACTCACATTTCTGCTTCTTTTTAGTTTGAGCATTTGAAGGAATGCATGACAGACTACATTTTGATGAAGTTTCAAAAAAGGATTTTGTAAGTGGACCGAGATGCCGGACTGTGCATTAGGGCTTAGCTGTCAGAGTGATTTGTTCAAATGCAATGACTCGACACGTTTCTCATTAGCATGCAATATAAAGCAGGGAACCCTTAAACTTCCCTGTGTTTTTTTGAGGACAAATACAATGTATTTGTTTTACATGGACATGATCATTTATGACCATAGTATTGAGATAAATTGTCAATGACTTGAAATGCCATCTTACCCATATCGTTTTACGTTGAAAACAGCAACCTTCATGAATGCTTATGGAAAAAAATACAAAATATCAAAAGAAGTTTTTAATAAATAATGAAAAAGGATGGATTAGCATTTGGTTCATTAGTAGCACATGTGACAAGAACCTCGTGAGTAAATGAAATAAGTTTGTGATGTTACTGGAGAGCAGATAAACAGTAGAGTTCCATGGACAGGACAGCTGTAGGCAGTGGAAGTGAGTCATCACTGGTGCCTGAATGTCAGAAGTCGGATTTAAACCCACGCCTCTTGCGAGACTGCGACCTTAACGCAGCGCCTTGGACCGCTCAGCCATCCTGACATCCTCCAGGCCAAGTATTTGGAAACTGCTATACAAAAAAGACGTATGTGCTTAACAACTGCTTGTCTTTTTGGAAGGCAATGATTGAATGGTGAAAACGGCCTGTTCTTTTTTTGACTAAATTTAGACTACTGAGGTGTTTTTTTTTGTTTGTTTTTGTTGAGGAGCCATGATACCCAACAGTTACAATGTTGTGGAATTCTATCTGGTGGCAGCACCAGGGTGTTCTGCAGTCTACGGCATTGAGGAAAACTTGGGCCTTGATAGAAATGTACGGCCGCTGTGTTTCGATACCACCTTAAATGCTGCTTCTTTGACTTCTTTGTTTACTTTGAAATGCCAAAGCATGTGTCTCACTCTTTGTGTCCATTCTCACATATTTATGACTTGGTTAAAAGATTTGGATTTGAATATAAAAAGAACAAAGTACAGAGGACAGCAAAGAGTAATTGGCAAGTTGGTAAATGAGGTATAATGCAGCCTGGATAGGAGATCCAGACTTTGATTGAATGAAAGATGGGAGTAATGGTCACCTCTGGAAAACCTTTATTAACTCCTAATGATTTAGTGAAACAGTCAAGCACTTTTGCCTTCGCTCGGTGTTGTAATCATAAATAAGTCAGCCATATTTGCAATAATCAACAATGACTTCACGAATACCAGATTTGTTCATGACTGATTTATTTATGTTAAATGGACTGTCTGTTTTACAACGTTTGTGCAGATCTAAAGCATTAGTATTTCCGTCTTATATGGCACCACTCAAATTTCTGCTTCTTTTTAGTTTGAGCATTTGAAGGAATGCATGACAGACTACATTTTGATGAAGTTTCAAGAAAGGATTTTGTAAGTGGACCGAGATGCCGGACTGTGCATTAGGGCTTAGCTGTCAGAGTGATTTGTTCAAATGCAATGACTCGACACGTTTCTCATTAGCATCCAATATGAAGCAGGGAACCCTTAAACTTCCCTGTGTTTTTTTGAGGACAAATACAATGTATTTGTTTTACATGGACATGATCATTTATGACCATAGTATTGAGATAAATTGTCAATGACTTGAAATGCCATCTTACCCATATCGTTTTACGTTGAAAACAGCAACCTTCATGAATGCTTATGGAAAAAAAATACAAAATATCAAAAGAAGTTTTTAAGAAATAATGAGAAAGGATGGATTAGCATTTGGTTCATTTGTAGCACATGTGACAAAAACCTCGTGAGTAAATGGAATAGGTTTGTGATGTTACTGGAGAGCAGATAAACAGTAGAGTTCCATGGATAGGACAGCTGTAGGCAGTGGAAGTGAGTCATCACTGGTGCATGAATGTCAGAAGTGGGATTCGAACCCACGCCTCTTTGGAGACTGCAAACTTAACGCAGCGACTTGGACCGCTCGGCCATCCTGACATCCTCCAGGCCAAGTATTTGGAAACTGCTATACAAAAAAGACTTATGTGCTTAACAACTGCTTGTCTTTTTGGAAGGCAATGATTGAATGGTGAAAACTGCCTGTTCTTTTTTTGACTAAATTTAGACTACTGAGGTGTTTTTTTTTGTTTGTTTTTGTTGAGTAGCCATGATACCCAACAGTTACAATGTTGTGGAATTCTATCTGGTGGCAGCACCAGGGTGTTCTGCAGTCTACGGCATTGAGGAAAACTTGGGCCTTGATAGAAATGTACGGCCGCTGTGTTTCGATACCACCTTAAATGCTGCTTCTTTGACTTCTTTGTTTACTTTGAAATGCCAAGGCATGTGTCTCACTCTTTGTGTCCATTCTCACATATTTATGACTTGGTTAAAAGATTTGGATTTGAATATAAAAAGAACTAAGTACAGAGGACAGCATAGAGTAATTGGCAAGTTGGCAAATGAGGTATAATGCAGCCTGGATAGGAGATCCAGACTTTGATTGAATGAAAGATGGGAGTAATGGTCACCTCTGGAAAACCTTTATTAACTCCTAATGATTTAGTGAAACAGTCAAGCACTTTTGCCTTCGCTCGGTGTTGTAATCATAAATACGTCAGCCATATTTGCAATAATCAACAATGACTTCACGAATACCAGATTTGTTCATGACTGATTTATTTATGTTAAATGGACTGTCTGTTTTACAACGTTTGTGCAGATCTAAAGCATTAGTATTTCCGTCTTATATGGCACCACTAACATTTCTGCTTCTTTTTAGTTTGAGCATTTGAAGGAATGCATGACAGACTACATTTTGATGAAGTTTCAAGAAAGGATTTTGTAAGTGGACCGAGATGCCGGACTGTGCATTAGGGCTTAGCTGTCAGAGTGATTTGTTCAAATGCAATGACTCGACACGTTTCTCATTAGCATCCAATATGAAGCAGGGAACCCTTAAACTTCCCTGTGTTTTTTTGAGGACAAATACAATGTATTTGTTTTACATGGACATGATCATTTATGACCATAGTATTGAGATAAATTGTCAATGACTTGAAATGCCATCTTACCCATATCGTTTTACGTTGAAAAGAGCAACCTTCATGAATGCTTATGGAAAAAAATACAAAATATCAAAAGAAGTTTTTAATAAATAATGAAAAAGGATGGATTAGCATTTGGTTCATTTGTAGCACATGTGACAAGAACCTCGTGAGTAAATGAAATAAGTTAGTGATGTTACTGGAGAGCAGATAAACAGTAGTGTTCCATGGACAGGACAGCTCTAGGCAGTGGAAGAGAGTCATCACTGGTGCCTGAATGTCAGAAGTGGGATTTGAACCCACACCTCTTGCAAGACTGCGACCTTAACGCAGCGCCTTGGACCGCTCGGCCATCCTGACATCCTCCAGGCCAAGTATTTGGAAACTGCTATACAAAAAAGACTTATGTGCTTAACAACTGCTTGTCTTTTTGGAAGGCAATGATTGAATGGTGAAAACGGCCTGTTCTTTTTTTTAACTAAATTTAGACTACTGAGGTGGGTTTTTTTTGTTTGTTTTTGTTGAGTAGCCATGATACCCAACAGTTACAATGTTGTGGAATTATATCTGGTGGCAGCACCAGGGTGTTCTGCAGTCTACGGCATTGAGGAAAACTTGGGCCTTGATAGAAATGTACGGCCGCTGTGTTTCGATACCACCTTAAATGCTGCTTCTTTGACTTCTTTGTTTACTTTGAAATGCCAAAGCATGTGTCTCACTCTTTGTGTCCATTCTCACATATTTATGACTTGGTTAAAAGATTTGGATTTGAATATAAAAAGAACAAAGTACAGAGGACAGCATAGAGTAATTGGCAAGTTGGCAAATGTAGTATAATGCAGCCTGGATAGGAGATCCAGACTTTGATTGAATGAAAGATGGGAGTAATGGTCACCTCTGGAAAACCTTTATTAACTCCTAATGATTTAGTGAAACAGTCAAACACTTTTGCCTTCGCTCGGTGTTGTAATCATAAATAAGTCAGCCATATTTGTAATAATCAACAATGACTTCACGAATACCAGATTTGTTCATGACTGATTTATTTATGTTAAATGGACTGTCTGTTTTGCAACGTTTGTGCAGATCTAAAGCATTAGTATTTCCGTCTTATATGGCACCACTAACATTTCTGCTTCTTTTTAGTTTGAGCATTTGAAGGAATGCATGACAGACTACATTTTGATGAAGTTTCAAGAAAGGATTTTGTAAGTGGACCGAGATGCCGGACTGTGCATTAGGGCTTAGCTGTCAGAGTGATTTGTTCAAATGCAATGACTCGACACGTTTCTCATTAGCATCCAATATGAAGCAGGGAACCCTTAAACTTCCCTGTGTTTTCTTGAGGACAAATACAATGTATTTGTTTTACATGGACATGATCATTTATGACCATAGTATTGAGATAAATTGTCAATGACTTGAAATGCCATCTTACCCATATCGTTTTACGTTGAAAACAGCAACCTTCATGAATGCTTATGGGAAAAAATACAAAATATCAAAAGAAGTTTTTAATAAATAATGAAAAAGGATGGATTAGGGAGCCAGTTTAGCTCGTGCTGGTTTGCGGCGCCTTCCGTTCGTGAAACCCGGGTTCGACTCCAGGCTGCTCCCTGTTCCCTTCTCTACCTCTGCCGGTTCCAAGCCCGGTTAGAGAAGGTTGCGTCAGGAAGGGCATCCGGCGTAAAATATTGCCAAATTTACCATGCGACTTGTTCGCTGTGGCGACCCCTGATGGGAGAAGCCGAAAGTGGAAGAAGAAGAATGAAAAAGGATGGATTAGCTGTGAAGGAATTTGTTTTATTATTATTATTGTTTAAATGTATTTCTTTAAATGTTAACTTAGATAGACCTTTTTACCTCTTCTCAAAACAGTTGTGTGTTTGTTCATCTGCTTCTCATCCCAGCAAGGAAGAGAGGGGGGTTTACGACACACTGTCCTGAGCTGATAAGGGATACTGTTTGAAGTTAGAATCCACCAAATGGGTCATTATACAACACCCCCTAATGAACTTTTCCTCTTTGTTTTGAAACTGTTACCTCCTTCTTGTGTTCTTAATAAAAGGTGCACAGGGAGAGGCAGAACCTTTGAGAAGAGCAGCGTGTTGGTTGTCTTCTGTCACACTGGCTTCTTCTCCCTCGTGCATGAGAAACTTGATTCTTGCTGTGGTCTATTATTTCTAATTGTGTTTTTCTTTAATGTTTAGATGCATTTATCTGACATTCTTTGGTCCATTCGAGCCGGATGACAACATATCTGCGTCCTTGGGGGGAGGACCACGCCGATTGAAGTCTGTCGACAGCCCGTGAGACTAGGTCTGCGGAGGAAAGTCCGTCGTAGTGAATTCTACGCCGGCCAATCGACTGGTCTGATCCCTGGGTCCGGATTGACGTTATCCGTAAACCAGTCAGACCACAACAACAAGGCAAGTAAAGCGCTTTTACAGGGGTTCGAGTCCCCGAAGTGGCCCAGAATTCTGAGGGACAGGTTCAAGTCCTGTTGCCTGAAACACGTGTGGGTTTGAAGTCCCTAAAGGTCCAGAATTCTGTATAAAGGTGTAGGTTCGAGTCCTGCAGCCTAAAACGCGTTAGAGGGTTCAAGTCCCTAAAAGGCCTATTAAAATTTAAAAATAAATAAAAATAAAAACTTTTTTTTGGTGTGAATGTGTGTGCCTGTGTGAAAGGAGTGAACTTGTTCGAAACAGTGGGCAGCTGGAAACCTTGCGGTGTTAACACAAGGCTGCTTGTTGAAGTAGAACAAGATTTCATCTCATTTGGCTTTAGGTGAAAGGAACCCAGAGTCTAAAACGTGTTTTGCTCCTGGGAGGACCCTAAACGTGTGACCGGATCAGACAATAGGTCTGACCTAGAAGCTTGTTGCACGGGGAGTGAAATTCGGTCCTGAGAGAAATTCTCTGTTGGTTCTGATCACACTCTGTGACTAACGTAAATAATAGAAAAATAAAAATAACAAAAAACAAATGGGGAATTCAAATAGAAAAGTAGAATTAACAGGGGATTCAAAATACATGGAAAGAGCTCATCCAGGCTCAACTACGTTCTTGAGAAAATGGGATAAAAACTACAATTTTAAGGGGAATCTTGGAGTACAGGCATGTACTGAATTAGTTCAAAGGTTACAAATTAAAAACAATATAAAAAATACAAAAGAAACAAAAAGTAGTGAAGAATTAATTTGTGCTAAACTGTGGTTAAATGAAGCAACAAAAAGAAAGAATGGCATTCAGAAAAGTAACACTAGGGAAGCATGTCTGATTGCTAAAAAAGAGGATGATGAATCAGTTGTGATAAGACCAAGACCCCTGCAGCAGGCTGCAGCTGAGCTGCAGGGTGAGCAGGGACGTGATGAAGAAGGGGGGGAACAGAATCCAGCTGTTTTCTCACCCCCTCCCTATGAGGGGCCAACTGCTCCTTCCTTGACGGGTCTTTACCCACCACTGACTGATTTAAATAAACCAGAAAAAGAAAAAATGACGTTAAGAGGAAAAGGGAAAAAACTTGAATGGAGTAAAACTATGGGGGTTGGTTTGGAAGAAGCTGGAGGGTCATCTGAAATTGCTGAGACATTTCCAATGATTGAAGTGCCCAATCCTAGAGCTGGAGAAGATGGCCAGAGACCTACACTTCTTGTGTTTAGGACCTGGACAGTGGAGGATGTTAAGAAGGCAGTAGAGGGAGTTATCTCTCACAGGGAAAATCCACATGATTTTCATGAGCAAATGATGGAAGTTCAGAGAGCTTATCATCTGAATGGCATTGAATGTCAACAAGCATGGATGACTGCTATGAAAGCAGACTGGGCAAAAGTAAAGGGAAATTGGAATCCTATGAATGATGACGATCCACCCAGACCTCTTCCACATAACAGTCAAGAGTTAATTCAAAGTCTTACACTTTTAGGACAAAGAATTAGAGAAGCCTTTCCAATGAGACCTGACTATGGAAAGATTGGTCAAACTAAACAAAAAGATGGAGAGTTAGTGTCTGATTTTAGAGTCAGATTTGAAGAAGTTTTTAAAGCTAACAGTGGACTCAGAGATGATGATAATGATGATGGTGCCTATAGACAGCAGCTGAAACAAGCCTTACTGCAAGCTATGAGACCAGAGATTGCAGACTGGATAAGGAAGCATTACATTGATCTACCTACAGGAGCACTACAACAGTTTTTGAATTTTGCTGTTCATGCAGAAAAAGTGATGGTGAATAAGAAGAAATTTAGAAATCAAAGTGTAGATACCTTTTGGCAGGAGGAAAGTAGTGATGTGTTTTTTGGAAGGAACATGAACAGAGGAAGAAATCGTGGACGTGGCCAAGGGCGTGGTCGTGGAAAAGGAAATTTTAAAGGAAGTTTTAGAGGAAGGTTTAGAGAAAGTAGCAACAGAGGGTCAGAGCAGGTTGATGATAGATGTTGGATTTGTGGACAGAGAGATCATTGGCTGAGAGATTGTCCTGAAAGAAAGAAATCAGATTGACTAGATGGTAGAAGTAATGTCAAGATTAACAATGAATCTGAACCAGAAATTCAACCAATTTGTGATGAATTTTTAGATCTCACTGAAGTTTGTCTTATGGAAAAGCCAGAAATAACTCTTTATGTTCAGGGACAACCGTTTGTTTTTCTTTGTGACTCAGGGGCTTGTAGAACTGTGATAAAAAGTCATTACAATGATTTTCCTAAGTCAAATAAAACAATACAAATGAGATCTGCAGATGGTCAAATTGAAACTAAACATTTGAGTAAACCAGTTTGTTTTGAAAATCCTGACACTAATGAAACAACAAGCATTCCTGTGGTTTTAGCACCAAACTGTCCTTTTAATCTTTTAGGGAGAGATGTCATGATAAGATTAAAGTTAGGAATTTACCCCACCAGAGAAGGGGGGATGCAAGCACGACGTTGCCCAGATACAGACATCTGTGTGCTAGAAGGCAGAGGTGAACCACACTTTTATTGGACTTTAGATCTACCGAAAATTGATCTTGGACAGACTGCAAAAAACTTAATGGAAAAAGCAAAAGCCAGAGTGTCACCCCATGCAGATTTTATGTCTCCAGAAAATCTGTATGTCATGTTAAGATGCAAAAAGTCTCCTGGCCCTGACAGGAGATATGATGAAGCAGTGAGTAAACTAGGTTATCAAAAATGTACAATAAATGATTTTTATTGGAAAGATGAAACTAGTTTCTGTACTGTGACGGTTACACCAGAAGCAAAAAATTTAATGTATACAGAAAGAGTGACAAGTTGGAAACAAATGGCAGATGCAGTTCCATTTATTTCTTGTACTAAAGGTTCACGAGAAAAATGGGAAGAAATGAAAGAACATGTGCAGGAAGTGACCTCTACTTTGGACTGGCAGACTGATCCGGAAACTGGAATCTCTACCAATCCTGAAACTAAGTTTAAAAGGATTGCATTAAACTGGGTAGTGATTACACAGGCTAATGTGCATCTGACTGACAGAAGAAGCTGAGTGAAAATTATGTTGACAGAGGAAGAGGAAGATTCTCTTAAAGATCTTCCACAGTCACTTTGGACTAAAGGGCCAGCAGATGTAGGGTTAATTAAAGGATGCCCACCAGTGGTCATTAGAGGGAAGACAGAATATACTCCACGGAAAAAACAATATCCTTTAAAGGATGATGCAAAAGAGGGAATAAGGCCTGTGATAGATGAACTGTACAAAGCAGGAGTGTTAGTACAGTGCCCAGAGTCACCTTGTAACACACCAATTTTCCCAGTTAAAAAGGCTCCTCCTTCTACATCTTGGAGGATGGTTCAAGATCTGAGACCAGTAAATGATGCAGTTGTACAAAGAGCACCTAATGTACCAGATCCACACACTTTGTTAAATACCTTAGATCCAAGAGCAGAATGGTTCTCAGTAATCGATCTAAGCAATGCATTTTTCTCAGTGCCCTTACACCCAGATAGTCAATATTGGTTTGCATTTACTTTTGAAGGAAAGAAGTACACTTATACAAGACTACCTCAGGGCTATGCAGAAAGTCCTACCATTTTTTCTGATGCTATTTCAAACTGTTTAGCGGGATTTGAGCCACCTATGAAAAGTCAAATCATAACTTATGTAGATGACATTCTCATAGCATCAACCTCACAGGAGTTTTGTAAAAAAGACACCATAGCTTTATTGACTTATTTGGCAGAGACTGGAAACAAAGTAAACAAAGATAAATTACAGCTATGGACCCCACAAGTTAAATATTTAGGCCATACTTTAACATCTCAGGGTAGAAAATTAAATGAAGACAGAAAAGTGGCGATTTTATCAGCACCACAACCCTTAACAAAGAAACAAATGATGTCATTTTTAGGGTTATGTAATTACTGTCGCATGTGGATTCCAAACTATGCTGAAATAGCAGCCCCACTACAAGAATTGATTTATGAAGCACCTATGGCAGCTTATGATAAAATTAAATGGACAGAACAAGGTGTAAAAGCATTTTGTGAATTAAAACAAGCATTAGCCAGAACAACAGTGTTAGCTCTTCCAGATTACAGTAAACCTTTCAGTCAAACTGTAGACTGTAGAGATGGATTTATGACGTCTGTTTTGTTACAAAAATATGGAGATAAACAGAGACCTGTGGCATTTTATTCTTCAAAATTAGATCCTGTAGCAAGAGCAACACCTCCTTGTGTTCAAGCAGTGATAGCAGCAGCAATGGCAGTGGAAAGCTCAGCTGAAGTAGTGCTTTTCCACAAGCTTACTCTGTATGTGCCGCATGCAGTTTCAGTTTTACTATTACAAACTAAAATGACATTTTTATCACCAGCAAGACACTTATCATGTTTAGCTACATTAGTTTCACAGCCTCACCTGACTGTTGAAAGGTGTACTACATTGAATCCAGCTACGCTGATGCCTACACCAGAAGATGGAGAACCTCACAATTGCTTACAAGAAACAACTTTAGTTTACAAGCCGAGACCAGACTTATCAGATGTACCACTAACTGAGGGGGAAATAGTTTTTGTTGATGGGTCAGCAAAGAAAGATGAGACAGGCAGGAACAAAGTGGGTTTTGCTGTTGTAACTCAAGATAAGGTTTTGAAGGCAGGACCCCTGCCCGGAAATTACTCAGCACAATCAGCAGAGTTGACAGCCTTAACTGAAGCATGCAAACTGTTTAAAGATAAGCCAGTTACGATCTATACTTATAGCCAATATGCGTTTGCTACAGTGCATTTGTTTTGTCAACAGTGGAAGAACAGAGGGTTTAAAACGTCAACAGGAAAACCAGTAACGCATGTAGACTTACTGAAAGAATTATTGACTGCTGTAATGTTACCATCTAAAGTGGCAATATGTAAATGCGAGGGACACACACGAAGAACAGATGATATTTCTAAAGGAAATGCCTTTGCAGATGCAACAGCAAAGCAAGCTGCAACAAAAGATGTAGAAATATGCACAAATGAGGATGTGACTGCAGATGCAACCGCTGATGTTTTAAAGGAAATGCAACACAGCGCACCGAAACAAGAAAAAGATTTTTGGTTGAAAAAGGGAGCAAAGTTGGAACAAGGTCTTTATATCAGCACAGAAGGTAAACCTATTTTACCAAAATCCATGTACAAATGGGAAGCAATTATGAGTCATGGGCCTTGCCATGTCTCAACAGGGGGGATGATGAACTTATTAGAGAAATATTATACAACTTATGGATTTATTCTCTATTCAAAAAATTTTTGTAAACAATGTGTAACATGTATGCGTCATAATCCCCAAGGCAATGTTAGACCTAAGAGAGGAAAATTTCCTGAACCACCTTTTCCTTTCCATACAATCCATATGGATTTTATTGAATTGAATAAAAGCAAGGGATTGAAATATTGTTTAGTGATTATTGATGCATTTTCCAAATGGGTTGAAATTTTTCCATGTGCAACACAAGATGCTATTACAGTAGCTAAAGCTATTTGTAAAAGAATAATCCCAACTTTTGGCATACCACAAGTGATAAGAAGTGATAATGGTACACATTTTGTAAATCAAGTGATAGACAAAATGGCTCAACATCTTTGTATTGATTTAAAGAGACATTGTAGTTATCACCCACAGAGTGCAGGATTAGTTGAGAGAACTAATGGCACTATCAAATCAAAGTTAAAGAAATGCATGGAAGAGACAAACAGACAGTGGCCTGACTGCATAGACTTAGTTCAACTAAGCATGCGTATCACACGCACAGCAGGTCAACCTTTAACGCCTTTTGAAATGTTGTATGGACGTTCTTATAGGTTACCAGACCTTGATCCTACACAGCAACATTCTCCAGATGATGATGCAAATTTAGTGGATTATTTGAGAAAAATGTTTACCACTAAAGATGTGCAAAGGACAAATCAAGTGCCAGATTCCTTTTTATCTCCACAGGACACTTCACCAGTGCAGGTTGGTGACTGGGTGTTTGTGAAGGCCATAAAAAGGAAGTGTTGGTCCAGCCCACGGTGGGAAGGGCCATTCCAAGTCCTGCTGACTACACCAACAGCTGTCAAGATTGCTGAAAGGACGTCTTGGATCCACCTGTCACACTGCAAAAAAAAGCATCTGGGTGAGGCTAATTCCAACTGCTAGGTGGGGAAGTCTGACTACAAAGGGAGGCAGCTGTATAGAAGCTGCTTGTCTCAACGTCAGCGAAGCAGGGGAATCCACCTAGTCTTAGGGAAGAAAGCACACCAGAACTCTTTTGCACTACACGGATCCTACACTGTTAGAGGACTTGAGGAGGTGATGTGCTAGTAACCTCTCCCTCCCGAAGATAGGTACATATCCACCATGGCGTGTCCAACTGGGCTAAGAGACAGTTTATTTTGTTTACTGTTCCTGCCATTCCTGACAGGAGCAACCACATGGATTTGGTTCTTTTGGAATCATTATCCACCTGCAAGAAGAACCACCAACGAGGAAAGACTAAATGTTTCTCGACGATGGCTGAGTATTGATGAACATGATGTTTTGAATAGTCCAAAAATGAACATAACTCACCTGTATATGACAAATTCTTGGTATAGGTATGTTATGTTACTGGCTAAAGAAAGGAATAGATCTGATTGCTATGTTTGTTCTGTAATTCCAGCTTCATCCCTACATCCTAATTTGCAGGCAAAGCAATTTTCTGAGTGGAAAAGCGACTGTGTTATTGAATATAGTACCAGAGGGTATATTAGTACTGGAGCCGTCACCACTTCAAATGGTACGCTTGTAAGACCGAGTTGCAAGAGTTTGTATCAGTTTAAAAAACTGAAATTGACAAAATCATTAGCTCCATATGCTAGTGTGGAACCAGGAACTGTGTTTCCACATTGTGTAACTAACAACGGCACAGAATTTTTAGGAACTTTGCCGACAAAGATGTGTCATGAACTTCTTGTTCCCTTCACAGTCCAGATAATCAATGACAGAGTTTCCCATGGTTATGCAGTTCCCTGCCCTGGAGGACGTTGTGTTGGATCTAATCCAGATTTGATGCCAGGTAACAATGGTACTTATGTGGTTGATCAAATGTTTTGGTTATGTGGGCAGGCCCTCTACCTCAGTCTGCCTAGAGACTGGAGTGGGATTTGTGCTCCCGTAAAGGTCACAGATCACACTTTCATAGTTTCTGCAGTCCATGAGCCTCACCTCCGCCACAGACATAACCTTATTGATGTCAAGCCACATGATTCCATTTGGGGATCAGATGTACCTGAAGACCATAAACTCTGGAATACGGGGCAAAAGGTAACTATGGCATTGTTTCCCTGGGTAGGAACTGCTAAAAACGCTCTCAGAATTGAGACCATTGATTATCGATTAGGTTTATTTTTGAACGCTACAATTAAAGCATTTAAAGGCTATAGTGAAGAAATGTCAAGCATGAGACTTATGGTTCTACAGAACAGATTGGTTTTGGACTTATTGGTTGCTCAGGAGGGAGGTGTTTGTAAAATGTTAAATGATACCTGTTGTACATTTATTCCTGACAACACCGATGAAGGTCACAGCGTAACTGAAGCATTACATCAACTTGAAAAGGTTCAGCAGGCAATGCAGGATGACAGGAAACCCCAATCTTGGGATTTCTTCTCCTGGTTTGCTTTTGGTTCCTGGTGGCAACTTTTGTTAAAAATAGTGACACCTATTCTTATGGTACTGATCATATGTTGTGTGTTCACTATGTGCATTTTTCCTTGTATTCAATCTATGATTTCCAGAGCAGTGAATGGTGGAGTACAGAGTGTTCTTCTGATTCAAGAATACAACTTGTTATTAAAGGGAGAACAAGATGACTGTAATGATTTTGAAATTGAAATGACTTGAGAAAAAAAAAAAAAAAAACTTCTCATCTGAGTGTAAATTGAAAGTGTTATGAAAATGAAGATGTCACAGAAAACTGAAAAGAGATGTGATATTGGATGTGAGATTTTGACATTTATCAATGATAAACAGGTGGGAGTATGTGAAGGAATTTGTTTTATTATTATCATTGTTTAAATGTATTTCTTTAAATGTTAACTTAGATTGACCTTTTTACCTCTTCTCAAAACAGTTGTGTGTTTGTTCATCTGCTTCTCATCCCAGCAAGGAAGAGAGGGGGGTTTACGACACACTGTCCTGAGCTGATAAGGGATACTGTTTGAAGTTAGAATCCACCAAATGGGTCATTATACAACACCCCCTAATGAACTTTTCCTCTTTGTTTTGAAACTGTTACCTCCTTCTTGTGTTCTTAATAAAAGGTGCACAGGGAGAGGCAGAACCTTTGAGAAGAGCAGCGTGTTGGTTGTCTTCTGTCACACTGGCTTCTTCTCCCTCGTGCATGAGAAACTTGATTCTTGCTGTGGTCTATTATTTCTAATTGTGTTTTTCTTTAATGTTTAGATGCATTTATCTGACATTAGCATTTGGTTCATTTGTAGCACATGTGACAAGAACCTCGTGAGTAAATGAAATAAGTTTGTGATGTTACTGGAGAGCAGATAAACAGTAGAGTTCCATGGACAGGACAGCTGTAGGCAGTGGAAGTGAGTCATCACTGGTGCATGAATGTCAGAAGTGGGATTCAAACCCACGCCTCTATTGAGACTGCGACCTTAACGCAGCACCTTGGACCGCTCGGCCATCCTGACATCTTCCAGGCAGATCATTTGGAAACTGCTATACAAAAAAGACTTATCTGCTTAACAACTGCTTGTCTTTCTGGAAAGCAATGATTGAATGGTGAAAACGGCCTGTTCTTTTTTTAACTAAATTTAGACTACTGAGGTGTTTTTTTTTTTGTGGTTTTTATTGAGTAGCCATGATACCCAACAGTTACAATGTTGTGGAATTATATCTGGTGGCAGCACCAGGGTGTTCTGCAGTCTACGGCATTGAGGAAAACTTGGGCCTTGATAGAAATGTACGGCCGATGTGTTTCAATACCAACTAAAATGCTGCTTCTTTGACTTCTTTGTTTACTTTGAAATGCCAAGGCATGTGTCTCACTCTTTGTGTCCATTCTCACATATTTATGACTTGGTTAAAAGATTTGGATTTGAATATAAAAAGAACAAAGTACAGAGGACAGCGTAGAGTAATTGGCAAGTTGGCAAATGAAGTATAATGCAGCCTGGATAGGAGATCCAGACTTTGATTGAATGAAAGATGGGAGTAATGGTCACCTCTAGAAAACCTTTATTAACTCCTATTGATTTAGTGAAACAGTCAAACACTTTTGCCTTTACTCGGTATTGTAATCATAAATACGTCAGCCATATTTGCAATAATCAACAATGACTTCATAAATACCAGATTTGTTCATGACTGATTTATTTATGTTAAATGGACTGTCTGTTTTCCAACATTTGTGCAGATCTAAAGCATTAGTATTTCCGTCTTATATGGCACCACTAACATTTCTGCTTCTTTTTAGTTTGAGCATTTGAAGGAATGCATGACAGACTACAGTTTGATATAGTTTCAAGAAAGGCTTTTGTAAGTGGACCGAGATGCCGGACTGTGCATTAGGGCTTAGTTGTCAGAGTGGTTTGTTCAAATGCAATGACTTGACACGTTTCTCATTAGCATCCAATATGAAGCAGGGAACCCTTAAACTTCCCTGTGTTTTTTTGAGGACAAATACAATGTATTTGTTTTACATGGACATGATAATTTATGACCATGTTATTGAGATAAATTGTCAATGACTTGAAATGCCATCTTACCCATATCGTTTTACGTTGAAAACAGCAACCTTCATGAATGCTTATGGAAAAAAAATACAAAATATCAAAAGTTTTTAATAAATAATGAGAAAGGATGGATTAGCATTTGGTTCATTTGTAGCACATGTGACAAGAACCTTGTGAGTAAATGAAATAAGTTTGTGATGTTACTGGAGAGCAGATAAACAGTAGAGTTCCATGGACAGGACAGCAGTAGGCAGTGGAGGTGAGTCATCACTGGTGCCTGAATGTCAGAAGTGGGATTTGAACCCACGCCTCTTTCGAGACTGCGACCTTAACGCAGCGCCTTGGACCGCTCGGCCATCCTGACATCCTCCAGGCAAATCATTGGAAACTGCTATACAAAAAAGACTTATGTGCTTAACAACTGCTTGTCTTTTTAGAAGGCAATGATTGAATGGTGAAAACGGCCTGTTCTTTTTTTGACTAAATTTAGACTACTGAGGTGTTTTTTTTTGTTTGTTTTTGTTGAGTAGCCATGATACCCAACAGTTACAATGTTGTGGAATTATATCTGGTGGCAGCACCAGGGTGTTCTGCAGTCTACGGCATTGAGGAAAACTTGGGCCTTGATAGAAATGTACGGCCGCTGTGTTTCGATACCACCTTAAATGCTGCTTCTTTGACTTCTTTGTTTACTTTGAAATGCCAAAGCATGTGTCTCACTCTTTGTGTCCATTCTCACATATTTATGACTTGGTTAAAAGATTTGGATTTGAATATAAAAAGAACAAAGTACAGAGGACAGCATAGAGTAATTGGCAAGTTGGCAAATGAGGTATAATGCAGCCTGGATAGGAGATCCAGACTTTGATTGAATGAAAGATGGGAGTAATGGTCACCTCTGGAAAACCTTTATTAACTCCTAATGATTTAGTGAAACAGTCAAGCACTTTTGCCTTCGCTCGGTGTTGTAATCATAAATACGTCAGCCATATTTGCAATAATCAACAATGACTTCACGAATACCAGATTTGTTCATGACTGATTTATTTATGTTAAATGGACTGTCTGTTTTACAACGTTTGTGCAGATCTAAAGCATTAGTATTTCCGTCTTATATGGCACCACTAACATTTCTGCTTCTTTTTAGTTTGAGCATTTGAAGGAATGCATGACAGACTACATTTTGATGAAGTTTCAAGAAAGGATTTTGTAAGTGGACCGAGATGCCGGACTGTGCATTAGGGCTTAGCTGTCAGAGTGATTTGTTCAAATGCAATGACTTGACACGTTTCTCATTAGCATCCAATATGAAGCAGGGAACCCTTAAACTTCCCTGTGTTTTTTTGAGGACAAATACAATGTATTTGTTTTACATGGACATGATCATTTATGACCATAGTATTGAGATAAATTGTCAATGACTTGAAATGCCATCTTACCCATATCGTTTTACGTTGAAAACAGCAACCTTCATGAATGCTTATGGAAAAAAAATACAAAATATCAAAAGAAGTTTTTAATAAATAATGAGAAAGGATGGATTAGCATTTGGTTCATTTGTAGCACATGTGACAAGAACCTCGTGAGTAAATGAAATAAGTTAGTGATGTTACTGGAGAGCAGATAAACAGTAGTGTTCCATGGACAGGACAGCTCTAGGCAGTGGAAGAGAGTCATCACTGGTGCATGAATGTCAGAAGTGGGATTTGAACCCACGCCTCTTGCGAGACTGCGACCTTAACGCAGCGCCTTGGACCGCTCGGCCATCCTGACATCCTCCAGGCCAAGTATTTGGAAACTGCTATACAAAAAAGACTTATGTGCTTAACAACTGCTTGTCTTTTTGGAAGGCAATGATTGAATGGTGAAAACGGCCTGTTCTTTTTTTTAACTAAATTTAGACTACTGAGGTGTTTTTTTTGTTTTTGTTTTTGTTGAGTAGCCATGATACCCAACAGTTACAATGTTGTGGAATTCTATCTGGTGGCAGCACCAGGGTGTTCTGCAGTCTACGGCATTGAGGAAAACTTGGGCCTTGATAGAAATGTACGGCCGCTGTGTTTCGATACCACCTTAAATGCTGCTTCTTTGACTTCTTTGTTTACTTTGAAATGCCAAAGCATGTGTCTCACTCTTTGTGTCCATTCTCACATATTTATGACTTGGTTAAAAGATTTGGATTTGAATATAAAAAGAACAAAGTACAGAGGACAGCATAGAGTAATTGGCAAGTTGGCAAATGTAGTATAATGCAGCCTGGATAGGATATCCAGACTTTGATTGAATGAAAGATGGGAGTAATGGTCACCTCTGGAAAACCTTTATTAACTCCTAATGATTTAGTGAAACAGTCAAACACTTTTGCCTTCGCTCGGTGTTGTAATCATAAATACGTCAGCCATATTTGTAAAAATCAACAATGACTTCACGAATACCAGATTTGTTCATGACTGATTTATTTATGTTAAATGGACTGTCTGTTTTACAACGTTTGTGCAGATCTAAAGCATTAGTATTTCCGTCTTATATGGCACCACTAACATTTCTGCTTCTTTTTAGTTTGAGCATTTGAAGGAATGCATGACAGACTACAGTTTGATATAGTTTCAAGAAAGGCTTTTGTAAGTGGACCGAGATGCCGGACTGTGCATTAGGGCTTAGCTGTCAGAGTGATTTGTTCAAATGCAATGACTCGACACGTTTCTCATTAGCATCCAATATGAAGCAGGGAACCCTTAAACTTCCCTGTGTTTTTTTGAGGACAAATACAATGTATTTGTTTTACATGGACATGATAATTTATGACCATAGTATTGAGATAAATTGTCAATGACTTGAAATGCCATCTTACCCATATCGTTTTACGTTGAAAACAGCAACCTTCATGAATGCTTATGGAAAAAAAATACAAAATATCAAAAGAAGTTTTTAATAAATAATGAAAAAGGATGGATTAGCATTTGGTTCATTAGTAGCACATGTGACAAGAACCTCGTGAGTAAATGAAATAAGTTTGTGATGTTACTGGAGAGCAGATAAACAGTAGAGTTCCATGGACAGGACAGCTGTAGGCAGTGGAAGAGAGTCATCACTGGTGCATGAATGTCAGAAGTGGGATTCGAACCCACGCCTCTTTCGAGACTGCGACCTTAACGCAGCACCTTGGACCGCTCGGCCATCCTGACATCCTCCAGGCCAAGTATTTGGAAACTGCTATACAAAAAAGACTTATGTGCTTAACAACTGCTTGTCTTTTTGGAAGGCAATGATTGAATGGTGAAAACGGCCTGTTCTTTTTTTTAACTAAATTTAGACTACTGAGGTGTTTTTTTTGTTTTTGTTTTTGTTGAGTAGCCATGATACCCAAGAGTTACAATGTTGTGGAATTATATCTGGTGGCAGCACCAGGGTGTTCTGCAGTCTACGGCATTGAGGAAAACTTGGGCCTTGATAGAAATGTACGGCCGCTGTGTTTCGATACCACCTTAAATGCTGCTTCTTTGACTTCTTTGTTTACTTTGAAATGCCAAAGAATGTGTCTCACTCTTTGTGTCCATTCTCACATATTTATGACTTGATTAAAAGATTTGGATTTGAATATAAAAAGAACAAAGTACAGAGGACAGCATAGAGTAATTGGCAAGTTGGCAAATGAGGTATAATGCAGCCTGGATAGGAGATCCAGACTTTGATTGAATGAAAGATGGGAGTAATGGTCACCTCTGGAAAACCTTTATTAACTCCTAATGATTTAGTGAAACACTCAAGCACTTTTGCCTTCGCTCGGTGTTGTAATCATAAATAAGTCAGCCATATTTGCAATAATCAACAATGACTTCACGAATACCAGATTTGTTCATGACTGATTTATTTATGTTAAATGGACTGTCTGTTTTACAACGTTTGTGCAGATCTAAAGCATTAGTATTTCCGTCTTATATGGCACCACTAACATTTCTGCTTCTTTTTAGTTTGAGCATTTGAAGGAATGCATGACAGACTACATTTTGATGAAGTTTCAAGAAAGGATTTTGTAAGTGGACCGAGATGCCGGACTGTGCATTAGGGCTTAGCTGTCAGAGTGATTTGTTCAAATGCAATGACTTGACACGTTTCTCATTAGCATCCAATATGAAGCAGGGAACCCTTAAACTTCCCTGTGTTTTTTTGAGGACAAATACAATGTATTTGTTTTACATGGACATGATCATTTATGACCATAGTATTGAGATAAATTGTCAATGACTTGAAATGCCATCTTACCCATATCGTTTTACGTTGAAAACAGCAACCTTCATGAATGCTTATGGAAAAAAAATACAAAATATCAAAAGAAGTTTTTAATAAATAATGAAAAAGGATGGATTAGCATTTGGTTCATTTGTAGCACATGTGACAAGAACCTCGTGAGTAAATGAAATAGGTTTGTGATGTTACTGGAGAGCAGATAAACAGTAGAGTTCCATGGACAGGACAGCTGTAGGCAGTGGAAGAGAGTCATCACTGGTGCATGAATGTCAGAAGTGGGATTCGAACCCACGCCTCTTTCGAGACTGCGACCTTAACGCAGCACCTTGGACCGCTCGGCCATCCTGACATCCTCCAGGCCAAGTATTTGGAAACTGCTATACAAAAAAGACTTATGTGCTTAACAACTGCTTGTCTTTTTGGAAGGCAATGATTGAATGGTGAAAACGGCCTGTTCTTTTTTTTAACTAAATTTAGACTACTGAGGTGTTTTTTTTGTTTTTGTTTTTGTTGAGTAGCCATGATACCCAAGAGTTACAATGTTGTGGAATTATATCTGGTGGCAGCACCAGGGTGTTCTGCAGTCTACGGCATTGAGGAAAACTTGGGCCTTGATAGAAATGTACGGCCGCTGTGTTTCGATACCACCTTAAATGCTGCTTCTTTGACTTCTTTGTTTACTTTGAAATGCCAAAGAATGTGTCTCACTCTTTGTGTCCATTCTCACATATTTATGACTTGATTAAAAGATTTGGATTTGAATATAAAAAGAACAAAGTACAGAGGACAGCATAGAGTAATTGGCAAGTTGGCAAATGAGGTATAATGCAGCCTGGATAGGAGATCCAGACTTTGATTGAATGAAAGATGGGAGTAATGGTCACCTCTGGAAAACCTTTATTAACTCCTAATGATTTAGTGAAACACTCAAGCACTTTTGCCTTCGCTCGGTGTTGTAATCATAAATAAGTCAGCCATATTTGCAATAATCAACAATGACTTCACGAATACCAGATTTGTTCATGACTGATTTATTTATGTTAAATGGACTGTCTGTTTTACAACGTTTGTGCAGATCTAAAGCATTAGTATTTCCGTCTTATATGGCACCACTAACATTTCTGCTTCTTTTTAGTTTGAGCATTTGAAGGAATGCATGACAGACTACATTTTGATGAAGTTTCAAGAAAGGATTTTGTAAGTGGACCGAGATGCCGGACTGTGCATTAGGGCTTAGCTGTCAGAGTGATTTGTTCAAATGCAATGACTTGACACGTTTCTCATTAGCATCCAATATGAAGCAGGGAACCCTTAAACTTCCCTGTGTTTTTTTGAGGACAAATACAATGTATTTGTTTTACATGGACATGATCATTTATGACCATAGTATTGAGATAAATTGTCAATGACTTGAAATGCCATCTTACCCATATCGTTTTACGTTGAAAACAGCAACCTTCATGAATGCTTATGGAAAAAAAATACAAAATATCAAAAGAAGTTTTTAATAAATAATGAAAAAGGATGGATTAGCATTTGGTTCATTTGTAGCACATGTGACAAGAACCTCGTGAGTAAATGAAATAGGTTTGTGATGTTACTGGAGAGCAGATAAACAGTAGAGTTCCAAGGACAGGACAGCTGTAGGCAGTGGAAGTGAGTCATCACTGGTGCATGAATGTCAGAAGTGGGATTCGAACCCACGCCTCTTTCGAGACTGCAACCTTAACGCAGCGACTTGGACCGCTCGGCCATCCTGACATCCTCCAGGACAAGTATTTGGAAACTGCTATACAAAAAAGACTTATGTGCTTAACAACTGCTTGTCTTTTTGGAAGGCAATGATTGAATGGTGAAAACGGCCTGTTCTTTTTTTGACTAAATTTAGACTACTGAGGTGTTTTTTTTTGTTTGTTTTTGTTGAGTAGCCATGATACCCAACAGTTACAATGTTGTGGAATTATATCTGGTGGCAGCACCAGGGTGTTCTGCAGTCTACGGCATTGAGGAAAACTTGGGCCTTGATAGAAATGTACGGCCGCTGTGTTTCGATACCACCTTAAATGCTGCTTCTTTGACTTCTTTGTTTACTTTGAAATGCCAAAGCATGTGTCTCACTCTTTGTGTCCATTCTCACATATTTATGACTTGGTTAAAAGATTTGGATTTGAATATAAAAAGAACAAAGTACAGAGGACAGCATAGAGTAATTGGCAAGTTGGCAAATGAGGTATAATGCAGCCTGGATAGGATATCCAGACTTTGATTGAATGAAAGATGGGAGTAATGGTCACCTCTGGAAAACCTTTATTAACTCCTAATGATTTAGTGAAACAGTCAAGCACTTTTGCCTTCGCTCGGTGTTGTAATCATAAATACGTCAGCCATATTTGCAATAATCAACAATGACTTCACGAATACCAGATTTGTTCATGACTGATTTATTTATGTTAAATGGACTGTCTGTTTTACAACGTTTGTGCAGATCTAAAGCATTAGTATTTCCGTCTTATATGGCACCACTAACATTTCTGCTTCTTTTTAGTTTGAGCATTTGAAGGAATGCATGACAGACTACAGTTTGATATAGTTTCAAGAAAGGCTTTTGTAAGTGGACCGAGATGCCGGACTGTGCATTAGGGCTTAGTTGTCAGAGTGGTTTGTTCAAATGCAATGACTTGACACGTTTCTCATTAGCATCCAATATGAAGCAGGGAACCCTTAAACTTCCCTGTGTTTTTTGAGGACAAATACAATGTATTTGTTTTACATGGACATGATCATTTATGACCATGGTATTGAGATAAATTGTCAATGACTTGAAATGCCATCTTACCCATATCGTTTTACGTTGAAAACAGCAACCTTCATGAATGCTTATGGAAAAAAATACAAAATATCAAAATAAGTTTTTAACAAATAATGAGAAAGGATGGATTAGCATTTGGTTCATTTGTAGCACATGTGACAAGAACCTTGTGAGTAAATGAAATAAGTTTGTGATGTTACTGGAGAGCAGATAAACAGTAGAGTTCCATGGACAAGACAGCAGTAAGCAGTGGAAGAGAGTCATCACTGGTGCCTGAATGTCAGAAGTGGGATTTGAACCCACACCTCTTTCGAGACTGCGACCTTAACGCAGCGCCTTGGACCGCTCGGCCATCCTGACATCCTCCAAGCAAGTCATTTGAAAACTGCTATACAAAAAAGACTTATGTGCTTAACAACTGCTTGTCTTTTTAGAAGGCAATGATTGAATGGTGAAAACGGCCTGTTCTTTTTTTAACTAAATTTAGACTACTGATGTGTTTTTTTTTTGTTTGTTTTTGTTGAGTAACCATGATACCCAACAGTTACAATGTTGTGGAATTCTATCTGGTGGCAGCACCAGGGTGTTCTGCAGTCTACGGCATTGAGGAAAACTTGGGCCTTGATAGAAATGTACGGATGCTGTGTTTCAATACCACCTTAAATGCTGCTTCTTTGACTTCTTTGTTTACTTTGAAATGCCAAAGCATGTGTCTCACTCTTTGTGTCCATTCTCACATATTTATGACTTGGTTAAAAGATTTGGATTTGAATATAAAAAGAACAAAGTACAGAGGACAGCATAGAGTAATTGGCAAGTTGGCAAATGAAGTATAATGCAGCCTGGATAGGAGATCCAGACTTTGATTGAATGAAAGATGGGAGTAATGGTCACCTCTAGAAAACCTTTATTAACTCCTAATGATTTAGCGAAACAGTCAAGCACTTTTGCCTTTACTCGGTGTTGTAATCATAAATACGTCAGCCATATTTGCAATAATCAACAATGACTTCATAAATACCAGATTTGTTCATGACTGATTTATTTATGTTAAATGGACTGTCTGTTTTCCAACACTTGTGCAGATCTAAAGCATTAGTATTTCCGTCTTATATGGCACCACTAACATTTCTGCTTCTTTTTAGTTTGAGCATTTGAAGGAATGCATGACAGACTACATTTTGATATAGTTTCAAGAAAGGATTTTGTAAGTGGACCGAGATGCCGGACTGTGCATTAGGGCTTAGTTGTCAGAGTGGTTTGTTCAAATGCAATGACTCGACACGTTTCTCATTAGCATCCAATATGAAGCAGGGAACCCTTAAACTTCCCTGTGTTTTTTTGAGGACAAATACAATGTATTTGTTTCACATGGACATGATAATTTATGACCATGGTATTGAGATAAATTGTCAATGATTTGAAATGCCATCTTACCCATATCGTTTTACGTTGAAAACAGCAACCTTCATGAATGCTTATGGAAAAAAATACAAAATATCAAAAGAAGTTTTTAACAAATAATGAGAAAGGATGGATTAGCATTTGGTTCATTTGTAGCACATGTGACAAGAACCTTGTGAGTAAATGAAATAAGTTTGTGATGTTACTGGAGAGCAGATAAACAGTAGAGTTCCATGGACAGGACAGCAGTAGGCAGTGGAAGTGAGTCATCACTGGTGCCTCAATGTCAGAAGTGGGATTTGAACCCACGCCTCTTTCGAGACTGCGACCTTAACGCAGTGCCTTGGACTGCTCGGCAATCCTGACATCCTCCAGGCAAATCGTTTGGAAACTGCTATACAAAAAAGACTTATGTGCTTAACAACTGCTTGTCTTTTTAGAAGGCAATGATTGAATGGTGTTGAACTCGGCGCTAGTTGAAATACTCAGAATTCGTCTCAGGGAGCTCAAGGTATGTAAATAAAAAACAAGACAGCGATGAAAGTAAAATTCAATAGATTGTATTGACAAAATAATACTTTTAAACATTACAAAACAAGAAACGAGGTTGGATGTCTGAGTCCTATTGAGTAGTATTCAAAGGTCTATTGGTGGAGATGTAGTTAATGTTTGCTGCAGCTGATGAGTCGTTATTAAAGGTGGTAGTATCAGGACCTCAGGATCATGTAGTTAGTTGGGTAGCTCACCATAGAGTTGCAGATCAAAGACATTACACAAAAAAAAACTGGAAAAAATCTGATCTAGAAAGGGTCATAAAAAGAAAAGCATAAATCAGAATTGAACAAAAGCAAACAACAGTCATTTCACTGGGTGTACTGAAACAGTTCAGATTAGCTATCATCAATTTAGAAAACAAAAACAGGAGAAACAACATTCTGATCAAAATCAAACAGCTGTTACAAGTAGAATTCAAATGGTGTACACAAGTCAAATAATTCAATGCGTCAAGGTTTCTAAGTGGACACAAGTTTTAATTCAAAATGCACTCTAAAGAAACAAATTAACTTTATCCCATCAATAATCAAAAGCAGTATATTTATATAAAAAAAAACATTCAAACTTTAAAATGTTGCGCAACATGTTAATTCAAGCCAATTCAAAAACAGTGGACATTTTGGCATCATGAAAATTGAACTGACCAAAACAGTTCAAAGTGTTCAATCAACACAAAATAAAGAAAATGACTTAGTATTATTATTATTCATTTATTTTTATCCATTTTTGGTTGTCCATTTATTTATTTTATTTTTAGGAGGGAGGAGGGCGCCCTGGGGGGGGGCGGTGTGCTACTCCATTAGGGAACTCAGGGCATGACTGGTGGGGCTGGACCTCCTGCCCATCGGGGTTGGCACCGGGCCCCTTCCTTGCTGACTGTCTCTCCGCGCGGCTCTATCTGTGGCTGGCTTGCCGTCTCTTTACTGCCTGGCTGCTCTGGGAGGGGGGGGGGTGCTTACCGCGGCCGGCTTGGGGGGCGGTCGCTCTGGGGAACCTTGTTCCCCCAGTCGTGCCCATTCGCCAGCTCCTCCCCGCTCCCACCCAAACAAACGAACAAACGTTGCACACAGGCACATAGGGCTCCAGGAACTAGATGGTAGGGTTATGCTGGCGGGGCTCACTGGGGGTGTCTCTCTCTGGGGTAGCGTCGGTGCCCGCCCTCAGTCCGCTTACTCACATATTAGACACCCTGATTCATCTAGGGCAGGGGTCACCAACCCTGTGCCCGCGGGCGCCAGTGCGCCCGCGAGCACCCCTTGTGGCGCCCGCAGGGAATGCACCCCAATTTTTTTTTTTTTTTTTTTTTTTTTTTAATTGAAGCAAATATTCAACAAACAACCACGGCATGTCTATCAATGACAACAATATCAATTCTGAGATAAAGGTAGACAAAAAAAACAAATATAACTTAAAAAATAATGAAGTAAGGGTCTATTACAAAAGTTTAAATAGATCAAATAAATTACACAATATCTGGGCGTTCTTGTGATTCATGTAATGTAAAGATTTAGAGATTAGGTTGAGACATCCATTAATGTGAGGTTTTACCTTTAAGAATTTACAAGTATGAATAAAATGCTTTGAAATTACAATCAGTACATTAATCAGAAAGTCCAGATTTTTGTCAATTAATTGTAATCAAATTTTAATTATATTCCAATTTAAAGGGTTAATGATGATATCTTTGGCTTAAAGCCAATTATGAAAAGAAGACCAAAACTTTTTTACATGCAAACATTCGAAGAAAAGACAACCATTTCACCGTTTCTAGATCATTTCCACAAAAGACACAAAGATCACTGTCCCAGTTAAAGCGAGAATGTAAAAAAATGATTGGAAGGCTAAATATAATTTAACGGGAATGCTCCAAAAATAGCACTGCTCATATAGCAAATCAATATATTGTGGTGATCTGGGGGTTAGCACCGCCTTCAGCTTGACTCATGGGAAGTGGGGAATCTTGGTGTGTTAAATCTCTCACCATAAGTGAGGGAGCTGTGAGCAGAATTGAGGTTAATGCTGTTTGGCTGGTGGTGGGGGTGTTCAAAATAAACAGACAGATATGATTGTCCGCTAACTTATGTGAGTGTCATTTTTGACAAACGGGGGTTGTGCTTTGCATGAGGCACAGGTAGCTGATTCGGACATGTCCAGTGGAGCTGCTTTTAAGTAAGAAGATAGTGAATCAAGACTTGAGCGCAACGGTACCGGCCTGGATATTAGAGGGTAGTGATTCAGTGCTTGCTATTGGTAATTGATGCACTTTAGTTCTGCTATTGTGAAATATATGGCAGAGTATGGAACGGCCTGAAACTTACGAATCGGCGTTCCCGCCTTTGAGAAAAAGGCGCGTGTGTGTGTGTGAGGAGGAGAAGGGGAGGGGTAGTGGGCGCAGCTTGCGAGGTGAAACGTCGCATGGAGACCATTGCGCTACACCTCGATCATGGGGTAGCTTATGACTCAGCTCATTTTAATAATGTCATTCTTTACTAATTATTGCGGACATTTTCAATACTTGTCTGTATTTTCCATATAAATTTATTTTTACGGTTGTTTAGTTGGTGATAGTTACTTATAAATAAAGACAGCAGGTAATGCAGGCTGGAAAACAGCTGCATTTTTTCAGACCATGAATAAACAATAAATAATTTGTTTATGAAAGTATTGAGGATTTTGGAGGATTTTTAATGTTGGTGTTGCACAAAATTAGAAAAATGCCAAAAATTTTTGGAGTAATCCCAGTGATGAGCTCTATGATGTAGTTTTTAATGTTTTATGAGACCTAAACATGATTTTCACAATAACAGGTTTTTAAATAATCAAATCCCTCTGATACATTTCACAAAGACACACACAGGACCAAAAACACACACACAGGACCAGAGGCACACACAGATTATCATACACCAAGCAGAAATGAACTTATTGCTAAAAAATGATGTCAGGAGTTGAGCTCTAAGAAAATGACAAAAGCGCAAAGAAAACGGAATAATTTGATTTATTATTTCTAATTATTATTATATCCTGGCTTTGTTTGTTCATATTTGCATAATTTGACAGAATATATTTATTATTCTGGATTAATATTCCTGTCTGTTTTTATTCACATTTATGTTTAAAAAGTTAAAATTAAGTTAACGTTTTTAAAGGTTTAAAACTTTAGCTTTAGTGTGTTCAATAAATATTTATCTTGTGTGGCTGCAACTTAAAGTCTGTTTTGGATTTAGGCCCCCTCTGCAACTGACTTTGACCCCCCTGTAATACGAGTCTAAAAAATTCATGCATGTTTTTGTGTGTAAAATGAGCAAATAAAAATAGGGCACACAAAAGGAAATCCTCAAATTGTGTTTTGTTTTTGTTTTTGTTTTTTTTTGGGGGGGGGGGGGGGGGGGGGCTAGGAGGTTTTTAGTGGCGCCCTTCGTACCACTTACTGCGAATGAAATAGCCCTCGGTCTCAAAAAGGTTGGTGACCCCTGATCTAGGGGATGGTCTGTTGGAGGGGGGCATGGGGAAACAGCCATGCTCATCTTTCACTGGTCCACCCCACAATTTTAACTTCCACTTTAGACACACACACTGCATGTTAGCAGCACACACACAGCAAATACACACCAATCACAGAGGGACCCCGGAGTGGGGGGGCTCTACTGCTCGGAAGCGGTGGGGCCCGCCACACCGGAGACCCCCTATTTTACCTGCAGCACACACACAGTTCACCCACACCACCATACATCGGTGGGGTCGGGGATGGCCGGCCGGTCTCCACCTGCCTGGTCCTCTCAGGGCGGCGGGGCTTCTGGGTATCCTGTCGGCTGCAGTGGTGGTCGGGCGTGCGACACTGGGGGGTTGATCTTCCCGAAGGGGTTACTGCGTGGCGACAGGGGGTGGGGGGCATCCAGAAGATTGTGAGCATTTGTGCAAGAGTGCATGGGTGGGCCAGACCTTGGGGCTGGCTCACCGGGTTCCTCTGGGGCTCTCCCTCCCCATCACAGAGTGGGGAGGGCATTGGGGGGGTATGGGAGAAAGGGTCGGAAAACATGGCGGGTGAGGAGGGTTGTAGTGGATAGAGTAGTGGGGGGGGGGGGGGGGGGTGAAGCTGTGGTTGCACAGAGATCTCTGGGTTGCTGGGGTCAGGCTGGCTTGCGCAGATGGGGCTCTGGCTGGGTGCTGGGTGGCTCATGGGTTCTCGGGGCCCTGGCTTCGTCCATGGCCCGCGTCTCGGTATCCAGCGCCCAGTGGCCCCCATGGCTGCTGCCTGGTACGGCCAAGCACGCCCGTCCTATGGCCTGGGGGCCCAGACGCCAGGTTCGCCTATGCTTCTCAGCGCCTTTGCGCCTGGCTGGGTGGGTGGGCGGTCCCCTCCTCCCCTCTCCCAGGCTGCTTGGGTCCCGTCACCTTCGGATGTAATATTCGTCTTACCAGCAGATCTGGTATAATTGTTACACAGCTTAAAATAATAACGTATTCAAATCAGCGCTTGTGTCCCCCACATTCTCCACCTTTCTTCCTTTTATTCTCTTCCACCCCCTCACATTCTTCCCCTCTCCCTCCCCACACACACTAAATATAACAAAGAAATACAAAATAATAAAGTAACAAAAAGGGGTTTATACAAATTTACACTCTGGTTTTTCGAAGTTATATAACCTCTTTTTGTGATAGTAAAACTTGTCCAACACAAAAGGCCTTCAGCTATAATCTGTTTGCTCAGTTGTTGGACAGAACAAGTTAAAAAAAGAAAAGAACAGAGAAAAAAAAAGAAAACGACTTAAACAAAATTGCTTTGGCTTGAATTCGACCGACCACATTAAGACAGTTAAACAAGAACAATTAAATAAAACAAAGCCATTAATGTGCATCATTGGCTTAGCCCTGCTGCTCTGTGACTGTGAAATAGCTTTGTGCCAATTGTTTTTAGTGTCACGGCCGCGAAGACTCAAGGATGAGCAGGTCTTTTTGTCGTTAGTCACATAAACCCAATGGAAACATTGAGGTTCCTAAATATGGTTGTGTAAAAAAGATTTTTTGCCGTCCTGGTGTGGCAACAGCAACATCTGAGAGGAGGAAACAGAAAGTGCACCCGCTGACCCAGAAGTTATATGCCCATTGGCCCTTTCACAATAAGGGCGGGGCCAGGTGTTCACACTTAGTCTGATGGCAAGGGGTTACAGGTGCCTCTCGAAGAATCGACACACACATAAACACTCACACCAGGCAATTCCAAAAAAACAATTAGAAAGAAACCCCAGCTCTTCATCTAGCTGGAATGACAGGACCATGTGTCCTGGACTTGCCGCAGACCCCCAGCAGTTCGGCGACGCAAGGAAGATGGCTGTCATTGAGAGAGAACTCACACGACTAAACGTCAATATTGCCGCCTTATAGGAGACCAAGCTGGTTGACAACGGCACCATCAGAGAAGCAAACTGCACCTTCTATTTGCAGGGGAAGTCTCCAGTCCAGGGGTGGCGAACAAGTTTGACACCAAGAGCCGAATTATCTCCCTGTGAGAGTCAAAGAGCCACCCCACACACTGACCTGCCAAGATGTGCACACAAAAACACGCAATTGAAGCTGTATTATTTTCCATAAAACACACCTCCCCCTACAATACAACAGCAAGTACTGTACTTGTGTTTATTTCAAGGAAAGTGTCCACCCTCAATACACACATCAAATGCAGCTTTGCCTGAGTTAAAGAGCTAAAGAGCTGGAACCATCTTCACCCGATGATAGCATCACGAGGACTCATCCCAGTATTGAGCTCTCTGGACTGGATCTACCTGACCTAACTTTTAGGAATGCCAAGAGTACCATAAAGGTACTTGATAGAAAGAGACCACAACGCAGTCTCAACAGACTGGGTTAAACTCCAGAGTTTAACCCTGGAGGTCAGATTCCCCCTCCACACACAGGCATCTCTCTCTCATCTCATACACATACACACTCTCTCTCTATCTCACTCTTTTCTCTGCCTCTCTCTGACACACACAACTACTTAGTGACGTTCAGTGAGGTTAATGGCTGGTGAGTCTGAATCTGAAGTCAGATTTACGATTATAAAAACTGAATTTTTTCACCAGAAGAGCAGACATTCGGAGCGTCCTCCTCAACTGCAGTTACCATAGCGCAGATTGTGACACGGATCCGCCCTTGTGGTAAGCAAGGTGCACATGACGCCGAAGAGGATGCACCAGTCAAAGATTACAGGTCGCCCGCGCATCAACATCAGTTGTGCCAGCAACCTTGTGAAAACTCAGCAATTCATCAGCAGGCTGGAAGATGCCCTCAGCAAGGGAGTGACAGCAGATGACGCCATGGACTCCAAGTGGCCCTGTCTGCACGATGCTGTGTACAACTCTGCCATCACTGCCTACGTGAAGAAGATGCGGAAGAACGCTGACTGGTACGAGGGCCACTGGGAGGAAATGGAGCTGGTGACCGAGGCGAAAAGAAAAGCCCCTCTGGGTCACAAGGCCAAGCCCAGCCCAAGTACACTACTGTTCATGTTGATGACCCCAGTGACTGTCTAGGAAATGCTTTTGCAGCTTTATTAGATGATGTTGGTTTCACCCAAAGTGTGAATGAACCCACTCACTGTCATTAGCACACCCTGGATCTTGTTCTAACCCATGGGATAGAGATCAGCCAGCTGAGTGTCCTTCCTCTTAACCCCATCATTTCTGATCACTTTATGATTACCTTCCAGTTTACTTTAGAACATGCTACTGCCCCAGTGAATAGGAAACAGCCTAGAAGAACCTTAACTGACTGTTCTGTGTCTGAGTTTAAACACACAGTTCAGCCAGTACTTAGTGACATTCTGAGAAAATACTCTGAGACCAGCTCCCATAGCATCAGTCCTAGAATAAATGACCACTTTGTTAATGATGCCTTACAAGCCCTCAGGAGTACTATCGATGCTGTTGCCCCCCTGAAACTTAAGTTCGTTAGACAAAACCGAGTAGCACCGTGGTTTAACGCTGAAACACGTTCTCTTAAACAAGAAACCCGTAAGTTGGAAAGAGAATGGCGCCGCTCCGGTTCAGAGCAGTCTCTGGATATCTGGAAACATAGCCTTTTAAATTATAAAAAAGCCCTGCGTAGAGCTAGAAGCCAGTACTATTCAACCTTAATATCAGAGAATGGAAATAATCCAAGATTTCTTTTTAGCACTATTGCTAAATTAACACGCAGTCAGAGCTCAGTAGAACCACATGTTCCTGTTTCTCTCAGCTCTGATGATTTTCTTACATTTTTTGATAGTAAAATCTCAAATATTAGATATAAGTTAAATCAAGTTATTCCTACTATCAGCCCAGAACAGGCTGAAGTGGTAGAAGTGGAGGCATCCATAGAAACCTCTGTAACATTAGACTGCTTCACTGCTGTGGATCAAGCGGAAATAACATCAATTATTAAGTCCTCCAAATCCTCAACTTGTCTGTTAGACCCAATTCCCACTAGACTTTTTAAAGAAACTTTTCCCCTAATTAATGATTCCATATTAACAATGATAAATGCCTCTCTGGAAACGGGTTACGTGCCACAGTCTTTTAAATATGCAGTTGTTAAACCTCTTCTGAAAAAGCCCAGTTTGGATCCTAGCAACTTGGCCAACTATAGACCGATATCAAACCTGCCCTTTATTTCTAAAATCCTAGAAAGAGTTGTAGTTAAGCAGCTTTACTGCCACCTACAGGACAACTGCCTCTTTGAAGACTTTCAGTCGGGGTTTAGACCCCACCACAGTACGGAAACTGCACTAGTTGGAGTCTCTAATGACTTGTTATTGGCCTCAGAAAAGGGAGTACTTTCTATTCTGGTCCTGTTAGATCTCAGTGCAGCCTTTGACACTATCGACCACAGTATTTTACTCCATAGATTAGAGCAGGACATAGGGACCAGAGGATCTGCTCTCCAGTGGTTTAAATCCTATTTGTCCGATAGATACCAGTTCGTTAACGTAAATGGACATTCCTCTCAGTGCACTCGAGTTAACTATGGAGTCCCACAGGGCTCAGTTTTAGGACCCATCCTGTTTACGCTTTATATGCTACCCCTAGGAAACATAATCAGGAAACACAGCATTAATTTTCGTTTTTATGCCGACGATACGCAGTTGTATTTATCCATGAAGCCTGACCAGAATGACCAGATAGAGAAACTGAACGCCTGCATCAGAGACATCACGACCTGGATGACAATTAATTATCTCCTCTTGAACCCAGAAAAAACTGAGGTCATTATACTTGGTCCTAAAAACCTCAGAGATACTCTGTCTGCTCAGATAGTCTCCCTGGATGGCATAATTATAGCCCCTAATTCCACAGTTAGAAACCTTGGGGTTTTACTTGACCAGGATTTATCATTTAAGGCTCACATATCTCAGGCATGTAGAACTGCCTTTTTTCACCTGGGGAATATTGCTAAGATCAGAAATATACTTTCTAAGAGTGATGCTGAAAAACTCATCCATGCATTTGTTACGTCTAGGCTGAATTACTGTAACTCCTTGTTAGCAGCGTGTCCTAAGAGTTCATTAAGAAGTCTCCAGCTTGTTCAGAACGCAGCTGCTAGATTGTTAGCAGGAACTAGCAGAAGAGATCACATCACTCCTGTGTTAGTTTCACTCCATTGGCTCCCAGTTGATTATAGAATCAAGTTCAAGATCCTCCTGTTAACCTATAAGGCCTTACATGGAATGGCCCTGTCCTATATTAACCCTTGTGTGGTGTTCATATTGTTGTTACTCAGCCAGTGTTCGTGGGTCTGGTGGACCCGTTGCATGTTGTGGTTTTTAATGCCTCACAATCAAACACCTTGATGTTAAAATACTCGACAGATGTTTACCTCATCCAATTACAATCAGTATATTTGGTTAATATTTGCCCTTTACCTTTGTTAGATCACATTCATTACTCATTATTTAAAACGTGATAAAGAAAATCAATTAAAATCAAGATATGAGTGGAAACAAATTTTCAAGTGAAGCAAGGGTTTTCAAAACTACTGACTTTTATTTATTTGAACACAGAAACTGAACCCATTCAGGTGCACAACACAAGCTGAACACAGAGTAAACCTATTAGTCAAGACAACACATCAGCCCCATTGAACACATGGCCTTCCAGCTACTAGCCTGTACAACACATGGTCCTGGCTGCTGACGGCCTGGTGCTGATGGCTTCGTTTTGGAACTGGCCGATGCTCAATCTAAATGGTAAATGGCGTATACTTATATAGTGCCTTTCTTCCTACAAGGACAAAGCGCTTTACAGTCACGGACCCATTCACCCAGTCACACACACATTCAGACACTGGTGGCGGCTCCGCTGCCAAACACAGGCACCTGCCTACCACCAGATGCAAGGTGGGGTTCAGTGTCTTGCCCAAGGACACTTTGACTCATGGGTGTGCAAGGTGGGAATTGAACCTGCAATCTTATGATCAGTGGTTGACCACCCTACCACTGCACCACGGCCGCCCCAATCTAATCATCTTCTTCAGAGTCACTGTCAGACACTGAATTTTCAGAAATGTGATCCTCCAATTCTGAAACCTGAAACCTGAATTCCTCAAAGACGTCTCTCTCTTCTAAAATCAATTCCAGGGCCCTCTGCACAGAAAGTCTTTTGGCCATTTTGATCAGTTGTGATAAGAAACCACATTGGCAAAGCTATATTTATAGTGTCCCGCCTCCAATTTGTAGCAGATAAAGAGTGAGATATTAAAGATTCCCGCAAGAAAGTCAAATGATCAAATGTGTGGGAGAACGAGAGCAAACAGAGTTGATGCTTGAATTATTCTAACAATGTTGCAACCTTGTGCGGGAACCGCAGGTGCAGAAACAGAACTCACATTTACAGTGAATCTTTCTCTCTCTGCCACTCTCTCTCTCTCTTTCTCACTGGTCACACACACACACACACACCCACACACACACAGCAGGCCCAGACAGGTGGAGGACAGAGTGTAGGTACATAAAACATCAATTTCCACACTTCTATTAGCCCTGGGTCCAGTGGACCCAAACATCTTATATGTAATAGAAATGTGTTGGGGGGTGTACGGTGTGTGGTCATTAAAAATGTATTCTGATATCTGTTCTTCACAGAAAATGAGCCAAGGCCAGTGAGTCTGAGTTTGAAAAATTTATTAATTGTATCATTTTTCTTTTGATAAAAAATGAAAACGGGTCCCACAGACCCGAACACCACAAAAGGGTTAAGGACCTCATAGTCCCTTACCATCCAATGAGAACACTTCGCTCGCAAAATGCAGGACTGCCTGTGGTTCCTAGAATTAGTAAAAGTACGGTTGGAGGCAGAGCGTTTAGCCACCAAGCCCCTGTCTTATGGAATAAGCTCCCAGCTCATGTAAGAGAGGCCGACTCAGTTTCTACATTCAAAGTTAGACTGAAAACATTCCTCTTTGGACAGGCTTATTGTCAGACTAGTTAGTATTCAGAGATTATTATGGCCCGCAGCAGTCATAGACTGCAAGGACCATATTGTAACTGGTACGAGGGTCGAACACTCAAAAAGTCCAAAACGTCAAAAAAACGCGTCAAAACGCCAAAAAATGGGGTCAAAAGTCGCCCAAAGCACAAAACGACACGACAATTGTGTAACGCAACAAAAATACACACACACACACACAACACCATCGCACAAACGTTAAAATTGTAGTCGCAAAAACGACGACAAAAACACAAAAAAGCCCCAAAAAGCCCTCAAAAGCCGGGTTTAAAGCCAAACAGACATGCCCAGCCTATAGTAAAAGACAGGCCGCATTGAAATACATAGGCCACCTGACTGCAAAAACTTCTATATTGTTTCTGCTTCGTTTCATTATTATGGCCCGCAGCAGCAGTCACTGACTGCAAGGACCATATTGTTTTCGCAGTTGGAACGACGACTTCGCCGCCTTTCAGCGAGAATTTGACCCCCGCCGCATGCTCGAAAAGTCACCAAAATGTGCACACACCTGGGATAAATTGCAAATGAATTTTCCACAAAGTCAACGTCACCCCCCCGAAGACGATGACATCACGGCCAGCGATCCCGTCAAAAAAATGAATGGGCCGAAAATCGCGTATGGGGCCGAACAAAATGTACTTCAAAATACGGCCGCGAAACCAAGACACACGTGTCGGGGATATCCCAGAGATGTTTTGAAATCATTATGGGACGGCCACACGACCTACGGCTTGGCGGCCATTTTGTGGCGAACTCTGAGAATTGGCGATTTTCGTGTTTTCCCACAATATGGGGAAAAGACGCTTTTGTTGGAGCGATTTTCACGCAATTGCACACACTTGCTGCCAGCTCCACTCTACAAACACCCCAGAAGTGTCGTTGACCTTTGACCTTGGGCAAAGGCCGCCATCTGGAATTTTCTCAAAAAAGCACCTTTAGCACCAGATACAAACGAAAACTCGTCGTTGGAATTTTCATCAATCGTCTCGTAACTTTTCGGGCACCAACGGCCAGCTACTCTGGACAAAATGTTGGAATTAGAAGTTGTAGATTTTGAACGGCGTGCGCGTGGCGAGCTAGCAACCGTTGCCATCTTGGCTAGCTCGCACATTTTTCATCGGAATGTCGTGAAGAGGAAATATGCGATTCCTTGGCCCGCGCTGAACAAAACGATGCTACGCACGACAAGATCGATAAAGGAATGTGGCCGTGGTAAGCAAAAAACCGTCGCAAAAAAATGTGCCGACTCGGCAAAAACGAAAAAATTCGGAACTTTTTTTTTGAGAATGGACTAACGAAACCAATATACCCTTGTCCGCGATATCCAAAGGACGTTTTGAAATCATTACGGGATGGTGACACGACCTACGGTTTGGCGGCCATTTTGTGCCAAAATCTGCCATTTTGCGTTTTTCGCGTTTTTACACAATATGGAAAAATGAACTTTTTTTCGAGCGATTTTCACGAAATTTGACTCGCATGTTGCTAGAGCAAGTCCACAACTACCTCTGGAGTTTCGTCCACCTTTGACCTCGGGAAAAGGCCGCCATCTTGAATTTTCTATAAAAAACGCCTTTACCGCTGGATTCAATCGTAAACTTGTCGTTGGAATTTTCCGCGATCGTCTTGAAACTTTTTGGGCATCAACGGCAAGCTACTGTGAAAAAAATGTTGCAATTAGAAGTTGTAGATTTTGAACGGCGTCCGCGTGGCGAGCTCGCAAAGTCGCGCACTGCTATTCCTCATACCTTATTATGGCCCGCAGCAGCAGTCACTGACTGCAAGGACCATATTGTTTTCGCAGTTGGAACGACGACTTCGCCGCCTTTCAGCGAGAATTTGACCCCCGCCGCATGCTCGAAAAGTCACCAAAACGTGCACACACCTGGGATAAATTGCAAATGAATTTTCCACAAAGTCAACGTCACCCCCCCGAAGACGATGACATCACGGCCAGCGATCCCGTCAAAAAAATGAATGGGCCGAAAATCGCGTATGGGGCCGAACAAAATGTACTTCAAAATACGGCCGCGAAACCAAGACACACGTGTCGGGGATATCCCAGAGATGTTTTGAAATCATTATGGGACGGCCACACGACCTACGGCTTGGCGGCCATTTTGTGGCGAACTCTGAGAATTGGCGATTTTCGTGTTTTCCCACAATATGGGGAAAAGACGCTTTTGTTGGAGCGATTTTCACGCAATTGCACACACTTGCTGCCAGCTCCACTCTACAAACACCCCAGAAGTGTCGTTGACCTTTGACCTTGGGCAAAGGCCGCCATCTGGAATTTTCTCAAAAAAGCACCTTTAGCACCAGATACAAACGAAAACTCGTCGTTGGAATTTTCATCAATCGTCTCGTAACTTTTCGGGCACCAACGGCCAGCTACTCTGGACAAAATGTTGGAATTAGAAGTTGTAGATTTTGAACGGCGTGCGCGTGGCGAGCTAGCAACCGTTGCCATCTTGGCTAGCTCGCACATTTTTCATCGGAATGTCGTGAAGAGGAAATATGCGATTCCTTGGCCCGCGCTGAACAAAACGATGCTACGCACGACAAGATCGATAAAGGAATGTGGCCGTGGTAAGCAAAAAACCGTCGCAAAAAAATGTGCCGACTCGGCAAAAACGAAAAAATTCGGAACTTTTTTTTTGAGAATGGACTAACGAAACCAATATACCCTTGTCCGCGATATCCAAAGGACGTTTTGAAATCATTACGGGATGGTGACACGACCTACGGTTTGGCGGCCATTTTGTGCCAAAATCTGCCATTTTGCGTTTTTCGCGTTTTTACACAATATGGAAAAATGAACTTTTTTTCGAGCGATTTTCACGAAATTTGACTCGCATGTTGCTAGAGCAAGTCCACAACTACCTCTGGAGTTTCGTCCACCTTTGACCTCGGGAAAAGGCCGCCATCTTGAATTTTCTATAAAAAACGCCTTTACCGCTGGATTCAATCGTAAACTTGTCGTTGGAATTTTCCGCGATCGTCTTGAAACTTTTTGGGCATCAACGGCAAGCTACTGTGAAAAAAATGTTGCAATTAGAAGTTGTAGATTTTGAACGGCGTCCGCGTGGCGAGCTCGCAAAGTCGCGCACTGCTATTCCTCATACCTTATTATGGCCCGCAGCAGCAGTCACTGACTGCAAGGACCATATTGTTTTCGCAGTTGGAACGACGACTTCGCCGCCTTTCAGCGAGAATTTGACCCCCGCCGCATGCTCGAAAAGTCACCAAAACGTGCACACACCTGGGATAAATTGCAAATGAATTTTCCACAAAGTCAACGTCACCCCCCCGAAGACGATGACATCACGGCCAGCGATCCCGTCAAAAAAATGAATGGGCCGAAAATCGCGTATGGGGCCGAACAAAATGTACTTCAAAATACGGCCGCGAAACCAAGACACACGTGTCGGGGATATCCCAGAGATGTTTTGAAATCATTATGGGACGGCCACACGACCTACGGCTTGGCGGCCATTTTGTGGCGAACTCTGAGAATTGGCGATTTTCGTGTTTTCCCACAATATGGGGAAAAGACGCTTTTGTTGGAGCGATTTTCACGCAATTGCACACACTTGCTGCCAGCTCCACTCTACAAACACCCCAGAAGTGTCGTTGACCTTTGACCTTGGGCAAAGGCCGCCATCTGGAATTTTCTCAAAAAAGCACCTTTAGCACCAGATACAAACGAAAACTCGTCGTTGGAATTTTCATCAATCGTCTCGTAACTTTTCGGGCACCAACGGCCAGCTACTCTGGACAAAATGTTGGAATTAGAAGTTGTAGATTTTGAACGGCGTGCGCGTGGCGAGCTAGCAACCGTTGCCATCTTGGCTAGCTCGCACATTTTTCATCAGAATGTCGTGAAGAGGAAATATGCGATTCCTTGGCCCGCGTTGAACAAAACGATGCTACGCACGACAAGATCGATAAAGGAATGTGGCCGTGGTAAGCAAAAAACCGTCGCAAAAAAATGTGCCGACTCGGCAAAAACGAAAAAATTCGGAACTTTTTTTTTGAGAATGGACTAACGAAACCAATAACCAATGTTGGGCATCAATGGCAAGCTACTGTGGAAAAAATGTTGGAATTAAAAGTTGTAGATTTTAAACGGCGTGCGCGTGGCAAGCTAGCAAAGTGGCGCACTGTTATAACTCCTATGTTTTTCAAAGGACTACTGTGAAATTTGAATGCATGCAATGATGCCTGAAACTGCATACATTGAAAAACACTGGATATGGACATATAAGGAATGTGGGCGTGGTTAGCATAAAACCGCTGTTGCTAAGGACGACAAAAAGTTTACTTTTACCGATATGTCCGAAACTGACGTCAATCTGTTCGTCCTCCTGAGGGGACCAAAACATAAAATGGTTGCTATGAAGATAAAAACAACAGAAAAGCCGCCATTTTGAAAAAAGTGTTGTTTTTTTTTACTAAATTATGACGAATAGCTCTCACCAATGGAGGAATGTGTTTTTCTGAGTCAGTTGATGATGCTGCTCGCTATGCTAGCACTTTTAGCCACATTAGCATAGCTACCATAGTTAACATAATTAGCATTTTAGGTAATGTGTTTTTCTGAGTCAGTTAATGATGCTGATTACTATGCTAGCACTTTTAGCCATATTAGCATAGATAACATAGTTAGCATAATTAGCATTTTGAACAATGTGTTTTTCTGAGAGAGTTGATGATGCTGATCGCAATGCTAGCACTTTAAGCCACATTAGCACAGCTAGCATAGTTAGCATAATTAGCAAATGCAGCTTTGAATAGGTTTTAATTTGTGGGCTGTTAGGGCGGTGAGGTAGGCGTTGGTGAGTAGAGTTGGGCGTAGAAGGCGGGTTGCGTCTGCGGGCCATACAACGCCGCTTGCGGCTTTAATTATGGCCCGCAGCACTCACAGAGTGCAAGGACCATATTGTAACTGGTACGAGGGTCGAACACTCAAAAAGGTCCAAAACGTCAAAAAAACGCGTCAAAACGCCAAAAAATGGGGTCAAAGGTCGCCCAAAGCACAAAACGACACGACAATTGTGTAACGCAACAAAAATACACACACACACGCACAACACCAACGCAAAAACGTCAAAATTGTAGTCGCAAAAATGACGACAAAAACACAAAAAAGCCCCAAAAAGCCCTCAAAAGACGGGTTTAAAGCCAAAACGACATGCCCAGCCTATAGTAAAAGACAGGCCGCATTGAAATACATAGGAAATCCTAACCGCAAAAAGTTCTATATTGTTTCTGCTTCGTTTCATTATTATTATTATTATTCTTCTCGTTTCTAACGGCGTCTTTGAGCTCAAATTTGACCCCCGCCACATACCCGAAAACTCACCAAAATTGGCACACACCTGGGATAAATTGAAAATGAATTTTCGGCAAAGAGAATGTCACCCCCCCCACGACGATGACATCACGGCGAGCGTTCCCGTAAAAAAAATGAATGGGCCGAAAATCGCTTATGGGGCCAAAAAAAAATATTTTGAAATACAGTTACAAAACCAAAACACGCGTGTTGGAGATATCCCAAAGAAGTTATGAAATCATTATGGGATGGCCACACGACCTACGGCTTGGCGGCCATTTTGTGGCGAACTCAGAGAAATGGCGATTTTCGTGTTTTTTCACAATATGGGAAAACAACACTTTTGTTCAAGCGATTTTCACGAAATTGCACACACATGCCACAAACACGATTCTACAACTACCAAAGAAGTTTTGTTGACCTTTGACCTTGGGAAGGGGCGGCCATCTTGAATTTTCATAAAAAAGCACCTTTAGTAAGGTATTCAAACGAAAACTCGTCCTAGGAATTTTCATCGATCTTTTTGAAACTTCTTGGGCATCAATGGCAATCAATTGTGGACAAAATGTTGGAATTAGAAGTTGTAGATTTTGAAACGCGTGCGCGTGGCGAATTCGCAACCGTCGCCATTTTAGCTAGCTTGCACATATTTTATCGGAATGTCGTGAAAATGAAATATACGATTCCCTGGCCCACACTGAACAAAACGATGTCAGATACGACAAAATTGATAAAGGAATGTGGCCGTGATAAACAAAAAACGATCACAAAAAAAAGTGCTGACTCGGCTAAAAAAAAAAAAATCGGATTTTTTTTTTATGAATCGGCTAGCGAAACCCAGATAACTTTGTCGGGTATATCCAAAGAAAGTTTTGAAATCATTACGTGATGGCAACACGACCTACGGTTTGGCGGCCATTTTGTGCCAAAATCGGCCATTTTGAGTTTTTCGCGTTTTTACACAATATGGAAAAAGGAACTTTTTTTTGAGCGATTTTCACGAAATTTGACTCGCATGTCCGTAGCATAAGTCTACAATTACCTCTGGAGTTTCGTCGACCTTTGACCTCGGGAAAAGGCGGCCATCTTGAATTTTCTATAAAAAACACCTTTGCCACTGGATTCAAACGTAAACTTGTCGTTGGAATTTTTATCGATCGTCTCGAAACTTTTTGGGCGTTAATGGCAAGCTACTGTGGAAAAAATGTTGGAATTAGAAGTTGTAGATTTTGAACGGCGTGCGTGTGGCAAGCTAGCAAAGTGGCGCACTGTTATAACTCCCATGCCTTTCAATACAATACAGTGAAAATTGAATGCATGCATTCATGCCTGAAACTGAATACATTGAAAAAGACTAGAAATGGACATATAAGGAATGTGGGCGTGGTTAGCATAAAACCACTGTTGCTAAGGACAACAAAAAGTTTACTTTTACCGATTTGTCCGAAACTGAAGTCAATCTGTTCGTCTTCTCAAGGGGAACAAAACATAAAATGGTTGCTATGGAGATAAAATAAACAAAAAAGCCGCCATTTTGGAAAAAGTGGGGTTTTTATCTACTTATGGCATATAGCTCTCACCAATGGAGGAATGTGTTTTTCTGAGTCAGTTGGTGATGCTGATCGCTATGCTAGCACTTTTAGCCACATTAGCATAGCTAGCATAGTTAGCATAATTAGCATTTTAGGTAATGTGTTTTTCCGAGTGAGTTGATGATGCTGATCGCAATGCTAGCACTTTTAGCCACATTAGCATAGCTAGCATAGTTAGCATAATTAGCATTTTAGGTAATGTGTTTTTCTGAGTCAGTTGATGATGCTGATCGCAATGCTAGTACTTTTAGCCACATTAACATAGCTAGCATAGTTAGCATAATTAGCATTTTAAGTAATGTGTTTTTCTGAGTCAGTTAATGATGTTGATCGCTAAGCTAGCACTTTTAGCCACATTAGCATAGCTAGCATAGTTAGCATAATTAGCATTTTAGGTAATGTGTTTTTCTGAGTCAGTTGATGATGCTGATCGCAATGCTAGCACTTTTAGCCACATTAGCATAGTTAGCATAATTAGCATATGCAGTTTTGACTAGCCATTATCAAAAGTGGGCGGTGAGGGCGGTGAGGGCGGTGGTGCGTAGAGTTGGGCGTGGAAGGCGGGTTGCGTCTGCGGGCCATACAACGCCGCTTGCGGCTTTAATTATTATTACGTTTCTTCTTTCTTACTGCGTCTTTGAGCTCAAATTTGACCCCCGCCACATACTCGAAAACTCACCAAAATTGGCACACACCTAAGATAAATTCAAAATGAATTTTCGGCGAAGTGAACGCCCCCCCCCCAAACCCGACGACCTCACAGTCGGCAAAACCGTAAAAAAAATGAATGGGGCCGAAATCTCAAATGGAGCCGATTTTTTTTTTTTCAAGATACAGTTACGAAACCAAAACACGGGTGTTGGAGATATCCTAAAGAAGTTTTGAAATCATTATGGGATGGCCACACGACCTACGGCTTGGCGGCCATTTTGTGGCGAACTCAGAGAAATGGCGATTTTCGTGTTTTTTCACAATATGGGAAAACAACACTTTTGTTCAAGCGATTTTCACGAAATTGAATACATGTGCCACTAACACGATTCTACAACTGCCAAAGAAGTTTCGTTGACCTTTGACCTTGGGAACGGGCGGCCATCTTGAATTTTCAAAAAAAAGCACCTTTAGTAACAGATACAAACGAAAACTCGTCCTAGGGATTTTTATCGATCTTTTTGAAACTTCTCGGGCATCAATGGCAAGCTACTGTGGACAAAATGTTGGAATAAGAAATTGTAGAATTTGAAACGCGTGCGCGTGGCGAATTCGCAACCGTCGCCATTTTAGCTAGCTCGCACATATTATATCGGAATAGCCTGAAACTGAAATATGCGATTCCCTGGCCCACACTGAAAAAAATGATGTCACATACGACAAAATCGATAAAGGAATGTGGCCGTGGTAATCAAAAAACGATCGCAAAAAAAAGTGCTGACTCGGCTAAAAAAAAAAATTTCGGATTTTTTTTTTATGAATTGGCTAACGAAACCCAGATAACTTTGTCGGGTATATCCATAGAAAGTTTTGAAATCATTACGTGATGGCTACATGACCTACCGTTTGGCAGCCATTTTGTGCCAAAATCTGCCATTTTGAGATTTTCGCGATTTTACACAATATGGAAAAATGAACTTTTTTTCGAGCGATTTTCACGAAATTTGACTCGCATGTCGCTAGCGTAAGTCTACAATCACCTCTGGAGTTTCGTCGACCTTTGACCTCGGGAAAAGGCGGCCATCTTGAATTTTCTATAAAAAACACCTTTACCACTGGATTCAAACGTAAACTTGTCGTTGGAATTTTCATCGATCGTCACGAAACCTTTTGGACATCAATGGCAAGCTACTGTGGAAAAAATGTTGGAATTAGAAGTTGTAGATTTTGAACGGCGTGCGCGTGGCAAGCTAGCAAAGTGGCGCACTGTTATAACTCCCATGCATTTCTATACAATACAGTTAAAAATGAATGCATGCATTCATGCCTGAAACTGAATACATTGAAAAAGACTGGAAATGGACATATAAGGAATGTGGGCGTGGTTAGCATAAAACCACTGTTGCTAAGGACGACAAAAAGTTTACTTTTACCGATTTGTCCGAAACTGACTTCAATCTGTTCATCTTCTCAAGGGGACCAAAACATAAAATGGTTGCTATGGAGATAAAATAAACAAAAAAGCCGCCATTTTGGAAAAAGTGGTTTTTTTATCAACTTATGGCATATAGCTCTCACCAATGGAGGAATGTGTTTTTCTGAGTCAGTTGATGATGCTATTCGCTATATTAGCACTTTTAGCTATGTTAGCATAGCTAGCATAATTAGCATTTTAGGTAATGTGTTTTTCTGAGTCAGTTAATGATGCTGATCGCTATGCTAGCAATTTTAGCTATATTAGCATTACTAGCATAGTTAGCATAATTAGCATTTTAGGTAATGTGTTTTTCTGAGTCAGTTGATGATGCTGATCGCTATGCTAGCACTTTTAGCCACATTAGCATAGCTAGCATAGTTAGCATAATTAGCATTTTAGGTAATGTGTTTTTCCGAGTCAGTTGATGATGCTGATCGCTATGCTAGCACTTTTAGCCACATTAGCATTGCTAGCATAGTTAGCATAATTAGCATTTTAGGTGATGTGTTTTTCTGTGTCGGTTGATGATGGTGATCGCTATGCTAGCACTTTTAGCCACATTAGCATAGTTAGCATAGTTAGCATAATTAGCAAATCCAGCCTTGACTAGCTTTTAATTTGCGGGCTGTGAGGGCGGTGAGGTCAGCCGTGGTGCGTAGAGTTGGGCGTGGAGGCGGGTTGCGTCTGCGGGCCATACAACGCCGCTTGCGGCTTTAATTATTATTATTATTCTTCTTGCACACTAACGGCGTCTTTGAGCTTAATTTTGACCCCCGCCACATACCCGAAAACTCACCAAAATTGGCACACATCTGGGATAAATTGAAAATGAATTTTCGGCAAAGAGAACGTCACCCCCCCGAAGTCGATGACATCACAGCGAGCGTTCCCGTAAAAAAAATGAATGGGCCGAAAATCGCTTATGGGGCCAAAAAAATTTTTTTTGAAATACAGTTACGAAACCAAAACACATGTGTTGGAGATATCCCAAAGAAGTTTTGAAATCATTATGGGATGGCCACACGACCTACAGCTTGGCGGCCATTTTGTGGCGAACTCAGAGAAATGGCGAATTTCGTGTTTTTTCACAATATGGGAAAACGACACTTTTGTTCAAGCGATTTTCACGAAATTGCATACACATGCCAAAAACACGATTCTACAACTGCCAAAGAAGTTTCGTTGACCTTTGACCTTGGCAAGGGGCGGCCATCTTGGATTTTCCAAAAAAAGCACCTTTAGTAACAGATACAAACGAAAACTCGTCCTAGGGATTTTTATCAATCTTTTTGAAACTTCTCGGGCATCAATGGCAAGCTACTGTGGACAAAATGTTGGAATTAGAAGTTGTAGAATTTGAAACGCGTGCGCGTGGCGAATTCGCAACCGTCGCCATTTTAGCTAGCTCGCACATATTTTATCGGAATAGCCTGAAACTGAAATATGCGATTCCCTGACCCACTCTGAACAAAACGATATCATATACGACAAAATCGATAAAGGAATGTGGCCGTGGTAAACAAAAAACGATCGCAAAAAAAAGTGCTGACTCGGCAAAAAAAATTTTTTTGGGATTTTTTTTTAAAGAATCAGCTAACGAAACCCAGATAACTTTGTCGGGTATATCCAAAGAAAGTTTTGAAATCATTACGTGATGGCGACACGACCTACGGTTTGGCGGCCATTTTGTGCCAAAATCTGCCATTTTGCGTTTTTCGCGTTTTTACACAATATGGAAAAATGAACTTTTTTTCGAGCGATTTTCACGAAATTTGACTCGCATGTCCCTAGCGTAAGTCTACAATCACCTCTGGAGTTTCGTCGACCTTTGACCTCGGGAAAAGGCGGCCATCTTGAATTTTCTATAAAAAACACCTTTACCACCAGATTCAAACGTAAACTTGTCGTTGGAATTTTCATCGATTGTCTCGAAACTTTTTGGGCATCAATGGCAAGCTACTGTGGAAAAAATGTTGGAATTAGAAGTTGTAGATTTTGAGCGGCGTGTGCGTGGCAAGCTAGCAAAGTGGCGCACTGTTATAACTCCCATGCATTTCAATACAATACAGTGAAAATTGAATGCATGCATTCATGCCTGAAACAGAATACATTGAAAAAGACTGGACATGGACATATAAGGAATGTGGGCGTGGTTAGCATAAAACCACTGTTGCTAAGGACGACAAAAAGTTTACTTTTACCGATTTTTCCGAAATTGACGTCAATCTGTTCGTCTTCTGAAGTGGACCAAAACATAAAATGGTTGCTATGGAGATAAAATAAACAGAAAAGCCGTCATTTTGGAAAAAGTCATTTTTTTATCAACTTATGACATATAGCTTTCACCAATGGAGGAATATGTTTTTCTGAGTCAGTAAATGATGCTTATCGCTATGCTAGCAATTTTAGCCACATTAGCATAGCTAGCATAGTTAGCATAATTAGCATTTTAGGTAATGTGTTTTTCTGAGTCAGTTGATGATGCTGATCGCTATGCTAGCACTTTTAGCCACATTAGCATAGCTAGCATAGTTAGCATAATTAGCATTTTAGGTAATGTGTTTTTCTGAGTCAGTTGATGATGCTGATCGCTATGCTAGCACTTTTAGCCACATTAGCATAGCTAGCATAGTTAGCATAATTAGCATTTTAGGTAATGTGTTTTTCTGAGTCAGTTGATGATGCTGATCGCTATGCTAGCACTTTTAGCCACATTAGCGTAGCTAGCATAGTTAGCATAATTAGCATTTTAGATAATGTGTTTTTCTGAGTCAGTTGATGATGCTGATCGCAATGCTAGCACTTTTAGCCACATTAGCATAGTTAGCATTGTTAGCATAATTAGCAAATCCAGCCTTGACTAGCTTTTAATTTGCGGGCTGTGAGGGCGGTGAGGTCAGAGGTGGTACGTAGAGTAGGGCGTGGAGGCGGGTTGCGTCTGCGGGCCATACAACGCCGCTTGCGGCTTTAATTATTATTCCCGTTTCTAACGGATCCGTTGAGCTCAAATTTGACCCCCGCCACATACCCGAAAACTCACCAAAATTGGCACACACCTAGGATAAATTGAAAATGAATTTTCGGCAAAAGAGAACGTCACCCCCCCGATATCGATGACATCACAGCGAGCGTTCCCGTAAAAAAAATGAATGGGCCGAAATCTCTTTATGGGGCCAAAAAAAATTATTTCGAAATAGATCTATGAAACCAAAACACGCGTGTTGGAGATATCCCAAAGAAGTTTTGAAATCATTATGGGATGGCCACACGACCTACGGCTTGGCGGCCATTTTGTGGCGAACTCAGAGAAATGGCGATTTTCGTGTTTTTTGACAATATGGGAAAACGACACTTTTGTTTAAGCGATTATCACGAAATTGCACACATATGCCAAGACCCCGATTCTACAATAACCAAAGAAGTTTCGTTGACCTTTGACCTTGGGAAGGGGCGGCCATCTTGAATTTTCTTTAAAAAGCACCTTTAGTAACGGATACAAACGAAAACTCGTCCTAGGGATTTTTAGCGATCTTTTTGAAACTTCTCGGGCATCAATGGCAAGCTAGTGTGGACAAAATGTTGGAATTAGAAGTTGTAGAATTTGAAAGGCGTGCGCGTGGCGAATTCGCAACCGTCGCCATTTTAGCTAGCTCGCACATATTTTATCGGAATAGCTTGAAACTGAAATATGCGATACCCTGGCCCACACTGAACAAAACGATGTCACATACGACAAAATCGAGAAAGGAATGTGGCCGTGGTAAACAAAAAACTGTTGCAAAAAAAAGTGCTGACTCGGCAATAAAAAAAATTTTCGGATTTTTTTTTAAAGAGTCGGCTAACGAAACCCAGATAACTTTGTCGGGTATATCAAAAGAAAGTTTTGAAATCATTACGTGATGGCGACACGACCTACGGTTTGGCGGCCATTTTGTGCCAAAATCTGCCATTTTGAGTTTTTCGCGTTTTTACACAATATGGAAAAATGAACTTTTTTTCGAGCGATTTTCACGAAATTTGACGCGCATGTCCGTAGCGTAAGTTTACAATCACCTCTGGAGTATCGTCGACCTTTGACCTCGGGAACAGGCGGCCATCTTGAATTTTCTATAAAAAACACCTTTACCAGCAGATTCAAACGTAAACTTGTCGTTGGAATTTTCATCGATTGTCTCGAAACTTTTTGGGCATCAATGGCAAGCTACTGTGGAAAAAATGTTGGAATTGGAAGTTGTAGATTTTAAACGGCGTGCGCGTGGCGAGCTAGCAAAGTGGCGCACTGTTATAACTCCTATGTTTTTCAAAGGACTACTGTGAAATTTGAATGCCTGCAATAATACCTGAAACTGCATACATTGAAAAACACTGGGTATGGACATATAAGGAATGTGGGCGTGGTTGGCATAAAACCACTGTTGCTAAGGACAACAAAAAGTTTACTTTTACCGATTTGTCCGAAACTGACGTCAATCTGTTTGTCCTCCAGAGGGGACCAAAACATAAAATGGTTGCCATGGAGATAAAATCAACAGAAAAGCCGCCATTTTGGAAAAAGTGGGTTTTTTTTATCAACTTATGACATATAGCTCTCACCAATGGAGGAATGTGTTTTTCTGAGTCAGTTGATGACGCTGATCGCTATGCTAGCACTTTTAGCTATGTTTGTATAACTAGCATAGTTAGCATAATTAGCATTTTAGGTAATGTATTTTTCTGAGTCCATTGATGATGCTGATCGCAATGCTAGCACTTTAAGCCACATTAGCGTAGCTAGCATAGTTAGCATAACTAGCATTTTAGATAATGTGTTTTTCTGAGTCAGTTGATGATGCTGATCCCTATGCTAGCACTTTTAGCCACATTAGCATAGCTAGCATAGTTAGCATAATTAGCATTTTAGGTAATGTATTTTTCTGAGTCCATTGATGATGCTGATCGCAATGCTAGCACTTTAAGCCACATTAGCGTAGCTAGCATAGTTAGCATAATTAGCATTTTAGATAATGTGTTTTTCTGAGTCAGTTGATGATGCTGATCGCAATGCTAGCACTTTTAGCCACATTAGCATAGTTAGCATTTTTAGCATAATTAGCAAATCCAGCCTTGACTAGCTTTAAATTTGCGGGCTGTGAGGGCGGTGAGGTCAGCGGTGGTGCGTAGAGTTGGGCGTGGAGGCGGGTTGCGTCTGCGGGCCATACAACGCCGCTTGCGGCTTTAATTATTATTATTATTCTTCTTGCACACTAACGGCGTCTTTGAGCTTAATTTTGACCCCCGCCACATACCCGAAAACTCACCAAAATTGGCACACATCTGGGATAAATTGAAAATGAATTTTCGGCAAAGAGAACGTCACCCCCCCGAAGTCGATGACATCACAGCGAGCGTTCCCGTAAAAAAAATGAATGGGCCGAAAATCGCTTATGGGGCCAAAAAAAAATATTTCGGAATACAGTTACGAAACCAAAACACGCGTGTTGGAGATATCCCCAAGAAGTTTTGAAATCATTATGGGATGGCCACACGACCTACGGCTTGGCAGCCATTTTGTGGCGAACTCTGAGAAATGGCGATTTTTGTGTTTTTTGACAATATGGTAAAACAACACTTTTGTTCAAGCGATTTTCACGAAATCGGACACACATGCCACTAGCAGGATTCTACAATAACCAAAGAAGTTTCGTTGACCTTTGACCTTGGCAAGGGGCGGCCATCTTGAATTTTCATAAAAAAGCACTTTTAGTAACGGATACAAACGAAAACTCGTCCTAGGGATTTTTTCCGAGCTTTTTGAAACTTCTCGGGCATCAATGGCAAGCTACTGTGGACAAAATGTTGGAATTAGAAGTTGTAGAATTTGAAACGCGTGCGCGTGGCGAATTCGGAACCGTCGCCATTTAAGCTAGCACGCACATATTTTATCGGAATGTCGTGAAAATGAAATATACGATTCCCTGGCCCACACTGAACAAAACGATGTCAGATACGACAAAATCGATAAAGGAATGTGGCCGTGGTAAACAAAAAACCGTCGCAAAAAAAAGTGCTGACTCGGCAAAAAAAAAAATTTTCGGATTTTATTTTTAGGAATCGGCTAACGAAACCCAGATAACTTTGTCGGGTATATCCAAAGAAAGTTTTGAAATCATTACGTGATGGCGACACGACCTACGGTTTGGCGGCCATTTTGTGCCAAAATCTGCCATTTTGAGTTTTTCGCGTTTTTACACAATATGGAAAAATGAACTTTTTTTCGAGCGATTTTCACGAAATTTGACTCGCATGTCCCTAGCGTAAGTCTACAATCACCTTTGGAGTTTCGTCGACCCTTGACCTCGGGAAAAGGCGGCCATCTTGAATTTTCTATAAAAAACACATTAACCACCAGATTCAAACGTAAACTTGTCGTTGGAATTTTCTTCGATCGTCTCAAAACTTTTTGGGCATCAATGGCAAGCTACTGTGTAAAAAATGTTGGAATTAGAAGTTGTAGATTTTGAACGGCGTGCGCGTGGCAAGCTAGCAAAGTGGCGCACTGTTATAACTCCCATGCATTTCAATACAATACAGTGAAAATTGAATGCATGCATTAATGCCTGAAACTGAATACATTGAAAAACACTGGATATGGACATATAAGGAATGTGGGCGTGGTTAGCATAAAACCACTGTTGCTAAGGACGACAAAAAGTTTACTTTTACCGATTTGTCCGAAACTGACGTCAATCTGTTCGTCCTCCCGAGGGGACCAAAACATAAAATGGTTGCTATGGAGATAAAATCAACAGAAAAGCCGCCATTTTGGAAAAAGTGGGCTTTTTAGCAACTTATGACATATAACTCTCACCAATGGAGGAATGTGTTTTTCTGAGTCAGTTGATGATGCTGATCGCTATGCTAGCAATTTTAGCCACATTAGCATAGCTAGCATAGTTAGCATAATTAGCATTTTAGGAAATGTGTTTTTTTGAGTCAGTTGATGATGCTGATCGCTATGCTAGCACTTTTAGCTATGTTAGCATAGCTAGCATAGTTAGCATAATTAGCATTTTAGGTAATGTGTTTTTCTGAGTCAGTTGAAGATGCTGATTGCTATGCTAGCACTTTTAGCCACATTAGCATAGTTAGCATAGTTAGCATAATTAGCATTTTAGGTAATGTGTTTTTCTGAGTCAGTTGATGATGCTGATCGCTATGCTAGCACTTTTAGCCACATTAGCATAGCTAGCATAGTTAGCATAATTAGCATTTTAGGAAATGTGTTTTTTTAAGTCAGTTGATGATGCTAATCGCAATGCTAGCTCATTTAGGCACATTAGCATAGTTAGCATAGTTAGCATTATGAGCAAATCCAGCCTTGATTAGCTTTTAATTTGTGGGCGGTGAGGGCGGAGAGGGCCGCGGTAGTGCGTACAGTTGGGCGTGGAAGGCGGGTTGCGTCTGCGGGCCATACAACGCCGCTTGCGGCTTTAATTATGGCCCGCAGCAGTCATAGACTGCAAGGACCATATTGTAACTGGTACGAGGGTCGAACACTCAAAAAGTCCAAAACGTCAAAAAAACGCGTCAAAACGCCAAAAAATGGGGTCAAAAGTCGCCCAAAGCACAAAACGACACGACAATTGTGTAACGCAACAAAAATACACACACACACGCACAACACCATCGCACAAACGTTAAAATTGTAGTCGCAAAAACGACGACAAAAACACAAAAAAGCCCCAAAAAGCCCTCAAAAGCCGGGTTTAAAGCCAAACAGACATGCCCAGCCTATAGTAAAAGACAGGCCGCATTGAAATACATAGGCCACCTGACTGCAAAAACTTCTATATTGTTTCTGCTTCGTTTCATTATTATGGCCCGCAGCAGTCATAGACTGCAAGGACCATATTGTAACTGGTACGAGGGTCGAACACTCAAAAAGTCCAAAACGTCAAAAAAACGCGTCAAAACGCCAAAAAATGGGGTCAAAAGTCGGCCAAAGCACAAAACAACACGACAATTGTGTAACGCAACAAAAATACACACACACACGCACAACACCAACGCAAAAACGACAAAATTGTAGTCGCAAAAATGACGACAAAAGCACAAAAAAGCCCAAAAAAGCCCTCAAAAGACGGGTTTAAAGCCAAAAAGACATGCCCAGCCTATAGTAAAAGACAGGCCGCATTGAAATACATAGGCCACCTGACTGCAAAAACTTCTATATTGTTTCTGCTTCGTTTCATTATTATGGCCCGCAGCAGTCATAGACTGCAAGGACCATATTGTAACTGGTACGAGGGTCGAACACTCAAAAAGTCCAAAACGTCAAAAAAACGCGTCAAAACGCCAAAAAATGGGGTCAAAAGTCGGCCAAAGCACAAAACAACACGACAATTGTGTAACGCAACAAAAATACACACACACACGCACAACACCAACGCAAAAACGACAAAATTGTAGTCGCAAAAATGACGACAAAAGCACAAAAAAGCCCAAAAAAGCCCTCAAAAGACGGGTTTAAAGCCAAAAAGACATGCCCAGCCTATAGTAAAAGACAGGCCGCATTGAAATACATAGGCCACCTGACTGCAAAAACTTCTATATTGTTTCTGCTTCGTTTCATTATTATTATTATTATTCTTCCCGTTTCTAACGGATCCGTAGATCGCAAATTTGACCCCCGCCACATACCCGAAAACTCACCAAAATTGGCACACACCTAGGATAAATTGAAAATGAATTTTCGGCAAAGAGAACATCACCCCCCCCACGATGATGACATCACGGCGAGCGTTCCCGTCAAAAAAATGAATGGGCCTAAAATCGCTTATGGGGCCAAAAAAAAATATTTCGAAATACAGTTACGAAACCAAAACACGCGTGTTGGAGAAATCCCAAAGAAGATTTGAAATCATTATGGGATGGCCACACGACCTACAGCTTGGCGGCCATTTTGTGGCGAACTCAGAGAAATGGCGATTTTCGTGTTTTTTGACAATATGGGAAAACGACACTTTTGTTTATGCGATTGTCACGAAATTGCACACACATGCCAAGACCCTGATTCTACAATAACCAAAGAAGTTTCGTTGACCTTTGACCTTGGGAAGGGGCGGCCATCTTGAATTTTCATAAAAAAGCACCTTTAGTAACGTATACAAACGAAAACTCGTCCTAGGGATTTTTATCGATCTTTTTGAAACTTCTCAGGCATCAATGGCAAGGTACTGTGGACAAAATGTTGGAATTAGAAGTTGTAGAATTTGAAACGCGTGCGCGTGGCGAATTCGCAACCGTCGCCATTTTAGCTAGCTCGCACATATTTTATCGGAATAGCCTGAAACTGAAATATGCGATACCCTGGCCCACACTGAACAAAACGATGTCACATACGACAAAATCGATAAAGGAATGTGGCCGTGGTAAACAAAAAACCGTCGCAAAAAAAAGTGCTGACTCGGCAAAAAAAATTTTTTTCGGATTTTATTTTTAAGAATCGGCTAACGAAACCCAGATAACTTTGTCGGGTATATCCAAAGAAAGTTTTGAAATCATTACGAGATGGCCACACGACCTACGGTTTGGCGGCCATTTTGTGCCAAAATCTGCCATTTTGAGTTTTTCGCGTTTTTACACGATATGGAAAAATGAACTTTTTTTCGAGCGATTTTCACGAAATTTGACTCGCGTGTCCCTAGCGTAAGTCTACAATCACCTTTGGAGTTTCGTGGACCTTTGACCTCGGGAAAAGGCGGCCATCTTGAATTTTCTATAAAAAACACCTTAACCACCAGATTCAAACGTAAACTTGTCGTTGGAATTTTCTTCGATCGTCTCAAAACTTTTTGGGCATCAATGGCAAGCTACTGTGTACAAAATGTTGGAATTAGAAGTTGTAGATTTTGAACGGCGTGCGCGTGGCAAGCTAGCAAAGTGGCGCACTGTTATAACTCCCATGCATTTCAATACAATACAGTGAAAATTGAATGCATGCATTAATGCCTGAAACTGAATACATTGAAAAACACTGGATATGGACATATAAGGAATGTGGGCGTGATTACCATGAAACCACTGTTGCTAAAGACAACAAAAATTTTACTTTTACCGATTTGTCCGAAACTGACGTCAATCTGTTCGTCCTCTCGAGGGGACCAAAACACAAAATGGTTGCTATGGAGATAAAATCAACAGAAAAGCCGCCATTTTGGAAAAAGTGTTTTTTTTTATCAAATTATGACATAGCTCTCACCAATGGAGGAATGTGTTTTTCTGAGTCAGTTGATAATGCTGATCGCTATGCTAGCACTTTTAGCCACATTAGCATAGCTAGCATAGTTAGCATAATTAGCATTTTAGGTAATGTGTTTTTCTGAGTCAGTTGAGGATGCTGATCGCTATGCTAGCACTTTTAGCCACATTAGCATAGCTAGCATAGTTAGCATAATTAGCATTTTAGGTAATGTGTTTTTCTGAGTCAGTTGATGATGCTGATCGCTATGCTAGCACTTTTAGCCACATTAGCATAGCTAGCATAGTTAGCATAAATAGCATTTTAGGTAATGTGTTTTTCTGAGTCAGTTGATGATGCTGATCGCTATGCTAGCACTTTTAGCCACATTAGCATAGCTAGCATAGTTAGCATAATTAGCATTTTAGGAAATGTGTTTTTCTGAGTCAGTTAATGATAGTGATCGCTATGCTAGCACTTTAAGCCACATTGGCATAGCTAGCATAATTAGCATAATTAGCATATGCAGTTTTGACTAGCCTTCATCAAAAGTGGGCGGTGAGGGCGGTGAGGGCGGTGGTGCGTAGACTTGGGCGTGGAAGGCGGGTTGCGTCTGCGGGCCATACAACGCCGCTTGCGGCTTTAATTATTATTATTATTCTTCCCGTTTCTAACGGATCCGTAGATCGCAAATTTGACCCCCGCCACATACCCGAAAACTCACCAAAATTGGCACACACCTAGGATAAATTGAAAATGAATTTTCGGCAAAGAGAACATCACCCCCCCCACGATGATGACATCACGGCGAGCGTTCCCGTCAAAAAAATGAATGGGCCTAAAATCGCTTATGGGGCCAAAAAAAAATATTTCAAAATACAGTTACGAAACCAAAACACGCGTGTTGGAGAAATCCCAAAGAAGATTTGAAATCATTATGGGATGGCCACACGACCTACAGCTTGGCGGCCATTTTGTGGCGAACTCAGAGAAATGGCGATTTTCGTGTTTTTTGACAATATGGGAAAACGACACTTTTGTTTATGCGATTGTCACGAAATTGCACACACATGCCAAGACCCTGATTCTACAATAACCAAAGAAGTTTCGTTGACCTTTGACCTTGGGAAGGGGCGGCCATCTTGAATTTTCATAAAAAAGCACCTTTAGTAACGTATACAAACGAAAACTCGTCCTAGGGATTTTTATCGATCTTTTTGAAACTTCTCAGGCATCAATGGCAAGGTACTGTGGACAAAATGTTGGAATTAGAAGTTGTAGAATTTGAAACGCGTGCGCGTGGCGAATTCGCAACCGTCGCCATTTTAGCTAGCTCGCACATATTTTATCGGAATAGCCTGAAACTGAAATATGCGATACCCTGGCCCACACTGAACAAAACGATGTCACATACGACAAAATCGATAAAGGAATGTGGCCGTGGTAAACAAAAAACCGTCGCAAAAAAAAGTGCTGACTCGGCAAAAAAAATTTTTTTCGGATTTTATTTTTAAGAATCGGCTAACGAAACCCAGATAACTTTGTCGGGTATATCCAAAGAAAGTTTTGAAATCATTACGAGATGGCCACACGACCTACGGTTTGGCGGCCATTTTGTGCCAAAATCTGCCATTTTGAGTTTTTCGCGTTTTTACACGATATGGAAAAATTAACTTTTTTTCGAGCGATTTTCACAAAATTTGACTCGCGTGTCCCTAGCGTAAGTCTACAATCACCTTTGGAGTTTCGTGGACCTTTGACCTCGGGAAAAGGCGGCCATCTTGAATTTTCTATAAAAAACACCTTAACCACCAGATTCAAACGTAAACTTGTCGTTGGAATTTTCTTCGATCGTCTCAAAACTTTTTGGGCATCAATGGCAAGCTACTGTGTACAAAATGTTGGAATTAGAAGTTGTAGATTTTGAACGGCGTGCGCGTGGCAAGCTAGCAAAGTGGCGCACTGTTATAACTCCCATGCATTTCAATACAATACAGTGAAAATTGAATGCATGCATTAATGCCTGAAACTGAATACATTGAAAAACACTGGATATGGACATATAAGGAATGTGGGCGTGATTACCATGAAACCACTGTTGCTAAAGACAACAAAAATTTTACTTTTACCGATTTGTCCGAAACTGACGTCAATCTGTTCGTCCTCTCGAGGGGACCAAAACACAAAATGGTTGCTATGGAGATAAAATCAACAGAAAAGCCGCCATTTTGGAAAAAGTGTTTTTTTTTATCAAATTATGACATAGCTCTCACCAATGGAGGAATGTGTTTTTCTGAGTCAGTTGATAATGCTGATCGCTATGCTAGCACTTTTAGCCACATTAGCATAGCTAGCATAGTTAGCATAATTAGCATTTTAGGTAATGTGTTTTTCTGAGTCAGTTGAGGATGCTGATCGCTATGCTAGCACTTTTAGCCACATTAGCATAGCTAGCATAGTTAGCATAATTAGCATTTTAGGTAATGTGTTTTTCTGAGTCAGTTGATGATGCTGATCGCTATGCTAGCACTTTTAGCCACATTAGCATAGCTAGCATAGTTAGCATAAATAGCATTTTAGGTAATGTGTTTTTCTGAGTCAGTTGATGATGCTGATCGCTATGCTAGCACTTTTAGCCACATTAGCATAGCTAGCATAGTTAGCATAATTAGCATTTTAGGAAATGTGTTTTTCTGAGTCAGTTAATGATGCTGATCGCTATGCTAGCACTTTAAGCCACATTGGCATAGCTAGCATAATTAGCATAATTAGCATATGCAGTTTTGACTAGCCTTCATCAAAAGTGGGCGGTGAGGGCGGTGAGGGCGGTGGTGCGTAGACTTGGGCGTGGAAGGCGGGTTGCGTCTGCGGGCCATACAACGCCGCTTGCGGCTTTAATTATTATTATTATTCTTCCCGTTTCTAACGGATCCGTAGATCGCAAATTTGACCCCCGCCACATACCCGAAAACTCACCAAAATTGGCACACACCTGGGATAAATTGAAAATGAATTTTCGGCAAAGAGAACGTCACCCCCCCCACGACAATGACATCACGGCGAGCGTTCCCGTAAAAAAAATGAATGGGCCGAAAATCGCTTATGGGGCCAAAAAAAAATATTTTGAAATACAGTTACGAAACCAAAACACGCGTGTTGGAGATATCCCAAAGAAGTTATAAAATCATTATGGGATGGCCACACGACTTACGTCTTGGCGGCCATTTTGTGGCGAACTCAGAGAAATGGCGATTTTCGTGTTTTTTGACATTATGGGAAAACGACACTTTTGTTCAAGCGATTTTCACGAAATTGCACACATATGCCGAGACCATGATTCTACAATAACCAAAGAAGTTTCGTTGACCTTTGACCTTGGCAAGGGGCGGCCATCTTGGATTTTCAAAAAAAAGCACCTTTAGTAACAGATACAAACAAAAACTCGTCCTAGGGATTTTTATCGATCTTTTTGAAACTTCTCGGGCATCAATGGCAAGCTACTGTGGACAAAATGTTGGAATTAGAAGTTGTAGAATTTGAAACCCGTGCGGGTGGCGAATTCGCAACCGTCGCCATTTTAGCTAGCTCGCACATATTTTATCGGAATAGCCTGAAACTGAAATATGCGATACCCTGGCCCACACTGAACAAAATGATGTCACATACGACAAAATCCATACAGGAATGCGGCCGTGGTAAACAAAAAACGATCGCAAAAAAAAGTGCTGACTCGTCAAAAAAATTTTTTTGGGGATTTTATTTTTAAGAATCGGCTAACGAAACCCAGATAACTTTGTCGGGTATATCCAAAGAAAGTTTTGAAATCATTACGTGATGGCGACACGACCTACGGTTTGGCGGCCATTTTGTGCCAAAATCTGCCATTTTGAGTTTTTCGCGTTTTTACACAATATGGAAAAATGAACTTTTTTTCGAGCGATTTTCACGAAATTTGACGCGCATGTCCCTAGCGTAAGTCTACAATCACGTCTGGAGTTTCGTTGACCTCTGACCTCGGGAAAAGGCGGCCATCTTGAATTTTCTATAAAAAACACCTTTACCACCAGATTCAAACGTAAACTTGTCGTTGGAATTTTCAGCGATCGTCTCGAAACTTTTTGGGCATCAATGGCAAGCTACTGTGGAAAAAATGTTGGAATTAGAAGTTGTAGATTTTGAACGGCGTGCGCGTGGCAAGCTAGCAAAGTGGCGCACTGTTATAACTCCCATGCATTTCAATACAATACAGTGAAAATTGAATGCATGCATTCATGCCTGAAACTGAATACATTGAAAAACACTGGTTCTGGACATATAAGGAATGTGGGCGTGGTTAGCATAAAACCACTGTTGCTAAGGACGACAAAAAGTTTACTTTTACCGATTTGTCCGAAACTGACGTCAATCTGTTCGTCTTCTCAAGGGGAACAAAACATAAAATGGTTGCTATGGAGATAAAATCAACAAAAAAGCCGCCATTTTGGAAAAAGTGGGTTTTTTTATCAACTTATGGCATATAGCTCTCACCAATGGAGGAATGTGTTTTTCTGAGTCAGTTGATGATGCTGATCGCTATGCTAGCACTTTTAGCCACATTAGCATAGCTAGCATAGTTAGCATAATTAACATTTTAGGTAATGTGTTTTTCTGAGTCAGTTAATGATGCTGATCGCTATGCTAGCAATTTTAGCCACATTAGCATAGCTAGCATAGTTAGCATAATTAGCATTTTAGGTAATGTGTTTTCTGAGTCAGTTGATGATGCTGATCGCTATGCTAGCACTTTAAGCTACATTAGCATAGCTATTATAGTTAGCATAATTAGCATTTTAGGTAATGTGTTTTTCTGAGTCAGTTGATGATGCTGATCGCTATGCTAGCACTTTTAGCCACATTAGCATAGCTAGCATAATTAGCATTTTAGGTAATGTGTTTTTCTGAGACAGTTGATGATGCTGATCGCTATGCTAGCACTTTTAGCCACATTAGCATTGCTAGCATAGTTAGCATAATTAGCATTTTAGGTGATGTGTTTTTCTGTGTCAGTTGATGATGCTGATCGCTATGCTAGCACTTTTAGCCACATTAGCATAGTTAGCATAGTTAGCATAATTAGCAAATCCAGCCTTGACTAGCTTTTAATTTGCGGGCTGTGAGGGCGGTGAGGTCAGCGGTGGTGCGTAGAGTTGGGCGTGGAGGCGGGTTGCGTCTGCGGGCCATACAACGCCGCTTGCGGCTTTAATTATTATTATTATTATTATTCTTCCCGTTTCTAACGGATCCGTAGATCGCAAATTTGACCCCCGCTACATACCCGAAAACTCACCAAAATTGGCACACACCTAGGATAAATTGAAAATGAATTTTCGGCAAAGAAAACGCCACCCCCCCGAAGTCGATGACATCACAGCGAGCGTTCCCGTAAAAAAAATGAATGGGCCGAAAATCGCTTATGGGGCCAAAAAAAAATATTTCGAAATACAGTTATGAAACCAAAACACGCGTGTTGGAGATATCCCAAAGAAGTTATGAAATCATTATGGGATGGCCACACGACCTACGGCTTGGCGGCCATTTTGTGACGAACTCTATGAAATGGCGATTTTCGTGTTTTTTGACAATATGGGAAAACGACACTTTTGTTTAAGCGATTTTCACGAAATTGCATACACATGCCACAAACACGATTTTACAACTACCAAAGAAGTTTTGTTGACCTTTGACCTTGGGAAGGGGCGGCCATCTTGAATTTTCAAAAAAAAGCACCTTTAGTAACGGATACAAACGAAAACTCGTCCTAGGGATTTTTATCGATCTTTTTGAAACTTCTCGGGCATCAATGGCAAGCTACTGTGGACAAAATGTTGGAATTAGAAGTTGTAGAATTTGAAACGCGTGCGCGTGGCGAATTCGCAACCGTCGCCATTTTAGCTAGCTCGCACATATTTTATCGGAATAGCCTGAAACTGAAATATGCGATACCCTGGCCCACACTGAACAAAACGATGTCACATACGACAAAATCGATAAAGGAATGTGGCCGTGGTAAGCAAAAAACGATCGCAAAAAAAAGTGCTGACTCGGCTAAAAAAAAAAAATTTCGGATTTTTTTTTTAAGAATCAGCTAGCGAAAGCCAGATAACTTTGTCGGGTATATCCAAAGAAAGTTTTGAAATCATTACGTGATGGCGACACAACCTACGGGTTGGCGGCCATTTTGTGCCAAAATCTGCCATTTTGAGTTTTTCGCGTTTTTACACAATATAGAAAAATGAACTTTTTTTCGAGCGATTTTCACGAAATTTGACGTGCATGTCCATAGCGTAAGTCTACAATCACCTCTGGAGTTTCGATGACCTTTGACCTCGGGAAAAGGCGGCCATCTTGAATTTTCTATAAAAAACACCTTTACCACCAGATTCAAACGTAAACTTGTCGTTGGAATTTTCATCGATTGTCTCGAAACTTTTTTGACATCAATAGCAAGCTACTGTGGAAAAAATGTTGGAATTAGAAGTTGTAGATTTTGAACGGCGTGCGCGTGGCGAGTTAGCAAAGTGGCGCACTGTTATAACTCCCATGTATTTCAATACAATACAATGAAAATTGAATGCATGCATTAATGCCTGAAACTGAATACATTGAAAAACACTGGATATGGACATATAAGGAATGTGGGCGTGGTTAGCATAAAACCACTGTTGCTAAGGACAACAAAAAGTTTACTTTTACCAATTTGTCCGAAACTGACGTCAATCTGTTCGTCCTCCCGAGGGTACCAAAACATAAAATGGTTGCTATGGAGATAAAATCAACAGAAAAGCCGCCATTTTGGAAAAAGTGGGTTTTTTATCAACTTATGACATGTAGCTCTCACCAATGGATGAATGTGTTTTTCTGAGTCAGTTGATGATGCAGATCGCTATGCTAGCAATTTTAGCTATGTTAGCATCACTAGCATAGTTAGCATAATTAGCATTTTAGGTAATGTGTTTTTCTGAGTCAGTTGATGATGCTGATCGCTATGCTAGCACTTTTAGCCACATTAGCATAGCTAGCATAGTTAGCATAATTAGCATTTTAGGTAATGTGTTTTTCTGAGTCAGTTGATGATGCTGATCGCTATGCTAGCACTTTTAGCCACATTAGCATAGCTAACATAGTTAGCGTAATTAGCATTTTAGGTAATGTGTTTTTCTGATTCAGTTAATGATGCTGATCGCTATGCTAGCACTTTTAGCCACATTAGCATAGCTAGCATAGTTAGCATAATTAGCATATGCAGTTTTGACTAGCCATTATCAAAAGTGGGCGGTGAGGGCGGTGGTGCGTAGAGTTGGGCGTGGAAGGCGGGTTACGTCTGCGGGCCATACAACGCCGCTTGCGGCTTTAATTATTATTATTATTATTCTTCTTGCACACTAACGGCGTCTTTGAGCTTAATTTTGACCCCCGCCACATACCCGAAAACTCACCAAAATTGGCACACATCTGGGATAAATTGAAAATGAATTTTCGGCAAAGAGAACGTCACCCCCCCGAAGTCGATGACATCACAGCGAGCGTTCCCGTAAAAAAAATGAATGGGCCGAAAATCGCTTATGGGGCCAAAAAAATTTTTTTTGAAATACAGTTACGAAACCAAAACACATGTGTTGGAGATATCCCAAAGAAGTTTTGAAATCATTATGGGATGGCCACACGACCTACAGCTTGGCGGCCATTTTGTGGCGAACTCAGAGAAATGGCGAATTTCGTGTTTTTTCACAATATGGGAAAACGACACTTTTGTTCAAGCGATTTTCACGAAATTGCATACACATGCCAAAAACACGATTCTACAACTGCCAAAGAAGTTTCGTTGACCTTTGACCTTGGCAAGGGGCGGCCATCTTGGATTTTCCAAAAAAAGCACCTTTAATAACAGATACAAACGAAAACTCGTCCTAGGGATTTTTATCAATCTTTTTGAAACTTCTCGGGCATCAATGGCAAGCTACTGTGGACAAAATGTTGGAATTAGAAGTTGTAGAATTTGAAACGCGTGCGCGTGGCGAATTCGCAACCGTCGCCATTTTAGCTAGCTCGCACATATTTTATCGGAATAGCCTGAAACTGAAATATGCGATTCCCTGACCCACTCTGAACAAAACGATATCATATACGACAAAATCGATAAAGGAATGTGGCCGTGGTAAACAAAAAACGATCGCAAAAAAAAGTGCTGACTCGGCAAAAAAAATTTTTTTGGGATTTTTTTTTAAAGAATCAGCTAACGAAACCCAGATAACTTTGTCGGGTATATCCAAAGAAAGTTTTGAAATCATTACGTGATGGCGACACGACCTACGGTTTGGCGGCCATTTTGTGCCAAAATCTGCCATTTTGCGTTTTTCGCGTTTTTACACAATATGGAAAAATGAACTTTTTTTCGAGCGATTTTCACGAAATTTGACTCGCATGTCCCTAGCGTAAGTCTACAATCACCTCTGGAGTTTCGTCGACTTTTGACCTCGGGAAAAGGCGGCCATCTTGAATTTTCTATAAAAAACACCTTTACCACCAGATTCAAACGTAAACTTGTCGTTGGAATTTTCATCGATTGTCTCGAAACTTTTTGGGCATCAATGGCAAGCTACTGTGGAAAAAATGTTGTAATTAGAAGTTGTAGATTTTGAGCGGCGTGTGCGTGGCAAGCTAGCAAAGTGGCGCACTGTTATAACTCCCATGCATTTCAATACAATACAGTGAAAATTGAATGAATGCATTCATGCCTGAAACAGAATACATTGAAAAAGACTGGACATGGACATATAAGGAATGTGGGCGTGGTTAGCATAAAACCACTGTTGCTAAGGACGACAAAAAGTTTACTTTTACCGATTTGTCCGAAACTGACGTCAATCTGTTCGTCCTCCCGAGGGGACCAAAACATAAAATGGTTGCTATGGAGATAAAATCAACAGAAAAGCCGCCATTTTGGAAAAAGTGGGTTTTTTAGCAACTTATGACATATAACTCTCACCAATGGAGGAATGTGTTTTTCTGAGTCAGTTGATGATGCTGATCGCTATGCTAGCACTTTTAGCTATGTTAGCATAGCTAGCATAGTTAGCATTATTAGCATTTTAGATAATATATTTTTCTGAGTCAGTTGATGATGCTGATCGCAATGCTAGCACTTTTAGCCACATTTGCATAGCTAGCATAGTTAGCATTATTAGCATTATAGATAATATATTTTTCTGAGTCAGTTGATGATGCTGATCGCTATGCTAGCACTTTTAGCTATGTTAGCATAGCTAACATAGTTAGCATAATTAACATTTTAGGTAATGTGTTTTTCTGAGTCAGTTAATGATGCTGATCGCTATGCTAGCACTTTTAGCCACATTAGCATAGCTAGCATAGTTAGCATAATTAGCATTTTAGGTAATGTGTTTTTCTGAGTCAGTTGATGATGCTGATTGCTATGCTAGCACTTTTAGCTATGTTAGCATAACTAGCATAGTTCGCATAATTAGCATTTTAGGTAATGTGTTTTTCTGAGTCAGTTGATGATGCTGATCGCTATGCTAGCACTTTTAGCCACATTAGCATAGCTAGCATAGTTAGCATAATTAGCATATGCAGTTTTGACCAGCCTTCATCAAAAGTGGGCGGTGAGGGCGGTGAGGGCGGTGAGGGCGGTGAGGGCGGTGGTGCGTAGAGTTGGGCGTTGACGGCGGGTTGCGTCTGCGGGCCATACAACGCCGCTTGCGGCTTTAATTATTATTATTCTTCTTGCACACTAACGGCGTCTTTGAGCTTAATTTTGACCCCCGCCACATACCCGAAAACTCACCAAAATTGGCACACATCTGGGATAAATTGAAAATGAATTTTCGGCAAAGAGAACGTCACCCCCCCGAAGTCGATGACATCACAGCGAGCGGTCCCGTAAAAAAAATGAATGGGCCGAAAATCGCTTATGGGGCCAAAAAAAATTATTTCAAATTAGAGCAACGAAACCAAAACACGCGTGTTGGAGATATCCCAAAGAAGTTTTGAAATCATTATGGGATGGCCACACGACCTACGGCTTGGCGGCCATTTTGTGGCCAACTCAGAGAAATGGCGATATTCGTGTTTTTTGACAATATGGGAAAACGACACTTTTGTTTAAGCGATTTTCACGAAATTGCACACACATGCCAAGACCATGATTCTACAATAACCAAAGAAGTTTTGTTGACCTTTGACCTTGGGAAGGGGCGGCCATCTTGAATTTTCATAAAAAAGCACCTTTAGTAACGGATACAAACGAAAACTCGTCCTAGGGATTTTTATCAATCTTTTTGAAACTTCTCGGGCATCAATGGCAAGCTACTGTGGACAAAATGTTGGAATTAGAAGTTGTAGAATTTGAAACGCGTGCGCGTGGCGAATTCGCAACCGTCGCCATTTTAGCTAGCTCGCACATATTTTATCAGAATAGCCTGAAACTGAAATATGCGATACCCTGGCCCACACTGAACAAAACGATGTCACATACGACAAAATCGATAAAGGAATGTGGCCGTGGTAAACAAAAAACCGTCGCAAAAAAAAGTGCTGACTCGGCAAAAAAAAAAATTTTCGGATTTTATTTTTAAGAATCGGCTATCGAAACCCAGATAACTTTGTCGGGTATATCCAAAGAAAGTTTTGAAATCATTACGTGATGGTGACACGACCTACGGTTTGGCGGCCATTTTGTGCCAAAATCTGCCATTTTGCGTTTTTCGCGTTTTTACACGATATGGAAAAATGAACTTTTTTTCGAGCGATTTTCACGAAATTTTACTCGCATGTCCCTAGCGTAAGTCTACAATCACCTCTGGAGTTTCTTCGACCTTTGACCTCGGGAAAAGGCGGCCATCTTGAATTTTCTATAAAAAACACCTTTACCACCAGATTCAAACGTAAACTTGTCGTTGGAATTTTCATTGATCATCTCACAACTTTTTGGGCATCTACGGCAAGCTACTGTGGAAAAAATGTTGGAATTAGAAGTTGTAGATTTTGAACGGTGTGCGCGTGGCAAGCTAGCAAAGTGGCGCACTGTTATAACTCCCATGCATTTCAATACAATACAGTGAAAATTGAATGCATGCATTAATGCCTGAAACTGAATACATTGAAAAACACTGGATATGGACATATAAGGAATGTGGGCGTGGTTACCATGAAACCACTGTTGCTAAAGACAACAAAAATTTTACTTTTACCGATTTGTCCGAAACTGACGTCAATCTGTTCGTCCTCTCGAGGGGACCAAAACACAAAATGGTTGCTATGGAGATAAAATCAACAGAAAAGCCGCCATTTTGGAAAAAGTGTTTTTTTTATCAAATTATGACATAGCTCTCACCAATGGAGGAATGTGTTTTTCTGAGTCAGTTGATAATGCTGATCGCTATGCTAGCACTTTTAGCAACATTAGCATAGCTAGCATAGTTAGCATAATTAGCATTTTAGGTAATGTGTTTTTCTGAGTCAGTTGATGATGCTGATCGCTATGCTAGCACTTTTAGCCACATTAGCATAGCTAGCATAGTTAGCATAATTAGCATTTTAGGTAATGTGTTTTTCTGAGTCAGTTGATGATGCTGATCGCTATGCTAGCACTTTTAGCCACATTAGCATAGTTAGCATAATTAGCATTTTAGGTAATGTGTTTTTCTGAGTCAGTTGATGATGCTGATCGCTATGCTAGCACTATTAGCCACATTAGCATAGCTAGCATAGTTAGCATAAGTAGCATTTTAGGTAATGTGTTTTTCTGAGTCAGTTGATGATGCTGATCGCTATGCTGGCACTTTTAGCCACATTAGCATAGCTAGCATAGTTAGCATATGCAGTTTTGACTAGCCTTCATCAAAAGTGGGCGGTGAGGGCGGTGAGGGCGGTGGTGCGTAGAATTGGGCGTGGAAGGCGGGTTGCGTCTGCGGGCCATACAACGCCGCTTGCGGCTTTAATTTAACTTAATTTTAATGTGTTTAAATTAAACTTAATAACAATAACTATTTGTTTTACAGGCTGCTAGAAGTTGAAGCTATGGGTTATCTATGGTGCACTGGGGTTCTGTCTCTTTTCCCATCTACTTCTACTTCTACCCTTCCTCTCCTCTATTTTTGATCATTATTCATCATTTAGTTCTCCATGCCTCTGTTTGGTGCGGTGCGATTCATGTATTGTCCCTCTTTCCCTCTCCCCCCCTGGGAAGTGGGAGTGCTTCCAGACTCCAGTTGGCTCATCCGTGCTCCAGTTCCTGACCGTTTACCCCGCCTTTGCTCCTGCTCCTACACCTGGCTGTGGATCCTGCCTCTGGCTCATCTCTGGCTCGTCTCTGCTCTGTACCTGACCGAGTACCTCATCTCTGCTCCTGCTCCTACACCTGGCTGTGGATCCTGTCTCTGGCTCATCTCTGGCTCGTCTCTGCTCTGTACCTGACCGAGTACCTCGTCTCTGCTCCTGCTCCTACACCTGGATGTGGTTCCTGTCTCCGCCTCGACTCGCGCCTTTGACTGTCCCCCCAACCACGGCTAGATGAAGCTCGTCTGCTGGACTTTAAATATGTAGTTGTAGACTTAAATAAGTTAATTCTTCTCTAAGAGTTCTGGTAAATCGCCTGTCCGTCCTGGGGGAGGATCCCTCCTTCATGTGGGAACCCCTGAGGTTTCTTCGTTTTTTCCGGAATCCGTTTTTTTTTGGGAGTTTTTCCTTACCACGAAGGGGGGTCTAAGGGCAGGGATGCCAGTATATCTTAGTCAGTTTGTTAGTTCATTTTAGTATGTTTCTATTGAACTCTTTGTATTCGTGATCCTTTTGAGTTCATGTTTTACTTCGAAACCCATCGAGGCGACTGTTGTTGTGATTTTGGGCTATACAAATAAAATTGAATTGAATTGAATTGAACTACAAGCCCTAAAGATTGCCACGAACAAAGCCCAGCAGACCGCCTGCCACAGCGTCCAATCCTACTGGGTGAACCTCTGCATCAGTATACAGTCAGCTGCAAAGACAGGAATTGCAAGAGAAATGTACGAGGGCATTAAGAAGGCAATAGGCCCAAGACTGCACCCCTCAAGTCTAAAATGGGCCAGGTCATCACGGATCAGGGGAAGCAGATGGAGCAATGGATAGAGCACTACCCTCTGAATTATGGAGGCATTAGTCTTCTGAATACCGTGTATAAAGTGTTTTCTAGTATTTTAAATAATCGGTTATCTGAATATCTAGAAACAAACCAAGTCCTTGTAGAGGAGCAGAATGGATTCAGGAGAAATACAGCAGAGCGTGTTTTGACAATATTTATGTTTTGTCCTCGGTGGTGAGAGCTAGACTGCAAGAAAGTAAAAATACCTTTGTTTGTTTTGTGGATTTAAAAAAAGCATTTGACACGATAGACAGAGATCTTCTTGAATATAAATTACTTATGTATGGTATTAATGGTCAATTTTATAAAGCAATTAAAGCTCTGTACAAGGCTCCATTAGCCTGTGTTCAGGTGAATGACCTAAAAACAGGATGGTTTTCCACACCATTTGGAGTTAAACAAGGAGATGTTCTCGCACCAACTCTTTTTGCAATCTATGTCAATGATTTGGCTCAAGAAATTAAGAAAACTAACTTGGGAATTGATATCAACAATTTGAACTTGAGCATATTACTTTATGCTGATGATATTGTTTTGATAACTGATGAGGAAATAAAATGACAAGGAATGTTAAATACAATGACTGAATGGTGTAACAAATGGAGACTCACTATCAATGGTGATAAAACACAGATAGTTCATTTTAGAAAGCCTTTTGTACCTCAAAGTAATTTTCTGTTTTATTTTGGTAAAACTACTCTTATGTAAACTGATACCTGTAAATATCTTGGTTTTGTTTTTCATAAAAATATGATGTTCTCAGAAGGAAAGCAGCTGTTATCAGATTCTGCTGGGAGGGCACTTGGCGCAGTGATAAATAAGATGAAGGTCTGTCCTGAGTTGAGTTTTGACACGTTTAGTAAATTGTATGATGCCATGGTGGGATCTGTCTTTTATTCTGCAGGAGTTTGGGGTTATGCAGATGCTCTTGAGTGTGATAAGGTTCGAACAGGGCAATGAGATATTTTCTGGGTGTACACAGGTTCACCACTAAAGCCGCCATAGAGGGGGACATGGGGTGGAAACCTTGTGTGATCAAACAAAGAGCAGAAGTTCTCAGATTATGGAACCAGCTGGTGACTTTACCTGCAGAGAGACTTGCAGGAAACTTTAGTTGGTTATTATGAAAAATAATATAACATGAAACTGCTTCAAATACCAAAATTACGAACTTATTTGCAAATTAAGGACACCTTTTCTGCTGAGTCATACGTTATGTATAACTTAAAAAGAGGACAAAGATCCTTATGTGCTCAACTTAGAGCAGGAGTGCTCCCCCTACAGGTGGAAGTAGAGCGCTTTAAAGGCATTCCTGAGGAGGAAAGACTCTGTGAGGTCTGTGAACTGCAAGTGGTGGAGGATGAATTTCATTTTTTGTTTTATTGTCCTTTTTTTGAAAAACAGAGACTTCTGTTTGAAATCTTTTGTTTGGCAATTTTGTGTCAAAGGCATGGAGAATAAGAAAGGACACTTTGTATTCTGTTAGACTCTGATTAGGGGGGTTATTGAATTTTTGTGATGGGCATGTTTCTTTATGTATTATTTATTTTGTCTTTCAGTGTCATATAAGCCCGTGTGGGCTGGGCACATTAGTGCATGACACTTAAATAAATCAATCAAATCAAATCAAAAAAAAAAAAAACCTTCAGCTGTACGCTACGCAAAACACAGTAATTGACACAGCTCTCAACGCTATTCCGGACCTACCAGTCATGGAGGAGCTAGACACCCCAACTACTGTGGAATAACTCAGCAAAGCCATCGATTGCCTTGCCTGTGGGAAGGCGCCTGGGAGCGATGGAATCCCCCCAGAGGTCCTAAAGAGCGGAAACTATCCTTGCTTCACCCACTCCACGACCTGCCCTGCCTCTGCTGGGAACAGGGCAACATCCCCCAGGATATGCGAGACACCAACGTCGTCACTTTGTACAAGAACAAAGGTGACTGGAGCGACTGCAACAACTATCGGGGCATCTCCCTCCTCAGCATTGTCTGCAAAGTGTTTGCTCGTGTCGCCCTAGCCCGCCTTCAGGCCCTCACCTTCCACGTCTACCCAGAGTCCCAGTGTGGCTTCAGGGCTGGCCGATCAACAGTAGACATGACTTTCTCCGTACGCCAGCTGCAGGAAAAGGGCCGACCTCTCAAAGGCATTTGATCTGGTCAGTCGAAGCGGACCCCTGCAGTTTGCTGCAGAAGAACAGTGTCCCCCGCACCTGCTTGCAGTGGTGATGTCCCACCACGAGAACATGCACAGCACTGTTTGATTTTGTCGCAAATGGCAGAAAGGGCTCTGGCTTGTTTAGTAGGGGGCGAGCTTTGAGAAGGACATCTATCTACCAAAGCATTAAGTAAACACCTCTCACCAGGGCAATGGTGGAAGATAATTCAGAGAATTGAGAGAATGTATTAATGTTCAAATATGGGGAATAATTTGGTGGGCAGTACAGATTCATAATAGTAATTTCTTCACCTTGAAAGACACCATTGAGGATAGCATACCTCCCACATTTATCTTTGATGCAAGTCTCAATCTGGAAAGGAAAATTTAGCTACTATTTAGCTACTATTATTTAGCTACTAAAATGTTTATGTTTTTGCAAGCTCTTCTACTTTAAAATGATAAGTGCAAACGACAACAGCTAATGTTTATATATCTTTATTTTTTCCCCATATATTTATATATCTTTATTCTATACAGAAGGTTCTTAGTACAGCCTTTTATTGACATACATCAATCTTACATAAGCTTGAGAGGTATGAGAGAGAAAGAGGCAAGAGGGAGTTTTTTTCATTAGATAGTTTGGCATTTAACAGGACAACTGGAGATCACATCACCGACACACACGCGCACACATACACACACATGAAGATCACTGTACACACACCCACACACATCACACAACAGGGCCCCCACAGCACACATTCATGAAGGGAGGAGACAGGTATTCACATGATTACATCAATACCAGGCTGATCAGTGAATACACTTGAGGATGTACAGTGCTTGCCATAATTCAAATCCCGCTTTAGGAAACACACACACTCTCATACACACATAGGCACACATATTTGGTTTAAAACAAAAGATTTTTTTTCTAATTAGCTCTGATCCATATTTGGATCCAGTTACTGAAGAACAAGGTGTGCTTAGGACCGTCACCACGCTGACAGACTTCCTGCACAGCTGCATTCCAAAATAAATACATATATCTCATATTGCAGGTATAGAACGAATTCATGTGCATTTTCCTTCTTTTTGTTATTAAGTTTCCTCCTTCCTTTTACTCTCTCACACACACACACACACACACACATCCATATCACCACCAGACAGGGCTTCACAGTGTGGGGACCTTGTTACAAATCTGCCGTTCCTCCAAGAAGTCACCAGATGAGGACAGACTCACAGTCAACAGCGCACCACAACAGCTGTACTATCGAAAAGGTTTCAGAGACAGGAACAGAGCAGATCTGGTATTTGGCTTCAGTAACAGAGAAAATATACCTGAATCTGGCTACATATGCATAACTCATTAGTGTAATATGAAAACACAGCATCAACCAAGGAGGGGAGAGGGATTATCTGGCCTTTTAAATGCTTCATGTAACTTTATAGAAATATGCATGACATGGTTTCTAAATGACTTTGTTTAAAGGATTTATTTGAATGGACGAAAATAGTTCAAACAACTCAAGCTACGTTCCCACCTCCCCTCAAGCAACCACTTCCAGTGAAGAGAATAAGTAAACAGGCGTAAATGTAAGTTTTGGGCTTTAACACTTAAAGCTCATGCTGCCACTACACATTGAAAGTTAAACCAGGTCGACTTTGACCAATCAGGGACTTAGATTGGGTAGCTATGTATGGATTGCTTCCCTTTTAGTTCACGGAGGTGCCAACCATTTGAAAACTGATCAGGGAGGAGACGTTAATAATTGCGGTTTATGTCCGGCTGGAAATCTTTGACATCAAATCTTTCATATATCAGAAGAGAAGTGTCAAAGGAAAAAAACCTGGAGCAAGATTAACAAGATTTTCACCGCTTTGACATTTTCACCAAGACCCTTTCAACTGTAGATGACGGACATGCGCTACTAAACAGTAGCAAAAAAGAGAAGAAGAATCTCTTTCCCACTTGTCCAGTGAGAACACCATGTGCTTAACACATGTTCAAGAATGTGTGTTTAGCATGTTCTTGAATATACGTCACATGCTTGGTGTGTCTGGGGCTTGAGAAGTAACCCTAACCTCCTGACTTACAGCAATATTAATTTATCTTCTATTGAGGGCATTTCTGAACCTGGCTATCTCCCAACCCCTGCATCCTACTGATTTAGGTAATTTTGGAATCTACAGAGAACTTTTGGGGCTTGAATGTGAAGGGGATGGGGCTCTGGGAATTGTAGTTTTTGGTGAAATAAAAAAAATTGACTGGACTTTTTCTTTCTCTGGTAGTTGGAAGGGAAAATGACAAAAATTTCCCCAAGATGAAGCAGACAAACTGCTGTAGCATCACTCAACCAAAATAACAGTCTTAGGGTGGAGAGAAACAGCTAAAGTATGAAAAGAGGCAAAGATGGTGAAAGGTAGCCCCCTTGTCCTGTAATTTTGCAGTTTATCCAGAAGAGGGGGCCTCAGACAGGGGGAGAGGCGCCTCCCGGTGCTCTGCCCGTTTGGTCAGATTGCGTTGGTCACGATGTAGTCTCTGTGGTTTTCACTGCTGGGCTCCGGGGTGATGCTTTTTAAGAGGCGCTAGTGAAAAGAGAGAACAAAGAGAGAGGCTTAATATACCAAATTATACAACCAAATGAAATTTAGGATAAAGAGTTGGTTATCCGTGCTTTTTGAGGATTCGATTATTGAGGTTTACACACTTTAGGCCTTAATCACATGCATGTGGGTTAAATGTATTGTGAAGGATTCGTGAGGCTAATTTACCTTTACCATTTATGGTAAATGGTGTACACTTACAGTATATAATATTTTACTACCTTCTTTAAAGAACCAAAGTGCTTTACCATCACAGTTCCATTCACACACTGATGGTGGCCCCACTGCTGAACACTGGCACCAACCAATAATTACCAAGCACAATGTTGACTTCAGTGTATTACCCAAGGATACTTTGACAAATAGGCAGGTGAGGCAGGAACTGAATCTACTATCTTCTGATTAGAGGCCGACCGCTTTACCTCTGCCCCACAGCTACTCCGTGGTGTAGATGTACATCAGAAAGTACGGGTGATACAGTCGAACAGTGTCCTTACATCATACTCAGTCGTTAGTAAGGTGCAAGTACTGGGTCCTTACTGACAGCCACAATTGCTGCATGCATGGGATGTGCTTGTGATACTGCAGCAATTGGGGCCACTGGGTGCTGAGCACAGAGACATGGACCAAAGATAGAGCCAAGACCCAAAGGACCCAGGAGCTGCCCACCACCAAGCTGCAGTCTCGTCACCAAAGGCCAGAGCAGCCCAAGCAGCTGAGTGGTCAACGACCTTAATATTACATAAAACCTTAAGGTTTCCACATTTTTCACCTGCAATCATCCTGTTTCCACTTGTAAGGGCAATTGTGACCAAGTCACTGACCCACAGTTTCTTTCATGTGTTCACAAAAACAATAAGGTGGTTTGATTTCCTCATGCCTTCTCTCATCCCTCACCCAAGCTGGGACACATACTAATCTTATCTGATGGGTCTTGTGGAGTGAAAACTTGGAGTCTGAGCTGATGGTGGCAGAGCTAAAACTTTCTCCTGATCTGGTTACACAGCAGTGGGTGCATGCATGGGAGACTGTGGATGACTGCTTGAGTGATCAGTTTGTTGTTTGAGGGATTCCTCTTCTGGGCTAATCCTCTGTTTTCTCCTTTGATCATGATCCGTAGTCATGAGTTTGCAGGAGACAGTGGGCAGCTGACGATGTATGGACGGTGATGACAGGCGTCTTGCTTGCTGGACACTCGTCAGTTGGGGAACAAAGAATGAGAGGATGGGAGGAGACTAACAATAGAAGGGATGGTTAAAAACATAGAAGTCTGCACCTGTTTGAAGGTGCCCTTTGCGTTCAGCAAGTAGTAAACCATATAAGACGGCACGCAGATGAAGGAAGACACCCCAATGCAGTAGCCCAACACAGTTGTCCACGGTGGGTATGTGTAGTTGAACAACTTGACCTCTGGAGGAAAAGCCAGGAAGCTGATGATGATGAACTAAGAAGAAAAAGAGCAGATAAGTAGGAGATGTCAAAAGAAAAATAAGATTAGAGAAACTGCTGCTTCTGAATCTGACAAATGTGTAGATCCCAAACAGGACACCGACCAGAAGGAAGCAGGGGCAGATGGCTACCCAGCAGACTCGCCAGAAACACCCCGGGTAGAAACCAAGCATGACCTGGATGTCGTTACAGAAGCGGCTGGTGCCTTGAACACACACAGACACAAACCCCTGCCAACTTAATGATCCAGAGAACATCTTTACCTCGCTTGATCCATTTTTCGGCCTCGTGATTAAACGGACACAGAAACGAACCGCTCCCGCGCCCGCCCTTTAGCCAGGATTATCACATTATGCCGACTCCCAAAATAGGCACAGATTCCCACCACCCTCTTCATCATCATTACTCACCGTAAAACCAGGAAACGGCGATGACCTCTAGCAGCACCACGGTGATGACCGCGGGCCCTGTGGCATACTCTTCAAACAGCTTCACCACAAACGCTCCTCCCTGAGACATAAAACAGACCCGCAAATGGAGTTTTCCCTGACAAGCTGTTTATGAATTACGTTTATGCAACCGGCCTTGAGCGCTGAATGACCTATAGTGCAGCACACATCCACCTCACTCACCGCTTTTCTGGAGTTTATGATGAAGAGAAATGATGCAGTGATGCTATATTTCACATTTTTATGAGGACTTTTTGGAATTATGAGTGAATTCTTCAGACGTTTTGTAGAAAAAAGCATCTTTGGACAACTTAGGATATTTTAAAACCTCTCAAGCTGTAAAAACGGACACGGCAACTGTAACTTAAGTCCAATAATGCCAACTTTGTAAAGAAGAAAATCTCATAACTTACATATGTGAGCGTAGACAGGGCTCCCAGGTAGCAGACGCACACAAGCCCAAAGACAAACCACTCTCGCCTCTTAGCAAGCAGACGCGGAAACTCGTCCAGCATCGCTGTGATCACCCCTTCCAAACCAGCAAACTGGACAAAAACCACACAGAGAGTGAAGATGAACTACAGAGGATGTAGGGCGGAGACAAAAGGTAAATAAAGATGAAAAAATATGAACAAAACTAAAACATTAAAGCAGCTTCAAAGACCCACTCCAATGGAAATGTTTTTTTCTGTGTTTTTAACATGTTCTAAGAATTTTTTTATTTCTTATTCCTCATTTCCAAGGGGGCTGCATTTTTTTTGAGCACCAGTAATGTTAGGTTGGAGAACTTGTAGACAGAGAACTCTCAGCAATAGAGGGGGAAAGAGGGGCGGAGTTTCTTTGCGCCAAAAGTCCCACCCACAACTCAGAGGTGAATTTCTAATGAACTACTGGTGAATAGGATATTTGATTTAGTTAAAAACGACATAATCATGATAAACTCAATAGCCCCCATTGATGCAAGTTGGCATTAAACCACATTGGCTGCAAAATTACCTTAATTTGGCATCAACATGAAGGCAAAGACATAAGTGATTTTATTTTTTTCATAGCTGGAAATGAATTCAGGAATCAAAAAGTAAAAAAAAAGACCACTGAAAACAGAGAGGGACTTAAGGCCTCCTGTCAACATACACCCCTTTGGTCAGTCAGAAGGAAATGGTAAGCAAGTCCAAATTCAAATACACCTTCACGTTTCACAGTAATATCCTCAGCCATAAAGTCGAGGCAGATAACAGCCTCAATGCTGATCCCAAGATGATATCCCTGAATGACAAAAGCAGCGGCGTCTCCAGCTCGCTGCCTGATAACTGATAACTTACTGAGACCGCACACAGGAGGGGAATCACAAACTCCCACAACATTGTTTTTATCTGCTTGTATTCAGAAAGGCAAGGCCGAGAAATATCAGACAAACATCTCGATGTAAAATATGAGAGAGCAAATACAAGGATGACGGGGCAAAAGCTGTTTTTTTTTCCTTTGGTCTGTCAGAGTGCAGTCGGCCTACTAACCGTGCTGTCCAGACCCAACATTATGATCATGAGGAAGAAGATGATGGCGAAGAACGTGGCGGCAGGCATGTTCGCGATGGCTTCTGCATAAATGATGAACAACAGACTGGGGCCTGGATGGATGAAAAATAGTTATAACACAAAAAGATACAGAATTTATCATTAAAAATTGAAAAGACGCCAAAAAGGTTTTTTTTATAGAGCCTAAAGCAAAAGATCTTTAAACATCTAAACAAAGAAATCTTTTGTTGTTTTGAGATAGCAAACAAGCATATTTAGTTTAATTTAACTTTATGTCATGTTTCTGCTTTTTCAGTATTGGTTTTACCACAAATATTAAAAATTTTAGATCCTGTTCCATTCTTCTTTAATGTGTGTGACACTAAATGAAAATCAGACTTTTTTTTTCTGAATTAATGAACATGAGCACAGCAAACTGAGATCCAGACAGGCACAGTACCTGCATCCTTGGCCACAACATCAACGTTCTGCTGCCGCATTTCTGCCATGTATCCCAGAACTGTGAAGATGACGAAGCCTGACAGAAAGCTGGTCAGGCAATTCACCGAGCTAGTGACCAGTGCATCCCTGAGAGGAATAAAAAATAAAGGTTTGAGGAGGAAGGCCACGAAGATTTTCACCATGAACTTCTTTTGTGCTCCCAGGATGAAACTGGCAGAATAGCAGGCGGATGGATATGTGTGTGAAGTACGTCCTGGTCCATCAGCCCTGCTCTTACTTGTAGCAGTTGTTGTGAAATGGATTGTAGCTGGCGAAGGCGAGAAGCACGCCGAAGCCCGGACCCAGGGAGAAAAAGATCTGAGCGGCTGCGTCTATCCACACCTGTGAGGGCGTGAAAGCAGCCAACACTGATTAATAGTGAGGCTCGGGAGAAGTCAGGATTTGCAAAGGAAAAAGAGGAAGATGACTGAGAATGCGAGAGATAATGGGCTCACTGTGGTGCTGAGTAGTTTCTGCCAGTCTGGCTTGAGATAGAAGACCACGCCTCTCCAGGCCCCAGGTAGAGTGGCCCCTCGAATGAGCAGAATCAGGAGAACCAGATATGGAAACGTGGCTGTCACCCATACCACCTAGTAGGAAATAAAGAAAATGTTGACATTTTTTAAACTTCCTTTTTAGCTTTAGCTGCACAAGAAGCTCAATTGTAGACCTTCTCAATCAGATTTAAAGACCCACTCTGATAAAAATTGTGTTTTTGGTGTTTTTAACATGTTCTTGTAATATTTATTTTCTTCATGGTGGAAGACAGAATATTAATCACAAACTGTGTTTTTCTAAGTATTTCTTTATTTGAGTTGCTGTGAATCAGAAGCAGATAAAAACATGCAGTTTAAAAAGATCGTATTTGTGACATAGAAAATACACTGGGCGGGCCACAGCCTGGGGGAATGGGGAGGGGCTGGTCTGTACCAACGATCCCGCCCACAACTCGGAGATTAATTTCTAATGAAACGCTATGCAGAAACTTTGTTCTAGAAAACGACACAGGTTTTTAAATTTTGGCTAAAAACAGCCAATCATAACCAAAAGATCATTGGGATATGTTTACAATAGATTCTAAGATGATCAGAGGGAGTGTTTAACATGCATCATCTGCATTGGCCTTGCAGGGGCCCCGTTAGTTACCTTTCCAGACGTCTTGACCCCTTTCCAGATACTGAAATAAACAATGGTGAAGATGAAGAGCAGACAGAGAGCCAGTTGCCAGCTGACAGAGCCCAGCTGGTGCAGACCTGATGAGAGGTGGACCTGCAACACCTGGCGACTGCAAAAGTACCCAATGAGAGCCAGATTTGGAGCGAGAGGACGGTTTTGGGGGGCAGACATGCAGATATAAACACAGGATTATGAGTGCATCGGTAATATGACCATACAAAGAAGGTTAGAGAAAATGCTGGGGAGAAGGTAGGCTTGAGAAATGGGCTGCTTAAACTTTAACCCTAACCATCTATATCGTATTTGATAAGCATTTCTAAAACCCCTATGTCATTAGCATGATTAAAGTGTTCTTAAAAACTTAAATTGAACCTGGTCCATGGTTTTTGCCCTGTAGTACTCCACTAGGGGCAGTAAAAGGGCTTTTCCTCCGGATCTCAAAATGGTTGTTTCCATAAAATCTCAAAAATACTTTGCAGGAAAAGTTTAACTTAATTTTTTTTAACTTTATGCCATGGAGAGAACGACTCATCTATTGCTAGTCCCTTTTTTAAAAATAACTACTTGCTGGATTGGAATAATGCAAAAAAAAAGTTGATAATTTATTGTTTATAAACAGTTGCACCATGTTAAAAATGTGCGGCTCAAATTTGAGACAGGGGGTAAATAAAGGGCATTTTTCCTAAACATTCATGTCAGAATTTTGGGATTTTAATCTAACGTTGCTGTAAACAAACTTACCAATTCACCCAAAGAATCAAAATTGATACTATCTATATGAAAAATGATATTGCAAAGCATTTGCCACAAAGGGTGTAAAAACATCTTTAAAAAATGGATTTTTTGTTAATTTCTTTATATAGGCCGCTTTCCATTATTCTTTATTCCTGAAATTAGTTTAATGTATCTGTGTGATTATTTGTTGCATTGTCTACAATTAATGCCTGAAATAAACAATCAAATCAAATCAAGATTAAAGGGTTTGAAACCGTATAAAAAAGGACCCAATCTATTAACTCCATTTAAAACGAGAACCTGGAATGAAACAAATTTTAGGAAGGTCAATGGAAAAAAGCAGCAATTAAAGTTCATTTGAGTACAAGTCAAGGTAAAGTACAGGAAAGAACACAGCGTCTTGGCAATCAACCCCCACAGAAAAAAAGCAAGGGAAATAAGTCTGAAGTGAACTGCAAGGCTGATTTTGGGTCACGGGTTCAGCACACGGACCTTGAGTGATAAAGCAGCGTCGTGATTTATGCTGAAAACAGGAAATTCTGGCGCCAGGCTGAGTTGTGGAATTTGTTACTTTTAAACTTGCATAATGGAAACTCCGGCGTGGATAAAACCTAAATCTGCCTCTCTGAAAAAGCTCAGAGCGGTGTAATGAGCAGCTGTTGAGGCTCATTAGAGCTGCCCCAAAAAGGGAGTGACACAAAAATTGTTTTGAGACAAAACAGAAAAGTGCTTGGTGCGAAGGCTTTACAAACCCGCTGTAAGCCTTCAGATTACTGAAAAAGAAAGGGGTGCTGGGAAGCATCGGCCCCTGGGGTCTGTCCCCCCCCCTACTCTTCCACATCCAACTTACATGCACTTACGTATAGAACTCCTCGGCGGGGGACGTGGATAAGTTGGACCAAGTCACGTTTTGGTCAGAGGACAGGTAGCGGTAGCAGTTGACTGTGTTCCAGCTGTTGGTGCAGGTGGTCCAGGGCAGGGTGGGCCGAAAAGATGACAGCAGGTAATAGAGGGCCCACGCCATGATGGTGTTGTAATAGAAGGCAATGTAGAGCGCTATGATGCAGATGGCAAAGCCAATTCCTGCAAGAATTAGGCAGATTCATCTGATTAGCTTAGTAAGAAGATCTATTTTTTCTTTCTGAAACATATGACAGCAGTCAGTCATGAACGGGCTAATTGGGGGTCTTCATTCAAGCCTCTGTTGATTAGATGGGTGACATTTCCAAGCAACACATTATAAATGTTCTGAGCTTCTGGCATTTGCCATGGAAATGTGAAGATTTACATAACAGAGACTCAGAACATCTAACAACACGTCCACACACTCCGCATCCACATTTCAGAGGCCACAAAGGTCAAGTGAGCTGTCTTAAACTCAAATGGTCCACCATGTCCCGGTCCCGCTTGGTTTCCACCCTTTTGGTCCCTCAGCAGTTCTGCCCCCTCCGTTACCTTTGAAGATGGGGCAGATGTGCTTCCAGATGGAGATGCAGCCGCTGCGATGGAACTGCCCCAGAGCCAGCTCCATGTAGAAGAGAGGCACACCTCCGAACACCGCCATCAACAGGTAGGGTAGCAGAAAAGCACCTGCGGAAAAAACGAGGGGGAGGCGTTCAGGACAAGGGGAACAAGTGAAGATGGAAAAAAAGGGTTGAGCAGAAAACAGACAATTACACGGACATATGGATTGATTTTTTAGTCCTCTTTGCAGCAATATACATCAATCAGAGCAGTAGCCAAAAGTGTATTCAAGTAAGGCTAGTGCTACTTCAAAATAAAAATAAAATAAGTAATCATCCATAAAAAACATTAAAAAATTAAAAACTATTCAAGTAATGAGCAACAGTAAAAATATATATATAATTTGGGATCTAAATAAATAAAAAAACCTTATGATGTTTTAAATTCCGTTATTTTTTTTTGTAAATAATGAAATTTAATTCAAATAGGACACATTATATTTTAAACAGTATTTTTTTTTTGGTCACAAGAAGACATCAACGACCTATTAAGGATGCAAATTACTCACAATGTTGATTTAATGAAACACTATATCTGATGTTAAAACCTCTTTTTTCTGATTTGAAGATCCAACACAAAGTTTTTGTGTTATTAAATTTATAACAGAGAATGAAATAAGTGTTCATTTACCCCTAACATGTCACTGCTGCTTTAAAAAGATAGCAAACATCCAGTTTTTCTTGTCTCTTGGACTTTGAAAACCTCAATGAAGGTGTGCTAGCATGTTCAATTCTTCATTTCTGAACAAAAGTGGGGAAAATGATTGACAGGTATCTTCATACTGGTTGATTTCACTGATTATATTTTACCTAATTATTCTGATTAGATTGTGCTTAAAATAAATGTAAAATAAATACATAAAAAGAAAAATGCAGTCGATGTACATAAGGGGAGTAAAAGTTTCTGTTTTTTTATTACTAATCTACGTAACTGAGTGTAAAAAATGTCGATGCTGTAAACTACTTTAAGGAGTACAATTCATTCAAAAACTTACCCGAGAAGTGCAAAAAAGGGCATTAAAAGACCTGAATGAACTTTCCTCAGATTCATATCACAACACATTTTATGTTATGCTAAATTATACCTAAATCAATTTAAAAGATCTAGTTTTGTTTATCAGGATTACAGAGTTTAAAGGTTGAACTCTGAAGAAACAGGATGCATACGGATCTTTGCAGCGTAAGAAGCAAAAGTTTGATAACAAATCTCGCTCTTTCTTCCTCTCCATCTGATTATAGACTGACTGGGCGTGCACGCTTGCGTTGGTGTGTGACCGGCGTGGCGTGCGCACGCTTGCTTGTGCCTCTTTGTGACATGAAAGCAAAGATAAGGGTTGATTGAGCAGCTGCCTGGGAGACAGGTTATTAAGCATGGGAAGAAAAGGGACTAAAGGAGCTCTCATAAAACCCACAATTAATACTGTTGCCTCTATCGAGTGCCTCCCAGTCTCCATCTCCAGCTCGCTCTGTGAGCCCGCACAGAGAACACAGGAAATTGCAAAGGTTTTATTATTGCAAATTCAATAAAAACGGGGGGCCCTGCTTGCTGCTAGATGAAGATCGTGTGGCATCAGAGCAGGAGAGGTCACACGAGCTTTGTGGATCTTTATGGATGTTTAGGAGGTTTGTGGAAGTGACTTTTCCCTCAACGTTGTGGCAACTTTCTTGTTCTGACCCAGGGGGTGTCCAAACATTTTTCAAAGAGGGCCAGATTTGGTGAGGTGGGCCCACCATCTTAACTAACATTAAATGCACAACAATTAGCAATGGGAAACTTTTTATGTCTTTATAGAATAGAAATTTTCAATGCATTTTTACCAGAATTACTGTGAATTTCACATTTAAAGACTTTCACATTTAAAGACTATAAATAAAAGAAAGAAAAAGTTTGTCTGGAAAAAACGCATTTGTCAACATTAAATCTTGGTTCATGTGAAATGTTACACATTTGTTCACGATTAAACTAAATTGAAATCATGTGAACAGCAAATTAACACAAAAAATGATCTCATTTTGATCACAGAAACAAAGAAACCGGTTCCTCTCAGTTGGCCCTTAAGACTTCTAAGATCTAGGAGCCATAGGTTGTTGCCCCAAAGGCTGACAACGGCTCATTGCCTAATTTAGCCAATCACAAGCAAGAAATCCTAGTTCTTAGAAAGTGCTGAAGGCCACATATTACTGATTTCGTAACAACAACAAATTTAAAGGCAGGCCGCATTTGGCCAGTGGACATGTCTGTTTTAACCTATCTGCACAGACAAGGAACAACCTTTATTTATCTCCACTAAGAAATGAATCAAACCGAACGTTTGGTTTTCTGTGCATCGAGTTGCATAATTCACGCCATCTGTAATCAGTGAAATCCTTTCTGCCCTCTTTCAAAGGCACGCCGCCTCCTCACCTCCTCCGTTTTGGTAGCAGATGTATGGGAAGCGCCAGACGTTTCCCAGGTCCACGGCGTAGCCGATCACTGACAGCAGGAAGTCCATCTTCTTGCTCCAGGTCTCCCTGGGCCTGTCCAGGCTGGTTTGCTGGACCACCAGAGTTCTTAGGCCCCCGAATGGCGCTGAGGCCCCGGTGTCCCCTCCGGAGGCGGGGGGCATGCCCACAGCCCCCACCGCAGTGCCCAGCGCCTCTCTGGGACTCTGAGGGGTGGATGTTGTGAAGCCGTTCGACACCTGCTGACCTGAGCCGGAGGTCACGCTCTTGGGTCCTCTGTCTGCAAGGCCATCAACTAAGGGCAGGTTGGCGTTTTCATGCGGCTCCTCCTCCTGGGCCTCCGGCTGCTTGCTCCCTTTGTCCTCCTCGTACTCCTGCTTGTCCTTGGTCTGCATGCTTGTCATCATGGTATCTTTGGACTCCATCAGGGCTCAAGGTGTGTCGATGTGAGTGAGGTGGTTAGGGGTGAAGACAGGGTCTCAGTGTAGATGCAGGGAATTTGGAGCTGCTGTCTGATGTGGTGCCCATGAGGGGATCAGTGAGACTGGGAGACTAAGGGTAGGGAGCGGCGACCATGTGGGGCGACGCTGCAAAAGGCCAGGTTTGTCCGTTTTGGACAGGTGAAGGAGAGAGCAAAAGGCAGAGCAGATCTGAAAAACAAAGAAAAACGAAGAGAGCGTGTCAGAGGGAAGGAGGAAAGGGAAAGCAGCAAAAATCTTCATTTTGCAGCACAATAAATAAAAAAGACCCTTTGCATTGGGGCGAACGGTGACACAAAACCAAAAGATTAAAAAATCTATCCTCACTATTTAGAGTTTAATATTTTATTATTGGAGCTTTTACGGATCAGGAGTTCATAAATCATGAAAAAATTGCCATTTTCCACCTGCTTATTATAGTATCTAACACTAAAATTATTGGAAATTAGGGAGAGTAATTGGGCCATGTTTCTATTATTTTTTTTTACTGATGTACCTTTTTTTATCGTTTTTAGTTCACTCTACCAGTTTGAACATTTTCTGAAGCGCCTCATAAGAGCATCTTTCAAAAAAACAGGAAGCTAAATAAGAAAAAAGTCAGATAAGTGAAGCATGGGGGCAGATGTGGAGCTGTCTGTCATAACAATGCCACAGTTTTCCATCAAAATAAAAGCATTTTGTTTTTAGTTTTACTCGTTTAACTTTATATATATATATATATATATATATATATATATATATATATATATATATATATATATATATAATTTGTTATATGAAATGTGTCAAAATGTGTTAAAAAGTTTCAAGATCATGCATGACACGTTCAGTTCAAGTATCATGTTTCTTGTGGTATATGCATATGTTGTATTTTTCTAATAAGTAAACCAAAAATGGAGATTAAAAACACGGTTTTCTCTGAGCTGTAATTAAACATCCTGACTTCTGTCACATGAACTCAGGCTAAAAATCTGTTTAAACACGGATCGCATTGTTTGCAGTGTCGGCTCAATTAGTGACAGAGGCCAGGCTGTAGGAAGACTCAATTTACAAGGAATTCCATCACTTAATAAAAAGCCCAGTGTCCAGCTGCTTTTACACAACGTGACTTTCTGTCCAAACTGGTCTCTGACTCGCTCACACTCAGGAGCCTGAGTAGCCGGTGGTTTATCTGCGCACCAAAGGAAAAGCCAGTCCTCTGCTTGCTTTACATCCACACAGCACTCCAGCTCGTTTCAAACTCTATCTAGTTCTCTCAGAATGTCCGTCACTTTGGTATTTGAAGATGTCAGAAATGTTTTTTGTTTTTTTTCTAGAGAGAAGTGCAAAGACACTAATAATTTGTTTTAAATTCTTAAACAAAGTCTTTGTGTTGCCAATAAGAAACAAGTCAAACATTATTTTCCCATTCGCAGATTTTTTTTTAAATAAGAAAAAAAAACTGCTAATGGGATAAAAATGGTCTTATCAAGAATTAAAGGGGAAATAATAGTCACTAAGACATGTTCTCTCAAACTTTAAAATGCAGTTGAAACACTTTCTTAATGAGATGTTTTTGGGAAACAGAAAATACAACAAATTTTCTTCACTTTTTAAGGATTCAGTTTTTGCAGTACTTTCATAGTTTAGTAACAATAAATCAACTTTATGGAATAAAACTAGTTTTAAAAAATAAAAAGTACAAATCTGTTCAAGTTAAAAAACTCCTTACACAAACATGTGCAAAGAGTGTATAAACTATATGAGAATTTGTCTAAAATAGATGTTATCTTTCCATTTGAAGACTTAGATATTAATAAACAAGGAAACCATGTAAGAAAATGCTACATAAAACAAAAAACTAACTTCGTCAAATCTCGATAAAGACTTAAATATATTGCAAAATGATTTGATCCTGGCTCACACGCATGCTTTACCTGGAGGTGGTCAAAGGAGACAAGAAGAACTTGAAGCAACTTCTTCACTCTGAACCTAAAGAATCCTGAGGTACGGCAAAAAACTTGCCGGGAAAGAGCGTAAAGCAGCACATCAGGATCTCCCGTTTGCCCATTGAGCTCTCAGAACTCCCTCATTTCTCTATTTCTCTCACTCCCTTGTTGTCCCTCTCTCTCTGACTTACAACGCACACACACTGACACACATGCTGTGTTCGGAGGCTCACAGCCGTGCAGATGTATGCACAGATGGATGCATGGATGCATGCGCTCAGACACCAGACACTCGTGCAGGCACAGACCTGCACATTAGAGTGTCAGGTTTGTGTTGATGCAGTCATAACACAAGCAGAAAAAAAAAAAAAAAAGAAGAAGAAGTTTATGGTTCTGATGTTCTGGCAGAGTTCACACAATGAAGAACGGGAAAATCCTTCCCTCAATAAGCCCTGTAGACGTGTGGAGTCCACTCCGCAGCGTTGAAGTTTTTACAAGCCTTCATTCCTCCTCCTTTTTCCTTTCTTCTCCTCACCTGTCACTCACTCCTTCCCTTTTCCTTTTTCTGCTCCACTTCAAATCCTTCATTCAGACTTTTCCTACAGAACGGCGGCTCCAGATGCTTTGGTTTTCTGGAGCCCATGTTTTTTGTGTTACATCTTCATTACCTCAGTCCAGCGCTGGACGTCAAAAAATCTCCAAACACCTACTTTCCTGGAAGTGCATGCTGCAAATATTTGACCAGATGACACGGGTGCTTGCAAAAAGCATTACAGATCCCTACAATCAACCCCCCCCCCTTTGCTCCAGATGCTTCGCCTTAATTTGGTTGATTCACTTGGCATGCTAAACCTGCAGAAAAGAAATGGATACCTCAGTTCCTGGGTCATCTTTCTCACCAAGTTCGGTGAAAGGGAGTAGGAGGACTGCTTGTTCACAGTATGGTACTCCTCCAGGTCATTACTACAGTATTATTTTTCCTACAGTTTAAAAAACAAAAAAACCATTTGGAAGATTGATCAAAATCAACGCTCCACTTCATAGAAACTTGAGGACCCTTGGCAGCTTGATGAAAGATTTTCACGTCAATCTGTATTTGTGCTACTATGTCTGATTAAAGTAAAAAAGTCCAAAAACTGTTTCTATTTTTGTAGAAATGGTCAAACTTTTGCACCAAAAAGTTAAAAAAAAAAAAAAACAACATCAAATATTAAGGGATTCTACAACCCTTCCTTATGAGCTCTCCACAAGGAAACTCACTGACTATTTTTGGGTGCGATGTGTGAGATGCCTTTCTAACATCAAACTCAGCGGCTCCTCCAAGTTCTTCAATTCTCAGCCATGATGAAGACCCCCCCCCCCTTCCCCCATCTCCCTAGAGGACCAAATCATAAATCTGAGGACTCGCAAGATGATTAATGAGAACAGAAAGAAATAAAGGTAAATTACTGTATAGTTATGTGTATTTTTTTTTTGGTTAAAAATGAATGATTTTTCCTCCCTGGGCCTCATTTCTTTAAATGAAACCAGCTGAAGTACTTTTTTCTTTTTTGGCATCTTTATAAGAGCAAAAGGAATTCTCAATCACGCTGAACTGCCACAACCGTTCTAATTATTGACATTGTGTCGCATATTTTTTTGGTTTGTTTAAGTTTTGATTTATTTATTTTTGACAAACCAAGGTTGGGTTTTCTTTTTTGCATGTGGAATCAAAAAAAAAAAATCCCCCAACCATCAAAAGCCGAAATTTCTGAGAAAAGGGATTAATTCAAAGGATAAAAGTTCCCAGGTTTTGGGGTTATGGACAGTGAGACGACTAGGTTTCTGAAGTGATAAAGTGATCCATTAAAGGTATAAGTCTTCCCTGCTAATGAACTGTACAGCAGCTCATCAATCTTTTTTCTGGGTTTAACACAAAAAAACGTCAAAGTTTCAGCTCTGCGTTGGCTTTTGTAGCTTTTCCAGAAACATGTAAGAATAATATGCTTGTCAAAGTCTACAAATGTTGGTCAGACGGTTCTCTTAAGAAACAAATAAATAATATACTTGTGAATTTATTAGAAATGAAGAGAAGAGGAGGGAGATTAAATCACCACTAACTAAATTTCTTCCTTCTCTTGTGCAATTTCCTCCTTCTTTCCACCTGAGAGTCCTAATGGAATGGAGCTACGATGAGCCAATAACCACCAATATATCAACCTGACAAACCTTTTCCTCTGTCAAATAAATAAAATCTACTATTTCTTTCATATTTGACATCTAGATGGTATTTCACCATAATTCATGATCTGACTCACTACTTTTTTAGTTCTAATGTTGATGACTAAGAAACCAACAAAGCCTTTTGGGTAATCTTTGTGTACTCTTTGAAACAATAGGTATTAGAACTTAGTGTTTTGTTGTACTAAGGCTTTTAAATACATTTTTAATTATGAAGAGCCATTTAAAGTCCCAACTCTGATCCTCTTTTGATCCATTTTCCAGTGGTCTTTTAACTATGATGATGCAATTTTTAGGCAAAATCCCAAAAAAACTGTCATTTTCTAAGACATAATTTCTGCAGAGCACCAGGAGTTTATTAGAAATTTACCTCTGAGTAGCGGAACTATTGGCACAGAGCAACCCCGCCCCCCTTCCTGTCACCCATAACTGAGAGCTCTCTTTTAACACGCGCTGATCCGACCTTACAGCCCCTCACACCTCCAACCTAACACTAGCGGAGCAACAAAAATGGCGAGCAATAACGGAGTTATCCAGCCATTCAGTTTTGATCGAGAATCCAGCAAAGACGAGGAAAACAAAGACGTACATGGAAATATTTGTCTGAGTGGATGGATCAGAGTAGAGCAGAACATAAAGCTTGTGGCCTGCCGATTTTAGCTTCTACGTCACAAATACAGTCATTTCCAGAGGGCATATCTTTATCTGCTCCTGATTTACAACAACTTGAATAAAGACATACTTCAAAATTAAATTTTAAGCTTAATATTCTTCATATATGCCCTTCATCATGAGAAAAATGCTACAAGAACATGTTAAAAAACCATGTTCATCATAGTGGATCTTTAAACTCAGCAAAAACACACAAAAAAATCTGTTCTGCATTTGCTCATGCACACTCAACACCATTTGGTTATAGATTGATAAAAATAAACAGTGGAGACAGAAGACGGAGATTCAGACATTTACTTCTCCGCTCAATATACCGCTGCACCATGTGGGCAAACAGTTTTAACCTGGCCAGAGGAACTCACAGTAATTTACAAGGAAACTACACCCAGAACAAAAACCAAAAAAACATTTTGGGTTTTGATTGTTCTAAATTAAAAGGGATGACTGATAAGCAGATGTGAGGAAACACTTTTGGTGGCAAAGAACACTCACAGCATTCTTTAGAACAAGAGCTTCATTTCTTTATACAAGCTGAGAAATGTGGGAGAACACGCATTTTCCTGTGAGATTATAACGCTTTTAGATTCTAGGGAGACTGCTATCAATCTGTGTTTATAGTCAGATTTTTCTATTTTCATTTCTATTTTTTTAAACCTGCCAGACCATTACATGTTCTGTTGTGTTTGCTTGCGCTTACATAAGAAAGTACAATTCAAATCAGTTACACAGCTTTGTGTAGCAATCTGCTGTTTAAACACAGTGCAGTCCAATATTCATTGTTCTGTCTTTTTCTTTTTGCCTTAGTAAATGAAATAAATAAAAAACACATTCATGTGAGTGTCTCTACACATGAGCACATTTGAGTTTCTGTAAATTGAACACATTGACATTGTCCGTATTTTTATAAAAATTTAATGTGTTAATAGCAAAAGTTACTATCCAAGCATTTCAGAAACTTAAAAAAAATCTAATCAGTTCTGGGATTTTCTTTACTAGTTTTTATTTTTGTAAAGTATTGAGTTGAATTATATTGATTCTAAATCACATTAATTCATAAAATGCCCCAAAATACAACCTTTTTTTTTAATAACATCTAAAAAACTAGGGTTATGTCTGCACTCCTACTCACTACGTAGTGCACTATGAAGTGAAGTGAAGTGAAGTGCGTTTTCATTTTGAAGTGCCCTCAGAATCTACAATTTCAAAATGCAAGTGACCTAGAAATTTCCCAGAAGTCTCTGCATCAGTGTTCCTTAGATTGTAAAATGTAGATCACAATGCATTGCATTTGGAAAGTTTTGTGAAATAAAATGTTATTTAATTCATTTTTTATGAACCATCCAAGTTTTCATTTTCAGAAAACAGTGGACTTATGGTTAGCCATCGTAAAAAATTCAGGTTTATTACGTTTTTACTTTGGGAAATCGATGACGTCACATTTAACAAACAAAAAAGTGGTGAGCATGGTGTCCGAATTGCTTTAAAAATCCAGGGCACTAGATAGTTTCTTAGTAAATAAGGAGTAGGGAGGTCATTTCAAAATAGCCTCTTGTTATGACCCCTAGGGGGTATTCTAGAAAGCAGGTTTTGTGAGTTACCACGGTAAGTTTGAGGCTAAGGAAGTTGAAGTTGATAACCTCAGCTTTCGGTTCCAGGAGGTATGTTTCAGGGTATGTCCAGTTGCAACTCATGCTCTGAACATATCCTGGTCTGGAGCAGGTTTAGTTGAAGGTCAGTTTGTTTTCAGAGAGGTGAAGCAGCATGGCATGTCCATTTGAAGATGATTTAGTGGATGAAGAAGCTCAGATAATACTTTTTCCACCATGAGAGGATGATAAGACCACGTATGGATGTTGGAGAGATAAACCTTTTTATATTGATATAACTTAATTATTTGCTTCAGTTAAGAGAAATTATTTTTTTGGTCAAGACAGCTTAAAAATAACACGTAGTTATCAGACAGTTATTTTACTTTCATTCAAAATAATTCAATTAAGTAGGGATTGTGGGATACCATTCCCTTTGCCTGTCTGGATGGTGTAGGTACCATAACCGTTTGACCTGGAACTTCCGTTCTGGGTCCTTGGACTAGTGCTGACGTCACATTATGTGATTGGCTGTCCGTTGGTCCGATTGACGTGTCAGACAGTGATTGGTCTGGACAAATTATGATACTACCATAGAAGAAGATATTATTAATTCTGTTGTAAACAAACAGAGCTCTGACAGACCGAGATTATCTTCTAAGCGTGCCTTTATTATTGTTTATCATTGTTGACAACAACGGGCTGCACGGTGGCGCAGTGGTTAGCGCTCTTGCCTCACAGCAAGAAGGCCCCGGTTCAAGTCCCGGCTGGGGGACATGATAAACTACATCAACGGGGGACCTTTCTGTGTGGAGTTTGCATGTTCTCCCCGTGCATGCGTGGGTTTTCTCCGGGATCTCCGGCTTCCTCCCACTGTCCAAAAACATGCTACATAGGTTAATTGGCAACTCTAAAATGTCCATAGGTGTGAGTGTGAGAGTGAATGGATGTGTGATTGAAGACATTCTACCCTGCGACAGACTGGCGACCAGTCCAGGGTATCCCTTGCCTACGCCCAAGTGGCCGGGATAGGCTCCGGCAACCCCGTGACCCCGAAAGGGAATAAACGGTCAAGAAGATGAATGAATGAATGAATTGTTGACAACATTGCTGACAACATTTTCAGCCACGGCTGAACTTAAACTGGAATAACAAGCGGATTGTGGCAAAATCTCTTTATAAAGATTACAAAGAATATTGTCAGACACAATTTATAAGGGAAAATAACTTTAGGTTACAAAAGGGAATGTGAAATGAAAATTTGTAGAGCCCGAGCAGATCTCGACGTAAGTAGTATGTCCAAGTGGGGTTACTGTAGTGTGACGTTACCTTCAGTCAAAAGGACCCCGAATGGAAGTTCCAGGCCGAACGGTTATGGTACCTACAACGGATTTGGGTTTAAGTGTGGGGTTTTGACCAAATGTGTTTAGTTGTTTAGCTGTTTTACTGTGTATTGTCTAGTTATTTGTCCTGTTATGTTTAATTCTTTCTGCACCATGAGTGAGAGGGAGGGAGAGGATGAGGAGTTCACTTAGCACCCATAGTACCACACAGTGTAATGTTACAGTTGGAGAAATGGAACATGACTTTATACTGCAAATCCATTTAGTTTCATTCACTCTATTGTTATAAAAATGAGAATATCTGCAGGCCCAAAATTATACATATGAGAGTTCAAGAAGTAATTAAATTAAGATGAAAAAACATTTAACTGAATTGGAGTAATCTGACATTTAATTAAATAAATATGTAAATTTGAGTTGTAAAAAAATATTGAGTTGGATAGACGTAAGAAATTAGGTTGAATGAATTCAACTCAATTATTTGTTACCAATTGAAGTAATTCATTTAAGGTGGATAAGTTATTTATATATATGCGTCACAATGAAAATGAAAATAAGATCAGAAACTCTTGCGTTTACTTTGTCTGTTTTTACTACAAGCAGAAACTCTTTTTTTTGATGATGCAGCCGTGTTACTTTTTTGATGGACGTATAATCTTCAGACGCCGTCATTAAAATCTCAGACTCCGTCTCACTGAAGTACAGCGCTTTCTTTTTTCTCTCCACGCGTTTCCATGGTGACTCCGGAAATCGGCGATTGAGAATGTCTTTATGTATTTGACGAGCACGAGCATTAACCCAGGGTTAGCAAGTCGAGCGTAATTACGCTAACTCATATTCGGTCTTTTGGAACCGACATACCCAGAGTAAGCAAGTTCAGGCAGATTTCAGCCAGAGTTCAGGATTAAAGTCAGGCTAGTTTAAACATGCTTCCTGGAATACCCCCTGGTCGTGTCTGCTTGTTGTGTGTGTGTGTGTGTGTGGGTGTGTGTGTGAGAGTTCTAGCTCCTGCAGAAGTCCAGGTTCTGCACAGCTGCTGACTCCGCCCCCTCTGCAGGGCTGATTGAGGCTGCTTCCAATCGTCTGGCTTGGAGGGAAGCTTTAAAAGCTCCCAGGGTTCTCTGCTCCAGTGGCGGCTGCATTCCTGAGTGGGAATTTACTTTCCAGCCTGCCCCTGCTGTTTGCCTGGCCTTAGCTTGAGAAAGCCTCTGGTTTCCCCCTTAGCTTAATTTTGGTTTTGTCCTTTTGTTACATTGTGGTCTTTTGTTTGCATTTAGAGTAATCTTGAGTTTTGCCTTCCTGTCATAATTGTTTAGCTAAAAAGCCTGAGAATTTAAGTTATTTTTTTATTTCACTTTTTGGTGTCTTGTTTGTTATTTTCCTTTAGTCCCCTTTGATTCTTTCACGTGTCACCGAATTAAGGGCTGTGTGGCCAACCTTAACCCCGCCCGGTTATCTTCATTTTCTTTATGTTGTTCGTTTCTCCCTCCTCTCTGAAGAGGGACATAACACCTCTTTTGATTATAATTGCTAAAAATTGCTGTTTATATTTCTTACATTTGGACTTTCAGGATTATTCATTTTCCTATAAAATACGATTTTGGAAGGATTTTCCTAATGTCTTGGTTGGGATCATTTGGATTATTTTGACATGTTTACGGACATAATGACTTTTATAACACTTTAAATACTACATATTGTGCTTATGTCAGGGAATTTAACAATCTGTGCTTAATTGTGACTGTGAGGATTTCTGGTTCTTGTCTTGTCTTTTTTTACTGTTTGTATTGTTGGGTTTTTGATTCAGTTTCTTCTAAAATGACGCTTTCTGTTCCTGCTCCTACCGTGATGTCAGAACCACAGTTGGTTTCAGTTTGTAATCATGTCAGCTGGGCTTTGTTTCCTCATTATCCTTCAGTGTTTGTAGTTCTGCTACCTTGCCTGTTTTTTACCTGTCCTGTCCCTCCTTGCTGCTGATTGTCTGACTCTGGTGTTTCTGTCTGATTAACTAAACACACCTGGTCCAGGTAAATCAGCTGGAAGGAGTCCAGAGAAACCAGGAAGGATAGTGTATCAGAAAGACCAGGGAATGGCAACCCCAAACGTCTGCATTGAAAGGCATCATAAAGAGTCGTATTAAAACAAAACAAGTAAATAATTCAACTTTGTTTAACCATGCTGACCCACTTAGGAAAGCCTTTCTTAATCATAATTGACCCGATCCGTTTAAAGACCAAGTTCAATGACGATTATGTTCGTATGATTATGTTCTTTTGTTAACATCCTCACGTGTTTAAATCCATGACAGGTGAAAGTTGACACATTGAAACACAGTAGATACACCAAAATCAACAATTCTAAAGAAGTTTTCATATAAAAGTATCTTTAAGGGCAGTTTCACACTTCCTCTTTGATCTACTCTCAATTAAAGACCCGCTCAGAGGAAAATCTTTTGTTTTTGGTGTTTTTGACATGTTTCGTGTTGCATTTTTCTAATGACAGTGGACATATATAAAGACAATTAAGTTTAAAATTCAGTTTCTAAGTATGGCTTTATTCAAACTGTTGTGAATCAGGAGCAGACAACAAAAACGCAGTTGGAAAAAGATCGTAGTTGTTTAGTGGAAAATACAATGGGCTCCTTGCTCCAAGCTCTCCTCAGCAACAGCGAGGGGAAGGGGGGCGGGGCTGCTCCGCACACCACGCAACACTCCCACCTACAACTCAGAGACAAATTTCTAATGAACTAATGCCACTCTACAGAAACTATGTCCTAGAAAACGACAGTTTTTTTGGTTTTTAATAAAAACAGCAAAATCACAATTAAAAGACTACTGGGAACACTTTGAAATCGGGAGGATAGAAGAGGGGGACTTGAATAAAAACGTGTGATTATCATGAAGCTGAGTCAGTTAAGAAGATCTCCTGTTGTGACTCTGTTCAAAGTCTATGGGGCAAAAGCTATAAGCCTCCTCCATAAACAACATAAAGTGAAACTAAAAACACAATATGTTTGAATCACATTAAAAGCTAAACGTGACCTGAGTGTTTCCAGTATGTGTGTAGCTGATATCGCTCAAACCTCTAAACCGTTTGCTGAAAAAGCTGCAAATGTTGAGAAACTGAGGGGAAAAAAAGTAAAATGAATTAGTAAATATCAGTAGATCTTGCTAAACCAGCTAACTTACTGCTAACACTAGGGCTTAGAGCTAAGTTAGCAACGAAAAACTTCAGAACTGCCAAAATTAGGTAAACGGAATTAAGAAGTTATACCACAATTTGAAATTTTGGATGTAAATATGTTAAAGGATAGATTATAAATGTAGCCAAGCAGTTGTTGTTGTAGAAGCTACACTTCTTACCCAAATAGAAGGCTGCAAATTTTACCAAAAGAGCCAGACTTCCCTAGGCAACGAACCCTGATTTCCCATGAGCCAGTCCTAAACACAGCCAACTGAGCCATCAAACTAAGGAATTGATTTATTTATATCAACACGGATTATTGTTAAATGTGTAAAAGCGACCTGGATGGTTTAAAAGTTAAATTGATTTTTACTCTTAGGTAATGTTTTATTTTGTTAGTTTTATATCTCATCAAACCCAGAAGCTTTTGGATTTATTATGTACGTAATCCTAACCATGTACGTATGTATCATTTTAAATCCAGTATTTCTGTATTATAACAATCATTTTTAAAATCTGCGAGTTGTGTTGACTTTTTTATGATTTCTTTTAAAGCCATAGAACTTTTCAAAGTCTTTTGTTTATTTTTAAGGCAAAAAAAGAAAAGAAAAACATCTAACATTTAATGGATTATGATGTTTGAATATTCATCTGAATAACAAAGTGGAGGACAGATGACAGAAACAAACTGCCTAACGTGCACGAAAACACAACCACCCAGGGCTTCTTAGTGGCCATAAACAAAGGTTTGCAGCTGGTAATAATGAACTTGGCAGCCCGATGATGATGATTTGTGGAAGTGTGAGGTCCTACCTTAATATTGTCAACAGAAGATCCTGCATTGTTCCTGGAGGTCATCCGGAGCCCAACATGCCTTCTTCAGCGCTGACTAAACCCAATCACACAAATCCCACATGCCCAGGCTTACAACAGGTCGTATTCTGCTTTGCCCGGCTTAAGACGCAAACACACATACTGAAGCCGGCATGCACCCGCTCACACACCCTCTCCACTAAACACTCACACTCTGAGCCCAACAGGATTCTTGCCCCTAATCCAGGACTCCTTCATGCATGGAGGCGCAGAGAACACAAACATGAGGATCACGTAAAGTTGTAAAATATTGAAAATCATCAACGCAATGGAGCACTAGGATTTTAGTTTTGGCAAAATGACAGGCCTGACTAACCCATTTACAGCCACCTGTGTTGTGCCATGCCAAATGGCACTATGCCAGGCCCAGTACAGTCAGTCTTGTGGGTTTTAATTTTGGTTTTGATTTGAAAGTAACAAGGGCTTGAAACGTGTAAACATTGAGGTAAATTATACTAAAGGTCCCCCCCCCCCCCACAACTCATGTCTTATAGTCCCAAAAGCCATTGGCTGGAAATGGTGAACGTCATCCCAATCATCATCACCTGAAACAGTAGGTTAATCCGCACTGCAGCACCCAAACACGAAGGCTCAGACAAACACCTTATAAGACAACGGCAAGGCAAAAATGAGAGCAGCCTCGCAAAGGCCGTGTGAAAACGGCCAGCTAGTTCTGACCGCCCGACTCACAGAGCCGCTGTGATAAGTCTCAGTTTTTGACGTCACGACTTGTAAGCCTGGGTGAAGCAGTTCAAAGGTTCACAGCCCTACTTTGTTCTGCTTCCCAATAATTAAAAAAACATTGACAAAAAGCCCTTCCAGGCAAAATGCAGTGACTGTTTACACTTTTACAACTGTGGACCTTTGCCGTTTACAGTTACACGGCAGAGCACACGCCCAGGACAGAAGGGTCACTTATCTTTGTGAGTTCAGATTAAACTTGGTGGCAAAATTGATTATGCAATCAACTCTGAACACTTAATATTTTTTGGACCCATTCATGGGATTTTACCAAGTTGATGAGATGCTTTGTGTGTTTCTGTCTAAAATGTTCAACAAGGCAGTATACTTCTTGTATTTTTGGAGCATAAGTCGTTTTTCTTTGCATAGTTTGATGTGCCCTGCCCTTTAACTTATGTATTATCAAAAACAAACAGGCCCCTGTGTTTGTTTTTTCCCCACTAACACCAAAAAGCGCTGAAGGTGTCTATATCAGTATTTGCTACTGACAGTAACGAAGAAGAAGAAGCGTCAGCCTCGGTGGAGTTGTTCAGAAGTGACACAGAAGCTGAAGATTTCAGAGCATTTAGTGATATAGAGTTTAGTTGACAAACAGGCATATTCCTTTTATGGTTATTTGAACGATTGTTCACATGTTGCGCTAGTATACTAGATATTTTTTTTATTTCCTTCTATGTTTCATGAAGCTAAATAGAGTCATGATGAAGTGTGCATATATTTGGTCAAATATTGGCTTTTATTCTGTTATAATGATTTGCCTTTCAAGTTGAAATGTCTGTTTTTGTTCCCATATTTTGTTAATTAAAATTCTCCAAAAAGTGTAACTTAAGCTCCAGTATGACTTGCATACGATTTTTTTCTTCTTTATTATGAATTTTTTGGCATCTGCTATTTTTACACTGAAGTGACTAATGGCTCAAAAATCAAGATTTTAAATATGCAAAGCTGTCACACAGCATTTACTTACTTAAATGCACCAGATTTTTTCATTTACCAGTTTTTGGACCAATTATTAATTTTATTTTACCATTTGAGCCCACGTCTAGCCTTTTTGTGAGTCTGGTGATCCTTGATGCACTGGCTCTTGCTTCAGTCCACTTCCTTTGATGCTCCCTGAAGTTCTAGAACAAATTTGGTTTTATAATCTTCTCAATGTAGCAGTTACATGTGTTGATGCGCTCCTTTTCCTAACACACTTTGTATCTCCACTCAATTTTTCATGAAAATGCTTGAACACAGCACTCTGTCAACAACCAGTTTGTATCAAAGGCCTGAGGCTTGACCTCCTTGAAGGCTGTTTCTGACTGTCTCCTGGACATCTGTCAAGTCGACACAATCCCCATGAAAGTGTAGCTTACTGACCCAGACTGAGAGGACATTTAAAGGCTTAGGAAATCTCTGTGGGTGTTGAAGTAAATTAGGTGATTAGTTTGTGACAACACGAGGTTCCAACATTTTGACTTGAGCTTTTGATAACATGTGAGCCATAATATTCAAAATGACACAAAACTTAAGTCCTGAAGTACTGTATATCAATCTGTGTGTAGTGATTCTTTACCAAACAGAAGTTTCACTTTTTTCATACTGACATAAAATAATTAGCTTTTTTTTTAATCATAGTCAATTTTTGGGGGATTGGTGAAAAAGTTATATGGTTAGTTTAGCAAAGTCCAATCTAGCCTTCCTATTCTTGAGGCTTATGAGTGTCTTGCATCTTGCAGTGTACCCTCTGTATCTACTTTCATGCAGTCTTCTTTTTACGGTAGACTTGGATATTGATACGCCCACCTCCTGCAGAGTGTTGTTTACTTGGTTGGCTGTTGTGAACGGGTTCCTCTTCACCATGGAAATGATTCTGCCATCATCCACCTCTGTTGTCTTCCGTGGATATCCAGGTCTTTTAGCGTTGCTGAGTTCACCAGTGCTTTCTTTCTTTCTCAGGATGTACTACACTGTTGATTTTGCCACTCCTAATACTGTAGCAATTTCTGGCATGTTTTTTTTCTGTTTTCTCAGCTTAATGATGGCTCCTTTCACCTACATGGAGAGCTCCTTTGACCACATGTTGTCTGTTCACAGCAAAATCTTCAAAATGCAGCACGAGTCCTCTAATCAACTCCAGGCCTTTTATCTGCTTCACTCATAATGACATAACAAGAGAATTGCCCACACCTGCCCATGCAATAGCATGGAAGTCAATTGTCCAATTACTTACGGGCCCATTAAATGAAGGGATTGTGTTTAAAAAATGCTTTAGTTTTTTGTGGTAATGTACAGAAACTAAATTAGAAAGAATGTGTCTCTGTACAAATATTTATGGTCCTGACTGTAGCTTCATATTTCCAATCTACTCTATAATGTACCATGAGGGGACCCAAGCCAGTGTCTCATTATGCCAGTCCCAAGCCAGGAAGGGCATCCGTCAAATCTTTGCCCCACCAAATATGCGAAACAGACCTATAATACTCATTCCGGATTGGTCGAGGCCCGGGTTAACAACAACTGCCATCGGTGGTGTTCAGCGACAGGGTACCTAGGAGCAGGGTTCAAGTAGTTCCGTCATGGTGGAGATGGGAAGAGAAATGGAGTAGGAGTTTTCTTAAAAGAAGAGTTGTGGAGTTAGAAGTGTTGTGGAGGTAAAAAGAGTGTCAGATGGAGCGATGAGTCTGAAGATAGAAATGGAAGGTGAGATGTTAAATGTTGTTAGTGGGTATGCCTCACAGGTAGGATGTGAGCTGGAGGAGAAGGAGAAACTCTGGTTGGACCTTGATGAAGTGATGATGAGCATCCCTAGAAGTGAGAGTTGTCATTGGTTCAGATTTCAGTGGACATGTCGGTGCAGGAAACAGAGGTGATGAGGAGGTGATGGGCACGTTTGGTATCCTCAAGTGGAACTCTATTTTGATGTATGAAAGACTTCGGCCGAATCTGAATTCTTCCCCTACATTTAGCCTTCAGACGGAGAGTTATGGAAAAATCGTGTTATCGAATTTGGACGTTTCTCCCACTCAAAGACGTCATGAATAGTCGCCGGTCAGCTACGTTAGCACGGAGCTTCTAGCACTCGGAAATACATAACATCGGTTTTATAACTTTAAAAAGGTCTTACACTTAAATGTAAACTTCTGTGCATCAGAACACAAATAAATGAAGAAAAGTGCTTCTCCGCCGTGGCACAGCGTGACACAGAACACCCTTGTGGCAGAGGGCTCAGCCTCCCTTGAAGGTTAGCCTTTAAAAAAAACTATTTTTGACAACCCTGCCCATCCAAATGTCTCTACAATTGGAGGGGTAGGGAGAAGGAAGTCAGATTCGGCCGTGGTGTCATATTATTCCGGTGGGACACAAACTGCATTTATTAATTTCTCCTCCATGGTCAATTTAAATATAGTTGGTACTTCAATGAATAAAATGGAATGCCGTATATATACGTCACAACTAAATCTGAGTCCCTGATTGGTCAAAGTTTGACCTGGTATCATTTTAAATGTGTGTTCAATGGCCATAGGTTATGCTCATTTTTTTTTGCTCAAATGTGCATCAACGCAGGAGTTTTTTAACATTAAAGCCCAAAATGTGCATTTATGCACGTTTACATTGTCTTTTTATCAAAAGTGTTGCTTGAGAGCATGTTGCTGAGAACGGTGGATACACAGCTTGAGTTGTTTTTTTTAAAGCACCAACTCAAAAACACAAAGTTGGCCGAAGCAGTGGCTTAGTGTGGTGTTACAGCTCAGCGTTGACTACAATGTTTACGCTCTTTTCTAAAATAAACCCAGAATAAGAGCACTTCCACGGCTCTGATACAAACCTTGAGGACAGATATTCTGGGCATGTTATCAATCTTAGAGTTTAAATAATACCACATCATCCATCTACAGTAGCTTTTGGTAGCAGAATGGGCCACGCTGTTTAAAAACTGCTCCCTTGACAGTCCTCGTATAAACTACCCGTCTGTGGGGCGGTTTCACATTCCTCAAAGCTCTTTTCTCTTTAGGGTAACAAGGAAAATTGTAAAATATCACATCAAATCCTTCAAGGTGTACTAAAATAGGAGTTTTTCCTCACGCCAAAGCCTTGTGTCTATGGCTTATTGTAAAAATCAAAAATAAAAAAGAAGAGAACATATTTTTTCTTAACAACTGAATAGCAGCCATAACTTAACTGGTAGGAGGTCAAAAGTTCTCATTACATTGGCAGTTGTGGTTTAAAGCAGGAAGTCTGAACATATCAATGTCTGTTGGACTTTCAAAGGCAAATTTAGGTGAACACACACTGGACTCCGACTTCTTCTGCTCTTATATACATCGTAATCTTATGAGGGAAAACTATACGTGGAAAATATGTTTCTTGCAATTTTTGGAGAGAATTAAATTCAGCAACAAGAGAAAAAACTGCAATGATTTTGCATGATTTGGAAATAAACCAAATGATAAAAATAAAGCAGACAAATTGACACGAGCAGTCCAGTAAAAAAGACAACAAAATCTTTTATTATCTTCCTAAAAGAACAGGCTGTTTCAGAGGGAGGAGCTGGAGAAATATTCGGGATAAAAGCAGCCAGCGATTAGGGCGGAGTCAGGTTGGGCAAAAATATGGATTTGTATGTGTTTAGGCCAATGATCCCATTGGATCCCAGGCAGGAAGTATGATAGGCTCCTGTTGCATCACTTCTAGGACATCGGGGGGAAGAAACTTCTTGTCTACGACCACCTCATAAACATACTCAGAGAACCAGTCGTCTGTCATGATCAAGTAACCTGCAGAGAGAAGAGGAAAACCTTTCAGCTTTGATGAATAAAGAAATAAAACATCAATCTTGAATTAAGCAAGTCGTAAAAAAGTCCACATAATTCAGACTTATTTTATATAAAACAAAAGCAGTCAACAGTCACCAAAGAGCTAACTGGAAGAAACGATTAAAAGATATTTTCTTTTTAATTTTGTTGCTCAAACGGGGCATAAACTTTGCAATCTCTGAGATCTCATGTCAAATCAATATTGTTCTTCAAATTAAAGATGGATATTCCAAGCAGTGCCACTACATGGTTTTGAAAAACACCAGCTTTAGGTTGCACTTTAGTAAGGGGCCGATGTAGATCAGTCGGATATTATATTCAACCCAAATAAAGCCTTATCTACATGCACCCATATGGAGTTTGACCTGTATTGATGCAGTCAGTTTTTGTGTTAGGGTCAGTGGAGGGTTGTAAAGCAAAGGGGGCACATCTTAAGGGGGATTGCAGGGGTTTCTTGAATTTCCCTTGAGGCAAGTATGGCCACTTACAAGGGACGTCATAAAAATTAAGTATACCGCTGCTGTGCTGTGTGGTAAATTTATTATAAGATACCAGTAAGGTGAATTATTGTAGTCTGTAGGATTTGGGGTGGTGTCGAAATAATAATCTGTATGACATGCCTATGTTTTACCCTTTTGTCGTGTATAACTGTGTCTTACAACGTGTTGCTTGCAGCGTGCCCATGAAAAAATGTAAAACATTTTTACTTCATGGGATAACCAAACGGTCTACGACCTCCATATTTTGTGCGGGCCACCTGCACGCCCCATCTGTTATCTGCAGTCAGCACCACCTGTATGGGCAATTGGGACTGAAGCGTCACCACTATAGGAGGCCCAAGACCCACAGCTGACAATCCCACTGCAAGTTGACAGCACCTGGAGGCAGCAGTAATTCCAAATAAGAGTGGATTCAGACTGGAAAAGTCCTTTTAGTCCACTTCATTTGGTCCAGATTGAGTCCTGGCCCCTTTCTTTGGTCTGTATTCGACTGCCGTCAAGCTGACTTTTTCATTCTGGATCAAAACTCGTAAACAAAACCACGTGAACAGGTATTATGAAGGCGGGGCAAAGCAACAAGAGAAAGAATATTGGAAGTCCTGCCCTTTGCAATCCTTGTTGAGATAGTTCACTTATTCTACTCCTGGTCCCGGACCAGAGTCTGATTGAGAGTATTCAGACTGAACATTTGTTCAGGATTATCGGGGGAAATGAACTCTGGTTCACTTTAAGAATACTAAATGTGTCCAGTCTGAATACAGCCTCGAAAATAGCGGGAAAACTTATAGGTGCTGTCTTATAGGGCTTCCGCAAAACAAAGATTACATTTAGGAATTGAGCTGAAAGCATCAATTGTCTTTTGCTTGCCCATTGAAAGATTTGTACCTAGTTTTCTTTCATCAGTTCTGTTAGCATGAATGTATGTGGCATCATTATGTAACCTTTTTAGTTTATAAAGTCCTCTTCTCTCACACCTAACTTCCCTAGCCAAAGAAAGTCTATCAACACTTTCTTTGCCAGAGCAGCAGCAGTCGAGGACAATAAATTAATCAATTTATTTCTCACATAAAACCTATTTTTAAGAGTGTTTTATGAAAGAAATTAAACCGATTACAAGAGTACAAGAAATAGAAAGAGATAGAAACTAGAAACATAATTGTTTTGCCAGTCAGATGAGTAGCAGACAATAAAAGCTGACAGCATATCTATCAGTGCAGCATGAACTCAACACTTCTGCTATCAGCCCTGAACTCCCACCACAAAGAAGTTAAATGCCTGTCCAGTTCTCTCCGTGTACACACAAGGACAACGTGACTGCTGTGGAGTTATGAAAGTGTTCTATGAATGTCAAATTACATTTAATCAGCTCAAAATGTACCACTTAACCCACGCATACACAAAGCTGGATAAGAACTAGAAATTACGGCCAAAACCGAGTTAAAAGGACTTCACTCTCCTGCTCCCTGACACCAGCTCCTCATTTCCTCTGGTCATGTGATCCTAGCTGAACAAACACTAACAGGTCTGTTATTTGTACCATGAATACACTTTAACTGTGAGGGAAATGATGTTAAAAAATAATCCAGGATTTGTTTGATTTTAAAATAATTTGTCTATTGGTGCAGAAAAGAAGTATTAGGTCAAAAACAAAAGTCCCCATCATTACTTAAATGTAACCAAGGTTGGCAATGAAAGAGGTCAAACCTCTCCTGCAGGTCAAATAGCTCCTATTTTGGTCCATTTTTCCATGCAAATCTTTTCCAGATCTGTGATGTTAGTTTCTGCCCCAATACAGATTCTCTATTGGATCAAGGCCATGTGACAAGGCCACTCCAGAACCTTGAAATGCTTTTTACATAGCCACTCCTTCGTTTCCCGGTTATTCTTTTTGGGGTCACTGACATCCTGGAAGATCCAGCCAAGTTCTATCTTGAACATTATGGAGGGAGGTTTTTATCCAAAATCTCATCAAACAGTGATATATTAATACTTTCCTTGACACAGATCAGTCACCCTGTTTCATTTGCAGAAAAGCAGCTCCAAAATCATGATACTTCCACCCATCCTTTATGTTTGGTATGGTGTTCTTGGGATGCAACACAGTGTTCTTCCCCTTCCAAATATGACAAAGAGCGTTTATACCAGAGTTCCATTTTGGTCTCATCTGACCACACAACTTTCTACCAAATTAGAGAGTTCTGGATATGTGCTGGTTAAAGCAGGACATTGGAGCCCTGCAGGATTTGACACCATGACAATGTGTTTCTATCGTAACCTTTGTTAGTGAGTCCAGATCTCTTTAGGTCATTGACCAGTTTCCCAGTATAGTTCTGGGTTGTTTCTAAAATATTCTCAAAATCATTTGATCCCCACCAGGTAAGATCTTGCATGGAGCCCCAGGTGGAGGGAGATTGTCAGTGATCTTGTTTTTTTCTTCCATTTTCTAATCATTTCTCCAACAGTTGATCTCTTCTCTCCAAGTTGCTTGGTTATTGTCAAGGCAATGGCAAGGCAAGTTTATTTGTATAGCACAATTCATACAGAAAGTAATTCAAAGTGCCTCACAAAACAGGAAAATGCATTAACATCACAATACATAACAGTGCAAAGATTAAAAACATACATAATTATTATAAAATTTACTTTAAAAGACAGTAAAGAGAAAAAAACATGAACATGTCTTGATTCTAGACTGAACATTAACACAGTGGAGGCCTGTCTCACAACCTCAGGGAGACTGTTCCAGCTTTTAGATGCATCAGTCTGAAACACTGATTCCCCTAGCTTAGTCCTGACTCTAGGCACCCGCAGGAGGCCGGTCCCTGAAGTCCTCAAAGTCTGAGATGGTTCATATGGCGCTAACATGTCAGAGATGTACGTTGGTCCAAAGCCATGGAGAGACTTGTAAACAGGCAGTGCTGCTTTAAAGTCTAGTCTTTCAGCTACAGGAAGCCAGTGCAGAGACCTGAGAACGGGAGGCCAGTGAGCACGCCTTTACAGTAATCTAACCTGCTGGAGACAAATGCATGAATAGTATCTCGAGGTCTGGCTTTGACTCTATGTTTTTGATTTTGTCAATGTTTTTTAGATGGTAAAATGCTGCTGATGTTACTGACTTGATATATGTATTAAAGTTAAGGTCAGAGTCCATGATTACCCCTAGGTGTCTGACTTGATTTGAGGCTTTTCGAGACAGAGAGTGAATATAACTGCTGACACTTTCTCTTTTTTTCTTTGGACGATGACTTCAGTCTTGTCTGAGTTTAGCTGGAGGAAGTTGTTTTGCATCCAAGCACTGATCTGTTGGATGCAGCAACTGAGTGAATCCACTGTCCCATGTTTACCTGCTGTCAGTGACACATAGATCTGAGTTAGGGCTTTCCCCTACTTAAGGAAAGCAATAAGTACAAACGGCAGACAACTTAAAGCAAATTTTGCTTTTATTTAATAAAAATCAAGACAAAAGTAACCCCCATTTCTGGGATGAATAATAAATAAATGAACAAACTCTTGGAATCAAAGTCACAGCTGTGTTTTAAGACACACTTTGTAGTCTAGACTAAAAGGAAACAAATATTCACCTTGAGAGTTGCACCATTTTCTTAAGGATTAACAATAAGGTTTTAATTAAATTAATAAACCCAGTCTTCTGGGTTCGGTATACATGGGTACCATATCTTTAGCTAAATGCAAAGCGACCGCTACGGTGATAGTTTTGCACCGTGCCCCTTTCCTAGGGATAGGTACCGAGCCCCGGTATTGAACGAGCCCCGGGGCAACATATTTCAAGACCACAGTCTCCGTTAGATCTGACCTCAACGGTTCTGCTATCGGTACTGGAGAAGTCGCATTTTTTTGTGTCCCACAAGATATAAACTAGGGCTATGACGGTGTGGGATTTTTGATTACTGCAGTGATGAAGCAGCAGGAGTCGCGGTCAACCCCCCCAAAACCATGCAGTCTGAGACACAACCCCAAATTTCAACAAAATATTTCCTGTCTTCTAGATAGGACTTAAACCAACTAAGGGCAGACCCAGAAATTCCAACCCAGTCTTGGAGTCTGTGTAAAAGGATCCTATGATCAACAGTGTCAAAAGCAGCGCTCAGGTCTAGCAGGATTAAGACAGAGACTTTGCCAGTGTCAGTGTTCAGGTGGATGTCGTTAGTTACCTTGATAAGAGCAGTTTCTGTGCTATGATGGGGTCTAAAACCTGACTGGAAAACATCAAATGATTGTTTATTAAGAGAAAGTCAGTGAGCTGTTGGTAAACAACTTTTCCAAGAACTTTTCCTAAAAATGGTAAGTTTGAGATGGGTCTGTAGTTGTTCAATACTGTGACATCAAGATTGCTCTTCTTCAGGAGAGGTTTAATGACTGCAGTTGTTAAAGCCTCGGGAAATGTTCCAGATTGAAGTGACACGTTAACTATTTGAGTAATTGGTGCTGACAAAATGTTCAGTACAGACTTCAGAAATCTAGTGGGTAAGACATCTGTTAAGAAACTTTAGCACAGAGAATGTTCATCTGTTAAAAATAAATACTCAATGAATCAGTAAAAAAGAAAAAACTCAATGAATCAGGATTTATGTAAAAATAAAATGTGAATAATCTTTTTGCTCTGAAAGTTGATCTGAGACTTGGTTGTGTTCTCAGTGTTATAATAACATTCTATGAAAGAAGAAAAAAACTGGAATGTCGCTTTTATTTAATTTTTACAAATCAGAAACAACTTCTACAACAATTTTTCTTCACCAAATCCTTGTCATCTGCAGAAAACAACAACCTACAAATGCTTTATTTTTAAACTAAATTTCTTGCAGTAGCATTTTAATGTAAAAAATAGTTTTTTTAGAAACCAGAAGCTAAAAATTATCAAAGGTAAACTTCTGCTTCGTTCAGATCGGCAGTGGAAAAACATTTAATTGAATTGGAGTAATGTGACTATTTTTTAGATAAATATGTAAATTTTTGTTATAAAAATAATATTGAGTTGGATAGACGTAAGAAATTAGGTTGAATAAATTTAACTCGTTACGTATTGAATTAATTCATTTAGGTTGGATAATTTATATATATATATATATATATATATATATATATATATATATGCGTCACAATGAAAATAGAAATGAGATAGAAACTTGTGCGTTTACTTTGTCCGTTCTTTTTCAAGCAGAAACTCTTTCTTTTGCTGATGATGCAGCCGTATTACTTTATTGATGGGCGTATAATCTTCATATGCCGTCATTAAAATCTCAGACTCCGTCTCACTGAAGTATAGTGCTCTCTGTTTTTCTCCATGCGTTTCCATTTTCCATGGTGACTCCAGAAATCGGCAATCCATTGAGAATGCATTTATGTACTTGACGTGCACGTGCATTAACCCAGGGTTAACAAGTCTAGCGTAATTACGCAAACTCATCTCCAGTCTTTTGGAACCGACATACCCAGAGTAAGCAAGTTCAGGCGAATTTCAGCCAGAGTTCAGGCTTAAAGTCAGGGTAGTTTAAACATGCTTTCTGGAATAACCCCTGATTCGTGTCTGTAAACTAACACACACACTAATACACATATATATTTGAGTCTAATACTTATGTCATTAAATAGGAGTTAAAACTTCTGCAGACGCTTCTTGACAAACCACTCAATTAATGGGCAATACCAACTCCAAAAGTTGGCATTCCCGCATTTCACAATTAAAAAAAGAAAAGTTCACAGAACTTTATCACACTGTAATGACTGCAACTTAGATATATAAGTACAGACAACTCAATAAATAATGTTGACGTGTACAACTACCTTAACTTGCTGAACTGACTTAAATTGTTGAATTGATTAGTAGAACTTAGATTATAGAGTTATTACAACTTGAAAGATTTTGTTAAGTCAAAAAATTTAAATGGGATTTATTACAGTGTACCTCATTTCATTTGTATGTGTGGTAAAGGGAGTTTTTTCTTTGTATAGCACTTTGAGGTGTTTTTATTTGGAAAAGGGCTTTGTTACTTAACTTTTTCAAGCTTATTAGCGATTCATGGCTTCGAACTTCATCAATCTTTTTTCTTTTTGGGCTTGGGTGACAAGCATTTACAAGCTCAGTTGCACAGATTCCGGCACAAATAAAAAAAAAGAAACACGGATATTTAAAAACTGTTAATTGACAGCAAAATGTTACTTGTAACACTAGAAGGCGCAGTTCTTGCACTATTCACAGATTAATCTTTAGAGATAGTAAATATTTAAATATACCACAAGATCAATAATTTTCCAAGCTTTAATACGAGCTATGTTTTGTGAAAATCAGTTAAGAAATGAAGGAGCTTTCCTGATTTCTGTAGATGATGCCTGCCTTTCCTAAACTGGAAAAGCAGGTCCTGTTGATGTGACTTAATGCATAGTAATGGCACCTGCGTGTGCACGTCACTGTGTATAGCAGCAAATAGAGAAAGGCCAATCCAGTAACATATATCAATGGTTGTTGTACATTTGTTCATCCCAGTTGTGTTCAGATGTACAATCTTGGCCTTGGTGTCCTTTGACAGCTCTTTGGTCATGGCCATGGTGGAAAGGTTGCAGTCTGATTGTTTAAGGGTGTGAAAAGGTGTTGTTTATACAGATAACTATTTCAAACAGGTGACATTGAAACAGGTAAAAAGTGGAGGATAGAAGAGCTTCTTAAAGAAGAATTAAAAGTTCTGTTAGGGAAAACATTCTTGCTTGTTTGTTGGAGATGATTATTAATTTTCTTCTCCATTATACAAATAAATTCTTAAAAAGGCATATAATGTGATTTCCTGGATTATTATTTTTTCATTCTGCCTCACTCAGCTTAAGTATTACTGCGATGAGCATTACAGGACTTTCTAATCTTTTTTTTTGTGGGCCAACATGTAGAATCAGTGACTGACAAATACCTTTTGTCCCACTGTATCAAGGACATCAGGCTAACCGCAAAACCATGCTCCAGATCAAAACAACATATCAGGATGTCCATGTGAACCCTTTTTTTCTCAGAGTACGCACATCTAGGACGGTAAGTTGTCTTGTTCTCCCTGCGGTATCCATGTGTATGTTCACATGAGCTTCCTGGAACCCACGTGTTGGGTGGCATGGTGTGTGTGAAAATGTTGAGGGTTATTTGTTTTTGGGGATAGGCCGACTGCCTCGGAACAGATGTATGTGGAAGCTGTCCCGCATTATAACTTGAAAGCAGTTCAAACATCTCCTGTCACTCAAACGCACCCAGTCAAAATAACAATATGCGTTAAACATATGCTGTATTGCTGACTGTAGACTAAATAAAACGAGAAATATAAAATCTAAGTATATACAAGATTGAAGTGGCAAAAATTTAAACCTGTGGTCATTGTTTACACCTACAGCCTAAAAAAAACTTACCCAACAATGGAAGCAAATCTGAAAAATGATTGTAAAAGTAAATAAAAAGTAGTAAAGAAGTAAAAGACGACTAGAGGACTTCCTGAGGCGCATCGGGAGCACAACTGGACTGACTGGTATCAAAAAGGTTGCTTATGAGTATAGAAAAAGCAAACATCAGTGTGTTAAAAGATTATGTTCTTTAGATGTTGATCACCTTCTACATCTTTGCAGGATTTTTGACATCCTATTGAGGCAGCAAAATCCTACTCGGAAACTTAAGGAACCAAGAAAAAGGGTCTGATCTGTAAAGCTCTGGATCCCTTAAATTAGATTGTGTGAAAAAAATAAAACTGTTTGCCTCACATGACATAATTAAAACATAACAGGGACTCAGAAAAGGGAGTATCCTTGACTTCTGGAACAAATATGAACGCAAAGGGCTCTTCCTGTGCAAAGCAATAAGTGTCAACTTTCTTTCTCATTATTATGTGATGACATTTCCTTCTTGGATTAATAAAGCATACTTAAAAACAAATTCATCTTAGATGGCAAGAGTCAAATTATTCCTGAGTGTTTTTGTCCGACATCACACAATCTCTCACCCACTAGACTTACAAAGATCAGAAGGCGATGAGTAGAGTAAGAAACAAAACGGAATGACCATTCCATGGTCATGTTGACATAACAAGCTGAATCCTTATATCTCATGTAGCACTACTAGAAATACTTAAGTCATTTAATACCTTTCTAACATGCTAAAAGATGAAATCTCATTAATAGACCTGATGCAATGTTTGGTAATAGCAGATCATTTACGTTAGTTGCATAAGCAACATCTTCTCGATGGATGAGTCATCTTCTGTTTAAACACATCGAAAGCACAAAACGTCCTCAGTAATGGGTCGGTGAACATAAAAAACAAACGCTATAGTCGTTGTTTATTTTTGAAATGGGGTGCTGTAAGGAACAAACATCAGAAAGACTGCACACAGACCCAAAGAAACAAAAAGATCTGCTGCCAAACAGCACAAGATGTGTCCCAAGACTAATAAATGTACTGTTCTAGTTAGGGCTCATCTGTGTTTCTGGATGTACAAGAAAAAAGGTGGGCTGAGACGAGACCAAAAGTAAATTAATTTCTACCTGAAAACTTTATTTCAAAATGAACCCTTTGATACCGGAGCTTTGGCTCGAGTGTTGACATTGTTTTGACTACCTTAACTCTTCACCCATTTGCACAATTAACGTTTGAGAGTGGATTCTAAGGTATAGAAAAATAGCCTTGAACTGATATGCAGATTTATAGCAGTGAAGTGCTTATGCAACTAACGTAAATCAGCTGATTCTGACACGGAGAAAAGCGTCTTTGCACCGCTATGTAACACTTTACTTTAGTGACGTTAGTAAAGACATTTATCTCCACATCAAAATCGCCAATCGGGTAAAGATTTATGATGTGTCAAAATGTGTGTGTTACTTTGGTGTTGCCGGCAACTTCTCAAATTGTTAAAGGGATAAAATAGCAATGAAGAGATGAGAAGAATATCATGTTGGACAAAAAGTTTCAAATGATAGGAATCACAACATAAAAAAAGTTAAAACACTTCACCATGACTAACACACGACTATTTTTTTTAGCAAACTTCTAATCGGAGGGAAATAATGTTAGGGTTTGTCTTTGTCAAAATAATGAAAGTCTTAAGTGTTAGGTATGTCAGAGATTTGAGACTCAGCACAAGCCAAATGTACATTCTGCCTTGAAAAAGCAAACCCTTTGTGTGCTTCCAGGCGTTTGCCAAAAAAGGTGTAAAAGTACGAGTTGCTGAGTGAGCAGAGCCATTACAGTTGCTGTGTCAGGGGAAAGCAGAAAGTTAAACCTCTCATGAGAGATCTCCTTGGTGTCAGGAGAAACATTTGGGGGATCAGATCTTTTTATAGAAACACTTCCCTTTCTCTTTCACCACTCCATCTTCTTGCCATTAATCTTAAATGTCTTCATCAATATTTTTTCCCAAAACACCTCTCCGCATCCTTGTTTTTCATTCCTCACCAAACTGTTCTATTGCAACTTCATGTCGGCTTTGTCCATCTTTTTCTCCCGCACGTTCACCCCCTTTTTTCCCCTCCTACTTGATTCCCAAGTGGAGACCACTTCTCAAACTTTTGTCCTCAGAAAACGTTAATAATTTATGGTGACTTTGGTTCACGGCTGTCCTGTGTTTATGGAATAAGATACGCGTGAAATTCATTTGAATTGACTGAGGGGTTTTCACATGTTTTCCCAACAGTCGCTAAAAGGTTTGCGGGCTCGGGTGAGTATTTCGAGTATGTGCACCTCTGTGTAAATCTTGGGCAGTGTGTGTGTTGTTTCCCATTGACGCATGACCAACTTGAAATATTCCTCTATAATTTGCAGTGGAATTTCAAGTTCAGACACAGAGATGAGCCGGGTCAAAAGATGAGGAACGCTGATGAAAGGACAGTGGGGAAAAATAACAGCAGGCTGAGCCGGTAATGTGGTGTGGAGTACCTGCTGTGCTCTCTGAGGATCATGGGTAAGGCAAGCTGATGTCTCTAAACAAAATGACAAAGAACTTCCATTTTCCACCTCTTTGGTACATCTCAATGTTGAAGCTCGATTTGGGTAGTTGAATTTACAGATCGACTGTTGAAGAATAAATCACAAAACTTAAAAGTTCCTGGTTGGCCTTCATTGTGTTGGAGAATAGTTTTAAAACATGGATAAATCTTTCAACAGCTTTAGACCAGAACGTATTTAGATCATAAATTCTATTTAATTGCAGAAACTCTTTCAACCCTTTAGCTTCAACTGTTAATGTATCCAATGTCTTTGTTTTTAAGTACTCCAACAACAAGCAAAACATAAATCCAACTTAAAAAATTCAAGAACGAAAGGTTAAATCTGAAGGATGTGATCCAATCTAAAAACATGGCTTCTCCTGTTCGTTTTCCATCATCGTTTGAGAAGTCTTTCTCATAATTTACAGCAAAAGCAACAAAACTCTTCACATTGGTGTCAATATCGAGGTCGGAACAAAAAAACAACCGCTTCAGGAACATTACAAGACAGAAGTCAAACAGACAAAAAAAAACAAAAACTCGATCCTTTAAATCCAGCATGCGATTTTGCTCTGTTTCTTTAGTCTGGAGGATTAGCTCATTCAATAAACGTTACATAACTGGACCCAGAGGCAGTTAGTTTGAAGACAAAACAAACACACCAAAACAAAGCATTAGTTCAACAGTGCCATTTGTCTCAGTCTTTATGAAACAGGACACAGCCAATTAGAATTTCATAAAGCTTGCAACACAGGGGAACTTACAGAGCTGAAGTTTAAGTAACAAAAACAAAAGAATAAGTCACATTCGAGGGGAAAAAAATGATATATATAAAAATCACAAGTTGTGATTTTTAAAAGAACCTTTTGCTTTTAGGATTGAATGAACTTTAGGTCAAATACGGGTTATGGAGGAGGTGCAACAGATTAGAATTTATGAATTTTTTTTATTTTGTTTTACTTTCACCAAAAACCATCATTACAAAAGTCAAGGATTCGGGTTAGCCTGATCTAATTTGATCAAACTCCCCTTTGGTTCGACTCCTGTCTGATTTTCTCTTGAAGTCGGTGAACCTGAGCCATACTTGCAGTTTTGCTGCTAAAGGCTTTATGCCATTGTCATGCCATAGTTACATGCACCCTTTAAGGGTTGACCTGTGTGCATGCTGTGGGTTTTCGGGTTGTCCGGGCTTTGGAGGGTTGTAGACAGGAGCAGCTGCATCTTAAAGTTGTGTCTTAAAGGTGTGTCTCAAACTTCCCATTGAGGCTGGTGTAGGCACCTTATGGGAAAATGGAACATACTATTGTCGTGTATACAGTAAGTTTATTTTGAAATGTTTGTAAAAGAAAATTTAAAAAAAATCTGTTTTTTTTTCATCCATAAATGTATATGTCATTGTTCTAAATAGTATTTAGTATCTCCTTCAGCTTTTGAAACAAATTTACAGTTGTGTTTTTCTATTGACAACCCCATCTGTGTTGTTTCTGTATCTGCTATGGTCTTCCTTCTGTTATCCTTTCTTTGTTGATTTAACTTGTCTTTATGTCTAAGGACCATCAACCTGTCTATAGGGACTAAAGATGGAAATTAGCCTAAAAGGCAATCTTGTATCTAATCTAATCTAGCATATTTACACTTTTAAATGTTACATTGATATATGCCGTCCCTGTCTTAAAAAAGACAAGCATCCAAACAAACAAACACATGCAGAAGTGGTTCTTGTTTGTCTACTTCCTATCCCGTCACTGCTGCAGATATGAAATTACCGTATTTGTCTTAAAACAGATGTTCTGGTGATTTGGGGTGTTTCTGCTTCCTGTCAGATCGTTGCTGCGCTTACCAATGCTACACTGTGAATACCAACAGAAGGCTACAACTTCTTGAGTGAGGGCTGCTGGAGTCCAATATTTCCCAATGTTTTCCATGAGAACTATTATGAATTTATTCTGCTAAAAGATCAGTGGGACTCTTGTGTTTCATTTCAACACGGGAAAATTAGTAGGGATGTATTTGACTCATGTGCCTCCAAGAAGATGAAGCGCGTCAAGAGAAGTCTCAGGACAAGGATTCGGCCAATGAAGAGAAGTCTGTTTGGACAATGAAACTTGTGCTACTGTGTCCCAAACCCCAGGCAGCAGTCTATATTGCAAAAAGAAAACTGCAGGTCCATAAATTTACCCTTTTCAACTTGGGTTCAAAGAAAGCTACTGCTACATTGTGTAGTGAGGTATTTTCTCATCTTTAATAATGTCATTTTAAAGGTGTGATCAAGGCTATCCAGAACTCAAGGAGATCATAGTGTGAATTGATGGTTGCCGTAATCAGAATCCCAATGCATGTGTGGTGAATGCATACTCTGAGCTTGCAAGGAAATATGGTGTACTAACTCAGTAATACCTTGTTGCAGGTCTTACAAATGAAGTGTGACAGCATTCATAGTACCATTAAACAAAAAATGGTTAGCAGATATTTTCACCCCAAGAGACCATATCAGGTCAAACCAGGCAAAAAAGCTTGATATCCAACTGTGCATTACTTGCAGGCTCTTCAGTTTATCAGTGATGGCAAGGTCCATTCAGACTATCCTTCTCAGAAGCCTCTGTATGGAAGAACTGCCACAAAGGGTATTGATGTCAAATGGGCCATTGGTATGGATAAGATTGTTGTGCTTTGACAATCAAGAACAAATTTTCAGAACCTCCAGTCAATGAAACCCATCACTTCTTTTACAATTTTCAATACTAATAGGCATTAGACAAGAACCCTACAAAGAAGAGCTGAAGAGTTCCTGAGCATTATGTTCAGTTAGTTTGTTAGTAATGTTTTTTTCCTAATAGAAGGCTTAAAATTGCCTAAATCCCAAAGGCATGTTCAAAAATTTGCCTAAGTCATTTAATTCCCCCATGTTCCATGTTTGGGTAACTTTGTTGTTTTTGTACGTCAACAGACATGTGTTGTCATAGCTATTTTAATTAAAATTGTCAGTAACTATCATTTATTCAACAAACTTCAGTTTTTTGCTTTTCCTGAAAAATCAGAAAAACGACTTAGGCAATTATCTTATGAAGGTGACGATATTGGTCCAGAACGTTTAGTTAAATTACAACAATTATTTGACGAGATATCTAATTTTCTGTAAGTGTAGCTAATTCAAACAATCAGTTGTTAATTTGTGCTTCATAAATAAATCAATTTGAAGTCATTTTAAAACATAAAGCATTTGAGTCACTTTATTGTTTTTTTTATCATTTGGTACATTCTGTTGGTAAATTTAAAACAAAGCAGACATAATTGTAAAATGTTTTCCAACAAAAACTTAAAAGTGTAATAGTTTAACAATTTTATGAGAGAATAATGCATGCATTAATCGTGAATTTGTGTTGTTCCTTTGTAAAAATAGACCAAGTTTGAGATTCCCTACAGCAACCAAAGAAAAAGCCCACAATTCTTCTCTTTACTGAATTCATCCTAAGAGGTTATGAAGTCTGAACGATTTGACTGACGAAATGTCTCCTTTTATGGTTCCAAGAACACATTTAGGTGAAAACGAGGATTTTTGGGTTCATCATCGGCTAACAAGTGACGGAAAAAAATCAATTCACTATCTATGTAAAAAAAAAGTAAAAGTTGTACCTTTGTTTCCACGGTCGTCCCCCCAGGAGTTTTCCACCCTCCACTTTTCATAGCCTTCCTTCCCCTCCTGAAAGAGTGTGGACAAGAGGAAGGTTAGAGTGAAAAAGTGTTCGAACAGCTGCGTTTACTTACGAGAAAGGAAATGGACAGAATTATGAAAAACTTCAGTGGATTAGAGTGGTGTAAACAGACAGCAAATCTCTGGGAAGCTCTGAATGTGTGTGTTTGCGGTGAGTTTGTGCTTTTCGCAACACTTGAGGGCATAGTTGGTGTACGCATACCTTGTCTGTTACGGCAGTAAGGATCATGGCGTGAGTCATGAGGGAGTCTCCGTACATGAGTCTCTCTGCCTTCGACAGGTTCTTTACGGAAACTCCAAACACAAGTTCGTGGTTGAACCTGCGCACAGAAGCAACCGCTGAAGGTTAATTAGATGTTAAAGTTATTTCTCATGTCACCAGTGTATCAATGTCAAGACTGAAAAACCTCCAATGAAGAGTGATTATTCTAGAATGCTTTTGGGCAGGAAGATATGACCGTAACCCCAAACACTTTGCATTTTTCACTCTGTTTTTGTCTTATCATGAGCTAAAAGACAGATAGCTAATGTCTAAAGATGGAAACTAACCCTAATTACAGCTGCAACAGATCTGTCTGATGGATGAGCTCAGCAGACATGATACCAGACGTATGGCAGCACTAAGCTGAACTGGTTGAGTGAACAGATTTAAGCCTGGCGCCTGCAACTCAGACAGAGCTGCAGCAAACACCTGAAATTTATTGAAGAAAAAAAAGCAAACACCTGAAAGGCAGATGCCAGCTATGTTCTCCTCTGTGAAAATGGGTTGACACCTTATGAAGGTTGACTATTTTTATTAAGTTATAGCTGTCAGAAAGGAAGAAAAGTGAAGAGCCACATAATAGTGATATATAAGAAATATTTTCAAACCATGTTTGCTCTTTAAATTTCTTTTTTCTAAGTTGCAATTTACATAATTTAATCTTTTCTCGGCAGAGCTGTTGACAAAATAACACACGCTCCTTGAACTACTGTATAAATTTGGCCATTACCGCAATAAACGTGATTCCAACAGACTCAGAAAAAAGTGGCTTTACATCGATATGCAAAAGAGTTGCATACTCATGTAAAGGGTTGCATATCGGCGCAAAGTCACATTGCTTTGCTTTAGAAGCAGCTTATTTACGTTAAATCTGTCAGGACTTTACTACTGTAAAGTGTCGCATATCTGGCCAAAACTTCTGTTTAATCTAAGGGTGTATTCAGAATAAAAAAAATCATTTGTTCCGGATCGAGTCCTGAACCTTGCGTTTGGTCAATACAGACTGGCATCAAGCGACCCATTCTGTCACGGACCAAAGCTTGTAAACAAAACCACATGACTAAAGATCTCTTCCGACATTGGCCAGGAACTACGAGGGCGGGTCAAAACAACGGGCTGCACTTTACAATTCTTATCGGGACAGTTAACTTATTAAAACTTTACATTTCGATGACCAGTTTTGAATGTCTGGATCAACGCTTTTTACTTGTTACTTTGGTACGGTGGAGGCGTGGTGCAAGGAGGTCACTGGCAAGGAGACGTGCCGTGTGAGCTTTAATGTTAGCAGCTGCAGTGCTGAGGAGAAAATGGCTAAGAAGTTACACTGATAAGGGTTTATGACATGTAGATTGTCTAGAAAACAATGAAAGGCAATGTGTATCACGTTAAAAATTGCTGTAATCTGACCACATTTCAATGAATTGCTGTGTCTAATCGTTGTTTTACGTATTATTTTAGGAGAATTCTGTTAAGGAGCTACAAGGTAGCTTTTAGGATGATATCACGGCAGTGTGTGCCACGTAACGAGACACAGAAGCGCATGTAAGAAGCGTTTTTAGCTGTGTTAAAATAAACTTTCTAACAAGTGAACAGCTAGACCCTTTCTTCTGTTTGATAACACGACAATCGTTGTTTTAGATTTGTCCATGGACAAATCTGGAAAATTTGCTCCAGATTATTGAGAGAAACAAACTCTGGCTCACTTTAAGATAACCAAATGTGTCCACCCTGAATACACCCTAAATCACACAAGGGTTTTCCCTTATTGTTACTCACACATTCATGTCGTTAATGCCCAGTTTGCCATGGAAATGCTTCCCTACATCACAGCCAAACCACACGGCCTGGCATGAGAAGAACGAGAGCACAAAAGTCAAGTATAAAAAAAAGTTCAATTAGGTTGACAGTCATTTGGACCCTTCCACCTACCTCCCCAGCCTTAATAGAATCGGCTGCAGCTTTTTTAAGCAGCTGGATGGGCTGGTTGTTGTACAGAGTGTTGTGACCTCCAACCATGTTGCCCAAAAACTCAACAGTGTACAGCTTCCCGTACGGGTTTTGGGGTCGAGGGTCATTTACAAGGCAGACCTGAGGGTCATGGGATCAAAACATGGGCTCAGAAACAGAATTACAAGTGGCAGGTTAGGTAACTGAGGTGTGGTAGAGCAGTGTTTTGTGTGCATACTTTGTCCTGAAGGTTGTATAGGGGTTTGACATGTTCCCTGTAGAATTCCTGGGGGGTTAGAGGTCCCATGCGATGGAAGTTCTTATCCTTGTCTCGATACTCCCAGCTGATGGTGTCGGGAGGGCTGCCTAGACACACGCTGGCCACCCGGAACACCTGCGCAGACGGAAGCATTTTCATTTTACCGTCGATCTTAAAGCCGGTCAAAGTTGACGTACAACAACGGTGTTTTTTCAAGTAGACAATGACTTTTCAGCCCCAGAACACTGTCCTTGCTTTCATCAAGTACAGTTTTCCGATGTATATAGCAGAGGATATTCATTCATTCATTCATCTTCTTCCGTTTTGTCCCTTTCGGGGTCACGGGGCTGCCGGACCCTATCCCAGCTACTTGTGGGTAAAGGCAAGGGACATCCTGGACAGGTCGCCAGTCTGTCGCAGGGCCACATATCACACACCCATTCAGTCTAACATTCACACCTATGGACAATTTAGAGTTGCCACTTGACCTATGAAGCATGTTTTTTAACGGTGGGAGGAAGCCGGAGACCTCGGAGAACACGGGGAGAAAATGCAAACTCTACACAGAAAGGTCCCCCATTGATGTTCTGTTTCAAGTCCCCCAGCCAGAACTTGAACCGGGGGCCTCCTTGTTGTGAGGCAAGGGTGCTACCCACTGTGCCACGGTACATTCTATAAATAACCCAAGATAGGGGGAATCCGCAAAGTAGGATTGCATGTTTTAGGGCTGTCAAACTCCTCACTACACACAGTTCAACATTTTCAGACTTTTCTCTCTTTTTTAAACTCTCAAAGTTCAAACATTCACAGAAAAATAAGCAATACAAATAATTATAGAACAAAAAACAAGGATTTGATCGCGATCAAAGATTTATGTTACTCTGGCGAGGTGCATGTGCCACGTCTCTGTACAGGAGACAGCACAGTAAAGATAGATGGACATAAACAGCCATTCAGGATGTATAACATAGTGTGCTACTGAAAAGTTACGCGGAAAAAATCCACGAAACAGTGAGAACGTGAAAGATGAACTGCAATATGGAGAGGGAACACTATAACAGGTTACGCAACTCAGTTACACTTAATTTATCAACCTTTTGTAACAAATTGTAGTCTTAAAAGTAAAAAACAAAATCAGCGCTGAGTACAGTCAGAAAGAACACAAACTTGCTGTCTACTTGTGAACCAGCTTTTATGTGTGCTGGGTAAAACATTTATAGGACACAAAATAAACAATAACCTCAAAAATAGTAATCTGGGTTAATTCATCAATGAAGTTAAAAAGTTTAATTTTTGCTTTTAAGTATCCATCAATGCTTAAAGGAGTGCAGGATAAAAGAAGAATTCCAATAGTGTCACCAATAGATCCAATAGTGGTAGTTTTATTTTATAATAACACTTTTTTTTTACTTGAGTACAATTTTTGGCAGCACTGTACCTGCCATGACACTTTTCGAGCCAAGACCTCGGTATAACCTCCCCTACAGCTTCCTTTTTTCCATCCTTGCTTCCCTCACCACGTGCTTCTTCCTCCCGTGCAGGAGTTCAGACAGAGGTCCTATGGGCTAAACCGGGTTGTTTGGACTGGACCGTCTGTCTATCTGGCCCTTCCAACCTCTGATACAGTTATCTCTGGTATTTCCCTTTTTTTTCACTTCTCCTTTTGGTTTCCTCTCCCAGCACTTAGCGCATGCTTTTCCTATCGAATAGAATTAAGCGAAGACTGAGGGATTAATATGAACAGCAGAGCAGTGGTTGTGATCGATGACAGACTAGTAAATGCACTGAGAAAGACGGATTTGACAAAAAGCAGAGTCCCAGTAGGTCAACAGCCCAGTGTATCCTACTCTGAAAAAAATGTAATTGTGAAGCCAAATGAAAACACATCACACTCCCACTGCCTTTAACTTTTATCTTGCTACATGTTATAAACTGACAAACAAATGCACATCTATAAAGACAAAAAAGACCAGTAAATATACAAATTCACTCCTTCAATAGTTTTCTGAGCCGACTTCTTTTCAGTTTAGCCACTTTGTTTACGTTGACTTGTGAGCAAAATGCGAGCCGAGACGTTTGTCAACTTATGTTACTCAAAACGCGCCCTGATGCTTTTTTTTTCTTGCAGATGCCCTGATGAATACAGCTCTGTAAGAGTCAGCCATTCGTTGGTCCAACCGTAGGACCACTCATCACATCCCGCTGAGCAAAAGCAGGGGGCAGGACCGAAAAAGCCGAGCAGACAGATCGACACGTGAGAAAATAAACAGTTGCGGCGACACCCGAGTAGGATCAATATTAGAACACCTGCCGCCGTAGATTAATAGGAGTTGAAAGTTTAAAACACAACAAAAAGCTAACAACAAAAACTAAACATAAAAGTTCACAAAGTAATTCACAGGTTTATGCAGTTCACTCGAATTATAAAACAAAGACAAAAAGTACATTTGAATGCTTTAACTATTTAAACATGTACTTATTGTTAATCTTTCATCTTTGGATTCACAAATGCATGACACTTGCTTGAACTTAAATTGATACTGTAACACCACCTCCTCTTAAAATTTATACATATTTCTTTGGTTTTCTGACAAAGCGATTTCAGGAGCCATTTCAAAGTGATACTTTCACAATCAAATAACCTTTCAGCATTTTTACAGCAATGTCTGTTAAAGGAGATTAATACATTTCATACTTATTAATACAGATTTTATTTTGTTCAGATTTAGCGTTGCTTTATTGAGGTTCATTACAACCTTGGTTGAATGTGCACTTTAAGGACTGTTGCAGCAGTTAGTAAGGATGATGTTCACTGCGTTGTCAAGAATAAGTAGAAGTTGCAGATTAAGAAACAGTTTTAATCCACATCTTATTTCCTTAAAGTACTGAATCATAAAGCAGTGGATGCAGTTTATTTTTCCCAAAAAATGCAAGTGTGGATGTTTTGTTTGTTTATGCTACGTAAAGGAGGATAGTGTCTTTAACCAAACAAGATGAAACTACAGAGTGTTAACCAGCACGGTATTTCTTTGTTCAGGGAGTCTGAAGCCAGGAGTCTGCTGAAAAAATAACATCTGCAAGTCTACATCAGGGCTGCCCAATCCTGGTCCTCGAGACCTACCATCCTGCCTGTTTTCCAACTCTCTCTGTCCTTCTTGCTGCTGATTACCTGGATAAGCCGTGCTCCGTCAATCAGAATGAGGAGACAACTGAGTCAGCTAAGAAGACAAAGCATGTCACATAAGATGAACTATGTTCATCAAATGCATATTCTTTGACATTAGTCTGTCTTTCTTAGAAAGAATGTAGTCTTCAACTGTAAGTATGTTTTACTTTAAATAAACATGAAGAAATGACTGCACTTGTGCTCTGAAGTCAACGGCAAAGACAAATATATCTAAAGCTATAACTATTTTTTGCTTTAAATGTTGTGCCTTGAAACTTCTGAATAGTAAAAAACTCTTTCCAAAACCTTGACATAAAAGAGACGGGGGATCATTTGTTGTGAAGTTGAGCACAAAACTAAATATTGTGGTGAGCATTCAGAGGTCAAATGCATTTCTGACACAGCTGAACGCCACACTGAGATAAAACATGCCCTTCGCTACAACTCTGAAATCAATGCATAGCTTTTGTCTAGAAGCTGGAATTGAGAGCGTAAGCAAATGACACCATGCAAACAATTTGGATAAAATTGAGTGAGGTTTTGATGAAACGTCCATGTTTTGTAAATAATCCACACATGTGGTCATTGTTAAATCCCAACAGTCAGTGCAGAAATTGACAAAACGTGAGCAGACGGGCTGTTCCTGCACACATGTAGAAAACCCACCCACATCGAGCAGCAAATGAGAAGGGCTGACAGCTCCAAAAGTTCTGAGCGGCATCAGGAGGGCTGCTCTGTGAGCTGATGGCCGTGTCATAAATAAAGATCGTCTTCTACTTGATCTATGCATTTGGGGGCCAAGTTCAGAGGCGCACATGAGGTTCCAGATTCCATGACGCAAAGGCGCACGGAAAGACTACAGTCATGGCGTGTGGGGTAACATCTGTGTATTTTTCATATGTGATGCGCTGCATATATGTCCAGTCTCCAGTGATTGTATTTTCTTTTTTCTCATTTCAGTGTGCTGACGACTTGTCCATGCAAATGATCGAACAGGGGCCCTTATACATGCTTGACACAACATGAAAGAGAAAGACAGACTTTGAAATGTAAACCATTGTCCATAGTACGGACTGTCAGCTCAGAAACACACAAGACCCCACGAACGCTCCCGTTCTTACAGCAGGTGCTGGTCAAAGTGGATAAGAGTGTTTCTTTTGGCCAATGTTCCTAAATTAAAGATTTCTCTCAACAAACCTGCCTGACTGGGGCTAGCAAAACGAATAGCTTCTTGACACGCAAATCTATCCATTCTAGCCAAGCACAGCACAGCACGGGTCCATTAAATAGAAGCAGAGACGATGACCTGTCAGGCGAGCGTGTTTATGGTTGGTCTGACAGAGAGCAGGGCACAAACCCGATTGCCACACAGGCAGTTAGACATCATCCGCTCTATGCAAACTAAAGTAAAACTGACACGACACTTTGATCCTGCCTAACACATATGTGATCATGCAGAGGAAACTCAACACAGACACTTGTGTGAGGCCGACCAGTTGAACAGAAGTGATTATACAAAAGCGCAGGATGGCCAGACATTTAGTCATGAGGGTATACACCAGGGGTGGGCAAACTACGGCCCGCGGGCTGGATCCGGCCCGCCTCCATGTTTGGTCCGGCCCACTGAACAATATCAGAGACCCATGTATTTTTTTGTTTTTTTATCTGGCCACACGATCAAGACGTGACATTTTACTCCCCCCTTCTGCAGTCTGTGCTCCAACCTAAAACCTTCTAAAATCTCTGTCAAACAGAATAGAAGACAGTCTTTCCTTTCTATGTAGCAGTTCATCTTTCCCGGTTTAACTCGTCCTTTTAGAGCGATTATTCTGCCTTTTTTAAACAACGCACCCTGTTCCGTGTCCTGATTGGCTGGAGACCTTGTCAATTAATCTCCCCAGTCCGTGCCGTGTCTCCTGTACAGAAACGCGCAGCTCTTCAGACCAAAAATCTATGATCAGATCTTTGTTTTCATTCTAAGATCCTGGACCTAATTTCTATGAAGGTTTGAGTATTTAAACAAGAGAGAAAAAGTGTGTAAATGTCTGAGAAAAGTGTATTTAGGCAGTGAGGAGTTTTACTGCCATTAACGTCTAATCAGACTCCGTGGATTTCACGGTTATTTTTAGAACGTAACTCCTGCAATAAACGAGGAAACTCTGTACTGGTAAAAAGGTAACGCAGACATTTGCGTAGCTGCAGCAGAAAACATAGAAAAGAGCTTTTCATTATTACTGGATGACAAACAGACGCGCAGAACACAGCGCAGCTGCTCAAACTGATGAGCTGCAGTCCTCAAAGTCTATTAGGATTAGGATGGGAGAGGATCGATTATTTATTGGGTTTTTTTTGTTTTTTTTATGTATCAGTATATTTTTTCTGAAGTTTTGTCTTTGAAAATCATAGTGTTATTTGGTCATTGTTTTATTTCATAAATAATTTTCTTTTATTAAAAGGATCATGAATGAATGAAACTTTATTCATACAGCACTTTACAACTCCTTGAAGGTACCAAAGGGCTTCACAATTTCACATAGATCTAAAATTGGAACAAAAGTTTTAAACTAAAAACTCTATAATATTCTATTTTAGAATATAATTTTTAATCCAAATGTTTTCATCTACATTCAAGGTTAAATCATTCTCACTCCACGCATCTGCTCGTGGTCCGGCCCTTCTATCCAATTTTAGAACCCTATTTGGCCCGTAAGTTAAAATAATTGCCCACCCCTGGTATACACAGAAGCCATTGGGGAATTCATGAATTCATTAAGAAATTCATATGTTCCTAATTAGTACCAACTAATGTTTTACTGAACAAAATGAGAGAACAAGGACGTGTTTTCTCAGTGAAACGCAACCGCAGTAATGTGTTACAATTCATAATTGGCGAGGCTTTTAGAAGTGTTATTCTGTTATAGAAATCTAGAATGTTGGGTGTAATAACTGGCAATGTTTTTTACTTTCAGAAACATAGTGTTTAAAATCTAAACAAAATATGATAAAAAGGATTTCATAATGCATGATCAAGAAAGAGCTTATCTCCATAAGGAAAATCTGTTGTAGAAATGCATGTAGGGTTGCCTCTATAAGCACCAACATAATTGATTTGGTATCCCCTGAGCGATTATTGTCGTACAATAAAGGAATTGGTCCAAATGTCAGCATCCATCAAGTCCGAACTTGCTAGTCATTTGTCAAACATATCCAGACATATGAAAAAGTCCCAGAAAGATTTGAGAAAACTTCATCTGTATGAATGAAACCACTGGACCAGCTTGACCTGGTTCGCACCAGAGGACTGAACGGCTATCATTCAACAACATTGTTACTTGGCCAGAAGACCAACAGCTGACCATCCAACCAGGAAATGTGAGGTGGCTTTAAAAGGTTTTGAGACATTTTTCATAGGGTAGATGTAGTCATCCCACGCTCTTATAATTTTAATATGTCATTAGCATGTGTCAAATGCGACAACATACCAATTTTTGTCATTCTGGGTTGGTAGAGACGGCAGGACGTCTCTACCGACGAGTGTGGTTTAGTCGGGTTAAGCGAACCCGACTAAACCACACTCGTCACAGTTTACTATTTTTGGAGAATGTAGCTGGGACAGGAGGACATTCCCCTATACAACACTATGCAGACTTATGAACTGCATCAGACTGCTTATGGATTCAACTGCATGGTCAGGGTATCCGTATTTTTGTATTTTTTTGTTTTGAACAGTGTCTATGAGAAACAATGGCAGGTGTGGGAGGGGTTGGGTTAGGAAGTCAAAATGCAAACTCAAATCTTTTTTATTTCTATAGCGCCTTTCATTTCGAGCAGTTTATTTCATTAAACACAAAGCGCTAAGTCAGAACATGTACTATTATAGATGACGACTGTCAAGTGTCAGTAGAGACAACAAGTGAACAGATTGAAGTCATTGTGGGTGCTGTGATTTTGCCAACACTCTTCAAACATTGTCCTGATGGCATGTCCACCAGGACAATGTTTAAGTCCACAATTCCAACCAAGTTTTCAGCTATCTGACTGAAAGGGGAGTTAAAACAGATCTATGAGGGGCCGTATAAGACATTATTTATTCTGAACCATTCACATTCATACATTCTTGCTCTCACAGTCATATATACTCTCTTTCGCATACATATATTCTCTTACGCATCCATATATTCTCTCTCTCACATTCATACATTCTTGCTCTCACAGTCATATATACTCTCTTTCGCATACATATATTCTCACTTGCACATCCATATATTCTCTCTCTCGCATGCATATATATTACTTTACACATACATACATTCTCACTCTCATTGTCACTCTTAAAAAAGAATGTATGTATGTGAAAGACAAGTATATATGAACGTGTGAGGAAGAGTTTATATGTGTGTGTGAGAGAGGAGTATGCATGAAACGGAAGTGAGTTTGCATGAAAAGGAAGGCACTTTGAATGAAAAGGAAGGCACTTTGCATGAAACGGAAGGCAGATGATTTCTCGTGCTCTGATTGGACGAGAGGCCGCCACCTCCCATTTTGAACAGACGCTAACACGAACCAATAAGAAGGCCATCGGAACCTTAAGAAATATTTTATCTTCACCTCAAGTGGTCACAAATCTGTCTGCATCTCTAGAGACACAAAGGAATGTCTCAAATACCAATAATGGTAATAGAAGTGCCACCGAAACAGAAAATCCGTATCCACCTTATTCCTAGCCCCCATGAGCCTTTGCGTGAATTATGGGCGACACTTCCTGTAGACGCTGGAACACGCATTTACATTAAAACAAATTCCTCTTGTTTTCGATCCATAACTACATATAAATGTGGGAAAACCAGCTGTCATTTCTTAAAAAAGGCAACGGTGAGGTGGAGATGAAATATTTGTTAAGGTTCCGATGGCTGCAGGACCCCCGTGGCTACTTCTTGCCGGTTCGTTTTTTTTAAAAAATAAACTTTATTAACAATATCTTGCACAAACAAAATACCAAACACAAAACTCCACTGTGTGCAAAATACAATCTTCACGTTCGCCATGAGAATGAACAAAAAAACATAATGATAACCATGTAAAACAGGTTATGCAAAAAGAAAACAAAAATAATAAGGCAAAGGAATCTGTTAAAGTTTCAGGAGAGACCATGTTTCAACTGTTCTGACAGCTTTTTTGTTAGTGGAAGATTTAATACTGTTCACATACAAAACCATTTCTTTCTGAAAAACATAAAACACGGTTTTTTTGTTGGCATATTTACACTTGTGTATAAAGTATTTAGCCATAATTATAAGTAAATTAACTACATATATTTTTTCTGCATTAAGTCTTTCTTGTGTAAAATATCCAAAAATGATATGCTCGTAAAATAATCTATAATCTTCACATAGATGAGTTCTTATCTAATGTATCACATCTTTCCAAAATAGTTGAGTGAAAGAGCAAAACCAAAAAAGATGAGGCACAGTTTCTGGTGAGGAATGACAGAATGAACAGTTTATGTCCAGATCTTTTTTAAACTTAGTAAAGAAATGTTTCACTGGATAAAATTTGTGAAGAATTTTGAAAGAAATTTCTCTGATTTTATTGGTGATGAAATACTTTTGTGGCAGGGTCCAAACCTTTTCCCACTGAATTCTACATCCAAAGCTGTTCCAGTATGAGATAACATACGGTTTTGTGGCAATCTCATTTTGAAACAGAGAACGGATACTTTGATTATTCCTGCTAGCTGAAAAACATACCTTTCCACACCACAAGTCTGTTAATTTGGGATTTCTTGCTGGTTCATGTTAGCGTCTGCACTGTAATCCCTAGCGAGTTGACTGAACTTAAAAATTATTGTGTAACAGATTACGCAACAGTTAAGTTATATTATTAAAACTTTTAAGTTAACATTTATTAAAATTCATATTGTCAGTTGGCTTACATTTGTATTATTTCATATAAAAAATATTAAGATTCCTCAACTTATAAAAGAGAGATTATTTACTTAAAGTTTTTAATATTTTCCAACTAAAAAACGCTTTAACTAACTATATTTTTATATTACTTAACTCATAAAATATGTAAAATTCACTCAAATGCTTTATAAATTCTTAAATCATTAAATGTGTAGCATTGAAAATATTTAAAATTCTTCAGCTTAAAATGTATTCTAAACAGAGATATTGATACTGCCCCACTACATTTTAAAGGCTAACATTGATAAAAACCAACAAACGTGAAGGCCACACAATAGTGATTGCTTAATACACTTTTTTTAATTGCTCTTTAAAAAAAAGCACAAATATCAAGAGGATGAAGAAACAATAAGTGCAATAAAACTGCATTATAAGAGTGCCACACAACATATTGACAAAAAGAGTTGGTTTTGTAATGTACGGCAGAAAAAGCAAATGATCACAACAAAACACATTAGTTACATAACACTTAAACCAACAAATAGTCCATTCTGGAAGACTCACTCAACGAAACATTCTTCAGCGTCAATAAATGTCCTTTCAGTGGTTTGCTGTCCTCAAGGCTCAAGACAGCATTCTGAATAAATATGAAGGCAAGTTCAAGTTTTTTGGGGTGCTGTAGGTCCAGAGCATAGATGTCCCGAAGAGTTAGAAGAGATTAGTCAGCCAGATGTGTGGGACCACTGACGGCAGCATCAGGAGCATCACCACGACAACTGAGAGGAGAACCACAGCAGTGTCTGTGAGGTCTGGTATTCTGGAAAATACAAAACAAAAAACACAGATGAGTTCAGACCCTCAAAGATATTCATCACACTAATGTCCAAAACTGACATTCCTGCCATCTGTCAATGGGAATCTTTTCATGCTAACATTCTGTTAGCTTTTAATCAACTGGCTATGATGTTTTAAGGACCAACTCCAATTAAAATTGTGTTTTTAAAAAGTTCTTTAGCATTTTTCTGAAGGAGGACATTTATAAAATAATTTAAGACTAAAGCTTCATTTTTCTTTATTCAAATAATGATGGATCAGGAGCAGAAAAGGTAAACGAAACTCCACTCCTTCCAATCAGGAGTCCCTGATGTTCGCCTTTCATCTTCCGTCTCATTTTTAAAACCATTTAAAAATATCACTCAGTTCACAAACTACAAACAAGTGCCCTATTTATTATGTCACTCAATAAAATCTCAATCAATATTAAAGGATTAGTGAAAACCATTGACAGGGAGTCGTTTGCACTTACTGTACAGGTCTTGAAGAAGTTGGAGGCATCTTCATGCAGATAAACAGGAAGTGCAAGGAGGACAAGTGCCCGTCTCATGTTCACGTCACGCTGGTCCTAAAAGAATAAAAAGAAATATACATTACTATTGAAGCAAATGAAGGGCAAACACTTCCAATATTTATTTAAGGAACTTTAAGAAATAATAAAATGATACCTTTTCTAGATGTCTATTTCTAGTAAGAGGACAATACAGTGTTTATGGCATGATCCACTTCAGGTCAAAGACCCAAAGTCATTTTTAAGGCAAGTTACACCTTGGCTTCTTACAGCTGTTATCCGTTTTTGAATTATGCACATTAGAAATTCACCTGGAGGTCATAAATCCTAACCAAGCTGGCCAGTTCCTGTCTGTTTTGGTGGACTTAGTCTCAGAAAAGGGCAGCTTTAAGTTACACAAACATGTAAAAACTGCACAATTTCCTCTGACTGCATCTACTCTACATAAATCCGTTTAAGATCTTGACAGATGAGTTTTCATGGTTTCAAATGATGGAATGGTGCTAATGCAACATCATTTTATTATTTTAATATACTGTCATAAAGACATGACAATATTCCAAAGTGTCTCCACATACATGGCAGTGGAAACACTTTGGAATATTGGCTTTGTAGTACTGCAGTATTATATGTAGTACTGCATAGTGCCAAAGTAACAGAACACAACTTGCACCTCCATTCCATTGTGCCACCTTCAGCCTGCAATCTAAATATGTTTAGTTAAATTGTAAATAATTTCAGCTCTATTTAGACCTTTGGCTAGTTAAAATGTGCATAAATGTTTCCATGCTGCCGTATAAATCTAATAATGGTAATAGTTCAGGATGAATGTATTAAATAAGTATAAAACTCACCCACTGACACCTCTTTTCTGGTGAAATGGTGACTTTCTGGTGAACTTTCTGAAGTTCAGTATCTGAAAAAAAGTCCAAAAGAGATTTTTCAATGTTAAAAAATGTTTCAATTATATTCTGATCAAAAAACATTTATTGCACTACACAACCTATTGCATTTTTTGTTTTTTTAAAATAGCTCTAGACAAATAACTGATCAGGAGACAAGTTACCTGGCTGGCCTTGGCGTCTACCTGGAGGTGAAACACTGAACACTCTGTAGTTCGGTACCTGAACACAACACGAGCACGTTGATTAATTTATTTTTACAAAAACCCTTTTTATAATGGAGATCAGTGATTTATAAAAGCTTAAAGCTGCATCCAAAAACCAATGCTTCCATGTAGCAACCAGGCTTAAAACTGTTGGCGGTAGCTCCTCCCACACAACCGTTAGAGGCTTTGAGTGACATTTTTGGACAAATGTCCAGCAGCAAACTTTAGCCTAAGACAGAAGCCTCCAACGCGAATTTCACACGCGGATCATGTTTAGTGTGATTGCAGCATAACAGATCATTTCTACCTCTGAAAAAAAAAAACCTCATCACTGTCGTAACTTACGGGCAGAAATGCATTTTGGGTTTGGCTCGCCATACGTCTGCTATGACAAACTAATCATGTATACATTTCCACATTAATCTCTAAAACAATCATAACACACATATGTTTAAACAACAGTAAACCACATTTACGGTAGTATAAGAGCATTTTTAAAGCATTCATTCAAAATAAACCATGAACGATACTTACCAAATTAAATCAGGGCTGAAGACAAGACGGCACCATCAGCGATGAGGCGGATGAAAAAAAAACCCGAGGTTGGGGCGTCTTGAAGCGGGACGAAATCGCAACGCTTTGCAGAAAAATAAAATGCTCGACTTTCAATTTCAAACGTCGCATACTCGCATTCGGCAAATCCAACATGGCCACCTGAGCTAACGTAGAGAAAACGAAAGACCCTCCCACCAGTACGTGATGACGTCATAACGCTACTTCAGGGATCTTAAAATTTTTGAGTGCTAGATACAAATAAGCTTTAAAATATTTAGCACTGTTAAGTTAAATTTGAAAAAATCTTGATAGAGCTTAATACTTTATAGTTGAATCAACTACAAAATGACATTTAAGTTGTGTAACCTTAATAGTTATGAGTCAGTACAAGTGATAGGGTTTAGAGTGTGTTCAAAATGGGAGGTGGCGGCCTCTCGTCCAATCAGAGCACGAGAAATCATCTGCCTTCCGTTTCATTCAAAGTGCCTTCCTTTTCATTCAAAGTGCCTTCCTTTTCATGCAAAGTCACTTCCGTTTCATGCATACTCCTCTCTCACACACACATATAAACTCTTCCTCACACGTTCATATATACTTGTCTTTCACATACATACATTCTTTTTTAAGAGTGACAATGAGAGTGAGAATGTATGTATGTGTAAAGTAATATATATGCATGCGAGAGAGAGAATATATGGATGTGCAAGTGAGAATATATGTATGCGAAAGAGAGTATATATGACTGTGAGAGCAAGAATGTATGAATGTGAGAGAGAGAATATATGGATGCGTAAGAGAATATATGTATGCGAAAGAGAGTATATATGACTGTGAGAGCAAGAATGTATGAATGTGAATGGTTCAGAATAAATAATGTCTTATACGGCCCCTCATACAGATCCTCACCCTCACTACACCCAGACCTTGCTCCCTGTGACTTTTTGTTGTTCCCTAAACTCCAGGAAAATGGCATGGACAGTCGTTTTGAGGCCATTGAGGAGATGAAAGAATGTGTGAAGGAGGCTGTGATGAGGGTGGTGGACATGTTCCCACCGGTAAACGTCCTTCCAGAAAATGTTGGAAAGATACAACAAGTGCACGGCAACTGGAAATTTGTACTTTCATGCTTGTCCAAGGAAAATACACGCTGCTGAGGCCGACTGTAGGCTGACAGCATGAAATGGGCGGCACCAACAAGGAGCAAAAGGCGGAGACTCAGAAATCGAATAGTCTTACTTGCAGGTAGGAAAATATTCTTTGAATTGTTTACTCTCAAAGGCATAAGAAAAGCATGATATAGGTACTTGATATAGGCACATGATATAGGCACACAGAATTTTTTATCTGATCCAATAAGTTAAAAAACAAAAACGTAAAACTCCAAAAAGGGAACTTTGTGTTTAGATAAAACAGTAATAAAAAATAAAAAATATCATTGAATTTGAATTTATGATCTGAAATCATAAATTAAACTATTGATTAATAATAAATATATCTTTATGTTCTTTGGTCCTATATCTAAATATGAATAACTCTTATCGCAAAAGGACGAAGTATTAGCGTATTTGTCTTTTCAAAAACTCCAGGTGGCCCAACACGCCGCCAACTCCTCTGGTCTCATCTCGCCTACCGGTGCGACACGTGCAGGCTTACGCACAAAACCTCTGTTTGTGTGGCAGTCTGCTGTGATGACTGGGCATCTACCATGGCGCAGCGAGATATGAGCAACTGTTTAAACAAGCAACGAGTCAGCAGCACAATACAAGCCAACAGGTGACAACAAAGGCTGCCTAACCAAACCGCTGCTCTGCTACAGTGTCAATGGGAGGCTGATTGACTGACGCCCCCCTCACACAAACAGAGAATAATGTTTCTCACCTACTGTCCAACCAGGACTGAACCCCCCCACACACACTCACACTAACACACACACACACAGACACACACAAAGAGCGCGCTATATTTCGCAGGCACACATAAAGCATGCTGTTCTCATAGTACACGTGTTTGTTTACAGGCCAGCATTGTATTTTTGTGTTGGAGGTGAATACGTCTCGGGCTGTGCAGCATCAGATCGTGGGACTGTTCCATAAACAAGATCGCTATCATCAAGAGTTCTCTGTTTATTTGAAACGGCCAGGAGACCAGACGTGACGTGCGCGCGGCGAACGCACAGTTTTACATGCGTAAGAACTTATCTGAGTCGATAAATATGAAGCTCGCGGCATATCGCGCTGTCAACGGCATTCAATTAAACTGTCCTGACACCGTTTTTGCTGCTTTTATGGGAGGAGCAGGGAGGGAACAGAATTACAAAATAAAACAAAAATTTAAACAGATTTGCAGGCTAAGCTGGAATGTAGCAGGTTCTGTTTTAGGAAAATACTACTATAAAATACACTTTTTAATAAACAAAAACTGAAGTCAACATATTTTCTTGTTATTTGTACGCCGCGTGCTACTATTTTTTATATATATCTATATATGTATATATATAGATATATATATATATAAATAAATAATTATTTTTTTTAAACTTATTTTAATTAAAAAAGAACAAATTATGATGTCTTTCTAAAAATAAAAATAAACTTTTTTCTTCACTGCCACCTGTGCTTCTGTATTTTTTGTAGAGTCAAAGATTTGCAGCAATAAATTCAAATTGTGTTGATATAAACTGACAAGTAATGTTCGAAAAGACCATTTCCACATTTTATTGCTGAAATACAACATTCCTTTGGAAATGCAGACTTTGGTTATTTAGTGGTTGTTTAACAAAGATGCGCTGTGCTTTTACATCCACTGAGTGAAATCTGTTTATGAAATATTTCAGTGTCTTTCTTCGACTTTTGTAAAGAAACTGGAGATATTTGGTTTCTGTTTTACCTTAGTGAATGTTGCTTTGGTTCTGTTTCGTGGCTACAATCCACTGTTGCGGACAAATGTTGCAATGTTATTTAACATTATTACTCAAGTCTTCATCGTCAGGATGTTTTAGACTGAACCACAAGAATATTTGTGCAACAAAATACATTCACGCTAAACAGAATGTACTTAAAAAACCTCAAAGCAAAGCTCCGTTGTATTTAGAAGGAAAAAAAGACATACTTTTTTGGTACTTTACTGCAATCTAAGGCAGCTGACAAGAAGCCCAAACTGTACTAGTCTTCATGCTTATGTTTTACTTGACAGCTCCCTCTTCTGGTTAAAGTAGCACAGTGTGTCAAAATTTAGGTTGGACTTCATTTAAAACTACTGTGTTTCACATTTTCTTAAAGTTCAATTGACGTGAAAATGGCTAATTTGGAACAATTTTCCAAACTTCTGGAGAAAAAACTTTGATTTGAAACGAGAAGAGATGTTTTTGGTTGCTGCTGCTCTGGTCCACCGGTGGAACCTGTTGTTCACAAAGTGGCAAACTGCAGTCCTCAAAAGTGTTGGCTTGTCTTGAAAAACTTTGGTGGTGGAGACTCACTCGGTCAGTAAGTAAATAAAAAAACAAACTAGAAAGATGTTGAGCTTTGATTTCACCTCTTCTATCATGGAATCGATGGCGTCGGACAGCTCCCCTTTAGTTGCGTCGCAGGCCACCATGTTCCTCAGCCTGAGGCAGTATTCTCTCAACTGAAAGAGAAAAAACAGAATAACTGAAACAAATGTCACTCCAATGACTGTTGTGTTTGTTCATGAATTAGTAAAAAAAATGTAGTTATTCTGCTAGCAAAAGATAGGAGAATAAATACTATTAAAATTTTAAAACCTTTGACATTTTTAAATGTAAAAAATCTGGTATTTAAATTTGCATCTGAACTGCTATTCTGCAGTTTTTTTCTTTCTTCATTTTCCTTCTTTTCACATCACACACTTTTTAAAGTAAAATGAACTATATCATATTGAATTTAAAGAATCGTTTTTCTTAATTTGACATAGTAAAACCCTCAATAAACCTGTAAGTGTCTGCAAATATTTTCAAAAAACTGCTTCTAGATTTATATTACGTATTAGATAAAAAATGTTATTCAATTGAATTCAATTCATTCTTTCTTTTTTATAGCCCAAAATCACAACAACAGTCGTCTCAATGGGCTTCGTACTGGTAATTGTAAAGTAAACATGAAATCATAAGGATCATAAACGCATAGAATTCATTCTAACTGAACTAACTAAACTAAACTGGGCATCTCTGCCCTTAGACCCTCCATTGCGGTATAGAAAAACTCATAAAACAAAAACGGATTCCGGAAAAAAAGAAGAAACCTCAGGGTTATTTATTAAACAAACAAGGAATTCCTTATTCTGAATTCTGAAATTACAAGTGTTTAAATGCACTATTTTCCTTTTTTAAAAGGTGTTTATGTACATATAAAATGAAAAAAGTAGCTTCACCCCTGAAACAACCTACTTTTGTAAATGTGAGTTTTGCTGTAAGGCAGCCACACCCTCAACCGTACAACTTTTGTCTGTTCTCAGGCCAAACAGGTTTTTTCTAAATAAAAACAATAAGTAGTCTGATTCATTTTCAGCTGATCTCTCCAATGTTTTGCAGAACACACCAACCATCTGTTATGATTTTGAAAACAATAGGCAGAAATAGTCAAGTTCCACCACTTGATCTCATTTTTGTTTCAGAAGCAAAACTAGACAATCACCACTAGAAGGGTTTGTTGCATTGACTGTATAAGAGAGCTGGACTGAGTGGGTGTGACATCACCCACAGAAAATGACTTACATCCTGCTCCAATTAAATGAAATCAAGTCGCCATTTTTTAACAACATAGAACGCCATGTTGGAGCCAGTGGGCGTCAGTAAGTAGAGATTGGTCCCAATTTGGGCTGCACGATATGACGAAAACTCGCGATATGCGATACTAGTGATTCATTTTGCGATAACGATATAATTTGCGGTTTATAAACAAATAGCAAAACAACCAAAAACATCATTCCCATGTCATTGCAACAGTTTAAAAATTATTCTCTAAATGACTCTCGTCGACATAGATGACAAACATCTAACATAATAGGCCTCCGTCTGATTGGTCAACAACATGAAGGCGTCCATGCGATTGGTCAAATGCATAATGGGATTTATTTGATTCGTTAAATGCTTCAAGCTGCTATAAGATTGTTTTAACACATTTAATGTTTACAATTTATTGTGATTTTCGCCATATCTTGGGATATACATATTGCAGAGCTGGATAAAGATCAATTTGCGGTATATTGTGCAGGCCTAGTCCCAATCGATCTTAGTCAACGTTTCTATGGCATCTACTCTTTCCAATCGAAGGAGTGAGCTTGTTGGAAGTCCACACCAACTTCTACTTGAAAGTGGGCCCAGGAGAATCTGTCAATCAGACCTTTCGAACCTTCGAGATGAGACAAATACTTTTATTGAGGCCTCTGATTGGCCAGTTTAAACCTTGAATAACTTCTTCTGACCAATAGAATGACTGAGTAACAGCTGTTTCTTTCTCAATAGAGAAGTCTTTGGGATTTTGGCTTCTCTAAAGCAGCGGTTACTTCCTGCTTTGAATGCCAGAGGGGCGGGGTCTTTCAGTCAGTTCTCCTGAACAGTCAGTAGTTTTTATCTTCGTGACCAATCTTCCCGTTTAGATTTGGACTGAGCTAAACGTCAGAAAACACTGCTTTTGTACCTTATGATTGAGAATGTCATTCATTCTGCGTGAGGCCTCCGAGCTGTGGGACTCTGGAAAGCATTTCTTTGGAATCACGCCATACTTCTCTGAAAGCCAGAACACACAACACTTGAATCAGTAAAGTTGATAAACACGAACGTTAACCCAACACTCATTTAGCTCCACGCAGTTAAGAAATAATCCTCCTGATTAGTGCGATGAAACAGGAACGAACCAATGAGGTTCACCAACATGTCCCACTGTCCTCCGTCATTGGTTGGATTGGAGAGCAGGAACTGAACCAGGCGCCCGTCCACCGGCTCCTTCCTCTGCGCCGTATCCACACAGGCGTGGAGGAAGTAATAGCAACGCTCAACCTGTTCATAAACGTAAGAAGTTGCCTAAGTAACCTGGGTGTGGAGAATAAGAGCAACAATTGCCCTTGTGAGCATCAACTAAAACACACTCAGAAATACTTTCAAAATAAAGCTTTTAAGGCAGCTACAGCTGAAAGAGGCGCTGCTCAAGCATGACATTAGTGGAAACAGGACACATTAGGATAGATCCTCCCCAGCAGTGGACCCAACCTGAAGGTTTATCTGCAAATTCTTCCATTATGGGTTTGAAATCACTAATCTAACATGGCGTACTACGGCCATCATTAAAGAAGGAAAAGAATAAAATATATCAGGAATAAAATTATAGGAAAATATTCAAAGCATTATGACAATTCAGTAAGAAAATCGTGAAAAAAGCTCAACATTTTACGCGATAGAATATGTGCAATACTAGTCATAGACGTTTTAAGAGAATAACGTTATAAAATTATGAGAAAAAAACACAACATTTTATGAGAATGAAGTACCTGTAATAAAGTTATAAGAAAAAAGGTCCAAAATGTACAAGACTAAAGTTGCACAATTAGAAGAAAATAGTCATAATTTTATGGGGAAAAGAAACTAAAATTTACATGAAAATAGTTGTCAAAGTTATGCTTCAAAAGGTTACAATTTTACAAGGAAAAAGTCGTGCATTTCTGAAAACAAAGCGTTAATTTTTTTTATTGTTTTAGCAAAGACACATAAATTCAGCACATAATTCAGAAAAGTCTGTTAGACATCGGACTGCTTAAGAATATCGATTAATCGGTTTAACCTTTCAGTAAATCTACATCCTTATTTCCCTTAAATCACAACCTTAAAAAAAAAAAAAAAGCAAGACTTTTTTCTTTTTTTAACGAATTATTACTTATCATTACTTAATTTTACACCTTTACTCTTGTAAAATGTTTTTAAAAAATTCTAATTTCATGACTTTCGTGAGACAAAAAGCATTTTTTTGTACAAATGGGATATCTGAGCATTCAATGTATTTAAACATTTTTTTACGAAACATTTGAAAGAATGTGGGACCATGTCAAAGAGAACTAATGAGAATTTAGCTTGTTGAAAACAAAAATTTTGGGGGGGGGGGACAAAGCACGGCTTCTGTTTCTCATTCTAGAGGCATTTTTTGACTTTCAAAACAATCTTACTTTAGCTCATAATTTCACATTTTTCTAAACTTTCCGTTTTAGTTCAGAACTGATTGTTTTAGTCATTTGCTAAATCAATCTTTATTAATTATCTATCACTCAATCAATTTTTTTGTTGCACCTTTATAAGATTCAACATACCAGGTGTTTTATACCTGACTTTTTCAATAATTTTACTTTCTACATGTTTGTCCTGTTAAAATTAGTGCTTTTTATTTCTTGAATTTTTTTATTTGGGTGTGTGAAACCCTTATGAAAAGAGCTATAGCACTAAACTAATTTCCTCTAAAGACATAACACCTTTGGATTCTTAAACCAGCCAGGAAAATTAAAATATTTGTCAGGTAGCTTGAAAAAAATCACAAACGGGATTGGTATTAATAGACGGACATTCCTGTTTTTACAATCAAGAGTGTTTTGAACCAGCGTGTGATAAAGAATGGATGTATACCGGTTGGACCTGCATCTCTTTACACTGTCAGACAGAAAGGAGATGAGAATGACAAAAACATCGAAATGTTCCACGAGGTGTCACTGTGACGTCAGCCGTGAATGAGCTCCAGCCACGACACACAAAGAGGGGTTTAGCGGGACAAAGACGGCATGCTAGTAGAACGCAGCAGTGGACAAACACAGCGACATGACAGCGGAACAACAGAAGCATCTATTGGACCAGGGGGTATTCCAGAAAGCAGGTTATGCTAGCTCCCACGGTAAGTTTGAGGATAAGAAACCTCAGCTTTCAGTTCCAAAAATGGAGGTATGTTTCAGGGTAGGTCAAGTTGCTATAGCAACTCATTCTCTGAACATAACCTGGTCTGTAGCAGATTTAGTTGAAGATTAGTTTGTTTTCATAGAGGTGAAGGAGCATGCCGTGTCCATTTGAAGATGATTTAGTGGATGAAAAAGTTCAGATAATACTTTTTCCACCGTGATGGATGTTGGACAGGGCTCCAGACTAACTTTTTTCACTAGGAGCACAGTGGCCCCTAACTGAAAATTTTAGGGGCACAACCAGAAAATTTAGGGGCGCATACCGTAAATCAACATTCTAACCAAATCTACTCATTTCCACTGTATTACTTATAAATACTTTAATAATAGATGCAGAAATTACAATGTGCTGTTTCAAATTCAGTGTCACATTTTATTCTGCACTTTTGAAGATGCAACAAAACAAAAGCATCGCTGTCATGACAGTACAAATTTATCTTTGTGACACCAAATAGGTGCAGCCAAGATGCACAATAAGCGTGGTTGAGATCACCCAGGTGAACTCAACGCTGCACAGATCACCTGGTGTGTGACATATATTTTTGTTTTTGCTCCAACATCAACTGTCAATCGAGAAAGGGGTGGGAGCAAGGGGCAAACCTACCCGGACACAGCTGGAAACTGAACTGACTGAAAGCTGCCCTACAGACTACAAAACAATGCATTATGGGACATGTGTCCTGGTGGTTTTTGTAGTGGAGTGATAAATTAAAATAATTTAAAATACCAATTCATTAAAAAAAGGCTACATACATCACAAAACATTAAAATAATCATAAAATATATAATAACACAGATCATACTAAGGGGGAGAAGAATATTAAAACTAAATTGAATGTTAAGGACAACTCCAATTTCCTGTTCTCCTTCAGTCTTGCTGCAGATTCGCTTTCATCTCACAGCCCCCCCGCCCTCACCCCCCCGGTCTCCCCAATCATCCACGCGAGGTGCCGGTTCATCTTAAACACGTCTATCGTTGCATTTTCCCCACGTATTTTCAGTGTGTCTAAAACTAATGTTGTTTTTGCTCGAGCGTGTAGGTGTGGGACATTTATTCTCCTCAGCTGACCCGACTCCCGCGGGACGGTGTGCTGCCGTAACAACCGCGCAGGACCGTTTGATGCGCCGCCGTAACTGTAACCAAAACCTAAACCTTCCTCCGGTTCTGTGCGGCCCAGAGAAAAGTTCAGCACGGACTGCATGTATTTAGAAAATTACGAGCGAATAAATACGTTCTAAAGGAAAGTAAGGAACTCCTTAGTGTGGTCCGGGGAGGGGGCTGTCAGGTGTCCTGCTTTCAAGCCCTGTCATTGTCACGCCCCCAAGAGTCATTTACCCCACTGTGATTGGTTGGTCAGCTTCGCGCACGACAATGAAAAAGTGTCATTCATACAAACTGGCGGGCTGCAGTAACATTAAACCTTCATATTAAGGCGGGGACCGCAAAATATCATCTTGGGGGCCGCAAATAGCCTGCGGGCCGCGAGTTTGAGACCCCTGCTGTACACTCTGGCACTGGTACACTAGCCGCAGGTGGGAAGAACGAATCAATAGTTCGCTTGCTCATAGCTCAGACGCACATATCAGGTTTTGATATTTGTCTCTCCGTTTCCTTCCCACAGATGTTTACGCGCGCTCGATTATCTCTAGGCCCCTCCCCCTACACGCATTTTAGCCACTCAGTGTCTGTCCCTATTCTTCTCACACGCAGTGGCCGCCTCGCACACAGGCATCACGCGAGAGTGTATGTGCTCGCGTTTAATGAATATGTGCGCGAGTGTGTGTGTCTGCCTGCGTCCGTGTGCGCTTGCGTCTCATTAATTATTTCATTGATCATTGACGTGCCCCTTCCACGTTTAATGTATAAAAAATACGAAGGGTGGGGGAAGCAAATTTACTGGTCGCGCATGTGCGACTGGATGTAAAATTCAGTCGCACACTCTCAAATTTTGGTCGCAAAATGCGACCAATTGCTCGCAGTCTGGAGCCCTGTTGGAAAAATAAACTTTTTTACTTTGATCTAACTTAATTATTTGCTTCAGTTAAGATAAATCATTTTTTTAGTTAAGTCACCTTAAAAATGACACGTAGTTATCAGACATTTATTTTATTTTCATTCAAATTAATTAAATTAAGTAGGTGTAACTTTGGTGCTGATGTTAGATCAGCACCACAAGGAATTGTGGGATACCATTCCCTTTGAAAATACAGTATGTCTGCAGGCTCAAATGTAGACATGAGAGTTCAAGAAGTACAATAAATTAAGATGGAAAAACATTTCATTGAATTGGAGTAATATGACATTTAGTTAGATAAATATGTAAATTTGAGTTGTAAAAAAATATTGAATTGGATTTATTAAGTTGAATAAATGTTATGTATATATATATATATATATATATATATATATATACGTCACAATGAAAATAAGATCAGAAACTCATGCATTTACCTTGTCCGTTCTTTTTCTCCAAGCAGAAACTCTTTCTTTTGCTAATGATGCAGTATTATTTGTTGATGGACGTATCTTCATACGCCGTCATTAGTGCTCTCTCCAGAAATCGGTGATCCATTGAGAATGTCTTTATGTACTTGCCGTGCACACGCATTGACCCAGGGTCGGGCGTAATTACGCTAACTCAGGGGTGCTCATTACGCTGATCGTGATCGACCGGTCGATCTTCAAGAACATGAGGGTAGATCACAGATGAGCAAAGATAAATAAATAAAAATAATATACTGGACATGACTGACATGCAGAACGGCCAATCAGACATCTTCTGAAACATGTGTCACTGCACATGCGTGTATAAATTCACTGAGCGCAAATTCTGTCAGTCATCAGAAAGTCTTTTCTGCCCCGCGGCACGTCAAGTCCCCGGCAGAAGACCACTCCAGACAACCGGAGTGTTTATTGAAGCCGTCCTGCGTGTCTCCTCCTGCTATCAGCTCTGCAGTTCTCGCCCGATAAATACGAGTTCATTAAGGAAGCGTTTTTTTTTCTGTGGCACGCGCTTCGTACGCAGCCATCAGCGCCTTTGGAATGCCACGCTCCCGGCATTGCACGGTTTACAACAGAGCATGACTAATAATAATCGCTGCTTTCTGTCTTTGTAATAAAACGCCTCATCTGTTAATACAAAAGTATCTTTGGCCGCATTTACACTGCATGGTTCAAGTGACCCAATTCCGATTTTTTCCGCTCATGTGGCTCAGATCAGATATGACCGGTGAACGTGTAAGCAGGACAAAAGCGCATGGTTTCCGATTTTCTCAGATCGGAAACAGGCCTCACTCATATGTGGAAATAAATCGGAAATGAATCGGATACGTGCATTTGCGTGTGCCATGTAAGCAGACAAATCGGATATTCCCCAGTAAATGCGAGTCGTACGTGAGTGACGTCAACTCAGGACACCACCAACTGAGGTCACATGACTTATTAAGGTGCTTTTTTGCGCTGATTTTGCTGTTAGCGTGTTACCTTTCAGCCTCAGGCTTCAGACCGTAGTCGGAAACCGTTATTTCCGGTCCGGTCCTGGTCAGGACGCAAACGGTAACTAATGAAGCGGGACACCGTTGCTCTGGAAGGCTAGAAGCCGTTTATTTCTTTGCTTGGATCAAACTGTTAGTCCAGCACAACGTCTGCAAACACTTCCTCATTCAAAACTCAGAGAACATAAGCCTTCCGAGCAGCCTTTCTTTTTCCTCTGCTGTGCATCCCCTCAGGAGCACCCAAGGCAACGCCTCCTTACGTCGCTACGTTGCCTCCATGACAATCACAAAGAAACACAAAAAAAGGGGAGGGTTTCACCATGCTAAATGTTTGCCATTTGGACCAACGCATCTTCTATATGTGCTTTTATTACTGTTATGATTATTATTAAGGGCCTGCTCGCACATCATTTTTTAAATCCGTGCGGTCAGTGCTCAGGTCCACGGTAGGCGGAAATGCTGCTACATTACGTAATCCTCAGAACGTCTACGTTTGATAGTTTCAGGACTGTATAGTGTAAATGCAGCCTTTGTGTAATCTTACTGTGTAGTTTTTAATCATCAGTACATAAACAACAATGTACAAATAAACATGTAACTAATAAACAAACATTTACTAATAGTAAATGTTAGTAAATAGTAAAATACTACTTACTAATAGTATTTAAATGTCTTGAAGATCTACCTGTGTGCGTGTGTGTGTATATATATATATATATATATATACACACACACGCACACAGGTAGATCTTCAAGACATTGTCGATTCAAAAGTAGCTCACATGGCAAAAAAGTGTGAGCGCCCCTGCGCTAACTCAAATCCGGTCTTTTGGAACCGACATACCCAGAGTAACAAGTTCAGGCGGATTTCATCCAGAGTTCAGACATGCTTTCTGGAATACACCCCTGAATGTTTGCACAAAACCTCAAGCAAACAACAACAACAAAAACGAAATTCTAAAGAAAAATATTGAACAAAACAAATAAAGCTTTACGGCATTCGTTACCTTGTCCCAGAAAAAGAGATAGGACTGACTGAACTCAAACTCCTCTATGTTGAATTTCTTCATGAAGGGAAGACGCATGACGTTGAGGCACGAGAAGATCCAACATCTCCCTGTCGAGGACAAAGAGCAGAGAAAGACACGGAGAAAAAAGATTTTAGTTCAAACCAGAGAGAAGACCTGATAATAAACCAAAAGTACTTCCAAAAACAGAAGCTGATTTCTAAAAAATAAAAGGCAGATTTTCACAATAAATTTATTATAATTTTACCCAAATAAAATGTTGTCACCATCATTTCAAATAGATTGACACAAGGCACAAAAATGTTTTGCTAATTATTTTGACCAAATACGGTAGTTTACCACGTTTAGATATGTGACTTTGTCAGAAGTCCACATCTTTGAAAGCGGTTTTGGGAGAATTTGTCCATCAAACAATTTGAACATTTGGCATTTAGTGAGGCATCTGATTGGTCAGTTTATTACTTGAATAACTTGCAGTAAAGAAATAATATGGACAAAAAAATGTTAAGATCAGCAAGAAAATGTTAAAAAAAAAGTAACAGATCTTGGAGCCAGCGGGTACTTCTTGCATGGAACGTGAGGGGGAGGGGTCGCTCAGTCTAATTCTCCTATACGGTCAATGGGTCCGTCCAACGTATTGTTTACGTAACAAATACGGCCTTAATAAAACAGCATATTTCATCTGGTCCTGATTCTAAACGATTTGAATAAAGAAATAGTCAGAATTTTCTCTATACCCCTTGTGCTATCCTATGGGGTCCAGATGACCCGGTCCTTACATTGATGTGTTCTCCCTACCATGACAAAGGTGGATAAAGGTGGAAAGATTTCATTTAATCCATGGACACCAGTGAAGATCACAAATCATTGAAGAAAAAAGGTTCAGCGCACTGTCTAGTGGGTCTAGATGACCCAACTCCCAACGTTAAAGTGCTCAGGACAGCACAAGGGTTAACATGTCCTCCATTATGAGAAAAATAGATCAAACGATGATCATACTCAGTGGTTTGGTTTTGTTCTTGGTCATGTTTTTGGTTTTCTTTTTGTCAGTCACTCCAGTTTCAGGTTGATGATCCACAGCTGTCTTCAGTTCAGTTAATTGCCCTCAGCCTATTTAAGTGTCTTGGTTTCTGTTCATCCTTGTCAGGTCATCTGCTCTTTTGTGTCACCAGTTTGGTTCTCCCCATAGTTTTGTCATGTTTCAGTTTGTTTATTAAATGTTTTATTTCCTGTCCCCAAGCCTGGGGCCTGTTTCAGAAAGGAGGTTAAGTGTAAACTCTGAGTGCGTTAACCCTGAAATCAGGGAAACCCTGGGTTTTCCGTTTCAGAATGGGAGGTTTGTTAAACCAGAGAAAGCAGAGTAAGTCAAACCCGTTTCTGAAAGAGAGGTAACTTATACTCAGAGTCAGTGTCAATGATTACTTACGCTGTGAACCTAACCTGGTCGGGAGCAGGTTTTATTCTCTAAACTCAAGGTTTCTGCCGGTCCCCTCCCCTTTTTAAAGACGAAGTGGTATTTTTCGCTTTAACCTTCATTGCCCAAATTTCCGTCACACAGAGACGGTCTAAGTGACGTGAATGGCTTGTCCTTTTTTGGAGGACCCAATAGACGAGGAGGCTGCATTAATTCGTAGAGAATTACATTTACGTCGTGCGAGGATTTTGAGACCTAGACTCGATTTTTTGTCATTTCCCCATACGTTTTTGTTTGAGCGTTACCGTTTTTCGTTGCAGTCAATTCCATATATATACAATGAAAACAACATTAGGTCTTGCTATGTAGATGTTTCATATGTCAAATATTGTCAACAAAGCCTACATCCATGACATGCTCACATTTGACCTGATTGAATTATGTTTTTATACTTCATTTTTAGCTGCTGCCATGTTCTTTTAATTCCTGCAGGATTGCATCTACATGAAAATGAAATCAGGGACACTGAATTAGATTAATGTAACAATTACTTTTTGGAAACACAATTTCTTAGTACTGCTTACTTTCTTAATCCCATATAAACCTATACCACTTGATCAATACAAGGGTAGACATAAGCTCACTTTTAAAAACACAATTCTGTAGCAGCCCATGCAGTGTCTCATGTTCATGCATTTACTACTGCAGTTACGTTAGTGGGACTGTAGGGGGCATGTGTTCTGCTGTGCAAGATTTATAATAAAGAGACATGTGGAGTGAACAGACGTGTGTGTCTGAGCGCCATAATTTCATTCACATCTACCGACACCGAACCCTGTGAGGCCGGCTACAATTGCATGTATTAATATTAAACTGACCAACGTTTGCAAGAGGGTAAGGTTAACAAAAAAGTCCTCTAAACATTACAGACGTTAAATGCATTTTCCCCCTGATTGGTTCTGTACACTATGCAGCATTTCATGTAATTACACCAGGAATAACACTTCAAAAGTACACCCAAATTTCGCCATTTTTTATTTCACACCTTACGCTATTTAAAAAGTTATTACAGCCAATATTTTATAACAATGATTTAAATGCAAACTTAGGCATTAACTTGAGCAGCTATGTTTTCCCACGCTAACTGTCTCTGTTTTGCAGATGCAGCGGTGTTGCTTTTCTTCCGGAATATGTGCTCATATTCACTGTAACTCTGCAGCAGCACGTCAAGTTCAGCTGGCGAAACATATGCAGACCTCTTTTTTTCACGGTTGCCATGGTGACTCGTGATATCTGCGCTCCATTGATAATGGCTTCTTATAGTCGCGGTGCGGACGCTTAACTCCGAATCAGTCCACTCAGAGTTGATTGATCTAACTCGGATCAGCTTCTCTGAAACAGAAAACTCTGAGTTGTTAATCTCTCGATTGACCAACTCAGAGTTCAAGTTCAACCTCAGAGTTGGTTGAACCTCCTTTCTGAAACAGGCCCCTGGTCTCCTGCATTTTGGGTCCTCCACCATCAGTTCCTGACACTACTGTAAAATAGTTCCTTGTGGTCGTCCATTTTGAGCCAAGAAAAAAGAAAAAAAAACTGTTGCTTCACCAGAACAGCAGTAGTTCATTAGAAATTCACCCCAAAGTTGTGGGCAGGGCCATTGGCGCGGAGTAAGCCTTCCCATAATCCCTTTGCCTGGCGACTGTAGTTTTTTATGTAACAACCACTGTATTTTATCTTTTCTTTTTTAACTTTTCTTTTCTTTTAATGGACCTACTGAAGTGGTCAATTCTCCTGTTCAAAATGAAAATAAAACTTTTTCTTGATTTTCTTTGAAACTAATTCTTGCCATAAACCTTTTTTCCAGAAAAAAACTCTGCACATAGAGGAGGTTGTGTCCATCTAGATTTAGTTTTTAACACATATACAGCATTTCTTCAAGAGATCTGATTGGGAAAAAAAATCTAAAAAAATCTCAGACAAAAAAAGGAAAAACACAACTAATCACATTTTGTTTTGTCGAATAGATTATGGTCAATTTGCTAATTTTGTCTCGTTTAGGTTACAGAGGTGGTTAAGAGGTCCAAACAAACCAAATGAAGTGGGATGTGTTGCTATGAATGTGGTCGTAGGACTGCACCTGAGTTTTTCTGGTTGGTGATGGGTTTGCCCTCTGTTGGGATGGAGTGCTGGAAGATGTGAACGGTATCCTGAACGGTCTGCCGGTGCAGGCAGACCTCCAACGGGTCGATGCACGTGGACACATTCTGGGCTAGCAGGTACCGCGGCTCCGACTTCAGCCGCTTCACAAAAGAAGCTACTTTTCCTCGACTCAAACCTTTCCAGAAAGTGGAGAAGACCAGGGAGAAAGAGCAGTGAGAAGGGGAAAAAGGTCAAAAATTCAGTCAAACAATATTAAAATATGCTTCATAGCCTTTCCATGAGTCCATTTGTTTACTTCAACCCCCCCCCCCCGTTTAAAATTCTAAGTATCAGCTCTTGCTCTCAGAAGTCAAGACATTTCCTGAAAAACAGTCGATCAATAATCATGAACCCACAGCAGATCTTTCATTGCTTCGGAAAAGCAGATCATTTCCTATTAGATTGAATTTGTGACTAAAACTGGACTTCAAAAAAAAAAAAAGAAAAGGCTGTTTGTTAGGAAGACTCCCAGACGTTTGATGGACCATATCAGAAAATGTTGGCATCATTTCTCTAGCTCCATCTGTAGCACTCCAGAAAGCCTGTGCCATTGGACCGACAGGGCAAAACTAAGGAGTGTGTATCAGCAAGTACTGGCACACACACCTTAGCAGAATCAAGCTGTCTGTAATGGAGTGGGCTCTTCTAACATAGCAGTGCAGAGCAATTAAACATTGACATGGACATTGCTTAGTCATGCATGCAGCCTAGAGTTTGACCCCTCAGCTGCATTGTGTGATTTCCCATCTCAACAGAACTGAAATACAGTGACCACTAGGTTAGAACAGTGTCAGCTTTCATTTATAGTCATGAGCAATTTAAAAAGACAAAGTAAGCCTAAGGAGAAGCTTTTTTTTTTAGAGTGGCATATGGCCTGCAACTGGTTTCCCCATTGGGGTTTACAGCTGTTTCATAATCCTCCTTAAAGCACTGTTGACTTTTCTAGTGTCTTAGTTTCTACATTTCATTGGCTTCTATGAAGGGATTTTGAATTAAATTTGCTAGTGGTGTGACTAAACTGATTTAACCTTTGACTAACTTGCTATTTGACTCTGTTTAGCATCATAAAATGAGTAGTTTGAGTTACAAACACAACTATTTGACAGCTACTTTTGTCTAAATATGATAAATGTATCAACAGAAGGTGGACCAACCTATTTCAGGTTCCAATCTCTTTGTAATAACGCTTATGTGAAGTGTTTTAATGCACCGAAACAATGGAAATGTCCTGATTAATGCTTAATAACTGATCAATCAGATACCCAGCCTACCTTAAAGTGACTGATATTCTTCATCAGGTGTCAATAGAAGTGATTTGTAACTTTACACACAAGTTATTACAAAGCTGCTAGCTTAAAAGAAGCTAATATCCTAATTATATATTCATCACGGAAGTAATGATTGGCTAAATCTAGCTTACCTAGCAATTAAAAAACTTCATATGAACATGTACAAATGTAATAACAGGGTAATAATAACAGTTATGAATCAAGCTAATATACAAATGGAAAAGGTTGATGTGTTAAAATACTCGAAATAGTTTCTATAAATACTTCCCCTGTTCATTTCATTTCAAATAGAGGGTCAGTTAATTAGAAGAAGAAGAAGAAGAAGAAGAAGAAGAAGAAGAAGAAGAAGAAAAAACCGAATTAACATTATCTCTTTAAGAATTTGACAGGGTCCGTTTGATTCTAGAGAAGGCGCTCGGATGTTTCCAGACTGTGTGAAGCGGACATTTGCTAACGCGCGAGCTAAAGTTAGCTTCTCGTGGGATTCAGGTGTCGGAACCACGCTGACTTCCAGCCGCGTGACATGTCAATCCAGCTGAGAAAGCCACTAGGTGGAATGCTAGCGCACTGAATGCTAACCTGGCCCTGTGGCTTTCATAGTTGTCATTCAGCGGCTGCTAAAAGCCGCGCGGCTAAAGAAACACACACAAAAACCATCACGACTAAGGAGGGGAACCCTCAACCCTACCCGCTTCCATGTTCTTAAGGAGCCCGAGTGGCGGTAACTGTATTCCTGGAGAGACGCCGGGTCTTTGTTTATCTCATTCACTAACAGGCAGTCAGTGGGAACAGGGTACGCTCGTTTATCTGCTCTCTAGACAATCTTTAACGTGGCGGCTGGGCGGAGTTTGACAAATGCGGTTTGTGGGAATCCTTGTTCCCGCCCTCAGCAATACGTGGACAAAATCACGAACAAATCCGACTCTGTCAAAAAGTGATCTTGAAAATGCCACGGATTCACCCCCCCCCCCCCCCCCCTATATGCTATAAATTCGCTGTAAAGTTCAAAGTTCCCTCTCTTAATAGTGAAATGACTCACTGAAGACTTTTTATACATCAAAGTGTGTGAAGGTTTTGAATTGAAACATGAAGGTTTTAAAATTTTCAGGAGGTTGAATCGCCACTTTTGTTTCCTAAAACGTCAAAACGGGTAGTAATATAGTAATATCACTGAAATTATATTAGCCAAGGTCGAGCTGAGACCGCATTTGTTTACTATCTTCAGACTTCTTTATCACAACACATTTAGACAGATGAAGTTGACCTTAAGGTGGCCTATTTTTACCCCCCCGGGCTTCAAACTGAACTCAAAGTATCTCTAATTCAACTGGTACTCTTGCATTTTATGCGCTGAATTTGCTGAAAACAATAAACCATTGTTTTCCCTGACTTAATTTTAGTTCACATCACACCAAATAATTGGATTTATCTTTATTATTATAAGGAATAACAAGTACATTTTGCACAGTTTTAGTTTTATGACAAGGAGTAACATCAGAGCCAAACGTCTAACTAACCTATTATACCCCTAAACACTTTACTTTGTTCTTTGTAACTCGTATTTTATTTGGAAAAGAAAAAAAATAAAGTCAAGTAATAATTTTCAAAATACCTTTGTCACAAGGGCTTATTAATTAATACTGTCAATTAAAAAATCATTAAACTTTATTAACAGTTTTTTTTATCTGTATCATGAATCTTGTGCAACGACAACAACAAATCAAACAAACAATGCTTCCTGATGTGTCAACATTCAATTTCATAGTCAATATTTAAGCATACCAGGAGAATACGTATCAATCTCCTGCTTTAATAAAAAAAATAAAAACAGTTTTGTTTGGGCTAAATCTGTATGTTTAGCTTTAAAACTTTATTAGTATTTCAATAATTTTGTAACTACAAGGCAACAGTATCAGAACAACAGCTACTGCCCTTTTTAAGACATCAACACAAATTCAATCATAAGTAAACTAGACTGTATCTTTCTTGGTTTTTATTTTATTTTAACTGACACGTATTTATCGTTTTATGTCTCTGCAACCCCGTTTTTCTGTCTCATTGTGGCACCTTGCTGTGGTGTCGCTGGGTTCCCGCCTGCGATGCTGCACCTAAACTCTGGTCATTTGAACTTCCCATGGGTGACGTCAGAGGTTACCAGCTTACTAAACTCATCAGGTGTTCTGTTTTTTTTTACTAAGCCTAATCACAAAAGTTCAAGGTTGCTTTGTTTGGGCTGACATTTTAAATTACTGTAGATTTGTCAACTGAATCCACTCTGGGTTTGTTTTTGTTTTGTTTTTTAACTGAAAGCAATTTTTTCATTGAAAAATGAGCTAGAATGATGAAACACTGTTCATCGGTATCAGACAGTGGGTCATCCAGCTGAATCTGTTTTTATTTAGACATCCACAAGTCTACAGAATAAAAGGCTGTCCATTCAATTGATCATTTAAACAGGCTTGTCTGTTAATCCCTTATATAATAAAGATACCTTATTTTCAATATGATTACAGTTTCCAAAAATCTGATTGCATGCTCACATTAATCTGATTTATTTTGTTTTTTCAGATCCATTACTTCTAAATGCTGTTTTGACTGAACTTTTAGGAACCTGCAGTCTGAAAAATCTGACATGTCTTAACAATTTTGATCATGCAGATGAATTTAATGCTGACTAGGCGTGTTTATTTTTTTTGTTAAACATCACTTTGTTGTGTTCGATCATGAGAGAAACTCTTACTTCTCCACACGTTTGCCATTTGTAAACGTAAATTAGCAATTCACAAAACATTTTTTTTTTGTCTCTGTTAATAACTGTCCTCTTCCTGGAATAGGAAGGAGTTTTTCTTCACTGAGAAGGAGGATCTAAGGGCAGGGATGTTCAGTTTATCTTAGTCTTTTTAGTTTGGTTTAGCAATTACCTTTTATATTTGATGACTGGTTTAGTGTTCTTATACAATTACGGGTATGAAGCCCGTTGAGACAACTATGTTCTAAAATGGCGCTATATGAATAAAATTGAATTAAAAATAAATTGAATTCCTGAAATTCTGCATGATTTTCCATTTTGCATATGTTTTTAGAGTATTAATAGTCCATGCATGGACAAGAACAATACAACAACTACATGCAAACTACATCTAAAACAATTGTTGAGCAATTTTAACAGACAACGTTTGGAAAGGAAACTCCACAAACAGAACTATGAAACATTGTTTTCCAAACTTGTCAGTAACTGATGGTGTTCGGTCGACCTGAACCTTTCATAAATTAAGGTTAACATCACAAAACCCATGGAGAAAAAAAACGTTGACAGAGCAGATGAGCTGACAATGAAGAACTGAAAACCAGACACTTCATGACACTGGGGGTCATTATAGGAAATGAAAACAGAAGATCAGCAACCTGAACTTGGTGGGATTGACAGGAGACAGCTCAAAACGTGACCAAAAACATCACTGAAAAACCAAACTAAACTACAGAGCCAAAAAACAGTTTTATTATAAAACTTTAATGTATTTTTAACCCTTGTGCCATATAGTCAGAATTTTCTCTATACCCCTTGTGCTATCCTATGGTGTCCAGATGACCCCACCCTTACATTGACGTGTTCTCCCTACCATGACAAAGGTGGATAAAGGTGTAAAGATTTCATGTAATCCATGGACACCAGTGAAGATCACAAATCATTGAAGAAAAAAGGTTCAGAGCACTGTCTAGTGGGTCTAGATGACCCAACTACCAACGTTAAAGTGCCTAGGATAGCACACCTTATATATTGCAATTTTTTGTATATATATTTTTTCAATAGCTGTAGGAGGATTGTATGAAAAAAGTTTTAATTAGTCCGTTAAATGTGATCAGTATGCAATGTTTACACTCAAGCCACATCTGACTGGGTCCACTGATAATCGAATACAGATTTAAATTAGAAGTTATTAAAATAATACAATTTTTGGAGAACTTTAACTCTGGCTTTTCCTTCTATGATATCTATGAGACAAGTTCTGAAGGGTCAACAACACATAAGCTTCTTGTCATCAACGTTGATGCCTTCTTTGATTTTCAACATGGAGATGTGCAATAAGTTACATATTTGTTTTTGAGTAACCAATATTTGACATAAAATGATCCTAATTGTTTCTTCCTTCCTGATCCGACTCTACATTGCTGTTATGTGAGGTGGTTGCTTTCCTGTAATGCTGTGTGTGTGTGTGTGTGTGTGTGTTTGTACATTTACTAGAGAGTGTGAGGTTGGAGTGGTGGGAGGAGAATGGATCATGAGTTCCTTCCTTACTTCCTTCCTTCACCTGGTTTGGAAATGAGCAGCAGGCAGCCTGAAGGGTGCAGAGGGAAAAGAAAGTGAGGCAAACACAGACAACAACTTCGAATCCAGACATCCTTCTCAGAGAAATCCTCATTTTTCCGACTCTTTTTCTGTGTCTGCATTTTTTATATTCTTTTTTACAAGCAGGCTTGTTCTGTTTTTTGGGAAAGTAGAACGTTGACTTGGGAGCAGAAATGTCTTCGCTTTTCCTCAGTGCTGTGAGCTGTGTGTGCGTCTTTTATCTTGGTAAGTGAATTCTTTGGTCTGATCAGATCAACCTCACATTCCTGATGCAAAGGACTTTTTTGGTGTTGTTTTTGAGGAACACGTCCACTTTAGACTAAACAAGGTCAAACAGTTATGTGCAATCGTTTTTACCACAATCTTTGCTGCTCTTTGAACTTATTTGCTTTACAATAATAATACTCTGAATGTATCTTGGTAGGTCTGCTGCCTGTTAAAGGCATACATTGTCTGTATATTGAAATTAATGCATACATTTAACTTGAATCAATATGTTAACTTCTGGTCAGTTTTTTTTTTTTTTTGTAAAGAAATCCATCCTTTAACTTTAATGTGTTAATAACTCTTGATTAGAATTTGATATAAATGTATGTAAATGTTTTGCATTCAAGTTGTACTAGATAACAGTTTTAGCATAATTTGTTAGTAGGTTAAATCAGAGGTTCCCGACTGTTTTCAGGTCACAGACCCGTTTAATCTCAGAAAATATTTTCATGGACCGGCCGGTACGATGCAGAAGTTATTTTTCTTTTAGTTTCCAGTTTCCCTTAAATTCTGGAGGTAAACTTTATCTGCAAGCTCTTTCAAACGTCTGCAGCTTGTTTAAACTGTATTTGTACACTAGATTTTAAGCAGAAACTATGAAATTATGATATACAGCAGACTTTCCCAGAACCCACACCTGTCAAAGTGTAAATTACAAAAGCGGATGCCAACTTCAGCCTAAGGTGCGATGAATAATTACAGAAAAACAAGAAAAGTGATCACTAAAACGGATATTTTCTCAATATACTAAGGTGAGTCCACTGTTGGAGCAACTTTATTAGCAGCCTAACATAACATAACATAATGCTACGTTCACATCTAGCATGTGGAGATTGTCAGTAACACGCTCAAAGTGTTGAATGCGTGTTAAATGCGCGTTTAGCATACGGCGTTTACTGTCGCTACTAATACCAGCGCATGTCCACCACCTATAGTTGGAAGAGGCTTCATGTGAAATGTCAAAGCAGTGAAATCTGGTGGATCTGTCTCTGGGTTTCTTTTCTTTCTCAGCTCTATTCTGATGTATGAAAGACTTGGTGTCACACACTTTATTAGTTTCTCCTCCAAGGTTGGCACTTCTGCGAATTAAAAAGGACGGCATCCATCTGTCGCCATCAAAAAAGACTTTTATTTACTGGTACTAATCCTTGTGGTAAGTGGAATCTCTGATCACATCCATGAGCTGCAGGAAAACCTTCTTTTTCAGGTGCCTCTGCTGAGGCGTGCACACCTGCTGTTCTGGCGAAACGCGGTTCCATTTTCGTGTCTGAGGGACACACGTTGAGTTTGTCCTGCGTTGTCCAACACTGTGAAGTCACCTGGGCAGGCAAATGGAAGTGGGAGAAGTCCATGGACTCGAACAGCAGCATTGTTACAGAAAACCAGAGACACCGTTTGATGGTGAAAACGCCTACAGCGAGTGAGATCCAACTTCTTCTAGAAGTCCGAAGAGTCAAAGCGGCAGACATGGGGGCCTATCGGTGCAGTGTGGAGTGGGGTGATGGCAGCACCGAACTCGGACATTGGACATATGTGAACATCACACGAGGTAAACAGTGTAACACTGAGAAAAAGGGATTATATCCATCCAGAATATTCAGTATTAGTTTTTGTCCTCCCTTTCAGTGGTTCCCACTCAGAGAAAGGTCTTGCACAGGTATTATGTTTTGGCTGGCGCTTCCCTTTGTTTGCCAGTCATTTTGGGGTTGGCTCGATGTCTGAGTTCAAAGGTCAAACCTCAGCCTCAACACAGGATGCCGGTCATTTATGCCGCAGTGACCAAAAATCGACCCCACGAGGCTCCGCAGCCTCCGGCTCGACATTCTCTTCCACAGGAATGCAGTTCTCCAGCTTTCCAAGGTATCCAGTTGAATTTTCAGTCAGTGTCACTTTGAATGTGAGTTCAAAAAATGTGCTATCAACTTTTCACCTTCATTTTTTATCTTTCAGCCCCTAAATCCGAGCAAAAGACTGAGGTGGGTTTTAATCATACTCGTGTCATATTTTGTTAAGTGCTAATTGTTGGCCTCAGGGGATTCAAACCAGCTTTTTGAGTAATTTTGTCTTTTTTCTTAAATCCTGACATTACAGCTGGTGTATGCAGACATCTATCAGGATGCAAAAGGATCACAGCGAGGTGTGAGAGGTCCCACTGAGTCCACTGTGTACTCGTCCCTCAGGTCCTACTGACTGCAGCCCACCTCAAATGGAGATGACGAACTGTCCATGAACGTTTTTTACTTTTATTTTTTAAATTCTGGACTTGGAGGCATTTTTTTTTGAAAAACTGTTATAAACACAAAAAAAGCCCTCATTCAGCATTAGATATTGAAACGCGTACAACAAAAGAAAATGACACAAAATACAACATTTTATTTTAGAATAAATTTTTAGTGGCACATTACATAACCAAATATACATATATATGTTTAGACATCTCTTAAATTAATATATTCCTTGTATTTATTCGACTTAGTTTGCGTACTCTGCAGAGACATTTGTACATGACATCAATGCAAAAGAAGTTCATCTCCAATAAATTAAGCATCAACAAAGAAATTGCTGCAGACAACTTTTGGCAATTCCTGCAAAAAACAAACAAAACAAAGGAAAAAAAGCATCAAATCTTCCAGCTCATCACTGTTTTTCATCATATGATGATCTTTGTCCATTAATGTTTCCATTTTCATACAAAGTAAAGAAAAAACAGTTTTGTCTCAGATAGAATTCTATGAACAACTTACAGTATTTTGAACTTTAGTTATGAAGCTTTTTGTAAGTTTACAAAGATTACAAACATGTACCGGGTGTTTGTGTTTCTGTTGGTCACGTTAGGAAAAATCTCTGTAAATCCTTATTATTGTGTTTTTTTAACATTTTTCTGTGCTGCTTTGAGAAGCTTGATTTCTTTTTTTAACCTGTTCAAATAGCTTTTTAAGAGAATTTAAAAGGGAATGGGAAGTGGTGTATAGTTGGGAGTGCTTAGTGTGTTTCTGCAGCAGGCAGCACTCAAATCCCACCCAGTTTAAACAATTAAGGGGGCAACTTTGACAAAGGTGAAGCGAGAAGAAAAAAAAAGGGGGCCAAAATCTTTTTTTTTTTTTTTTTATATCCATAAAGACAAAATAAATAAAAAATAATCAAGCAATATTTGAGCAAAATGAAGATCTGTATATTCCCACTGCATAAGTTTTGCATCAGTCAAATAAATAAGGAAAAGTCAAGAGTACCAAAGGAAGTGAAAATTGAACTGTCAAATGCAGAACAGGAACAGAATAGAAGTAATTATGAAAAAAAAGTTGCGTTTGAACCACAGACCTTTGGCCGCTATCTCTTCAAAAATACATACTTCTTCAAATGGAAAATTTTATCTTCTGGAGGTGAGACAGCACTTTTGCTAAAAACATAGGTCCACTTTGAAAATGGCAAAAACAAGAGAAAACATCTGGCTCTGTACTGATTACAAAAATTCACATTCAAAGTAGTTCTTCAAAAAAAAAGACAGAAAAGAAAAGGACCCCCCCCCCCTCCCACACACACTGACTAAACACACTGATACATCCAGCTAGCAAGCTTCAATGAAGGTACAAGCAGGTGAAATCTTCTCAGCAGCGGCTGTGGGTGTCAGTTGGCCACCCACCACGGTGCTGTAACCAGATCCATCAGAGGGTCATCCTCTCGCGCCGTGAGGGATGCTGGGAAAGACCCGCCGCACACAACACAAGAGAAGAAGGGCTGAAGACAGATTGTAAGGCGCAGCTTTGGCTGGAACGAGCGAAAATGTGACGGCGGTGTCTCCCACTGTGTTCAGAGGGAGCAGGGTTTCATTTCACTAAGTGCAGCTTTAAGGTTACTTCAACAGACGGACACTGCGGGTGTGTTTGAGTCGCAAGGCAATGCAGCAGCTAACCACAGAGGGAAAGTGGGAAATGCAAAGAACAGGTTTAGTTTCCACACATTGAGATGGACCTACGAAGTGTTGCAACCATTGACCGTACAAGAGAACTGGACTGAGCAACCCCTCCCCCCTTTACATGCAAAACAGGAAGTAACAGCCAAAATCCCATAGACTTCTATAGAGAATTAAACAGCTATCTGTCAGAAAAACCGTCCTGCCTCTGCCGCCTGTTTTTAACGTGTTCCTGCCAGTCCTATTGTTTTTTATGATATTATTCCTGCAGTTCAAGTTATTCCAGTTTTAAACGGACCAATCAGATGCCTCAATAAAGGCATGTGGTGCCCGCTGGCCCCAACGTTCGAAACTTTGCTCAGAGGCGGTAATGGTTAGTTTGGCACCTCGGGGCGAAACACTGCAACACTCCCCTACACAAACACACACACACACACACACTCCCCTAGACAGACACACACACAAAGTCTCAAAGCCTACATATACACATATACGAGAACAAAATATATTATTTTTGTTACCCTATTAACTATATGAGTTCAATTTAAATAGTTTAATTCACAATAAAGACTTAGTATATGTCAGTTCACAGCACGCATCTGGACGGCATGGATGAACTCCAATAAGCTAATTAACAAGACTAGCCTAATTTGATGCCAACCTCTATTTGCCGTGTCGCAAATGGTCCTTAAACTTTTAATGCCAAAGGCATTTGATGCCCAGCGACTGTTCATTTCGGACACTGCCGGCCTACCTTTATCATTGGAGCATTTTTCTTCCCTTTCTCTTTTTTTCTTTTTAAACCAAAGTAGGTCAGTGTTAATTTTATGAATGAAAACTATTTGTCAATTTATTTTGAAGCAGCAGTTTGTGTTTTTTGCGGTCTGGAAATATAAGCGGTGAGTCTAAGTACCGCCATTTACTGCAAATGTATCAAATGTGTTAACACAGTCAGGAGGCTATAAATCAGTTGGGGGAAGCTCTCTGTAGTAGAGAAAACGTACGTTTGTTTTGAACACAGTAGAAGGATGTGTTTAAAGGGCTTGGACAGTCGTAAAGGAGGCAAAACTGTTGCAAAATGCTACTGGAAGCTAATCTTTTTTTCTTTTTTTTAATGAAGTACACGTTTCAAACAACAAATGTGCAAAATGTACAAGTTACGAGAGCTTATCTAATTTAAAATGACTTCACTCTTGCAATGTTGGCGACAAGAGGAAGTGATGTAAGGTTTGCCCATAAAGGGTATCGATCAGGCAGCGACAATTTTGTTAGAGCCAGAAGTAAAGCCTTTTCTATGGGTGACGTCACACTCAAGTCAGTCCAGTTCTACCAATACAGTCAATGGTTGCAACCTTTGAGGCTTTCGGAGGTCAACTGGATGTGAAGTTTTGTGGTGCGTGCCCCTATCCAAAACCTACCATTCTGGGACTAAATGTGAAAGGGAATTGAAACTCAACATTCGACAATACAAAGACTAACAGTTCGGCCATCAAGGTTTTTATGTCTTTATGCTCAAAGATGTTTCTGTCAAGGCTGAGGCGGAGCCTGGCTCAGCCTGTGCTCACGGTCCTACCACCATGCCAACGCCTTCTGTGGTGAGAACAGTTAACTTCTGTAATGCAGCAAAGTATTGAGTCATTCCAGCAGCTCACAGTTTGCTGAGAAAGTCAGCTGTGTCTCGTCATCTTACTCTCACAGTATTAGGGGCAGGTCTCTGTTGGAGTTACAAGCCAGATTCATTCTAGAAGGAAGTGGTTGAACTGTGATTATCATGATTCACTTCCGCTCCTCCAGTTCCACTTTTAATTGTGCAAGTCCGGGATTTTTGTTTCTTTCCTTTCCAGGAAGTTACTCAGTCTGAAAGAGAGAAGAAAACAGAGAGAGAGACTCAATCAATGCAATCGCATTCTATTAGAACAGGGGTGCTTGTCACGTCAGAAGGATGTGATGGCAGGTCTTTTTTGAGGGTTCTTGTGGCATTTTTCTGATGAAGAAAATGAAGCCCCAAATTGCATCTCTGAGTATCTTTTTTGTCAAAATTGTTGTGAATCAGGAGCAGACTAAAAGATTCAGTTTGAAAAAGATGGTATTTGTGACATGAATACACTGGGCGGGGCACAAGCTCCCTGCTCCGCTCCATTCTGATCATCCACTTGCAGACAAATAGATCCACGAACGTCTTTGTTGTCCTTGTCTGAGCTGAAATTTGGATCTAAAAAGTACGACTGGATAGACATTGCTCACCATTTTTGTTGCACCGCTAATGTTAGCTTGGAATTGTTAGGGGGCTGTAAGGTAGTGGGAGAGCAGCAATGGGGAGGGGGTTGCTTTGCACCAATAGCCCCGCCCACAACTAAAAATCACAATGAAAAGACTTTTAAAATAGATAAAAAGAGGATTGAGTGGGACTATCAGGAATAATAAATACAGTCTGAGAGGATCAAATGTGAGACTAAAGACCAAACGTCACTTCACCATAAAGGGGGGGGGGGGGGCAGATATGAAATGACTGCAGGGAAGACGAAAAAAACGTTCAGTCAATCAAAAAAATTCAAAGCAAATAGAAAGGGTTGTAAAAATAAATAAAAGTGAGACAATCAGATTCTTTATGCTTTTTTCACAATTGTTTGATGTCAGTGTGTGTTACTTTTTCTGCTTTAATGTAAAAATATTTTCTGTATAAATTTAAGTTTGGATTGAAAAAAGGGGCTCCATAAATTGTTCATCTTCATCCAAAGCCCTTTTTTTTAAGCTTTAAACATTTTCATTCATCGTCCTTCTGTTCATGACATTTATTTTGTGTTTTATCAGTTTGAAATAAATACATGGAATAATAAAAGTAAAGACAGCAGGTGGACAGACAGACACAGCTAAGGTTCTCTCTGCCCCGGTTTTTTTTTAACATTTATTTAGGATCTGCTGCATTTTAGGACAAACAGCTGATGTACAACAGCCATTTTGTTTTAAACTCACAGTTGCAGATGAGTGGCTCATTTTGTCGAAGCGGAATTTCAAGTGGGACCTGGGTGAAGTTTTACTTTTCCCATCTGTGAAGAGATATTATGAACAAAACAAATGAAGAAGTTTTGCCGTTGATCAAAAAGATTCGGTTTGTTGCAAACACTCACACAAACTGGTGGTTGGTTACCTGTTGGACTGCGGCACATGATGACAGGTGTGCTGCATCCCTGGCTGTCCACACTCAGAGTGGGGCTGAAGGCTGAAGAGGAAGCTGTGAAACTGTGCTGGGCGGCCTGGAGAGCCAACAGAAAGGTCAGAATCCTTTACTAAGGCAGTAAATTCATGTTTGCTACTGTTATTTTGTAACTGGACTCTAAATTGTCCCAATGTGAATGTGTGGGATTCTATGTGTCTCTGTGGTCTGACAGTAGCTGGGATAGGCTCCAGCAGCGCCGTGACCCTGAAAGGTAATAAGCAGGTTTAAAAAAAAGAAGCTGCTTTTCAACTTCCTGTCGACAAATGATTATTGAAAATGAATAAAAAAGGAATTTAGTTTTGTAACTTATATTCAATAAATTGAAAACTATGGATGGATGGAATCAAACAATTCATGTTGAAAGACCTGCTCATCCTACAGTGTTCAATTATGGAGTGATTATATAAATCAAATCAGAGTTTTGAAGAGCTTCTTGACACGATCCTTCTTAAAATCTTTCTATAGCAAAAGTAACATGTTTGTTTCAGTAAGAAAGGTGTTTAAAAGCAGCAGAATTGATGATTAGCTGCTGCAAGCAAACTTTTAGGATCCTCCAGATCATTCCCATTTTCAGACATTCAGGATGTTTGACCAGGTTTCAAGGTGCTCATTTGGAAGCTTTTCTAAAAATCAGGACAGTTGAGATTTTTTGTCTCATTTAGAGCTAAGCTCTAGAAATAAGGAAATTATGATTAAAATGAGTCAAAAACATTTTGCTTCAAGATTCTTGACAACAAAAAAATTGTTTTAAGACTAAAAAAACAAAACAAATTGTTTTTGGTTCAATTGTAAGTAAATGTTACATTTTGGAAACGATTTAGATTTTTGTTTGGTTTTAGGGTCAACTTGTTCTGAGATTGTATTCTGATTTTGTTCCCATTTAGTTGTAAAATGAATCACTTCCACACATTTCACTACTTTTCTTTTGTCTGTAATCAAAATGAACAGCAGTTAGGTACATAAAAACTCAAAAATACAAATCCTAGGCTTAGAACAGAAAATCCTACAACCTGGTGGTAGAACATTCAGTTAGAAGTCCCAGTAATTCTAACATTTTTCCCTTTTTAAATGCTTGTGTGGAACTCCTTGTTAAGTAAAAGGACTTGCTGCACAAACAACTGATTCTACTTCTTTCTTGTGTTTTTTCCCCTTAAAATTAGTTTTTTTCCCCTATTTTAAGGCTATTTTTTACTATAAAGATTTTTTTTCTAACTTTCAAACTATCAAGAAACTTCCAGACAAGGTGCTTCAATGTCCATTCAGCAGATGAAGCATTTAAGTTTCCTCCTATCAGTTTGGGACTAAAATCAAAATCTTTTTTTAATCATCTTCCATCACAAAAAGCTTCTTACTTCGATAACATTGCATAACTTAAGTGATATTTGTGATCTCAGAAAATTGGACAGTTTTATATCTCAAAACTTTTTTAGACAAATTTATTTTGAAATTTCTTATTTTAAGATGATTATAGACTAGAAATAGGGGACTGTTGTAATGCTTAAAATAGGATATATTTGGTGACAGTGTATAAATATGTGGAAGTGTATTGTATTTATTTAAAAAAAGGTGGGTTTTTTGTAAATTTTCATGCCCATTTCAAGAGAATGTTCCCAAAGGCCAGAGCTCTAGATCTAAATACAGTATTTATTGCTCATTTTAAGATTAAGTTTAGTCTTTTAAGGGCAGGACATCAACATTCACTTTAAGAAATATTACCAAAGCAATTAAGAGTAGTTTTATTGGCAGATTTTTTCCCTACATAAAGGCAAAACAAGTCTTACTTTATGTTATTAGCTTGTTTAGAGGACATTTTTCCCATGTGTATTTCTTCATTTTATTTCCAAAAGCTTTGGACAAATTAATTTTTAACTACATTGTTTGGTTTTTCCGTTTTTTTTCCATCAACCATATATGATTAGGTTTGTAAAACTCTTTTTTTTTATGTGCCACTTCCACTACTTACAGACTCCAGCTCCTCCAGAGCTTCTGTTTCTCCTGTGGTGCTGCTGAAGCTGCTGGTGCTCGAGGAGGAGCGGGAGATGTTTGGTCTGCAGCTGCTGGTGGATTCCCTCACCTTCATGAAAGGCCTGTTTATTTCAAAGATAAAAGGCATGGAGAAAAAGTTGTTGTTTTTTTAAATCGGCTTTTCTTAAAAGCGTCTGCGGAGCAACGGCTGCCTCACTTTTCTCTGTTGGGACAGATTTCGGGGGAGCTCGGATTGGATGACGTCTCTGACCTGACTTCCTGCGAGGCCGGGTAGAACTCTGCAGGTTTTTGGTCGCTGCAGATGAAAGGCACAGACGCATCAATCCTAGCTCAGAATCAACTGGGATGGCAGCAGGTGTGGATCACCTACATGCGCGAGTGCCTGTCTGCAGGGCTTTCTGTGCTGGAGTGGAGACGAGGGAAGAGGCCTGAGCGCCGCTTCACAGGACTCTTGAGTGGTGACTTGGCAGACATAGTAGGAGGCTGAAGTTTGCACATTTCAGAATAAACCATTAATATATCAGAGCTTGAAAGATGCAGAAAAAAAGATCACGTCAACCAGAATTAAAATTGGACAAAAATTGTTGTGTGGATATTTATGTTGCTCCCAATCTGATGAAAATCCTGCTTTTGGTGTTTTTAACATGTTTTGGGGGCATTTCCTGATGACGGAGATGATGAGTATTTTTTTATTCAAATTGTTGCGATGCAAAAAAGGCTGTTGGAAAAACAGCTCCCTGCTCTGCTCCATTCTGATGCATCACTCGCAGACAAACAGATCCATAAACATCTCCATTTTCCTCGTCTGAGCTGGAATCTGGATCCAAACTGTACGGCTGGATATCTCCAACACTGCTCACCATTTTTGTTACGATTGGAAAGGGCTGTAAGCTAGCAGGAGAGCTGTCTGTTATGGGTGACAGGAAGTGGGGCAGGGTTGCCTCAGACAATTCAGAGGTCAATTTTTAATGAACTCCTGTTCACTGAAGCTACGTCCTAGAAAAACAACACAGGCTTTTGGCTAAAAGCGGCATCATCATGTTTAAAAGACCACGCTTTTACAACAGATGATTGGAGGCGGACTTTAATAGAGTTCAGTGTAAATGAAACACTTTCAGAAAGTTTTGGAATCATTGTACTCACAGTGAATGTGCTCTTGGTGCATTCACTGGTGCTTTGAGGTAGCCCTCCACCACTCAGGCTGGCTGGAACTCCGCCTCCTACCCCGGGGCTCCGGTGGCGCTGAGACCCCACCATGGTCTCCATGGAGTGGCTCCTGACGCGCATGGCTCTCTGCCGGGTGAGCGTAGGAAGAGCATGAAAAACATGTGGGGTGGGACACGCATTAGGATGTGTTAGCGTATATACTTTTTCTTCTATTGTCTTTTTAAGGACTCAAAAAAGAATGCTGGCCCAATCTGTGAAAATCACTACCATAGGACACCACTGGAGGGCGCAGTTCTCACAGAAAGGGAAAATGGGTAGTGGCTGAATGTCACATCTTTCCTTTACAGTAATAGAGAGAAATGAAAACCGGAAACGGCTATTAAGACAATGAGAATAGCGCCCCCTGGGACTGAGTGCAGAAAGTGAAAAGCAGCTGTCCATAAAACCTGCAACAAGCAAAATGACCAAATCAGTGCATCATTTCATCATCTCCAGACACTAAAAGTATAAATGTTACTGTTTGTTCACTTTAACTTGAATTTTGGAAATCCAGTAAGTGATTATAAAGAATATTAAGAGATCTAAACAAAGAAGGGATGGAGGATTGCTATTTTTTATCATAAGCTCCTTGGCATGTAGATCTTATCTTCAAGTAAGCAGCAGAAAGGTTTAGCACTTTGTGATTCTGACAGACCTGTGACATTTGTCTGAGTCCGTCTGTTTGTGACAGAGATCACATAAATGTCAGAGAGCTGCCAAAATATTGCCAGGTGAACTTCCGTGTGAGTTTTTTTTTTAAATTTTGTTCACCTTAAAGGATTCAAGCAGGCCGCCGTGCCCGCCGTTCTCCAGCTTGTCCTCCTCCCCCACCTGGCCCAAACCCATCATGGCCTGACTCTGCCTGTGCAGCTCGTCGTGAAGGTTGTCTAGCAGCGCCGCCCGCGTGCGGCCCTGCAAGCCGTTCACACGTTTAGAAACGGCTCGATTGATGGTACTGATGAGTGAGTAACAAGACCCGATGTGGGGGTCTCGCTGAAAAGTGCATCACCTCCAGTTTGGCAAATTTGTCCGATTTGTAGCAGGCGTTCTCAGCATTGATCAGCTTTGTCAGCAGGAAGTCTCTGAACTCAGGACCCTGAAGGGGGGTGGAGGCAGAGACACAGAAGACAGGACAGTCAGCAAGAGTGACCTTTAACTGCATCACAGAGATGAGCCGTGCACCACATTGTGACTGGGGATGAATTACAACACAACTAATTAAAAATAACACTGCTTTCCCCTCCGTTTCTGTCTATTTTAAAATGCAATTAAGGCTTTTAGTTCAGTTCATTTATTTGGTTTGCAAAGTTTTTGGAAAAAAAACGAATGTCTTGTTTTGTAATCATTTGATTTTCCAAAAAAAGTGTATTTTTATTTGACTTGGATCATTTCCTACATTTAAAATGAAACAAAAAAAATTGTAGGCAAAATATTTAAAATTTACTGCTAGAGCCACCTCAGACTTTCAGCTTGGATAAAGTTATTTTCTGATTAATTTCCAACATGAATATTTCCATTTCTATATTTATGAGCATTCTCTGAATAAGGCTCTGTTTAATGGCAGACGACAGGCGAATGTGTCATATTCTTTTTCAGCTGGAAAACTGTCGTTTTATTGCATCGTATTTTCAGGCTTCTCAGTTTTCTAATGACACTCACACCCCAGCAAGCGGAGCAATGAGCCTTCTAAATGCGTTATTGATGTTCAAATCTGCTTGGGAAGTTTGGATTAAAGCTCCCAAAAGCTCACTTTCTGCACAGTTTTGGTTCTGCAAACTCTATTAAGGGACAAAACGAGTCATAAAAACGTCATCAAAGTATTTTCCAGCAATCTAAAAGCTGCACAGTCGTGGTGGAAACGTCGTTTACATGTAATATAACATTAAAGTCAAGAGGAAAAGCTTTATTAGAGGGAGGAAGCCAAATGATTGTCCTTGTGGGTGTGGGGCAGATTTTGGTAGCACTGATGGTTAAAAGACAAAAATATGGACAAACATTCTGACGATCCCTAAAGTCCCACTCAGATCATCATTGATCTAATGTAAAAGAGCTCTTTTGATTATAATTATGCCGTTTTTAGCTGTGGGAGTGTTGGTGCAGAGCAACCCCACCCCCCTTCCTGTCACCCATATTTTTTACACGCTCTCCCGCTAGCTTACAGCCCCTCACACCCCTGACCTAACATTACAATACTGGAGCCCATCGGGTTTTCTGCGGCACCATTGCACTCTTTTTTTCCAACCGCCTTTTTTCGTCTGCTCATGAATTACAACAATTTGAATTCAGAAATGCTATTTTGAACTTTATTTTCTTAATATTTGTCAGAAAAATGCCACAAAAAGATGTTAAAAACACCCAAAACATCATTTTCATCAGAGTGGGTCTTTCAGCACAGCAGAGGAAGGATACTGATTCGTGTTTTTCACCCGTTCACCCAATTCAAAAAGCTAAATTTATATGGCCTAAATATCTTAAAATAATTCTATGAAATGGTAACATTGATTCAATTCATTTACATTTCTTCAAGTCAAGGCTTGTCAATCCAAACCACAGCTTTATTTTTAATTAAAAGCATTTTTAAGTTTAATCTAAAAAAAAACACCAACAAAAAAACTAAAAGATCAAGATGCTGTTCCATCTGTCCCTCACCTTCTTGAAGACTGGTGGGTTTGGGAGCGGAGGTCCAAAAGAGGGAACATCTTCCCTGGCAGTGACAGACACCTGGGGACACATAAACGCGTTGAAGCAAAGCAACACAACTTTATTCAAACCTTTCAGTCCTCCAAAGCTGTCCGTCAATTCAATCTCTTTTCAGGGCTCACTTTAAGTTAAACATAGCTTTTTATTTTTATTTTATTTTATTTTAATTCAATCACACACCTTCTGTTGTAATTGTGCATGCAGAGTGGATGCATGACATCAGAGCAGAGTGTGTATACCTTGTAAGTTGTGTGCTCTGTGCAGGGGTTCTCCGCCTGCACCAGAACATAAGCATGCAGGAAGTTGGAGGCAATCATGTCTGGAACAAACGGCGTGGATTCTTCTTGGAAGACGGCGGCCACAATGTCATTTCCTATGTGCCGTTTCCTTTGGAGCTGCAGCCAACAGATGGATCATGAATATTCAGATGATTTCTTTGTTTTCTGCAGAATTCAGTTTATTCTGTTGCATGAAAAAAAGGTTAAAAATTCTTTTATACAAATATTTCAAATATAATCCTTTATTTAGTATGATGATGCCGCAAAACAAACTTTTTGGTCACATCTATTATCTATAATTAAAAAAAATGTCTTTTAGGATTTGGATGCCATCCATCCATCCATCCATCCATCCCTCCATCCATCATCCCTCCCTCCCTTTCTCCCTCCCTCCCTTAAATATGCAGTCTGACCTCAGTATTCCTCAGAGGGATCTTTGTAGCTTCAATTTTAGTGACTTGTAAACGAGCATTGTAGCATCCCACCATAGCTTACATGATAAAAATGTCATTATTTGCATGGGACATTTAAAACAGATTTCGTTTTTTTCTATAAGTCGTCCTAGCCAAAGCCGGGCTTTCACAGCCAGTGTGACAGCAATAAAGTGAGTATTACAGCCTGATACCTGCTGAACGTCGCCCTCTGTGAAGGGCAGCTTAGTGGACACATGGAACATAATCTCTCTCTGTCTGAAGACCGTGTAGATGGATTCGGACCCTGTCTGCCCGTGAGACACGTCCAGACCTCCACGGAACCTGGAACATCATCAAAGCACAAGGTCTCTGCTTCCATGTGCCACAGTATAACATGTTTTTTTTTTCCTTTCTTCCTGTTTTGTGCTTTACTTTGCATGCATTTTCCCATAAAGGGCGCCTGATGGTGAGGATTGTTAAGTACAGGTTGATACAGAAAACTGTTCTGGCCTCTGCTTACATGTCAATGTGGTGGACATGTAAAATGTGGACACACCAGACCAGTAACGCACATGCAAGAACATGCTAATAGGGCATTTATGAAGCCATGTTTAGCCCACAGTGTTCACACTGGACAAGCAGGGGGGGGCTTCTTCTACTGTTTACTAGCGCATGTCCACCACCTACAGTTGGACGAGTCTTGGTGTGAAATGTTGAAGCGGTGTAAATCTCATGAATCCTTCTCCAAGTTTTTTCTCCCACAGCTCTATTCTGATATATTAAAGACTGTTTAATTTTTGTGATTCGATTTGATTTGAAATGGTTTACCTCAAGCAATCAAAGCAAGAATGATGAACAAAGCGATACAATCAGCAGTTAAACAAAAACATAAAAAACTGAGGATAATTTAACATCAAATCTAAGATTGCTTGAAAGGGACAGGAAGTCATGTGTGTCATAGAATTTCGGATGGGAACAAACATCAGTTGTTAATTTCTCCTCCATGATCAATGTTCAAATGGTACAACTTCTGGGAATTAAAAAAGAAATCAAAGTTCAACCTTATTTACCTTTCAATTCACTTTCAATGGATGTGCGTTTTGTATGCAGACCCCGAAAACGGTCATAGAATTCTGTGCAGCTATGCGTGAACGCTCAAGTTTTGAGTGTAGAAGTGAATGTGGAAGCCCGAAACACATAGACTTTTCATTGAACGTATGTTGCAGAGGGTGGTGTGAGTGTGGCAGGGATTGCAGGTTAAAACAGAATTAATTGAGCCCTCTTTGAAATCCATTGCAAGGGTCACATGCTTCCTTCTTTCCTTTATCTGTCCTTACCCTTTAAAATCCTGTAGCTCAATGTTATCTCCTAAGACACTGAGAAACTCCTTAAAAGCAGGCGTCTCCTCGTTGTTTCCGAATAACTCTTCCTCCGACGTCTGACAAGAAATGACGTTCACAAAAAGGGGGAAAAAAAGTCAATCCAGGCACAAGTTTAGGTCAGCAAACAAAAAGAAAACTGCTCACCTGTCCAAACTTCTGATAGATAACCCCAAACTTGAACGTGTTGTTCACCTCGTGTTCATCGTAAGCAACTATCAAGCGAGATCCCTGCATGTCAACAAAGACACAGTTGCATGGTTTTGGTTACTCTTTAACTTGTAACCCATTCCGTCTGCCGTTGCCTTTGGGAAAACATGTTTTCCTCTTTTCCTGTATGTCTCAGGGGCAGGCCCGTGTTCCATAAGGCAGACATGTGACATGCCGCCATGGTCCCCAGTGAGGGGACGTAAATGAAGACACAGTGTTTTCTTTTATTTTCCTTTGCTAAGGCTCAGGCTGAAAGAAAGCAGCCCAATGCTCCTCCACAGAGGAAGACGAGCACATTCACTGCATCCTGTTCAAGAGGCGGTTGTATCATCAGTCCTCTCTGGTGTGATTTGATTACTGACGGGGGCAGATGCTGGAGAAGTGAGGAGCCAGCGAGGGTTGAAACGCAAACAGTAGTGGAGTATTTTTCCGGTTGAAAGCCAGAAGGGATTGAAAAGTTAATGACGAGCGGGATCAGGTCTGTGGCGCTGAAAAGAAAAAAGCGATTGAACGAAAATGTGGAGCACTTAAATGTTTACTTAAAAGAACGTGTACAGACCTGGAATAAAATAATGCACACTTTGAAGGTCATTAACCCGCTTATACCATGGTCATTTACAAAAGAAATAAATACTAACCAGTTTTTAGTCCTGAATTCAAGATTCGGCGACATATATGTGCTGATCGTCCCGATGGGTTGAATAAAGCATCAGTTCAGAGAGAAAGTTACCTCTTACCGCTTGTTTTTGTTCAGATGATGCAGCTAAAGTTTATTTTAGAGAAGCCAGCGCAGTGATATAAAACATTTCTGTTATGTGACCGGAATTGCGTGGTATATCACTGGGGTATTTTATGTTACTTTTTAATGCACACCCAGCAGCCAATCAGAATCGACTATTCACCCGGACCATGGTATAAGCGGCATTAACTAGTACGGCAAAATGCAGTAACATCTTGAAAATTACATTGCCATGGCAACTGCAGCAAATAGGAATAAGAAAATCAGATTAAGATTGCATGATGCATATATTTATTGGCTCTGTAGCTGTAAAAGTTGCGGTGTCTGTGGCTTGTTTGGCTTTAAAGGAAATTTTTGTCTCCCAGCAGAGCCAAGAAAGCAGAAAAGTTGACTCAGGTCAACTGGAATGAAAGTGCATGTTACAGTTAGAAGAGTTCAAACTGTTCAGAATGTGGGCCACAATGTGGAAGCTGAGGATAAACTCACCCGGGGGTACAGGACCGGGTTGAACTTGATCCCAGTGGCATCGTCACACAGAAGCTGGAAAGAAAGAGAGACATTCTAGAGTCTGGAGCTGCCACTGAAAGACTGAAAGGAGAGCAGTGACTTGCAAAAGTAACCCAGAGAAGACTTTCTCCCATGAAAACAGTGTTTTTGGTGTTTTTATCATGTTCTTGTGGCATTTCAGTCAGACAACTCATGCAGTAAAGAAGATTCATTTCCATATTTCTTTTAGTTTGGCATAAGGCTCCGTTCAGACACATAAAAAAAGATCTCCACCGAAAACACGAGTAATAAACCACTTCTAACGGAGCTCACGGGTGGAAGCCGGGGAGGAGAGTGGGGTGACGAATGCAGAGCTCGCGGAAATGGAAGAAGAGGGATTGGACCGCACACCTGGAACTTAAGTAGGACGCTGAACAGGTGAGTTGATTAGACTGAACCGCCCGCAGGAGGAGTAACCAGGTAAACGCACTGCTCGAGTTGCCTGCCTGAAATACTCCCACGGACGTTCATTTTTCTGATGATGGAGGACATATGTAAAGAAAATTAAGGTTAAAATTGCATTTCTGAGAATTTCTTTATTCAAATCATTGCGAGCAGAAGAAAAAAAATGAAGTTTGACGCAAATGTATATGTGAGAGCGAAAATACACTGGGCGGACCACAAGCTTCCTGCTCCATTCTGATGCATCCACTTGCAGACAAGTCGATAAATGTGCGTCTTTGTTTTCCTCGCCTGAGATGGAATCTGGATCCAAACTGTAGGACTGGATAGCTCCAACAATGCTCACCATCTTTGGTGCTCTGTTAATGTTAGATTGGAGGTGTGAGGGGCTGTAAACTAGTGGAACAACGTGTAAATAGAGAACTCTCTCTCTTGAATGCATTTTTAGCCTATGCTGTTCACACTGGACAAGCAGGGGGGGGCTTCTTTTTCTTTGTCGACAGTTTACTTGCGCATGTCCACCACCTGCAGTTGCAAGTGAATCCTTTTCCAGGTTTTTCCTTTCACAGCTCTATTCTGATGTACTTGGTGTCATAGAATACTAGCCAGACACAAACCGCTAAAACTGGTTTCCCCTCCATGATCAATTTTCAAACGATTGCGTGAATTAAAGGGGACGCCATCCACACATCACTACCAAATCAGAATCCCTAACTTAGGCACTTTTCCTTAAGCTCTTCATTGGAAGTGGGCTCTTGAATATGTGTTGCAGAGGGCGAAGAGAACGTAGCTTAACAGGGAGGAAGGGGGAATGGGGTTCCTCCACAGTAAAGGTCCCGGTCACAACTCAGAGGCAAATTCCTAATGAACGTCTGCCGCTCTGCAGAAACTATCTCCTAGAAAACAGCAGTTTGTTGTTTGTTTGTTTTGGTCTTAAAACTGCACCATCATAATTAAAAAAAAACACTGGGAACACTGTATATTATAACTGGATGAATCACTTGTGACGTCCGCCGTATAAAATGCTTTACTCCGGTTCCAACTGAATAGGGTTAATTCAGTCGCCATTTTTCTGCAATATGTTGCCACGTTGGAACCAGATGGCCTCAGTAAGCCGTGATTGGTCCGTCTACATTTCGATGGCAACCACTCTCTTCAGTGAGGAGTAAGCATAATAGAAGGCCACCCCGTCCTCTGAAAGCGGGCTTGGGAGAATCTGTCAATCAAACGATTTAAAAGTTCAATGCAAGGCCGCATACTTTTATTGAGGCATCTGATTGGTCCGTTTATTACTTTATTAACTTGCACTACAGAAAATATATTGCGCAAAAAATTAGGATTAGCGAGAACAAGTTATTAAAAAGTATCAGAGCAAGAATGGTTTTTCTGACCAATATAATAGCTGTTTATTTCTCTAAAGACTTCTATGGGATTTCTCCTTTTTGGGACTTCCTATTTGGAATGCGAGAAGGGAGGGATTGTTTTCTCATTTACTGTCAAGGATGTTAAAGCACCTAAACTGAGGCCATTCATGTAAATTCCCAACAGCCGACAATGGGTTCGTGATGACCATTTTAAAATGACATTTATGGCCATCACAGAGCAGATAGCAAATGTTTTGAAGACTATTTTTCTGTAATTGAAAATGAGGGTGTCACAGCAGCTGCATACTACAAGCAGTCTTTATATTCAGAAACATGGGGCCTGAGATCACATCTTAAGCTATTGAGTTCTGCTGACTGCTCTCAGTGGGACTTTTTTTTATGTCTTATAAATGCAAGGTCAGACTTTTTATTGATTTCTTTTATGGCCATAATGCTGATGTCGTTTTAAGAAATGATCTCAAAAAATGTAATGTGGGCAATAATCAATATTTATTCTAAACCTTCCAACAAATGAAAAGAAAAATGGACATTGCCTGCAGAAACAGACTGTTGTCCATTTTCAAGGAATTTGATATTTATTCTTTTAACAGTACATACCTTCACTGTAATGCAGTATGCAATATTCTTGTAGATATGTGTATAGAGGCATGAAGCCCCACCAGTCGCAAGTGTACTTCCTTGTTGGTTTATTTATTATTTTCCTTGTTGGTTTATTAGAAAAAAAAGTTCCTGCTGGAAATGATGAAACCAATGGTTTAATTTAGCACTGGCAGGATTTATTGGCCCAAAATTTATTTTGTCCATGTTTCTTAAATACTTACTCATGATGGGTATGATGATTAGTGATCAAAAACCAGAACGTTTTGTTTTGCCATGTATTCAAATACATTGGGGAAAAGGTTTATCATTCACAAATGTGCATTTTGTGCCTTTTTAAAAAAAGCTATGAGAAGTCTGCAAAGATGAAAACGATGTTTTTAACAGGTTCTTGTTACATTTTTCTGATGACGCATATTGAGAAAATTAAGCTCAAATGTACATTTCTGAGTATTTCTTCAAACTGTTGTGAATCAGGAGCAGACAAAAGAACTGGTTAAAAAAGAGCTTATATGTCACAGAAAATACACTGGTTTAGCCTAAAAGCTCTGAGCTCTCAGCGATGGGGAAGGGAAGAGGGGTGGGGTTGCCCTGACCTAAAAGTCCTGCTTAAAACTCCTGCCGCTCTGCAGAAACTATGTCTTAGAAAACGACCCAGGTTTTTAGATTTATTCTAAAAACGGCATAATTATAATAAAAGTCCACTGGGAATGACTGGAAAAATATTAATGCCAATTATCTCGCACAGCGACCGGGTAACCAAAGAGTGAATATTTAAAAAGCATTTCAAGGTTCTAGAGTGACCTGGCTAGTCTCTAGAACTCAACCCCATAGAGAATATATGGAGGGAGAAAAACCCCAAAACATCAGCTCTTGAGAAGATCTGCATGGAAGAAAGGACCAAAATAGCAGCTTCAATAAAAACTGCAAAAGACAAACAGGAAATGTTTGTTTGACCTCTGTCATTCATAACCTGGGTTACATTACAGTATAGAAGTAAACTTTTGTTATTGACTAAAGACATGTTTTCTACACTTTTATACAAGTCAAGTCTTTAAGAATCAAACAGTATGGTTTCCTGGATCCTTTTATTGCATTCTGTTTCTCATAAAAATATAAATATAGCAATGATAAACATCACAATCCTCTTCTTAAATGACCGTCAAAGACCATGATAGTATTACGACTGAGTTTTAGAGCAACCAAAAAATTAATGAAATAGTAAAATTACGAGATTTTCCGTCGTAGATTTAAGGAAAAAAAACTCGTACGCTTACGAGAAAAAAACTCACAATTTTACAAGTTTAAAGTGGAAGTGAGCTTACAGAGCAGACCGACTAAACTCAATGTTACAGGTAAGCTGAGTGTTTATTAATAATAGGCCAAATGTTTGATTTTCGATTTATCAATGTTTTATTTATTGATGGGTGGTTTGCAGGATCTCTGCAGCCGTTGATGAAGCCATCGGTATCCCTGCTCCTGTCCACTTCAATCCTTTCTTCCTCCACCAAACACAAGATCTCTACGTTTGTGTGATGCTTCCGTCTGAAGAGGAGCACTTTTTGGCATTTTCAACGTTCTAAAGCTAATATAACAGACTATTTTCATTCCTCTTTATTGTTTTATGTTGAAACGGGACGTTTCATCTGGAGGAGGGGGCGTGACTGTTTACACCTTGGTGTTCTGCTCATGACAGGTTCATGACGTAATGTGAGAAATGAACTTCAGGTTATGTGAATGAAAAGGAAAATAAAGGCTGCAGCGGTCCTCTACACCCAAATGTGTCTCTGAGCTCCTTATTTCACATATGAAACTCTGCTTTACCGACACCGAACCCCTCAAAGCCAGCTCCACTGAAAATAATCTAATCTCACCAAAAGGTTCCGAATCTCTGCGGAAATAAATCTTCACAAAAGGCTCCACATATTTCTTCTTAATTTTAATGATTCATTACTATTATTATAAGTTTTTGGTGTATATTAGGCTTAGTGATGGGATGTGTATCGCCTTTCCGTTTGGGGTTTTTTTTTTCCCTTTTGTTCTAGGTTTCAATGGGGGGGAGGGAAAAAAAAGTGTAATCATTGTTGTTATCATGTGTTTACTATTGCTGCTCTATAATCCAATAAAAACAATTTTGAAAAAAAAAAAAGGCTCCACATATTTCAAATTCAATCTAGGCTCAGAAAAACCTCGAGTTTTCCTCGTTAATCTATGACTTTTTTCTTGTAAATTTATGAGATTTCAAGTCGTAAATATACAAGGAAAAAACTCGTAACTTACCCAAAAAAAATCTTATAAATTTACACGTTTTTTCCTTGTAAATTTACGAGATTTTTTCTCGTAAATTTACTAGTTAAAAGTCGAAATTTAAAAAAAACTTTTTTTTGGTAAACTGGCCCTAAAACTCCGTCGTATATTAAAGATTGTTAAACAAAAGTTATTCTTGGCTATTTCGAACATTTTTTAAACTTTTAGTTCATTTTAAAATATGAACCCATTTTTTTTAAAGTTTTCAAACAACATTTAGGAAACAGACCTTTACTTTCATAAATCATATTTTTGTGAAGATGAGAAATGCTTTAGTCCCTGATGACATTTATATTTTATGAGGCATACAGACTGCATACAATATCAGAGTGACCAATGTTTTTCTGTATTTATCTATTTATACTTTGTTCATGTAGTTTTGCTTCACTCGCTTTATTTTGTGAAGTGACAGTGCAAAGCTCTGAGATCAGTTGATTACTGGAAATAAAAATTCTTCTCTTTTCTGTAATAGAAAAGCACATTTTTGGTGTCAAGTTCAGTCTCTAGAATTTCTTTTTTGTCTTGATTAAAAATTAAAAATAAGTGTTAGGTTTTGACTTACTTTCGCAATCTGAGGCACACTGGGAAGCTGGTTGATTCCGGCTAATGAAATTCTGTCATGAATTGTTTTGGTCCTTGATCTGTGAGCAGAAGAAAAATAGGATTACTGAATTCAAGGAGAATTTTATTTTTCAAAGCACCATCAGTAAAAAAAAAGGACACATTATGACAATAAAAAGGAAAAAGCAAGCAGAGAAAGCTGATTTCAAAACCTTAAATATGTCAAAGCCAGAACTCGTCTGGCAGTACCTGAGAATGATGCGCAGGAACTCCTGCGCCTCTGTCTCCTCGTGTTTCAGAGACATGATGAGGTTGCCGATGCTGCTGCCTGTGCAGTAATAGTTCATGTGCTCCTGGAAAAAAGCAAACAGAGGTCAGCTTAAATCAAAGGGAAAAATCCTTTATTGGGGTCTCATCTCAATCATCCAACCCAAAGACAAAGAGCTTGGCGGAAAGGTCCCGAGAGATTTTTTTCTTGGTTCTTGCTGGTGTTTCCATCGACACCTGAAGGTGAGGAGTGTCAGAACTGCAGGCTTGTGGGGCTTGTTGTTTTTCAGCTGTCATGACTAAAGCATGAACTTCTCTTTTAATTTTAACGGTCACAGAAATTAAAGCCAGAAGCTTTGTTTTGTAAAACTACGGGATTTTGTTCAACACATCCGTCCGTCTTAATGCGTCACATGACTTTAAGCAGCTGCTCGGACCGCTAAGTTAGTACCTCAAAGCTTAAAAGTTAATAAAAGACAAACAATAAAAATGTATTTGGAAAGTTTTTTTTTTTTTGAGGAGAATGAGTCAGTAAGGAAACCGAAGAAGCTTTCAAGAAAAATAAAACTGCTATTTACAGATAAAACCAGGAGTTTTCCTAAACATACAGATTTATTGAGACGGTTGTTCCCACATAACAAAAGCTGCTCGCTCTGCCTGACTCTTGAACGTTTCACACGTTGATAATAAAGACACAATAGATTCTTGTTTATTATTATATTTAGAAAATACTAGTTTTACGATGGTTGTGTCATTTTATTTTGCTTCATTTATCCGTCATTGAAAGTCAGACGCGGCTAAAGTTAGAATCTGGTTGTTAGCATCCACTTTGGCGTGAAATGGAAAATCTTCATCACCAAGTTTAAGTTTGAACCAGCTGCAAACATTTGACAGAAAATAAAGATTCAACCAAATAAAGTTGCTGATTCGTGTAAACCTGTAAAAAGGACATTTGTGAATTTGCCAACAGCAAGGGTGACTTAGGCAGGCATCTATTAAGAAACTTGAGCTCAGAAAATGTTCTTCTGTGTTAAAAAAAACACAATGAATCAGGATTGATGTAAAAATAAAATATGATAAATCTTTTTGCCCTGAAAGATGATCAGAGACTGGGTTGGGTTCTCAGTGTTGTAATAGTATTCTATAAAAAAACTGTAATGTTGCTTTTATCAAATTATTTACAAATCAGAAACAACTTCTACAAATCAACAACTTTGTTTAATTGAATCTTTGTCTTCCGTGAAAAAAAAAACTTGTGTTTTCAGATGCTTTTTTACCAAATTTCTTATAGTAGCATTTTAGTTTATAAAAATAAAGGTTTTTCAGTAACCCGAAGGGAAGAATTACTAAACATAAACTTCAGCCCTGTTTGGACTGGTCCATGAATACATTGTCTGACATTAGACTATTAGATTTGAAAAAGGTTGGAGACCACTGCTCTAGACTACTTGCCTGGCAGCTCAGCATCCTTCTACCAATATATTCACTGTCTCTCCTCTAAACATGTCTGAACCATCTCTGTCTGGCCTCTCTGACTTTATCTGCAGAACCTTTAACATGGGCTGTCAATCTGATGGATTTGGTCATAGTGGGCGGGGTTTAGGATCTCTAAAGAATGTGATGAATGTGGACCTAACCTTTCCAAGGAAGTGTTTGCCATAGGCTCGAGCTGTGCTGTTGCACTCCAGGCGAAAGCTGTGCGCCCCTCCAGGACTCATGGCTTCATCTCCATCCTCGTCCTCCTCACAGAAACTGGACTCTGAAGAGGAAGGTGTCCCTGCAGGTGCCTCTGAATCCTCAATCCAGTAACCACCAAACTGGGGCAGAATTACTTGGGGATATGGACCTCCTTTTTCTAAGACCTTTCAAGAGAAGAATCAAAAAAATTTAATTAGAAAAAAATAAGGTGAATCAACTTTTAATACACAATTTTGAGGCAATACTTCTGACTTTTTAAAAAAAAGGGTTCAATTGAAGAAAAAGTAAATATGTGTTTGAGATACCACTTACATCTTCAATCCGTGGGTAAGGAATGTAGTCATCCTGAAAGATGGAGCACAGAGCAAACTTTAAAAATTCAATACTTGCAATGTATTCTTTGACAGATAATGAACGTTCATGGAAAGCTACAAACACAAACACAAAGATGTGATGGACTTGGACTCCTTTACTAAAATGATGCAGATCCTTAAGCCTTAGTCAAACCCCCATGAAGGGGGGTAGACCTGTATGACTGCTGTGGGTTGTCCGGGCCTGTAGAGGGTCATGGACAAGAGTAGGTGCATCTCAAGGGGAACACAGGTGTGTCTTGCAGTTACCTTGAGGCTTTTGTGGCCAACTTAAGGGATATCATGAAAATGTAACGTATGATTGTCGCAAACGTGGTGGGTGTATCATAAAGCATTTGTCAGGCCATGCACCATGGAGTATAGCTGATGCTGTCGTACGGTGCCCTAACGCCACACTCTAGTCGATAGTGAGGTTCTGGTGGTGGTCAGACGATGAACGCACGGGGTGTGCAGTTGATACCTGAATGACCGCAGGATGCCCATAGGATAACCATAGGATTAACAAGCATTAATAGGCCTTTTGCTAAAGAATACACATATATATATATATATATCTGTAGGACATACTTCCATCTCACCTAATTCACACTTCCTTCTCCTTATGTGTTGTGTTTGTTCAGTACGACCTGCCGTCCGCAGTTTGCCAGTAGAAACACGAACAATTTGCTCCACTGGTTTACCAAGCGGTCTATGACCTTGATATTTCCTGCGCGACACCTGCGTGCCCCGAAGAGCTTTGCCCATTTTTCACCCGCAGACAGCATGTATCTACCCGTAAGTGCAGTTGTGACTAAGACCTTATAAACACCTGTGGTAGGTGTCACTTTTTGATTGTCTGAGAATTGTGTTAAAGCTAGTGAAACTTGACTAATTGCTTTAACTGTGTGCAGCCTTAAATGCCGCTGAACAGCTTCTGAGAATGCAGGGCCATGGCAAGCCAGCTATTTATATTCTGCAGCAGCAAGAGTCAAGGTATTGGCAGGCTCCATTGACAGCTGGACGTCTTTCAGCTTGTAATCAATTGGATCAAGAGACTATTGATTTTGCACTTCCAAAGGCAGTGAGAAAAATCTGAAAAACCTTCGCAGGGGAGTTCAAAATCTTTCACAAGCAGACAGATGAGGGGCAAAAAAAGCAACCACATACAAGACCAAAGGAGGGAGGGAACAATGAAAGCAAAATGCATCTGGATAGAGGGAGCATCAAAGGACAAACTCATGAGATCTACAGAGAAGATGTGAGGGAGGGTGCGACCAGCCACACCTTCCATTTTTTGGTCTCTTCCGCTTTAGGGACCTTATTAGTGTCCGTTCGCAGCGTGAGGATAGAGAAGAACAGGGGTCAAACAGCAGAGTCTGTGCATAGCATAACATGTCTTGACACATGGTATTCGTCACTGTTTGACGGCAAGAACAGGTTTTCACCAGTGACTGTATATAAGAACTGGACCGAGTGAGTGTGACGTCACCAATTGAAAATGGTTAATTTCTGACCCCAAAGAAATAAAGTCAATTCAGTTGCCATTATTTATTCGTGATATAGCCATTGCCATGTTGGAGCCAAAAAACGTCAGTAATTAGTGATTGGTCTGAGTTGGTCAAAATTTTTATGGCAACCACTCTCACCAATCAGGAGTGAGCACGTTGGAAGGCCACACCCCTACCACTTGTTTAGGAGAATCTGTCAATCAAACGCTTTGAACAATCGACCCAAGACCACCTACTTTTTTGAGGCAACTTGAAGAACTTGAGCTACAGAAAAAAATCTCTATTAGCGAGAAAATGTTAAGAAAAAACAAAAAAAAACAAAAAAAAAGTAGCCGAAGTCTATGGGATTTCAGCATTTGGGACCAGTGGGTACTTTCTATTTGGAATGCAAGAGGGAGGGGTCACCAGGTCTAGTTGTCATGTACAGTCAATGGTTTTCAGACATGCAGACATAAATCATTTTCTTCACAATTGAAATTTCTTCATTTATGATGCAGCAGCAGTGAGCCGCAGCCTGGATAGCTTTATCATGTCTTATGTGTGTAAATACACAAATATGAAAGAAGGAGGGTTTGGATAAGATGTATAGAATGTGGTCAGTTATGAAACAGGTCCTGACTGTGTGTTTTGTTTAAACACCCACCTCCAGCATTAGCTGGTCTACCGGCTGCAGCATTCAGCACATGAGAGGTCACCCTCTTCTGCGTCATGTCTGCAGATGTTTTTGTCTCTCTTAAGTGCTTGTTGATGGAGGCAATCATCACCAACATTATGAGATGGATCATAAAGACCCTCTTAAAAAGTTGCAATCTCTGGTACTATCACAAGAGATGAATAAAAAACAGGTAAATAAAGAAAGGAGGAAGAAGGAAAGCTCCTCTAAGATTCCAAACATCTAGATTTACATGACCTCTAATAATTTGGGTCTAATCTAAGACTTCAATCAGGCTGAAGGAAGACCTTTATCCTACTGATTTGGCCAAAGGACCCTCAAATTTACCAGAAATTTATTATTTACTCACTTCAATCAAATCACCATCCTGTCCCAAAACAATGTATTGCTTACTTAATAAGTTTGAATGTCAGATGTTTCGTCCTCAAGGAAGCAAAACTATTTCTGTCTTGATTTACGTAATATTAACAGAAACAAAAAAGCATTTTTTTAAATATTTATTTCCAATAATTATGACTTTATGTCATGGAACTTTTGCTAACAACTGATCTGTTCTTTGTTGTTCATTTGTCATCTTCATTTTATTTTGAAAGTATGTCACCTTTGTGCTCTTGGTTTGGTTTCACCCGTCACATTTAAAATCTCGTCCACCAACAGGATGTCCTTTGAGTTCAATGATGTAAACTATCTTTCTTTTAAATGTTTGCCAGTTTGGTTTATTTGCTTACATTTTCCATGGGTGTAAACTGGTCATCCGTGAACATACGTGGAAAAAAGTGAGAACAGTTTTGGTTCCTTACATGAAATGTTGACATGTGTCACGAATGAACCACATTAAAACCATGGAAGTATGAATATGTGTGAATAAACCACCCAGAGAACAGAACCTGCACTTCATTTAATTTTTTTATCTTGACTTTCAGAGACAACTGAGCAGAAACCGCATCACATCAGCACCATGGTTAGCGACCGCCCCGGGCCCTCGCAAATGCTTCGTTTTAATTATACAGTCCGGTCCCACTGATCCGCACCTGTTTTCAAGTCAAGGTTGTGTCACACTGCCACCATGTACATTTTGCGGCCTTACATTGCTAGGCGCTAGTCGAGGAGAGCCGCCATCCCTGGCCCCCGCCTGTGACTCACCTTCCACCTTGCATCAGACACCGCCCCACGAGAGAAACACGCATGAACTGCAACCGACCAAAGATTTTCAACAGCTCAAAAAAAAAATTTGTGTACAGACCCGTAAGCTGAAACCCATGACCAACATATGTGCACATCAACGAATGACGGATACAAAAAACGCTTATGAATTACGTATATCACGCATGTATCACGGATGACCGTAGTGTCATACGTGGACAATGCACAGATTGTACGTAGAGACAGTGTGACATGGCCTTAAGGGAGATTTACCAAATAAACTATGTTTAAGGTATGAAAAAATTATACACTATGTTACCAAAAGTGTTGGCTCATCCATCCAAATGATCAGAATCTGGTGTCCTAATCTCTTGGCCTGGCCACAGGTGTATAAAATCAAGACTGTTTGTGACAAACATTTGGGAAAGAATGGGCCGCATGGGCCAGCATGGAACTGTCCTAGGATGCCACCTGTGGAACAAATCCAGTGCTGAAATTTCCTCACTCCTAAATTTTCCGCAGTCAACTGTTTTCTCTCTCAGAAGAAAATGGAGAAGTTTGGAAACAGCAGCTCAGCCATGAAGTGGTAGGAGAGGGGTCAGCTGATGCTGAAGCACATAGTGCAAAGAGCTCGCTGACTTTCTGCACAGTCAATAGCTGCAGAGAGCTTCATGGAATGGGTCTCCATGGCCGAGCAGCTGCATCCAAGCCGCACATCACCAAGTGCAACGCAAATCGTCGGATGCAGTGGTGTAAAGTGAGCCGCCACTGGACTCTAGAGCTGTGGAGACGCTTTCTCTGGAGTGATGAATCACTCTTTTCCATCTGACAATCTGATGGACGAGTCTGGGTTTGGAGTTTGCCAGGAGAACCGTACATTTGGGACTCCATTGTGCCGAGTGTGATATTAGCTGGAGGAGGAATTATGGTATGGGGCCTCTTTTTCAGGACTTGTGCTCTGCTCCTTAGTTCCAGTGAAAGGAACTCTGAATGCTTCAGGATACCAAAACATTTTGGACAATTCCATGATCCCAACCTTGTGGAAACAGTTTGGAGCGGCCCGTTTCTCTTCCATCATGACTGTGCACCAGTACACAAAGCAAAGGTCCATAAAGACATGGAGGACAGTCTGGTGTGGATGAACTTGACCGGCCTGCACAGAGTCCTGATCTGAACCCGACAGAACACCTTTGGGATGAATTAGAGCGGACACGAAGAGCCAGACCTTCTCCACCAACATCAGTGTGTGACCTTATAAATGCGCTTTTGGAGGAAAGGGCAGAAACTCCTAGAAACACTCCTCAACCTTGTGGACAGCCTTCCTAGAAGAGCTGAAGCTGTAACGGCAGCAAAAGGGGGGCCCACATCATACTGAACTCTACGGGTTAGGAATGAAATGCCACTTCAGTTCAAATGAGTCAAGGCAGGTGAGCCAATACTTTTGGGAATATAGTGCACCTCAAGAAAAGGGGGGACAATTTAGTCAATGATCACATTCTTAGGTAGCCAATTTAAAAAGGGTGTATGTGTAAAATTTAAAGTTTGGTCGTTAAAGTCAACTTTATTCCTCACAACAATGAAAGCAACAATTCAAACTACTTCAAACAGACATTAGAGAAGCTTTTGTTGAACATGTTTGATTTTAAATAACACATATTTTAGAAAGAAAAACTAAAAACGTTTTCTGAACAGGTGGTATTCTATGTAAATTCATCCCAACAGACAATTTGTCTTTGCAGAAAAGCTTACATTTTAATGTAAATTTTGAAAAAGTTCACATTGGACTGCGGGCATGGTAAGGCAAATATGATACAGCATGGAACTCAGAGTGGAGAAAAGTTATTGACTAAAATTGTTAAGCTGCAACACCATTTTACCTTTGGACCCTAGTTATCACAGAAATTGTAATTTAAATGACACACACAATATTGACTTATTACATTGTTATGTCAACACAGCACATTTCTAAGCCATGCATTTAATTAAATTCTAGTAATTGGTTTTCTAAATTACTTTTTTTTTTTAAATGTTGTAAGCAATGTAGGTTTAGAAGAAACCACAGGAGGAAATTCTGTTTTCTGCAGAAAATCATCTTTACCTGCAGGTATTAACATAACACCCACTCAGCTCACGGATACATTGTTGTTGGCAGGTAATTATAAAACTGCTGCTATAATTCTTCTACTTCCTCCCTTTAGCCACTTGTACATATTTAGACATTTAACTTATTATTTCTTTGTAGCTTTTACTACTTTTCCTTTTCATCATACTATGCATGCTGACAGCTAAAAGCCTGAGCCCCACGGGGCCTTTGGAGTGCAGAGTGGTCCCACACAAAGAGAAGTAGACTTTACTGATAAGGAAAGAAAAAAAATCTATGTATTCCTGGCAGACAAAGAGAAAATATTCAATTTAAAAGCTCCCTCCCCATGATCAAAGAAAGAAATAAAACCCAGAAGTCACTGAGGGAGTTGGAAATACGTTTATTTTAGTCAATAAGTGACACGATAAGCCCTGAAAATACTCACTAGTGGCTCAAAGAAGGATAAGGCAGGCAAAAGTAAACACATTTAGGGGAAATATGTACAATTTAGAAGCTTCCTACCTGCATTTTTTCCAGCATATCGAAGAACTCTGCAGACTGAAACAGAAAAAAAATAAAAAAGCTTAATAAACAAAGTGAGACAAAGTCTCATTTGACATAATTGGCTTTTTGCTGTCCTTAATTTACACCTCAAGCAGGTGTTTTAACCCTTAATTAACAACCTGGCCGTCTGAATGTAAAGGTCCTACATGGATACATGGATCCTGGCAGGCGCAGAGCTGCAGCTCGCTGTTTGCAGCTGCGCAACTTCACCGTGTCAAGAGGGCAGGGAAGGTCTCACGCCCACATGTACACACACTGATAAAGAAACCACTTCCTCGGACGGCAACACGCCCAGAAACAACACACACAGGCGTGCACTCACACTTCTTCTTCCCAGGAGTTTCCTTCTCGCCACATAAGCAAGCTGTGAAGGTGATAATGGCTGACACATTTGTTGTGTTAACATCCTGCCATGCTTTTACCCAGGCTGCATGCACAGGTAAAAGGTGACACACTTAAACATAGCAGATTCAACAAAGTCAACTTTTTTGACAAAAAAAGTAATAAAATTAAAGGATCCTGACGAGCATCTTCACACTTCCTCTGTTCTACCCGAGGACATAAAGAAAATTAAGCCTAAAATTGCATTTCAGATTATTTCTTTATTCAAATCGCTGTGAATCAGGAGCAGAAGAAAAAATTCAATTTAAAAAAAGAGCGCATTTTTGAAGCTATCAGCAATATGGGGAGGGGGGGGGGGGGGTGGGGTTGCTTCAAGTCAACAGTCTGAGTCCACAACTCCGAGGCAAATTTCTGATGAGCTCCTGCCGCTCTGCAGAAACTATGTCCTATTAAACGACATGGGCTTTTAATTTTGGCTAAAAACTGCATAATCAGAATTTAGAAGACCACTGGGAAAACTGAAAATGGATGAAAAGACGATCAGAGTGGGAGTATGGAGAAATGAAAACACCTAAAGCAGGAAAACCTTGGGTTTGACTGGAGCTGCTGTGGACCAACTGTTTCATTCCAAGTGTACCTCTGTGTCTTATTAGAAATTGAAATAATATATTAAAAGTTCTACACCTTCACTCTAGTCAGAAACTAAATAAGCTTAAACATGCTGTAAACTGATGCAGACCTGTGGAGTCAGCAGAACAAACTACTATGTCGGTTTTCTTAGGAACTTTGCAGTCATGTGTGTTTTGCCTCTCCAGTGTAAATATGCCTGTAGGTGGTGCAGATCAGAGCAACCAGCAGAGAACAAGGATACTGTCATTCTAAACCATTATAAGCTTCACTATTGGACTTTTTACCTACTATACTGAGACAAAGCGAATGGTGTTCACACTTCACCTTTTAGTTGGTTCTGTTCTTGCGTGATCATACTAATTTGTTCTCAGCTTATCATTTCATACTGTTTGTTTTGTGACCTTTTCGTTGCCTTCTAATGAAGCAACTTCTGCGCAGCTTATCTCCAGTGGCAACCTCAAGAAGAACTCAGGGGGCCGACGACATCGAAAGCTCCCCTGTTTAAGAAAGAATGTGCACGCGTTCATGTTAGGTCATCAACTAAAGCAATCGAACGGATAGAAAAAGATGAAAAGAGAGACTGGGAAACTGATGAGCACAATCTCACTGTTCCGACTTTCATATAAAGAATGTTGATAAATTCATCAATTACTGTTGAAGAAAACTTCTCAGGAAATATTTGATACCAGCATCCTTGAGCTTTAGTCACATGCACTCATTCAGGGGATTGCTGCAGGTTTTTGGGTTGTCCATGCCGGTCATAGAGAGGAACTGTCACATCTAAAGGGGGAGCACAGGGGTGTCTTGATGCTTGGACGGCCACCTCATGTGGTAAGTGTATCATAAAGTATTTGTTAGGATAATTTAAGCTGCTTGCACTTATGACAGACAGGTGATGCTGCCGTACGGTACCATGACGTCATACTGTGGCCGTTACCAAGGTGTGTGTACTGGCTCATTACTTATTACGAGCAAATGCCGCACGCTGATCTGTAAGTGTGGGCATGACGGGTTTCGGAAGCCCACCCAAACAACACTGTGATTGTCTAATTTCCTAATTTCTAACAATCAAGCTGCACCAAGGAGCGCACACTTATGTGAGCAGCATTAACGGGCTCCTTGCGCAGTGCAGGGGAGGGGTAGAAAAAAAAGGCTGCGTAACAGTTTGCTGTATTGCTATTTCATGCCGACCACCTGTGTGCCCCGTTCAAGTTTGCCCTTTTTTTGCCCTCTGACTCTTTCTCTCTACCCATAAGGGCAGTTGTGACCAAAGCTTTATGTAAGATGCTGATGCTACTACTGGAAAAATAATGGCATTTAACTGACCTGAACTGTAATAAACTGATTTAGAGCAATAATTAATCGAATTCTCTAACAATCTGCACCCAAGTGGACTGATATGAATTGATTTAATCATAGATTATAGTGAGTCAAGTGAGAAGGTGCAAAGGACAACAAAAACCTTCAGTATGGATGTAATCAGACTGGACACATTTGGTTCGCTTAAAGTGAATCAGAGTTTTTCTTCCCAGATAATCTGGAACAAATTTTTATTCTGAATACAGCCAAGCGGACCAAACCGCTCTCTGATCCATCTTTGGAGGTGGTCTCGATTTGTTTCCAATCGGACTGAGCGTTGGTTCACTTTGAGATTTCTCAGTCTGAATACAATCCGTCCTCAGAACGGACCAACTGAACCAAAACGGCCACTGTAGCCGATGGTCACGTGATCCAAACACAGCCAGAATGTAGCAACAGATGAGCCGGAGACAAATCTAAAGCAACGATTGCCGTTGTGGGTACCGGATGTTCTCGGGTTGCCGGATGTTCTCGGGGTCCTTCGGGGTCCTTCGACCAATGATGACGTCACACTATTTGATTGGCTGTAAGTTGCCATGACCAATGAGTTAACGTCGCTAGGTTTTTTTTAAAACTTTATTGACAATTGCGGTATCATACATTAACAATGACATTAACGTTAACAACGAACAATAACAATGTAATGAATATTGCTTCGAAGATCAGTCACCATTGCCAAACATAACATATTAACATAGAAAATAAAGAATAGAGGGGAAAAAAGAAACAATGAACATAACACACAAATAAATAAAAACATAAGTAAAATAAAATAAAGGAACATAGAAAAAATCTAAATAGTCTAATACTAGTTAAGTTAGGGGTACTCGTGAAGCTTGTATTTCTGTTAAAAGTTATAAAAAGTGGTTTGGTCTTCAAAACTTGACCTCACCAAGATGGCGGTGCTCTCCTCCCATGTGGAACCACGTGATGTCTCCTCTAGTGATATAACTCATTGGAAGGAGCCTGAAGGACCCCGAGAACATCCGGCAACCCGAGAACATCCGGTACCCACACCGTGTATCAAACAGAAAAAAGGGTCCAACTCCTTATCTGTTACAATGATGGTTTTAACACAGCTGAAAACGCTTTTTACATGCTTTTCTGTGTCTCGTAATGCGACACGGGACAGGTGCTGCTATGATGTCATCCTAAAGGCTACCTAGTAGTTCCTTAACAGAATTCTCTTATAAACAATGCCATAACACCACAACGATGAGAAACAGCAACTCAATGAAATGTGGTCGGATGAAGGCCCATTAACACATTTTTTTATGTGATACACATTGCTGTTCACTGTTTTCCAGACAATCTATATGTATTAAATACAAGTATCAGTGTAACTTCTTAGTTGTCTTCTTGCCAGTAACCCTCTGCAGCATGCCTCCACTGGACCAAAAAAGCGAGTAAAAAGTGCTGAGCCTGACTTTGACACAGGCATATAAAATTGATCAGCCCAATATAAAGTTTGAATAAACTATCCCTGAAAAGGACTGCAAAGCGTAAGACTTCTATAATTATACCATATATATACTATATTTGCTTTGCCCTGCCCTCATAATTCCTAGCATTCCTAATATAAATGATTTATATTAGGCTTTGTGTGAGATACAACACTAAAAACACTTTGATCATGTGCATGCATTGACCCTGCGATTACTTGCTGTATCAAATCTATATAAATATCAGAGGGGGATCTATTAGAGCTTTATTAAGAGTTTCTAATTCATTCTTTCTCTAGCTAATGTGGTTTTAGGTTGGTTTCCAAATTTCCCAGCTATCAATTGTTGACTTTATATGGGAACTGGACTGAGTGACTCCTCCCCCACAGCTTTCCAAATACCACTGACTCCAATAAATCAAAATTTCTTCTTCACCTCTATAGGTAAAAACACAGCTATTACTCAGCCATTATATTTCTCAGAATAGCCATTTCTGCTCTGCTACCTTTCTTTATACGAATTCCTGCCAGTCCTGTAGTGCAAGTTATTATTAAACTGGCCAATCAGATGGTATAATAAAGGTATATGGTGCCCGCTGGCCCCCACGTCAAACGTTCTAATGTTTGATTGACAGATTCCTCCAAGGCCGCACTCAAGTAGGGGTGTTAAAAAATCGATTTGGCAAAATATCGTGATAGTTCATTTGCCGATACTTGTATCGATTCAAAATGTTGTCAGGATGATATTTTGTTAATTACTTCTGACCGTCCTTCAGTGTCAGTGTCCACTTCCCCCTCCGACCGCTAGTTGGCAGCAGAGCACACAGAGCTTCTTTGAGCAGCTCTACACCACACGAAACAACAGGAAGACTGCAGCTAGAGGCAGCTTTTTTCATTGTTATGAGACGTGAACTACTTAGTGTTAACTTGGGATGGGTACAGAACTGAAACTCTGTGCCATGTTGCTGTCAGTAACATATAAAAAGGCGGATTGCTGTGCTTTTTAGAGGCTCAGATGAGAATGAGTGAAGCACTGCAGCTGCACAGCGGCTAATAAGCTAATGCACTTAGCATAAACCAAAATGCAAAATGCTTAGTTTACTTCCGCGTGAGAAAGCGTGGCTGCAGCGGTTTAGTGCAGATATGTAAACAAAGCATCTTTGTCACATTAAAGGAACTTTCCTTCATTCTGTCATTCAAGTCCTTCTCTATGGATTATGTCCAGTTCTCAAATACAGTCAGTGGTCTCAACACGCAAAAAAGAAAAAGAAAAAAAACAAATAAAAAAAAGAAAGAAATGCACTTAAGAGATTGCAAGCACAACACAGTTTAAGCTTCAAATTTAAACATTTTCTGTTGTTTTTTACATTATAGCACCCAAATAAAGACTGAAGGTGACCTTTTTGGCCTCTGACCTCTACTACACAATTATGTCTACGATGGCTACATCACTACTCATCGCCCACTATGCATATACTGTAGGTCTTTTATTAATTAATATATGTCTGTATCTTTTGAATGATATCTAAGTGCATGTTTGGCTTGATTCCTGAGTTATGAAATGGTGTTGTGAAACGTTTCCACATGTAGGAGTGAAGCGTCTAATTATAGGAGAGCGAAAGTGTGGAGAGTTGAGGAGAAGCTAAATCAATCCCAGCAATGACTCTTCATAAGAGTATCTGTCTGAAGAACCATCCAGAACCACAGAACACTCTGTGGAAAAGTGAGTGACATGCATTCACAGCTGTGTAAGCAGATACCTGAAGTGTTTTTCTGTAGGTCATCAACCCAGGAGAAGGAAGGACATCTTTTAGCAGTAGCAGTCACGTCACAGAGGTAACTCACAATGAGAAACTCAATCAACAAACAACTGTTTTCATGTCTGATCTGGCTTTTGGTCAAAAAGACTTACCGTCACCGCAGCAGCAGAACCTACTATTTATATGCGCTGTTATTCTTGTGTTGCTGCTGATCATCAACTTTGAACTCATTGTGTTTTTTTGCTTTAGTGCCTTCTGCTTAAAGCAAGAAAGTCCAGTCAGACAGAGGAGCTACTCATTTGTGAACAGGTTATTCTGGTGTGTTTGAGTCTTACAACTCTCACTTCAACATCTGACAAAAGCAGGCGGGGACAAATGTAATCCTGCTGTTTCAGTGACTTTAAAAACGTGGTTAAGTGGTAAAGAGGGAATATGGAAATAAAAAGGAAAATCCTCTTGTCAAATATTAAAAAAAAAACAGTTTTCATCGACACCCTGGAGCTCAGTACAGCCTAAGTCACATGGAACCTCTAAGGTGTTGACGTGACTGGGTGCTGCAGGTTTTTGACGAGAGGAGCACAGGTGTGTCTTGCATTTCCGTTGAGATTTATACATCCACATCAAGCGAACTCATGAAAACAGAACGTACCATTGATGGGGGTGTGGTAAGTGTATTGTGAAGTATTTATAAGAATAATGTCAGTTCCACCCACTTATGAGACACAGGGTGATGCTGTTATATGGTGACCTTGTGTTACACTGATCATTATAAGGTGTGAGTACTAAAAAACACTCTGACAAACTACTTTTTTAAGCAGTCTACAGTGTTTGTGGGAGTTGAAAAAATGAAAAATCAGTACGATGTTCACTACAACCTGTCACCCGTAGCATGCTGGCAGGAAAAAGGTACATGAACATGATAAGGCAGATAAACATTGTTATGTCTTGCGTGCCCTGTACAGGTTTGCCCATGTTTTGCCTGCAGACAGCCCGTATCCACCTGTGAGTGCAGTTGTGACTAACGCTATGTGGACACCATGCGTTCAAGCAAGCACTTTCAATGAAAAGTCGACGTAAACATGCGTGAATGCGCGTAACTGGCTTCTGGATTCAAATCTCTTGCCTTCACAAAGGAGGTTGTTCTCCAAAACCTTGCAATACATGGCCCCGGTCATCCTCTCTTTATTACAGTCCAGTCGTACTGTTCCATGTGCAGACCCCCCCCCCCCCCCCCCCCTCCCACATAGCATTACGCTACCACCCCAATGCTTCACAGTTGGGATGGTGCTCTTGGGATGGTACTCATTCTTCTTCCTCCAAACACGGCGAGTGGAATAAACACCAAAAAGTTCTATTTTGGTTTCATCTGACCATTTGACCTTCTCCCATGATCCTCCGGATCTTCTAAATATCCAAATAGTCATTGGCAAACTTTAGACGGCCTTAGAAATGTGCTGGTATAAGCAGGGGAACCTTCCGTGCCATGCGTGATTTCAAACCACAACGTCACCTTGGAAACGGTTGTCCCAGCTCTTTTTCAGGTCATTGACCAGCTCCTCCCCATGTAGTTCTGGGTTCTGAGTCCTCACCTTTCTTAGGATCATTAAGACCCTACCAGGTGAGATCTTGCATGGAGCCCAGTCCCAGGGAGACTCACAGTCATTTTGAGCCTCTTCTATTTTAAAATATTTGCTCCAGCAGTGGATCTTTTTTCCACCAAGCTGCTTGGCAATTGCCCCGTCGCCCTTTCCAGCATCATGGAGATCTACAATTTTGTGTCTGGATAATAGGTGGAGTCTTTATTGTTTTGGGTGGACAGGTGTCTTTATGCAGCTAATGACCTCAAACAGGTGCCTCCTTATTTATTTATTTTTTTTTTTTAACTTGTCCTGTCCAACAGCTGAGCAGACAGATGAGAGCTGAAGGCCTCTTGTGTTGGACATATTTTATTTTAACAAAAGGGGTTCTGAATCTTCTGACAAACCAAAGGTATGACTGAATAAACCCCTTTGGTAATCGAGGCCGAACTTTATTTATTTTAATTGGAATCTTTTGTGTTGGACCAGACAGAAAAGGAAAGGAGGGAAGTCAAACAGGTGCTTCTGATTTAGAATATTAAGTGGAGTGGAGGTGGACTATTTAAAGGCGGACAAGCAATCTTTGAGGGTCAGGATTATAGCTGACAGACAGGGGGTAGACAAATACATTATTGAAAAAATCATGCTATGTGAACATGCGCAGTGGACGTGCACCTATAGGATGAAAATGTCTCTCCATGATTTTATAAGTGAGAGAACTTGTTAAATGGAAATATTTATTTGCCCCCAAACCTTACCAGTATGTGTAAAGATCACTCAGCAAATATTCATTTTTTGCAGGTGCTATCACTGAGATTAAAAAAAAAAAGATTGGCTTTGACATCTTATGCACTCAGACACATTCATTATCGAAACAGAAACTGTAGTTGTGATTTTTTGTCTTGGATAGACAAATCAGACTTTAATCAAGTAAATTTTGAACAAATAGTAAGTATTATGAAAAAAAAATGTGTTGGTGTTAAAGTTTAGAAAGCTAGAAATAATGAATTTCAATCAAACATTTGTCAATTTTAACTGTATTTTCTGATTTGCATGTCTTCTTGAAACAAATTTGCATTTCGACATTGATGATACAATCCTTGTCATTAAAGTTTGCAGCATAATTTTTGGTTGTCACTGGTAATTATAAAAAAATCCTTTTATTCAGAAGGACATTGATATCTTCTGGCTATAGTTTCCCCCTTATAGCCATTTTTCTGTCAGACCCTCAATCAAATCTTCAATTTTTCTTTGTGTTGTTTCAGACTCAGGAAGGATGTTTCACTTCAAGGTTATGTCTTTGTGATGAAAGCAAATGAGCTTTTTGTGTGTTAAAGCACTTTCTTCCTAGCCTTTTTTAAGTTCAAATGTTGTACATTACAACAAAACTCTTATCATTTGTCATTTGTTCAAAAACCCACTTATTTTAATAGTATGCTGCTTTTACTAGCAGAAAAGGCTTCTTCTTTTATTGTCTGTTCTGCATCAGATGTGCTTTTCTGCTCCTTATGCAAACATGCTGTTATCATTCTGAGCATTGAGTGATGAAAAATATCCCTAATTGTCCTGTGAGCAAAGAGCAGTTTGATTACTGTCTGTCTGGACAACATCACATCTAACAAGCTCCTATGAGCAATGAAAGCCCGGAAACTTGAAGATCTCAAGAGACGAAGTATGCAAGCTCCTTCGGTCTGATGGCCTCAAATTCATTTAGATTTCCTCTGATCAATGTTTCTATTTCGCTGCTTTGATTCCATCAGACTGAGAGTAAAGCCTTCAACCGTGTCCTGCTGTAATGCCGCAGGATTCGGTCCACTAAATACAGCTTCAATTGCTTTTTGAGAGGAGGATACATATTGGCCAGAAGGGGGACGTACAGGAAAGGTTCACATCAGAACCGCAACAAACAGAAAAAATTGCAGATTGTAAAAAATCTATTTTTAAGACCTTAAATGCTATGGGGCAGTCTAAATGGCTGCTGAAGTGTTTATGGACAAGGAAAATGTTAAAGGGATTGCACAATCCTATCAAAATAATGAAAACCCATTATTTCTCAACAAAAATGTAAAGACTGAGGTGCAGGGCAGCAGGTTCCTGCAAGAGCTTTGAATCTTGGACTCTCATTTCTACTGCCTGAAAAGGTAATCCCTGTATTAATGTCAAGTAATCCCTGTCTGGAAGAGCTGGATTTAGTTTGCACTGTGATGTCACTGTCTTCTCCTATCTTTGATGAAAAAGATGGAAAATAAGAACCTTCCTGTACTTGAAAGTGAACCAAGATATAACTGATGTTTATAAAGATAATGAAAAAAAAGAATTGGAAATCAAAAAATGTCTATTTCTATACATCCTTGAAAAATTGTAAATGGGATATTTAAGGTATCTTCAGGCAATAGAACTGATTTTAAAATATACACAAATCGTAAATATAAAATGTGATAAAAAAAAGTAGAAATGGTCCCTTGTGTAGATCTAGTTGTCATCTACATAAAAATGCTGCGCCTGTGCTAGTCTTACCTTCATGGTGGGTGGTGCAGTGCGAGGTGGTGATGGGGGGCATTCTCCAATAGGGACGTTGGTGATATTCAGCAGCTCTTGTTTCCTGAAGGAAATGAAATAAAACATTTATTTTTCATCTAAGGATCCATAAAGTTGTAGTTGTATCTATGTGGCTCAGAAAGTTTTCAAGTATAGCTTCAGACATGACTTAGCTGCAGCTTTACCTTAATTCCTCCTGAATGTTTTAATGTAAAGGCTGAATTAACTCCCCTGTGACTATGGATTCACAAAGGCTTCACCAGCATTTAATGCAAATATTTGCATTCACTTCTCCATAAGCAGGTCCAGATTTATTTGTTGGAATATGAATTTATTTTTGCTTATTTCTTAGTTTGTTGGCATGGATGTTGAAAGTAAAAAGCATTTCAGCATATGCACCAGTGTTGGCGAAGAGGCTATTTTATTCTGTAGTCCCTGGATGGGGGTAACTGTGTCTTCCAAAAAACAAAGTACAATTCATTCATTCATCTTGTATTTTGTCCCTTTTGGGGGTCACGGAGCCTATCCCCGCCACTCGTGGGTGAAGGCAGGGGAAAACATCCTGGGCCGGTTGCCAGTCCGACGCAGGGCCACAGATCACATGCACATGGGGCCTTCTTGCTGTGAGGCAAGAGTGCTAACCACTGCGCCAATATTGCAGAAAATATGAACACGCAAACTATATATATCCTACTATGTTGTAGTAACTATTTAAAGGTCATGCCTCACAGCTGCATTCAGGCTTCTGCAATAAAAACTCATGCGTTCACGCGTCCCTACCCGTTTTTGGGCTGTAGGTACAAAACACCCAGCGATTGAACACGCATTGAAAGTTAAACCAGTTGAGGGTAGCATCCTTTCCAATTCATGGAAGTACCATCCATTCAAAAATCAATCATGACAGACAAATGAATAATTGTGGTTTGTGCCCAGCTGGTATTATATGACGCTAAGTCTTTCATATCTCAGAATAAAGCTGTGAAAGCCTGGAGCGAGATTCACCAGATTTGCACAGCTTCAATATTTCACAATAAGCCTCTTCCAATTGGGAAAACATAAACTAGTATCGGGTAGCGCCAGTCCTGAGTGACGACCGTATACTAAAAGGACGTTTAAGAACCCGCTTATAGCACATTCTTGAACGCACCACACGTGACCGGGGTGTACACAGTTTCATGAAACATCAGAACCAAACAAAGCTTAAAAAAAAAACACCTTCATTAAAGGCCATTAAAAGCCACATAAACAGGTGTGACACTAAAAGAAAAAGGAAAATTGGCTTTAACCTATCAAATAAAACATGATTTATTCAAATATTATTGTCTTCTAGTTTTTACTTGCTGCACCTCCAGCATTGTGATTAAAACGTTAGCATTGTCAGGCTCGGCATTTCAGCACTGAGGGGATTTTATTCACAAAGTTGTGTTATTTGTCACCTTTACAGCTAGTTGACTGCAGTGTACACTATAATTTAATCCTAGAGTCATTAAAGTATCCCCACTTGTAGTTTTGTTTCAGCATTGAAGTACCTTAATTGAGGGTTTTTTTAAAGTAAGACTGTTGAAAATGTGCTTTTTAAGTGGCTCTTTTTGTGAGCTCAGAGGTACAGAGGCCAGTGAGAGACTGAGGGGTCATTTGGGGCGAAAGGACTATTGCCTTTTTTCATTCTTTGTATCATAGCTCACTCAGATGCATGGGCTCTCATTAATGAGACCAGATGACATGGCTGAGCTGTTACCGGGGGACAGCAGGAAGATTAACTTTTTGTGATAGAGTTCTATTTAGAGAAGCAGCCTCAGCTGTGATGTTCTGTAAAGAACAGTTGTCCCGATGAATGCAGGGCAAAAAAATAAAATAAAAATGTAAACAATTGAGCTAAATCCATTCTGGACCTGCTCTCTTACTAAACACCACAATAAAAGCACGTTGACGTTTCTCTGCTCCTACAGAGGTCCACAGCTTGGAGGTTAGTTAACTGGAATTGTCTGTTATAAATGTTAAATCAATTAGAAACATTAACAGCCTTAAAAGGCTTTGTAAAACACCCACATCTGATGTGTATTGATGAGTTTCACCAATATTTTTTTCTGCCTTTTTCAGTTCATTAAAAAAGGGAAAAAATAAAACCGCGAAACTTCAATACATAAAAATAACAAACAGTTTAATAAAAAAAAGTATTTGTGAACTTAACATGCCTTTTTTGTCTTTTATTACCAGGTAACAAAAAATACTTGATCTGTATTATATAAAGCTTATGGTCCTACCATAGGCCCAACATAGAGGACAGTGGATTATAAGGCACACCGATCAATTCTATTTTCAAACTTATGTTATAAATGAGGAGCACAGAATTATAATGTAACGTTCACCACAGGTATGCATTCAAGAACATGCCAAAAGTGTGTTCTTAAACGCACATTTAGCCCATGAACAAGCAGTGACGGGCTTATTCTTCTGTTTACCAGCGCGTTTTTGTTCAGGGTTATGTTGGGGAAACTGGGTGAGGGGAGGGAGGAATCTGGTGAGGGAGGGGGGCCAACTGTGTGTGATTGTCCTGTGTTTTTCTGTTTTAAATCATAATCATTTTTTATTTCATATTTTATTTGCTTTTATGTAAAGCGCTTTGTGTTTTCAGCCTGAATAAGTGAATAAAGTTTGAAGTTTGTAACTTCCAACCTTGTTAGTAACACCGAAGAAGAAGAAAAAACAACAACACACAATCCAGCACAGCTACACGTTAGCAGATTCACAACAACATCCAACCAAATATTTTGAGCGCCGTCTACCTCATCACTAAACAGAATTAATCCATATCTATATCGCTCTGGATTACAGAATACGGCGCTGATGTTTAAAAAAAAATATTGAGGCTTTTAAGTGCACCTTATGGAGCTGAAAGAAGAGAGGAGTAAAATGAAGAATGACAACATTTTTATCTTTTTCACATGCTTTGTGAGGCTTACACTAGCTCATTCAAATACACAGACACATGTCTATTAGAAAACACAGGGCGTACGACAACAGATCAACCCTCAGTGCAGATAAAAAGCCCACAGTGGCCATCTTTTTCCAACAGGGTCAGCGTTCAAACAATGCTCCACTGTGCTCTCTGTTTGCAATGGTATACTTGGAGTTATGAAGGAAAAAGATGGAATGAAGAGCTAAGACAAACCAAAAGAGTCCAAAGCACAAAAAAACACGATTTTTTCATTCTCTTGATGGACATCGTTGTTCTCTCTGTCTTCTGTCTCTTCAGACTACAGGAAACCCTGGTGGTTTTCCACGACTGACTTGTGAAAAGGAAAAACCTGTTTGGAAGACTGTCTTTGGGGGCAGATCTCTAAAGCCACCTTGTATGTACACAAGGATGACACCTTTTTTTTTCTTGTTGTAGCTTCACTCAAACATATTTGCAGATACTTTCAGAAAAAGGATTTAGTGCTCTATGGGAATGCACCCCCCCCCCAAATAACAACAACAGAAAGGCTCTGCAGACATGCATGTTTAATGTCAATTTAAGTCACAAAAGCTACCGTATTTTCCGGACTATAAGTCGCCCTTTTTTTCATAGTTTGGCAAGGGGTGCGACTTATACTCCGCAGCGACTTATATTAGAAATAAATTGAAATAAATACATTGTTAACCCTCCTGTTATGTTCATTTGTGAGGAAGAGAGATAATGTTCCTGGGTCAATTTGATGTATGAGGTATGTTAAGTGTTAAGAGTATGTTAAGTGACCCAGAGAATCAGCAAACCCTTTTTTTTACAGTAAGATCTTGAAGGCTAACAACATAATATTCTATTTTCCAATGATTTCATAGATTCAGAAATGCAATAAAAATGACTACATTCTACAAATACAGGATGAGTGTTAGTTGGCCAATGATGCTTCATGAAAGGAATAACGAAATAAGTGAGAAAGAATTACTGTGAAATTATGTGATAAACAGTCTGCTATGATTGTGTCATATGAGGTTGTGCAAGTCAAAATGCGACTTATAGTCCAGTGCGACTTATCTGTGTTTTTTTCCACTTTATAATGCATTTTTGGGCTGGTGCGACTTATATTCCGCAGCGACTTGTAGTACGGAAAATACGGTATGCGTTTATCACTTTGAACAAAATTCTGAACTGTGCGCATGTTTAAAATCAAGGCGAATCTTGGATTTCATGACTTAATAAAAAAAAAAAAAAATGGAATAAATGGGAAATACTTCTTACATCGCCTCACAAAAAAGCCAACATCTGTAGGAAATTAAGACAACAAAATGTAACAACCCCTGTGTGCTTCTCAAAATAATAAGTGTCACAACTACATTTTCCACAAGTAAAATGTGAAAAAAACTTGCATTTAATGAAAAGAAAAGTTTTTGTTTGGAGTGCTTGGAGGACTGGGCTTTTGCGGCGTATCGGAATTGACATATTTCGCAAAACTGCAATGGAAACACTTTTTTCAAATTATTATGTGAACACCAACTCCGCGCAGTTTGTCGATGGCGATGCACGTCTTGGTAGGAACTGGCTGTCTCGGGCACTGCCCGGCAGGCGCCACAAGAGCGTCACACAGTTCATCAAAAGTTGAGTTGTGTGTCATGGGGAATTATTGGATCCACAGCTCCACTGGAAAATCACCAACCACCATTTCCCATGATGCCGCCCAAAACGCTGCTACATGGCCGAAAAAAGACGCAGACGTCTCCTCTGATAGATGATGATGAGTGCTAGTATCTGCTGTAAATCAAAGTATTGTTCTTATCCCTCATAATGACTTATCACGTCATCTGTGTTTATTCACATAATGATGATTTAATAGTGTAATTACAAAATTGTGTTTTTGACATTTCTAGGATTTTGATAAAGTTCTGACATGTGTCATGGAAATGCAGCAAGACACAAGAAGAGATTATTAAAAAAAGAAAAAAAAAACCATTAAACATGGAATGAGAGGGTTTAAGAAGGGTAAAGTGTTTTTAAAACCACTCCAACAATTCAAAGGATACGCTCTAGGCGTTATAAGAGATGACACTACTACTTAAGGTTTTCATTTCTGGTTTTACATTTGTATTCCTTACGGCTGCAAGAAGTGTGCAGATACTTTTCTTTTGTTTTACAAATGATAGATTAAGTCTAAAAGGCTCCAGAATGCCTTTTATTAAGCAGTGACGGGATTCTAAAAGCCTCCAGAGCCCGTCTTCCTGGAGTTCAGCCATCCCTGTGTCAAATGAATCGTGGAAGGCTTGTTGCTTTATAGAAAAGGACTTAATCTTTTCTGAAAAGTCAGGTGCAGGTATAAACATTTCGTGCAGGTATTACATGCAGCTTAGCATTTTTAAAGAAGATGGGGATTGATTGGAGATGTTTTTTTAAAACACAATGCCATTATTCTTGTCTGCCTTGCCTACCAGAGGCAGTCACACACATGTAGAATAAGGAAAGACAGAAAACGTTTCATTTTCTACATTGTACAATTGATTTCTGGTTTTGTATCAACATTGATTAAGGCAATTTTTTTTACCCAAGAATACTTTTTTTATGATTACTTATAAAATCAAACTAATCCCACGGCGGATGGCTGCAGCTATTAAATGTCTAAATTATGGCTGTTTTGGCGTTTACAGCTAGAGATATGCATTCTGCGTCCATTCGACATCAACTCATTGGTCTATTGCACATCGCCGTTAAGACCTGTAGAAGACAACCTTCCCACAGCTTATTGAGCTGCGGTCCCATCATGCCTTGCACGTTATAAACAAGCCGCTTATTTTCCCAGAGAGGGCTACAGATAATTGAATTGGGTAATTAAATAACATAAAGTATATTTTAAAAGGTGCATTTATGGTTGTGTTATGGGCTTTAGAGACCATCTTTTAAACCTTTGCTAATGGACGAATACAACAAGTTCTGTAATCCTAAAAGACGATGTGATGGTGTCCGAAAACAGGACATCTTTGGTGAAAGTGACTGATCAAAGTAGAATTGTTTAAGTCTGTATTTATTAGCAGAGGTTGATGTTACTGCCGCATCTGTATTGTTATTTCATGTTTTTTTTGGGGGGGTTTGAAATGTCCCAAGTTGGGTTTTGTTTTCATAGGTTGAAAGTGAAGATGTGCTGCTCTGATTCTTCTTCGTTTCTGTGTGGAGTTTGAATGTTGCTTATGCATGCGCGGCGCTCTGGCTTCCTCCCACAGTCCAAAACCAGGTTTCATAGGTTAATCTGTAATTCTAGATCGCCCATCTGTGTGCATCTGTGTGTATGTGTGTGTAGCCCTGCAACAGTATACAAAGTATTTCAATAGATGCTTAAAAATATCACAAGATTAGATATTTCTGGTAAAGATGCATTTCTATATTAACGCGCATAAAATTGTTTTTAAATGAGCAATTGCTACTTATTGTTTGTGTATGTGTGAGTAATTACAGATACACATTTACTCTTTATCTAATGACAATGTGTGTGCGTTTGAGAAAAACCTGAAGGACAGACCGGAGAGAGCATAATACTTTTCAGCTCATGTATTGATTACTCACTTAAGATAAGATTTGGACAGAGAGACGGGGATGGGGGATAAGGCAGGATGCAGAGAGGTAAAGACTGTGTGAAAACTGGAGATAAAAGACTGAACACGACCTCTGTCTGAACACCCCCACAAAACCCAAAATCTGAAGAAAAGCAGGAGATAAGGCGATAAAAAAGAAATCAGGGTGATGGAAGGATGACGGAAACAAAGAGCTGAGGACAGAGATGGAGAACCAGAGGCGCGTTTTGGGGGCTGTTTCCAGCTGGTCCTAATATTTGTTATGAAACATGATAGAGAGCCAGATCCTCTAGCTGATTGGCCGATTACTCAGCTGATGATTTCACTAATGGAGTTAATACAGCACTAATTGAAGACAGAGAAATGTGGAAAGAAAAGGGCTCTGCAGGCAGAGAGGGGAAGGGAAAAATCACAGAATATGGTGAAATAGATGAGGAAAAACAGGGCGCAACTGAATCCTCTTCAATTCCACACACAGGATTAAACTTGGTAATTACTGCGCTGAAAAGCAAACTGAAAGCTGCACATGATGAGGAGCATGCAGGAAATAGAAGCCTGTCGCATTGCATAACCAAAATTGATCAAGTTAGGAGGCTTTGAACACCTATTACCAAGATTATCACCGGTGCATAATGCCGGGTGTCTGAGATCAGTCACTGATTATTTTTACATACAAGAAACATGACTGCAGTTGCAGGAAACAGAGCTGCCACGTCAACTTTAATGCCCTTTAATCGCCAGATTGAATTACAAGCACTTTGTCTTGTTGTCCTTCCTCCACTTCCTCTTCTGCTATCTATCACTCTGTCACTGTTACTACTTCCACTCCATAAACAGGGAATTAAAGCCAGCTTTCTGACCGGGCCCACGCTGACATTTACAATGACATGCAAAAGGGGTTAACAGAGCAATGATTGGGGAAGGGACCACAGCAGAAATCCCCAGCTGCTGACTGTGGGAACGTCAGCCTTCCCCGCTCAATTGCTGCCGTATGAATGGCCTCAGAGATGACAGCGGGCAGGAAATTAGATGCCTAGCCACAACCTGAAACATTCTCATTATCAGCAAGAGGATGAGATCAATAGATAGGGAGCAGCATGCCTGTGGTGAAAAGAGACGTCACCGCATTTGTGTACATAAATATGTGCAGGTTCTTTATCGTTAGAGCTGCTATATACCAAGGCAGTATGTAAATAACGTCTCCAAGCTGCTATTCCTCCACAGTGGAAGCAAATACATTTAAATTTGTGCGTGTCTGTGTGCACACTTCCTGGACTATCAGTAAGCTACTTTATCACAACTTATATGTATTCAGCCAACATTGTCTTTTCAACGTCTTCATGCTATAGATGAGGGAGTGGATTAAACATAAAACAAGAATTTCCAACCTTCAAAACAACCAAGGAGCTTGTATGACAATTTTAACGTCAAGTACTTTATTTTAACGTTTGAAATTGCATGCTGGGAATAGATTTTTAATTTTTTTTATGTTACTAAAAATAAGCCTATAATTTTTTTTATCTGCTGGCTGAATGAAAAAAAAAGCTATTAACTAATGTGTAAAACCGCCAGCCTTACCCACAATAGTGTTTTCCCACAATCCAAAGACTGACAACAGACATAGATTTCCTATAATGAATAATCTTCACGTTTAGTACCTGTTTTCATTGTCTCCTCTCTTTTTATCTGTTCTGTAATTAATCCCATCATTAGCCCAAGGTGACACCTGAGAAAAGTCTCACCTTCCCCAAACCCCTCGGGGGCCAACCAATGTAAATCACGCCTGTGTTCTACTTCATCCCTTCGCTGGGAAAAAGTCAAGTTATACTATCATCATTTTGCTCCTGTCAGAAAAAGGAAGAAACAAAAAAAAAACTGTCTGAGCTGTCACGAAATGTTCCAGAATAAGAAGGAACAGGAGTGACTTAAAGGCTCAAGAACTATTTGGTCTTAAGCATAGCAACTATGCAGCTGACAGCAAAATTATTGAGTCAATAAAAAAACTTTAAGAGCTAATTAAAATTTACTTAACCGCAGCTTTTGTTTAATCTCACAAATGTCAAAGAGGTTCTTCTGTTTCGAGCTGGGGAACTCGTCATGACCTTAGCAAGTCTTTGTTACCAAGTATGGGTATATTTGCATTTATTTTAGCAATCTGATATAAAACATGGGACAGTTTAGCTTTTTAAAAGTGTTTTGCTTTTTACAGGCTTTTTTACGATGTTCTTTTATGTCACAACAGTGGCTTTTTTGTGTAATAGTATCAGAACACATTCAACTTGTGGGATCAGACCTTGAATATTTTTAATCTGCCGATGTCTTTATGTTTTGTACACCAAAAAGTTTCTAAAGGCTTTAAAAACATGTCATAGTTGTTAAGCAAAATATGCTATTTTAATTTTACATGGCATAGAATAAATTAGTGTTAGTTTGTCCAGAATTTTGCTTCACAATCTTCACTTTAAAGGTTTATATTGTATTTATTAACGAGTTCTTCTAAAGGAAGTGAAGACATTCAAGCTGAAGTTCGTCTGTATGCAGATGATACAGATGATGCAGATGATGATGGCTGACTTAAGGTCTTCAGATTGCGTTTCAGGCGTTACAAAGACCCTTAAAAGGTCTGAAATGTTCATAGGTTACATCTTTTAAATGTGTATAATAGCTAAAACTTCTGTTTAATGATAAAGATAAATTATACATACATGCAGCCTCTTACACTTTATAGGGCTTTTTTTACTGCTGAATCTCAAATTTAGAAAAACAACTTTATTCATTATGATTTACTTGGTTAGAAATCATTAAGTATTCGTAGACTAGAGCATCTGAACAACTTTTATGGTTAAACTCCCAGATGCCCATTGTTTTATTGTGTTCGCTTTTGTAAAGTAGTTTCTGTTTAGACTATTTTAGATGTTCCTCCAGCTCAGAAATAACTTTAAAACAATGCTTTCATGTCAACTTTAAAAAACTTAACCCTTTCTTAACCGTTTTATTTAACAATGGAAAATAATGGAAAAGTGAAAAATATAGTCTTTAATATAGCCTCTTGAGTCTAGATGGTTGGCATTTTGTTTTATCGTGGGTGTTACCACAGCCAGGCCTCCTTACAACAAGTTGTTTCTGAATCTAAAAGAGGACTTCCTGCAATAATGGTAAATGTCCGGAAGAAAATCCAGACATGCTGCATGCTGGATAGGAAACTTGAAAGGTTGACTGATGCTTTCTCTGTTTCCCACATGTGTAAAAGCCGATGCATTTTAAACTTTCAATGGAAACGTGTTCAATAGTTATTTATTTATTTAGTGTTTACACTAAACCAGAAATACTTGATTTAAACAAAGCACTTCACAATGTTGACCCAGTGAAATCAATAGTATTGTTAAAGGGCACATGGTCGGTTTAGTAGAAGTAAACAAAAACAAAACAAAAACGTCCTTTTTTTCTGTAATTTGCTAGCTTTTCATACGTATATTATTTATGTTTCTCTGGCGCAGAACCATAGCCTTTTGCAGTGAAAAGCATGTCTAGCATCACAATTTTTCCTCGTTATATCCAACTACCACGTTTTCTACTCAAAGCCAAATTCCTCCTATATGCACTGTACTTGGCCAATAAAGCTGATTCTGATTCTACTCAAAAGGGTCTACCGGATCATGAAAAATAAAAGAGACAAAGGAGTCAGAGATGAGTCAGTCAGGCAGACTTTATCAACTACGTTCACAGTGAGCCACGCTAGAAGCGTTAGCGTGTTTACAAGAACACCTAACCTTGTTTGCAACTCACTAAAAACACACTGGTGCTGCTACAACAAAAGTTACTATGACTACGGTAACCGCCAACCTAGTTAGCAACACAAAAAAAACAACAACACAGGTTGTGTCAGAATTCCTTCCCTGATCACTACATAGTGCGTTCGCCATTTTGTAGTGCTGTCCGAATCTACTATCCCAAAATCAAGTGCCCTGGAAATTTCCCAGAAGTCTGTGTAAATAACCAGTGTGCTTCGATGCTCACTAGATCAGTGAATATAGACCCCAAGGCATCGCATCAGAACAAATTTTGCCCAAAGAATGTTTTCACATGGATTTATTTAATAAACCATCAATGTGGACTCATAAATAATTGTCGCAAAACACTCGTATCAATTAAATTTTAACGTTGTGAATTCGATGACGTCATATCCGCCGTTTAAAAAGAAAATAGTGAGCATGTTGTCCGAGTTGCTTTTAAAATTCAGGGCACAACATAGTGCTGCACTGTATGGTTTCAACAGTTCAACAACACTACAGGTTAGTCGCGTTTCAAGTGTTATCTATGTTAGACTATTAACAACATCTGTAACTTACAAACTTGATATAGTAACTCGTAAAACAAACACAAAACAGACTGACACCACTAAGAGAAACTGTGACTAACTCCAAACCTTGTTATTAACAGTTAAAAAAACACAGTCCGACATGCTACACATTACCCGCGTTAGCCGTGTTAGCGTATTCACAATACCTGTAACTCTCAAAGCTGTTTGTAACTTGTAAAAAAAACGATTAATACTGCTAAAACAAACATTACTATGACTACACTAACTTCCAAACTTGTTAGTTATGTGTAAAAAAATGACTGTCTGACACCGCTAGGTCACATCAAATCAAATCCATTAATAAGGCGCTCCAGATCGTTAAAAAATAAAATAAAGTTATGCTTTCAAGTGTAAACCATACTGCAGAAAATGTGGTAACATTTGTAAAACCTGTCAGGTCTTGTTATTTTCCTCTCTTAATCTTTGCTCAGCCCCCCCTTGTCTACTGACTCAAGTCAAAGAAACTGAACACAACTATTAATCTTCTCAATAGCTCAGCTAAGTCACTTAACTGGATGACCTTAACCGAGCCGAAACGATGCGAAGAAAAGGAGGGATAGGTGGAGTAAGACAGGGAGAGGAGCAGACCGAAAGGGAGACAGACAGATTGCTGAAAGAGAGAAGGCCACTGAGCGAGGTGAGGGGGAGAGACAATAAACTAAAAATAGCCCTTTCAGGCCTTGTGCAGCGCTAAGAGGGCTGTCTTGGGTGCGTCTCCGGGCACTTTTTCGAAACAATGCCATCTCTTCCATTACAGTCTGCGACAAAGCGGCATGTTGTGTTGATGTTAAAAATTTTTTTTTTTTTGGCCGTGCTTTCTTAGTTGACAGAACGTCTGAAAAAATGAAACAAGTGAGTTTAAGGTATTTGATGGAGGGGAAAACTACGGAGACACAGAGGAATGGAGACGCATGAGTGAGAGGACAAAATGAGGTGTGGGAAACTACAGGAGGAGGGTTTGACAGAATGTAAGGAGGAGAGCAAAGGAAAGGGGAAAAACTATGTAAGGGGTTTGGGAAAAGCCGAGTAAGACGGAGCGCTTTCAAACAGCACTTCATATGTCCAATAATGCTTTCTGTCTGCGAGTGCAAATGGGGCGCAGGTTACCTCAGCTGGCCGAGCGGCTGTACCATTAACTAAAGCCAAAGGTCCTTGTCACAGCTGGGCTAGATTTGAGTCGCAGGCAGAGGACCCTTAATGAAACTCATTTGACCACTTTGCTGTCTGTCAGTAAAAGACACAATCTAGAACACAGATTTAACCCTTTCATGCCTGACTTTATTTCCAATTATATACAAAAATAGTCTTTTTTTTCCCTTTGGTGCTAAATGAAGGTTAAAGACCCACTCCAACAAAAATCTTGTTTTGGGTGGTTTTAACGTGTTTTTGTGGCATTAAAGAAAATAAAGCTCATTTCTGATTATGTCTTTATTCGATTTGCTGTTAAATAGAAGCGGATTTAAAAGAAATTGTTTGAAAAAGATCGTATTTGTTAAAAAAGGAGCTGGGTGGACTACAATCTTCCCTTTCCAAGCTTCACAACAAGGATATGGGTGGTTTCTCCGCGATAACGATCCTGCCCACAATTGATATTTCTCGACATTTTTGTTGCACGCGTAATGTTAGGTTTAACCCTTGTGCTATCCTAGGCACTTTAACATTGGGAGTTGGGTCATCTAGACCCACTAGACAGTGCTCTGAACCTTTTTTCTTCAATGATTTGTGATCTTCACTGGTGTCCATGGATGACATGAAATCTTTCCACCTTTATCCACCTTTGTCATGGTAGGGAGAACACATCAATGTAAGGGGGGGGTCATCTATGATAGCACAAGGGTTATGGTGTGAGGGGCTGTTAGCTAGCGGGAGCTAACAGAGAGCTCTCACTTATGGGTGATGATAGAGGTGGGCGGGGTTGCTCCGTGTTAACAGTCCGGTGTGCGACTCAGAGGAAAATTCCTAATGAACTCGTGCAGGGCTCGACATAGCCATTTGTCCGCTGGCCCGGTCCTGTTTTTCGAGCAGTACGGACCACAAGACTTTATTTTTTACTTGTCCGCTCGGGCCACTAAAATATCTAACAATTAATACATTTTTCACCTTTTACAGTAAAGTATATTTTGCGAAAACGTGTAGATTTACCTCGTCTTTATAATTCACTTTTTCTGCTAGTCCTGTGTTCAGACTTCAAGGGTTTCTATGGGAAACCTTTTATCACTCTTCTCCTCCTCTCCCGCCTGCGCGCGTGGCTGTCACTGCCGAGCACCACGCGGCACGCGCTCACTACTGTTTTTTTTTCAAACTTTATTGAATGTAACAATTCAACACTAAACATTGTTAAACAGCAACAACGAAGGAACAAGCCAGTGGGTTATTATTACATCTTATGTAGATATATTTAAACTGACACATATCAGCGCGCCCCCTGGTGGTTTTTCACCACGATGATCATAAATCCAACACCGTCACTGAAGAGAGACTGAAGCATGTCAGAGATGTGGAAGACATGGCAGGAATAGATAGGAATATGTTAGATGGAGTGACGGGTGGAATTAGTGCTATGGACAGCAAGATATTTAATGAATGCATTGAAGATGAAACTGTATGCACTAAGCTTTAAGCTGAATGTCAAAGAATCAAAGGCAACTCAAAATACCTGAATCTCAGACTCAAATGGAGTATAAGGTCAAACTACTTAATTTTGTTTTTCTTTACAACACTGTAAGCAGTAAGTATTTCTAGTTAGCTGAATGATCTCAGTAATTTAATTGTATTTAATTTTTCAATTATTTAATTTAATTAGGTAACTAAAGTACCTAAAAAGTAAATGTAACTTTGCAACAGTAACAAAAAGCAGAACCTTAAGGCAGTCAGGGCAAAAAAGTAAATAAAACTTCTTAACTATTGATTAGGAACAAATGTGAAATAGCAGTGATTAGAGGCAGCATGAAAACTTCTTAACTAGTGTTTCCTACTACACTGCAGTGCTCTCTTCAAAACATCTGAAACAGACTAAAGCAGATTTAAGTTTGATATGCTCTATTTTTAGTCATTGAAAAGTGTATAAATAAGTGCTAGATGTCACCAGAATGCACCAAATTGCACCAGATTAAAATTTTGCGGGGGGGCATGCCCCCGGACCCCCCTAAAGTTGCAAGCACCTGCGGAGCGGCGGGTCTCGCTGTGCGCGGTGTCGGGCCAGTAACTTTCAAAAACTACTGGCCCTGTGGGCCAGTGCAAATTTCTGGGCTATGTCAACCCCTGTCGTGTAACGTAGAAAATATGTAATACTTTAAACGATAGGTTTAAAGATGTTTCTCCAGCTCAGAAATACCTTTAAAACAATGCTTTCATGTCAACTTTAAAAAACTTAAACCTTTATTAACCGTTTTATTTAACAATGGAAAATAATGGAAAAGTGAAAAATGTAGTCTTTACAAGGCAAATGGTAAATGGTGTGTACATATAGTAATTATTTTACCTTCCTTAAAGGCCCAAAGCTCTTTCCAGTCACAGTCCCATTCACACACATTCACACATTGATGGAACTGAACCTGGACTTTCTACTCAGGGATCTTTGGAGCTCTATCTCAAAATAAAATGTGTTTACGGCTATAAAAGTTGCATTTAATAAAATGCAGAAAGACATTTATAAATGTGCATTACATCTATGTATTCAAGCTGCAACAAATAATTTAGAGAAAAACAGACACTGGTCACATGGACCTCAACCAAACATGAGCAAAATCACACATCCGCCAAGTTTTTATGAAACCAACTAAGAGGAAAAGAAGTGAAAGCTTATTAACTCAACTCCACCATTATGCTAAGTGGGTAGCTCTTTATACAGCAAATAAAAGGTGCATAATAACTATGTGACAACAAAATACAGGCCCTACATAACTTTGGCCTTTCTCGTCCAATTATCTGCAATGCCTTTGAGCATGGCTTAATCAGAACTGATATGTAGGAAAAAATAAATTCAGCTAATGTGATTACGACTACATTGATCCTAAATTAGAAACCTCATTTATAGAGCTAGTTCAGTGTGTACAGGCTTGACAAATGCAGCCTGTCACAACACGAAAGCAGCGTCTCTATCAGCAGCTCTCTGCAAGGACATCTGTGCACAAACCCACTCAGGTAAAGGTGGGGGAAACTGTGAGATGTTTTGCTGGAAGCAAGATTATGCACTTTTTTTATCATTGCTGTTGTGATTCACCCATTTTCTTTAGTGTGAACAACATATAAATCGATGTTTCACTCTGCTTTCGAGAACCATCCTGCATTTCCTTCAGGAAAAATAGAATTGTGTCCAGTTTTCTGTGGTCTTCAGTTGAGATAACTAGAATGAGAGATGCGGTGCAGTCAGTGCAGATGGAGAATGTGTTGGCGACTGCAAATGCCACATAGCATTCAGACCTATGCTATGACTGAGTGTAGTCGCAGGTTAGTCTGACTTAGAAAAAAATAGAAGGAATGTGGAAGCCACATTTCCACTGATCAGTAGGGATGCCAGTTAGGTCAGCATGCCTTTGTTTGGAATGGTCTGGCGTGGATTTCCACTGCAGTGTGCCAGTTGGGTATAGGCTAAGATTTATTTAGCCATTCAGCAAGCTTGAAATCCTTGACAGTGACTTCATTTTAGGTTTGACAAATAATCTCAACATTTTCTGACTCATTTCATTCAACTTGAATGGAAGTAAGCAGTATTCTCCTCCAGTCAGGGCTAATTATTTTACAGCCTTTTACACTGAATAGCAGCACTTTGTGGACGTTCATCTGAAGGAAAAGTTGTCGTTTCTTTGCTTAGTCTTTGTTGCATTGTTTGTAGACTCAGTGAAACCCTTACACATGCATGTCACCCAGTTGTCATGCATGCTGACCTGGACGCATCCATTGACGGACTTACTCTTCTCCTCTTGCATTTCAAACAGGAAGTAGCTGCTGGCTCCAAGACGCCATAATCCCATAGATTTGTATTGAGATATAAACAGCTGTTACTCAATCTGTTTGTCAGAATAACCATTCTTGCTCTGATACATTTTCAACATGTTCTTGTTAATCCTGATTTCTTTTCATGCTGTTTTTTTCTGTAGTGCAAGTTATTCAAGCTATAAACTGGCCAGTCAGATGCATCGACAAAAGTATGAAATTTTAAATTTAATTTTCTTTATGTATCTCCTCTATCATCAGAAAAATGCCACAAGAACACCAAAAACAAGTTTTTCATCTGAGTAGGTTTTAAGACAAGTCGCTGAGCATTATAGGTCTTGTTTTTGGTCTTATTTGACTGTAATGTGAAAGAACACCTCTGTCTTTCTTGTACTCTGGTATCTATTGGTATTCAGTGCTGTAATTGTACTGTGACAACACCATTAGTTAGTTTCAGTGACTCACAGGCCCATCAGTCAATAGCTGTCTGAGAAATTCCTTCTTCTATGGTTGGTTCCTAAGTGAAATATAGACCGGAGCGAGTCAAATTTAATTTTCACGTAAATCTTCTTTGCTTTAGATATTTTAGCATCCATTTGTCTTCAGGTAATAGCAAATAAAAATCACAGAGTGAGTCATAGTGACGTTAATCTGGCTTTTCCTTCTCATTTGAACTAACTGGCAATCATCAGTGTCTGGCTCAGCCCGCCTGACAAAATCTATTTAAGATTTTTGGCTGTGATGAATTTCCTGGACGATTGAAACGATTCTGAAACATGTCAAAGGTCACTTGGTCACCTCAGGAAGATGTTACCCTTTCTCTATGCAAGTTTAAAACACAAACATCTACAAAAAAACAATGTAAAAGGCAACAGAAGACTGCACACGAAGGGATGCAAGAAAAACAACAAAACAAACAACAAAAGTACATTTTAAACTATGACATGGGAAATAGAACTAGAAATAGGGACTGGGATGGGTCAAAGATGAACAGCCTTTAATCTGTCCAACGTGTCACATAAAGTATCTACTGTCAAAGTTGGACAGACTTTTGATTTGTGGTTGTTATAACCATCTCCCTTAACTGGACGATTCTTTCTATGAGATTGAGGCCAGTTAAATCATGTATATATCTCAGGTCTCATTAGTCACAACTTCCCTTACGGTTATATATGGTCTGTCTGCGGGCGAAGAATTACCTGCAGGTCAAAGAGCGCTTAGTGACACCCAAAATGTTTATGCACATTTTTCTACTGGCTTCTTCTGCAAGCAAAAGATTGTAGTGAAAACTTGGAGAAAACATGTAAGCGTAAGAGTGAAGCAGGCGAGACGCAAGCCTGTCGTATGAATTTTTGACTTTCAACCCCACCAAGTCCTGCACGCTGCACCAAAAGCCCGGTAGTGCCATTCAAGTGATAAGTGCGTGCTGCATTGCATGAAGCCTTACTGTTAGAAGTGCGCAAACAATTAGAGTGTGACATAAGGGCACAAGTCAAAAGTGCGTGCAACTTTCATTATCCATACTTCACGATACACTTACCACATGCACAACAATGGTACGTCTCATTTTCATGACATCCCTCCAGTTGGCTGTACAAGCCTCAAAGTGTTCCATTCTGTCTACGACCCTCCATTGGCCCAGACGACCCATAAACGCACAGCACCGGTTTGGGTCATTCCCCGTTCAGGTTCATTTCACAAAAGCTTTAAATCAGTGCTTATTGGATGAAGCTGTACATGAAAGTTTTAGTGAAGGAACAAAATCAAGACTAGCTCTGTGTGGCTACTTTACAGCTAATAAGGTAATTATCTTCCTTCAAAGCAACATTGCTATTTCATCTAAATGCTTCAAATTTCTATATATAAGGTTCTAGAAGTTCATTTTATGTCTTAGTGCTGAAAAAACAGAAAAGTCGACTTTATTTTCCCATAAAGTCAACTTTAAGTCAATGGCATCTGGTGATAACGTAAACACGGAAACTGGAAAAGCCTTGGCCAAGTGGTCAGAAGGCCAGAAGCTGGGTACACTCCGAGCCAGTCACAGAGCGTTCTGAGATTATGACAGATGACGAAACTAAGAAACTAAGAATAAACACCTCCTGTGCCTCCTTTCTGAGGGGACATACAGATGAGTAAACTGCTTTACTCACATGGAATCTTCACAGAGCGAGGAAAAAGAGATGGTTTGTCCAGAGGAAAGCTGGAAAACTGGCATTTACATCAGTGTTTTCATCTTTGGTGGAGGAACACGGATTGTGAACATATTGCCTGGTACCGACAATTTGAAATAATTTTAGGAATGATTTGGCAGAATAATTGAATCTTTCACTCACATGCCCGCTCACTTCTGGCCGCACAACCACACATCGACAGGGAAATGAACCCAAACCGGGTCTTTCTGAATTGGTCTTTTAAGATGTGCTGCATGCAGAAAGCAAGAAAAAAAAACACGAGCACACAAACAAATCAAATTCAAAGCCAGAGATTAAGGAGCTATGGGTGACAGTGATGCACAGACAGTGGTAGAAACATTTAGATAGAAGCAGCACATCTCATGCTGTTCTACCTAGGCACATACAGTATGTGTCTATCTCAGATTCAGAGGAAGAGAAATGAACAAAAGGCAGGCAAGAAACAGGACTGCAAGCTTTTGTGTGTGCCTTTTTGTTATTCATGAGAAGAAAAAAAAGGTTAAAATAAATCAAGCAGCATCAAAACAACTAAATGAAAAGACAGTGCCCCTTCACCTGTAATGCGGTCTGCAATGATTCACTTTTCCTTTCATTCACGAGAAAAATAATTACATTAAGGACAACAGCCTTGAAATTCAAAGTTTGAAAAGATGCAGATGATCTTCATCACTCAAGGAAGAGCACCTTAAACACAGTGAAGTGATGATGTAGTGACCCGGCCACAGTGGCAACAGCCGAACATTTGGATGGGACTGGGAGGGCTTTGTGTTCCTGTTGCAGTCCAGACATGACTGTATAGTTATCAGTTGTTGCAGGGCAATAAACCACAGCAGAAAAATCACCTGCACAACAGCCAAGTCTAACAGGCAGGGTTACAATCTGAGATGATCATCTAAGCATGATGGTCACAGTGGAAGCTAAGAGGAACTGGTTTTTCCTGGTGGGTTGTGTTTATCTTGCTTCTTAGTTTAACCCTTTGTGGCCACATTCACACTAAACATGTGATGCGTGTTCTAGGATGCACAGAACGCGTGCATTCTTGAAAATGCCTTTAGCCCATGGTGTTCACTCTGGACCCTAGCTACCCGATAATATTCCAGAAGATTTGGGCAAAGAATTATTAAAAAAAAGTTTCCTCTTAAAGAGTTAGGAAAATCCCTGCCTGTGAGTATAGAAACTGTTCATTCAGTCAGCAGTGTATGTTTAGGTCGACCAAGCGTTAGCATTAGCCGTCCTATGTGAAATTCCATTATACGTTAGCATCAAACTGATTGCTGTTTTGCATCAGGTCACTGGAAAAGGAAAGGCATGAAAGATCAATCTCTACTGAAATGGATTGATGAATAATTTACTAAGCTTGGATCAATTTGGATCGATTAATCGATTTGATCGATTCAGCCCCATTAATAGCGTAACGCTTTAGTCACATGCGTCTGTACTGCAGTTTCCCGTACGGGTGCATGTTTTGGGTTGTCCGAGCCGATGGAAGGTCGTAAACAGGGGCAGAGGAGTGAGTGTCTCGCAGTTCCCTTGTGGCTCTTGCGATTACCTTCAGGGAAGTTGTAAAAATGTCACGTACATTGTCAAGTGTGTGGTCAGTGCATGTTGAAATATTTGTAAGGATAATGTCAGTGCCACGCCCTTATGGCATATGGGTGATACTGTCGTATGGTGCCCTATTGCAGCAGTCTAGTTGTTGTTAAGCTGCATGCACTGGCTCCTTACTGGCTGAATGCAAATGCTGCACGCAGTTAGACAATCAAACTTCGCTCTGATTGTTTAATTTCCTAATTTCTATTAGTCAAGCTGCGCACAAGGGGCACACAACCATCACTAGAACAGCACTAAAAGGCCCCATGCACATTACGCAGGGTTTAAAAAAATCAAAAATCTGTATATTGGTTACCTTGATATATTTTTTAGTCTTGACCATGACCTGTCGCCTACATCACGCCCATAGAAAAAAATGCCTATTTCGCTCTCTGGGCCACCAAATGGTCTCTGACCTTGGTGTTTTGTGCAGGCCACCTGCGTGCCTCGTACAGATTGGCTGATTTTTTTTTCCCCTGCAGACAAGCTGTATCCACCCGTGAGTGCAGTTGTGACTACAGCATTAAGTGTTGTCTAACGACAAGAAGACACATTTCCCCACAACAGCATCAGCTGATTTGCGTTGATTGCGTAAGCACCTCACTAATGTCAAGTGTCGCAAATCAGCGCAAAGCTGCTTTTTTCTGCTTCGGAATCCGCTGGAATTATGTTGTTTGCTTTAATGGTTGAAGATGTACGCTAGTCAAAAGAATGAATGAAAAAATTGGAACCAAAGCTCCAGTTTAAAATAGTTTATGAAAGAAGAAAAAATATTTACCCAGACTGTCTTTGCATCCAAATTACACTTTGAATGTACACTGAGGTTGCGTGAACTTTTGCAAAGTGTGTTAAGGTCTATTTTGGTCTGAGCTATTAAAACAAGTGCATTTGGGAGTCCTCGTGTAATGATTAAAGACACACACACATACACACACACCATGCCATCACAATTTCACAATCTCCAATGATCTTCTCAAGTTCCAGTCAACTGTACATCTAAAGTTAGCTTGGGCAAACCGGTCTACCAAACGTGAGGACAGGACATGTTGGCAGGCTGGCCCCTGTCAACTTCATGCGCCGTTTGCCACCAGGTGGACTGTTCTCAGGGATCTAATTCCTCTTGTACACAACCTAGTAAGGTGATCTCACTCCAGAGAACTGGGCAGGGAAAATCCCACTTTGCATGTGCATGTTGAATGAAAGTCTATAAGGAAAAAATGTCCGTTTACATGCAAATCTGTACCTTTTTTGAAGCTCTCCAAAAGCAAAATTGGTGTTTTTAACAATATTACTTGTGTTTTTGTGGCATTTTTTTCCTACTCTGCTCAACCTGGATGCAGTTAGTCAACCCTCAGATGCAGTCTTGTTCTGATGCTCTAACATAAGTGCATGCATCAACAAGTGCTGACTGCACAATGTGTTCAATATGAAAACAAATAGTGAGGGCTAGACATGAAGAGCTATATAGAGAGTTGGATACTGGAGGCCTTTTTTGTTCTTGTCCTGCTCTTTTTGCTCATCTCCTTTGTCCTCTCAGTCTCACTTGTGGGCTTTCCAAAAGCACTCAGAGCAAACCTCTGTTCACTCACACTCCTCGGCACCTTGTTCCCTCTTCCCCGTGTGTTTTTCTTTCCACTGACCCAGATACAAACACAAGAGCGGTCAACGAGGCCGACTCACTCGAAACACTCCAGATCTCTCTAAAGAACTGGACCTACAGCAGAACAGCAAATGCAAAATCAGTGAACCATTAAAGGATTAAAGTGTCCCCATTTCTCTAAAGTTACGCATTAAAAGACATAAGCTAGGAAAGTTCTTCCTGCCACTGAGCAGAGGATGCTTGACCCTGACGTTTTCTCCCAGCATGCACCTCTCATCCGAAGAAACCTTGGCACAAACTTCACCCACCCTTCGTTCTCCTCTCTTTCCCTCTCCCTTTCCTTGGCTTTGCGGGACTTGTGCAGGAGTCCAATCAGGATCACGGCTGCCCGGATGCCGGCCTTTTTGTTGTGGCACCGTCCTCTGGACTCAGACATGCCAGCAGCGTCAGCTGGTGCCAAAAAACAATTTGGGCGACAGCTGTTCCAAGGTTGGGCTTTCTTAGGGGTTTGCTGGATTCCAAGCTCGGAGGCAGCTGAGAGTTCTCAGCTGGCACCCTCCCCCCCTCCTCCCCCCCTCTCAATTACAGTCTCCTGACCAACAAACTGTCTCTTTCAGGAGAGATCCAAAAGTTGGTCCTCTTTGTCCCGGCAGGATGAATCGGTGAGTGTGAGTAGTAATTCCAGAGGTCCAAGTGGGGTACTCCAGCTCAAGGTGAACTATCTGCCCTCTTTGTTCCTGCAGTGAATCCGCACTTGACTGCAGCACAGTGCTTCTTGGTCTTTGATGAAAGGATGAAGAGGAGCAGCCTCATGGACACTGTAGCGCCGCATCTCTCTGTCTGCCAGCCTCTGTCTTCCCGCCTCTCCCTCCTTTTCTCAACATGCTCTGCTTCCTCTCCCTCTGTGCCTCTTGCTGCTGCTAGCTCCCTCCTCCACCTCTTTATAGCCACTCCCTTCCGCTATCCGATAGGTGCAGGGAGCACAAGGTACCGCCCCCTCACTCCTCTGTTCCCTTCGTTTTTCTATCTTGATGTCCTTGTTTCTACTTTAATAATTTGACATTAATCTGTTTGGCCTTGCTCCATCTGCTTGCCTTGGTGATTTCATTTCCAAGCGAAAACACACACGCTAACACCTTTCCCACCTCCCCACGTGTGCTCACACACTCTCACACACCACACATCCCAAGGTGTGAAATTTCAATTCAAGTCGGCTTATCATCTGATTGCCTGCTCTGCCTTTTTCAAGGACAGGAAAGCTGAAATACTACCTATAGAAAAAAAAAACTAATAAAGGAAAAAATGCATCATGTGAAATGGATCTTGATGTTTGCGACTTTGATGCTTTTGTTTTAAACTCAATTCACCTGCTCAACTTCTGCATCCTTCATGAGCAGGTTGGTCAGCCCTGCACTGCTTTGGACACTCGTCCTGTTCAGCGTGTGCAGGTTTTCTTTTCCAGTTGTTTAGTGTCAGTAAATAGAACAAAGGCAGTCACCACCACAGAACATATTGATCTGGAGTGTTCAGGTTCTGTCTGTGCTCACCTGTTTGCTTCTCCTTTCAGATCCACATCACCAACTGTTTGCCTTATAGCTTCTTTCTGTACGGCAATAAAAAACGACTTCTGACACTGTTGTATGGGTGAAATAATGTCCATACTCTCCAAAGTATGAGGCACACATAAAAGCCTTGATGAAAAAAATAAATGAAAAAAAACAAGTGTACCTTATAAACCAGAGCGCCTTATAGATGGATTCATTCTCATAGTAGTGGTGCTGCGGTAGGGCAGTCGATCTCTGATCGGAAAATTGCAGGTTCGATTCCCTCCGTGCCCGCCCACATGTTGAAGTGTCCTTGGGCAAGACACTGACACCACCCTGCCCCTGGTGGAAAGTTGGTGCCAGTGTTCGGCAGGATGTGAATGTGTGTGTTACAGGGTGACTGCAAAGCACCTTGGGCCTTTGAGGAAGATAGAAAAGCATAATAATAACCATCATGGTCATGGTCATGGATATAAGTATTCGCAAATTATTATTTATTGATGTCGAAGTGATCTCGAAAGGTACACTGTCAAAATGTCAGACGGTTTTCCTATGAGTTCCAAACACGGTTGGGTATTATTGTGGATATGCTAACGGGGCACCAGACTCCTCCAATTGTAGGTGGCGGACATGCGCTAGTATATGGTCGCGACAGTCCAGCCTAAACACAAAGGGCTACATGCACGTTCAAGAACGCGCGTTTAGCACGTTCTTGCCCGGTGTAAAGGACTAAGTTTCAAAAATAGACCATTCATTGACTGTGCGCCTTATAACACGGTGCGGCTTATAAAGTGGGAAAGACAATAAATAAAAATAATAAATTAAAAATGACAAGTAAACATGTCTTCTGCTTTAGCAAAACTAAATGAGTTGATTTGTTTTGTTTTTTTTACATGAAGCAAGCAGCGGTGCATTTGCAAAAGACAGGACGTGTGGAGTTTGCATGTTCTCCACGTGCATGCGTGGATTTTCTCCGGCTTCCTCCCACCGCCCACAAACATGCTTCATAGGTTAATTGGTCCATCTAAATTGCCCATAGGTGTGAATGTGAGTTTGCATAGGTGCATGCAATGAGATTGAGGCCCTATGAGAGACTGGCGACCTGTCCAGGATGTCCACTGCCTTCACCCACAGGTGACCGAGATAGGCTCCAGCAGCCCCATGACCCCGAAACGGAACAAAACGGGTTAAGAAGATGAATGAAAGGATCTGCTTGTTGCATTGCTTGAGGAACTTTATTAGCAGCATCCTAGTTACGTTTGAACTGAGTGGCTGAATATTATGCAGAGTGGGTTTGGTGTGTGTGGTAAAGACTCCAGGTTTTTCTCTCATAAATGTAGATTTATTTTTCTTTGAAGCCAGAGGTTCTTCTTCTGTTTCCTCATTGGCTCTTTTCTGCACAAATATACTCACCTAATATGTTTGTATTTTGGCAACTCTGCAAGCAATAAAGTGGTTGTAAGAAAGTAGTGGATGTAGTGGGGGGGCCATGGTGCAGTGGTAGATACGGTCTTTCCCGGGTTGGATTCCCACCTTGCCCACCCGTGTATCGAAGCATCCTTGGGCAAGAAACTGAACCCCACCTTGCCTCAGGTGGAAGGTTGGTGCCAGTGTTTGGCAGCGGAGCCGCCACTAGTGTGTGAATGGGTTTGTGACTGTAAAGCGCTTTGGACGTTCGAAGAAGGTAGCAAAGCGCTATATGAGTACAGACCATTTACCATGCAATTCCTACACGTGATCGAGCAACTTGACTTGCGGCAAGAATGAGTTGGATGTGGTGGAGAGAATTCAGTCGTTTTTCAAAATAAAACTTCAGAAACAAATTATAGATAAAACAAAAAAAAAAAAAAAAAACACGTAGGTTGTGTTTATTTCCCCTCTGCGGCTCAGTACCAACTGACCCACGAACCAGTCCTAGTCTTCTACCTGAGACCTCTATATTAGGCTTTTTAACCCTTGTGCTATCTTAGGCACTTTAACGTTGGGAGTTGGGTCATCTAGACCCACTAGACAGTGCTCTGAACCTTTTTTCTTCAATGATTTGTGATCTTCACTGGTGTCCATGGATTACATGAAATCTTTCCACCTTTATCCACCTTTGTCATGGTAGGGAGAACACGTCAATGTAAGGGTGGGGTCATCTAGGATAGCACAAGGGTTATAGCCACCAAGAAACATTTATTTGTTATTTGTAAGTACGCAAACGTCAACGAGACATCCAAAAAGGGATTGTACAGATTTGTACAAAGTAGTTTCAATCTTGCTCAGCTCTCAGCCTCTGTTTGAACTGCTTCAGAGAAAGACAAGCACACATTAGGTTGCTATTCGTGGGTTTTGACTCTTCTCTTTGCGTGCATAGACTCAAATGCCACGTTAAATGCTGGTAGGTATTAAAGGGGATAGAGGAGTGAAGCAGGTGGATGTGTAATGTGATGAACCAGTTTACATGCTGACATTTGGATTGTATTCAGTAAAGGGCAGTTCATTTTTCACATCTTTTTTCCTTTGTTTGAGTCTACTCAAATACACAGCAGATGTAAAAAAAAAGGGTTTGAAATGAAACCATGTAAGCTTGATATGTGGGAAGCACACAGAATGTACGCTTCATTAAACGCATATCAGGTCTTTCTGCATTGATTATACTTCTCTGATGATTTTATACCAAATTAGTCTTTTTGATTTTCTGCAGCATGACATATCAAACAAAAAGAACCTTGAAAGGAACAAATGAAGGTCACTTTTCTTCAAAGATAAAACTTTGCAGACAAGGACAAAGGCACAAAGCTACACATGAGGCTTCAAAAAGGCTGACGCAGCAGAGAAGCAGTGATTCATGATGCGCATTTGGTGGAACCTGTCGAGGTGACATTGTGCAACCATAATATAAAGGTGAGAGTAGTTCACCAGCTCAAATAGAGATACTTTGGCACTTGTACAATGGATAATTACCAAAAAAATGGATCATTCGGGACAAGGAACAAAGAAATCTGAACAGGGGAGACGCCTCAGTTATTCTCTGACAACAGCCAGTGAATAAATTAATTTGAAAAAAAAAAAAAAGAAGAAATACCCAGCAGCAATAAATGCAGCTATTAAATAAAAGATGATAGCTTTCTCTGTGTAAGATCAGCGCCATGGAAACCAGACAGCTGCCAGAGGATGGGTCTGGTTAAACCCCAGAGCTCCATCGTCCTGACAGCCACACATGGCACGCCTTAGAGGTTTCCACCCTCCGTGGCTCTTTTTCACTCTACGCTCCCACCACCGTTGGTGCAGGACTCGCAGTCAGTCACCTGGGCATTCCACCCTCCCTCCCCTACCACGTGGGGTGGCAAACAAACAAGCTCACCGCTGTTGTCAGCGATTCCCTGCAGACAGATGGTTACCAACTAATAAAAGCATTAATGTGCATGCACACAAACACTCAGCCTGTCAGGGATGGAGGAAGAGCCGAATTTAAACTTTAACCAGACACAAATGAAAAAACAGGCTGAAACATGACAACCCGAAAGAAATGGAAACCCAGTGAAATTCATAAATCAATAGAGTGCCTGAGAGGAAAACCATGGACATGAATACAGTCAGCACTAATCATCAGAAACAGGTGAATGATTATGAACCAATACCGTCCAGACCACCACACTGAGACACATTACCTAAAGACAACAAACACTGTAAAAAGCAGGAACACTAAATCAGGGATAATTCATCAGCACTCCTTTTTGAACAGGACACACTGATAGACCTTTAAAAGAACAAACAAAAAAACGCACTCTGTGGACAATTGTGCTTTTGGTGTTTTTGTTATGCTCTTGTGGCATTTTGCTGATGATGGAGGACATATATAAAGAAGAACAAGCTCAAAATTGCATTTCTCAGATTTTCTTTATCCAAATTGTTGTAAAGCAAAAAAAAAAACAAAAAAAATACACCATTGGAAAATCATTGAATTTGTGGGCCACAAGCTCCCTGCTCTGCTCCATTCTGATTCATCCACTTGCAGACAAATAGCTGCATGGACGACTTTGTTTTCCTCGTCTGAGCCGGAATCTGGATCTAAACTGTACGGCTGGATAGCTCCAATTTTGCTTGGCCTTCTTTTGGTTGCACCGGTAATAAATTCACCTTTAAAATTGTAAATGCTTGTCTCTCTGCATTCAAAACATTTCCCCTCCTTTCTGGAGCGATGCTTTGGACTAGTGGGCCTCTAACCACTACCGGCGCCTGGGTTCTGGGGATTGTCTGGTCTGAGATCGTCCCAAGAACGCAAGACCTGCCAGAGATTATGGACTTATTCCATGCTAATTTTTCTGCAGCACAATTTATTATTTACCTGCATTACTAATAACTCCCCTTATTGAAATGTATTCTCCTTCAATCACAAGGATCACAAAATATGTATATTTTTGTAAGTATTTACAAATGTTGAGATGGGTTTTGAAAGTAGATTCTGAAAAAAACTCTGTTAAAAAACCGCTCTGATCATCTTTTGAAGTTAAATAAATCTGTGTCGGACATAGTTTCTGCAGAGCGGCAGTAGTTCATTAGAATATTACCTCTGAGTTGTTGGCGGGACTGTTGGTGCAGAGCCACCCCGCCCCCACTTCCCTTCCCCTTTCTTGAGATCTCGGAGCAGGGACCTTATGGCCCGCGCCGCGGATCTCCGACGTCACAAATAATCTCTTTTTGAACAGCATTTTCTTTTTGTCTGCTCCTAATTTACAACAGTTTTAATGACGAAACACTCAGAGAGGCAATTTCAGATTAATTTTCTTTATAAATGACCTCCATCGTCAGACAAATGCTATTAAAAAACATGTAAAAAACACCAAAAACTCCATTTTAATCAGAATAGATCTTAAAACTCTTGTGTAGTATGCGAGTGATACAAGCACTATACCTAATGTACTCCCTCTTTCTCTGTTTTTAAACACAGCTCTGGTTACACACTTGCATGCAGCACAACCTTTCCTGTTTCTTCACAGCTACTAAAGTGTCTGGCAAACATGCAGATGCTGAGCTGTCAACACAACCTCTCCACATGACCTGCTTGTTCCTTGACAGCGCAAATGACACGCCCCCCCCCCCCGAAATGTCTCTAACGGATTACATTGTAGTAATCATTTCAACAGGTTTGTCCGTCTTCTTCCCGCGGCCCCCTCCACACACTCAGACACATGCACACGGTCGAGCCAAATGATCGACTGAACCACAGAATTGCTGCAGCGGAATGACCTTCACAGCTCCTGCAGAGTAAGCACTCCACCCCCAAAATACACAAGCTCAAATGAGAGATCTCTGTTTTCTGTGTTCTCCAGCGGATGTAATTCTGCAGATGTGTATCTCCACATTTTCAGCAGGGCCATCCACTTAGCATTGGTGGTCAAGGCACAAAGAACCGCAGGCTGCTGGCAAACAAGCAGAGGAGCCTTAGATGGAAATGACATAAGCGCCACAAATCCGGGTTTATCTCTGCAATGTTGTGTTTTCATAGAATTCAAACCCCAAGAGAAGAAACAAAATTAAGGAATTCCATCTCTTATCAGGACAAACGTGATGAGCAAAAAACCAAGCGACATGCAGCTGGCTGGTTTTACAGAACCCAAGAGCAATTTTCTGCAGAGCTTTCAAAGTTAATTTGGCAAATTTTTCCCTTTTGTTTGTTCATTTTGGGTAGCAGCAGTCAACGGCAGCCAAAAAAAAAGAACAAATATTAATATTAAGAAAATAAAATGACCCTATAGATTCTCCAGAATTAAAACTACAAACTGTAATATTGAGAAAACATCATTCTTTATTTGATAAAGCAAAGCAAACACACTGAGAGGAATTGTGTGCACTTTTGAAAGACCAGAGCATGATATCATGGGATGTGGGCAGCTCAATATTTAAAGGAGGCATTTGGTTAAAACAAAAAATAGCAAAATAGAAAGAAAAAAAAACGGTATTGATCATAAAAGTTCCCACTTGTTCCATCAAGACTGCTTTGACTGCATAAATCACATGGATGTTTCCCAGCATGGTGTCAAACAGCATAACCCTTAAGTAAACAGGATGACCTTTAGGAAAACTAGGATACGCAGGACTGAAGAGAGACATAAGGAAACATTTATCCATCACTTATGAAAACAAGAAAAAGAAAAACAATGTAAAGGGTAAAGGGACTTTCGTCTCTGAGGAACTTTATACATCCTGCAGCTTTAGTACTAAAAAAATGCACAACAAGAGGCAGTCATTGGGTGGAGAAATGCATTTCCAACACCTTAATCTTTCTTTCACAGACACATAAGTTCAGTTTACAGTTCAGTCTGGTGCATTCTGTTTGCCTTCTGAGAACACACTAGATGCAGTTTTGCCTTGATTGATGCTACAAAGGTTCAGAAAATGATTTCCCAACTTAAAAGTAAAACCTGTTCTCTGGATCCCATCCCCACCTCACTTTTAACCCTTGTGCTATCCTAGGCACTTTGACGTTGGGAGTTGGGTCATCTAGACCCACTAGACAGTGCTCTGAACCTTTTTTCTTCAATGATTTGTGATCTTCACTGGTGTCCATGGATTACATGAAATCTTTTCACCTTTATCCACCTTTGTCATGGTAGGGAGAACACGTCAATGTAAGGGTGGGGTCATCTAAGATAGCACAAGGGTTAAGTGTGAGGAGGAACTCCTGAGCACCGTTAACCGCTCTCTTCCCCACATCCTTAAAGACTGCTATGGTGAGATCCACTCTGAAGGAGAGCGGTTTAGATGCTTCAAATCTAGATGATTACCGACCCGTGTCAAACCTGCCATTTTTAAGGAAGATTTTTAGGAAAACTAGTTTTTATTCAAAAAAATGATTTTATTAATAAAAATGATATTTTCAGAAAATGTTCAGTCTGGTTTTAGACCACATCACTCCACAGAGACGGTCAAGGTTATAAATGATCTCAGGTCCAACTCTGACAAAAAGAAAACTGTTTTACTAACAAGGTTGGGAGCTATCATAGTAGCAGTGACTTTTGTTTTAGCGGTCTCCGTCTGTTTCTTTACGTGTTGCAGACAAGGTTGTGAGTTACAGGTATTGTGAATATGGTTTGAATGTAGTTAACTTGGTAAACAAATCCTAGAATTACTGTGAATGCTGTTATTAAGTCTGACTTTATTGTCTTGGTTATTGCACCTTATAATTTGCTGCATGTTGTTTATGACATAATTTCAAAATTAGACCATTTATAGATGGCGTACCTTATAAACCAATGAGCCCTATGAAGCGGAATGTACAGCAAATGTTTCATTTTTCCCAGTCAAAACTCTAATTCATTAATAATGAACCCCATAATACCTCCTCACTGAAACAATGACTTCTATATTCCTAAAAGCAAACACAGCAGTGGGAAAAGGCACAACAGCCCCCCCCCCCCCCCTTTTTTTTTCTGTTAAGTGAAAACAAATAAAGACAATAAATGTTTTTTTTTAAATGTGTCTTTGAATGAACTAAATTCATTTTTGATTTGATGTTGTATGAGTTTTACTGGCCTCAAGCAAACGAAACGAAAAACAAAATATTAGCTAGTGTCTGAAGTGGTTTTTGTTTTGTGTTGTTAAGAAGAAACATTGACATGTAATGGTTAAACATTTTATTTGGTTCAGAAGTGTGTTCATTTGCTTAATCTTTTTTTTATATCAACAAACTTTTTTTCTTTTTTTAATCGTGGCAAGAAATATTTTTAGGCCATCAGATCTTGTTTCTTTCTTTCTGTAACGACACTTCACAAGTCCAAATCTTTCATGAATGTTTGAATGTGAAGACTCAAATCAAGGAGAAACTCAAAACATAATAACCAAACAGAACCAAAATGTGGACCATCAAAAAAAAAAACATGTGGGAGATGAGAAGAAGCCACAGAAGCCGAGTCATGAGACTGAATAACGTCAGAAATGAGACTCGAACCTGGTGTGCTGTGACAGGCAGGAAAACAGACAATAACGAAACACAAAACTTGACTACAGAGCTCAAATATAACCAAAAAAAGGTGGAATTCCTTTAAAAATCGCTTTAAAAGGAACCGAGTGACATTTCCTTAAAGATTCAGAATCCTACAGTTCTTGCTGTTTTTGCCTCTACAGCTGAAATCTTAACACTTTTTGTTTTAGGTTGTGCAGAAAGATGCTGCTTATTCATTATGACTGTTATAGCGTGAAAGTTACCCTTCCCCCCCAAAGATATACTGGAAAAAAATCAATCAGAATGAAATGAATGTGTTTTGAAAGATTTATTCTTTGTTGTAAATATAAATTTACAGTAGAATATTGCAGTTCCTTAAGTGATAACTGGAGGCATTCATCAGGAGGAAGAATTGTTCTATTTAATTACTAAAATGCATCGTTTACAGTTTGCTGTTTTTTGACGTATTTTTTTAAACCAAACAAAGCTGGGTTCCACTATAAGGTTCATTTTGACTTTTTGGAACAGACAGATGACGTCAGAAATTGTCCGTTTAGTGCACATGTGTGTACGTGTCCAACATTCACTGTGAAACGGCCTTACTGACGATGTGAGGACGTCATCCACTGTGGAGGTGTTTAAAAAAAAAACTAAAACTCCTTTTTGGCTTTACACTACTTTTTACGTGTTTTATTTCGATTTTATGGATTGTTTTTCCCTGTTTGTATTTGTACAATGTGTGTGTGTGTGTGTTGTAGGGGTGTAACGACACACGTAGTTGGACTGAACCGTTTTGGTACGGCAGTTTCGGTTCGGATCACTTCTGTAGCGTTTCGGTACGTTTTTGTTTTGTTTTTTCCCGCACATGCATTGTAGCGACCCAGCTGGTGTGTCATTCGTATCGGGGAAACGAGAGCCGAGCTGCTACTGAACTAGCTGCGTTGACTGTCCTTACCTCATACTTCACACGCCCTCAAACAGTCTCAGAGAGAGAGAGAGTAGGCAGAGAAATAGATGCTCATTCTCCTATCTGATATTAAAACCCATTTATTATGAACACACATGAACGGCATAACAACATGAACGTCACTTCTCTTCACAGCTCTTAAGTGATGGTGAAGGATTCAACACACAAGATTTCACACTTCCCATGAGTCTTAGTGGCTATGGGCGGGGCTAACCCCCAGGTCGCCACAGTATTAACTTTGCGCCGAGGCAGAAGTAATGTTAGCCGTGAGTTTCCTCCGAGACGCTATTAGGTGACTGACAGTTAGCATGTCAACATGTGGCTAATGCAGACGCCAGGCCAGAGATGAGGACCCCCCCCATCTCCTTACACTCTCCTGTATGGGAACACTTTGGCTTTGCTGTCAGCATCCATGAAGGAAAAAGACAGTTGGATAAGTTGAATGCTCTGTGTTGACAATGTTACACAAAGATAGCGTAGGCCACAGTAACACATCCAATCTGTTGACAAACTTAAAACGGCATCACTGACTGGAACAATCGCGTCTACAAGAAAAAAAATGTGCAAGTTCAAATGTTTTTTTTCTGGTCAGTGTTGAGTTTTGGTTCCTGGCAGCTAATAGTTTTTCTTATTTTATAAAGCAGATCACCTACATAGGTCAATTTTAGTTATTAAAACCAATAAATGCATTTTGTAAGTAATTTTTTTCTGCCTTTTTTGTACCAAAGAAATACCGAAAGTAGATATGTAGATAAAAACTTCATTAATCTCCCAAGGGAGAAATTCAGGTGTCCGGCAGCAAAACCACACAAACGCACACAATGAATAACAATAAAATAATACATAAAATAACAGTTCATATCAGGCAGATGTGTTAAACAGCAGTACCGAACCGAAATGTACCGAACCGAGCCCTATGAAATTCTGAACTGAACTGAATTGAGATTTTTACTGTATCCTTACACCCGTAGTGTATTGGAGGGCTTTTATTATGATTGTTATTTTCCTTTTATGTATTTTTTTATATGTATTTAATGTAAAGAACGTTGAGGTTTTGTGTAACAGCGCTATAAATAAAGTTGAATTTGGTTCACAAAAGTAACAAATCCATTTTCTACGGATTATTTAAAAAGTGGATATAGAATCAGTTATAATTGGACAGCATTGGAAAGATGACATAAAATTAAAAGAAAAATGTTTTTTTAAGCAAATTGACTAAACTGGAGGAGACCCATGTGGCCTTGGCTGAGCTATGTTGTTGGTAATTGCAGATTCTTCAGTGGTTCCAACAGTAAAGTACCTTCATTTATGCTTTATCAGTGCTACTTGTGTTAAGTGGGATTGTTAAGGAATTTCAAGTGTGACCACCCTCTGTAACTAATGACCAGGAGCAAAAGAAGCACTCCTCTCTGAAGTCAGTCACCCTCCTGAGTGATAAGAACTAAACACATATGTCCCTTTTTTTGCTCGCTGGGAGCTTCTGGTTGCATCTTAAGAAACATGGACTGTGCTGAAAAAACTATCTTCATTTCATTGAGTTTATGCTGACGAAAAACATCTTTATTTAAGCCAATTAAAGCGCTGTTAAAAGCAAAAAGGAAAAACTGTAATTTTTCCTTTTTTAAATGGTAGTTAAACTAATTGTATTCAGTTGGGTAAAAGAAAAAAGAAAAATATTTTTGTATATATTTATATTTACTGTGAAACCTATTGTAGGTCCAAAAGAGGCCAATCCATTTCAACTTGGGTCAAAACTGGAGGAGCTGTTGATGACAACCAATTGAGAAAAAAAAAAAAAATGGACAGAGACCAAGAATCCTGGAGGCAGAAAAAGCTTGCAGTGATAATACTGTCAATGCAGGAAATAGAGACACATCATGTTAACCCTTGTGCTATCCTAGGCACTTTACCATTGGGAGATGGGTCATCTAGACCCACTAGACAGTGCTCTGAACCTTTTTTCTTCAATGATTTGTGATCTTCACTGGTGTCCATGGATTACATGAAATCTTTCCACCTTTATCCACCTTTGTCATGGTAGGAAGAACACGTCAATGTAAGGGTGGGGTCATCTAAGGTAGCACAAGGGTTAAGGGTTAAAACTGAAAAAGAAAAAAAACACAACTGCTAGGGTCACCAGTTAAATATGTGTTTTTTGACCATAATAGGGAATTGGAAAAAGGGATTTACTGGATTTGGAACAAAAAAAAAACAGACCTCCGGCTAACTATGTATGGCGCCATGTTGTTGTCAGCAACCATGTTTTCTTGGAAAAATGTGTCTCTGGAGGCACAGTAAGAGAGCTTGAAGTTGTAATCACAGTACTTCAAGCAAAAAAATATCAGTATCAGCTCTGACGCTGAACTCTGAAGCGCCGGTTGCAGCCCTGTAAACACGCAAGCTACACCCGCTGTAAAGATAAAGCCAACGGTCGAGCTAAACTTTATAGGGTGTTAGAGAAGCTTTTATGGTTCGAGTAGCCATGAAGGACACATAAAAAGAAAATTAAGCTCAAGATTTGCATTTCTGATTATTTCTTTCCTTAAATTGTTTTGAATCAGGAGCAGAAAAAAGAAGCTGTTGGCAAAAAGCTTGAAACTGTGACATAGAAAATACAATTGACAGGCCTCGAGCTCACCGCTCTGCTCTATTCTGACTTGTGGACAAATAGATACATATACGTTTTTGTTTTCCACGTCTGAGCTAGAATTTGGCTCAAAACTGTACGGTTGGATAGCTTAGTTATTGCTCACCATTTTTGTAGCATCACTAAGTTTAGGTTGGGGTTGTGAGGGGCTTTTTAAGCTAGCGGGAGAGAGTGTACACAAAGGGATACTGGGAAATGAGGGCAGACTCAATCTGTGCCAACAGTCCCACCCACTTCAGAGTTGAGTTTCTAATGAACTCCTGCCACTGAATAAAAGACCACGGGGAACGCTGCATGTCAAACATGCCATTTGTAGAGCTTTTTGTATGATTCAGCCGGGGATTTGAACTATCAACCTTCCAGTCTCAGGGTGGACACTCTGCCCCAAGGTCACTGAGTTGGTATTTACTCATCTTTTGGCTAGTTGTTTTCTGATGAATTGGTTCTTGCACTTTGACCTTAAAAACGTAAAGGAGAACACATGTCTTTGTGTTTACTGTCCACTTAAGCTGTCCCTCTGTAAAAACATAAAAAATAAAAACCCAATAGCAGGGTGGTTGTTTTCCATCATCTGACAGGTGCAGCATTTTCTGAAAGCACCAAATGAAACATCAGACTGGGTGATAGAAAAGTCTTTTCCAGAAGTCTCAGCAGCTGTTTCAACAGCTTCCTGCATCACAGTCGTGGACTATCAGTGTTGGAACTGCAAACCAAAACACGGAAGTCAAGAGATTATTCGTTTAAGATAAGTTTATGGCAGAGTGAGTTATGGCTTCATCCACTAAACCCACACACGTGTGCTGCTTTACAAGCATTTTCCACATAAAGTGACTTTTCTCACAACCACACCTTTAAAAGACAATCGCCTGGTAACCTTTTTCAGCTGCATATATCATCTCAGGTGACATGGGAAGCTCAATAGTGAACATTTCACACTACCAGAAAAGAAATGACAAAAATAAATAAATTAGGCAAATAGCATTCCAGTTCAGGAACCTTTAGGTCTTTGCAGCACTGGTAAAGGACAAAAATTGACGTCAGCTTTGACATTATTTTAATGCAATCATTGTGCCGTCTAATGCAGACTGCTTTTAAACAGGCGCAAAGACAAAAGTGGAGCTGCCTCTTCACGTGAAAGCGTGTCGCAGTCAGGAAATCGTGTCAGAGACAGACAGAGGCATTGGACTTCTTTTTTACTCAAAATCTTCTTTGGCTTGGGTGGGAAAAAAAAGTCTTACATTTCACAAATGATACTGTTTTGCTTCTTATTAAGAAAGCAGATGCCTGACGTTGCTTTTTCTCGCCCCCCACCCACCTCTGCCCCACAGCACTCATAGCTGACCCAGGCACAAACGCAAAGGAGTTTAGACTGAAGGTGGGGGTGTTTCCTGTTTAAAATGAGGTGTCCTGTTCTCTTTTGAATTTTTTTTTCTTTATGATCATAGGAGTCTAAAGCCTGTGGTATCAAAAGAACCTAACACACAAAGTTGTAGCTTAAAGAAAAGAAAATATTGATCTTCATGCTTGCTATGTCATATTAAAAGACAGAACATATACTTTATATTATAATTTCTATAACACACCTTGATAAAGACTGAGTAAGATGTATTCTCTTTCTTTGCAGGAATAAAAATGGCACTTATATAGCACTTTACTACCTTTATACTAGGCCCAAAGCGCTTTATAGTCACAGTCACATTCACTCATAATCTCACTGATGGCGGTTCTGCTGCTGCATGGCGCCAACCTACAACCACCGGGGGCAGTATGGGGTTCAGGGTCTTGCCCAAAGACACTTTCACTTGAATAGGTTTGTTTTCGTTGCAAACTAACAGCAGATATCTACTATAAAAAAAATCACAAGATATTATCCAGAAATATAATTGTAACATTTTCAGTGTAATTTCTTTGAATACATTTGTCTAAAAATTATGAGTTCAGAACACCTTCACTCAAAATTACTCAATTTGAGTTAGACATAGGTCACTATTAGCCTACTTTTTGTGGAAAAAAAAAATCGAAACAAAACAGCTATTTAAATGTTTCATTATCTGATAGTTTTAAATAAAATAAACATTAAAAAACACAATGTAGTACCGAGATTTTTTAAATTATTTTCAGTTCATTTGCACAATGTACAGAATTTTTGCATCTATTAATTACTTATTCCTCCAAAATATTTCAGGATATTTAAAAATAGTAAACTATGTTTAGGTTAAATTCATGCTTAAGTAAAACGGTTGAGGCACAAGCTTCACAAATGTCTTTAGGTTTGGGTACAGTTCCGCTTTTTGCTTTAAGGGCGTTCTTTCGCGACCTATGTGGACCATGAACCTCACGTTTGCCATGGCTAAGGTGAGTGAACCTTGGACTGTGTGTCAGCAGCGCCACCTCGCAGCCATCTCAGAGTTTACGACTGACATACATCACGTACCAGGAAAGTCCAACATTATTGCGGCCTGCCTCTCACGTGCGCTTTTGCCCCCCCGTGCTTTTTGGGAGCGATTGTTCTGCTATGGTCGCTAAGCAGCCTGGTGATTCAGAAATGTATGCCCTCCGCTCCGGCAGTTTGGGCCTCACGCTTGAGGAGGTTGTGTGCAAGATGGTGGTCCAACTCTCCTGTGTGATGTTTCCACACGACAGCCTCAGCCCGTAGGATGGCATGGCCGCATTTTTGACTCTGTCCATTCTCTCTCGCACCCACGTCAGTGAAGCTGGTCAGTTCTAATTTTGATTATGATGTTAAGAAATTGGCCTTTTCTTGCTTTGCGTTCACTGGCACAGTAGACCCCCCCCCCCCCCCCCCCAAGAACCATTTCCGATCCCTGCCAAGCAATCAGCCATGTGCACATGGGTTTGGCGGGTCCACTGCCTCCTTCAAAGAGTTTTGTTGGCCACGGTGGGTCGGACCACCAGGTGGCCCGAGGTAGTTCCTCTGTCCTCCACTTCGTCTGCCGACATGATCAGTGCACTCAGTTGCCTATTTTGGTCTGCTGATGGACATTCAGACAGGGGCTCCCAGTTTGTTTCAGAACTCTGGTCATCATTGTCACAACATCCCTAAATCATCTGTAACTGTGGAAAAGAACTCCACAGTCTGACACAGTCACATGATAACCGCATCAGAATTACAACAACACCCAAGTTTGTTTGCAACTCATAAAAACAAAACGCCAAACATTTGGACATTTTAAACTCTTCAACATCAGTAAACACAACCAGAAATGTCCATAGGTGGCGCTCTAGATTAAAAAGTGCACTGTCCTTCAAAAAAATGGGCTTTTAAGTGTGCATTATAGTGCAGAAAATAGACTACTGTGGTAATTATTCATTTTTTTAGTTTAGGATTAAAGCAAAGAAAAGTAAGTAATTTGGCATACAGCTGGATTCCAGCTCTCAATCCAACAGTTGATGCTTTTTTGGTTTGCAGTGTCTCAGAACTTCCAAAATTGTAAGAAATTGATTAAAATATCACGTTTGCCTTCAAGTCCATTCAGACTTTAGAAAAGAGTGGACTTTCTCTGCACCCTGCTGCATATTAAGCTTCAGACATGCACCTTGAAACCCCCCCTCCTCCTCACTCATCTGTCTGTCTGACCCTCCCCAAGACTGGTTCTCTTTTGTGTTAGAAGCGAGCTGCATTTATGCCAGCTTGCTCTTCTCATCCACCCCCCCCACCCCCTTTTGTGTCTCTTATCTTGCTCCATTCTCTCTCCTCCTCTTGTGTCTCAGCGGACATTGTTAATTCCCTGGCAAGCTTTCAACCACAAACGATGATCCAATGAACCCCAGTCTGCTCTCTGATATGTTAATATTAAGGATTGCTTTCTCCTTTCCCATTTTTTTTCTTCAATTTTTTGCCAGACGATTAACTTTGATGCACAGTAAGACCCTTCATACCCACGTTGTCTCAGTGCATGAGAGACAGAGGAGTGCAAGCATGTGCTTCAGTGGCTGTGCTTGAAGCCCACACAGTCAGGGCCCTTGCTGAGTCAACCGCACCAAATACCATGTGTTTCTGAAGAGGCGACAGATGGAGATGAAAGAGCAGAGGGAAGACGCAGGCTTTGAAGAGGTTTTATTATTTTTATTTTTTTAATGGGGAGAATTTTGTACTTTACTAGGTATTGCAAAATACAACAACTTGGCAAATAATTGCATTGTAATTTTGTTAATTGCACAAATGGTTAAAGAGTTACCGTTGATCGAAGAGCATCTTTTATTCTGTGTCGCCAGAGAAGAAAACCAGTAAGACATGCAGAATTTTTCATTACACCTGTGCTAAGGTTATCACTACACAGCCCTACCTTCCAGCCTGTGGGCAACTGTGGTGCAGCGGTAAGGCGGTAGACCTCTGATTGGAACATTGCATGTTCGATTCCCACTTTGCCCGCCCATGTGTCGAAAGAGTCCTTGGGCAAGACCCTGAACCCCAGCTTGCCTCTGGTGGTAGTTGGCGCCAGTGTTTGGCAGTGGAGCTGCCACCTGCATGTGAATGTGACTGTAAAGCGCTTTGGGCCTTTGAGGAAGATAGAAAAGCGCTATACAAGTATTTACCATTTCCACCTTTTCCGTTTAGTGCTGTTAACTTATTTTTTTTTTCCAATGTGTAGCACGTCACTCATCCACCTCCAAATGTAAAGAGATTCATGCTCCAAGTGACCAAACGGATGCTTGTTTGATTCATACCTGAGTATCTGATGGTTATCTGATGGTATACATGCCAACCATGAACTGCACAAAGTTCCAATTGCTTAGCTTTCCTAAGGAACTCAAGAGAGTTATCACCTTGTCAAAACTTAGGATTGGCAAATCAGAACACATGCAGATCCTACCTTGGAATCTTATCTGAGTGGCTTAGTGGTCTGCTCCACTTCATGTGCCCTTTTGATGGGGAGAATTGTCTGTACCGCTTCTCTTCATATCTGTTCCTGAGAAGGGGTTCGCCATGAATCCCTTCACTTCTGCTAGGCTGCAGGAACCCACATTGTTTTCTGGACTTTTTTTGTTTTGTTCATCCAGGTCCCCTCCCCTTAAGTGTTTGGGCATCTGTGCTTTTGGGGAGGAGTACTGTGAGGGTTCTGTTGTTTAGTTTGGTTTTTATGATCATGTTCTAAGTTTCTTTATGTCTGTCATACCAGGTTCAGATTGTTCATCCACAGCCGTCTTCATGTAGTTAATTACCCTCAGTGTATATCAGGGTCTGGTTTTTCGGTTCCCCAGGGTCAGGTCATCTGCTTTGCTTTACAACCTTTTAGTTTCTCCATGGTTTTTGTCATTTTTCAGTTTAATAATTGGGTCCCACACCACCGGTTCCTGACAGAATTGCTGCAAGGTCAGAAGTGAGAACACCACAGCAAGGCACTGCCTGAAAAGAAACCTCTGCACATCAATTTATTTTCAACCAACACTTTCTTCTGTCACAATCATGTTGGTGATACACCAACCACACTGACGCAAACATACATCCATACTCTGCTGTGACAGCCCAGACAGCTATTATGGACTGCTCCTTTGTTCTCTGGCCGTAAAAGGTTTGTGCCGGGTGATCCATCAGCTGGACAATTGGCGACATGTCGCCACTATGACCAAGACAGCCCAGTCACGTTTAGGCAATTCTGGTAAAAAATACAAAAAAAAACAGTAGGGGATCTTGGTGAAACCAAAGACATTCTGAGTGCAAAATCAATTAGCTTATCCTAAAGCTTGACTCTTTCTGTAAAAATGAAAAACAAATCTTTAGAAACCATTATGTAGACTGAATCCAGCTTTAAACCACCTGATCTTGGTTTACAGTGCTTTCCAAATTATTATGCAAGCTGTATTTAAGTGTCAAAAATAAAATTCTTTGTTTTTCAATTAAACTCACGGATGATATTGTGTCTCGGGGCTCTTTGGATCACTGACATCAATGTTAGACACCTGTGATACTTTGTTTGTCAGGTGAGTTCAATTAACGGAATAACTACTAAAAAAGGATGTACCCCATTCATAAGCAGACCAACATTTTCAAGCAATATCAGAAAGAAAAAGGATCTCTCTGCTGCTAAAAAGCATGAAATAGTTAAATGCCCTGAACAAGGTTTGAAAGCCTTGGATATTTCACAATAACTTATTTATGATCATTGTACTATTAGGAGATTCGAGGTGGATTTTAGGCACACGCGGGATTAAGAGAGCAGCTGCTAAAATACCATTACAAAGCACATATTTAAAGTTGCTGATGTCTCTGGAATACCACCAACATTAAGGTGTAGGATCCTCCAGGCATGCAGTTATACGTTAACCTTCTATTTGCCCCCCCCAAACAGTACTCACAAGTAGAAACGGTTGCAGTGGGCCCAGACATGCATGAAGACTCATTTTAAAACACTCTGGTTCATTGATGAGTGTCACGCAATCCTGGATGGTCCAGATGGACAGAGTAGTGGGTGGTTGGAGGATGGCCATGTTCCAAAAAGGCTGCGACGTCAGCAAGGAGGTGGCAGAGTCCTGTTTCAGGCCAGAATCATGGGGAGAGAGCTCGTTTCCCCCTTTAGGGGCCCTAAAGGTGTGAAAATGATTTCTGAAAAGTATGTGGAGTTTCTGACTGACCACTTTGTTCTGTAGTAAAAAAAAAGAAGAACTGTGGTTTTCTGTAACAGAATTCTTCATGCATGAAACTGCACTTCACCCTAAAGTTATGCCATGATCCTCTGATTCTTTAGGTAGGGCTTTGCACCAGAAACCATGTGCATTTCTTTGGAACTGTGGATTTCTCTTTGTTCTTTGCAGGTATTGTAATGTTTGTGTTTAAAGGTCTCCTTCACCTCTTGATCACAAACCCTCAAGGGGCCGATGACCAGTGCTGGGGATAACGGATTACAAAGTAATAAATTACTGTAATTGAATTATTTTTGTCCGTAACAGAGGAACGTAATGAATTGCAATTCAAATGTTGATAATTACATTTACTGGACTGTAGAAACCCTCATTACTTTGTTACTTAAGCTTTGTGGGATTTTACATTTTCTCTCAGTTAAATGAAACAAAGCAGAGGTTAATGTAAACCATGAAAAATCGAAGCTACTGGTGCAGACGCATGCACACGCAGACGCAGTTGGGATCAGATAAAGCACAGACATGCCTCATTGCTGCAGTCACATTGCTTTGCAAACTGGCTCAACTGTTGTCCATGTCTGGCTAAAGTGTTCTGTTCTAACATGGTATGGATTCCCTTTGATTTTGGCATTATATGAATGTCATTAGATAAAACTATCCCTAATTAAGTATAAAGAAACTGGATTGTAGTACTTTGGATTAAAGTGGACTGCAGAGATTGTTAAATACTTAGATCAGTGTTTCCCAACCCTGGTGCTCGGGGAACCCTGTCCTTCATGTTTTCCGTGTTGCTCTTGTTGTACACACCGGATTCAGCTCATCATCAGGCTTTGCAATAGGCTGACAATGACAGTCATCAAAGGCAGGTGTGTCTAAGCAGGTTTGGATTGAGAAAATGCAGGACAGTGTGCCCCAAGGACCAGGGTTGGGAAACACTGACTTAGATCATAGTTTACGAGAACACTGATGAAAGATCGACCAAACTGGTGTCAGAAATTCCCTTATGCCGCTCAGAACCTTTTTGCGACACTGTGGTGGCCTCAGTGGTCCTTTATGGAGTTGTGTGCTGGGCGGGGGGCAGTGCAGGCAGAGACATGAGGAGGCTTAACAAACTGGTTAGGAAGGCCGGCTCTGTCCTGGGCTGCTCACTGGAGTCCATCGAGGAGCTGGTGGACAGGAGGATGTACCCCCTCCCACCCCCTGCACCAAACTGTAGAGGCGCTGACCAGCTCCTTCAGCACCAGACTGTAGCACCCACAGTCCAAGAAGGAGCGCTACCAAAGGTCATTCCTCCCCACAGCCATCAGACTGTACAACACCGAGTTACGGTGACACACTACGGTCCCTGGGGTGTTTTTCTGTCACTCATTTATTTTTGTTGCAGTTGTTTTCAGTTGTTTTTTTCCCTTAACTTTTGTTTTTTTGGTGTGTACTTTTTTTTACTTATTTATCTATATATTTATATAGAAAAAAAGTGGATCACATGCTTGCAGTGGATCACATGTCACTTTTGCAGCTGTATTTATTTAATTTGAATGTCATTTTTGCTGTCATTTCTGAATGTCCTTGCTGCCGCTGATAAGTGAATTTGCCCATCATGGGATAAATAAAGTTATCTAATCGAATCTAAATATGGATCATATCTGAAGCTAAATGAATGTTCTTTCGTGTTTATATTGACTGAACACTTTCAGGATCAACTCAGAAAGCTTCATATCTCAAATTCTCAATTTCCTGTAATCCTGCAGTGAGGAAGATGATGCAGCGTGACTGTGAAACACTCAGATGGCTTCCCTAATGCCCACAAATGCCCTTGACATCTTGTACTCCACTGAAATGGGATAACCCTAGACTGTTTCATGGGAAGTTCTGCACTCATCTGCGCTCAGCTGGTCTCTCATTTCTTGCCTATTTCACACTGAATCATTTATTCTAAAGAGGTGCATTTTTCTGACACATTTCCCAAAGATAAAAAAAGCCGAAACCAACCATTAAGCAAAAGATCTAGTCACCCATGACTTCTTGGAATTCACTGGTGAATCAATTCCAGCATCTGTCCAGTCTTGTAAAATTCTAAAACCAAGTTAATGGACGGAGGTTATTGTAGGGTAGACAGAGAGGACGTATTTACATTCATTCATTTTCTAGATCACTTGTTCTTTTCAGGCAGAATGCACTTAGGTGAAGGCGGAACACACTGTTGACTTCTGCCAAGCACTGAGCTATAGAATAGAATAATATCTTCTCTAAGTTGTTAGAAACAAACTGATGCTGGAATACTAAAACTAAAAAGCAGCACATCCAGGAGAACAAGAACGGTTAGTTCTTCTCTGACGTAGTTTTGGTAAATAGCATCACAAGTGTGAGCAGATGAACACAAAGAACAGCAATGCTGGATTTACTTTAGTCTTGACATCTCGTCTTTATAAGCCTAGAAAAATGGTAACAGGTCTGTAATTAAGGCATTGGTGTTTAATCTGAGCTAGATGCATTTTCAGAAACTGAAATCCTTCTCAAATGCACCATAGTTTGTTTGCTGGTGTAGGAAATCATTTGTCAGACTGCCGTATGTTCTGCTTTATAAAGCACACCGTCAATGAATGGTCTATTTTTGAACTTATGTCATAAAGAAGGCGCACTGAACTATGAGGCACATTAAGTGAGACAAAAAAGTCAGAGATAAATCAGTCAGTAAATCAGATTTTATTAACTACATTCACATTAACTTTTTGGTAACACGTTATGCTACATTGGGCCTGTTGCCGTATGTACTTGTAACTCCAACCTTTGTTTACAACACGCCACAAAAAACAGACCGATACCACTAAAATGTTGCAATGACCCCGCTAACTTTGTTGGTAAAAACAAAACACAGTCCCACACTGCTACACTTAGACACAGCTCTGCGTATATCTTAAATTGCTTTGACATCAGAAAGCACAACCTGAATTAATCCATAAATGAGGGGCAAAAAAAACTAAGAATAATAAGGCTTTAAACCCTTATATTGTGTTTTGGTCAAATTGAACACAATATTACGCTTAAGTGCGCCTCACAGTGTTGAAAAATGAGTTCGAGCTTTTTTAACCCTTGTGCTATCCTAGGCACTTTAACGTTGGGAGTTGGGTCATCTAGACCCACTAGACAGTGCTCTGAACCTTTTTTCTTCAATGATTTGTGATCTTCACTGGTGTCCATGGATTACATGAAATCTTTCCACCTTTATCCACCTTTGTCATGGTAGGGAGAACACGTCAATGTAAGGGTGGGGTCATCTAAGATAGAACAAGGGTTAAACAGTGCATTGCTAAAAATGCAAAGGGTCTGTTTTTCAAATACAAGTATATTTATATCAGTGTAAACATGCAATACTGTACATCAGTGTTGCAGTTATAATATAATAATTAATACATTAATATTGTAGAATAAATAAATACTGCTTTTTCAGGGTTGATGGGATTATTTTGATTCTGGTTGAATAGTTTCTGTTGATGGCAAACTAATTTGCTCAAATTGTCCGATCCATGGCACGGTCAAGCATTTGTTACTTGCATAAAGCTTGGACTCAGTGTTTTCCCTCCTGTGGTGTGCACACGCTCTAACTAAATTACAAAACATTTTCATTAGAGGACATGGGAGGAGCTTCAAATGGCAATGCCAGAAGAGTGCATCACGCCACACAAGGGTAACACAAAGGGCAAATCCAAATGTCAAGGCAAAAAAAAGAAGTGGAAGAGAAGAAAATAGACAGAAGGAAAAAATGGAGACACGCTGTAAGTAAGAAGATGACTATAAATGATCAGGACACAGAGAATAAATGCAAGCGAGAGATGAGAGGAAAGGGTTAGAGGAAGACTGTGATAAGGGCGATGAAGGGCTGAGAGGAATTGGAGATAGAAGCCTTCCTTTTGTTCGTACTGATTACAGTGTCAAATCTCAGCCAGTCCTTCCTTAATTACCAAGTGTGCAGACCCCCGACCGGCTCTCTGCTGACTGCTGTCATGCAACAGCGACAGAAATGTCATCAGACAATTATTGTGTCGCGCAACTGTCTCACTCTGCTCGATGCGTTCTGGGAAATTAACTTGGGGAATTTTTGTTCCTTCTGCATGAAACAGTTTGTCAGTAATTGCAGAAATGACTGCTAATGGGCTTCAGACAGGGCATAAAGCACAAAATGAAGCCTCTAACTGTTAAAAACTGTGGTTTTGATGTAGCACAGAATACAAAAGATAAACGGATGAATATCCCCATATAATCCTAATATCGCACTCTTTATTATTTTTTTGTTCCGTTTGTTTTCATTAATCTTCTGTTCCCCTTTGTGACCACACTGTCTTGCACAGGTAGCATCAAAGAAGCAAGTCAAAGTCCTGCTTTTTGAGTTCGCTCGGCTGACTGATGCCGGCCGACAGCTGAGGTTCCCCAGCAGTTGCACAGAAATCCAGAAAGGCCTGTTTAAGTACGTACCTTGGGGATTCGAGGGCACTAGAGGAAGAAAAAAAATGTGGCGAAATGTTGGGAATGATGTGCCACAGACAGAAAAAAACAACAACATGACAAATGAAAACACTCTGTGATACTGTTCTATGGGTGCATCTCCATCTGCAAAAACTGATCGAGCCCCAGTTGTGTTTCTGTTCCTAAAAAACAAAACTATGAATTTAAAACTTAATGCTGCCTGACATAAATGCCCTCCATGATCTAATAAAAACTAAAAACACGTTCTTTCCACTTTAATAGATTTTTAAACAAACAGGCACTTGGAAGTTTCACGGGATGAATGCTATGCCAAGTACCTGTGCTGCCTGCTGACATCCGGAGTTTACAAACTATGTCAATCATAATCCAATGGTTAAAGGGGATTTTAGGGAAGAACAGCTGGAGCACAGACTCATTCAGAAATATCTTAACAGTGTTCCCTTGTTTGTCGCAGCGGTTTTGTTCTTAAGTGCTCAGATTTCCCTCTCCCCGGCCACTTCCTCCAGCTTCTCTGGGAGGAACCCGAGACGTTCCCAGGCCAGCTGAGGGACGAAATTAATAATGAGTTGTAATTCATTCATTCATCTAATTAATTACAGCTCAATTGAGCCTAATAGTTATTGTGAAAAGCCTCAATGTGAGGTATTTCCGTATAAATTTGTGACATTGTGGCGCAGTAAAAGATTAAATTACAACAAAAAAAAAGGGTACCAGGTCCAGAGTGCTCAAATTTAACACATAAAACAGCAGGAATATTTTTTTGAGAAATCCTAATATTATTGACCACAAACTTTTAATTAATACTATAGCACACGTTGACATACCTTATTCCACAGATTATTGTGTAACGCGATCAGCCCCCTGTGTAGTCCATTAACTGATGATAGCGAACACTGCATCCGGCTTTATTCCTTACACAATAGATGACAGTGGCATTGTGCGTTAGTTCTGTGAAGAGCAACAAAGTTGCACAGCAACAACGTCCCAGCAGCAACACGGCGCACACCCAGACAAGCACAGAGAGGGATGTTAGAGGCGTTTTCAGTTCAAATAAAATGTTCATAGAAGTACACAGCTGGGCTATTGGTTTATGTATTTCAGAACACAACAACATAGATTAAAAATGAGATTGAGCCAGCAAATTAAAAAACGCACTTATTTGTCTGTAAATAACTATTTATGATTAACACGATAGTTTGACACCACTATTTAAATGTTCTTTCATTTTTTAAGGAAATATGAGTAATTTTCACAGCTCATTTTCCTACTCGAAAGTAAAATGACTTGATCTCCGAGACTCCGCCTTTCGCTCCTTGTGGGTGGCGCCCATTTCATGACGTCAACCTAGAACCGGTGCATGGTATGCATATGAAAAGAAAGCGTTCTTGCCAAACACTATTGTGCTATCTCGTGGGGTCCAGATGACCCCACCCTTACATTGACGTGTTCTCCCTACCATGACAAAGGTGGATAAAGGTGGAAAGATTTCATGTAATCCATGGACACCAGTGAAGATCACGAATCATTGAAGAAAAAAAGGTTCAGCGCACTGTCTGCTGGGTCTAGATGACCCCACAAGATAGCACGAGGGCTAGAGAAAATGTGTGTGTGTTAGCCTAGGGGCGGTGCTGGCAGCACAAAGTCTTCCTGGAAGGGACTGTCCTCATTGGTTTACATCACAATGTGAATACCGGTTTGTTTTTGTGGATGGGGAGGGGCTTGCACCCAAAGCAATAGTCAGAATTGTGTAAATAGATCAAAATACCGCTTTGGGGTTGTTTTTTGTGAGAATCAAACAAAATAATACACTTTAAAGCTCTAAATATTGATTTTGCATGATTTAGGTCATTTAAAACCCCTCACAACACACTTTTTTGAAACAGACATAACACAACCACGTTATAGTTGGACAGCACTGTATATGCAAACCATGTAACCTGAGATCATGGTTATATGAACAGAGGTAGATAACCAGGCAAGTCTGCTTTTACTCTGTAATTGTTTTATAAACCAAATAATCCCTCTGGGATGTGCATTAAAAGCCTTATCCTTTTAGCATGCTACTAAAACAAGTCTTAAGATTCTATTTGATTATATTATTGCCTTAAAACAGTTTGCATTTCTTCTAACCAGTGCTGAAATACCAACACAACTTCATGCCAGAGAGGTACGTGCTGGGGGGAAAAAGCAGTATCAAATTACTGCTAATGCAAGCCAACCATTCTCCACTGCTGCACATTTGGATTTAAAGCACCTAACTGATGATACATGAGGAGACTTTTGTTTTTTTATTTTTTGTAAGACCTCAGTTTGGCCATTATTCTTGCTGAAGGGTAATGGCTAAAGAAGAAACAGTGAAACAACTTCTTGGTAGATGGAGTACCTTGATTTTTTTTTCCATCTTTCTCTGCTGTGTGAAGGCTGATGTGCTCTTAAAAGCAGATCATATTCACAGAATCATGGAGAACGACCAGGTTTACCATTTTTTAAGATGGTCAGACCTTTGGAATCATTTGACCCTTGGTTGAAACAACAAAATCAAGGTCCACAGAAATGTTGTCAAGGAAAAAGGTGGTTATCAAAGCCGCACAGCCTATGACAGAAGACCTACAAGGCATGTTTCTATGGCAACTAAGAGTCATCTTTTATTTGATGAAATGACTCTCGAGTAAATATCTTTTTTGAAGTTTTCAAGTGAATTATCTTTTAGTTTTTTCAATCTAAGAGAGGGTTTCTGGCAGAGTGTGTGCGTATAGATGTTTTCATTTTGACAAGTGTTATTATTGTAATCCTAGTCCAACTTCAGATGTGTCCTTCTTAAATTGTGTCAACAGTTGACAGCTGTTCTCTCATCCCTCTCCATCCCAATGCACTTGTAGGATGCTGCTATAATTTTGCAGCTAATTAAACAACTAAACTAAAACAAATAAACTTTTAGATAATCACTTTTGTGAAACAATAAACAGAAAAAAGATCTACAGGGAGCTACTCAAGTCACATAGCTAATAATGGCTTGTTTAGTATTCCACAGATGGCTTTTGATAATTAATTTTATGTACACTCCCAACAAAAAAAGCAGCACTGTTTTAGAAATTGCTAAATCTGAGAAGAGAATGGCATAGCAACAGTAACTACGGAAGGCAATGCTGAACGGGGTTTGTGTTTTACCATCTCTGTCCATTCAATTCGCACTAATAGCTGCAACTTCAGCAAAACAGCATAGAGCTGACCCAGCAGATCTAGATTCGCACCTGCAGCCCATCATTTGCTTTTGTTGGGACTCTGGGTAAATAAAAAAAAAAAAAAAAAAAAAAACTTTTTCTTTTAAGGAAAGGCACAACCCTTTTAGCGGCAATTGGTGCAAACAAACAGTCAAGGACCAGCTGAAAGCGCCAACTGGGCGTTGCTCAAGTGGAGACGAATTATTCCGCTGACAGAAAATTGGTTGGAGTTAAGTCCTGTCAGGGTGCGCACGACATGGATGCACTGAGAGGGAAACGTTGTGTTTGTGTGCATGGAAAAACACGGGTCAGAAGGAGACGACCAAATGCAGTTTCAACAGAGGAAACGCGGTTTGCTGGACCATCTGTCAAAAGCTGTGGACGTTTGACGATGACTATTAGGGTCACGGAGAAGGAACAGACACATAACTATGATTTACAACAGAGACAATAAATAAAAAATATGATAGCCTTCCTCGCCTCCTTCTGCTGGTTCTTTCTTTCTTCCTTCTTCTCATTAATCCCAAGAGGGCAGCCATTTAGTTTTCATCCGGTTTATTTTTCTCTCCCATTGTTGCACTCCTCTCTTTTTTTAAATCAACTCTGCATTGATAAAGAAGCATCCTCTACCCAGTATTGCCATTATCCTTCATTGTTTTGCTGGTGTCTTTGAAGGAGTCATTGTCACAAACAAAATCGCATTGTAATCATACCAATAGTCTAACTATCTGCAATACTTTCTTGGCTTTCCAATTCACAAAGTTTGCCCACATCCCCTTAGACAAACTCTCTTTTCTTACCTCTCTACAGCATCTCTTGTTGCCGTCGGATACGCAGGAGATGTTGCTGGAGATGCGTATGTTTGTTTACAAATGAGCAACAGAAGCAATCAGAACTTCACTTTAAACATCCTTTTAAGATGATCTCCAATGGCAACGCTGCCAGGCCTAGTTAGTTTTGCCAAAGACTCCCACTGACAAGACGGACAAATTGGTAAGACGGAGGATGGAAAGCAGAACACGTGCCGACATGGCTGTCGAGGGGTACTCATGAAACGACAGGTTTTCCTAGAGTTATTGCAGGGATTTGGGGGAAATTTCCTTCTGCTTACCGGTCATAAATGTTGGACTTTTTAATGACAAAAACAGTGCAAGTTCTTTATAGTTTTTTCTGTCAATAAGTAGACATTACACTACAAAAAAAGCATTCATATTTTGTGATGCTAACCTGATAGTTTATTTGCTTAATCTTCATCTGAGAGTATTCGTTCATCCTCTAAACCATTTTGTCCCTTTCAGGGTCACGGAGCTGCTGGAGCCTATCCTGGCCACTCGTGGGCAAAGGCAGGGGACATCCTGGACAGGTGGCCGGTCTGTCGCAGGGCCACAATCACACACCCATGCACCCTCACATTCACACCTTAGGACAATTTAGATTGACCAATGAACCTGAAGCATGAGAAAACCCAGAGTCTTTCAATGCCTAAATGAAACAAAGCTATAAGAAAACTTCTAGCAACTCCTTTAACAACCAACACACATAAACTCACTACTCAGTCATAATTACATGCACCAGTACAGGGGTCGATTCATACGGGCGCTGCAGGTTTTGGGGTTGTGTCTTGGCCCGTGGAGGGTCATAGGAGCAACTACAACTTAAAGGGAGTGCAGTTGTGTCTTTCAGTTCTCTTGAAGCTCGTGCAATCACCTTAAAGAACGTCACAAAAACGGAACATACTATTCTTGTGCACGTGGAATCGTGCGGTGCCGCTACAGCACCTTACTGACCTGGTGCAGGTGATACCTGTGTGTCTGTAGAAACAATGATTTACGCCAGCACGGACCAATCACTGCTTACTGACGTCATTTGACTCCATTTGACTCGGCATCTGTATTGGGAAAAAATGGCGACTGAATCGACTTTGTTTGGTTGGAACTGGAAGAAAATCATTTTCTATGGGTGACTTCACAGCCACTCCATCCAGTTTTCAGATACAGTTAATGTTTCCAAGAGTCGGGCTACATGAAAGGAGTTCACAATTATCATGTGAACGCCAATTATTGACCCCTTACACCAGGGGGGTCAAACTCAAATTCACAGTGGCCAAAATTAAGCAGTAAAGTAAAGTCATGGGCCAAACCCAATATTTATTGAAAAAATTAACTGCAACTGATATGTAATGTTTAACCTTTTCATATAGTGTCTTCTTATGTTATATTCTTTGGTTACTGCCACGTTAGCTCCGCACACAAGACAAACAGGTCTGTACTTTATATTCGTGAACAGATAACCTGCCTCCCGCCTGTCTTCAAAGCTCCTGTTGTCCATCTTTCCTTTGGCCATTTTTGTGGAGGATGAAATCAATTTGTCTGATGTGACTGGAGCATGGCTGTCAATGACTGTCAACAGATAAAAGGAGCGCTTGCCAGTTTTGACTGCGCGCCAACACACTGGCAAAGCATTGTGGGATTTGTAGTATTAGTTGTACAGTATATACCGCGGGTCAGCTCTAATGCACACGTGATATGATTTCGTGGGCCAATTATAATATATAAATGCCAAATCTGGCCCACGGACCTGAGTTTGACACGTGTGCCTTACACAGAGCACAGGGAACAATTTCGTGTGATGTTCCGGCGTCTCGCCTTACTCACCCTTGCGTGTTGTGTTAGTGTTCTCTACAACCAAGTGTGCATGAATGTTTTGGCTCTATGAGCTCACCGAGCGGTTTTAAAATTTTAAACTTGTGTGCCGCCCATTTTTGGTCTGCATCCACTTGGACAGTTGTGACTAAGGCCTAATCCTGTAAATAGGGTCCTAAAAGGGTGGGTCGTAACAAATGGTACAATCCTTTGGCAGATAAATCTTTACAAAACAGTCCTCTTACACATCTAGAATGCGCTCTATTTGTTACCTATCTTTGGTGTTTTGTGAGTTTAAGATTAAGCTACGTGCATCCAGAACCAGGGTCTCTCTGCACGTGTTTGTGCTGTTTACCTGTTCTGCACAGTTTACCCCTTCTGGAGCCCTCCATTTCTCCTAATACATGAGGGTCTTTTTTATGGGCCCTTTACAGCGGCACTCAGGCCAGATGGTGCGCTTATCAACCACTCTGTGTGTCTGTGTGTGTGTGTGTGTGAGTGTGTGTGTAACATCACGGAAATGGCAGGAGGTAAATATTTGTCAAAAACCAAGAGGCAGCTGGTTGTCTGGGGGACTTCAGAGAAACAAGTCTGAAGTCCTAACCAGAAAAACACACATCCACACACAAAAAAACCAAAACACAACAAACCCACTGGTGACTATATATTTAGAAGACCAGGACAGGGAATTGTTTCAGATTAGATTTTGCAACTAAAGTTTTCATCCCTGATGATTAGATAAAAATGGTTAATCTTTAGAAAACTGTTTAAAGTAATTAACTAACACAAAAATAAACAGAAGTTTGCAAAAGTAAGGTTAGAAGCTGTGATAAAAAAAATGATACGCATTAACCAATTGGTGCAGAGTCACTTTATACAGTAAGATGACTATTTTTAAATATTTTTTTAAATAGTTTTACTTTTTTTCCTATTTTTTCCCCATTGCATTTCCATTTTGATTGATAGAAAAAAAATTTGAAGCTCCTTTTAAACAGTAAGCAAACCTGTACTTTCAAACAGTTTGAAAGAAGATCTAATATGTAGAGACAAGTTCATTCAAATGACTCACATTTTCCCTGAACGCAGACACTTTAAAAGTGAAAAGTAGGATTTAGTGTTTTCTGGTATTTTCGGTCCTTTATTTGCCAGCTTGGATCAGAGTGTTGATTCAGATAAAGTTAATGACATCACCAATAGCAACTGCAGCAACCCTCCAGCTAATCAAATATCAACTAGCTCAACGTTGTTGCTTTGCTTCACTGCCACTGTTCTCAAAATTTCATTTTCCCATGTAGCCAGCAGCTGTTTTCACAACATACTTATATGAATTTCTTAAATAACAAAATAATAAAATATTCATTAAATGTGTTTTCTTAGAGAAAAGGTCAATGCTTACACTTTAATTCCTGCTTTGATCTGAAAGGCTTTTTTTTCCCTGAACTCTTGTTCAATTTTTCTTTATTGTTACTGAAAGAAAACTTTTACATTGACAATGTCTGTACCAAATGCTGATATTTTTAATCAGTAAAATACAGATTTACTTCTATAAGCGTTCCTGTGTTTATATTTGCTATAAAAATTAAAAATAAATGCCTGTAGAAAACGTCTTACCAAATTAAAAGCACACAGTCAATTTGGCGTGCCATTTCCCCAGAATATGCAGTGCTGCTTCCCTTGTCTTTGATGTACTCAACTACCTAAATCAGATTTAACCTTGGTGTGCACAGAGGCTCTTGTGTCTGATTGGTCACAAAGCGGTGCTACTCTCATGATCAGCGTTTAATAAAGCCGCTGCTCCTCTCCACACCTGCAACGCCCCAAACATCACTCCCGTCTGAGCAACGGCAGTGACTAAATGAACCTTCTCCTGCTCTCAGACTCTGCATAAATGTTTTTGCGATTCCACACTCCTGCCATGTATCCCCCCTTAGGTGAAACCCACACTTGCACACGCACTGCAGCTCCAAACACTCTGGTTGCTATTGGCAACCAGCAACATTGCACCCGCTCCCCTATTACCTGTTATATTTTGATGCGGCGGCAATGAAATCTGGTCTCAAGGTGAGACGACCAGAGCAGTCACCATGGTAATGAGCCATATTGGACCATCCCTTAGGTGACCATTAGCTTTGACTGCCATGGCAACAACTGTGGCTCCCTGTAGTTTGCAGCAAACAGTATGGCTGAGAAAACAAGAAGATCATATTTGGCACTGGGGATCTACAGCCATTAGGATGATGAAATGTGACGCAGTGTGTAAAGTGCAACTAGGAGAGGAAAAAATTGAGCAGGGAAGGTGAAATTAGAGGATGATAACATTAAAAATAACTTCTCTTAATAAAACTATGATGTTTTTAGCTTCCAATTCTTATTAAAGCATGAAACAACAGTCCTCAACAAGTTGCATGTTAACAGGTGGGAGCGCTGCAGCAAAGGAGATCATGGTGAAATTGCTCCCTCTGCTGAAATCTGCTTCCCCATTGAGCTGCTTTCATTACACAGACACACTGCGCCCTCTAGTGGCTGCACAAGAGGAAACAGATTCATGCAATAATATGGAACCAAAAGTCACTTTTCAGAGAGAAGTCTAACAAAAATGTGAAGCTGTCATTGGATCTGAAAGCGTAAATGTGCTTCGAGTTATTCTAATATTTGAAAGTGAAACTCATGAATTACTGAGCATCATTGGGAGTGAGAGGGGAGGGGAAGTGCAATTTCCTCCTGGCGGTTGAGAGAGCTTGGGTGGTGTTCAGTCACTTCTCACATCGCTCTCATACAAAGCGTCTGTGGCTTTGCGGTTCCACTTTCTGTACCATTTTTCACACACACTTTGAAATGACAAGTCCTGCATGTTTTATGGCTGCTTCAATCAAGTCCGCCCGCTCGACTGCATGTTTGTGTTGCGATAAAGCTGAATCCACCTGCTCTCAAAATCAACCCCGGCTTGGAGTAATATTCACAGCTACGAACCTCTGTCCTTTCATTACCGCTGCTCTCCTTTATCTCGTCCCGACATGGCAGGTTTTTATTAGGTCAGGCGTGTGGCTGCAACTGTGTACACTGCTTTAACAAGCACTTCTCATAAGCAGAACACAATGCAGCTGGCAGCTCATTAAGTCTCCATATGTGACTAATCACTGCTTCTTCTCCTGGCGCTGTAGAGCAAAGCCTGGAGCTTTAATAAGCCGTCACACAGAGTAAATATACCAGCAGATATGCAGTTTCATGTTTGTTTGGTGGTCGCAACTCGCCGTAGTTGCCTGGAACATAGAAAGGCACAGGAGGACATAGAGCAAATGCCATGCTCCAGAAATAGCAGCAGCACTTTTGCCCTTTTCCATGATGCCAGCAGTAAGATAACATTTACACCTGGCCCCTTTAAAACTAGGCTTTAGGCAGAGCTGCTTTTTTTTTATTCCCTTTTTTTCTTCAAAAAGATGGAACCTCACATCCACACTTTTAGAAAAGCCTTCTCACCTTTGTCATGAACTCCATTTCTCTGGAGCCCGTCTAAAGTATCAGCTTTACTTCTGTCGTTCCACTCTGGGGTCAGCTGAGAGCTTCTTCTATACAATGTGTTAAATGGAGAAACTCAAACGTCAGGGCTCTGACACTGAACACACCTGATGGCACTCTGAAGCTGCGTTCACACTGCCCTCGACATAAAACGTTCATACGTGCGTAAATGCACTTCCAGCGTTCGTGTTCAAAATGTTTCAGGACCGTTTTTAGGCTCTACCTACTAAAACACGTGTTGAAAGTCAAAGCAGGTCAATCAGGGACTTGGATTTGGTAATGATGTACGGGTAGGTTCTTTCTTAATTCAGGGAAGTACTAGACATTTGGAAGTTGATCATTGGGGAGAAATAATAACTACGATTTGCTTCTGGCTTTAATTCAATGTCACCAACTCAGAACAGAGCTGTGAGAGAAAAAGCCTGGAGGAGGATTGACAAGATTTACAGAAGGAGAAACTCTTCCCTGCTTGCCCAATCTAAACACCCAAGAAACAGAGCTACATTTGGATTTAAGCAGCAGGTTTGTTTGAACAGAGGAGAGAATAAAGGGGATGGTGTGAAGACAAGCGGGGTCTAAGGATGCAAAGAATAGATGACTAAGGTGAGGTCTCTGCAGCTGCAGCTGGCTGTATAGCCCACGAGCAGACAGGATCACTGGAAACTGCTGACCAGTATGAACATTTAGCTGTGAAATTCAGCTGGGGTGGAGCCAAAAAACAACAACAATCTAAGACAAGGGTGCCCGACCCAGGGGGCCCGGTCCGGTACCGGGCCATGGGCCACTTGGTACTGGGCAGAAAATAAAATGCAAACACTAACTAGAATAATTTCCGTTTTTTTTATTTTCTGATACTTTTAATGAAGGTTTATTTTGGAAAAATACTAAATTATGTTCAACACATCTGTCTGTCTTGATGCTTCACGTGACTTTAAGCAGCTGCTCAGACCGCCAAGTTATAGCTTAAAGCTACAAAGCAAACAATAAAACACATTTGGAAAGTTTCTTTGGGGGGAAAAAGAAGAGCCTTCAGCAAAAAGCAGTTATTTACAGACAAAACCAGGAGTTTTAATCGACATTCAGATTTCTTGAGACAGTTGTTCCAGATGCTGCTCGTTTACATATGCGGCGACTGACTTTTGAATGTTTCACACACGCAGATAATGCAGACACGGTGGATTCATGTTTATATTATATTTACAAAATACCAGTTTTACGACGTTGTGTCATTTTATTTTGCTTTAGTTATCCGTCACACATTAAAAGTCGGACGCGGCTAAAGTTAGCATCCGGTTGCTAGCATCCACTTTGACGTTAAAGGGAAAGTCTTCATCACAAAGTTTAGGTTTAAATCAGCCGCAAACATTTGACAGAGAATGAAAATTCAATCAAATAAAGGTGGCCTGAAAAGGTTGGAAAATCTAGGACATTTTTCCAGTTTCTTTTACTATACAGTAAAAAGTGTTAGTGGATGCAGAGTAAGGAGACAGGAAAGTGTGCTTGGTTTCCATGGTTAATTTGAAAACTGCACTCACTACTGTCCCTACAGATTAGTCTGCAGTTGCTTTAAACTCATCTTTTGGTATTTTCCACTTTCCCAGTGGTTTTTATTATAATTATGTCGTTTTTAGCCAAACTTATTAAAATATACTGTCACTTTCTAGAACATAGTTTCTGCAGAGCTGGTAGTTCTTTTGCACTTGCCTCTAAGTTACGGCGAGGACTGATTGCGCAGAGTAACACCGCCCCCTCCTTTCCCTCCCCCTCCTCATTGCTGAGAGGTCTCTGTTTACACACTCTCCCGCTAGTTTACATCCCCCTCACACTTTCAACCAAAAATGGCGAGCAGTATTGTAGCTATCCCACCGTACAGTTTAGATCCAGATTCCAGCTCAGACGAGGAAAACAAAGACGTACATGGATCTATTTGTCTGCCAGTGGATGATCAGAATGGAGCAGAGCAGGGAGCTTGTAGCCCACCCAGCGTATTTTCTACGTAACAAATGAGCTTTTTTTGAAAAACGGCAATTTGAACCAAGAAATACTCAGAAATGCAGTTTAAAGCTCAATATTTGTGTTATAAATGTCCTCCATCCTCAGCAAAATGCCATAAGAAGATGTTAAAAACACCCAAAACTCCATTTTCATCAGAGTGAGTCTTCAAACCCTTTGTGTTCTGCCTGCGTCAGTAAAAAAAATCCTCTTGGCTACTAAAGTGCGTGATTTGGAAATAAAATGTGTCCCAACGGGAATTGGAAGAGCTGGAGGAGCCGATCTCTGCTCCGTCAACTGAAGGGACGAGTTAATGATGGAGCTGTCAGCGCTGTGTGTGACAGTAATTGCTGGTGTTGAGTAACGCAGCATGAATCCTTCTGTGTCAAATGTTACAGAGCTAGGGCATGGTGTTAACCTGACTACACAAGGATTATCAGCAACACGTTTGACCCCCCCAGCCTTTCACTGCAGCCACATTTCAGTTGAGTCCCAAACACCGCTTGTGCTATATCTTGTGGGGTCCAGATGACCCCACACTTACATTGACGTGTTCTCCCTACCATGACAAAGGTGGATAAAGGTGGAAAGATTTCATGTAATCCATGGACACCAGTGAAGATCACAAATCATTGAACAAAAAAGGTTTAGTGCAGTGTCTTGTGGGGTCCAGATGACCCCACTCCCAACGTTAACGTGCCTTGGAGGCACGTTAACGTTGGGAGTGGGGTCATCTGGACCCCACAAGATAGCACAAGGGATACAAGACCAGTAAGGTTCAAGTTGGCGGAGATTAATAATATTGTCTAAAAGTGGATTTATGTGTTGATTAATTCAATCAAAGCACTTTAAGCAGGAGGACATTAACATTTATATAATATCTAAAGAAATTTTAATACACCAATCACCAATCATCCTTCCTTCACAACCATCTCATATATGAAACATTAATGAAAAGCATGAAAAATCTGTTTAAATTGAGCCTGATTGTTGCCGTCTTGCTGTGGTCCAAACGGTAAAGCAAATGCAAAACAGGTCATGTTGTTTTTCTCCAAAGAAAAGAGAACTACAACTTAGAGCAAGACAACCTTTTGCATTACTAGAAAAAAACACACACACACTCGTACAATCCTCCTCTGTTTCAGCTTTTTTAACTCTTCCAGTCCTACACGTTCAGTTTTTGAGACATCACTGCTTACAGAATTGCTTTGTGAGACCTTTTAGCTGCGTTTAATTAATGTGAATGAAAGGATACTCAGCGAAGGAATAAACAGCGGTTACTTACCAAAGTTTGCGTGGCATGGTTACACAAAATGTACAGACTGATCTGTGTGCCCCCTTTGCTCCCCGGACTGTTTTATTGCCCCTGCTCACCCTCCTGTAATATTCATCCTCTTCAAGACAAAGCGGATTCATGTGTTTGCACACACACACACACACATGATCACACGGGCACACAGGTTTGATTATGCAGTTATTAATGAGGTGCAGTGCGCACGTTTGAAGGCGGAGAAAGAGGCGGTTGGAGCAACAAAAAAGCCCAACGTCAGCACAATAAAGGAGGAAAAATGACAAAATAGCACCCTAACCCCCCCCCCCCCCCCCCCCCCCCCCCCCCCCACACACACACACCAAAACCTAAAACTTTGAAGTGAGCAACATATCTGCTGGGTTTTTTTTATTCCTCTGGCTTTCCACTGACCTTTCTTTCACCTTTCTTTCACCACCATTCTCCTGTGCTTTCCAGGTTGTACATTTTTCATAGCAGTCAGGTCATTGAGGAATATGGCAGCTTGAAAGCTAACTCTAAAAAACTGGATGCACACAAGCAGAAAGTCAAACTGCGACTTTTGTGTTTTAAATTAAACTTAACAAAGTCTCTTCTACTTTGACCAAGCATAGACATTTGTGACACAAGCTAAAAATGTCGACCAAATCTGCTCCATTAAACACAGAGTTGACATCCGGACCCTTTAAAGCCCACTGCATCAAAGAATGAACAGAAAATTCTTTGTCTTTAAAAAAGTTTTGATAATATCCACAAAAAAAGTCATATCAGCTTTTTATGCCATATAGATAGTAGTGATTTGGTTTTTGTTTACAACAATGTCTGATGTACTTTCACAAAGTATGATGCAATTGATTATTTAGAGTTGATTCATACAGATACATGACAAAAAAACATTTTAAATTGTTCCTTCAACTTAGTGCTCTATGTCAATGAGTTTGTATTTTTTTGCACAAATTAGTACTTTAGTATCTTAAAGTTCCTGCTACTAATACGTGTTCACAAAATATTAATTTGTCCACACATAATGCTAATTTGTACACACAAATGCTAATGTGTGCAAACATAATGCTAATTTGTACACAAAATGATAATTTGTACACACAAATTGCTACTGTGTGCACACATAATACTAAGTTGTACACACAAATTATTAGTGTGTGCACACATAATGCTAATTTGTACACACAAATGCTAATGTGTGCAAACATAATGCTTATTTGTACACACAAAATGATAATTTTTACACACAAATTATTCATTCGTTCACACATAATACTAATCTTTGCACACATAATGCTAATTTGTTTGCACAAAATGGCCACAAAATACAAAATTGTAGCCAAAAACTAGTAATTTGAGGAAACATTTATTTTTGTGGCTCTGTAGGTTAATCCTCTGTTCTCTGTCTCTCTTTTCTTTTTTTTTTTTACCGTGTTTGACCCTTTTCACCTGTGTTGTACACATCGACTGTGCATGCGCACACACACACACACACACACGCACAGTTCTCTGCGTCTGCAAAGACAAGAGTCACGACTCACTCATTCATATTCACAGCCACTCCACAGCAGAGGCTCTGAAGACACCTGGCCAGGCAGGAAAGGCTTTCATTGCCGGTTTGCGTCTGTGTGCAAACACCGCTGAGAACAAGCAGATCTTCATTTACATGTCACACGCTAACCAAATTTGTCCTGTAAACAAAGTCAACAGTAACCCTATCTGAAGTTTTGTGTTTTTTTTCACCTGCATGCCGCTCTGGGCCACAGTTGTGCATTTCAAGGTGCCGCCCCATCATCATACACCAGATTAATAGAAGACCTTGACTTTAGTCATTGACTTTCACTCAGACAAGCTTTCATGTGGCTGTCTGAATTATTCAATCCCCGGATGGACCCCCACTGCTTCCATTCAAATTAAGAAAATGATCAAGCGCCAGGTGCTACTAATTAAATGCACGTAGGAAAAGACAGAAGGAGGAAGAGGAGGAGGAGGAGGAAGGGCTTCTAAGTGGAAAATTAAGGTTATGGTTATCGCTTGGCTAAAAAAAGGAAGAAAATTATCCACAGAAATTTTTTTTTCATCCCATGAGTCAGAAAAGGGCAATAAAAATACAGATTTCAACTTTAATTAAGTGCTTTCAGATCTTTCTAGGGGAAAACAGAAATGTTCCAGCAAGTTCATCTAATGATTTAAAGTCTAAACAACTTGGAAATATGATTTATGAATAGGATTTAAGCCTTTTTTTGAGAATAAACTGAGTTTTTAGGATACAGAATTGTCCCTCTTTTCCTCTCCCCTCCTGGGGAGTGGGAGTGCTTCCAGACTCCAGTTGGCTCATCCGTGCTCCAGTTCCTGACCGTGTACCTCGTCTCTGCTCCTGCTCCTACACCTGGCTGTGGTTCCTGTCTCCGCCTCGACTCGCGCCTTTGACTGTCCCCCCAACCACTGCTGGATGAAGCTCGTCTGCTGGACTTTTATATTTGTAGTTGTAGATTTATATAAGTTAATTCTTCTCTAAGATTTCTGGTAAATCGCCTGTCTGTCCTGGGGGAGGATCCCTCCTTCATGTGGGCACCCCTGAGGTTTCTTCGTTTTTTCCGGAATCCGAGTTTTTCCTTTTTTTCCTTACCGCGAAGGGGGGTCTAAGGGCAGGGATGCCAGTATAGCTTAGTCAGTTTGTTAGTTCATTTTAGTATTTTTCTATTGAACTCTTTGTATTCGTGATCCTTTTGAGTTCATGTTTTACTTCGAAGCCCATCGAGACGACTGTTGTTGTGATTTTGGGCTATACAAATAAATGTGAATTGAATTGAATTGAATTGAATTGAATTGGTGACTGACTGATTTTATCCTCGAAAATGTTTTTAACCACAAAAATTAGAATAAACTTTAGTAAAAAAAACAAAAATGTAACAATATTTTTTTATCATAATCTTGAGAGAACAGTTAAATTGGAACATCTGCACGTTTTCTTCTGGACGGCTTCAATTTATTTATTTTTTGATCTACTCTACTTTCTTTCATATTTTTTTCTGGTTTTAACTATTTCAACACTTTTAGTTGTAAAGCTTGTTTTTTTTACTGACTGATAAACTTTTGTATAATGACAGCTTAATTATATATTTCTGTTTTTAGTAACTGAACGATGCCCTTTCTATGTTCTTTTATGTATTGTTTACATGTTATCAACCTTATAATAATTTTCAGTTTTTAAAGACTTTTTATGTTGTTTTATTATTTACATTTTATCAAGGCACATTGTTGTCTTAATGAATGAGTGTTGCACAGAGCAAAGATCAGACCAAAGTTTGCTGTGCTTTTTTACTGTGACTTCAAGTCAAGCCTCAATAACCACTAACTTGGAAAAATGTGTTTGAATTAATCATAAAGCATCTTTGATGCACTAACAACTTACAGCTGATCGTGGGATGAGAAGTTAGCAGGATCACACAAAACCTGCTGTTTATAGCGTCATTATGGCAACAGACCCGTCAGACTCAGATGTGTGGAAATTAGGATTCCCGTAAAATTCCTAAAACAATATTTACATTTGGATTTTCCCTGTCCGTGCATCCCCATAAATCCAAACCAAAACTTTTAAAGCTCCAGAGGAAAGAGGCTTTACACAACAAACACGACAAAAATCAGATGATACTGAAGTGGACTGCACGACACTAGCAGGGCAGGAGTAAGGACAGTGTGTTGTGATCAGTCTGCAACAGGGAAACCACTGATAAAAAAAATGTGGTCTGCTGCAGTAAATAAAACATCATTAGAGTGGCTCTGTCTCTGAACTGAACCTCATTAAACGGCAACAATGGCTTTCACCCACAATGATTTTCATTTGGAGGACTCACCAGCACAAACTTTCAGCTCCATACTAATGAGAAAATGTACAGCTCTATGCATTTTCATCTTTTCATGTGTGATTAAACGACACTATGTCTTAAAATTGTTATTATTAATGAGATGAAAAAGCAAAGAGATTTCTTGAGGTTGCAGACATACTTCATGATGATTGAAATCCAGTCACTGGTGACAGCTGCAGGGCAGCATAGAGGTCAGCATACTTAAAGTCCCACCCTGATCATCTTTTGATCTATTTTAAAAGTGTTTCCAGTGGCCTTTTAAATATGATCGTGCAGTTTTTGGACAAAAACAAAAAGGCGTTGTTTCATAGGACACTTTCTGCAGAGCAGCAGTCGTGCAACCCCAATCCCCCTTCCCGCCATCCTATTGATAACGCACTCTCCCGCTACCTTACAGCCCCTCACACAGTCAACCTGACATTAAGGGTAATTAATATCAGAGCTATCCAGCCGTCCATTTCAGATCCAAAATCCAGCTCAGACGAGGAAAACAAAGACGTCTGCAAGTGGATGATCAGAATGGAGCAGAGCTGGAAGACTGTGGCCCATCGTTTCTTTCTACGTCACAAATAAGCCCGATTTCCAACTGCATTTTTTTTTACAACGATTTGAATAAAGAAATACTAAGAAAGCTCAATTTTATTAATCTATACCCTCCATCAGAAAATACAAGAACACGTGAAAAACACAATTTTCATCAAGATGGGGCTTTAAGTTGAACTGTATTATGGCTGAAATTTGGTGAACTTTCCCATCTCAAACTGCTTTTACACTAAGGGCCTAGGGAACCTACCCCCCCCCCCCTCCTTTTATATACATATACATATATATATATAATACAGTATATACTGTATATCAACCACATTTACACTTCAATAGGTGCCTCTGACTCAGTCTGGGGTTAAATATCTCCTCTGAATACACAACCCTGTTAGCAAATCAGACTTTTCAGTCATGCTTTTTTCCTGTTATTTCCTCAGAATATTACAATTACTTGATGAAAAGGTGGAAAGATTGAATGTAACTTTTAGCATTCATATATCCATTGGGACTAAATATCGTGTTACAAAAGCTCAGATTGACTAAATGAGCTTCATCTGAGAAGAGTTTGAAGTTTGAAGTGACAGAAGTTTAGCAGACGAAGATGAAGAACTTTACTAGACTAAGGTTAAAAAAGTGTGTATAATCTAAAAACATGTTGATCAGAAGAAGCCATTATTTTATGCCCAGTTCTGCTAAAATGTACACACCTTTTGATGCGATCAACCAATAAGGGGATCATGTTTTTATGCATTAAGACACAATCTAAAGTAAATGACCAGAATCTGAAGGAGAACTCACCGAGCTCTTAGCGCAGCCAGAGTCGACTTGTCAATCCTGGGAGAAAGCCAGACAGAAAAAAGGCAGACACACACAAAGAGAGGTGTTATTGATTTCTCAAAGCAGCAGTCAAATGTATCACTATTAGTGCTTTTATTTTACAGGACTGCAGGGATAAACAACGGCTTTGTCCGCTCAGATCAGGGGCGAGCAGTAAACATTTATGACTTCATTTCCACAGCCTCCCCTGTGGCCTCTGGCAATATTTTCAAACAGGCATCTGTCTGTCTGCAGTTTGTCAGCTTTGTGATCCTTTTTGTAGCCCGCAATGTTTCATATGGCACAAAAACTCGGAGTATTTAACATTCTGACTTCCATGCGGGGTCAACTGGCTCAACAGCTAAACCTGACGCTGCGTCTGAGAAAAAGTCTGACATTTACCAAGGTCATCTCCCCGCAGTGTGCACCTACTGGTTGCTGCCTTTGTTTATAGGGGCCATATTCATGCCTCATAACAACATGTTCAACAACATGTTCACACGCTAAACACACACAATCAGAGACGAGCATTTTCACTTTTCAGTTCTGCTTCCAAATTTTGCCTTCAGGGTTTGTAAAATATTCAGACTCTGTTCCTACATTAATGACACCAACAACTGTCTTTAATATGATGCCTGAAACACACTAAACCTTTTCTGTGTTTCATGAAAACAAACATACGTCTATAACCGACGCACACAACTGCAAAAACACATTTATAGCAGCAGCTGAGCTGTCTTCTTAGAGGAGATTTGAATGTGGGACTGAAAGGGAACATCGACGAGGAAACAGACACAAAAACAAAGAGGCAACCATCTGATATTCAAATGTCAGGAAAATAAGTTTAGACTCAACTACAGTTAAACACGCAAACATGTTTTACACAGTTCGTGCTGCCACCATGTCTTTATAAAATGATAATTGATAATTAAACATATTAAGGGCAGAAGTTCACTCCTAATTCTATCTTTTTGTTTCATGAAACTGTTCGATGATTCTCTGAATTAATAGTGTTGGGCTTGTAGTCATGTGACCTAGTTATGTGAATGGTTTGATTTTCTTATGCCACAGTCACACCAAACTCCAGTTCAGTACCAAGTATTTCTCTCTGAGTCTTAATGGTTGGAGATGTCCTGGATTCATTCTAGTCAGTAAATCAGATTGAATCAAATTGCTCAAAATGAACCTAAATGAATGACGAATCGTATTGTCAATCACAAATTAAGTTATAAAAATGAATGCGTTCCACCTCTACATTCATGAGAAAGGACTAAGTTATGGATGTTGGGAAAAATGATGTATAAATTAATAACTCCTTTAGGACAGTGGTCTCCAACCTTTTTGGGGTCACGCTTTAATGTCAGGCAGGATTTTCACGGACCAGTCCGAACGGGCTCTCAGTTTGTTTTTAATATTTATTATGCTTCCGGTTTATTAAAAACCTATGTCTCATATTAAAATGCTAGTACAAACATTTTGTAAAAAAAAACATCTGAAAACAAAGATTTTTTTCCCTCACAGACAAAGATTTAATGAATCAAAATAGTTGATTTGTTGAAGTTGTCTATGAAGACTCTCATTCATCCAGGTTGGTTCCATTGTTCCTCTCTATCCAATGCAAAGAGAACTGCAATGAACAGTATCTAGGAGAAACCAAACAACCCCAACACAAGCGGCTTTACCAACATCGCAGAGCCAACCCAAGTGGACCTGAGTCTGCAGTGCATCTCCACCTGAAGGCCACAAACCACTCGTTCCAGGACAGTGAAGTCCGAATTCTAGCCAGAGAGAAAGGATGGTTTAAGCGAGGAGTGAAAGAAGCCATCTTTGTCAAGAAAGATAAACCTTCTCTTAATAACAATGGTGGTCTCAGGTTTATTTTTCCATCTAGTAAACCTACTACAATTTGTTGTTTCTGATTTGTAAATAATTTTAAAAAAGCAACAGTTTTTTTTTTTTTATAGAACACTATTTTAACACCAAGATCTCAATCTCTGATCATCTTTCAGGGCAAAAAGATTGATCATATTTTGCTTTTACATGAATCCTGATTCAATGTGTTCTTTTTTTAACACAGAGGAAAATTTTCTGTGCTCAAAATTCTTAACAGATGCCTTCCTAAGTCTCCTTTGCAGTAGGAAAATTCACAAATGTCTCTTTTATTAGTTCAAAATCAGCAACTTTATTTGATTGAATCTTTATCTTCAAATGTTTGTGGCTGGTTTAAACTTTAACTTTGTGATGAAGATTCTCCTTTTTACGTCAAAGTGGATGCTAGCAACCGGATGCTAACTTTAGCCGCGGCCGACTTATAAGGTGCGACGGATAAATAAGGCAAAATAAAATGACACAACCATCGTAAAACTGGTATTTTGTAAATATAATAATGAACAAGAATTCATCGTGTCTGTATTATCAACGTGTGAAACGTTCAAGAGTCAGGCAGAGCGAGCAGTTTTTGTTATGTGGGAACAACCGTCTCAATAAATCTCTATTTTTCTTTGGAGGAAAACTCCTGCTTTTGTCTGTAAGCAGCAGCTTTATTTTACTTTAAAGCTGAAGGTTTGGTCTTTGGTTTTCTCACTGACTCATTCTTCTCAAAGAAAATTTTCCAAAAGCGTTTTATTGATTGGTTCTTGTTAGCTTTTAAGCGTGGAGCTACTAACTCAGCGGTCCGAGCAGCTGCTTAACGTCACGTGACGCGTCGAGAAGGACGGATGTGGAGAACAGAATTCAGTATTTTCTCCAAAAAAACCTTCATTTTGTGTGAGAAAATAAACAAAACGGGAATAATGAAAGTTAGTGGATGCATTTTTTTTTTCTGTCTGCAGCCCGGTACTAAGTGGCCCAACAACCGGTACCGGTCCAAGGCCAGGGGGTTGGGAACCACTGCTTTAGAAAATCCATGTACTGAATTCCACAAAAACGTCACTTTAAATTTATACATTTATTTTAAGTTAGCATTTTTGCTTTTCCAGATGTAAGCAAATAAAAAACCACAAGTTGGCAAAGAATGATTTAAACTGAGTAAAGCTGGACCTTTTTGTTCAAAACATCGTTTCGTCCGAAACCTTTAAACCACAAACATTTGCAGAACAAATGAGTTTAATACGTTTTTACTGACAACCATCTGATTGGCGTGCTTTGATTTTGTCTCAGTATCACACATTAGCAGTGACTCAGCAGCGTAAAGCCCGGCGTGGCGTTTTGTCAGGTCCGTTACCGTCTGCTGCAGCCTCTCAGGGTGGAGGCGCAGCTGCAGGCGCGCCTGGGGAAGGTTAAGTGCTCTGAAGCTGCGTTTCAGTGTCAGAATGACTGCGAACAAGAGAGCCGGCATGAAAACGCTCCACCCGAGTGTGTCAGAGCATTAAACGCTAAATGGCCTCACAGGTAGTCTCCATGCTATTGCATGATGGGAAGTCCTATTAGCCAGTGTACAGCAGAACCGGAACAGAAAGGATAGAGGCTCCAGGAGGGATGGATGCAACAATAACATGCTTTTCATTTTTCACCACATTGGTGACAACATACAGCAAAACGGTCTGGTCTCACACACAAAGAGTTAGAGGTGTGAGATACTGAAGTCTCCCCACCCATCCTTCCTTTTCATGACAGGAGTTCACATTTCTGCAAAACCCTCCGTTCTCCCGTTACACCACTAAGTGCTAATATCGTTAGACTACTTGGAACAATAGGAAGCCCATTGTTTTAGAATTTAGAGGGAACATACCATCCAAATCCTCCGAAAGAAACACTTCTCCTCCTCAGCATTTTGTCCAAATGTCCTCAGCAGTTGTGCACTCTGCAGCTTCTTTCTTTGGTGAAAATGTGCGCTCTCCTGCAAGTTTACCAGCCTTTTTTTTCACAGACTGTGCACTTGCACTTTCTTTGCTTTTAGCTGACCCTCAGTCCCAGCCTACCCTCCCTCCTGGTTCTGGTTTCTGTTTGCCCTGTTTTCCCTGTCTCTTGCTCTTTTTTTTTGTGTGTTCTTCCCCCAACTGCCTGTCCTGAGCTGTCGTTTTTCCACTTTGCCACCTGACCACTCAGCCCCTTTCCTGAAACACCCCTTGCTCTTCGGTTGCAGCCGGCTTGAACACGCATAAACACTTGCAGCCAGCACATACAGGTATACACATATCAGCGGAGGGGAGGAGGAGCAAGTGAGGAGGGGTCATGGAGCTCTGTAATCACACTCATCAACACAACAACACACTTGCATGTTTGTTTGCTGTCCACTTCCTGTACTGAAAGACTCTTCAGTCAAATCCTCACATTCCACAGACAGCCTTCACATTGCATTTTGACTCATAACTCCAGATTAGGGATGTTGCCCCCGTCCCAATAATGTTTGCTGTTGATTTCAGGTTTATAATATGATCCACTGTCGACTATATTAGTCTACTTTCGAAGCAAAAGAGAGCTTAGCTGCAGGGAGGCTGCTGTACATAGAAACCCAGCATGCTGTGGCCAATGGGAGTGACTTCCTCACACCCTTCCTGTTCCCTGCAGAGATGACAAGTCTCATTTTCAGAGTTCACAGTGTTCAGCACTGATAGAGAAGCAACTGAAAAAAACTTGTAACCACTTCTACACTGACACACACGCACACACAGAGCTACAATTCAGTTTGCATCGTCAGTACTCCACGCTACGCTACGCTGCAGATTCCACTTCGGGGAAAATTAAGAATGAAGAAGTCTTACATGGATTATGTTGACATTGTGGCTGTGCTCTGAATTATTAAGCATTCTTTTGTTTGATGGAGAGTGTGTAGGGTGTGCTTCACACATCTGACACAGACAGAGTACTGGTATTCATTGTTCTGAAGTCTTCCTCTTTTTCTGCATCTCTTCTTTCTCTTAATGCTTTCTGTAAAGAAAATTAAGCTCCAAAATGCATTTCTGAGTATTTCTTTATTCAAGTTGTGATAAATCAGGAGTAGATGAAAAAATTGCATTGAAAAAATCTCGTGGTTGTGACATAGAAGCTATAATTAGCGAGCCACAAGCTCCCTGCTCTGCTCCATTCTGATCATCCACTTGCAGACAAACAGATCCATGTACGTCTCTGTTTTCCTCATCTGAGCTGGACTCTGGATCAAAACTCTACGACTGGATAGCTCCGATATTGCATGCCATTTTTGTTGCACTGCTAATATTAGGTTGAGAATGACAGGGGGCCAGCAATGTAAATTGATGGATGACAGGAAGTGGGGGGGGCGTACTCTGCATCAGTGGTCTTGCCCGCAACATAGAGGCAAATTTCTAATGAACCATCACAGCTATACTGAAACTATCCCCAAGGAAATTGCTCTGTTTTTTTTGTTTGTTTAAGTTTGGCTAAAAGGGTAGAATCATAATTTGTTTGCTAAGCTGAAGCTCAAACAGAAAATTGAATCATCAATGTCAGAGAATTTCCGTGTCTTTAGATGTGGTCAGATCTAAATGACAGATCTAAATGACAGATCCATTCTTTGCAGCTGTTCTCCAGTTTTTGACACTCCTGTCTGACTGTTGCAGCAGACAACATAACTTGTAGGCAACTGTTTTTTCTTTCAATCTTTTGTTTTGGGAATGAGTCACTGCGAGCTGCAGCATTAGCATCCTTACTGCTATGACATGAGTGGCAAAAGGTGAGACTTTCTGCGGCTGCATCTTGTCTGCAACGATGCTTGACGTGGTTGTAATTCCACTCCACAGCTCTGCTCTGACCTCTGGCAGCAACACAAGCCTTTTCCCCACACAACACAAACATTCATTTTACCGTCTCTGAATTCTAAAAATTGCATTGCTGCTAAAAACAAAACAAAAAACATGAAAAAGTAAAACTTTGGAGTTTTTTGTGGAGCCAGCAGCCTTGCCACATTTCATATTCGTCTTCAGTTTTGAGGCTAGAAACTTAATAAGACCATGTTGATCATTGGCTGCCTTTTGCTAACATGGAAAATGAATTGTTTTAAATTGTACTAAAAAAAAAAAGGCAGAAATAAAGTTTAGGCATGCAGCATTTGGAATTATACCATTATTTTAAATAGAAAACATTTAAACTTTAGCTTAAAATGTCAATTAAGTTACAATCAGGACAAGAAACAAACTGTAAGATAAACAAAGACGAAGTAAAAATGCATGCATTCTATTGGAGTTTGGAGACAATGGCCAAAATCTCAGGTCATGAAACTGTTCACATCAATGCTAATAAGTAAATAACGACACACTGCTTTGGAACATTCAAATCCTATTATTTTCTGACTCTTGCCCAGCAGCCCGCTGCAGCACTTGAACAGAGCGATGGGTTTAAGTTCCCTATAAAACATGTAAAAATCTATACTTAATGTGGAAACTGCCAAGGACGCTTTCTGTCATCGTTTGATTGAAAATCTTTAAATCAGTTTCATGACTTTTCCACAAGTAATGTATTTGATTTCACTATGGTTAAATGTATTTGTGCATTGAAACATGATTGGCAGTTGCCATGTGTCCATAGGTGTGGCACATAATAAGAAAAAACACTTAAAAGCTTTTCCTTTATGGCCATTTTTAGTTCACCGTGGTTTCACTGTGGTTTCACTATTATAACGCCTGTGAAAGAGCTCTTTGTTCAATCGAGGCTTTAAAGTTTGCATGTTTTCCATGTGGATGCCCCTGTTTCTCCACATACTGTACTGTATATAAGCACACATTTGATAGATTGATATGAAAATGTGTTTGTTGTTGTGTCCCTGTTGGAGACATGCAACCAGTTAAAGGTGTACCTTTGTTCTAATGGAGGCTCATGCCGTTCTCTACAAACAAAAAAAAACAAAAGCTGAAAATGTGTTTTTTTTTTATTTAGAATTAAAAATATTGACTGCTAAAGATTTTAAAAAGAGTACATTGTTTCCTTTTGTGTTTGGTAACTCCCATCTTTCTTTTGCATATTGTGTGCGGTTTCAGTTTTCTCTCTGCATCAGGGGTGTAGGTGTTGACTGCTTGGTAATAAAGTTATTTTACATTAAGATAAATGCCAGCACTGCTGTGTTGTATGGGTATTGAGAGATAAATGACTTCCCCCTGGTTGCCAGGTGCAGAAATTCATTGCAGTTTGCTGGCAGTCAGAAGAAAATAGACTCCGGTGTGTCGAATAAGTAGCTGTGATCTTTAGTGTCAAAAATAGAATCAATGTGTGTCATGAAATGCAGGCACATAAGAATCCAATCCCAGTACAACCACTGACTGCATAGGAGAACTGGACTTAGTAACTCCTTCCCCTTTCACTTTCCAAACAGGAAGTACCCGCTGGCTCCAAAAACCCCAAATCCAATAGACTTCTATTGAAAAACAAACAGTTGTTACTCAGTCATTGTATTTGTCGGAATTCTTGCTCTGATACGTTTTTTTAACATGTTTTTGTTAAACCTATTTTTTTCATGATATATTTGTCTTTATTGTAGGTTATTCAAGTAATAAAATAACTCATCAGATGTCTCAGTAAAAGCATGTGGTGCCCACTGGACCCCACCTTTAGCGTTTAAAACGTTCGACAGATTCTCCCGAGCCTGCTTTCAACTTATAGTGGTGTGGACTTCCAACAAGCTCACTCCTGAATGGCAACAGTAGTTGCCATAGAAACATTGAGTCAGACAGACTCGGAACAACCACTGCTTGGGGTTACAATCTGTCTCCTAATGGCGGTGTCCGTATCTCGGACAAATGGTGACTGAAGTGAATTAATTTGTTTAAAGATTGAAGTAAACCATTTTCTATGGGTGACTTATCTTTTTACTGTAGGGGTGCAACAAATAATCAATCTTATTAATGAATCGGTTTATATTCTTATGATCCAACGAGATCAATATTTCTGAGGCAAGTCGTTAATCAATTGGCTTATTGATTCTCCTTCTGAGCTTCTAGAGGTAGTCACCTGAAATGTTTTTCACTTCACAGGTGTGTCCTGTCAAGTTTAATAAGTGGGATTTCTTGCTTTATAAATGGGGTTGGGACCATCAGTTGTGTTGTGCAAAAGTCAGGTGGATACACAGCTGATAGTCCTACTGAATAGACTGTTAGAATTTGGATTATGGCAAGAAATTAGCAGATAAGTACAGAAAAATGAGCGGCCATCATTACTTTAAGAAATGAAGGTCAGTCAGTCTGAAAAATTGGGAAAAATTTGAAAGTGTCCCCAAGTGCGGTCACAAAGACCATCAAGCTCTACAAAGAAACTGGCTCACATGCGGACCGCCTCAGGAAAGGAAGACCAAGAGTCACCTCTGCTGGGGAGGATAGGTTCATCCGAGTCCCCAGGCTCAGAAATGGCGGGTTAACAGCAGCTCAGATTAGAGAGCAGGTCAATGGCACACAGAGTTCTAGCAGCAGACACATCTCTGCAACAACTGTTAAAGGAGACTGTGTGAATCAGGCCTTCATGGTAGAATATCTGCTAGGAAACCACTGCTAAAGAAAGGCAACAGGCAGAAGAGACTTGTTTGGGCTAAAGAACACAAGGAATGGACATTAGACCAGTGGAAATCTGGGCTTTGGTCTGATGAGTCCAAACTGGAGATTTTTGGTTCCAACCACCGTGTCTTTGTGCGACGCAGAAAAGGTGAATGGATGGACTCTACATGCCTGGTTCCCACCGTGAAGCATGGAGGAGGAGGTGTGATGGTGTGGGGCTGCTTTGCTGGTGACACTCTTGGAGATTTACTCCAAATTGAAGGCATACTGAACCAGCATGGCTACCACAGCATCTTGCAGCAGCATGCTATTCCATCCGGTTTGGGTTTAGTTGGACCATCAATTATTTTTCAACAGGACAATGACCCCAAACAAACCACCAGGCTGTGTAAGGGCTATTTGACCAAGAAGGAGAGGGATGGGGGGGCTGCACCAGATGAGCTGGCCTCCACAGTCACCGGACCTGAAAAGTGGAGATGGTTTGGGATGAGCTGGACCGCAGAGTGAAGGCAAAAGGGCCAACAAGTGCTAAGCATTCTGGGAACTCCTTCAGGACTGTTGGAAGACCATTTCAGGTGACTTGAAGCTCATCAAGAGAATGCCAAGAGTGTACAAAGCAGTGATCAAAGCAAAATGTGGCTATTTTGAAGAACCTAGAATGTGACATAGTTTCCATTGTTTCACACTTTTTTGTTATGTATATAATTCCACATGTGTTAATTTACAGTTTTGATGCCTTCAGTGTGAATCTAAAATTTTCATAGTCATGAAAATAAAGAAAACTCTTTGAGTGAGAAGGTGTGTCCAAACCTTTAGTCTGTACTGTACTTGAGATGTCAGCAAAAACTGATCAACCATCATTCCAGTCCAATGTTTTAAAACACTTTGAATTTAGCAAAGTCATGTGACCAAACAGTGTGCTAGAATGTTCTAAGAATGTTCCCTTTGGATTATTTGGATGTGGATAAACAAGAATGGGCTGAACTTTTGGAAACTAAAATGGGAATGGATTTGACATTCATTCTTGTTAACTTGTTTGTACACATATTTAATTTACACTTGATTATCTTGAAGAAATCCAAATAATCTGGACAACTTTACCGTCCTGTTCAGTACCAGGTATTTCTCTCTGAGTCACTGGTTTAGGTCAAAGAATTGAGAAATCCTATCAGCAACCACAAATAATGATATGAATTAAATCCTTGTTAAAATGAATTGTTACTTTAAACTAGAATAGGAAAAGTCCTAATGGGAGTGCACCTGCTGAGTGATTTTATTTTATGCTTTCTCGGCTGAAAATGTGATTTCAGAATATCTTTTATTATCACTTTACATATGTGTGATGACATTATTTGGCAAAGGATGAAATGTTTCTCCTTCACAACTATTGGGTGCAGGTTTGCGGGTAAGTGATGTATGTTAAGTCATTGCTGATGCATTTAGTGAGAGTAACTGATTTGAGTTGTTCGTGAGCCCTTTTGCTGAAAAAGCAGTTTTAACTTTTTGTTTTGTTTTAATAAATATCCCAAGAGGCTCTTTGGCCACCTTCCTTTTCCTTTCAGTCCTTTAACCAGCTCTGAGGAGTTCCTCAGGATTTCTTTGCCATAAAAAAGTTGTGATGTATAAAAAAATTTCGATGTAGAGCAGACAGTCATATAAAATGAAGTATCAGATTTTGGACACTAAATTTGTACATTTACATTTATTAGGACTAATAAAGGAGAGTCAAGGGGTGAAGCTAAAGTAGAAAAATGCGGATGTGCATGCTGAGCTGATTCAACTTTTAGACCATGAAATTGGTTAATATTTATTCAGATCAATAAAAGTAATAGATGTGCTTGATGTGCAAGGAAAAGCCCAGTATCATCAGCCTGTGCACACCACTAACATCACAACAGAAGACAAATTCTGAAATAATCACAGACTGTAATATGGGTGCAGTGATCACTATCACAGCCCTGCACAATGCAGGTGACGTGTTGAGTGGTTGTGTTCTTGTTGCTATGGTTTTAAAAGGACTGCCTGAAAGTTATAAACAATATGCCATACATGTAACACATAGTAAGGAGAACACAATAGTTCTCTGTTTATTTCGCATTTCTAAGGTTAACTCCTCAATGCCCTTAATTTATTTCCAATCATGTAAAAAAAATGTTTTCAATGTTATTTCCATTCAAGGTGATGCTAAATTAAGCTTAGTCCTGGATTTAAGGGTACGCTGCAAATTACAGCTTAATGTGTGAAGTGGTTAATCCAGTGACGGTATGACAGAGACTGTGTTGAGTCGTTCAAAGGCACACTACAGCAGAAACAATATGAGTGAAGGGTGCATATAAAAAGAAGTTGGTCATTGGAATAGTAACTCACACAATGTTATTGATACAAAAACAAAAAGGACGAAGAGAAGAAATCACATCTGGAGCCGAGCAAGCCGAACAGACTTTAAACTTTAAAGGCACTCATTTTGAAGTCCAATAGCAACCAATGAACATTAAGATGAGGGGCCGGGTAATTAATATTGGAGCTACCTCAAACATTATTATTATTATTTTTACCTCATACATTTTTAACAAAATCACAAAAAATGTAAGAGCTTCATAGAAACCTGAGATACACTGCCTTCAATTAGTGGATGAGACCTAATGTGAAAGTGATGCTTAATGATGTGGAAATGCAGGCGTTTTCCTTATTAACAGTACAGGACAGCAATGGAAAACATATCTTGGAAAACAGTTCAATTTTGGACATTTGTCCAAAACGTCAGCCACCACACTGGGAGCAACATTCACATTTGAACAAGGATTAGACACGTTAACCCACAAAGATGGGACTAAACTTATGTAGTCAGTCCAGTTTATGTGGGTTGGTTATGTATAAATGGTTTGATGTACGTGCAAATGCACATTTCAGGCTTCCGTGTTTAAAACTCTCGCATTCATGCATTAATTATCTTAATCCGTTTTTGGGCTCTTCATACAAAACATACATTCAGTGGTCAGGAAAGATAAAGATAAACCAGATGATGGTAGTGACATGTGTGTAGTGTCCATTTCAATTCACGGAAGTGCTAACCATTTTTAAAGTGATAATGAAGGAGGAATCAACAATTGCGCTTTGTGTTCTGCAGGATTTCCATGACACCAAGTCTTTCATATATCAGAATAGAACTGTGAAATAAAAGCCTGGAGCAAGATTCGCGAGATTTGCACCACTTTGACATTTCCCACTAAGCCTCTGCCAACTGTGAGTATGTGCACTAGTATGTAGTAGCAACAGTCCAGTGAGGACACTGTATGCTAAAAGCGTGTTGTAAAATACAGACATGGAAGGGCGAACGATCCTGATCTAAAAGGATCCCTCAAAGGGTGCAGTCCCATCCAACTACCGGCCAATAACCTGTCTCTCCACAACATGGAAGCTCATGTCAGGCATCATTGCAACCAAGATAAATAGGCACACGGATCAATTCATGAGTAACACACAGAAGGGCATTGGTAGAGACTCCAGAGGAGCCAAACACCAACTCCTGGTTGACAGAACAATCGCTCAAGACTGCAGGTCACGACACACCAACCTGTGCACAGCCTGGATTGATTACAAGAAGGCCTATGACTCAATGCCACACACATGGATCACTGAATGCTTGGAGCTGTACAACATCAACAGGACTCTAAGAGCCTTCATAGGAAACTCAATGAAGCTGTGGAAAACCACCCTTGAAGCCAATGGGAAGCCACTTGCACAAGTGTCCATCAAATGTGGGATATACCAAGGTGATGCTCTGTCCCCACTTCTGTTCTGCATAGGTCTGAACCCCCTTAGCCAAATAATCAACAAGACTGGCTATGGATACCGACTCAGAAATGGGGCCAACATCAGTCACCTCCTCTACATGGATGACATCAAGCTATATGCTAAGAGCGAGCGTGACATTGGCTCCCTGATCCACACCACCAGGATCTACAGTACTGACATTGGGATGTCATTTGGGCTCGAGAAATGCAGCCGGATGGTGACAAAGAGAGGCAAGGTGGTCCACACAGGAGGGGTCTCACTCCCAGAAGGACCAATAGCAGACATCGAGGACTGTTACAAGTACCTTGGAATTCCGCAGGCAAATGGCAACCTGGAGCAGGCAACAAGGAAAGCTGCAACAGCTAAATACCTCCAACGAGTAAGGCAAGTCCTGAGAAGCCAGCTAAATGGCAAGAATAAGACCCAAGCAATAAACAGCTATGCACTGCCAGTTATCAGATACCCTGCAGGAATAATAAGATGGCCAAAGGAAAAGATACAGACCATGGATGTTAAGACACGAAAACTCCCTCCAATTCAACAGCAACAAGACTGAAGCCATATTAATCGGTACCCATCACCAGATCAAAACATCATCCACCAAAAGCATTCTGGTGTCTGATCACAACATTCCGCTTTCTTCACCTGTGATAAATCTTGGTGTCAAAATCGATTCTACCCTAACATTTGATCATCATATACGTCACTTCTCCAAAGTCTCTTTTTTCCATCTGAAAAACATTGCAAAGCTCCGCCCCTCACTCACCCAGTCTGATGCAGTAAAACTAATCCATGCTTTTATCTCCTCCAGACTAGATTACTGCAATGCTCTCCTTGTTGGGATTCCTGGCAGGAGCCTGGAAAAGCTCCAGCACATCCAAAACTGCGCTGCTAGGGTCCTGACAAGGAGACGCAAATTTGACCACATCACTCCTGTCCTTCAGTCACTTCACTGAATACCCATTCGTTCCAGAATTCAATACAAACTCTGTCTCCTCACCTACCAATGTGTCCATGGAACTGCCCCTGCCTACCTCAGTGAGCTCCTTTTCCCGCAAGCCACTTCACGACTCCTCCGTTCCAATTTCACACACTGCCTTCATCAGCCAAGGACCAGGCTAACCACTATAGGAGACAGAGCCTTTCAGGCTGCTGCCCCTCGACTCTGGAACAATCTTTCACAATCCCTCAGAGCCCCACAAAGCCTTGGCACATTTAAAAAAGGCTTAAAAACTTTCCTTTTTAATAATGTTTTTTAGTACTTTCATTGTTGTTTTATTTTTGTCTTACTTTGTTCTTATTGTAAACCATTTTTATTTCTGCCTCCATTGTAGCGCTTTGAGATTTTATCTAAAATGTAAAGCGCTTTCTAAATAAAATTTATTATTATTATTATTATTATAACGAGAGCTCCTCACCATGCATGTAGGGTTCCATCCCAAATCCAGCACCCTGAGACTGTATGTTAGCAGCAAGGAAGGAGGCCGAGGACTAGTGAGCAAAGAAGCCACTATCCAGGATGAAACATCCAAGATGCATGAGTACATCAAGCTCAAGGCCCCAAATGACAGTGTGCTCATTGAATGTCTCAGGCAATGGAGAGCAGAGGATGCAGTGCTGGAGGACAGATCCTCATGAGAGGAATAGAAGAAGAAGAAGATGGTTTGATCCAAGGAAAGGAAAGACCTGATGGAGAAGTGGGGAAATAAACCAAACCTTTCATCCTGTGGGACTTCCCTGCATGGGATGTACCACCGGACCGTAACTGAAGTAGCTGATATCAAGAAGACCTACCAATGGCTAGAAAGGGCTGGCCTACAGGACAGTACTGAAGCACTCATCCTGGCAGCTCAGGAACAAGCCCTGAGCATCAGAGCAATAGAGGCTCAGATCTACCACACCAGACAAGACCCAAGGTGTAGGCTGTGCAAAGAGGCACCTGAAACAATCCAGCACATAACTGCAGGGTGTAAGATGCTGGCAGGGAAAGCATGGAGCGCCACAATCAAGTGGCTGGAATAATATACAGGAACATGTGTGCAGAATATGAAGTGGAAACCCCAAGGTCAAAATGGGAAACACCTCCGAAGGTGCTAGAGAATGAGAGGGCAAAGATCCTGTGGGACTTCCAGATCCAGACTGATAGGATGGTAATGGCGAACCAACCAGACATTGTAGTGGTGGATAAAGAACAGAGGAAAGCCGTTGTGGTGGATGTGGCAGTGCCAAGCGATGGGAACATCAGGAAGAAGGAACATGAGAAACTGGAGAAATACCAGGGACTCAGAGAAGAACTGGAGAAAGCCTGGAAAGTGAAGGTGACAGTGGTGCCTGTGGTAATTGGAGCACTTGGGGGAGTAACCCCCAAGCTGGAGGAGTGGCTACAACAAATACCTGGAAAGACCTCAGACCTCTCAGTCCAGAAGAGCGCAGTGCTAGGAACAGCTAAGATACTGCGCAGGACCCTCAAGCTCCCAGGCCTCTGGTAGAGGACCCGAGCTTGGAGGAGAAACCACCCGCGGAGGGTGAGAGGGCAGGTATATACACAGTATTGCACACACCTGTGCAATAATCATGCTGTCTAATCAGCATCTTGATATGGCACACCTGCGAGGTGGGATGGATTGTCTTGGCAAAGGAGAAGTGCTCACTATCACAGATTTAGACAGATTTGTGAACAATATTTCAGAGAACTGGTTATTTTGTGTATGTGGAAAATGTTTCACATCTTTGAGTTCATACCATAAAAAATGGGAGCAATAACAAAAGTGTTGCGTTTATATTTTTGGTCAGTGTCTATACATACATATATATATATATATATATATATATATATATATATATATATATATATATATATATATATATATATATATATATATATATATATATATACACACACATATATATACACATATATATATATATATATATATATATATATATATATATATATATATATATACACACACATATATATATATATATATACATATATATATATATAGTTGACAGCTTCTATAAATGATCATTTAAAAATAGCATGTTTATGTAATAATAATTGAAAATTAAACAGTAACAGTACACAAATCTTTGTGAGAAGATAGCTTTGCCGTGTGTATTAATGTTATTTTTGTAGTAATACACATTTTGGGACCGATAACGTGTGTTATTACAAAAACAGAAAACAGCGACAATTGTGTTTCATGCTCTGTTGTAAACCTGGTTATGGGGGGGGCATGACAATTTTTAAAGTGCAGCTCGTTAACCACTGCTGAGCAAATGGCTGCCCCTTCTCTGTTTAAAGGTCTCGAGATTATTATGGCCGGGCCTTAATAAATGCTCCCGCTGGCCGGAGTGGTGCTCCGCCGGGGATCCACAGTGAAGAAGAAAGAAAGAAAACAGGAGCAGAAAGTGCGCTCAGAGTGGTTAAACACACTGACGTATGTTCCAGAGGATGTTGGATTGGCCATTCTGCATGTCAATCAAGTGACCTGTAAGGGTGATGATTCGTTTACTGATTTTTTTTTTCAAATATATCTTTAATTTTTTGTTTATTCATCTTTGATTGCCCACAATACACCCACATCCTTTTCAATGAGCACCCCTGGTTTAGGCCAACTTCAAACAAAAATTTGATGCAAAAGCAAGATGAAGATGAAAGGACGTACTCTGCAGACAGATACATTTCCAGTAAACGTTTCTCCTTTTGGAAAGGTAACTTTTTTTTAAGATCTGACAAGAATAAAAGAAAAAATGGGACTAAGCAAAAGAGATTGGCCCCATATTCACCACACTAAACTGATACTGCCAAAAGAAGTTCCTATACACTTTTTGTGATGGAAGCTGAATGCTTTAGAAAGTCAGCATCCCCAACATCTGTGGATCCTGATGAAAGAGAGCAGCCCGTTGGGTAACTTAGTATTACAGGGAAAAAAACAACAACTTTACTTTGCCTTAACCAAAACAGTCTGTTACTTTATACTTTTTTAGGGGGGGCACGGAGGTATTGCAGGGGGGCACGGAGCATGGTAGTTTGTCCTTACCGAGAAGGAGGGTCTAAGGGCAGGGATGCCCAATCTAACTTAGTCTGTTAAGTTTAGCAATCATCGATTGTATTTTATAATGGATTTTATGTTTTGTACAATTAGTGAAGCCTGTTGAGGCAACTGTGTTGTAACATTGGGCTCTATAAATTTATTGAATTGGATGAAGCTCATGGCGCCCCCTGGGAAACGAATCCTGGTTTCTCATGTGTTAGTCTTACAAGGAATCAACTGAGCTTTTGAACAGGTGTAGCTGCCAAAATAAACCTGCTGAGGAGCACTGATAGACAACAATCAGGTTTGTTCAAATAGCTTCATAGTTAAAGTTTAATTTTGATAAATTGGCATTTATAGGTGTATCGCTCTTGGAAAAAACAAAGTCATT